>NC_064640.1:928156131-929406131 GCF_023864345.2 Schistocerca serialis cubense | reverse complement strand
TACACTGATGCTAATGGTAAGGTACGGAATGACAATCGACGAAAACTCAGAACACAAATTCCTGTGGGAGCTAGGATGACCCATGAAGGACTAAGTTCTCACCGTTTTCACAATTCGTTGAGGTACGAGGTAAATACAGTGTTTAATCGTCACAGATTTGTTTCTACAGCTGTATTCCACAAGCCGCCTTAAGGTATGTGGCGGAGAATAACGAAAAGTGTGAGGTCATCCACATGAGTGCTAAAAGGAACTCATTAAACTTCGGTTACACGATAAATCAGCCTAATCTAAAAGCCGTAAATTCAACTAAATACTTACGTATTACAATTAGAACAACTTAAATTGGAAGGAACAAATAGAAAATGTTGTGGGGAAGGCTAACCAAAGACTGCGTTTTATTGGCAGGACATTTATAACATGTAACAGACCTACTAAGGAGACTGCCTACACTACGCTTGTCCGTCCTCTTTTAGAATACTGCTGCGCGGTGTGGGATCCTTACCAGATAGGACTGACGGAGTATATTGAAAAAGTTCAAAGAAAGACAGCACGTTTTGTATTATCGCGAAATATGGGAGAGAGTGTCACAGAAATGATACAGGATTTGGGCTGGAAATCGTTAACAGAAAGGCATTTTTCGTTGCGACGGATTCTTCTCACGAAATTCCAATCACCAACTTTCTCATCTGAATGCGAAAATATTTCGTTGACACCAACCTACAATGGGAGGAACGATCACCACGATAAAATAAGGGAAATCAGAGCTCGTACGGAAAGGTATAGGTGTTCATTCTTTCCGCGCGCTGTATGAGATTGGAATAATAGAGAATTGTGAAGATGGTTCGATGAACCCTCTGCCAGGCACTTAAATGTGATTTGCAGAGTATCCGTGTATATGTAGATGTAGATGCTACTACTCGTATCATCATTTCTTCCTTCCCTATCCACGCTCCATTGCGAACAACCCTCGTATGAGCTCTGATGTCTCCTTGTGATCATTTTGCGCGACATACATGAATAAGTAATATGTTTTTCGACACTTCTTGAAAAGTACGCTTTCGAAATTTCAACATTAAGCACCTTCATGATACACAAAGCGTCTCTCGTAGCACCAGCCACTAGAGTCTCCGTAACACCGTCGCGCTTTCTAAACGATTTCATGACGAAGCGCACCGCTCTTCCTTATAAACTTCTCTGTCCAGCTATCAGTTATACCTGGTGAATGTCCTAGACTAATGAGCAATACTTAAGAATACTTTTTTCGTGGATGAATTACATTTCCTTAAGGTTCTTCCACTGAACATCAGCCTGATATCAGCTTTTTCTCCAATTTGTTTTATGTGGTCATTCCACTTTAGCTTGCTACGGACAATTACGACTAGGCTTTAAGATTGTTACTCTTTCCAGTGTTTTATCGTCACCAGTAGTGTACACAAACATTAATAGATTCCTCCCCTACTTTTGCGCAGTGCGTTACATTTATTTACGTTCAAGTCCATCTGCCAGTCACTTCAACTATCATTTTTGTTGCGGTAGACGAGTAAGCTATTTGTGTTCAAGAAGGGACATTAAAGTTTAAACCTCCCTTCGAGTCTACACCGTAGACACGAAGCACAAACACGGATTGGGCGAAGGAAGGCGGTCTTGCTATTTTCGGCAGAACCTTCCCGTAGTTTTTCTCAGGTGGTTCATGGAAATCACAGACAAAATTCAGGAGGTGGACAAAAATATGGGAACTCCGAAAACACGTCACATTACCATTCCCAGTCTACATCTGTATCTACAGTACATACATACTCCGCAACTAACCGTACGGTGTGTGACGAAGAGTACCCTAAACTACACTCCTGGAAATTGAAATAAGAACACCGTGAATTCATTGTCCCAGGAAGGGGAAACTTTATTGATACATTCCTGGGGTCAGATACATCACATGATCACACTGACAGAACCACAGGCACATAGACACAGGCAACACAGCATGCACAATGTCGGCACTAGTACAGTGTATATCCACCTTTCGCAGCAATGCAGGCTGCTATTCTCCCATGGAGACGATCGTAGAGATGCTGGATGTAGTCCTGTGGAACGGCTTGCCATGCCATTTCCACCTGGCGCCTCAGTTGGACCAGCGTTCGTGCTGGACGTGCAGACCGCGTGAGACGACGCTTCATCCAGTCCCAAACATGCTCAATGGGGGACAGATCCGGAGATCTTGCTGGCCAGGGTAGTTGACTTACACCTTCTAGAGCACGTTGGGTGGCACGGGATACATGCGGACGTGCATTGTCCTGTTGGAACAGCAAGTTCCCTTGCCAGTCTAGGAATGGTAGAACGATGGGTTCGATGACGGTTTGGATGTACCGTGCACTATTCAGTGTCCCCTCGACGATCACTAGTGGTGTACGGCCAGTGTAGGAGATCGCTCCCCACACCATGATGCCGGGTGTTGGCCCTGTGTGCCTCGGTCGTATGCAGTCCTGATTGTGGCGCTCACCTGCACGGCGCCAAACACGCATACGACCATCATTGGCACCAAGGCAGAAGCGACTCTCATCGCTGAAGACGACACGTCTCCATTCGTCCCTCCATTCACACCTGTCGCGACACCACTGGAGGCGGGCTGCACGATGTTGGGGCGTGAGCGGAAGACGGCCTAACGGTGTGCGGGACCGTAGCCCAGCTTCATGGAGACGGTTGCGAATGGTCCTCGCCGATACCCCAGTGTCCCTAATTTGCTGGGAAGTGGCGGTGCGGTCCCCTACGGCACTGCGTAGGATCCTACGGTCTTGGCGTGCATCCGTGCGTCGCTGCGGTCCGGTCCCAGGTCGACGGGCACGTGCACCTTCCGCCGACCACTGGCGACAACATCGATGTACTGTGGAGACCTCACGCCCCACGTGTTGAGCAATTCGGCGGTACGTCCACCCGGCCTCCCGCATGCCCACTATACGCCCTCGCTGAAAGTCCGTCAACTGCACATACGGTTCACGTCCACGCTGTCGCGGCATGCTACCAGTGTTAAAGACTGCGATGGAGCTCCGTATGCCACGGCAAACTGGCTGACACTGACGGTGGCGGTGCACAAATGCTGCGCAGCTAGCGCCATTCGACGGCCAACACCGCGGTTCCTGGTGTGTCCGCTGTGCCGTGCATGTGATCATTGCTTGTACAGCCCTCTCGCAGTGTCCGGAGCAAGTATGGTGGGTCTGACACACTGGTGTCAATGTGTTCTTTTTTCCATTTCCAGGAGTGTATAACTAGTTATTTCCTTTAGTATTCCACTAGCTGAGCGAGGGAAAAACGATTGTACATACACCTCCTTATCAACCCTGATCAATCATATCTTATCTTCGTGATCCTTACGCGAAATGTGTGTTGGTGGCAGTACAATCATTGTGCAGTCAGCTTCAAATATATTTGCATACTAATGTTGTCCGATAATAACGTTGCCATCCCTCCAAGGAGTCCCATTTGAGTTCCCGAAGCATCTCCGTAACATTGTGTTGTCCAAACCTACCTGTAACAAATATAGCAGTCCGTCTCTGAATTGCTTCGATGTTTTCATTTAACCAGACCTTGTATGTAGCACAAATATTCGAACAGCGCTCAAGAATAAGTAGCACTAGCGTCCTATATGAACCATACTTTCCCTAAATTCTCCCAATAAACCCAAGATGACCGTTCGCCTTCCCTATTAGAGTCCTTTCTATGTAATATCGCTTTGAAACGTTACGACCACATATTTAATTAACATCACTATATCAAGCAGCAAACTCCTATTGCTGTATTCGAAAATAATTTGACTTTTTATCCTACTAATTGCATTACATTGCATTTTTCTACATTTAGAGCTACACTACGTGATCAAAAGTATCCGTACACCCCCAAAAATATACGTTTTTCATATTAGGTGCATTCTGTTGCCACCTACTGCCATAAGCGACCTCAGTACTCATTTGACATCGTGAGAGAGCAGAATGGGGCGCTCCGCCGAACTCACGGACTTCGAACGTAATCAGGTGATCGGGTGTCACTTGTGTCATACGTATGTACACGAGATTTCCACACTTCTAAACATCCCTAGGTCCACTGTTTCCGATGTGATAGTGAGGTAGAAACGTGAAGGGACACATACAGCACCAAAGCGTACAGGCCGACCTCGTCTGCTGACTGATAGAGACCGCCGACAATTGAAGAGGGTCGTAATGTGTAATAGGCAGACATCTATCCAGACCATCACAGAGGAATTCCAAACTGCATCAGGATCCACTGCAAGTACTATGACAGTTAGGCGGGAGGTGAGAAAACTTGGATTTCATGGTCGAGCGACTGCTCATAAGCCACACATCACCCCGGTAACTGCCAAACGACGCCTCGCTTAGAATAAGGAGTGTAAACAGTGGACTATTGAACACTGGAAAAACGTTGTGTGGAGTGATGAATCAGAGTATACAATGTGGCGATCCGATGGCAAGGTATGGGTATGGCGAATGCCCAATGAACGTCATCTGCCAGCGTGTATAGTGCCAACAGTATAATTCGGAGGCGTTGGGGTTATTGTGTGGTTGTGTTTTTCATGGAGGGGGCTTGCATCCCTTACTGTTTTGCGTGGCACTATCACTGCACAGGCCTACATTGATGTTTCAAGCACCTTGTTGCTTCTCACTGTTGAAGAGCGATTCGGGGATGGCGATTGCATCTTTCAACACGATCGAGCACCTGTTCATAATGTACGGCCTGTGGCGGAGTGGTTACACGACAATAACATCCCTGTAATGGACTGGCCTGCACAGAGTCCTGATGTGAATCCTATAGAATACCTCTGGAAATGTTTTGGAACGCTGACTACGTGACAGGCCTTACCGACCGACATCGATACCTCTCCACAGTACAGCACTCCGTGAAGAATGGACTGCCGTTCCCCAAGAAACTTTCAAGCACCAGATTGAACGTATGCCTGCGAGAGTGGAAGCTGTCATCAAGGCTAAGTGGGGCCAACACCATAGTAATTCCAACGTTACCGGTAGAGGGCGCCACGAACTTGTAAGTCATTTTCAGTCACGTGCCCGGATACTTTTGGTCACATTATGTAGTTGCCATTCATTACAACGACTAGAAATTTCGTCTAAGCCATTTTGTATCCTCCTACAGTACTTGATTTCGACACCTTCCCATACATCACATAGTCATCAGAAAACAATCGCAGATGGCTCCCCGCCCTGTCCTCCAGGTAATGTATATAGGAAATAACAGCGGTCCTATCACACTTCAGTGGGCATCCTGAAGATATTCCTGTCTCTGATGAACACTGGCTATCGAAAGAAACACAGTGGGTTCTTTTACTTAAGAAGAATAGCCTACAGGTCCGGTGAGCTTTTCAAGGAAATCTTTTACATTTCTTCTCGTAAAATTGTGCCAAAGTTTATGCAATGACGATGGACGTGGATACCGATCGCGTACCCTTCTTCGCAAAGTAGGCCACAAAGGCTCAATAGTGTTGAGGTCTGGTGACTGTGGTAGCCAACAGAGACGCCACAGTTCATCCTAGTACTCACAAAATCAGTTCTGGCGCTGTGTGAACACCCATCTGTCGTCTTAGAACACAGAACTGCCATTGGGGAACATGCATTGTACAATGGGATCGACCTGATCAGCCAGAATGGTCACATAATCGTAGGAAAATATTTGGAAATTTGTGGTAATGTATTATGGGTCCAAAGTACTGAGGTCATCGGTCCCTAAGCTTACACAGTACTTGTTGTTGTTGTGGTCTTCAGTCCTGAGACTGATATGATGCAGCTCTCCATGCTACTCTATCCTGTGCGAGCTTCTTCATCTCCCAGTACCTACCGCAACCTACATCCTTCTCAATCTGCTTAGTGTATTCATCTCTTGGTCTCCCTCTACGATTTTTACCCTCCACGCTGCCCTCCAATAGTAAATTGGTGATCCCTCGATGTCTCAGAACATGTCCTACCAACCGATCCCTTCTTCTAGTCAAGTTGTGCCACAAGCTCCTCTTCTCCCCAATTCTATTCAATACCTCCTCATTAGTTATGTGATCTACCCATCTAATCTTCAGCATTCTTCTGTAGCACCACATTTCAAACGCTTCTATTCTCTTCTTGTCCAAACTATTTATCGTCCATGTTTCACTTCCATACATGGCTACACTCCATACAAATACTTTCAAAAATGACTTCCTGACACTTAAATCTATACTCGACGTTAACAAATTTCTCTTCTTCAGAAACGCTTTCCTTGCCATTGAAAGTCTACATTTTATATCCTCTCTACTTCAACCATCATCAGTTATTTTGCTCCCCAAATAGCAAAACTCCTTTACTACTTTAAGTGTCTCATTTCCTAATCTAATTCCCTCAGCATCACCCGACTTAATTCGACTACATTCCATTATCCTCGTTTTACTTTTGTTGATGTTCATCTTATATCCTCCTTTCAAGACACTATCCATTCCGTTCAACTGCTCTTCCAAGTTCTTTGCTGTCTCTGACAGAATTACAATGTCATCGGCGAACCTCAAAGTTTTTATTTCTTCTCCATGGATTTTAATACATACTCCGAATTTTTCTTTTGTTTCCTTCACTGCTTGCTCAATATACGGATTGAATAACATCGGGGAGAGACTACAACCCTGTCTCACTCCCTTCCCAACCACTGCTTCCCTTTCATGTCCCTCGACCCTTATAACTGCCATCTGGTTTCTGTACAAATTGTAAATAGCCTTTCGCTCCCTGTATTTTACCCGTGCCACCTTCAGAATATGAAAGAGAGTATTCCAGTCAGCATTGTCAAAAGCTTTCTCTAAGTCTACAAATGATAGAAACGTAGGTTTGCCCTTCCTTAATCTAGCTTCTAAGGTAAGTCGTAGCGTCAGTATTGCCTCACGTGTTCCAATATTTCTACGGAATCCAAACTGATCTTCCCCGAGGTTGGCTTCTACTAGTTTTTCCATTCGTCTGTAAAGAATTCGCGTTAGTATTTTGCACCTGTGACTTATTAAACTGATAGTTCGGTAATTTTCACATCTGCCAACACCTGCTTTCTTTGGTATTGGAATTATTATATTCTTCTTGAAGTCTGAGGGTATTTCGCCTGTTTCATACATCTTGCTCACCAGATTGTGGAGTTTTGTCAGTACTGGCTATCCCAAGGCCGTCAGTAGTTCTAATGGAATGTTGTCTACTCCGGGGGCCTTGTTTCGACTCAGGGCTTTCACTGCTCTATCAAACTCTTCACGCAATATCGTACCTCCCATTTCATCTTCATCTACATCCTCTTCCATTTCCATAATATTGTCCTCAAGTACATCGCCCTTGTATAGACCCTCTATATACTCCTTCCACCTTTCTGCTTTCCCTTCTTCGCTTAGAACTGGGTTTCCAGCTGAAGGGCGACACACACACACCAATGCCCGATGGGGGACTCGAACCTCCGACGGGTGGGAGGGGGGGGGGGGGGGAAGCCGCGGGGGTGACGAGCCGCCGCGCGGTATTAGCCGAGCGGTCTGATGGCGCTGCAGTCATGGACTGTGCAGCTGGTCCCGGCGGAGGTTCGAGTCCTCCCACGGGCATAGGTGTGTGTGTTTGTCCTTAGGATAATTTAGGTTAAGTAGTGTGTAAGCTTAGGGACTGATGACCTTAGCAGTTAAGTCCCATAAGATTTCACACAAATTTGAACTTTTTTTGTGATAAGTCGCCTCAGACCGCGCGGCTATCCCGAGCGGCCATAATGCTTGGCAGTAACGGGACGTTGCAGGATAATCACGGGGCCACGGAATCAAATCATTGCTGAACCTCCCCCATATTTCACTCTTGGGACGTAAACTCGGCAGTTATTGGAAACAGTGTGAAACAAGACACCTACGATCAAATGACTTTCTTCCATTCCTCGGTAGTCCAGGTGTTATGGCTTCGGCACCAGGTTTTCATGCTATGGGCAATTTCATCACTGATTAGTAATTTTGGAATTCCAACTCACCCTGCAGTATCCTGCCTATTGAACTGACAGGGTTCGCAAGTGTGGCATTCACTTATGCTGTAACTTTTGCACCTGTCGTCCTCTTATTTTTCGTCACGATCACGTAATACACACTTTCATCCTCGTTGTAGGTATCAATCATCGATTGGTGCCTCTTGAAACACCCAGCACTTCGACTTCATTTGTTATGGAAGCGTCAGCCATATGAGCACCACCAGTTTGACCACATTCGAATTCACTCACAACTACACACAACACTGTTCTCACCGTGACTGACAGTTGCAATGCAACGTATTGACGACATAGCACAGGTGACATTCGTGCGCAAATACAACAGCGGCAACTGCATGCTTGGCTAGCACCTACATTTACGTTGAAGCATACATTTTTCAAGGTGTTTCCGTATCTGCGTCCAACTCGTTTATAGCTAGGTGCAATACTGGTTTTGTCCAGTGTCTTAGCTATTGGTGATTTCCAAAGCACTGTGCATACCGTATACTAAGTGAGTGCGTTGTTCTGTATAACATTTATCGTACTCACAAGGAAGGTTATAGATTGTCGACTTCCATAATATGAAGTCAGTTGGCGGGTTGTCACTC
This sequence comes from Schistocerca serialis cubense, assembly GCF_023864345.2. NCBI lineage: Eukaryota > Metazoa > Arthropoda > Insecta > Orthoptera > Acrididae > Schistocerca > Schistocerca serialis. Next base: position 929,397,528 of record NC_064640.1, on the reverse strand, counting down.
TCACTTGTTTCAAGACAAACTTGTTTATATTCAAAGAACTATTCCCCATGTGTGGTAGAAAGGCCATAGGCTTCATAATGTCTCAATTTTATTCTTCTTTCTGCAGTCCACAAAGGATCACCTACGCTTTTTGTAGGGGCGTGACGAGCAAGTTACCAAATAACTACACCGTAGACGTGTTTAATGCTCACTATATATGACGGGCGTGCTAACTAAAGACCTTCTAAAAAGGCTTGCACATTCCTCGCTTCATGTAATAGCCATTGTCCTGCTGAAATAGGTAATCGTCTGCAGAGATGTACCAGTGTGTTCTAAGATCTCCTTCGAGTATCGTTTGATGCTCAGTTTGTCTTCAATACATAGCAGCCAATGTCGTATGTGGCACATGAAACTTCACAGTGGGCAAAGTCTGCTTTGTCACTGAAAAATGAAAGCTGCCAATTTTGCCACACCATTGGCGTCTAACACTTAAGCGGCCACCACTGTAAGAATATTGAGAGTGAGATTCGTTTGAAAACCCTGGACTTTGCTACTCAACACGCTGGCGACTGGGATCACATCGGGCAACACAATTAATTATTAATTCTATCATGTACGTTTACACCCAGAAAAAATTCTTTATTATTACTTGGTGTAGTTTTAATAACATACAGACTAATTTTTAACTAACAATTTAAATCTACATCTGAATCTGCCATTTTCTTTTCCAGCCAGTAATTTGACAAATGCAAAGTAGGTATATCCTCGAATTCTAGACCATATCTGGTTTTCATTCTGTAAAATATGTCTTCTTAAGTCTTTGTTAATTAGCTCCGCACCTTCCTGCAGTTCTCCTGGGTGAAAGCATTTGGGGATTTTAATTTTGCCACCTATCTCCTGCATAACTCTAGTTTTAAATCATGCTCATCTTCCTGGGTATATATTGACAACTCTTCTACTCCACATAGTTGCAGAATATCTGCATAGAACTAAATGATTCCGATTTTGGTAAATTAGTGTCCATTAACTATTGTTATTCCATCGGTTTTGAACTCCACAAACCTCTGTTCTGTTGCTAGGTGAACAACATCCAGGCTAACACTGTAAGATAGAATATAACAATTTTTTAAGCAGATCCATATTCTTGTTTCCATTGATTCCGCCATTGCCGTTGACTGTAAATGCGGACACTTTATATTCGATTGTCATAGCCAGATCTCGCACACTGCGTTTAAAGCAGTATGTAAACCTTGCTTGCACATTTGAAATAGCTTCTTCTTTTTCCAGTTGTACATTATATTCTACCTTTGTGGCAGTTTTCTACGCCATATATTGCAGATTTACGATTTTTTATTTTGATCTCTTCCATTTTCAGTTTTCTTTTTCATACACACAACAAATTAACTGCGCGTAAAGATGCACTTTCTTCAGTGAAGAATGACTTAAGTCTGTTTGACACATTTACTCTTTTTCTTAGGATTAGTGGGATAATATTCTTTGTGGATACCAGTCATAATTCGGCAATGTACTTATCTGACACTATTGTGAAGAACTATGCACTGGGCTGAGAAAAATATGTTCGATCTACCGCAGAAATGGCTGGGAGGGGTGTATGTAGTGAATGCCTTGCGAGAAACCGGCACACACACACACACACACACACACACACACACACACACACACACATACACACATACACACAATAGTTCTATTGGGCTAGGAGTCTGCGATTGGATAGCAAGGGAAAATAGATTTAGAATGTATGATTGGAAGATCACGTGATCTGTAGTCCAACCACCTTGGATCTTTAGGGTGTAAAAGGAAGCTTGATAACTGCCACTGATCAATCTTCTGTGATAGCGGAAAATGTCAATATGTCTTCCTAATGAGCTTAACATCCATCAGCTAAAAGGGGCCACGCGGAGTGGCAGCGTGGTTTGAGGCGCCATGTCACGGATTGCGCGGTTCCTCCCGGCGGCGGTTCGAGTCCTCCCTCAGGCATGGGTCTGTATGTCGTTCTTAGCATAAGTTAGTTTAAGTAGTGTGTAAGTCTAGGGACCGATGACGCCCCCGGTGGATCCCCCCACGGAACGTCTCACACCAGACGAGTGTAGCCTCTATGTTTGCGTGGTAGAGTAGTGGTGGTGTACGCGTATGTGGGGAACTTGTTTGCGCAGCAATCGCCGACATAGTGTAGCTGAGGCGAAATAAGGGGAACCAGCCTGCATTCACCGACGCAGATGGAAAACCGCCTAAAAACCATCCACAGACTGGCCGGTTCACCGGACCTCGACCCAAGTCCGCCGGGCGGGTTAGTGCCGGGGACCAGGCTCTCCTTCCCACTCCGAAGTCCGCAGCTCGTGGTCGTGCGGTAGCGTTCTCGCTTCCCACGCCCGGGTTCCCGGGTTCGATTCCAGGCGGGGTCAGGGATTTTCTCTGCATCGTGATGACTGGGTGTTGTGTGATGTCCTTAGGTTAGTTAGGTTTAAGTAGTTCTAAGTTCTAGGGGACTGATGACCATCGATGTTAAGTCCCATAGTGCTCAGAGCCATTTGAACCATTTGAACCCACTCCGGAAAGCCGTGCGTTAGACGGCTCGGCTAACCGGGCGGGCTACGGACAATCTTGTTACTTGTATTGGTAGTATAAATTACACTGAAAATGGCACGCTCCTTAGCAAGAAGAATTTAAGTGTGCTTACACCCATTACAGAAGTGTTTTGCAATAACGTTATCGTTGTTAACAAGACCCAGAAAAGTTTATAAATTATGTTCTGTCTGCATATAGTTTTAATTATGTGCCTGGAAGGTACTTGAAGATCCTTAACACTGACTCCTACAAAGATGACGTAAGTATTACACTAAAGTGCTACGTTAAAGCAGGAGGAACATATTTCTCCAAATCCAGGACATTGTTATTCACAATACTATCAGATAAGGATATCGCCGAATCAGGACTGGTACCCACAAATAATGTTATCCCACAAGTTCTAAGAAAAAGACAAATGTATCACACAGACTTAAACCAGGCCGGCCGGAGTGGCTGTGCGGTTCTAGACGCTACAGTCTGGAACCGCGAGACCGCTACGGTCGCAGGTTCGAATCCTGCCTCGGGCATGGATGTGTGTGAATGTCCTTAGGTTAGTTAGGTTTAAGTAGTTCTAAGTTCTAGGGGACTGATGACCTCAGAAGTTGAGTCCCATAGTGCTCAGAGCCATTTGAACCGTTTTTTTGAATCTAAACCAGTCCCCATTAAAGAAATTACACCGTGAAGTGCAGTTAATGAGTTGTGTGTACGGAAAAGAAAACTGAAAATGGAAGAGATCGAAGTCAAAAAAAGTTTATGGTGAAAGCAACTGCCACAAACGACGAATATGAACTGCGCTGGAAAAAGACGAAACTATTGCAGATGTGTAACTGATGTTTGCAGTCTGGGTACAACGGAGTAATATAAAATATCTGCATTTACAGTGAACAGCAATGGGAATCGCTCCCTTGTTGGAGTAATGGCCAAAATCAATGGAATCGAGAATATTTACTACACTAAAAGATACACGAAACCTTTTTGAATGCTTCCATTCTCATTTAGACCTGCTTAAAAAGAATGAAATGAAACTATACGATCCCAAAGACCTCTCTAAGTCTCAAATATCTATGGAGTATGTATGCAGACTGAAGCATGGATGAAAATTTGTCCAATCCCAGGGTCTCTTGCTCGCTAGGCAGATGCGCTAACCACTATGCCACTCTGGCACAGTACCTTTACACAACTGCATGGACTACCCTGGCATGCCTCCCTCCTCAATCCAAATTCCCACTCACACCTCAGCCTGCTTGGTATTCCCCCTAAACTCAAGCAGCATTGCAGGGGTTCTCCAACTGTATTCGAGGCAATACCAAGTGAGCTGAGGTATTCCAAATTACCATTCACACCTCAGTTGCTTGGTATTACCCCTAAACTCAAACAGCATTGCAGAGGTTCTCCATCTGTGTTCGAGTTTAGGGGGAATACGAAGTGGGCTGAGGCATGAATGAGAATTTGGATTGCGGAGGGAGTATTGCTGGGATAGTCCATGCAATTATGCAAAGCCACTGCGCAAGCGCATTGTAGGGATTAGTGTATCTGCCTAGTGATAGTGAGTAGGAGTCCTGGGTTCAAATCCAAGTCCTAGTACAAATTTTCATTTGTCGCCTCTGTCTGCGTATATACATTAAAAAGAATGGTTATATTCTATATGAATGTGATGGCCTTGTGACTTAACTGCTGAGGTCATCAGTCCCCTAGAACTTAGAACTACTTAAACCTAACTAACCTAAGGACATCACACACATCCATGCTCGAGGCAGGACTCGAACCGGCGACCGCAGCGGTCGCGCGGTTCCAGACTGTAGCGCCTAGAACCGTTCGGCTACACACGTACAGATCGTCCGCTCTCAAAATTCTGCCATCTCTCTCTTCTCCCCACATCCACCACTGCTGGCGGCTCACCGCCAACTGCGCAACGTTAAGCGCTGTTCATATCCAACTGCCCAACACTACAATAGCGAATATTTCAACAATGCCAACCAGCGACAGACTGCCCACAGCACAGCCAGTGATTTTCATACAGAGCGCTACGTGGCGTTACCAACATAAAAACCTAAACAGCCTACTTACACCGAGCGAGGTGGCGCAGCGGCTAGCGCACTCGACTCCCATTCGGGAGGACGACGGTTCAATCCCACGTCCGACCATCCTGATTTAGGTTTCCCGTGATTTCCCTAAATCGCTCCAGTCAAATACCGGGGTGGCTCCTTTGAAAGGGAACGGCCGGCTTCCTTCCCCGTCCTTCCCAAATCCGATGAGACCGATGACCTCGCTGTCTGGTCTCCTCCCCCACACAATCCAATACAATCCTACTTACAAATTGATCAGTCTGAAATTTGACTTTATATATATATATATATATATATATATATATATATATATATATATATATATATATAAAGCGGGACGGTCAACGATGTCTTCAGTTCAGAAGCGATAAGTGATGGCTAGGTTAACACGGATATGATTCAGGAGTGGGAGCTGCGGTGATATTATTTAAGGAAATTTCTGTCTTCCACCAATACAAGGAGAGACGCCCAACGTCTGAACAACATACACCACATGTACAGGGTGAACATTAATAAAACCGACAAACTGTGGGGACGGATTCCTGACTAGAAACGGGGGAAAAATGTCCTTTGAACACGTGTCCGTTAATGAAACGTTGCATTAGCAGATGTCGCTGACGAATGACAGTTTCTCTGGCCATGTGCCGTGGGTTCCTTGTTTGTTGCAGACTGTGTGATTGACACGCGTACTATAAGCAGCAGATCGGTTCTCTATTCACGTCGCGAACAAGCTGAGATGGTGTTTGTGTACGACCAAGAGGATGGAAACGATCGAGAAGCAGCACGGCTATACCAAAACAAGTACCCTCGCAGACGCCAACCATATCGCAGAACATTTCAATCCCTTTTGGAACTTTATGTGATCATGAGTCCTTTCAGATAGACGTACAGTAGTGGACAAAACGAGCGAGACCCCTCGCCTTTTCGTTATGCTGATCCGCACAGCTCTAAAGTCTGCTACACAGCGTTACAGGCAAGGCGACGAAGTGCTACCAACATACTATGAAAGTTCGCTCAGCATCAGCTGAGATAGCTAGCAGTGGAGAAACTCGCGCTTCTAAGACGCCACAGCATCATCTGCCATCACTTGGTGGGAAACGAAATACCTCAAGTATAAGCCAATGTGTTGTTTCACATATCTGTGACTATGACTTGAATCTTAAGTGTGGTTATGGATAGTACGTATGCTCAGATTGCGAATCTAACATCATGGATAAGACAAGGGGAAATGAATTAGGCGTCCTTCCTCTTCCATAACATCAAATATATTTTAGATATTCTTTCTTAAATGATCTGCGCAGAAATCATTCACCAGAAGTGAATAACTTTTTAGCAACACCAGATGATATTAACAGCTTGCCGGTGCGGGTTAGCCGTGTGCTCAACGGCGTCATATCGTGGACCGCGCGGCTCCTTGTGCCGTCAGTTCGAATCCTTCCGCGGGCATGGACGTGTGTTAGGTTAGGTAGGTTGAAGTAGTTCTAGATCTAGAGGACTAATGACCTAAGCAGTTTGGTGGCATAGTTCTTAGAGCCATTTTTTGACCTTTCGCATAAATTTTCTTTACATAAACGGTCGTGTCTTTAGACTGCGTTGACATAGCTCAGTTTTTTACACCACCAAGGGACCGTATACCACAGGAAGTGCGATATATTTCCGCTTATTATGTCGACCCGTACTCGAAGCAAACGGGTTTTAAGGGTTGGGTAGACAGACGGTCTAGAAAGTTAGACTAGTAGGGCTCCATTTTTACCGACTTACGAGACGAAATCCTACGTCACCGTTTGTTTCCTGGGGTGGTGCAGAATTATCCTACTAAATTTACTCGCTAATAACAGTTTTTTGTTATTTCGATAAACATCCCGAATGATTGTCAAATGGTTCAAATGGCTCTGACCACTATGGGACTCAACTACTGTGGTCATCAGTCCCCTAGAACTTAGAACTACTTAAACTTAACTAACCTAAGGACATCACACACACGCATGCCCGAGGCAGGATTCGAACCTGCGACCGTAGCAGCAGCGCGGCTCCGGACTGGAGCGCCTGGAACCGCACGGCCACCGCGGCCGGCTGAATGATTGTCACATAAGCGGTAACATAAAGGTAAACAATTCATGTTTTTGAGTCCAGAAAGCTCTATGCAACAGGAACTGCAGATCATTCTGCGATTTTCATTGCGAAATTGCCGGCTTATTCATGTCTGGGGTAATAATAGAGGGCTGTTTGCCTGGGTTGTCTGCTAGCGTAGTGAGGGGTGCTTGCGACTGCAAGGGAGGTCTGGTTTGTTTTCGGTTCTAATCTCGATGGATGCTGATAGACTATCAGTAAAGGAATTTTAAGAAATTCTCGCGCCCCCCAATAAGTTTTATTACTACCTTTATTCTGTACCGGTGCCCTGTGGATGTCGATATGAAACTGTTGTAGAATTTCGTACTTGTTTCTGCCTATTTTTTCCGTTTCTGTCAATAACTGAATTGACTTAAGTGTAGCACTGAATGATTTTTAACTGAATTTCGTTATGAATCTTCACGCATTGGACACTTTCATAGTAGGTCAGCAATGGCAATCCAGTATGACTGGTCTGAACGTTGACACAGACCATTTCGCGGCCGAATGCGCATAATATTTTGCTAATTCATAACGATCTGTCGTACTTAGTGTTACTAAAACAGTTACGTTATCTCGATAAGCGGAAATTCATTTTTATTATTGCAGCTCATACTAATTAGCGTTTCTTCTTTCATTTGTATCTTATATTTAGGTGTTGTGGTTAACACACTAATCAGCATTGATATAGTCTTACACATGATTGAAAACAGTCTGACAAATTTCGGATAGTTTTTCAATTTCACGCCTGCGCATAGTATGTTGGTAGCAGCCGGCCGAAGTGGCCGTGCGGTTAAAGGCGCTGCAGTCTGGAACCGCAAGACCGCTACGGTCGCAGGTTCGAATCCTGCCTCGGGCATGGATGTTTGTGATGTCCTTAGGTTAGTTAGGTTTAACTAGTTCTAAGTTCTAGGGGACTAATGACCTCAGCAGTTGAGTCCCATAGTGCTCAGAGCCATTTGTTGGTAGCAATTGGTCACCTTTCCTGTTATGCTGTGTAGCACACTTTAAAGCTGTGCGGATCAGCATAACGAAAAGGCGAGGGGTCTCGCTCGTTTTGTCCACGACTGTACGTGCAGGGAGACGGCGGACTGTACGTACACCAGGTCTCGAGGACCAGGTTCTACAGGATATTGAGACGAACCGTAGTACAGACTCCAGGCAAGTGGCACGCCAACATGGTGTAAGCGAAGGTACGTTTATGTTTATCCTGCATCACAGCAGCTAGTATCCCTATCACCTGTAACAAGTGCAAGTATTATCAGCAATGGTGGAACTTTCAGTGCCATCTACAGTGGCAACAATGCATTTCCGGATACACGTTCATAGAACCTCTTTCCTCCATTTCCAGTCTGCAATTCGGCCCTGCAATTTGTTGGTTTTATTACTGTTCACCCTGTACAGCAAATATTATTTAGGTATCATTATATTAAGTTTAGGACATCAAGTGCAGAACATCTAACTGTATCATAGTTAAGAACCAGTGGTAACAGACTCTTAAGAAAAGTTATTTATTTATTGTAGCGTTGCAACATCTTTTTCATAGTGTCGCCCTATCAAATAACTGTTAAGCAGCAAGTTTGCAAATCAGTCACCATTAAGGAATCTACGCAGGAGAACGATCTGCTACGGTGGACGTTTCGGCCGAATTTCTTCCAGTGGTATTTAGGACAATTAATTCGGAATGGCCCGAACATTGTGAACTACTTTGACGACACAACTGTGTTACGCACAACTACGAAGGAACTCTTACAGGATTTTGAATGTGTCATCGAAATTCTACATGCGGGAAATTCGAATTGCAACAGAGATGAGTGCATTTTTTTTTTTTTCAATATGAAGTGGAACACTTAGGGCACATCCTGTCCGTGCACATCATTAAGCCAACGCTTTAGCGTATTGGCACCATTGAAAACCTTCTGGTTCCCATGGATGTCAAGCAAATTACGTTCGGTATTAGATGGTTCAAATGGCTCTGAGCACTATGGGACTTAACTTCTGAGGTCATCAGTCCCCTAGAACTTAGACCTACTTAAACCTAACTATTCTAAGGACATCACACACATCCACGACCGAGGCAGGATTCGAACTTGCGACCGTAGTGGTCGCGCTGTTCCAGACTGTAGCGCCTAGAACCGCTCGGCCACCCCGGCCGGCTCCGTATCAGAACAAATTATTACCTGAAGTTTCTCTGTAATGTAGCTTCCATCGGTGAATCACTGCACAAGCTGTTGCGAAAGGGTAACAAATGGTGAAAGCCTTTGAGAATATAACAAATTAAAACAATATTTGCTTGAGGTCAAATCTCTTATGATATACGATCCGTGCAAAATGTTTACAGTTGACGGGGATGCTTGTGACTATAGCACAGGCGCCGTTCTGTTGCATCGGTATCATGGTTCTGAACGACCACTTTCGTTCAGTTCTAAGACTCTGACAGTGGTTCAAACAAAATACAGTCAGTTCAAGAGAGAGGCTCCCGCGGTTATATTTGAAATCAAGAAATTTCATGATTACAATTATGGACGTAAATTTATCCTCCTCACCGACGCAAAATATTAGGGGCTTTATTTGGACCGGACAATATGTTACTTCACGGACAGTGGTTCTAGGCGCTTCAGTCCGGAACCACGCTGCTGCTACGGTCGCAGGTTCGAATCCTGCCTCTGGCATGGGTGTGTGTGATGTACTTAGGTTAGTTAGGTTTAAGTGGTTCTAAGTCTAGGGGACTGATGACCTCAGATGTTAAGTCGTATAGTGCTCAGAGCCATTTGAACCAGAGCCATTTGAACCATCAGTTTTTGCAACACTGAGCGTGATTTTTGTTGAACTACGACTACGAAATTATGTTCCAAGCACCAGCGCAACACGTGAATGCCTATTTGCTTTCACGTCTGCCACTAGGGGTAACGGCCTTGCTGCAGTGGATACACCGGTTCCCGTGAGATCACCGAAGTTAAGCGCTGTCGGGCGTGCCCGGCACATGGATGGGTGACCATCCGGGCCGCTATGCGCTGTTGCCATTTTTCGGGGTGCACTCAGCCTCGTGATGCCAATTTAGGAGCTACTCGACTGAATAGTAGCGGCTCCACTCTAAGAAAACCATCATAACGACCGGGAGAGCGGTGTGCTGACCACACGCCCCTCCTATCCGCATCCTCAGTGAGGATAACATGGCGGTCGGATGGTCCCGGTGGGCCACATGTGACCCGATGACGGATTGCTCTGGCACTAGGACAAAGAAAAAGGTACTGACTTCAATATACATGCATGGGAAAAAGACATCGGTATCAGACATTGTCATGTAATAGATCCGTAGTGTTGTGTTTAAGATTTAATGTTCACGTGGAGTTGCAACGCACCATAATAATCAAATAAGGCCAGACCATGCTCATGTACATACAAGCAGAACTCCTAGGCTGTTTCCTTTTACAGAACCATTCGTCTAATGGACTGCCCGATAAAGCCGGCAGCCGGTTCCGCCAGCGCCACCACTAGAGGGCCCCAGCCGACGACAAACCGACGGACGTGGAAGTCTGCCTCCCACCTACGGACGTTGCAATGGCGAACGCCTTTCCGTCCTGCTACTCATTGTGGTTTTGCGCGGGTATCCCGTGATGCCGAGGGCGAGTGCGTACGTACATCCACCAAACACGTACACCGGCAAGTAAGGAAGCAGGACGCTAATGAAGCCACCCAGCCTCATCAGAAATCCCCTCCCCACCCCCATTGGAGGGATGTTGTGTACAAAGCAAGAGGTAAACCACAAATACCTCGAGAGTCGACCATCACACAGGCACAAACACTCGTCGTGGGTCTCTCAGTGCCACGCAGCAGCCCCCATCTGACGCTCACAAACTCGTACCTCCTCCCGCTTTCGAGCCGCTTCCTCTAGCGTGTTGTGTACGTCCGCCGATAGTATGGGCAGCTAACTGCGGACTACTTTGCTTCTGCCTCGTGCTGGCGGACACTGAAATCCTTCCGCTGACACGGCGCACCGCAGACACTCAGACAGTTCCGCACCAGCGATTCGACAGTACCGTTCGTTTCCTGCAGTGAGCACAGTACAGTACTCTGAAGACTGTCTGCCCACTATTTACGGAGTAATTGGTCTGTCGAGTGCCAGCTCAGTTACAATGACAAAATATAGACTGCCAGGAGACAGCAAAATTATTTAGATATCATTGTGGTAGGTTTAAGACACCAAGTGCCACGCATCAAACTGTACCAAAATTAAGTACCATTTAGAAGTATACCATTAATAAATGCTGTTTGTTATTTCTTATGGTGTTGCTACATCTTTGTTATACTACAGCTCTATCAAACAAGCCGTAAGTAACAAGTGTGCAAAGGAGCCACCATTAAGGGAACCTAGCAGGGAAAGTTTTCTACTGTGTACGTATCAACAGAATTCGTAGTAACATTCAGTTACTACATTGAGAACACGAAAATCAGTACAATTTACAGCATACTCCCATTCAACCTTCTATGGCTAAAGCACTGCATTTCAACAGGCATGCAAGAGCATGTTCCAAACCACAGCGCTTAAAAACGGGGTTTTTGCGGTGCTCGTACATCTGGTTCTATTGCTTATACAGAGGTAGGGTCAAGTGCAATTTATAGGATTTGGGTTAAGGAACATTGTTATATCCAACAGAAGGATCGTGTTCCTGAACTATCTTACAGTACAAGGTCAAAGTCTGAATACTATTACACTTCTTCCAGCTTGAGAAAATGGTTCAAATAGGTTGTTTCTTTTTACATTACATGTGGTCTACGGTGCGCATTAAGAGGATTTTGGAGGCACCATTTAGGTCATGGACGGTTCCTAAAAAGAGCCGAAAAAAGAGATTACCAACATGTTTTCGCTGTCAGTAGAGGATGTCTAATAACCGCAGCAAATTGCTCAAATTCTAACGGTATATTCTCTAGGAATTTATCCAGAAGTTCCATCCTTTTTTCAAAAATATTTATCTGTTATCGAGAAACACTCCAAAACATGCGTTTTGAGTAGCAAAACCGAGCTGCGAATTCCAAGAAGGCTACGCGCAGTAGATGGCTGTAATTTTTACAATATATTCATAAGATGCTGATATCTAAAAAATCTGAAAATTTTCTTGATATCTTTTTTCGTTTCCGAGGTAAATAAATTCAAAGTTGCTCTACTTGCATCCGTAAACTAAGCAGTAAAATACGGTTTACTGCGAAAAATCAGTTTATAAAGTAACGTTGTACAGAGAAATATGCTTTAAAGTGTATCCGTTATCATCAGAAGAGTTTTTTCATGTGAGTGATATGCGCTGCTGTAGTAGGGAAGGGAAGAGAACCAACGTAAAAATGGCCCTATCGGAGCACAAAAAAGGTGAATATGTGTCTGTTTAAAAGACTCTGACTCAAAACTGGGGTACCGGCTGCCTCATTCTATTCAGCAATTTAAAAATTACATCCGCGCTCTTTTATGCTGAGAGAGAAGGAGACAGTTGCAGTGGGAATGAGACAGAAAAGTAATGAAGATAGGAGGCAGTGACCGCAGCATAGAAAGAGCGAAGAAGATAACGGCACTGTGAGAGAAAGAGAGGGACACAGTGGCAGTGGAACATAGTTCACAATGAAAGGACAGAGCTTGGCAAAGAGTGATAGTGGGAGAGGAAGAAGGAGAAGGAGAAAGTGGAAGTGTGTGACGGCTATCCGTAATGAGAGACAGATTCTACGATAATAAGAACGAGGGAAAGAGAGGTAGTGACTGTGAGAAGAGACAGCAGCAGTGAGAAGGAATAAATGAGTTAGTAGCGGTGAGAGAGAGAGCAAGAGGGAGACAGTGACAGGAAGAGTGGACAGTAGTAGTTGGACAGGACGAAGGAGACTGTGACTGTGAGACAGAGGACAGGGGCACAGAGACACGAAGAGATAATGACAATTTCTGTTCCGACACTGACAATGTTGAGTGTTTATGGAAAAAGTTCACGGCAATCGTAAAATGCGTTTTAGACAGGGACGTGCCGAGTAAAACTGTGAGGGACGGGAAAAACCCACCGTGGTTCAACAACAAAGTTAGGAAACTACTGCGAAAGCAAAGAGAGCTTCACTGCAAGTTTAAACGCAGCCAAAACCTTTCAGACAAACAGAAGCTAAACGATGTCAAAGTTAGCGTAAGGAGGGCTATGCGTGAAGCGTTCAGTGAATTACAAAGTAAAATTCTATGTACGGACTTGATAGAAAATCCTAGGAAGTTCTGGTCTTACTTTAAATCAGTAAGTGGCTCGAAACAGCATATCCAGACACTCCGGGATGATGATGGCATTGAAACAGAGGATGACATGCGTAAAGCTGAAATACTAAACACCTTTTTCCAAAGCTGTTTCACAGAGGAAGACCGCACTGCAGTTCCTTCTCTAAATCCTAGCACAAACGAAAAAATGGCTGACATCGAAATAAGTGTCCAAGGAATAGAAAAGCAACTGGAATCACTCAACAGAGGAAAGTCCACTGGACCTGACGGGATACCAATTCAATTCTACACAGAGTACGCGAAAGAGCTTGCCCTCCTTCTAACAGCCATGTACCGCAAGTCTCTAGAGGAACGGAAGGTTCCAAATGACTGGAAAAGAGCACAGTTAGTCCCAGTCTTCAAGAAGGGTCTGTCGAGCAGATGCGCAAAGCTATAGACCTATATCTCTGACGTCGATCTGTTGTAGAATACTAGAACATGTTTTCTGCTCTTGTATCATATCATTTCTGGAAACCCAGAAGCCGGCCGCGGTGGTCTCGCGGTTCTAGGCGCGCAGTCCGGAACCGCGCGATTGCTACGGTCGCAGGTTCGAATTCTGCCTCGGGCATGGATGTGTGTGATGTTCTTAGGTTAGTTAGGTTTAAGTAGTTCTAAGTTCTAAGGGACTGATGACCACAGCTGTTAAGTCCCATAGTGCTCAGAGCCATTTTGAAACCCAGAATCTACTCTGTAAGAATCAACATGGATTCCGGAAACAGCGATCGTGTGAGACCCAACTCGCTTTATTTGTTCATGAGACCCAGAAAATATTAGATACAGGCTCCCAGGTAGATGCCATTTTCCTTGACTTCCGGAAGGCGTTCGATACAGTTCCGCACTGTCGCATGATAAACAAAGTAAGAGCCTACGGAATATCAGACAAGCTGTGTGGCTGGATTGAAGAGCTTTTAACAAACAGAACACAGCATGTTGTTCTCAATGGAGAGATGTCTATAGACGTTAAAGTAACCTCTGGCGTGCCACAGGGTAGTGTTATGGGACCATTGCTTTTCACAATATATATAAATGACCTACTAGATAGTGTCGTAAGTTCCATGCGGCTTTTCGCGGATGATGCTGTAGTACACAGAGAAGTTACAGCATTAGAAAATTGCAGCGAAATGTAGGAAGATCTGCAGTGGATAGGCACCTGGTGCAGGGAGTGGCAACTGACCCTTAACATAGACAAATGTAATGTATTGCGGATACACAGAAAGAAGGATCCTTTATTGTATGATTATATGATAGTGGAACAAACACTGGTAGCAGGTACGTCTGTAAAATATCTGGGAGTATGCGTGCGGAACGATTTGAAGTGGAATGATCATATAAAATTAATTGTTGTAAGGCGGGTGCCAGGTTGAGATTCATTGGGAGAGCCCTTAGAATATGTAGTCTGTCAACAAAGGAGGTGGCTTACAAAACACTCGTTTGACCTATACTTGAGTATTGATCATCAGTGTGGGATCCGTATGAGGTCGGGTTGACGGAGGAGATAGAGAAGATCCAAAGAAGAGCGGCGCGTTTCGTCACAGGGTTATTTGGTAAGCGTGATAGCGATACGGAGATGTTTAGCAAACTCAAGTGGCAGACTCTGGAAGAGAGGCGCTCTGCATGGCGGTGTAGCTTGCTGTCCAAGTTTCGAGAGGGTGCTTTTATGGATGAGGTATCGAATATATTGCTTCCCCTACGAATGTAAAATTAGAGAGATTCGAGCGTGCACGAAGTCTTTCCGGCAGTCGTTCTTCCCGCGAACCATACGCGACTGGAATAGGAAAGGGAGGTAATGACAATGGCACGTAAAGTGCCCTCCGCCACACACCGTTGTGTGGCTTGGGAGTATAAATGTAGATGTAGATGTAGATGAAGAGTTAGGCTGAATGAGTGAGTGTGAATGGGAAAGTGGCAGTGGAAGCGTAAGAGCGACTTATTACCAAAATTTTTGGGAAGATTTTTAAAGGTGCTGAGGAAGGTAGACTGAGGCAACTGATAGCCACTTTCAGCCAGAGGAATATAATGAACCGGAGCTTATTCCCCTTTTTTGCATTTTTCTACTGGTAGACTGACAAGTCAAAAGGCTATTACCAAAGCCTGCTGCGAGACGGAGTGCCTCCTGGTGGTGTTACAAGTACGTCAAGCAATGAGGCAAGTATATAAATGCAGCAGAGACGAATGGAAATAATTCTGGCGACGATACGGGCCGCAACTGGGGAAATTCACTGACACAAGAGACTTTGACAAAGGGCAAACTTTAACGGCTTGGCGCCTGGGAACGGTAATCTCGGAAACGACGAAACTTCTCGGTTATTTCCGCGTAATAGTTGCGAGTATCTGTGATAGGTACTTGAGGGACGGTGAAACCAGAAGCAGACGACAAGGTGTGGGATGTCAATGCCTCATTCCAGAACGTGGAGTCTGGAGGCTTACCTTTGAAAAGCAGGATAGGTGGCGTTCTGGAGCACGATTGGTAGAGGAAAAACAGAAGATCTAAAGGAGAGCAGCACATTTCGTTACAGGTTTATTCAGCAAACGAGAAAGCATCAAGGAGATGCTCAGCCAACTTCAGCGGAAGACGCTACAAGAGAGGCGTTCTTTATTATGGTGTGCCTCGGGCATGGATGTATGTGAGGTCCTTAGGTTAGTTAGGCTTAAGTAGTCCTAAGTTATAGGGGACTGATGACCTCAGATGTTAAGTCCCATAGTGCTCAGAGCTATTTGAACCATTTTTTCAAAAGGCCAGAATCGTGCTAGAGTGGTTTGACAAGTATGATACTAAAGTCACGTTCAGGGCAACAAATTCGCCTCATCTGAATCGGGTGGAATACATCCGGTATAATGTTGGCCACCAGCTCCACACCCACAAAACACCGGCCTACAATTTGCGGGAATTACGTGATCTGTGTTTAGACATCTAGTCCCACTTACATCCGGAAATCTACCAAGGACTTGTTGCATCCATGTCACGCAGAATAGAAGCTGTTCTGCGTTCCAGATGTGGATCAACACGCTATTAAGCTGTCGCTCTTAATGTTTTGGCTCATAAATGTACACTCAGAAATGCCATGGGTCACAAAAAGAGTAAAAGATCAGAAATCATTATTTCGTTTTCTTTCCTTACTTATTTAGATTTTCAGTGTTACGGTAAGAAATTTACAGTAGAAATCAAGAGGCAAAAGTGCGTCCAGAAAAAGAGACACAATTCAGGGAGATAACACATCATCGCATGAGAAATGTTTGTGTGAGATGACGTGTTACTCCCTGTACGTCCGTTATCGATGCAGGGACCCACTGGCCGATTGTCTGCGCCTGTTTGTACGCCTGTAGCATCCTGCTCGAAAAATGTAAGTCAGAGTGATCACATCAACATTTAGAGCATATAAGGACGCAGGACTGGTACATGACGCCTCCTTACACCAGTCTTAAAAATTCTTTCGAATTGCTGTCGAGGGAAATGTAGCAGAAATGGACCCCGCTCCAAGAATGGCCTTGAGGTGTGGGCAGGCGTAGTGTGCTTATGGTGCAGTGTGGCTCTTCTGCGCTCCCAATATGTTGAAGAGTCCATTTTAGGGATACTTCAAAGAGAAATTGACACATGAAAGTAGGGAAACGTATCTGATTCGAGTCTTCATCAGTATAACTTGCGAATAATAGCAACGAAACCAGATGATACTATCTGAACGTCAAGAACTGGAAAGGAACAAGTATTGTTGTAAACTCTTCGTGAATAAGAAGTATGCTTCGATAGTCGTTGGAGGTAACTATTAGTCTCCAAGAGGCCTTTAGATGGTTTCCCTTATTCACCTGGGTGAGAACTAGTCAAGTTTTAAAGCTGTGTGTTCATACACGTATGAAAAAGGAAGCTAAATTGGGTTATATATGTTTCAATCTAACCAAGTCCGTATCCTGCTAGAGGGCATTTCAGTATTTAGATTGTTCGTTAGACATAATTGAAGGCCCTTATGTATCAAACGTAGGTCTCTACTGTTAGGAAGAAATGTTTCTTCACCTACTCAGCTGTTGATGTTGTAACGTATCGGATTTCATTTAGTAGCCAGATTGGAGCGGACTCGGTTTTAAAGATGATTTTTACTTCCTTGTAGAGCAGCTGGTTGTATGTGTGGAGTATCTTGTATAATAATGATATATGTAATTTGTTTAGGTTCCCTCTGTCTCTTTCCTATCAAGCCTCATTCTGTATTTTAGCAACCCTGAGACTTGCAATGCATTCTTTAATGCAGGAAGCTTAACGTCGTTTATGTTCTTCTCTTGCAACCGGTAGAATAATGAAAGGAGGAAAACTGGAGTGACGCCAGTCAGCACGTTGTGTAACATTTCCTTTTTCTACAGAAAAATAGACTATCATTTTTTCGGGTGTTAAATCCTGTTTGTACTTGCAATATTCTCGCACAGACGCAGAAACGATCATATAACTTTCTTAGAAGTACACAGCTCTTTGTCTACTTTTTTGCATATTCTGTTCCTCCACGTCATTACAATAGTACATATAGGAATATCTTCAAACACACATCAGTGTAAATGGACAGATAAGAAAATATTATTAAAATATTAAGGAGCAATGAGGTAAACAGGTTTGCTATTAGATATTACGGAATACTTCAAAAAACTTGGTTCACAGGTATGAGTTTTAGAACTGCGACAACCAGTTTTGATGTAAGAGGTTTAGTCGTGGGCCTGTCCGTACATTTTGTTATGATCAGGCAATTTAGCCGGAGCTCTGTTAATTTCGAAGTTTTACTGTTCACGTAACTTTTTTCTACAATTGGTAATATTATCGCGACACTCCATATCTCAGACGTAGCTAGCTGGTTAATTTTGACGCCGACTGGGTGCACATATTATTTTAGGTATAATAGAACTGATCCCACACCACGTCGCATCCGACTACAGATAGTAGGGTACCTTGAGATTACATTTTAACGTCCCGTCGATGACGAAATCGTTAAGGACGTAGCGTAGGTTTGGGAATGGATGGAGAAGGCAACCGGCCGTATCTTTTCAAAGGAACCATCCCGGCATCTGCCCTAAGTAATTAAGGGAAACCTTGGAAAACCTAAATTTTACGGCCGAGTGGGGATTTGAAGCCTCCATCACTAACAGGATAAAGACCGGCAATAAGCTGCTTTTCCCCTCTATTTACCCTCTGATCGCTATAGCCGAACGCCGTATCCCAGAGAGCGTTATCTAGCTAGGATGATTGTGGTGGGTGCAACTAGGTTTCTCTGGCCATTCGGTTTCCTCGAAATTTAAGTGTACTGAACACTCAACCATACATGTTGACACCGTAAAATTTGAAGCGACAGCCTTCTTTCAACGCAATAGTAGAGCTGTTTTCCATCAGATCAGTGTTGTCTATGTAAAGTGGACGATGTGCCTTGGCAGTTCTCATCCAGTTGACATGTTAATCGCGCCAGGAAATTCATCAGTAAGCAGTTCACTAGCTACCCCCCATCTGATAGCGATTCCAGACGCTTTTCAAGGATAGGCATGCATTTAAAGTTTGAAAGGAAAACTGATATTTAACGTTCTGTCGATGTCGAGGTCACTGGGGTCTAACAGCAGTCACTGAGTAGACGAGGGCGGGGCAGGAAATTCCGCAGTGTTCCTACAACAGAACCGTCGCAACAATCACTTTACTGGTTTAGAGAAACCACGAAACACCTAAATATGGCCGGTGGAGGGATCTAAACCTCATTCCAACCACTGTGCCCATTATTCGGGGATACACTACAAGCCAGATTGATCAGAGCCAACTACACACCCATAACATGGCGCACAGATGTTTTGAGAAAAGTTGATTTTGGCTTCACGAGCTTAATATCTACATTAAACATTTATTTACATCACAATAGGCATTATAGGAACAACATCTCGTTAACCTCTTATGGTTACATCGTGGTTTTGCAATTTTCATAAAAAATAATGTAGTTCTTCGAGTCTTGCAACAGCTATGAGTAGGCTACAGTCATATCATACCTACTGGACACATAAACGCTTCTAATTTTTGATCAGGTAATTTGTGTAACGACGTTGAACTATATGCATTTTATAACTGACGACAGTGTTTTATTGAAAGTGTTCCTCATAGGGACGTACTCCCATCTATATAGATGATGCAAGGCTATATGATGAAATATATTTTACTGTGAGTGATGTGCAGACTGTTTTTATGATGAACGTGATATAGACAGTTATAACTAATATTTTTTTTTTTTAATTTTATGCAATTCTCGTCTAATTTTCAGTGTGACACTCGACTAGCAGTTACAGTTATCCTACCTCTTACTTTCGTCTCACATTAGAAAGTGAGTGCCTTGTACGTCAGTGTGCCTTAGAACATGATGCAAGAGCATTATCTATTTTAGAGACAGGCTCCGGTTTTTTGTACTAAAATTGTTGCTAAATAGTTTTGGAAGGACAACGTTCCTAATATAAGTAGAGGATTCAGTATGATCTACTTTCATTCTGTCCAAATTCAGGAAGAAGTGGCATTTATACACCCTATTTCTCTGATATTCCTACGCTACTGTCCGACTTCAAGACTATGGTAAAGCTGCTCAACCATTTTGCTTTGTTTATGTATTTATTTATTGTACTCCACTTCCTTGATAACCACAGTGGGTTGTTACATGTAAAATTAAAATTATGAGCTTCTTTATGATAATCGATTCCTTTTTTATGTTTTGAATATTGAACTATGATTTATTAGCTTTATTTTTTCTGTAATTATGGCTCTAGCATTTACTTGGCTACCCGTATACTACTCTACATGTAGTTTTCCTATGGCATCGTATTCCAGTCTCAGTGGGGCGTTCCTTTACTGTAACAGGATAAGAGCCATAGGTTTTCGTTATTTCAGGCTAGTTTGTCTCATTTTACTGTTATCTTTATACCGCTATTAGTAATTGCGACAAAATATACTGCTAGTACAATAACGTACGATACAACTATTGCAAGTATAAGAATGCTCTATTACTACCAACACCTCTTTGATTTTTCTGCAGCAGCGACTACTTCTGAAACTTAAGTCGCTAACACTAACACTAATACACTGAGGTGACAAAATTCATGGGATGGCGTTAGGTATGTATACAGATGGCGGTAGTATCGGGTACACAAGGTATAAGGGGGTAGAGCATTAAAGGAACTGTCATTTTTACTCAGGTGATTTGTGTGAAAAGGTTTCCGACGTAATCGTGGCTGCACGATAGGAATTAACACGCTTTGAACGCAGAATGGTGGAGCTATACGCATGAGATATTCCATTTTGAAAATCGTTAAGGGATTCAATATTCCGAGATCCACAGTGTCAAGAATGTGCAGGGTGTATCAGATTTCAGACAGTATCTCCCACCACAGACAATGCAGTGGTCGAAGGTCTTCACTTGACGACCGAAAGCAGCAGCATTTGCGTAGAGTTGTCAGTGCTAACAGACAAGCAACACTGTGTGAAATAACCGCAGAAATGTATGTGGGACCTACGACGATCGTATCCGTTAGTACTGTACGGGAAAATTTGGCGTTAACGAGAATTGGCAGCAGACTGCCAACGCCGGTGGTTCTCTGACAGCACGACATCGCCTGCAGCGCCTCTCCTGAGTTCGTGACCATATTCATTACACTTTGAACGACTGGAAAATCGCGACCTGGTCAGATGAGTCCCGACATCAGTTGGTAAGAGCTCATGGTAGGGTTCGAGTGTGGCGCAGATCCCACGAAGCCATGGACCCAAGTTGTCAACAAGGCACTCTGCAAGCTAGTGGGGGCTCCATGAAAGTGTGGGCAGTGTTCACATGGAACGGGCTGGTTCTCTGGATGTTCGGCAACGTGGAAATCATTTGCTGTCATTTATGGACGTCATTTTCCCAAAAAGTGAGGGAATTTTTATGGATGAAAATGCGCCATGTCACCGGGCTACAATTGTTCGCACTTGGTTTGCAGAACATTCTGGACAATTCGAGCGAATGGTCTGGCAATCCAGTTCGCCTGACATGAATCCCATCAAGCATTTGTGGGACATATTTGAGAGGTCAGTTGCTGCATAAGATCCTGCACCGACAACACTTTCGCAATTACGGATAGCTATATAGGCAGTATGGCTCAATATTTCTTCAGGTGACTTCCAAAGACTTGTTGATTCTATGGAAGGTCGAGTTGCTGCCATAAGCCGGGAAAAGGGTGTATCGACACGATATTAGGAGGTATCTCATTAATTTTGTCATATCAGATTACTCTTACTGGGTTTATTAACAGTCACTGACCCTCGGAGAACAGTTAAGTATCGTATTGTCTTGTGTAGCTTCCCTGTAGTCTGAGACACATTCGTGTAAAATTTACTAGTGTCAGATTGTAACTAGTTTCTCTGGACGTTCCGTATCGGATGGCCAGCACTCTCGGTCTAGCCGTATATTGCTACATCCAGATAGTATGGCGCTGGATCAGATCACAGCACTTATCTTTCACTCTTCTTATGTACGGTTGTGGCCACCCCTCTTCACTCTGCCGTCACTGTGCCAGGCGATTGTAGAGCAAACGGCTTAATCCCTAAGGTCGTCTACAGGCCTCCCTCATCGCTCCTGTAGAGTCTTCTGCTACTTCTGAGACAGCATCACCTAGAATATTTCGGGTAGGACCAACCACGTCGTGTCAAATAGATCTCGAGCCAGGTGTGCGAGCTATGTGCGGGCCGTGGCTCGTCCGTTCTCTGCTTTGCCAAGTCCTCAGGAATACTTGGTACACCGCGACATTTCGGCTCAGACATCTTCAGTTCTGCAGAATTGTGGCGTCAGCACTGTTTATCCTTCACTATTTCTTCGTGAGGTGAATGATTTTCACAGGTCTAGTGACTGTTCGCACAAAAAGAAACAGTCTAGCGATCTGTCGTCACAACCGTTTAAAACTGAGTGTGAATGACAGAAGAGAGGGATGAGAATTCTCAACAGCTATTACGCAGTTGCATAATCGATAGGTACTACACATTTTCTATTAAACTATATTAAGTTACCACGCTGAAAAAAATATAAATATTTAGTTGACAATGAAAGAGCAAAAAATTACAACGATGGCAAAACGGGCCTCATTGCTCTGTTTAAAGAGAAGCACACTGCACTAAATTTGTAGGAATGGAGCAAGAAATCGGTGGTACGAATAGTAAATTTTGTGAACAGGTATGCATTATTCCACTGTCAGATGTAAAAGTCTTCCATGGAATTGAACGGAGGGTATGGTGACTCTATATACACTATGTGATCAAAAGTATCCGTACATTCCCAAAAACATACGTTTTTCGTATAAGGTGCATTGTGCTGCCAGCTACTGCCAGGTACTCCATATCAGCGACCTCAATAGTCATTAGACATCGTGAGAGAGCGGACGGGGGCTCTCCGTGCAACTCACGGACTTCGAACGTGGTCAGGTGATGGGGTGTCACTTGTGTCATACGTCATTACACGAGATTTTCACAGCACTAAACATCCCTAGGTCCACTGTTTCCGATGTGATAGTCAAGTGGAAACATGAAGGGACACGTAAAGCACAAAATCGTACAGGCCGACCTCGTCTATTGACTGACAGAGACCGCCGACAGTTGGATCATAATGTGTAATAGGTAGACAGACATCTATCCAGACCATCACACAGGAATTCCAGACTGAGTGTTCTCCATGATTCTCCAAAAAAGTCGGGAACCACATTTAAAAAGATAGTAAATGAGAAGCACATAAGGGAACATGGAACTCACCGGATAGAAACACAGTAAACCAGATCGACCATGTGTTTATAGATTTGAGACCAAAATCGAACCTACTGTCCATGAGGAGTGTCAGAGGCCCAAGCATAGATACAGATCATTTTCTGGTATGGGCACGGGTGAGGGTGAAGGTATCTAATGCAGTGAATCGAGTCCGACCCAGGGCACAGAAATATAATATAACAACTTTAGAATCAGTGGAAGTTAGAGAACAGTATCAGGAGAATATAACTCGGATTCTGGAAAACGTTGGAGAATACAATAATATCGAAGATCAGTGGGAAGCGATAAAAAAAGACGGTGGAGACATCGGCAAGAGAGATACTTGGAATTGGGACAAGACAAGTAAGACCATCATGGTTTGATACTGAATGCGAAATAGTAACTGAAGAAAAGAACAAAGCATACAGAAGGACGCTGCGATCACCCTGTACGAGGAGGATAGTCGAAGAATACAAAGAAAAACGGAGGACTGAAAAGAGGAACCGCCAAAGAAAAAAGAGAGAATCGATGAAACTAAGTGTCAAAGAAATGGAGCTCATGAGGAGCAAAAATGAAATAAGAAAACTCTATAGAGAGGTGAATGCGGCACGGAAGCCTTTTGGTAGTAAAACAAGCTTAATAAAAGATGAGACAGGGAATATAATAAGTGAAGAGAAAGGAATATGAGAAAGATGGAGCAGTTATTTTGATAGTCTCCTCAACCCTAGAATAACTATACCAGAGAATCCAACAGAAACGAATGGAGAAGAGGACCCAGACAACAACACTACCCCACCAAACATAGAAGAAGTGAAAACTGCCATGAAGAAATTGAAGAACAACAAGGCGGCAGGGACAGATGGTATTCCAGCAGAACTGTTTAAGCCAGGAGGCACAGAGCTGAAACGAAGCCTCCTGAAAATGGTCACCAGAATATGAGAAGAGGAGAAAATGCCCCAAGAATGGAAAGAGGGTGTCATATGTCCCGTATATAAGAAAGGAGATAAGATGGAGTGTGGCAATTGCAGAGGGATCACACTACTTAATTTGGGATATAAAGTATTCTCTAATATACTATTGAACAGAATACTCCCAATCATACAGAGGGAGACGGGACCGTACCAATGCGGATTCCTTCCCGGGAAGTCTATAGATCAAATATTCACCTTAAGACAAATCCTGGGGAAAAAATGAATACGGGGTTGGCAAGCATCACCTATTTAAAGATTTTAAAAAGAAGCTTATGATAGCATAAATAGAGAGCAGTTATATCAAGGTCTAGATGAACTGGGAATGTCGAGAAAGTTGGTGAGGCTGGTGAGAATGACAATGAGCGAAACACAAGGTAGGGTAAAAATAGGAGGAATGATGTCCAATACAATGAGTATAAAAAACGGAGTGCGACAAGGGGATGCATTGGCATGTCTACTTTTTAATTCCTCCCTGGAGAAGGTGATGAGAAACGCAAACCTTCTGAATAGGGGAACGATCTCCTATAAATCAGTGCAGATACTGGCCTACGGGGATGACATAGATGTAATAGCAAGAACCCAAAAAGCAATGGAAGAGACATTTGCAGCTCTCGAACAGGCTAGTAGGAACATGGGGTTAATTATTAATGAACAAAAAACAAAATATAAGGCAGCTGGAAAAGCACATAGAGAAAATATGCCAAATGCAATAACAATGGGATATTATAAGTTTGAGAGAGTTGAACATTTCAAGTACCTGGGCTCGACAGTTACGCATCTAAATGATACCTCTTATGAAATCAAGCAGAGATTAATACTAGCCAATAGAGCGTATTTTGCCCTAACAAGACTTCTATCCTCAAGGCTCCTGACTCGTACCACTAAATTAACTATCTATAAATCACTTATACGACCAGTGCTAACATATGCCTCTGATGCCTGGACATTAACAACTAAATATATTGAAATAATGGATGCATTTGAAAGAAAGGTACTTAGACGAATTATCGGCTCAATCTGTGAAAGAGGAAAATGGAGGAGGAGATACAACCATGAGTTGTTTATCGTATACAAAGACCAACCCATCACAAGGATAGTGAAATCATCCAGACTTTGGTGGGCGGGACATATGGCTCGCATGAATGATACAGATGTACCAAAAAGAATATTACAAGGAAAGCCAGGAGGGCAGAGAGGACGTGGTCGACCAAGAGCCAGATGGGAAGATGGAGTAATCGAAGATCTTAGGAAGATGGGCTATAGAAACTGGAGAGTATTGGCAAAGGAGCGAGAGAAATGAAAGGAAATTGTAGAAGAGGCCAAGGCTCATCATGAGCTGTAGAGCCAAGAAAGGAGAAGATATTTAAAAAAGATAGTAGATGAGAAGCAAGTGACATTTATGAAGAACCGATCCACCACTTACCAGATATTAGTACTGAAAGGAGCTGTATGAAATTATTGGGGATACAACAAAACAATGACAACATTGTTTGTTGATTTTAAGAAAGCCTACAATGGCATAAACATGGAAAAATTGTGCGAGAAAATTCAATAGTTTGGGATACCAAAGAAGATTACAAATCTTGTAAAAATTACACTGGATGGCTCAAAATAATTAGTGAAAATGGATGGAGAATATACCATAAGTTTTGACATACAAACAGGAGTCAGACAAGGAATATCAACACTCTTATTCACAGTAATAATACAGTTAGCACTGGATGCAGCAAGTGAAGCAGAGGAGGAAATTATTATAGGAATAACAATAAATATACTGGCCTTTACGGATGATGTAGCATCAATCGTTGAAAATCTAGATGACCCGAAAATCATGGCAAGAAAGCTATTTCAAAAAGCAAAGTAAGTTGGATTAGAGGTAAAGGACGAGAAAAGAAAATTCATAAGGGTGCAAATAAATTACAAGACAAGAAGGCGCAAAAACATGCAGACTGATGAGCACGTGTTTGAAGCAGTGAAGAGTTTGAATATCTTGAATCTGTAGTGAAAAATAGAAATGATGAGAAATATAAGCGAGGATAAGAACTGCATCGAGAGCGTCATAATCACTCAACAATGTACTATCATCCAAACTTTTATCAAGAGCAACCAAAATTAGGGCATATAAAACTAAATGGGGCGGAAATGTGGAGAATAGTTAAGTATTCAGAACGAAAGATAAAAGGTTTCTATAATAAAATCCTACGGAGCATATTTGAAGAAATTTTTGAGGGAGAAGAAAGACGAAGAAGAAGAAGCAGGGAACTCAGGGAGGTGTTTAATGACTCAGTGGTTGTTGCGGAAGACAAGACAAGAGGCTGAGATTGGCTGGGCACGTCTATAGAAGAGAGGAGGGATCAAGATTGAGAGAAATGTTGGGAAGAAACCCGAAGAGTAGAAGACCTTTAGGCAAAACGAAAATAAAAAGAGACCAGGTGACCAAGGATCTACATATGCTACGAGCAAGAGAAGAAGAAACCTCGAACAGAACTCTAGGAGGAGGTCACTCGACGAGGCCAAGAATCGGAGGGTACGAGTAAGTAAGAGTAAGTGTTGCTGAAATTATGAAGGAAAAACGAGTGCAGGAACCATAATTTGAACATCCGAAATGTATTTCAGACCTCGAATTTTAAGTGGACTTGAGTGCACACCATCCACAGTAAGATACTGAACAGAGAGGAAAGCTACGAGGCATGTTCAACAGTGGCCGAGCGGTTCTAGGCGCTACAGTCTGGAACCGCGCGACCGCTACGGTCGCAGGTTCGAATCCTGCCGCGGGAATGGATGTGTGTGATGTCCTTAGGTTAGTTAGGTTTAAGTAGTTCTAAGTTCTAGGGGACTGATGACCTCAGAAGTTAAGTCCAATAGTGCTCAGAGCCATTTGAACCCTTATAAGGCTTCCTCTAACAATAGGTGTCGAATTTTGTGGTGCTACCTCGAGCGACACCTGCGAATACAACTAATGCATGTGTGGTGTGCGTACTGTAAGACCTTCGGTACACACACCATCAGATTACTTGACTTGTAGCTCTAACGAAGTAGGCGAGTGTCAGCAATATGTCTCGTGGTCTTATTGTGGCGAGTTTATCTTCTGCCGTTAGGTCAGACGATAGAAATGCCACTTGCACGCTTAGAGTAGCAGATTGATGGTGACTAACTTTAAACATAACTTGATTAATTTTCACACACATTTATTAAAATAATAACAAGCATAAAAATAACTTAACTTGGTTCTGGATGCTGCTTACAATTGACAATCTGAAGTTCCTTTGGTCTTGGTACGTTAATCTTATTTTCACATATCTCTGCTACTTGACAAAGTGTCTATACATTTATCTTCATGGCTATGTACAGGAATATGATCATCTTCTTATGCGCAGTCTGAAACTTGACTATAGACTGGTACGGACTGGTGCAGACAAAAGCAGACTGAGTAATCGGAGGTCTGTACACTCGTTACAATACCTCAAGCGTTCAGGTATCACTGCGCGAGTGTGATCCGCGAGGAGGAAAGGCTCTACATTAGCAGCAATCTCATCGGCTGCGTTACATATTAATACGCGGATCGGCGGAAGCAGAATTTGGTCCGGCTCTTAGGTAGCGCCATCTCGTAGTGCGGAGACGGACGAGCGCTGCGCCTGCGCTGTTGTGCTTAGCGGGGCGCGCTCTATTGGGAAAGTTGTGTACGCGCTGACTACGCGGAACTGTGTACACAACATCATGTTTGCTACAGTCATTTACTAGCGAATCTCGACAGTTGGCGTGCACTAAAGTAATAAGTCCTCAACACGTGTTACAACTTCTAGCAATTCCTAATCGTTTTGTAATCGATACAGATATGGTTCTAAGTTAACATACCAGACTTCGAGATCGTAGTCGTAGCTCTGGGAGCATTCTTTCACAATATGTTTGGAAAATATTGATGTGGGACTTGACAGTGTCACATTTCAGTCTCTGCAGTAATAGAGTAGACATCAGTGTAACATTCTTGGGTAGAGCGTGTCCCTTAGTCTTCTGAAGAATGAAGCATACCGTAAATTATATAATGCCCCAGTATTTTATCATTATACGTGTTTTCATACTTTGTGTCGGCAGTGTCACCAATTTTCCCTCCTTATTAATTACGTCATTTGTAAATTTGCCCTTACTAAATCTATATCGAGCACTACTGAATCCCGTTAGCATCCTGTGGCATTTTAATCTATTGATTAGCTGCTTTTCAAAGGTTTTTCTCAGTACATTTATTATGCAGATACGCCATTACGATGTGGGGAATATAGTTCCTTTATCTTGCACTATAATGACTGCTGCAGCCGTGGATTCCTGCACACACATTAAATCGAATTACTGTTCCACCAACAGCTTCCGTTATTCGTGTAGCACAGAACTAGAACTGTCAGAAGTGGAGCGGCGGCCATGAAACTAATTAAGGCAGCTCAGTCACCCACCGTCTTTCCGATAAGGGCTAAGTGCGGACGTGGCCCAGTATCAGCGAGTGCCGCAGCGCTCATAGCACCAGCTGCTGTTGGCCTCCGTGTTTACAACACGCGTTACGTCGCAGACAACGCCACGTTTCCTCATTATCTCCGTGTGTGTGGCGATTACAGGTGACGGCTCTTATGTCTGTCGTCAGAGAAGAAATTTCCTATTACATGTAGAACTGTGTAATCGTAGGTCTCTGTGCAGCCCAACATTTAAGTGCCAATAAACAAATTTCAAAAGCTGGTACGGCTTAATACACAACTTCGTAACATTTTTTCAATATTCTCGTTTTATCTTTTCGATAATGTACTTTCCCCATACCGAAATATGTGCATTTGTCAACATATAACACAAAGGTCATTATAAGATTTGGTTAAAGGATATCACCAACTGAGTGTCATGGTAGAATCAAATAAATAACCGCTTCATTTGCTATGAATAGTTTTATTGGAGCAAAATAACGACCGCTCACTTTTCTTAGGTTATTGTGTTGACTATCTGGTGTGACACCCAAGTTTCATTCTGACTAATCCGACAGTATGAACTTCATATTTGTATTTGGACAGGGAATCCCCACTGTTATTGCAACAAACTAGTGTTAAGTGCTATGCAATCTCGTTTTATAATTTCTTCGTTTCTCCTTTACAGTCTTGTAAACCTGATGATGGGCTTATAATCGCCCGAAACCAGTCGTGATTTTGAAGCAATAAAACTTTTTACAACTGGACTGGTTAATTACCTGATTCTATTTTTATATTATTATTATATTAACATCGATGACTGCTACTAAATACACTGCCATATGTTCATCTTTATTTAGAGATAATTATATAGCAAGTGTCTATTTCACGTAGATAGTTAGCTTCATTTAACGCTGCTCATTACCGTAAAAAAGCCATACACATATGCTACTTAGGTCATAGAGACCCGATTGGTATATAAGGGCATAGTATTCATAAATTATTAAAAGTTGCTATAATTTTAAATTTAAGTTTTTTTGCTCATTTGCAATTACATTTGCCAAGGATTTCATAGTTTCGAAAGTATTTCCACCCACTTTTCCGACAAAATTTTTATAGGTGCTAAATCATCATTTGCCCTCGTTCTCTTCGATCGGGTTTGTCATCGAAGCATAATAGAAGTGAAAATGGTTTCTCTGACATTCAGCATGAAAAACGGTTCTACCTGTTTCTGTATCTCCAACTTCAGTCTTTGGTCAGTGACCATACGACTTTTACACACCAGCTAATACACCTATATAGGCTTCAACAGTAAACTTTTTGATCTTGCGTATTAGTCATTTCCACCACAATACTCTGCATAAAAAAATGGTTCAAATGGCTCTGAGCACTATGGGACTTAACTTCTGAGGTCATCAGTCCCCTAGAACTTAGAGCTACTTAAACCTAACTAACCTAAGGACATCACACACATCCATGCTAGAGGCAGTCTGGAACCGCACGACCTTTATGGTCGCAGGTTCGAATCCTGCCTGGGGCATGGATGTGTGTGATGTCCTTAGGTTAGTTAGTTTTCAATAATTCTAAGTTATAGGGGACTGATGATCTCAGCAGTTAAGTCCCATAGTGCTCAGAGCCATTTGAACCATTTTGACGGACATGGTGAGCAGCAATCTGACGCTGTTTATTGATGATGCCGTCCGTATGGAAAAGTGTCGCCGTTGAGTGACTGCAGGACCTTACAAGACGACTGAGACAAAATTTCTAGTTTGTGTGATGGATGGCAGCTTGCTCAAGGTGTAGAAAAATGTAAGTTAATTCACATGAGTTGGGAAATCTCTGTCGTAATGTTCCAAAACAGCGTTAGTAGTGCATTGCCTGACACAATCGTGTCGATTAAATATCAAGGTGTAACATGTAACATTGCAAAGCGATGTGGAATGGACCGAGCACGCAAGGACAGTAGTAGTGAAGGCGAGTGGGAAGCATAGCGTATCTATGAGCGGTCGATTAGTAATCTTTGGTGGGGACTTGTGGAATGATAACAGCTGTTCTCAGGTTGTTGGTGGCTACTAAGATTGCTACTAAACCTGAGATACGTAATCTTAGTAAATATGCAACACAGTAGGCAACAGACAAATTGAACACATTTTTTCACCAAAGAAGTTACGACATTTTCGCAACAGTTGCTATGTGAGGGTAAAAA
The DNA here is from genome assembly GCF_023864345.2 of Schistocerca serialis cubense. Taxonomy (NCBI): domain Eukaryota; kingdom Metazoa; phylum Arthropoda; class Insecta; order Orthoptera; family Acrididae; genus Schistocerca; species Schistocerca serialis. Next base: position 929,367,153 of record NC_064640.1, on the reverse strand, counting down.
GAGTAACATGGACAGATTATTGATACATATAGAATGTTGAGATCGGCATGTATGTCTAACATCAGCGTCTTAGAGGCTGGCTGTATGCCGTCTTTTCAGTGGAAGTACAGATGGGTCCAGGTAATCAAAAGCGTGTTATTCAGTATATGTCGGAATGAAAAAGGCTACAACGATTTTTTGTCGAGTAAGTGTCTATTGGCAACTATGCAATACAATGTCTATTGGCAAGTATGCAATACAATGTAAGAATTTTATTACTTTTTTACACTCTCTGGTATTGACACCATTCTCTGTTTTTTTCTGTTATCATCCAATGGTAGAGGATGGTCCTCGCAGACTAAAACTAGTGACATTAAAGTATATACAGTACATGGTGCTGTATATAAACATGTCCGTAATTAAACACGGAATATTCTTAGGTAAACGGAATTGTTTTTCAGGTACTTTACACTCCTTCAGTCGATAAACTTTCAGGAAATTTTTAATTTTTGACAAATTCGTTCATTTCCGACGTCAGTAATGGGGTTATCTCAATAGAGATGATTTGGCAGTTCGTTCACGAGTGAGATGGATTGAATGTCTTTCAAAGAAACGGAATGTTATCGGCAGGTGTTACAAATGGCTCTGAGCATTATGGGACTTAACATATAAGGTCATCAGCCCCTAGAACTCATAACTACTTAAACCTAACTAACCTAAGGATTTCACACACATCCATGCCCGAGGCGGGATTCGAACCTGCGACCGTAGCAGTCGCGCGGTTCCGGATTGAAGCGCTCTGAACCGCTCGGCCACCGCGGCCGGCGGCAGGTGTTACACCAATTCGACTGTCCAATGGGGACTACAGGTTCGGTTGCTTTGTTGAATGTTCCTTGAGAGATATAAATTAGTACTAGGTTGTACTATATTTTTTTCCAGCACTTTAATCTTAATAACGGGGATGCAATACAATTCTGAGCCCCGCGGTGTGGTCGAACTGTTAGCGGTGCCATGTCACGGATTTCGCGGCCCCTCCCACTGGAGGTTCAATTCCTCCATCGGGCACGGGTGTGTGTGTTGTTCTTAGCATAAGTTAGTTTAAGTAGTGTGTAAGTCTAGGAACCGATGATCTCAGCAGTTTGGCCCCTAGGAATTCACACATGTGAACATTTTTACAATACTGCCGATGCACAATTACAATCATGTATACCATATGCTTATACAGCATTTACATCGCTCACACATCGAAGAATGCCCTCACATGCCTTAATGCTCCCTGGTGAGAGTGGTACATTAACCCACACTCTACCGTTTTAGTCAAATCCTGTTTTGTGAAATAACGACATTATTGCAGAACAGTGGCTTTTATGTGATGCAGAATGTTGAAAGCCTACAGCAGCAGCCAACCACAATTTGGGTTTGATTTACTCTATTGAAACAGCACCATTACTGATTTCGAATTTAAATATTCATCGCCAGAAGGCTTCCATGATTTTGTCAAAACGCGCGGGAGCTTGGTTTACAGGTGCACTGCCGTGAAATGCCTATAACATATGTTTCCACCGGAAGAATATCAAGAACAATATGAATGTTATTCATTGGAGAATTACACTACCTGCTCAGAACTATCAAGACACATACTGCTCGCCGGGGTATGTTCACAATTCGCCTAAATGACTGCTTGAACTCCACAGCGGAAACTTTCAGTAAGATTTGTGAGTGTTTGTGAAGGAATGGCAGACCATTTTTCTTCAAGAGCCGAGACCAGAGACAATAGTGATGCTGGCAACTGGGGTCTGAAGCGAATTTGTCGTTCTGACTCATACCAAAGATCTTCCACTGGCTTAAAGTCAAGACTCCCGGAAACAAGACAGCTCCAGGAATCACAATTCACGTTTCAGGAATGTCATTGTTCTAAAACTACTGCCTCACAGATGCTGCTTTATGACACAGTCCGCTGTAATGCTGATTCAAATAATTATCGCCTCTCACTCGTTCCTCTAGTTTGCGCTATAAAATGTGTCCATATCCTTCCACCTTTAGCATTTTCTTAAGAGCAATAAGGGGGCAGCACTCAACCACGAACAGCACACCCTTTCCGTAACACCACTTCCGCCGCACTTCACTGTTGGCACTATAGAGGGCGTCGACAGAAATGTGGAAACACCGAAAATGCAACACATTACCAAGCCTAATACGCTGTAGGAAAACCGTTCACATTCAAAACAGCTTCCAGTCGTCTCGAACTGGATAACTACAGACCCTGTATGGTTTTAAATGGAAACTTATACAATTATTTCTGCAAAATAGTGGTAATTTCAGGTAACGATGATGGAGGTCAATAGCAATCACGCACCTTCCTCTCTAAAGTAGACCACAAAGTCCCAACAACATTGAGATCTGGTGACTGCGGTGCCCAGGGTAGATGCGACAGTTCAACCTCGTGCTCATGAAACCAGCCCTGCACGATGCGAGCTGTGTGAACAAGGGCCATGTCGTCTTGGAACACAACATCACAGTTGAATAATAAACATTATACCATGAGATTAACCTGATCATCCAAAATGGTCAAACTGTCGCCGCACGGGATTAGCCGAGCGGTCTCAGGCGCTGCAGTCATGGGCTGTGCGGCTGATCCCGGCGGAGGTTCGAGTCCTCCCTCGGGCATGGGTGTGTGTGTTTGTCCTTAGGGTAATTTAGGTTAAGTAGTGTGTAAGCTTAGGGACTGATGACCTTAGCAGTTAAGACCCATAAGATTTCACACATATTTTTTTGTTCGTCAGACTGTCCTTGGCAATAATGCGCACTTGCACTATAACCATATAGCTCTTCGAAAACAAGGTAAGGCTGCCTAAATCGTTACTAAATTCCCGCCAGGTCTGACTCTTCGGGCGTAAACTCGGCCAGAAGTAAGGAAGACAATATAATAAGACTCATCCGAGTAAATGAGATTTTGTCGTTGCTCGACGCTCTACCGGGTGATCAAAAAGTCATTATAAATTTGAAAACTGAATAAATCACGGAATAATGTAGATAGAGAGGTACAAATTGACACACGTGCTTGAAATGACACGGGGTTTTATTAGAACCAAAAAAATACAAACGTTCAAAAAATGTCCGACAGATAGCGCTTCATCTGATCAGAATAGCAATAATTAGCATAACAAAGTAAGACAAAGCAAAGATGATGTTCTTTGCAGGAAATGCTCAATATGTCCACCATCATTCCTCAACAATAGCTGTAGTCGAGGAATAATGTTGTGAACAGCACTGTAAAGCATGTCCGGAGTTATGGTGAGGCATTGGCGTCGGATGTTGTCTTTCAGCATCCCTAGAGATGTCGGTCGATCACTATACTCTTGCGACGTCAGGTAATCCCAAAGCCAATAATCGCACGGACTGAGGTCTGGGGACCTGGGAGGCCAAGCATGACGAAAGTGGCGGCTGAGCACACGATCATCACCAAACGATGCGAGCAAGAGATCTTTCACGCGTTTAGCAATATGGGTTGGAGCGCCATCCTGCATAAACATCGTACGTTCCAGCAGGTGTTTATCAGCCAGGCTGGGGATGATGCGATTCTGTAACATATCGGCGTACCCCTTACCCGTCACGGTAGCAGTGTTGCTGTCCAGCGCCATCTGTCGGACATTTTGTGAACTTTTTTTTTTTTTTGTTCTAATAAAATCCCATGTCATTCCGAGCATGTGTGCCAATTTTTACCTCTCTATCTACATTATTCCGTGGTTTATTAAGTTTTCAAATTTATACTGACTTTTTGATCACCCTGTGGATTTTATGGTTTCGGCACTTCGTTTTCGTTGTACGGGCATCTGCATCAACTATGAGTGGTTTTAGAATTCCAGTTCGCGCTGCAATTTCCCGCTTATGGAGCTCCCTTTGTGTCGTTTTGGTGCTGACGGTTTCGAGAGTGCGACGTTCAGTTCTGCAGTGGCTTTGCAGCTATCGTCCTCTTAATTTTCGTCACAATGCTATTCAATGACCGTCCATCGTGATCACTCAACGTACGCGTTTGTCCACATTGTGACGAAGCGGATGACGTTTTTCCGCTTTCCCTGTATCCGATATACACTGAAGCGCCAATGAAACTGGTATTGGCAAGCGTATTCAAATACAGAGGTAGAATAAAGCTCTGTGGTCGGCAACGCCTATATGAGACCACAAGTGAATGGCGCCGTTGTTAGATCGGTTACTGCTGCCACAATGGCAGGTTATCAAGATTGAAGCGAGTTTGAACCTGGTATTATAGTCAGTGCACGAACGATGGGACACGACATCTCCGCGGTAGCAATACATTGGGGATTTTCTTGTACGACTATTTCACGAGAGTACCGTGAATATTAGGAATCCGATAAAACGCCAAATCACCGACATCGCTGCGGCAGGGAAAAGATCCTGCAAGAAAGACACCAACGACGGCCCAAGAGAATCGTTCAATGTGACAGAAGTGCAACAAGCGTCAGTGTGCGAACCATTCAACAAAACATCAGCGATATGGGCATTCGGATGCGAAGGCCCACTCGTGTACCCTTGATGACTGCACGACACACATCTTAACGTCTCGCCTGGGCCCTTCAACACCGTCATTGGACTGTTGATGACTGGAAACATGTTGCCGGGTCGGACGAGTGTCGTTTCGAATTTTATTTTAGAGGTCCGTCTTGATAACACAAATTTTTACACTTTACTATTTCCGGTTTCGGCTACTGCCATCTTCAGATCATAAACTATTCTGATGTAGTAACAACGTCAAGCTAAACATGTAGGTACATCGTAGTTGTAGTGCCAAAAATATGATCACGGACTCATTTTCAGACTTTATGTCTTCAACTGATAGTTTCAAATTGTATCTAGCCGATGTGCGTGTATGGGAATGGAGACAACCTCCATGGACTCTGCATTTCAGAAGGGGACAGTTCAAGCTGGTGGATGCTCTGTAATGGTGTTGCGCGTGTGCAGTTGGAGTGATATGGTACCCTGATACGTCTAGATACGACTCTCACAAGTGATACGTACGTAAGCATCCTGCCTGTTCACCTGCAACCATTTGTGCCCATTGTACATTCCGACGGACTTGGGCAATTCCAGCAGGACAATGCGACACCCCACACGTCCAGAATATCTACATAGTGGCTCCAGGAACACTCTTGTGAGTTTAAACATTTCCGCTGGTTCGCTGGACACCAAATTCCTCAGACATGAACATTATTGAGCATATCTGGGACACCTTGCAACACGATGTTCAGTAGAGATATTCACCCCCTCGTACTCTTACAGATTTACGACATCAGTTCCATCCAGCACTACTTCAGACATTAGTCGAGTCCATGCCACGTCGTGTAGCGACACTTCTGCGTGCTCTCGGGAGCCCTACACAATATTAGGCAGGTGTACCAGTTTCTTTGTCTCTTCAGTGTAAACCTTCGATGCGGTGCCTTCCGAAACGGCAACAATGCAGCTACCTTGGTTATGGAAGCACCCACCATACAAACACCAACAATTCGTCCAAGTTCGAAATGACTTAGCTCCGATACAGTGCACTGACATCTGGATTGAACACTATTCTGACAGCGACTGGTACTTGCAATGCAACGTACTGGGGATATTGCATAGCTGCTGTTCGTTATTAAATACAGCAGCGTAACCTACAGGCTTGGATAGCATCTGCAATTATGTTCAAGGATGCATTTCTTGCGGCGTGTACATATTTTTGTCCAACAACACAATAGGTAACATACTCAAGGCATTCGCCAAACCCAAACCCTTCCAGCCGATTGCCACGGTGTATGTCGTGTTTAGTAGTTCTGAATCATTTGTTTCCTGTCATTCACTGTACAGTCGCGTCACTCTTTACACCACCTCAAGCGCCACTTAACATTAACAACAAAAATGTGTGAATTATGAGGAGCTGATCGATCATTGTGGCCCATCCTTTTGAACGTCATACGCACAGTCATTGTGGTAGGTGAACTGACCGTAGCACTTTGGAACCCACGAGAGATTTGTTACGACAATGTCACGCGATTTTTGACAAACACTCTCCGTATTGCTCGACGGTCCCTGTCCATCAGAACCTGAGATCCTCCTAGTCTAAGTTTAGTGTGGCTGTTCCTTCCCGTTTTCACTTTACAGCCATATCACGAAAAGTCGAGGCTGGCCGGTGTGGCCGAGCGTTTCTAGGCGCTTCAGTCTGGAACCGCGCGACCGCTACGGTCGCAGGTTCGAATCCTGCCTCGGGCATGGATGTGTGTGATGACCTTAGGTTAGTTAGGTTTAAGTAGTTCTAAGGTCTAGGGGACTGATGACCTCAGATGTGAAGTCCCTTAGTGCTCAGAGCCATTTGAACCATTTTGAACGAACAGTCGACTTGGGTGGCCTTAGAAGGTTCCAAATATCCATGATGGATTTGTTACTCAGGTAACATTCAGTGACAACTACAGGGTCGAAGTCACTGAGCCCTTGTAACCGATACTTTCTGCTGTTGCTGTTTCTATGCTGTCAACACAATGTTTCCCATCTCATGTTATACCGGGGAGGCCGTCACCCTGATATCTAGTGGCCAATCCCGCATTAGGTAGGAATTTCCTGATATTTTTGGTTAGGTAGTGTACGTGAAAACAAATGTTCCTACCAGTCATTTCACCGTAACTCACCTGTAAGCCAAAGTTCCATGTATCTTGATGAAATCATGTTAACTTTAAATGCGAACATTTTAGGTTAGGCTTTACCGTGACTGTTACTGACATTAAATGAAACAACAAGTTTACTGTTACCAGTCAAAAAAATGGTTCAAATGGCTCTGAGCACTATGGGACTTAACTTCTAAGGTCATCAGTCCCCTAGAACTTAGAACTACTTAAACCTAACTAACCTAAGGACATCACACACATCCATGCCCGAGGCAGGATTCGAACCTGCGACCGTAGCGGTCACGCGGTTCCAGAGTTACCAGTCACAATTTTATTTATTTCCACGACGCGTTTCAAAGGTTTAAACCTCCATCATCGGGTAGATTTACATTAGTTAGTATGGCATTTTTGTGTGTGTGTTGTGTTACGATTTTTTGGAGGAACTTGTGGCACTGCCTAGTGGAGAAACAAGACACTATTTCAGAACCTGGTTTTGGATTTCTTCTGACAAAAAATTAAAATGATATCTAATGGTAAACATAAAATAAGTACAATAGAGTACCTCCAGTGGTCACAGGTTCCTTTCGCTGTCGTAACACATCACATGTATACTGTCACATTTGTAAATAAATATGGCGACTGGAATCTGCTGGGTACAAGGTTCGTATAGCAGAAGAGAAGACATAATCGCAAAGTACAAAGAATATACATCATAACAACATAACATTCGCCTCTCACATCTGTCTATTAATCCCATCAAATATTGTCACCTATGTATAATTTTACTGCTGTAGCCAATATGATTATTGCACTTAATGTACGCAACATTTCACCTGATTGTTCTAACACGTGTGAAGTTTAAGCCATTTTAACATTTCACCTGATTGCACAAACGAGTACGAATGTTAAGCTGTTTTAACTTGTCAAAATCGGATTTATATGCCACCTGAAGTACACACACATATATTCGACACCCGACTGCTCCCGGCGGAGGTTCGAGTCCTCCCTCAGGCATGGTTGTGTGTGTTTGTCCTTAGGATAATTTAGGTTAAGTAGTGTGTAAGCTTAGGGACTGATGACCTTGGCAGTTGAGTCCCATAAGATTTCACATACATTTGAACATTTTTATTCGACACCTCAAAACAAACACCTCCAAATCCTTTAAATAATTATTCTGTAATAATGTTGTTATGATGTATATTCTTTGCACTTTGCGATTATGTCTTCTCTTCTCCTATACGAACCTTGCACCCAGCAGATTCCAGACGCCATATTTGTTTACAAATGTGACAGTATACATGTGGTGTGTTACGACAGCGAAAGGAACCTGTGACCACTGGAGGTACTCTATTGTACTTATTTTATGTTTACCATTAGATATCAGTTTAATTTTTTGTCAGAAGAAATCCAAAACCAGGTTCTGAAATAGTGTCTTGTTTCTCCACTAGGCAGTGCCACAAGTTCCTCCAAAAAAATCGTAACACAACACATACACAAATGCCATGCTAACTAATGTAAATCCACCCGATGATGGAGATTTAAACCTTCGAAATGCGTCGTGGAAATAAATAAAACGGTGACTGGTAACAGTAAACTTGTTGTTTCATTTACTTGAAATCATGTTAGCTATCTGATGACGGATGTGTAAATTCGAAATCGGCTACGGTGCCTTAAGGAAATCTTCCCCAAAATTAAGGAACCAGAGTACAGTTTTGTTTAGGTTTATGGGCTGATTCCGTTTTGTGTGGTGGTACAATTCTGCACCTTATGTGAATGTGAAAAAAAATACCAGCTTTCATCGAGCTAAAAGGGAAGCACTATTGTTGTTTCCCACTGAAAGTTTGAAAGAAAGTAATGAGTTATTTAAATTATTAAAATATTACCTTTTTATGTTTTTTCTGCATCGGGAGATTGTTTTAGTATCAGTCTTGTCAGATATTATGATAAACAAACTAAGAACAGCGCTGAAGTCAGCATGAGTCTTAAAGAGTAGTGTGAAGTTAGAATTGTCGTTCATCCAGAATACCTACCACAGTCCAGAAAGAAATGCATAATTTTTATTCAACAGCAAAGAGGTCTTCTTAGTTATCTAAGAATAAGATGAGATGGAAGTCAGTGAACGCATTAGTTGTGATTTACAGTTCTGTTATGAGCCACTCACGAATAGGAAAGCAAGTCAACCCCACAGTCGGTAATGGTGGTCATAAAAAGAGGATAGACGACGCCAAGAGCCCGCATTCTGCTTCCGCTTCGACCTCAGCATTGTAAAGAAGGGGGAACTTTCCAAATAAGTTAAGCGGATACGGATCTCCGTAGAACTTTGGTCCCCGTGATGGCATGTATGCGGGCAAGGAGACAGAGGCACGGTCCTCGCAGTATAAAACTGCCGCTACGGGAAACAATATCATCGCTCAATTTGACAGAGTAATGTCGGTACATCTACAAACACTTATGACATTCTCTGCCAATGACACGCGAAGATGTGATCTTTGACTCTCGGGTAAGTATTGGCTTCGCTGTGTAGCTTGTGGCTTATAATTTCAGTGTACCAGCAGTTAGTGATTACGACTGCAGAAAGGTGGCGTACGCCTAATCCCAGTATCGCCTTCCCTTTGGTGTGACCAAGAAGAGAAATATACGTTTACTAAGATGGTATCTGTCTTTTGGACATGTCCGAAAGAGCAGATACCATGTTAGTAAATATATATATATAGTTAAGGCTCACCGGCCACTTGACCATCTTCTTCTTCTGTGCGAATTCACGAACAGTGCCCGAACTCTTACGGGAATCGGCAAAGCGCCGCGAGTAATGAGTATAATGAGCGGGGGCACTACGAATGTAGTGTGGGACAATACGTTGAGAATGTGGGTTTTGCTGGAGGCGTTCCAGAGATAAATCCCTACAATCTCGCTATCCTCTGTGTCCTCGGCGGCTCAGATGGATAGAGCGTCTGCCATGTAAGCAGGAGATCCCGGATTGGAGTCCCGGTCGGGGCACACATTTTCATCTGTCCCCGTTGACGTATGTCAACGCCTGTAAGCAGTTAAAGGTGTTCATTTCGTTGTAATTTCAAGAAGAAAAATGTTACAGCTCAAAGATTGAAGAGCCGTCAAACAAAGTGGAAACGTGAAAGAATATACCAGTTTCTCTTGTCTATCAGATGACCTAAACGAATTGCTAAATGATTTAGATAAGATATCTGTATGGTGCGAAAAGCGGCAATAGACCCTGAATAAAGAAAAGTGTGAAGTTATTCATATGAGTACTATAAGAAACCAGCTAACTTCCGATTACGCGATAAGTCACACAAATCTGACGGATGTAAATTCAACTAAATACGAGTACTTAGGGATTACAATTACAAATAACCTAAATTAGAACGAACACAGATAATGTTGAGGGTAGAGCAAACCAAATACTGCGATTCATTGGCAGAACACTTAGAAGGTGCAAGAGGTCTACTAAAGAGACTGCTTGCATCACGGTCGTCCGCCCTCTCGTGGAGTATTGCTGTGCGGTGTGGGATCTGGATCAGGTGGGACTGACGGATGACATCGAAAAAGTTCAGAGAAGGGCACCTCGTTTTGTATTATCGTGAAATAGGGGAGATAGTGCCACAGACACGATACATGAAATGGAGTCTCTATCATTAAAACAAAGGCGTTCTTCGTTGCCATGGGATCTCATGAAATGGTTCAAATGGCTCTGAGCACTATGGGACTTAACATCTATGGTCATCAGTCCCTAGAACTTAGAACTACTTAAACCTAACTAACCTAAGGACATCACACAACACCCAGCCATCACGAGGCAGAGAAAATCCCTGACCCCGCCGGGAATCGAACCCGGGAAGGATCTCATGAAATTTCAGTCAACAGGTTTCTCCTCCGATTACGAAAACATTCTATTGGCACCCACCTACATGGGGAGAAATGATCATCGCGATAAAATAAGAGAAATCAGGGCTCGCACAGAAAAATTTCAGTGCTCGCTTTTACCCGTGTGCCGTTCGAGAGTGGAACGGTAGAGGGGCGGATTGCAGGAGGTTCATTGAACCCTCTGCCAGGCACTTTATTGCGAATAGCAGAGTAATCACGTAAATGTAGATGTACGACAATGGACGCCATATTAAAAGTCGAATTCGAAAGGGGCGGATTTTTCCTTCTAGAAAATATAGGACTGTCATTTCAGCTCACAAAGTGCATACTGCTACGTAAGTAACGTGTGGTTGGAACCGGTGAACAGGTGAAGGTCAGCTGCGAGAAATGTGTACTGGACTGCACAGTGATCCACAACAGGGGATTACTTGAAGAAATTTAATCCACGGAGCTCTAGCATCATTATCATATACGCATGTCTGTAATGTACCGTACAACTCTATCAACTTGTCGCTAGAGCACAGCAATGGGCGTAGACGTGTTGGTGTCGACTGTTATGCGCCCGTCTACTGGAAACTGGGCTGGTAGCACGCTTGTTGTCACAATTGCCTCAGACTGATATGTATAAATGGCTACCGGCGTGGTAGGAGACAAAAGTGGTGTTGTGAGGCGAGTCGTATTTTATTATATGTTCCCACACTGAAACGTAAATATTTTTAGACGTTATCGTGCTAGTGATCATTATCTAAAAGCCAGCTTTGCGGAGTGACATTGAGGACAAACGTTAAGTGCGATGCATTTGGATGACATTTCATACAATATGTGATCCTGATTCTTACGCATGTAGTGACATTTGTTCAGCAACCGCTACGTTACGGAGGTTGTAGAACTTGAGATACAGCACTCACTTTAGGCAGTTTAGTATGTCTCACTACAACGCTGGCCAACACCCGATAGCATGAGGCTGACACACGCCTGTGTGTTCTTCTTCGACTGGGAGGTAGCCGGTTCTAATCCTGGTGGTGGACGAAATTTGCACCGCCAGTATTTGGTCGGGAAGGGAAGAAGAGGGGCTACGATAAAGTTATTTTACCACCAGACTTCTACCAATGGCCTGGATTAAATTTCAGAACTCTTCGCAGTGTCGCATGATACGAGTGTATGTCACACTGTTGATAGTGGTCCGTTGGATGGCGACGTTAAGCATGGGCTCCCCCCCCCCCCCCCCCCCCCCAATTGCTGCTCTTCGATAGGAGCAGGCTATGTACCAGCAGTGGGTTTCACCCTCTCCGTAATATAAGCATTAACATGACACAGCACTATACACACACATTCATTATAATCACCTACACTCAACAGATGTATCTAAGACACAAATCTTACACACCACGGGCCGGCCGGGGTGGCCGAGCGGTTCTAGGTGCAACAGTCTGGAACCCTGCGACCGCTACGGTCGCAGGTTCGAATTCTGCCTCGGGCATGGATGGTTGTGATGTCAAAAAAAAAAAAAAAAAATGGTTCAAATGGCTCTGAGCACTATGGGACTTAACATCTATGGTCATCAGTCCCCTAGAACTTAGAACTACTTAAACCTAACTAACGTAAGGACATCACACAACACCCAGCCATCACGAGGCAGAGAAAATCCCTGACCCCGCCGGGAATCGAACCCGGGAACCCGGGCACGGGAAGCGAGAACGCTACCGCACGACCACGAGCTGCGGGCTGTGTGATGTCCTTAGGTTAGTTAGGTTTAAGTAGTTCTAAGTTCTAGAGGACTGATGACCTCAGCAGTTAAGTCCCATAGTGCTCAGAGGCATTTGAACCATTTTTACACACCACGAGAAAACGGGTCATTGTACGCGGAGAAAGAAAATCCCTTTTGATTAGGCGGCTGAAACTACCCCACTTGGTCTTCTAGATAACAGTATCATTATGTAACAACTGTTCCAAATTTTAACGAATTAATGACTCTTCTGTGAACAAATCACGGCTGTCTGCCTTCCTCGTACTTGCTGTCTAACCTGTTCAGTATCCCTCCCTAACAATACAGTAACTGTCCGATTTGAATGAAAGTGGGAATTGACATATAAATATCGATGTGATTATTTTGCAAGGAAAATGATGACAACTGTTTATGTCTTAGTGCTTCTAACGTGATGCTGATTTAATGGACATTCCTCGGTCAGGTGACGGGGTGTCACATGTGTCATACGTTTGTATGCGAGCTTTTCCACACATCTAAACATCCGTAGGTCCACTGTTTCCGATGTGATAGTGAAGTTGAAACGTCAAGGGACACGTACAGCACAAAACCGTACAGGCCGACCTCGTCTATTGACTGACAGAGACCGCCGACAGTTGTAGAGGATCGTAATGTGTAATAGGCAGACTTCTATCCAGACTATCACACAGGCATTCCAAACTGCATCAGGATCCACTGCAACTACTATGACGGTTAGGCGGGAGATGAGAAAACTTGGGTTTCATGGTCGAGCGGCTGCTCATAAGCCACACATCACGCCGGTAAATGCCAAATGACGCCTCGATTAGTGTAAGGAGCGTTAACACTGGACGATTGAACAGTAGAAAAACGTTGTGTGGCATGGCGAACCACGGTACACAATGCCGCAATCCAATGGCAGGGAGTGGCGATTGCCCAGTGAACGTCATCTGCCAGCGTGTGCAATGCCAACAGTAAAATTCAGAGGCGGTGGTGTTAAGCTGTGGTCGTGTTTTTCATGGTCGGGGCTTGCACCCCTTGTTGTTTTGCGTGGTACTATCACAGTACAGGCCTACATTGATTTTGTAAGCAGATTCTTGCTTCCCACTGTTGAAGAGCATTTCGGAGATGGCGATCGAGCACCTGTTCTTGATGCACGGCCTGTTGCGGAGTGGTTACACTACAATAATATCCCTGCAATGGACTGGCCTGCACTGAGTCCTGACCTGAATCCTATAGAATACCTTTGGGATGTTTTGGAACGCCGACTTCGTGCCAGGCCTCACCGAGCGACATCGATGCCTGTTCTCAGTGCAGCGCTCCGTGAAGAATGGGTTGCCATTCCCCAAGAAATCTTAGAGCACATGCCTGAACGTACGCCTGCGAGAATGGAAGCTGTCATCAAGGCTAAGAGTGGGCCAACACCATATTGAATTCCAGCATTACCGATGGAGGGCGCCAAGAACTTGTAAGTCATTTTCAGCCAGGTGTCCGGATACTTTTGATCACATAGTGTATCTCCTTTAATCACCTTAAGTACGACAAATTTAGATGCCTGTGCAGATCCCTTTTCTTGATCATGTCTAAATTCTCGAACTTGATGGAGATCTCGCCTTTAATTGAACGAACGAAGAGGTACCGCGTTTAAGTTATTCTTTTATTATAAGTTCGTTTCCCACAAACAAACGGAAGTACAAATGAGTGTTCGTCAGTGCTTGGGGTGTGAATCAGGAGAATCCTTGAAATCACTGACGAGAAAATGGAAAGTAAGCTTGTATACTGGCGAATACCTAAGAGTGGTTCAAATGGCTCTGAGCACTACGCGACTTAACATCTATGGTCATCAGTCCCCTAGAACTTAGAACTACTTAAACCTAACTAACCTAAGGACATCACACAACACCCAGCCATCACGAGGCAGAGAAAATCCCTGACCCCGCCGGGAATCGAAACCGGGAACCCGGGCGTGGGAAGCGAGAACGCTACCGCACGATCACGAGATGCGGACAGTAAGAACATGAACTGAGTTTCGAAATCAGGGTTTCAGCTATCTTGAATGTAATATATCAGTTCAGATGGAAGACAAAAATACCTGGAATTCGAGACAGAAAAGTACCTCAATAAATGCTAATGATACTGAGTAATTACTATTACTAACATGTCTAAAGTTTTAGTAACATTGTCTTGCATGTATGAGTGAGTCATGGTATTAAGTAAGATGAAACATTTCAGCTACTGTTTTACAGATGATATCTATTCGCTACTGAGATCAAGATCCTGGACTTCATGTTATGCCATGTCACAGTCATGCACCTAGAAGAAGAATATTCGGAATAAAACCTGCCTCAGAAGCATAAGTTCATGTAATATTACTGAAGCTGCAGGCATCTGTTCTCGCCTCATTGACAAAATCATTAAGCCTATTCCTACAATTCCAGTTGATCAAACAGACGAGGAGAAATCTGAATCGAAGCAGCCTTATCGGTGGTAGTACATCGACTGGTCATTCTGAACACGTACGCTGTAAAAAAGTTTGTCCTGATGAAACCGTTTCAGGGATGCAAGAAGAGGTGCTTGGGAAATGCGTGAGGTGATAAATAAAAGAGTGAAGATCACCTTATCCGTCTTCTGTCCAGAAAAGAAACGAACCAGGAAATGCGTTTACTTGACCAAGATAGGAAAGAGCCGAGGTACAGTTTGCGCTAATCTATATGAGCTTGTTGACAGGTGGAATACATCACGAGAGGTGCCTCCTAAATCCTCATAAGACATTAAAG
Source organism: Schistocerca serialis cubense (assembly GCF_023864345.2). Taxonomy (NCBI): domain Eukaryota; kingdom Metazoa; phylum Arthropoda; class Insecta; order Orthoptera; family Acrididae; genus Schistocerca; species Schistocerca serialis. The sequence goes on along the minus strand of NC_064640.1, from coordinate 929,352,145 downwards.
AAGTAGTAAAGGAGGTGAGTTCTTCGATCGCGGCGCCAGCGAGTTGATTGCTCACTACAAAGTGGCAGAAAATGAGTTACCGACATTTGAAGACCGTATTTGTCGTTTAAGAGTAATGTCCTCAACGAGACCTGTTTTCTGTTACGGCTGTGGAGGTGACAAGCGTGTTGCTGGCACCAACCCAAGCATATATTGACGCTGCGCGCTCCAAGTGTAGGATATTTACTATCGACGGAACTGGACGTAATTGGGGTCCACAAAAGGATGTATATCATTACAGAAACTGGTATTAATCTCATCGTAGTTTACATAACGCAATTTACAACTTGTTAGAGAAATAAAGCTGGAGCGAAACACTAACGAGGGTACCTCACTGTGGAAATTTCAAAGAAATGCTTAAGTTGACGCCGTCAAGACTGGAAAATCGTACACCCACATTGCTTCGTATTATGTAATACCTGTTCTTAAACAACAGCAAATGAACGTCGTCTCGCATATAAACTGTTCATTCAGTATATCGCTGTGTAACAAGAATGCGATGATCGCGTATAGTTGGTGGCGGCTCCACTGTGCTGGATCAAAGTCTCAACGTCTCATCAGTATGGCCTCTCGGAGCTCGATCATGACCGAGGACGCTACTTCTTCGTCCCTGTCGAATTCGCATTACAGCCACGTTTTAAGTTAGAGCTACACACTGGTAAGAGGGAGCACGACACTTTTGTCACATTCAGTCACTTAGTTCATTGTCCTCGCTCTGTTCAAACCTACGAGTATAATTAGAAGACCATCTCTGGAAAATACTTCATAACATCTTAGCATCACAAAGCAACCTATTTGTAGTCAAGATACTTGTCCTGTGTTTTCCTGTTTCTAAAGGAAAATACTAGCAGCTCTCTATATTATAGGTGCTCAACCTTTTCCGGCCCACCGCCTCCTTCTTGAAGAAAAAAATTACTCACCGTTCCCATCCCTTTTCTTTTCAGAGAAATGACATCAGTCACAATCCCGATGTACAAGTAAATAATGCTATGATTTCCAGTTTCTTTGATCACAATACCCTTTTCGTTCAATAATTCGATTGCCACAGTCTTAATCCAAGAATGCGGTTTCTAAAGATATGGAGATTGGTAATGGAAGATTAAACTGTGAACTTTTGCGATTTTTGCTCCAGCTGCTGATTTTGTAAGAGCACTCCTCTAAATAAACAGAAATTTGTGTTAAAATTCTAGCTGGTTCACATTTTTCATCTTGCAGTTAATATTTAATTTTCAATTAGAATCGCAGAAAGACATATTTTTAAAAGTAGTTTATTAGAAGGTATCAGCAATATTCGTGTCATTGTGAAAGACAGATTAACATAAGCATATTCAAAAATTTTACAATATTTTTAGTGAGAGGGCTGAGCTTGGTGGCATGATACTGATTTTCAGAATTTTCTGTCGTGTTTGTCATCAGCAATCTGAAATCGCTCTACAGTTTACAGTCTGTTTCTGTTCTTGACAACTATATTACTAACCACGCTAAACCCTCTTTCGGCTAAATACAACAATGGGAAAGCAATGACATACTTCTGCAGCCCATTGAGCTGGATACAATATACGAATTTGGCTTAGGTGCCAGAATTCTTGATATACATCTTTGAATTTTAATTTTAACTCATCATTTGTTGATAGTTCTATCAGCTCTTCCTGCAAGGATATTTTTGATGTTTGTGGGTCCAAGAAGGTTTCCATCGCGGCTTTGGGAGTATTTTCGTTGGAGAGAAGGGGCGAGTGTCTTTTAGTGCCCCCAACTTTCCTTTGGACCAAAATTGCCCCCCCCCCCCTCGTTACCCCTTGCCAGACCACATCTCCGCCCACCGATGAGCGGTAGAGCGGTACCGCCCCCGTTGAGAACCGCTAGTCTACGTGTTTGATTTTCATATCGTACTTTCTACCCCTTCCAACAACCTCTCTCTCTCTCTCTCTCTCTCTCTCATACACACACACATACACGCTCGCACACGCTGTTGTAAGGGGCGTGTAACGTTACAGGCAATATTTCTATTTCATATTATTTATTATTGCATTTCTTATTCGTTCCAACAGTATAAGATGCGGTAATGATGCCTAGCTGCTGAAAGAATACAAAAAATATGTCGCTGACAGACAGTAATGGGATAAAGAGATGCAGTGATAGCGTTGCTCCAATTTGCAGTACTTCGTTTGTGAAGACTCAACGACATTTTTTTCCTTAGTTTGCAAAACTCAACTCGGAAAGGTAGCGATGTTTTACTGAAGTGGAAATAATACTGTTATTATGAGCAAAGGACTCGGATGCTAACTGAAGCCGGCCGGAGTGGCCGTACGGTTCTAGGCGCTACAGTCTGGAGCCGAGCGACCGCTACGGTCGCAGGTTCGAATCCTTCCTCGGGCATGGATGTGTGTGATGTTCTTAGGTTAGTTAGGTTTAATTAGTTCTAAGTTCTGGGCGACTGACGACCTCAGAAGTTAAGTCTCATAGTGCTCAGAGCCATTTGAACCATTTGCTAACTGAACTTAAAACATAACAACGCTGACTTACTAACTCCATGAACAAGAAACGAAATCTGTGCCATTCTTGCTTCAGTTGTTTTCAGATATCTATTTTGAGCGAGCTTATCTTTACCTCTGCCTTCTAAATGAACCGAGGTATCGTCCATGTAAGCCATTTTAAATAATAAATTGCGATAAAAATGTGTTGTGGCATATAATTTGAATCCTATTATGTTTTAATAGTTAATCTGAAGTAAAAATTGGTGAGTGTTTGGTGAACAGAATTCGCCTGCTTGATCACGATCCGTTTAGCCGCCATTTGCGGTCGTCTCTTTGAGGTAATAATTATTTACTTCAGTCACAAAGAACCTGCATATATTTATTTGAACACGTGCGAACAGAAATTGGCGCACTAATAATTTCAAATTTTACGGTCGTAGAAATCTTTTAACAAAGCCTGTTAATTCAAGAGAAAATACGTCATGTTCATTGTCCCGATGAACAGCGTGAGATAAAGTTATTTTATTCTAAGACAACTTTTATGAATAATTTCTGGGTAATTCTCTCTCTGTCACCGTTGTGACTTGGTCCGTTTGTAATCTGAAACCGCCATTCGTTAATGAACCAGTAAGACTTCAGGCAATATTTGATCGAAAAGATTTTCTGTAAATTTTTTCTCTACTTAGAACACATATAACGAGCGTTACACGTTGTGAACCATTGTGCTGTGTAGTTGTGGAAAAGTGTTATTCTGACGATTCGATTAATATTCGAACAGAACGTGGCAGGGTCGTGAATTAGAGCGACCATGTCAAGAACAGACAGCCTGTCTAGAATTTCAGCGTGATTTCTGTCATTGGTACCTTTTGGTGAACAGTGTATGGTTTTCATGAAACATGGTTGGCCGGTTGATTATGAACAAATAATATACCGTCTGCGAGACTAAATATCAGTGTTCTTGTATTGGGACCTTCGGTCTCCCAGTCACCTTCAACCAATAAGTAATTTGACGAAGAAATAGTAACACAAAACACACTAAATCACACACACACACACACACATACATACATACACACACACACACACACACACACACAAACACACACACACACAGTAGTCGATGTTGGAAACGCACGCTAGTGAGGTGTGTGTGGACCCTGTCTGGATGTGAGAAACAATTGATGGCATTAGCACTTGACCAGAAAAGAGAGTCAATGTGGTAGCATACAGTCACTAGATTATGCCTCAGTGTCCTGAATTACATGCTAAAAGTCTCCAGACTGAGGTGACACAGTTGTTTGGGCACTCAAATCGAATTCAAAGGACGTCGGTTCGTCAAAGGACGTCGGTTTCATCCAGCTTTCAGTTTTCCGTGATTTCCCTGAACCGCTTGAGAAATATGATGGGACGGTCCTGACGACCGACACCCTACCACATCCCATCCTTGCCCAATCTGAATTTATTCTTCGTCTAGAGTGTCTCAAAGAATGAGATAAAGTTGTACTATTGTAGGTGACACGAAATTTTAGCAGGTGAAAGGAGAATGTATAGCCTACCAGTAACAATGATGGCAACAGGTGCACAGATAGAGGGTAAAAACAGCAAACTTCTGCAGTAATTCGTTACAAAAATTTATAACATAGTGACCAGATTATCGTGATATGATGACACGTAGCTATACAATTGAATATCGAGGTACAGATGTGTATCATGTTCGTATAAGCTTCTGTAACGCCTGATTTTAATCAGGTTAAAGTTGCCGTCTCGTTCCAATAAGTGATAGTTTGGGAACGCACTAGCCGTCGAAGACAACTGAAAGACTCCAGTGCCATGTGATAAGATAAAGAAAAGAATGTTGGAGTTTAATATTCTGTCGATGTCGCTCGGACTGGGCAAGATTATGAATTGAAATAGACCTTGGCCTTCGTTCAGAACCCATCATAATACAGTGATTTAGGGACACCTCAGAATACTTACAATCGGGAGAGCCACTCGGAGATTTCAATCCTGCTCTCCCGTAAATAAGTTGATCGTCTTAACCGAAGCGCTACCTTGTTCGCCACTTAGTTGGAAATAGGGCATCGTGCTGTATGTTCATACGCCATTGGCATAATAACAGCGTACGGAAAATTCGCTGCGTCGTGAATATTCGCTGGAGAAAAGCTTGTGAGCTTAAGTACGTCATACCATTATATGTTCCTTTCGTGTAATGTGCCGAGTTAGGATAAACTTTTCGATCTTCGGTCATCCAGGGTAACTCCTTAGTCGAATACGCTAGCTATTCGTGTCGATACACAACCTGTAATCGTTGCGGAACAGCACTGAGCGCCTTTCATCAGCGTCATGTTAGCCGGTCCAAATATAAGCCTTAACAGACACGTCACCACTCAAGTGTTATAGAAGACGTGAAAATTACTGGTCCTGTAAGGAAAAAAAGTTTTGCATCACCTCGGTTCCAAAAGTTCCGGAACCTGGTCAGAAAATTGGAATAGAGATCAACATAAACATCATTTCCACCCTTTTTATTGCTCATGGAAACCACACATTGCCTGTTGTACCACCATACAGCGAGACCTTCAGAGCTCGTGGTCCAGATACGTCTAATACCTAGTGGCACTTTCTCTTGCATTGATGCATGCCTTTATTCGTCATGGCATACTATCCACAAGTTCATCAAGGCACTGTTGGTCCAGACTGTCATACTCCTCAACGGCGATTCGTTGTCCCTCAGAGTGCTTGTTGGGCCACGTCGCCCATAACCAGCACTTTTCAATCTATCCCAGGCATGTTCGATAGGGTTCATGTCTGGAGAACATACTGGCCACTATAGCCGAGCGATGTCATTATCCTGAAGGAAGTCATTCACAAGATGTACACGATGGGGGCGCGAACTGTCGTCGATGAAGACAAATGCCTCGCTAATATGCTGCCGATATGGTTGCACTATCGATCGGAGGATGGCATTCACGTATCGTACAGCCGTTACGGCGTCTTCCATGACCACCAGCGGCGTACGTCGGCCACACAGAATGCCACCCCAAAGTAGCAGGGAAACACCACCTCGCTGCAATCGCTGGACAGTGTGTCTAAGGCGTTCAGCCTGTCCGGGTTGCCTCCAAACACGTCTCCGACGATTGTCTGGTTGAAGGCATATGCGACACTCATCGGCGAAGAGAATGTGATGCCAATCCTGAGCGGTCCATTCGGCAAATTGTTGGGCCCATCTGTACCGCGCTGCATGGTGTTGTGGTTGCAAAGATGGACCTCGCCATGGATATCGGAAGTGTAGTTGCGCATCATGCAGCCTACTGCGCAGAGTTTCAGTCGTAACATGACGTCCTGAGGCTGCACGAAAAGCATTATTCAACGTGATGGCGTTGCTGTCAGGGTTCCTTGGAGCCATACTCCGTAAGTAGCGGTCATCCACTGTAGTAGTAGCCCTTGGGCTGCCTGGGCGAGGCATGTCATCGACAGTTCCTGTCTCTCTGTATCTCTTACATGTCCGAACAACATCGCTTGGTTCACTCCGACACGCCTGGACACTTCCCTTCTTGAGAGCCCTTCCTGGAACGAAGTAATAACGTGGACGCAATCGAACCGCGGTATTGACCGTCTAGACATGGTTGAACTACGGACAACACGGGCCGTGTACCTCCTTCCTGGTGGAATGACTGGAACTGATCGGCTGTCGGACTCCCTCCGTCTAATACGCGCTGCTCATGCATGGGCGTGTTTAGTGACATCTCTGAACAGTCAAAGGAACTGTGTCTATGATACAATATCCACAGTCAACGTCTATCTTCAGTAATTCTGGGAACCGGGGTGATCCAAAACTTTTTTTGTTATGGGTATATACACTCCTGGAAATTGAAATAAGAACACCGTGAATTCATTGTCCCAGGAAGGGGAAACCTTATTGACACATTCCTGGGGTCAGATACATCACATGATCACACTGACAGAACCACAGGCACCTAGACACAAGCAACAGAGCATGCACAATGTCGGCACTAGTACAGTGTATATCCACCTTTCGCAGCAATGCAGGCTGCTATTCTCCCATGGAGACGATCGTAGAGATGCTGGATGTAGTCCTGTGGAACGGCTTGCCATGCCATTTCCACCTGGCGCCTCAGTTGGACCAGCGTTCGTGCTGGACGTGCAGACCGCGTGAGACGACGCTTCATCCAGTCCCAAACATGCTCAATGGGGGACGGATCCGGAGAACTTGCTGGCCAGGGTAGTTGACTTACACCTTCTAGAGCACGTTGGGTGGCACGGGATACATGCGGACGTGCATTGTCCTGTTGGAACAGCAAGTTCCCTTGCCGGTCTAGGAATGGTAGAACGATGGGTTCGATGACGGTTTGGATGTACCGTGCAGTATTCAGTGTCCCCTCGACGATCACCAGTGGTGTACGGCCAGTGTAGGAGATCGCTCCCCACACCATGATGCCGGGTGTTGGCCCTGTGTGCCTCGGTCGTATGCAGTCCTGATTGTGGCGCTCACCTGCACGGCGCCAAACACGCATACGACCATCATTGGCACCAAGGCAGAAGCGACTCTCATCGCTGAAGACGACACGTCTCCATTCGTCCCTCCATTCACGCCTGTCGCGACACCACTGGAGGCGGGCTGCACGATGTTGGGGCGTCAGCGGAAGACGGCCTAACGGTGTGCGGGACCGTAGCCCAGTTTCATGGAGACGGTTGCGAATGGTCCTCGCCGATACCCCAGGAGCAACAGTGTCCCTAATTTGCTGGGAAGTGGCGGTGCGGTCCCCTACGGCACTACGTACGATGCTACGGTCTTGGCGTGCATCCGTGCGTCGCTGCGGTCCGGTCCCAGGTCGACGGGCACGTGCACCTTCCGCCGACCACTGGCGACAACATCGATGTACTGTGGAGACCTCACGCCCCACGTGTTGAGCAATTCGGCGGTACGTCCACCCGGCCTCCCGCATGCCCACTATACGCCCTCGCTCAAAGTCCGTCAACTGCACATACGGTTCACGTCCACGCTGTCGCGGCATGCTACCAGTGTTAAAGACTGCGATGGAGCTCCGTATGCCACGGCAAACTGGCTGACACTGACGGCGGCGGTGCACAAATGCTGCGCAGCTAGCGCCATTCGACGGCCAACACCGCGGTTCGTGGTGTGTCCGCTGTGCCGTGCTTGTGATCATTGCTTGTACAGCCCTCTCGCAGTGTCCGGAGCAAGTATGGTGGGTCTGACACACCGGTGTCAATGTGTTCTTTTTTCCATTTCCAGGAGTGTAGATTTCGTCGTTTCACGTCTTTCCTGTAAGGGAAGGTGGATGTATAGGTAATACAGGACAGGTCGTTTTCACGTGTTCTATAACACTTGAGTGATATATATATATATATATATATATATATATATATATATATATATATATATATATATATATATATATATCAATATCAGAATGGTCACTCATCAATCTCACAGGGAAAAGAAGTTTTTCTGCAGAAATTAATTTTTTTTCTTAGAAGAACTGTGAAAACCTGAAGTTAGGACAAATATTACAAATTCTCTTTCCCGGCATGCTCGACGTGAATACACAGGACATCCGCAACGGTAGTGAATGATGCATTCACGACTGCTCTTGGCCCCCAAGGCCATTATAAAATGCGGCTATCTCAAGTGTCCGAAATATGTTCAGCTCGCCATGCATCACAAGTGATAATGGTCTCGTGGGCTGAAAACGGTCGTGTATAAAATAACAGTGGAACTGGCGCTGAATTCTATTGAATGAAAATGTTATAGTCGATAAGTCATATAATTTCCCTGTAACCGAACAGTTGTGTAACTCTGAGATTACGTGTGGCTGTTTTAAGATATTGGTAATCCTCATAGTATTCTTCTGAATGAAACATAGGTTAGGTATGCGTAGAATGAGGTAGTGCTGTAAATAATTTCTTCAAAACCGAATTACAAGGACAGTTAGCTGGATCTAAATGGCAAAATCAAAGTAAATATTAGTAAATGCGTTAGAAGGAACTACGTCTTCTCCATCACTATTTTCAGTGTCTATGACGGTTTTTGTGATTGATTTCCAGCGAAACACGGGCGAAAAGTTTTTTAGGGGGATTCTGAAACGACGCTGTCTGCCAAGGTATGCACAGAAGACGCAAAAATTGTACACTCTTCAGTAGTAGAAATTCACAAAATTATTATATTTTATCTACTTAAAGCAAACGATTAAGGCCATTTATACCATATTTCCAATATTTTCGTGGAGTTCTTATTGCTTTCTCGTTCACCTTGCATTTTGTATACACAATCTCTCCTCAATAATTTCCATGTGGATTGGCGTTACTAGTATTGGAAATGTTCTTCTTCCGCCCAGAAGTGATATGTTTCCCATTCCCAAGACTTTGACATAGGTAGTGCTGTCATCGAAGTATCAATTCCAGTCGAACTTGCGTATCTATATTGATTAACTGTTACTTTTACTCTCTCTGCACTAAGGCTGCCCTTTCGATTGACTGAAAAAAATTAGTTTTCTGTCACTCTATTGTCGTTGTCAGGTGTGCTGAGAATGAAATACTTGTGCTCCAAAACTCGGAGCAGCTGGTAGAAGAGCATGATGCGCAGCCAAGTAAGAAGAGCACTGCGTGACCGCAGCACAGGAAAAGCAGCAGGAAGTGACGAGGTGCAGGCGGAAGCACTCAAGGTGTACGGAGAAAATGCTGTGCGCGGGTTAACGAACGTCATCTGCCCTCGAGGCGACACTCGAGATGGAAAACGTCGAGGAACCAGCCACAGCAAAAGCTGTAAACAACGTGACAAAATTACAATAAACAACAAAACAGTTTCAGAAATCATTTGAAATCAACTTCTTAACCGAATAAAAATTCAGTTTTATTTAGTTTTGTTGTTACGTGCAGCGCTCCGCTTGGTTTAAACATTACTGCAGGATGTTACTAGAAACCCAAGGCGAATTATCCTACGGAGAAAGGACTGCAGTCTATACTCTACTGCACGGTTGAGGTATTTGTGGAGATGGGGAGGCCATGAATCAATGAGAAATTTATTTTATTTATGCATCATTGACACAATTCTCATGACTATAAAGTCAGAGACGCATATCACGCCGAGTAACGAATTTAACACAGAAGGAATATCGATACAGACGTCTCCAGCAGTTTGATTTTAGCTTTTAGCTAATCGTCAGCTCCAATTGAAACGATCGGCCCGACATTCCTAGACGTTTGAGTAGTGGGTCTCTGAAGTGACACGTGAAAGATGATTTACTTTTGAACCAAGTTCCTATGAAAACAGTAATTGGCAACGCAGATGGGTTTCCTCCTTCTACTTGAGTCATAAACACACACACACACACACACACACACACACACACACACACACACACACACACATGCCTATATGAAATACGATGCAAGCCGTAATCCGAGAAAGAGTTGAAATACATGCATTAAACAATGTTTTGCTCTGTCTGAAAGAAATATTTGAGCAAAATTTAGGCAGAAGGTACATTCAAGTATGAAACTGACCCTTCACTGACACTAAAAATAGTGATAAAAGTAGCGGAATTTTTTGTCTTGCAGACAATAAGAAAATAAAGAAACCGTACCTGTATATGCCGCTCTGTGTGAAACAGCAGAACAGAATATTAGGTAAAATAAAGAACGATTGATTTTTATCCTTTTTTTCAGACATTCGTGAAAAACCGAGCGTCAACCTGCCCGAAATCAGAGCTGGCTGTGTGGGTACGTAAATATACAATTGTTCTTAGAATCCATTTATTGGTGAAGATGTTTTAAGTACGTAGTAAGCGATTCGCTGATGATATTCACCTGATATCCACCGTCAGCTTAGGTATCCTCCAGTACAATGTCACACTCTCCTTGCTGGATAATGGAACAGATTTATTTGATTACTCTAAGGAATATTGAGATCTATGATAAAAGCGGTACTCGACATGAAATATCACCTTCTCCTAATCCACATTAGCCACGTGCAGTCTGAGACGCAGCTCAAAGCCATACGTAAGCACAGTTTCAGAGTGTCATGCTAGAAGAACGGTAGTCGTGATGTTATTGGAAGTCATTTATTATTGACGACTATATCGAGTACAGTGATTGTTGAGTACACTCAGTGGTAATTTCTGCCTTAAGCAAACCATATCCAACTACATCCACATTCTGTTTTAATTTAAGATGGGTTGGTTGGTTGGTTGATTCGGGGACGGGACCAAACTGCGAGGTCATCGATCCCATCAGATTATGGAAGGATAGGAAAGGAAGTCGGCCGTGCCATTTCAAAGTAACCATCCCGGCATTTGCCTGCAGCGATTTAGGGAAATCACGAAAAACCTAAAGCAGCATGGCCGGACGCGGTTTTGAACCGTAGTCATCCTGAATGCGAGTACAGTGTGCTAAAAACTTCGCCACCTCGCTCGGTATATGTATATTATGATCTGACATACTATGACCGTAAACAGAAACGCCGCGGCGAATAGAATAGTTTGGCATTTCATAAGATTTACACTACTGGCCATTAAAATTGCTACACCACGAAGATGATGTGCTACAGACACGAAATATGACCGACAGGAAGAAGATGCTGTGATATGCAAATGATTAGCTTTTCAGAGCATTCACACAAGGTTGGCGCCGGTGGCGACACCTACAACGTGCTGACATGAGGAAAGTTTCCAACCGATTTCTCATACACAAACAGCAGTTGAGACGGTGTTGCCTCGTGAAACGTTGTTGTGATGCTTCGTGTAAGCAGGAGAAACGCGTACCATCACGTTTCCGACTTTGATAAAGGTCGGATTGTAGCCTATCGCGATTGCGGTTAATAGTATCGAGACATTACTGCTCGCGCTGGTCGAGATCCAATGACTGTTAGCAGAATATGGAATCGGTGGGTTCAGGAGGGTAATACGGAACGCCGTGCTGGATCCCAACGGCCTCGTATCACTAGCAGTCGAGATGACAGGCATCTTATACGGATGGCTGTAACGGATCGTGCAGCCACGTCTCGATCCCTGTGTCAACAGATGGGGACGTTTGCAAGACAACAACCATTTGCACGAATAGTTCGACGACGTTTGCAGCAGCATGGACTATAGGCTCGGAGACCATGGCTGCGGTTACCCTTGACGCTGCTTCACAGACAGGAGCGCCTGCGATGGTGAACTCAACGACGAACCTGGGTGCACGAATGGCAAAACACAATTTTTTCGGATGAATCCAGGTTCTGTTTACAGCATCATGATGGTCGCATCCGTATTTGGCGACATCGCGGTGAACGCACATTAGAAGCGTGTATTCGTCATCGCCATACTGGCGTATCACTCGGCGTGATGGTATGAGGTGCCATTGTTTACACGTCTCGGTCACCTCTTGTTCGCATTGACGGCACTTTGAACAGTGGACGTTACATTTCAGATGTGTTACGACGCGTGGCTCTACCCTTCATTCGATCGCTGCGAAACCGTACATTTCAGTAGGATAATGCACGACCGCATGTTGCAGGTCCTATACGGGCCTTTCTGGATACAGAAAATGTTCGACTGCTGCCCTGGCCAGCACCTCCAGATCTCTCACCAACTGAAAACATCTAGTCAATGGTGGCCGTGCAACTGTCTCGTCACAATACGCCAGTCACTTCTCTTGATGAACTGTGGTATCTTGTTGAAGCTGCATGGGCAGCTGTACCTGTACGCGCCATCCAAGCTCTGTTTGACTGAATGCCCAGGCGTATCAAGGCCGTTATTACGGCCAGAGGTGGTTGTTCCGGGTACTGATTTCTCAGGATCTATGCACCCAAACTGCGTGAAAATGTAATCACACTTCAGTTCTAGTATAATATATTTGTTCAATGAATACCCGTTTATCATCTGCATTTCTTCTTGGTGTAGCAATTTTAATGGCGGGTAGTGTAGATGTCGTGAGAACTAGTGTAGGTCGTCGACACGAGTTTCCAGCACAGAATGATAAATATACGCAATATCAATGCATGTGATTACGTTAAGCTCGTTGGTGTCTGACACAGGGGGCACCGATTCTTTGAGAAGCAAATGTCGTGTTGGTGACATGAAGCCCGACGCTCCGGACATGTGTCACAATCATTTGACGAACTCTCTGAGGCCTTGCCGATGCTTATTTTCCCCGCCAGGTCAAGTAACCTCAGTCCCAATGAGCATATCTGGGACACCATCGAGAGAGATTTACGCACCTTGGATCCACCTCCTACCATTCTCCGTGAGTTGCGGCACGTTGATGGGGATTGGCTCCCTACGCTACGCTAACGGTATCTTGTGGAGTTGCAGCCGACATCTAGGCGAAGGGGAGTACTACACACAACAACGTAGCTGTCTCTATTTCTGGTGTTCATGAGTGTATGACTGTTTCTGAGCGTCGGCACACTTCTCACTGCAGAAAAGAAAATAGCTAATGACGATAGGCATTGGTTTTAGATCTCCATGAGGTTTCGCAACATCCTTGGGATTTAACAGCTGTACATTCAGGCTTCATTCCCTTTGCGCCCTGTGTTAAGATGTGTGAAGTTTACGAAGTTAACAAAGTGCTAACGAAGTTTCCTTTTAGTAATGTTGTCTTAGGTGAATTGCAGGTGCAGACTCGTGGGAGACTGTGAAACCTGGCATTGGCACACAGCCTACTCTTCTAGAACAGAAGGAGGAGACCGCCGAAATCTATGTTCCAATTCGATTTACGGATCACTGTCAAGTGTCACATGCTTTCACTTCACAAGCCAAGTCGATGAATGTTAGTATTTAGCACCGGACGGTGGTGAAAACCCTGATGATTGCGAAGCTTAAAACTGCTGTATAATTTTTCTCCTTTCCTGGCCAGTTGAAGTCTTGATATGATAATACTTCTCGTACTCTTGATGTAGAAGTCACCTTGTAATGTTCTTGTTATATCTGTGTTCACTTCGAAGGCTGGTTTGATGCAGCTTTCCACACTAACCTCACCTCTGCAAGCCTCTTCAGCTTTGCATAACAGCTGCAACCAACATCGATTTGAACTTGTTTTCTGTAGTCAAGCCTTCTCTCCTTACAATTTTTACCGTCTCTACGCTACCCTTTTTACACTCTCTCTCTCTCTCTCTCTCTCTCTCTCTCTCTCTCTCTCTCTTTCCTCCGCTATCCAACTGGAAATTCCTTGGTGCCTCAAGATGTGTCCGATCAGCCGATCGCTTCTTTTAGTCTAGTTGTATCACGATATTCCATCCTCCTCATTTTTAGTTCTACGATCTACCCATATAGCTTTCAGCATTTGAAAAACCTCTATTATCTTCTTGTGTGAACTGTTCAGCATCCACATCTCTCTTCAGTACAAGGATGTACTCCAGACAGAAAACTTTCAGAAAGACTTCGTACCACTTAAATTTATATTCAGTGTTAATATACTTTTATTAGACAATCATTTCTCCCTATTACTAGTCTGCATTTTATGTCCTGTCTACTTTGACCAGCGTCAGTTAGTCTACTGCCAAAATGGCAAAACTGATTTATTACTTTTAGTGTCTTACTTGCTAGTCTAATACTATCAGAATCATCTGATTTAAGTCGCATGAATTCAATTACCATTGTTTTACTTTTACTGCCGCGATTGGTGGTCTAGTGGTGAAGTGCGAACGGGCTTTCGTAAGAGGGCGGGATCGAATCCTGGTCAGACACTTGAATTTTTCAGTATGTCTTTACCACATGGTACGGATTCCACAGTAAACTGTAGGTCTTCTCGGTAACTAGGGTAGGTTAAAGGCGCTCAACTCGCCGAATTGTCGTTTACTTGAAAGAACTTGCAGACAGGCAGCTAATCATTCCTCTCGAAGGACTACCAACCAATGATCTCGTAACACTTCACTTTTACTTTTACTGATTTTCAACTAATAATTTCTTTTAAAGACGCTATGCATTCCGTTCAGCTGATTTTCAAAGTCTGTTTTCGTCTCTGACAATTAAAATGTCATCGGCAAAAGTTAAAGTTTTATTTCTTCACACTACGTTTCAATTCCTTTTCTTTGGCTTACCTTGCTGCTTAGCCAATATACATATTGAATAACTCGGGAGATAATCTGCAAGGCTCATAAAATCAGATAAAGCTTCCCTTTCACGTCCTTAGACTCTTATAATTAGAGTCTGGTTTCTGTGCAACTCGTACATAACCTTTTTATCATTGTTACGTTTAGAATTTCAAAGAACGTAATATAATCACCATTGTAAAAAGCTTTCTATGAATTTACATATGTCGATAACGTAGGTTTTCCTTGCTGCCGTCTGTATTCTATAAAACACTGATGTGCAAAACTTGAGAACGAAAGTAACTTTCGCAAGATGTGTCACTGCCAAGTAACATAGTTCGATGAAACTCGGACCATACATCGAAAGAACTGCTACACTGTAGTTCAGAAGGTAACTGAAAGACATACGCAGTGAGACAAATGTGAGTAGTACTTTTATCCAGAGACAATTAATACAATGAAGCCACCACGATTTATGCTGGTTCTCTGGACATTACAAGAGACAGGCCATGATTCTTGATTGGGCTTGTGATTACTACGGATGGCAATGAATGGTTTGCATCGTATTCCCATGCTGGCCACAAGGTTGGTATGGAGTTCTTGTGGTAGGGCGACCATGTGCGGGTGTCAACGGACCACAATGAGCTGGTCATCGGGCAAAGAGACCACCCCCATGAAGTCACCAAGCCACTGTGGAGCATGAGATTGCGTGCGTTGCAGTCCTGTATAACGTGGTTGCAGTAGCACCCACTGTTTGCGTGATTCCCTTCTTTTCTGTTGTACAATGCAGCTGTATCTGCTGCTGCAGCTGACCTTGGTCACGCACCTTGTGTCCTTCGTCTAGCACTGCCTGTGCTTCGGAACGCTTCCCAAGCACATTAACAATGCTCTGAGCAGTTCGAAACTCCTGAACTATACTCGTCACACTTTGTCCTTCTTCCAGTTTTCCGATGACTTTTACTCCGTGTGAAGTCATCCGAATGTAGTGTCCGAGCCATGTTGTAACGAAGAATACCAGCACAATGTATCGTAACTACTTGCTGATCGACATACGCACACTGTCTTTCCCTGTTCCTTCAACGGCCTCGTTTTGCGCGGAGAGCCACAGTTGGATCTATAGTCAGGCTGAGATCATGTTCTATGACGTCCAGCTTTCTGTGCAAGACTGGGAGACCTCAGGCAACATGCTATCGCTATTTCAGTGATTTCTACTGCGCTGATAATATGTTACGTTGTTTTATCTATCTCATCCTTAAGTTTTGCCGAACATCGTAAGTCGTAGGGTCAAAAAAATGGCTCTGAGTGCTATGGAACTTAACTTCTGAGATCATCAGTCCCCTAGAACTTAGAACTACTTAAACCTAACTAACCTAAGGACATCACACATATCCATTCCCGAGGTAGGATTCGAACCTGCGACCGTAGCGGTCACGTGGTTGCAGACTGTAGTGCCTAGAACCGCTCGGTCACTCCGGCCGGCTCGTAGGGTCAGAAATGTCACACATGTTCCTACGTTTCCCCGGAATCCAAACCGATTTTGCTGTAGTGCAGTTTCTACCAGACTTCTCGTTACTCTGCAAGAATTATTGCTCGTTCAAAATCAGAAATAGTGGAAGAGGCATTTACTACGTTGAAATGTCCTCGCTGCGAATTCGGTTGATACTGTACGCACGCTGCACGTAGAGATAAGGAAGGCGACCGTCAAGAAAATGTAATGAGTCGCCAAGGTGATTCTCGGTAAGAGGCGCAGGTATGGCGAGTCGAGTGCGTACGATGTGTGGGAGAGATGGGGGGAGGGGGCTAGGCTCAGCTGCTCCAGTGCCGCCATTCAAGCCTTGCAGCACGGCGCTCAATGGGAAATCTAAATCCCGCCAGCTCCCTCTCCATTTCCCTTTTGCCCTCCGCCCTTTTTTCCCTCTTTTTTTGCCTCCCAGCTGCGCCCCCTCCCCTCCCCCTCGCGCCGTGTTTGCCCCTCCGCTGCTTTGCATAATCTAAATAGCAAATGGTGGTTGGCTGGTGGCCGGTTTCCCGCTTCCCGCCACCGGAAGCGGCCGCCACCTGCGCTGCAATTAGCCTAATGCGTCCTGCCTGCTCCTTCCTTCCTTCCTTCCTTCGAGCCAGCGCTGCCTCCCGATTATCACATTCCAGATGTCCGGCCGTGTGTCACCTCCTCATTTTGTTAACCTTCTGCGTACCGAGCGGGGTACTGCAGTACCCCAACTTAACTATTTTATTATGTCTAGCTGTCTCAGATAGTTTGTGTTTCTCATACTATGTGACACTGTTAAAATTTTCACACTGAGCACTGCTACTGTTGAATTTTTTAAGCAAATTTATCAATACAATAAATAATAATTGAAATGTTTATTGCTGTCCTTTGGCACGTTGCATGGGATTCTGTGTGACAAGAATGCACACATGTATAAATCCACGCTGTAGCAAGTTGTGTTGGTACAAGTGTTAGTACAAGTGCGTCTATGTGTATGATAATGTTCAGTCAAATATATTCTCTGACCCTCATTTCCTTCAGTTCTGTTGCTACAGCACACTGTGTTGGGAAATGTACATGTCGAAAAACTAAAATTTCAGAAGAAATTATATTTTCGCAGTTGACAAGACGTAGAAGAAGTAATGCAGATAACAGAAGCAGTATCAGAACTAGGAGATAGTTATGTGCAGTCTGTGTGTTCAGAAACAGAAAACAATATGGCAGAAATGGACGTAGTTGAAGACACTATTGAAAGAAGAGACCACGAAGGAGTAATTGATGCGATTCAAATGCCCCTGATACCTACATACACCAGCAAATATGAAATCATATGACAATAAATCTACAAACAACGAAGCAGGCCTCAAAACCAAGATATTTCATCTAGATGTAGAAGTCTCACAATGATTTACAGGAGAACAGAGATAGTTTGCTTTATGGAACGCGACACATCCCTCTAACAAACGTGAGTGGATTCCAACAAATACAATGTTCGGCTCCATAGGGCTCCTTGTAACTATGGGAGCACTAAAGGCTAAAACAGAACCATTTACTTTGTTATGGTCCACGGACCACATGTATCAAAGCAAAATATTCCTAGCTTCATTATGGAGAAATAAGTTTTCTGAACGTCTTTTTACATCATTCGACGACATGACCTCTACAGAGGAATGGGGGACAAATGGACAAATTTTGTGAGTTTCGAAGAATATTTACAGCTTTTGCACAGGAGTGTTGTATACACTATTATATGAGTACTTATTTGACATTCATAGCTTTCGTGGAAAATGCCCTTTTAAGGTTTATATGAAGTATAAACAAACTAGATACCGCATAAAAATTTGGGCCCTCCGGGATGTTGAATCTTCGTATGCTTTGTTTTGCAGGTATAGACAGGAAAGGAAGGTCTACGGAAGAGAACCAAGGTGGTAGAGTTGTAATGAACCTTATACCTCCTTTAGTAACTGGATATGATACTACAACGGATAACCTTTTACAATCGTAAAAGTTTGTACGCTTGCACATGAGCTCTTCAAACAAAGGCTAATTTTGACTCATACTCTTAGAAAAAACAGCCCCGGAATCCCATCTGAACAGCAATCAATGCCACTAAAATCACAATGTTAATCTATGTTTGTGTTAAATGAAAATCTAACCCTAGTATCATACATGCCTAGAAAGCACGAGGCAATAATTCTTTTGAGTTCTGGACATCATGATGACAATTGTGGTCTAGAAAAGGAGGAGTTCAAGCCCGATATTATTCTAACCTACAATAAAACCAAACTTTCAATACAATGGACAAAATGATAAATGAGTCTTCATGCAATAGGACCAACAAGCGTTGGCCGTTTGGGCTATTTGTGACCATGATTGATACAGGAACCTTAAATGCCTGCTTCATTTGGAAGACAAAATATCCTGCTGGAAGGCTCTTATACACGATAGAAGGTGAAAATTTTTTGTTAGACCTAGGACAAGAACTTATAAAGCCTCACGTGTAACAACGAATGCAGAAGTTGAACCCCACAAACACGAGAATAGCAATGAAGGAATTAACGTTTGGTGAACATGCAGGAGCCCAGTGACACAACACTCTAGTTGAATGGAGCCCCTGCAAGGGACACTACCAATCGACACTACGTCTGAAAAAAAATCACATATTTGTAATTCACACTTGAAGCAAGATATTTTTCGTTACATTGTTATTGTAAAGGAATAGTGCTTTTCCATTAATGTGTTATTATATGTGATTACTTTTTGTTTTGTTCATGTACTATGTCTAGCAGTACGTCTTGCTTTGGGGTACTCTGCTACCCCAATGGGTTCACCATGTTATTTTTTGGGTTTGGTATGGAGACTGTTAAAGCTGAGTAATGCCTGCGCGGCGAATACATTGTCTCGCAATAATCACTGAACGGCAGATGTAAAGAGTGCTGCGGAGAAACTTCTCATTCGTTTTCATTGCTGCTCTGAGGTTACATCATTCTGAGATTAATGCTCACATTTTGTACGGATTACTTTTCAAACAAAATAAAGGTGTTTTGGAAAAGGATACTGCCTCGATCAAACGTAGTTTTCTTCTTTTCACTCAAACATGTTTCGATGGTTTTTGACTTTCATCAGTGAATTCATTTTATTTTTTTGATAGTACAGCGGCTTTCTGCTGTACCGCAGACTACAGACAGATTACAGACGCCATCATGAGTGGGTTCATGTTTTTCTAAGCAGCACAGACTACTGATGTCGATATAACTGTTTGCTGTACTCCAGAGGACAGACGGTTACATGAATAGCAGTACATGGTACTAAGAAAAAATTGATGCTGGCGAAAGTCCACCGAAACGCGTATGAGTGGGAAAGAAGAACGTTATGTTTGCTCGAGGCAGAATCCTCGTGCAAAATATATTTACTCAGATTTTTTTTTCATGTTGCAACTGTTTTCCGTCGATTTTGATCTAGTGTAAACTATAAGAAGCTTGCTTTCCTGACTTGTCTTCTCATGTCGTTCCCTAAATTCTTGAAGCTTTCATCACGGTTCCTACTCCATTCATCGGGCACGGCG
This sequence comes from Schistocerca serialis cubense, assembly GCF_023864345.2. Lineage (NCBI taxonomy): Eukaryota > Metazoa > Arthropoda > Insecta > Orthoptera > Acrididae > Schistocerca > Schistocerca serialis. The sequence goes on along the minus strand of NC_064640.1, from coordinate 929,332,529 downwards.
CTTTTGGCTTTCCAATTTTCGTCTCGTGGAAACTATTGAAATAATCAAGCTTAGTTTTAAACATATCTTTATTACTGATCATTCTCATACTGAGTCTGACGTTTTCCGAGATTTTTCGTTTCGTCGATCCATTTTGTATTCGAGTGTGTTTTAGCGATCTATATGCATATTTCCTTCGTCAATATACTTTCACTCATTCTTACGAGGTGATCAAGAAATATTCTTCCTCTATTGCATATCGCAACTGTTGTCTTGTTCTCATACAATCTATGCATATCTTGAGTTTCCCCTCTTTCCTCGTTGGCTATTGCATCCCTTTTACAATCTACGTATTTTTATAACATTTTTTCCTGATGTTTCTCAATTTTCTCTTGTTTTTACAGTATTAACCTAAACTGTAATTCTCCTGACTTGAGAGATAAGCTGTACTGATTTATTTTTACTATTGTATCCATCCTGAATTTGTGTATACGTGATAAATCATGCCTTTATTGATCTTCATCAACCCAGTGTGGCTTGATCGCTTCACTAAGGTATCAAAATTTCTTAACTTCACTTGGATTAAGAGTAGATTTCTTTATTATTTTCATATTTTGTATACTCTGTGCTTTCATAAGAGCCCTTTATTCCAGTTTTATTGTGAATTCATTCAATTTTAGGGATTTTCCTGTAGTACCGTTAAAAAAACGCAGTGAAGGAAGAAATAATTGTTAGGTTCTCGTCGTCAGAAGAAGGCAAGGGCATACCACTATCTACATAACCATGACCAGTAACGCACTGTGGTGATAAAACTAGTCTTTGGGTTGGTGACAGCTGTATTCAGAATCGTGTTAAACAAACTGAGAGACAAGCTACTTTCTCATCACACTCGCATCTGAATCTCAAAGGGTTTTGAAATTTCCCATTAAATTTTGCTTTTGCAGACAGTATCCGTTTCCATTTGACTTATATTTTGCTCTGTAACTCTTATTTTCCCACCCTGAACTCTTACAAAGTTCGAAAAGTGTCAAACTGTTGATTTAATAAGGAAAGAAAGAAGGCAGATTAGGATTCAGTGTTCCACAGACGAGGAGAAAAAAACAGACTGCAAGTTTCTCAAAGGGACCATCCCGTAATTCTCCTCAAATAATCTAGGAAACAATGGAAACCCAAAATGTAGATGGCCGACGAGGATCTGAACTCCGCATCTCTCGAGTGCAAGTTTTTTTAAGTCAAGGTTTACGGATAACAAACTGTGTTCTCCTCACAGTTCTTGCTCTCAGAACTCTTTTAACACATAAGACATGGTTCACACTGGACCGTTCATTTCTAGTTCCTTCTTCATATTTTTAAATTCTCTTGTTCATGGCTTCTTAAAAAGACTGCTACTATGCCATTTCAAGGACACTGCCACAAAATGAAACGTTCTCGTTTTTCGTGAAGTAAATGAATTGCAATTCAGCAAAATTTGTGACTTAGAATCAATGATCTTACAATTCGCTTTATTATACAGTACCATAAGGGGTACAGCTGCATGCCTCGTTTAAATATAACTGTGCTACAGTAAATCCGAATTCATTTCGCAAGGCTTTACGTTCATGATTTATACATGTGTCTGTGTCCACAGTTGAGAAATCACAGATATTTCACGTTATGAGCAGCATTACAAATGTGAATCAAATCAACGTCAAGCCACATTGTTATCAACAACAATTAACAAGTTGAAAGTGATCTGATCCAGTTTGCTATCGAGTCGGATGTCACACATATTTGGAATCTTTAGTTCCACAGGGCACTTTGCAAACACTGAAACGCACGTGACGACGAATTCATAGCGTAAAATTAGATGGTTTAAACGTTGGTGTCAAAATCCTTGCCTTCTTGCCTAAAAAATTACGTGGAAGACTTTTTGACGGTTTTCCAATAAAACTTTACAACTAAGAACTGTGAGACATGAGTTTCACATCGAAACATTTCACTTATCCCAGGGAATGCACTCTGCCACTAATGAACGTGCGTTAATTACAAGCACTGACTATTACTCTCGTTTTTCGACACTGACATATAAATGTGTAAAATATATCAGGGAATACAAAGAGAACATTTCTCTGCCCAAGACCTGGCGACCGATTTTTATCTACTAGCAAAGACCTTCATTATCCGCCGTTTTTTACCTGACTTGTCAACGTCCATCCTTCCGTGAAACATAAAGCGAGGCTTGTCAGAAAACTCAGCCTTACGCCAATCAGTGAACATTCAATTCCGATACCATCGCACGAACTGAAGTCATTTCCGCCTATGAACCTCAGCTGGCGCAGGTGCAGTGACCAACCACATGCTTGGAAACCCTGTCAGACAATAGCTGTGCATTTCATTATGTCTGATGGCTAGACGTTAATGTTCAGTAACCGCACATCCGGTTCTATAAGACAGCAAAAGCTACGAGACGTTTTCGTACGTCTTTTCTAAATGGATATCAAAAAGAAATCGCACCCTCGCAGGAATCCCTCATTATTTCTTTATCGGTAATTAGTTGCCTCTGGTGCAAATACTACAAGTAAATGAAATGATACAACAGATTTTCACAAATGAAAGCTTGTTCGTGGTAAAAAACGACTTGCTGAATGCGTCCATATTGTCTCTATGTGAGTGCGCGCGATGTGTAAAAATTGACTCGATAGAGGGTTTGCCTATGGACCAGTTAGTACAGTGTCATACTCTGGAAACGTATTCTGGAGTATTTAATCTCAATTAGATCATCTTTAGGATCACTTGTACCAAAGCTGAGGAGATGATCCCATCGACAGGGTCGCCAACGGATCGGTCTGCTGTCATTGTCCAATTGAGTTTGTGTTTCTTTTCTAATGATACTGCTTTTGATGAGGCGTTACATCGTTGTGTGTGTGTGTGTGTGTGTGTGTGTGTGTGTGTGTGTGTGTATGTGTGTGTGGCGTGTACTCTGCATTGTGTGTGTGTGTGTGTGTGTGTGTGTGGGTGGGTGGGTGGGTGTGGGTGTGGCGTGTACTCTGTATTGTGTGTGTGTGTGTGTGTGTGTGTGTGTGTGTGTTTGTGAAGCGGATAATCTTGGTCTTAATGTAAACTAAACGTTCCATGTCAATCGATTGTGTGTGTGATGTATTGCTTTGAGATCAGCTAAAACACTGGATACATAAATGAGAACAACTACTTCAATAAAGCTCAGGATGCTGAATACGCCGTAATACTAACTTACATTTTATCATGGAGAGCGTGCGTCTCAGATGTGTGAGAATAAGCCATCCCATGAATACTGAACAGTTTCCCGTTCGTAAGAATCTGAATGATTCGACATTTTAACTAGGTTGATTATTATTATCAGTATTTCTGTTCATGCTATTTTGGCCAAAACTGGCATGGTGAAATCGTGGATAACAAAAGATGCAAGTTAATTCTCCCAAAAAGCAAAACAAGCAATCAAAATAGAATTCTTTTACTTTAATCATACCTTGCGATGAGCTGAAATATCAAAGACATTCGAAAGTAAGAACAAATATAGTCATATTCTCAACTTTATCGCCGGCCGCGGTGGCAGAGCGGTTCTAGGCGCTACAGTCTGGAGCCGCGCGACCGCTGCGGTCGCAGGTTCGAATCCTGCCTCGGGCATGGAAATGTGTGATGTCCTTAGGTTAGTTAGGTTTAAGTAGTTCTAAGTTCTGGGGGACTGATGACCTTAGAAGTTCAGTCCCATAGTGCTCAGGGCCATTATTTGAACCAAATTTTGTGTGTTCAGATGTGTGTGAAATCTTATGGGACTTAACTGGTAAGGTCATCAGTCCCTAAGCTTACACACTACTTAACCTAAATTATCCTAGGGACAAACACACACACCCATGCCCGAGGGAGGACTCGAACCTCCGCCGGGACCAGCCGCACAGTGAACCGAATTTTATTAAATAGTGTTTTTGTTTAGGGAACCACCACCACAATAAGCTTTTGCCACAACAAAAACAGTAGATATCTTCTGTTCAGCGTAAATTAAATGCAATTACAAACGTGAACCGCCATCTGATGACAAGCCTGTCGGTTCCAAACCGGTGACGGTGCTATTTGCTTTTAATTATTTTCGTTATGAACATTGTTTGATTACTGCTTTTACTTGTTGCGAGGACTAACCTGTATTTCAATTCAGTCGTTCTTCATAATGGAATATATTAGTCGGTCCCATAATTTTGTATAACATGTAATAAAATTTCTTATCATCCTCACTTATTTTGCTTTCTCTAATCAACGGAAAAACTGAGACCCACCTGCAGACATTTGATTTTACTTGTCACAGCTACACTCAGACGTATAACCACGAGACACTCGACGTGGGCCTCACATATGTAGAGGTTCCGTTGTCTAGTTGTGTCGAACAGGTGTTAGGTATCACATTTCAGCCCAAAAGATAGTCATGATCAGAGAAAGGAGAGCATGGAACGAAAAAAGGTGGACGATCACTGTTTTCACACAAACTGGAACTTCTCTGTATATATAGGAAAGGATACTCTAAGGAACAGTTTATTCAGAAGTAACGTAACGCGGCCCACTAGACACACGTATCTGTCGTGTTTGCATCTTCCTTGTGAGGAAATGGTAATATCTTGTTGAGCTTTAATTGATGCCACGAAAATATCATTTGGGCTCTATTTTCCAGTGTAGAATAATGGGTCTCTTTCAAACACAGTCAGACGTACTCCTAAATCTCAGCAGCACTGATGGTACCACAGTGTTATTCCCGCGAGACAGGAATCATATTAGGCCAATAAAAGGACAACGGAATTCATACGTGGTCTTCACAAGTCGATGAATTCCAGTTCCCTGAATGGGTGGATTTATGTACACTGTAAAGAGAAATTCAGAGTGGGAATATCGTCAGGTTCAAATAGTGTGCTGGTGGCGTGTGGAGGCAGCAGACTGTATGGACATGTGCCGCTTCACACCGTCATTGGCAGTAGGAAAATACGTAGAGCATTCAGGTGTAAAGAGATGAGATGCTACAGCTTTTCAGAAGTTTAACTGGTCTTCAATTTTCGCTGATGGCCACAATTACAGTCCGCTTTGAGCAGCTGCTGTGGACGAATTGCTCGCAGATAGAGATGTCCAATGATTAAACTGTCCAGATGGCTTCAGAATCTGAATGTTGTTGAAATGTATTTGTTTGGTTTCGGAAGTTTTCTAACTACACATTCTGGAGACCACTTCATGCTCTACTCGACGTACTTTCTGCTGCCCCGTCATTTCTCGAGTCAAGTGATAAGAGATACCGTCTCTAAAGCAAAATTTAAAGGGAAAAGTTCAGATCCCTGTCAGATTCAGTTGAGAGTAAGACAAGGGTATTGTAACATGATGTTGAATACAATTTAGTAAATAGTAGAGTTGTCATCAATTCAAAGATTGGTTTCAGCACCACAATACAGTAATCTTCATGGTACTGTAGGTGGTGGTATGCCCTTTCCTTCTTCCAATGATGAGAACTTAAAAATTATTTCTTCTTTCATTTGTTTAGTAGAAACTAAAGGAAAAGTCTTAGAAACTGAGAAAACTGACGAAAAAAATATTGACAAAGATACGTGGATAGTAAATGAAATGTAATTCTGAATGGGGTTAAGAGGGGAAGCTGAAAATATGCATATATAAAAGAAGAACAAGACAACACACGTGATACTCAAGAGAGGAGGAATTTTTTATGATCACCAGGTAAGAATGAGTGAAAGTATATTGACGGAAGAAATATACATGTAGACCTCTAGGATACGTTATAATTTTTTTTTTTTTTACATACTGATGTGAGAATTTTTTGCCTTACTTAATTTCTATAGGAGCCTTCACGTTTGGTTCTAAAATTTTCGTATCATCTTTTTGTGAAATAGGTAGTGACTCTTACCATGGGCAAGTAGCTTTGGCTCCTGCGATCCTCCGGAACGTGACGGAAAACTAATGAAATATAGCGTATGTGTAACAAAGTGTATTCGCCTCTCACAGGGTTGAATCAAGTGTTCAGACTTTAGGGCCCAAAATTTACTGAAAATTACTTTACCCTGAGCGTAATTTATTTTCATCTTGAAGTGTGGCTATAGCACCGTTGATACAATATCCTCCTCTTCAGAAAATTATATGTAATGTTAGGCAACTTTTCCACAGCTACCTGACTTTCGTTCCTGTCCGTCGTACAGGTATAGTTTCGATACCACTTTGATTTTCATTTGCACGACTACTTGTGTTTTCCTTGATACAACTAAAAGGAAGGGATAATGATAACTGCACTGTGGATCTCATAGAGGAACAGAACGAGCTGAGATTCGCGGGATCTCTGTTTGCGGAATCCATGTTGACTTTTATAGAGGAGATGTTCATTTTCCAAAAACGTCATAATTCTTGAGCATAAAACATGTTCCTCTCTATGTCCGTCTCCTCCTCTTCTCTTTCTCCGTCCATTTTCCTCCTCCCCTCTCTCTGTCCATGTCTACCTCTGTTCATCTCCTCCTACCCCCTTCTTTATTCAATAAGACGTTGTTGATTCTTACACCCACACATCTTCTTTCCAGATGGTAAGTAGCATGTGTACCAAGTATAATTGAAATCCAAGGGTTTAGCAGGAGCCTTTTACCAGTGATTTTGCCAGTGTACACATATTTCACATTTATTTCACATACATTTAACATATTTTACACATATCTGTACACACAATTAACCTGTATCTCTACCGAATTTCTCCCTGCACTTTGGTTTTCACGCAGCTCAATGTTTATAGCATCGTATCTTATGAGGTATGTGTCATACAGTGATAGAATTTTGTAGGTGCATTCAGCTGCATATACTGATACTGTCTGCGAAATGTGTTGGGAATAGCGTTAGTAGCAAAGAAGTAATCAAATTAAACGTCATGTCTAATGCGGCAGTTTTACTGCATGAACAGCGGAAAAGTAGTAAGTGATAAACTTTTTTCCTTTCATCATTTTGTGGGGGTTGTCAGCGCTAAAACGTATCGTAACGGTTTGAAAATAGGTATAAAGTTTGTTGCAAGTCACTAAGTGCTCTCTTTCTCAAATACTGGATGAATAAAGTTTGGGCATTCGCGCATCGTGGTCTACACTCGTTTTTCCCCTCCACCCCTTTGACAGGTAGATGGTTCACACCCCCACGGCGATTATTTCCAGACAATAAGTATACGTGTACCAACTTTTGTTGAAATGAGTCTCGTGTCTTAGGAAGAGATGAGGAATAGACATACATATGTACATCCATTTTTATGATACGTATATGTTCATAACTGTGCTGAACACACAGAACTGGTATGGAGATATAATTCTTACAAAGTTGACGCTCGCCAGATTTAGTACTCGCAAAGCTTGATTGTAGAGGTCACGTGTAAGAAGGCTTTCTAATCGGCAATCTAGTTGTGTAACAGCGTCCAGACGATAGACAGTGGACAGTTATGGGTTTTCACTGAATAATAAACCATAAAGCCTTTCGTTTCCTTATTGAATGGTACGTTGTCGATATTGTATCCAAGGTTCTCGGGTGTCCAGCCGGATCCGATCGTCGAAGTTCCACGATATTTCGGCGAATAACCGTTCCGCCATCATCAGGTAGTGCTGAAGATGGCGGAACGGCTATTCGCCGAAATATCGTGGAACTTCGACGATCGGATCCGGCTGGAGACCCGAGAACCTTGGATACAGCACATTCGCCGGGAAAGCCTCAGATCACATATTGTCGATATTGTTTGCTATGGTATAGATGTTGTCGTAAACAGGTAGACCTGAATACCAACGACCAAGATTCAGAGGTTTTATAGAGATATTTCCGGGCGATTTTGATAAAAGAGGCCCATGGTCTCCAGTGGCCCGTTACACATTAAGTACATTTCAGCTTCTACCCCACTCTATTTTCGTAACTGTGTTGCGGTGAAAATATCTGCAGAACATTGCAAATGCACTGTGTATCTTATTCGGAAACAAACATGGTCCGTTCACTCATATAACTCGCTGTTGACGACAGTTATGCCCTGTTTATTCCCGGTTCTCAAGCCTTCATTCAATAGCGCTCGGTTCTGTTTGAGGTTAGTTTTCCCGGCAAGATTCGTTGTACGTTAACAGCTATACACAATGGTATGCATATATTTACTGACGGCCGATATGCACCCCGTATATGCGTTCACCGAATGCAATGGAAGAGCGCCACATGGACGCTATGTTGAGCTGTTCCCGGGTTGGATTGAGGAGTTCCTAGATAACAGGACGCAGCATGTCATTCTCAATGGAGAGAAGTCTTCCGAAGTAAGAGTGATTTCAGGTGTACCGCAGGGGAGTGTCATAGGACCGTTGCTATTCACAAAATACATAAATGACCTTGTGGATGACATCGGAAGTTCACTGAGGCTTTTTGCAGATGATGCTGTGGTGTATCGAGAGGTTGTAACAATGGAAAATTGTACTGAAATGCAGGAGGATCTGCAGCGAATTGACGCATGGTGCAGGGAATGGCAATTGAATCTCAATGTAGACAAGTGTAATGTGCTGCGAATACACAGAAAGATAGATCCTTTATCATTTAGCTACAAAATAGCAGGTCAGCAACTGGAAGCAGTTAACACAATAAATTATCTGGGAGTACGCATTAGGAGTGATTTAAAATGGAATGATCATATAATGTTGATCGTCGGTAAAGCAGATGCCAGACTGAGATTCATTGGAAGAATCCTAAGGAAATGCAATCCGAAAACAAAGGAAGTAGGTTACAGTACGCTTGTTCGCCCACTGCTTGAATACTGCTCAGCAGTGTGGGATCCGTACCAGATAGGGTTGATAGAAGATATAGAAAAGATCCAACGGAGAGCAGCGCGCTTCGTTACAGGATCATTTAGTAATCGCGAAAGCGTTACGGAGATGATAGATAAACTCCAGTGGAAGATTCTGCAGGAGAGACGCTCAGTAGCTCGGTACGGGCTTTTGTCAAAGTTTCGAGAACATACCTTCACCGAAGAGTCAAGCAGTATATTGCTCCCTCCTACGTATATCTCGCGAAGAGGCCATGAGGATAAAATCAGAGAGATTAGAGCCCACACAGAGGCATACCGACAATCCTTCTTTCCACGAACAATACGAGACTGGAATAGAAGGGAGAACCGATAGAGGTACTCAAGGTACCCTCCGCCACACACCGTCAGGTGGCTTGCGGAGTATGGATGTAGATGTAGATGTAGTACTTTTTGTTTCTGAGGGTTGTTGTATTGCGCTATTTCTTGTGTTGTTCGGTTTGATGATATTACGGGTGTTTCTCTAGTGCGAAGTTATATTCAGAGAAATAACGGTAACAGGGGAAAGAAACTGAATAAATCATTACTGTTTTATTACTCTGAAACCGCCAGAAGCCACGCGTCCCTCATGACAAAATACTCAATAAACGTCGAAGGAACATCTTAAACTTCTTTCTTCTGTTTTGAAACCCTAACGGCAGATCTGTTCACAGATGAAATCAAGTGAATCCAGGTCACCCTACTGTGCAAATGACTGTTCTTCTTAATGCCCAAATATGTTTCAGCGCTTTTGTGCGATCATCAGTGTGTACTTCAGAAATATATATGTGTTCCCACAGAGATAAGTTTGCAGATGAGGGCATTATTACGAAAACAAGTATGGATAGCAATACCACAATACAAATAGGGTCCTACAGAAACCAACTTCCTGCAAAATAGTAAATGTATAGAATACTCAGTGACGAACATAGGTGCACTAACATGTTAGGCATTAAAAATAATGGTTGCTTGCATAATAGGCTGAGCTGAAGTACCATACATTAAATTCTGAAACTTTGTTGGTGGAATTCGGTTTCAAAAAGTATGGCAAGAGGGAATATACACCGGTCAACAAATACATTAAGACCACTGCCCACCGTGACGTTGAACGCCGCCTGGCGGCCTTGCGGTCACGTGACGCGGTAACAAAAGTACGAGGGCTGTCCAGAAAGTAAGTTACGATCGGTCGCGAAATGGAAACGACTATGAAAATCCGATAAAGTTTTGCAAAGATGTGTTGGGCAGTGTCTCTAGTATGACTCTAGGTAGAATTATGTCGCTCTGTTCATTCCTGAGCTCTTAGCGAGCGCGTAAAGATGTTATAGAAAATAGAGTCTCCCGCCAAGTACGAGGGCCTGGTGAGAATTTTCCCCTGAAACTATGCAACCAACATTACACAACTGTAGTGCGGTTTCTTCTTCAAGACAATTCTCAGCCTCATTCTGCAGGGGCAATGAAGATGTTCCTGCATCGTTTCAATTGGAAATGTTTGGTTATCCACAACACAGCCCGTAATTGTCTCCCACTGAGTTTCATCTCTGCTCAAACGAACCGCTGGTTATGAAGACAACATTTTGGCACAGACAACGAGCTTTAGGCCAGCGTAGGGAATTGGCGGAAAGCACTGGCGGCTGCCTTCTATGATGAGGATATTGCAAAGTTGGTACAACGCTACGACGAATGTCTGAGTCAGAACGGCGACTACGTAGAGAAGTAGCTGAAAGGTGTAGCTAACTGTTACAAATGAAACATTTCTGATTTTCACTGTGATTTTCATTTCGCGATCAATCGTAACTTACTTTCTGGACAGCCCTCTTATGTAACCGAAGCAGACGCCAACGTTCCGGTGGAGGTTCGAGTCCTCCCTCGGACATGGGTGTGTGTGTTTGTCCTTAGGATAATTTAGGTTAAGTAGCGTGTAAGCTTAGGGACTGATGACCTTAGCAGGTAAGTCCCATAAGATTGCACACACATTTGAACATTTTTTGAACAGACGCCAACGGGCCATCTCCCTGGAGAACATATGAGCTGCAAATAGGAAAATCCTTTGAGATAAGCGATTTTGACAAAGGACAGATTATTATTACGCAGAGCCTGTGAATGGGTGTCTCGAAAACGGCGAACCTCGTCGAATGTTCACTTGTTGCTGTCGTGAGCATCTACAGGAAGAGTTAGAAGGACAGTCAAACTACAGTTAGTTGCCAAATGGTTGGATGTCTGCGACTCTTCACAGATCGTGGGGTTCAAAGGTTTACCTGTTGTAAGTAGGCTGTTTAGGTTCTTATACTGGTAACACCACGTAGCGCTCTGTATGAAAATCTCTGGCTGTGCTGTTGCAGCCTGTGGCTAGTTTGCATTGTTGTCTGCCATTGTAGTGTTGGGCAGCTGGATGTTAACAGCGCGTAGCGTTGCGCAGTTGGAGGCGAGCCGCCAGCAGTGGTGGATGTGGGGAAGTGAGAGAAACAGTACATTTGTAAGAATGGATGTCATGAACTGCTATATATATTATGACTATTAAGGTAAATACATTGTTTGTCCTCTATTAAAATCTTTCTTTTGCTAACTATGCCTATCAGTAGTTAGTGCCTTCCGTAGTTTAAATCTTTTATTTAGCTGGCAGTAGTGGCGCTCGCTGTATTGCATTAGTTCGAGTAACGAAGATTTTTGTGAGGTAAGTGATTTGTGAAACGTATAGGTTAATTTAGTCAGGGCCATTCTCTTGTAGGGATTACTGAAAGTCAGATTGCGTTGCGTTAAAAAAAATATTGTGTGTCAGTTTAAGCACATTCATGTATAATTTTTCTAAGGGGACGTTTCATACTGTCTGTAAAGTAGGACAGATGGTGAACTGTGACATTTCTACCAAAAGAACACAATGTTGGTATACGCACAAGTGTTTTGGAGCACGGCGTTCATCGTACATTGTAGAAAATGGAGCTCCGCTGCTGACCATCCCTGCGTATTCACATGCTGACCCAACCACATCGTCAGTTACGGTTTCAGTGAGCACGGGACCATCGGGATTCAACCGTTGATCAATGAAAATGTGTCTGCTCTTCGGGTGAAACACAGTTTTGCTACATGCTACGACGGAGATCTCCGCAAACGCCGTTGTCAAGATGATAGTCGACTCGAAGCATGCAGCGCGCCATGGTGGAAGCAGTATTATGCTGTTCTCCTGTGCTTGTATGGAACCTGTGGTAGTAATCTAAGACAAGCTGATAGCTGCAAGCCATCTGCATCCCTTCGATCCTGATGTTTTCCCCGACGGTGACGTCATCTTTCAGCAGTATACTTGTCCGTGTCTCGGAGCCATAACAATGCTACATTAGTTTTAGGAGCATTAGAGTGCATTCACGTCGATGTCTCAGCGACCAAATTCGCGCGATGTAAATCCTATGGAACGCATCTGGGTCGCTATCGGGCGCAGTCACCACCGTACGCAAATCAGCGGCTCGTTATTTACGCGAATTACACGACCTGCCCGTAGACAACTAACGCCACACACCTCCGCAAAGCTACCAACAAACTGTCGGATCCCTGATACGCAGAATGACTGATATATTTCGTTCCAAAGACAGAGAAACAATGTTTTGTTCAAAATATGTGTGAAATCTTATGGGACTTAACTGCTAAGGTCATCAGTCCCTAAGCTTACACACTCCTTAAGGGGCTCCGGAAAGGCTCAAAATCATGAAAAGTTCAATTTTTACTTTTTTGCGTTTTCTGAATCTGCAGACTATTACCTTTTAATAGATATATAATTAATTCGATTCCGAAGACTACAACTATTTTTAAATTTTTTTGAAATGTGTTCTACATGGGCGTGACCCACTGTGGCGCTGTTAAACTGCTGTCAAATGGTGTTATTATTAACGTCCGTGTTCATCAGGTACATTTTAGTGATGTGAGATAAAGTATGTGTTGTGGCTAACCTGTGATGGTTCAATATTTATCGCTGGTGTGATTGTCGATTGTTTCATGTTTATTTACTCTGTCGTTATCTCGAAAATATTCGTAATTAATTCTGTTTCTTGAGTCTCTGTTTTGTTGAAGTATAATAATGAGTAAAAGTAAAGTTATTAGAAATCCTCTGAAGGCTTTTAAGAAAAGGAGAAATGTTGGAAAGCCAAAGGTATGTGTTATTACTGTAAACAATAAAGACGATAACCAAGTGAGTGAACCTAACCTCCCAAGTACACCTGCCCATACCAGTCAAAGTGGGAAAGAAAATACTTCACAGAAGAAGCTTGGTTCAATGAGTGAAAACTATGAATGTTTTATGGGCGAATCGGATGAGAATGAAATATTTGATATGTCGGTTCTCAAAGGAATTTTTTCAAACTGTGTAAGATGTATTCATTGTAGTGAAGTTGGTCTGGAACTCTCCATAATAAAGCACGTAGGACTTGCTAGTGAAATACAACTGAAATGTGATAAGTTTTCATACATGACCACCTTTTGGAATAGTGTTGCAGTAACTGCAACTGAAGAAAATGGTAGCAAAATCTACTAACACAACAACGAGCGATTCTTGCTTTAGACAAGGAACGCCTTCGAGCTGCAGACAGGGCTGTAAAGAGTCTAGAAATACAAGCAAGAGTAAACAGGAGGAGGAACAAGAGGAAGCTGGAGGAGGAGTTTGCAGAGGATGAAGATAATCCATCCTATGGACCTGGAATGCACTAAAAAGTTAATCCAATCTTTGTCGCTAGATTCCCAAAACTTTTATTTTCTCATGCTAATTACACGTTTTCTAAGGATCTTCCAAACATATTTGTTTGAAAATTTCAGTAAATGTTACACAGTACCTTCTGCATAATTTAACACAGCCTTTTTCCAAAAAACTGTATATTTTTGAATATATAAATAAAAAATTGCAAAAAAAGTGTTGTGAATTTTCATTACAATTGAAAAAAAATCATCTTTAATAACTGAACTAAAATTTTGTAAAATCCCTGTGTTAAGTTGTAGCCCATATTCCAATAAATAATCTGTAAAAAGTTCAACTTCCTACCTCAAATACTTTGTGAGGAAAGATGTAATTTATAAGCGTTATTTTAACATTGCAAGTATAGGGCGTTCCGGAGCCCCTTAACCTAAACTATCCTAAGGACAAACACACACACATGCCCGAGGGAGGACTCGAACCTCCGCCGGGACCAGCCGTCCAGTCCATGACTGCAGCGCCTTAGACCACTCGGCTAATACTACGCGACCCATCATGTTTTGGCTCATCATTATATGCTCTCGATGTTTATAAGATCGTGCTCAATCACCCGGTCTAGAAAACAAGGCTTTCACGTCGAGTAACCTGTGTGTGTAGCTGTCAGCGTTGTTAGTAAAGTAACATGTAAGGGGAGTGGAGGGCAATGATGGACTGCTACCAATATGAGTATGTGATGCAAACCAACATCACAAACGCTTGCAGCTTCCGGACGGCGTCGAACTGGTAATTATAAACTCGACAGGCAATACGCGCAATGACTTTGCGAACGTGGTGCGGTAGCCTCGTTTTGACGTCGACAGCGAGTCGCGTCGCGTTGTACAGTGGCCACAACAGGTTGGCAGGAGCACGGTGCTCGGTTTTGTGACTATCTGCCCCAAAATGAAAGGAGCGCGAGCGAGTTTTCTCGAGTTTCGCCGGAAACGGTGAAGCCGTAGAGTGGCGGGCAAGGCGCAGTCGTCACGCCGGCCGGCCATGACGCGTCGGCACGCTCGGTGCACACCGCCGACACACGCCCCGCACCCGTGCCCACTGCGCAGCTGCCACCCCTGCGTCGCCGCGCTGCCAGCCCGCTCTCAGCGTGCCAGCTCTACAGTTGTTAAGATGTTCCCTCGCGCTCCCCCACTACGCATGCATAACGAGCGCACCAACTTACTGCAAATAGACGGAACACACTTTCCGTAGCAGAAGACATAGTCCTTAACGCCTTTTTAAGAGACAGTCTTCACTCCTTCCGATCTGATCATGTAAGTGTGGAAAAGTTGTGGAATGTTTTCAAAGAGATAGTATCGACAGCAAATGAGAGATATATACCACATAAATTAATAAGTGCTGGTACTAATCTCCCATGGTACACAAAACGGGTCAGATCGTTGTTGCAGAAGCAACGAAAAAAGCATGCCAAATTTAAAAGAACGCAAAATCCCCAAGATTGGCAAAGTTTTACAGAAGTTCGAAATATGGCGCGTACTTGAATGCGAGATGCTTTTAATAATTTCCACAACGAAATTCTGTCTCGAAATCTGGCAGAAAACCTAAAGAGCTTCTGCTCATACGTAAAGCACACCAGTGGCAAGACACAATCAATATCTTCACTGTTCGATAACAACGGTGAAGTCACTGATGACAGTGCTTCTAAACCAGAGTTTTTAAACACGGTTTTCCGAAACTCCTTCACCAAAGAAGACGAAGTAAATATTCCTGGATTCCAATCCAGACCAACTGCCAAGTCGAGAAACATAGAAGTAGATATCCTCGGTGTAACAAAGCAGCTTAAATCACTTAATAAAGGCAAGAAAGGTCTCCGGTCCAGATTGTATACAAATCAGTTTCCTCTCAGAGTATGCTGTTAAAATAGCTCCATATTTAGCAATTATATACAACCACTCGCTCACAGAAAGATACGTACCTAAAGACTGGAAAATTGCTCAGATCACGCCAATACCCAAAAAGGGAAGTAGGAGTAATCCGCTGAATTACGGGCATCTATCACTAACGTCGATTTGCAGTAGATTGGTTCAAATGGCTCTGAGCACTATGGGACTTAATATCTGAGGTCATCAGTCCCCTAGAACTTAGAACTACTTAAACCTAACTAACCTAAGGACATCACAAACATCCATGCCCGAGGCAGGACTCGAACCTGCGACCGTAGCGGTCGCGCGGTTACAGACTGAAGCACCTAGAACCGCTTGGCCACTCCCGGCCGGCATTTGCAGTAGAGTTTTAGAACATATTCTGTATTCGAACATTACGAAGTACCTCGAAAAAAACCATTTATCGACATATAGTCAGCGCGGATTCAGAAAATATCGTTCTAGTGAAACATAACTAGCTCTTTATACTCATGAAGTAATAAGTGCTATCGACAGGGGCTGTCAAATTGTTTCCATATTTTTAGATTTCCAGAAGGCTTTCGACACCATTCCTCGCAAGCGTCTTCTAATCAAACTGCGTGCCTACGGAGGATCGTCTCAGTTGTGCTACTGGATTCGTGATTTCCTGTCAGAAGGTCACAGTTCGTAGTAATAGACTGAACGTCATCGAGTAAAACAGAAGGAATAACCGGCGTTCCGCAAGGAAGTGTTATAGGCCCTCTAATGTTCCTGATCTATACTAACGACATAGGAGACAATCTGACTAGCCGTCTTGTAAAGTCATCAGATGATCAAAAGGACTTGCAAAATGAATTAGATAAGAAACTGTATGGTGCGAAAAGTGGCAATTGACCCTGAATAAAGAAAAGTGCGAAGTTATTCACATGAGTACTAAAGGAAATCAGCTAAATTTCGATTACGTGATAAGTCACACAAATCTGAGGGCTGTAAATTCAACTAAATACTTAGGGATTACAAACACAAATAACCTAATTTGGAACGATCAAATAGATAATATTGTGAGTAGAGTAAACCAAAGACTGACATTCATTGGCAGAACACTTAGAATGTACTACAGGTCTACCAGAGAGACTGCTTACACTACCCTTGTCCGCCCTATTCTGCAGTACCACTGTGCGGTGTGGGATCCGCATCAGGTGGGACTGACGGATGACATCGAAAAAGTACAAAGAAGGGCAGCTCGTTCTGTATTATCGTGAAATAGGGGAGATAGTGTCACAGACATGATACGTGAATTGGAGAGGCAATCATTAAAACAAAGGCGCTTTTCGTTATGTAGGTGTAGATGTCCTATCCGGCAAGTCTTTCCTGACGTACATTTTATGTAAAGTGCATCAAATATTGACAAAAATTCCAAACTTTTTACAGTCTCCTCCACTGTTCCAGGAAGAGCTGTACGATTCATCACTGGTTTCTTAAGCTGCAGTGAGAGTATCACAGAAATGCTCAACGACCTGCAGTAGACAACACGGGCGATGTTTATCGCTGAGAGCCTTATTCCAAAAATTCTCAAGAGATCGTGTGCCAATAGGGACAAGAAAGACATTGTTACTCCAATATTATGAAGTGCATTACGTGTTGGATATGTCAATGATTAGAATTTCAACACAACTGCAACAAGTAGGTAGGAGTCACGGCATCTACGTTTTGTATATAAGGAAAGATTACGCAGCTCGTTTCCCATTTGAATGTTGGTGACTTATGAGAAGATCGTGTTATGCCTCGTGTAAGAAAGAAAAACGTAAACCAGTTCGTGACGGCTAGATCCTGGGCTCTACGATACTGCTGCTCGCGTTGGTCAGCATCCCACAAATGTCATGCGAATATGTGATTGAGGGATCCATGAGGGCCACACTCGCCACTACGCAGCATCTGAAACGCTCCACGTGAGTAGCGCTCGAGAGGACAGACATTTTCTTCCCTCAGCCATCGACATACCATCCACATACGTTCGCTCACTAACATTACAAAGCCTTAAATAATAAAATATCACCAGCTGCTATTTTTTCGATCTTTTCTGGACGTTTGACTGCGAATATCACGGTACACTCTTAGAAAAACTTAAGTTTTATGGAATTGATAGCCTTAAACACTAAACTGAATCGTACTTAAGAAAGCGAATGTAAGGAGTTGTGATATTTAATTCAAACAACGTTGAAAGAAGGGAAATTTTAATGAGTGGCGAGAAGTCACGAAGAGAGTCTCACAAGTTTCAATTCCGGGTACACTCATATTCTTTATATATGTGACTGACCTTCCACCTGACTTTCATCAAGCAGTATTGGTCATTTTTGCAGACGATACTAGTCGTATAATAAATCTCGTTACAGAAAAAGCGTCGGGAGAGATTGTTAACGATGTTTTCCGAGCAACTGTTAAGAGGTTCTCTTGACTCTCCCTTCGTTTTCGGATAACACACTGTATTCAGTCCTGTTCAACAAATAGTGAAGCAACAAACACTTAAAACAGGAGTCAGTAAAAAAAGTTAGAATGCTCCAAAATTTTTAGTGTACATGTCGATGACATGTAGAAGTAGAAGAAACTTATTACTGAACTGCTCAAATAATGACGTTCAGCTACTTTTGCTCTTCGTATACTTGCTAGTATTGTAAACAAACGAATCAATCTCCTGACAGATTTTTCATACTTCTCCTCAAACGCGGCTGAGAAGGGAGTGAGACAGAGCTGTAGCCTATCCCCGATGTTATTAAATGTGTACGTTGAGCAAGCAGTAAAGCAGTTCAAAGAAAATTGAAGGGACAAGGAATAAAGCTTTGTGGAGTGCCAATGACGTTGTAATTTTGTCATAAACGGCAAAGGAGTTGGAAGAGCAGCTGAACGGAATGAACAGTGACTTGAAAGGACGATATAAGATGAACATTAACAAAATCAGAACAGGGATAATGGAATACAGTCGAGTTAAATCAAGCGATTCTAACGAAATTAGATTAGGCAACGAAAAACTGAAGCAGAGAAATGTAGATTGACACTAAATATAAACTGGCAATGGCACCAAAAGTGTTTCTAAAGAAGAGAAATTTGTTAACATCGATTACAGATTTAAGTGTTAGGAAGTCTTTTCTGAAGGTATTTGTCTGGAGTGTAGCCTTGTTTGGAAGTGAAACGTGAACGATAAGCAGTTCCGACAACAAGACAATAGAAACCTTTCCAATGGGGTACTGTAGAATGCTGAAGATTAGATGGATTGCTCGTGTAACTAATCAGGCAGTACTGAATAGAACTGGCGAGAAAAGAAGTTGTTTCTCTGCCTCGTGATGACTGGGTGTTGTGTGATGTCCTTAGGTTATTTAGGTTTAAGTAGTTCTAAGTTCTAGGGGACTGATGACCGTAGCTGTTAAGTCCCATAGTGCTCAGAGCCATTAGAACCATTTTGAACCAAAAGAAGTTAGTGGCGCCTCTCTTATTAAAAGAAGGGATTGGTTGATAGCACACATTCTGAGACATCTAGGTGATCATCGGTTTGGTTTTGGAGGGAAGTGTGTGTGTGTGTGTGTGTGTGTGTGTGTGTGTGTGTATGTGTGTGTGGATGGGGGGAGGGAGGGTAAAAATGTAGAGAGAGATCAAAAGACGAATTACTCAGAGATGACGAGGATTGCACAGGATAGGGTAGCGTGGAGAGCTGCATCAAACCAGTCTTAAGATTGAAGACCACACCAGCAACAAGGTGTGATGGAATAGTTTTCATTACTAAGTAGTAAAGTATTGATTCCACAAAAGTGAGCAATAAGAATAGTATGTGGTATTCACCCACGGTCGTCATGAATGCCTTCAAGGTCCTCAAGGAGTTAGGACTTTTATCTCAACCATCAAAATACGTATATTCTAAATAATTAACCCTTCACAATTTGAGATAAATAATGGTGACAATACCGACAACATTAGTTGAAAACACGACCTATATTACCCATTATTAAAACTGTCAGTGGCACATAATGGAGTTAAATACACTCCTGGAAATGGAAAAAAGAACACATTGACACCGGTGTGTCAGACCCACCATACTTGCTCCGGACACTGTGAGAGGGCTGTACAAGCAATGATCACACGCACGGCACAACGGACACACCAGGAACCGCGGTGTTGGCCGACGAATGGCGCTAGCTGCGCAGCATTTGTGCACCGCCGCCGTCAGTGTCAGCCAGTTTTCCGTGGCATACGGAGCTCCATCGCAGTCTTTAACACTGGTAGCATGCCGCGACAGCGTGGACGTGAACCGTATGTGCAGTTGACGGACTTTGAGCGAGGGCGTATAGTGGGCATGCGGGAGGCCGGGTGGACGTACCGACGAATTGCTCAACACGTGGGGCGTGAGGTCTCCACAGCACATCGATGTTGTCGCCAGTGGTCGGCGGAAGGTGCACGTGCCCGTCGACCTGGGACCGGACCGCAGCGACGCACGGATGCACGCCAAGACCGTAGGATCCTACGCAGTGCCGTAGGGGACCGCACCGCCACTTTCCAGCAAATTAGGGACACTGTTGCTCCTGGGGTATCGGCGAGGACCATTCGCAACCGTCTCCATGAAGCTGGGCTACGGTCCCGCACACCATTAGGCCGTCTTCCGCTCACGCCCCAACATCGTGCAGCCCGCCTCCAGTGGTGTCGCGACAGGCGTGAATGGAGGGACGAATGGAGACGTGTCGTCTTCAGCGATGAGAGTCGCTTCTGCCTTGGTGCCAATGATGGTCGTATGCGTGTTTGGCGCCGTGCAGGTGAGCGCCACAATCAGGACTGCATACGACCGAGGCACACAGGGCCAACACCCGGCATCATGGTGTGGGGAGCGATCTCCTACACTGGCCGTACACCACTGGTGATCGTCGAGGGGACACTTAATAGTGCACGGTACATCCAAACCGTCATCGAACCCATCGTTCTACCATTCCTAGACCGGCAAGGGAACTTGCTGTTCCAACAGGACAATGCACGTCCGCATGTATCCCGTGCCACCCAACGTGCTCTAGAAGGTGTACGTCAACTACCCTGGCCAGCAAGATCTCCAGATCTGTCCCCCATTGAGCATGTTTGGGACTGGATGAAGCGTCGTCTCACGCGGTCTGCACGTCCAGCACGAACGCTGGTCCAACTGAGGCGCCATGTGGAAATGGCATGGCAAGCCGTTCCACAGGACTACATCCAGCATCTCTACGATCGTCTCCATGGGAGAATAGCAGCCTGCATTGCTGCGAAAGGTGAATATACACTGTACTAGTGCCGACATTGTGCATGTTCTGTTGCCTGTGTCTATGTGCCTGTGGTTCTGTCAGTGTGATCATGTGATGTATCTGACCCCAGGAATGTGTCAATAAAGTTTCCCCTTCCTAGGACAATGAATTCACGGTGTTCTTATTTCAATTTCCAGGAGTGTATGCAAAAGTACCATAAAACGTCTGACAGGTAGCAGAGCAAGTTTTAAATCTAACCTAAAATCATTTCTCCTGGACAACTCCTTCTTTTCCATGGAATAATTTTTATTTAAAGCTGGTAGTCTGTAAAAAAAGAAAATAACCTAGTTTTAAGTATGGTTTCCCGATCAGAACTCCAAAATTATTTTTTCATTAACGTTGACATCAGTGATGCATACTGTAAAGTGACTCGTTCCACATCATTGCGATAAAAGAATCGTTCAAACTATATGTGGAACAAGTAACTAACTAACAAAGTAGTCAGAAAACTGTCTTGTTTGCAACAAGAGAAGTGCCCACCCAGTAAGTGCGGCGATACGCTGAGCAGCACGGAGTGTTACGAGGAGACGACAGAAGTTGCGGCAACGGAGACAGGTTCGCCCAACTCTGGACACACGAGTGGTACCGCGTCGTTTTATCAGGCGAGTTCCGGTTGTAGGTACAGCACAACGATGAAAGTTCCCGCGTGTGAAGGATCCGAGCATAACGAAAATTGCCAGATTGCATTCTTCATTCTCACTCATACCACCACCTTGCGTGACGTTACGAGGTGCCGTTGGCTACACAACGCCATCACTTCTGGTACGCATAGCCGGTAATTTGAACATTTATGACGTGTTAAGGCGTGTATCTGGGCACTATCTTCGAGTTCTCCGTCTCGTTACTTCTCAAGAAGATAATGTACCACATGTTATCTGTGCTGTCCTGACCTACCTGGCTACAGAGAGTGTTAGGCTGTTCCTCTGGCCAGCACATTCTCCATACCCTCAACCTATGGAAACGTTTGGTCATGGGTTGGCAAGAGATTGGCATGCCTCGACTTACCGCTCATCTGGCATAGATTTGAGGCACGATGGAATGATGTGGACAGTTCGACTTAATGCATAACCGGGTTCGGGTTACTGTTGCTGCATGAGGTGGCAGCCCTGTATATTAGGTTTCACAGTCCGCATACCCCCAAACCACGTCAAACGTAACCACGTATTCTTCCTATCATACTGTATAAGCACAATATCTAAAATGTCGTTACCTGCTATATCCTTCCTGGGGATGAAATTTTAATGGCCACCAGTGCAGACCACGACGAAAAAACTGGAGAAATTCTGGCTGGTACAGAATGGAACGCCGCGTGGAGTGGCCGTCCGGTTTGAGGCGCCATGTCACGGACTGCACGGCCCCTCCAGCCGGAGGTTCGAGTCCTCCCTCGGGCTGGGTGTGTGTTTTGTTCTTAGCATAAGTTAGTTTAAGTTACGTTAAGTAGTGTGTAAGTCTAGGGACCGATGACCTCAGTAGTTTGGTCCCTCAGAAATACAAACACATTGGAACACAGAATGGAACAAAAAATCTTTGTTCCAGCTTACCTGATGCCGACGGAATAGAAAAAGGTAGAAACGTTCGTCCGCCTCACACCCTACGGTGGCCTGCGGATTACATTTGTAGTGGTAGATGTCTTTGCCTGCGAAGCATCCAACTGCCAGAGCGATGACTGGATTCCCCGTGAGAGTGAAGACCTCAACACAAAGCACGTGTTTGTGATTAGCTTGAATCCTCCTTGGCATGCTTTTTATAGACTTTGCTGTAAAAGCCTATCTCACTTTTCTAGGATACCAACCCTGGAGACACGAAATGTAAAAGAAAGGTTTCTGTGAAGACGAACTGCTAATTTCATCTGGTCTGAAACACGCTCAGTCGGGTTCATGTCAGCATATACCGCAGGCCATCTCATTCCTTTGATTCCTTCCCCCTGTAGAAAGATGTTTACGAAGCTGATACGGTGTGCTCGTGTGCCGAAGTGTTGATTTTACAGCTCGAGGATCCTGCCCTGATACCGTACAGTCCTCAAAATTAGCCAAGATAGCGATGAGAGGCATGATGCCGCCCAGAACATGGCTGACCCACCTCCATGTTGAATCCATGCCACTGCATACTTGACCCATGTATTGACATATGGTAGCCTTCGCAATCTTTTATGACGCTTATCCTGCTTCGGAAAAATGCTGAACTCGCTGAAGGAAACGCGATGCTAGTGATCGGGGGGACTGCACTGTTGTTGCGTATTTTCTGGGTTGGAATAGTCCTCATAATTGCCTCCTTTTGGCACTGCGCGGTTTTGTTGCAGTCTCTTCGGTGTACTTACGAGACATAAGAAGTCGTCAGCAGCTGGTGCTGTTGAGTGCGGGCAACCATTACGAGGCAAATCTTACTTAAATTATCAACGTCGCCCCATAGTGGGTGAACGTTCGAATGGAGTCAAGGTGGCGTAAACCAATTTGGCGGGCAACTGCACGTGCTGCCAATTCGTAAAGCGACAAAGCCCGCTCAATCGCAGCTTCAGATGACACTTCTTTAATTCTGCTTTATTTAGTTTCGGGCAGAGCCCATTTCACCCGATGCAGTTATTGCGAGTAATGACACAAAGAGGATATTAGTCTGATTTCATACAAAATATAAAATGTAATTCGACGAGATAAGGAACCAACAACGTGTATTAGTCCCACTGCAGCATTACAACAAAAGCCACAAAATTTTACCATAAAATCCAGTTATAAACGTACATTACAGAACGTTAAAGATATCCTCAAAATGAAATGGGAAATACATTTGGCAAAGGAGCTCTTCATGGAACTAAGAGCTACCGTAAGAGAAAAATAGTTCTTAATTTTTAAATTTTATACAGTGTAATTGTTCTTGGATGATGCTATTTCTCATATATTACTAATACATGTATAATGTTCTCGTCAATGAGGCAGGAATCAAAGTTTAAAGAAGGAATGAGTTTTAACAAATGTCTCATTTTATTGGTATGCCCATGACCTGCCTTTCACTTGTTAAGAGTAACAATTTCTCTTCTCGTGAGCACCAAGCTGACAAGTGAAGTGTGTCGTGAAATCTGTTCCTGAAGGCCCAATATCATGTGTATTTGATGTTACAGTCTACGTCAACTGCGTTTTTGCTTGTCTGGCGAGTCTACCACGAAACTCACTGTATGGAAGAGGTATGTCAATGGGAAATAGACGCTGCACTATTTTCGCCAGTTGATCTGGACGTTCACTGCCCCTGATTCCAACATGTCACGGTATCCACTGAAGATGAATTAGTTGACGCAGCAGCCTTGCTCGATTGAGACTTCACAGTAAATCGTATGCCATAGGATTAAAAACATTTTCTTCGGCTCCCCTCGTAAGAGACTGTAAGGCACTCATCGGGTCAGTACGTACTAGGGGGGTGGCCGTGCGTTTCTAGGCGCTTCAGTCCGGAACCGCGGGTCTGCTACGGTCGCAGGTTCGAATCCTGCCTAGGGCATGGATGTGTGTGATGTCCTTAGGTTAGTTAGGTTTAAGTAGTTCTAAATTCTAGGGGACTGATGACCTAAGATGTTAAATATCATAGTGCTCAGAGCCATTTGAACCAAGTACGTACTAGGACCCTGTCGACTGGAAAGTCTACTATGTAAAGTATAACTTGATGGATGACGTATAGCTCCGCGGCTAATATCGTCGCTTCAGTAGGCAACACGAAAAATTGTTAACGCCCAGTATGATCATAAACGAATGCGTCTCCCACAGAGCCGTACATTTTTTAACCATCCCTGTACACGCTTTACCAGGTAGGCCACTTACTATCAGTTCACTCGAGGTTACGGGTGTTTTAGGTATATGACCGTCACATGCAGCATAGAGAATTTTTGAAGAGATATCGCTTTCTCGGCACCACATGTCCCTGCTGTATGCTATTGGTACGGTATGACTCCACCTGCATAAGCAGTAGTAATCGAGATAATTATCGATGTAATATGTGATTGATTGAGCATCTGATCCTCAGTATGTATCGACAACATAACGGCTTTCGTCTAGAAACGAGTGGGGGAAATGCCAGTTCCGTTTGCATGACATATATAGGTGTCGTTTTAATACAGCGTCCACAAATACGCAAAGGTTCTGATTGGATTGCTCTAGAATCTTCAATCATGACATGGTAGCAAATGAGTCTCGTGGTATGTTGGTAGGCTGCAAAGCGTATACAAACCGCCCTCGTTCTACTGAAATGCTTTCGTACCTCCATTACACAGATGGTTTTACGAAGCGATTTTCAGTGTTCAAAAGAGTATTGAGAAAAAGGCTTACTATTAAAAAAATCTGTATGCGCAGTTCGGCTCAGCACCATAGAATTTTCACGAAAACTTCGGAATAACATCATATCAAGTCAAAACAGTTCTTCTCTTCTCGTGAACACCAATCTGACAAGCTAAGGGTGGCGTGCAATCTGTTCCTGAATCGCCCAACTGACAATGCGGCCACATACCCAGACAAATTTTATTGTCTGTGACAACGGCCGAGGAAGCCGTAGTACAGTAGCTACAGAATACAAAAATCACACATTTGGACCGTCACTGGCCGCTATATGCCCGATAAGACAGCTACGAAATCGCTTTGTGCCTTTTTTAATCTTTTAATTTGGCGTACAGATGTATGACACAAGTGACACCCAATCACCTGACCACATTCGAAGTCCGTGAATTCCGCGGAACGCCCCATTCTGCTCTCACACGATGTCTAATGACTACTGAGGTCGCTGATATGGAGTACCTGGCAGTAGGTGGCAGCACAATGTACCTAATATGAAAAAGTATGTTTTTGAGGGTGTCCAGATACTTTTGATCACATAGTGTAGAGGTTTCATGAAGATATAGTTTGTGCTGTTACTAATATGCTGAATTCATAAATGGTCAGTTGATCCCGATGTTCATAGGTTCCTCGCTTCCGCGTAAAACAACAAAATATTTGAGATTCGCGTCTTTGTGCTAAATTTGTAAGCACTAAGTTTGTGAAATCACTACCGTTTTCTAGGTTTTCACGTCAGCTGAAATATCTCTTAATAGCGTCTATAAAAATAATTGATAAATTGCTTCTTTTTCTTCATTTCTAATCCTTTACAGCCACTTGCCGCACTCTCTCACTGTGAGGGGTGTCGGGTTTTTTAACATTTGTAGCATTTCCTCAAACTCCTCCTACGCTGTTATTTTTCTCGAATCAGTGTTTTGTCTTGCAGCAGAGCAGCAGTATTCTCTCCTCGAAAGTAATCCACCTATCTGTTGTCAAGTTTTCATGGTTCATACACGGGGTAAATACGAGGGTTGGTACATTAACAGTGGCAACTATTTATTTACATCTCGTACACAATAGATGCGTGTTTCGAAGTTTTACTGACCTTCAGAGTAGTCACCAGCATTGTGTATAACCATTTACCAGCGATGTGGAAGTCGTAAGATACTCTTAGCAGTGCCAGTTGTGTTGACAGTTCGAGCGACGCGGTCTATTGCCCGACGAATTTGTAGCAGTTCTGAAGCGAATGCCGGAAGTGTTTCCTTCAGTTTAGAAATCGAGTTGAACTTACGAGGGCTTAAGTCAGGGGAGTGCAGTAGGTGATATAGCACTTAGCAGCCCCGCCAGTCAAACAAATCAGTAACAGTTTGCACTTTACGTGCTTGAGCATTGTCCTGCAAAATGATGGTCAGGTCCTGCAGAAAGTGTCATCACTTCTGTCTCTATGCTGTTCGTTTTTATAACACAACATACGACCAGCTTAGGGACATAATTTTTTTCACGAAATGTTCAAAATGCTCTTGGCTAACACTGATACATACTATCTTGTCAAAAGTTGATATGTTAAGAGAGATGGCTGTAGTGAAATTGTAAGGTTTATAATTTAAACTGCAACCAGCCCCAAGTCTGCCTTAGAAAGTCAATTTAATGCAAATCATTACCAGTTTCGAATTTTATCAGAAATCCATCTTCAGATGGCTCTTACAGGTTTCCTTTCTTTCCTGCTGGGGCCTTGCTTTGTATTCGTTAATGGTATGGTCAGAAAAAGATAAAATTCTACTTTCTGGCCATAGACAGGCCATTCGGGACCGAGAGACCTCCGGGCCATCATTTGACAATGGCGTTATTGGATGCATGTGGTCAACACACGGCGCTTGCCAAGTTTCTTGACTTGGAACTGCTACCAATCAATCGAGTAGCTCCTCAGACTCAGTGCACCCCGTACTAGTCCTCCCACGACGGTAAAATCTCTGACAGTACTGCGAATCAAACCCGCGTCCACCATATGGCAGTATGCCGCACTGACGACTCAGCTGCTGAGGCAGACTAATGGTGTGATGAATTGAGATAAACAGAAGGTTTTTTGTTGTTAATTTGCTAAAACGGCAAGAGTTGTTTTTCCTTTTGACCGCCATAGAAACAAGGGGTAGTACTCTTTAAGTTATGAAACATAAGTGTGGCAAAAACTTGTTTGATAGGTGTTTCTGTGCGACGAATTCGTCCTGTTCAAATGGTTCAAATGGATCTGAGCACTTAACATCTGTGGTCATCAGTCCCCTGGAACTTAGAACTACTTAAACCTAACTAACCTAAGGTCATCAGACACATCCATGCCCGAGGCAGCATTCGAACCTGCGACCGTTCCAGACTGAAGCGTCTAGAACCGCACGGCCACATAGGCCGGCAATTCGTCCTGTATTTGTGTTCCTTATTATAAACTTATAAACTTAAAACACTTTTACTCATGCACTATGCGCGTGCCATTTTATTCCCTGTGGGCTACTATAACACACTCCGTTTTATGAATTATGGCGGCATACACGCTCAGTATATTGAAAACATGGAATAGAGGCACTTGAGTAACAAAAACAGCAGTCGCAAAAATGTAAGAGTAGTAAATACGTTAAGCTAAAAATGCTTTATAGGGTGTATGAGCTTAGTAAAACATGTCTTTGGTAGAGAAATTAAATTAATTTAAAAGGCGAAAACAGGATAAAAATTATGGACAGTAAATTCTAATATGGCATTCACGTGAGTGGCTAAAATTAGGCAAACAAATAGTATATGTAAACAATGAAATTTTTATAAACATATCTAATCAGGTGTAATAAGTGTTTTATGGTGAAAAGATTAGTGTTTTGTACATCGAACAGTACCAGTACTGGGTATGGGTACTAAATGATCAATACTGTGTAAAATAGAAGAGTACGTTAAAATATGTTTTAACCTTCATTTGTTGTTATAGTGATAAGACCGAATACACAAAGCCGGCCTGTGGTGGGCGAGCGGTTCTAGGAGCTTCAGTCTGGAACCGCGAGACCGCTACGGTCGCAGGTTCGAATCCTGCTACGGGCATGGATGTGTGTGATGTCCTTCGGTTAGTTAGGTTTAAGTAGTTCTAAGTTCTAGGGGACTGATGACCTCAGATGTTAAGTCCCATAGTGCTCAGAGCCATTTGAACCATTTTTTGAACTGAATACACAAATCGGATCAAAAATTGCACTGTATAGTATACATAGTATTATGATAATTTTCTTACATCGATTAGCCAGTTATAAAGTAGGAGATATGCTGTAATGTTAGTACATTGAACAGAATCAACAATGAACATTAGATGACGACACAGTAGATAGTACAAAAGTAAAAGAAGATATGTTTTCTTGGTTACAGTGATAAACTGAGTTTGAAAATCGAATACAGATTTGCGTTCTAATTTAGGAATAGTAGTGTGACATATTTTACTGATTGGTCTTTCATAATCTAAGAAATAAGCTGTACCATTTTTATATATCCGACTATGGATATCACATAAATGATTTCATTACAATGTAGCTATAGACCATACAAAATGGAAAGAAAAAAATGAAGCACCATTCAAGTTGCAGTATGGCGATCTCAGTCAATGGAAGTATTATGCTGGTTTATAACACGAGAAGACCTCTTGGAAGCTATTAGGAAGTGATGGTGGCTGAATCTGTTTGACACTTAGAATTAGATCAGGGAAGGTCCTATTACGTATATGGGCCTCTATCTGCTCTATAAGGTTCATTGTGGTACCCTTTTCGGTAAGTTGCAAAATCTGCATGCTGTTTTCTATGTTATAGACAGTATGATTATTTTCTCCAAGATGGGTGGCTTTAGCTGGTTTCTTTAAGTTAATCACGCATAGGGCATCAAGGTGTCGCTCAAACAGGTTTTCAAAAGTTTCAGCTATTGAGCAAAATAAAAATGTTTGGGCAGTTATTACAGTTCAGTTTATACATTTCTGACCTGTTTTTGGCGATACTAATGTGTGGGAGTGTGCGTACTACTCTTAAATAGAGCAGTGGTGCAACCCATTCTTGAGTATTGC
Source organism: Schistocerca serialis cubense (assembly GCF_023864345.2). NCBI lineage: Eukaryota > Metazoa > Arthropoda > Insecta > Orthoptera > Acrididae > Schistocerca > Schistocerca serialis. The sequence goes on along the minus strand of NC_064640.1, from coordinate 929,303,507 downwards.
TCTAATTTTTGGGATCCACAAATCCTGGTTGGATTAAAGAATGATATCGAAAGAAGTTAGAGGCGGGCTTCTAGACTTGCTACAGGTACCTTCGAACAAGAATAAGTATTACGGAGGTGCTTCGAGAACTAAAGTGAGAATCCTTGGAGGGAAAGTGATATTCTTTTCGAGTAACACAATTGAGAAAATTTAAACAACCAGGGCTCGAATCTGGTTGCAGAACAATTCTACTGCCGCCAAGATACATTTCGCGTAAATACCACCAATATATGTTGTTGACACTCATCTACACAGCGAGGAATGACCATTGTAATAAAATGAGAGAGATAAGAACTCACGTGGAAAGATTTAAGTCTTATCCCGGGAGCTGTTACAGAGTGAAAAGATAAAATGTGAGAGTGGTTCGATGAACCCTCTGCAGGAACTTAAGTGTGAAAAGCAGAGTAGTTACGTTGATGCAGACATAGATAAGAGAAATAAGGGCTCGTTTGGAGGAATACAGACAGTCTTTTTTCCCTCGTTATACACTGTCCGAAAAAAAATCGGAATAGCAAAAAATAATTAATGTAGAGTAATGAAATTCAAGGAATACATCTATCTAGGTAACATATTAAGTGTTTAACATTGCAAGCCCACAGCTCAATGTAACTCCAAGCTAAGTCTTTGCAAATGTTATGCTGGTACATTAATAACCGGTGTAACCGCCAGAACGTTGAATGCAAGCATGCAAACGTGCGTGCATTGTGTTGTACAGGTGCCGGATTTTAGTTTGTGGGCTGGAGTTCCATGCCTGTTGCACTTGGTCAATACAAGGACGTTCAATGCTGGTTTTGGATGGCGCTGAAGTTGTCGCCCGATGATGTCCCATATGTGCTCGATTGGAGACAGATCTGTTGATCGAGCAGGCCAAAGCAAGATATCGTCAATATGTAGAGTATGTTGGTTCATTATAGCGGTATGTGGGCAAGCGCTATCCTGTTGGAAAACACCCCCTGGAATGGCAGCTCAGCAGGTCGAATCAACAGATGGACGTACAAATTTGCAGTCAGGGTTCATGAAATAGCCACGAAAGTTATGCTGCTGTCATACGAAATCGCGCCCCAGATCATAACTCCAGGCGTAGGTGAAGTGTGTCTAGGATGCAGACAGAATGGCTGCAGACCCTCAACACGCCTCCCTATAACCAACACACGGCCATCAGTGGCACTGAGGCAGAAACATTTTTCATCAGAAAACGCATCAGACTTTTACCCCGCCCTCTACTGAGCTCTCGCTTCACGCAATTGACGTCGCAAATGGCCGTGGTTTGGGGTGAATGGAATGCACGCTACAGAACGTATGGCCCGAAGCTGTCCTTCAAATAACCGATTTGTAACAGTTATTTGCGTCACTGAGGTGCCAACTGTTGTTCAGATTGCTGCTGCAGATACAATACGATGCGCCAGAGGCCCACGCCAAACACGATGGCCGCCGCTGTCGGTAGTGCCACTTGCATTCTTGCGACCGTACATTCTAGTGACCACCGCTGCTAACAGTCATGTTGAGTGGCGACATTCGTGCCAGATCTTTCTGCAGTATCTCAGAAGGAACATCCAGCTTCTTGGAAAAAATGTTTGAATGTGTTGGAATTCCTAAGGGACCAAACTTCTGAGGTCATCGGTCTCTAGACTTACACACTACTTAAACTAATGTGTACTAAGAACTAGACTTCCACACTACTTAAACTAATGTGTACTAAGAACAACACGTACAGCCCTGTCCGAGGGACATCAGGGATGATGATGGCGTATTCACCTGCTTGTGGGCATTCTCGACTAATATCAACTCAGCCTGTCCAGTCTCAAAGGTAACCAGCGCTCATGACCCTCAGAGCGTGTGATTAAAGCAAACACGATTTGCATGCTCATAGTGGCGCTACTAACACCATTCTTACGCGACTCGAGCGAAATTTAAATCTTTCAGATGCAGAAAAAGGCCCGCCAAGTTTCGTTTATGTCGTACAACTCCTTCTTGCATTGGAAAAGGAAAGGATATAAGTAGTAGTGCTGAAAGGTACAATCCGCCACGCACCATACGGCAACTTGTGGAATATGTGTGTAAATGTAGACGTAGGTGTATCTGAAGTTAGTTATTGATGAAAAAGATAATTTTGAAATTCTTCTTTTCGAACAGGTTTGAAATATGAAATTGTTACTGTATGTGTTACGACGGCGTAATTATATTCAATGTTGGAAATCAGTTCTTCAGTAAAAAAATAACCATATTTTACTGAACTTTTTTAGTATGTACTATGTCAGTCACCTAATGCCCACGTTCCACGTTCCGCGTTCCGCACAATTCACTAACGTTACAGCATATCTATTACTTTGTAGCTGCCTAATCAATGTAAAAAATTATCATAATACTATATATATTAAACACAGTGCAGTCACATTAATATGACCACCTGTCAATGGTTCTAATGGCTCTGAGCACTATGGGACTTATCTTATGAGGTCATCAGTCCCCTAGAACTTAGAAATTCTTAAACCTAACTAACCTAAGGACATCACACACATCCATGCCCGAGGCAGGATTCGAACCCGCGACCGTAGCAGACGCGCGATTCCGGACTAAAGCCCCTAGAACCACTCGGCCACCGTGGCCGACAGACCACCTGTCAAAAAGCCTGAATAACCATCTTTTGCAGGATGGACGGCTCCAAGACAGGAATGGTGTCAATGAATTTCTGGAAGGTACCGATAGTGATGATGATGTTGGTTTGTAGAGCGCTCAACATCGTGGTCATCAGTGCCCGTACAAGTTCCAAGGCTTTCCATTTCCAATCTCGTCACTTCGCGAATGGCAACGAGATGATGAGGACAACACAGCCATCCCAGTCGCCGGGCGGAGAATATCCCCGACCCGGCCGGGAATCGAATCCGGGACTCCGTGGTCCAGAGACAGCTGCGTACGGTACGGGCGGTGATGCTGACTCCAGTGCCGTCGCCACCGGTGCCAGGTTTCACGGCTGAGCATCCGTGGCGCGAACAGCCCGATCGAGATGGTCCGACAGATTCTCGGCTGGATTTAAATCAGAAGAGTTCAATGGGCACGGGAATATAGTAAACTCAACCTGATACTCTTTGAACCACGCATGCTCACTGCTAGCTGTGTGACACGTTGCAGGTAGATTATGCCGAGGTGAAACAAACTGCATGTAGGGCAGGATATGGTCCCCAAGAATAGAGGCATAGCTGATAACTTCCACAATGAAGATACCACCCAGGGAATGCCACGAAAACATTCCTCAGACCTTTTTTGCTTTTGTTGTAATTCCCGTTGCATTCTTTACGGTTCTTTAGTGGATACACGTGCGAGGATCAGATGCGGTTCATGCAAAGAAAATTCGGATATTAATTTATACTACATCCAATATCCAATAGTAAAAGTAATGCATAACTTTGTTTCACGTAGTTGCAGCGTCCGTTGATAACAGTAGATCTGAATGTTGAAATATAGACCGCTACAAAGGTTTGCAATTCAGTCAGTGTTGGTTGGTTGGTAGGTTTTGGGGGAAGAGACCAAACAGCGAGGTCATCGGTTTTATCGGATTAGGGAAGGATGGTGAAGGAAGTCGGCCGTCCCCTTTCAAAGGAACCATCCCGGCATTTGCCTGGAGGGATTTAGGGAAATCACGGAAAACCTAAATCAGTATGGCCGGACGAGGGATTGAACCGTCGTCCTCCCGAATGCGAGTCCAGTGTGCTAGCCACAGCGCCACCTCGCTCGGTAATTCAGTCAGTGTTTAATGCAATGACTATTCCGTAGATGACTAGCCCTGACTGCTATAAAAGTCTGTAAATATCATAAAATGGCAAACACACAAACAGGGCTCTGTGAATCGATGTTTCAACTTAAGTAGATCCGCCGCTGAAGGTAGGGGAATAGGATGCTTCCATATCATAGCACTCCGTCTTCAGGCCACAAGTGGCCCATCGGGACCATCCGACCGCCGTGTCGTCCTCATCTGAGGATGCAGATAGGAGGGGTGTGTGGTCAGCACACCGCTCTCCCGATCGTTATGATGGTTCCTTGACCGGAGCCGCTACTATTCGGTCGAGTAGCTTCTCAATTGGTATAACGAGGCTGAGTGCATCCCGAAAAACGCCAACAGCGCGTGGCGGCCCAGATGGTCACCCATCCAAGTGCCGGCCACGCCCGACAGCGCTTAACTTTGGTGATCCGACGGGAACCGGTGCATCCACTGCGGCAAGGCGTTTGCTTCGCACGTCATAGGCAGCGGTGTAGTCGTTCGCAGTAGCTCACTCATGCTGCGTGACTGGCTGCGCGCGTATTTTAAAGAGCGACCGAGCGAATGGCAGCCGATACCGCAGCTTTCAGACATTTCACTCCCTACATGCCAGCGGCTGTCTGCTCGATGGAACAGAAAATGAGATTCATATGAAAAGGCTACTTGTCACCACGCAGCCGACGTCCAGTTGCCGTATAGTCGCGCAAATTGCAGCCTTCGTCCGCGATGAAGCTCGGTCAGCATGGGTGCACAAACCAGACGCCTGCTGCGAAGGCTCATACTCAGCAACTTTCGCTGAACGGTCCTTAAGCAGACACTGTTGGTAGCCCCTTCGTTCATCTGGCGGTCAGCTGCTCGACATTTGGACGTCTGTTCGCCCATACACATCTCCGTACCCTTCTTTCAGCCCTGCCATCTATGGCCCGTGGCACCACAGTTGTCCTGGGGCCGGTTTCGGATAGCATCATTTTGTCATTCACAGTATATATTAACCACAGCGGCAAGCGAACAATTCATAAACTTAGCCGTTTTGGAAACGCTTCCACCCTTGGGCCGAAAGCCAATGATCATGCCCTTTTGAAATCGCTTCGTTTCCATATCTACATCTACATCTACATGATTACTCTGCAATTCACATTTATGTGCTTGGCAGAGGATTCATCGAACCACAATCATACTATCTCTCTACCATTCCACTCCCGAACAGCGTGATGGAAAAACCAACACCTAAACCTTTCTTTTCGAGCTCTGATTTCTCTTATTTTATTTTGATGATCATTCCTACCTATGTAGGATGGGCTCAACAAAATATTTTCGCATTCGGAAGAGAAAGTTGGTGACTGAAATTTCGTAAATAGATCTCGCCGCGACGAAAAACGTCTTTGCTTTAATGACTTCCATCCCAACTCGCGTATCATATCTGCCACACTCTCTCCCCTATTTCCTGATAATACAAAACGAGCTGCCCTTTTTTGCACCCTTTCGATGTCCTCCGCCAATCCCACCTGGTAAGGATCCCACACCGCGCAGCAATATTCTAACAGAGCACGAACGAGTGTAGTGTAAGCTGTCTCTTTAGTGGAATTGTTGCATTTTCTAAGTGTCCTGCCAATGAAACGCAACCTTTGGCTCGCCTTCCCCACAATATTATCTGTGTGGTCTTTCCAACTGAAGTTGTTTGTAATTTTAACACCCAGGTACTTAGTTGAATTGACAGCCTTGAGAATTGTACTATTTATCGAGTAATCGAATTCCAACGGATTTCTTTTGGAACTCGTGTGGATCACCTCACACTTTTCGTTATTTAGCGTCAACTGCCACCTGCCACACCATACAGCAATCTTTTCTAAATCGCTTTGCAACTGATACTGGCCTTCGGATGACCTTACTAGACGGTAAATTACAGCATCATGTGCGAACAACCTAAGAGAACTGCTCAGATTGTCACCCAGGTCATTTATATAGATCAGGAACAGCAGAGGTCCCAGGACGCTTCCCTGGGGAACACCTGATATCACTTCAGTTTTACTCGATGATTTTCCGTCTATTACTACGAACTGCGACCTTCCTTCCAGGAAATCACGAATCCAGTCGCACAACTGAGACGATACCCAATAGGCCTGCAGCTTGATTAGAAGTCGCTTGTGAGGAACGGTGTCAAAAGCTTTCCGGAAATCTAGAAATACGGAATCAACTTGAGATCCCCTGTCGATAGTGGCCATTACTTCGTGCGAATAAGGAGCTAGCTGCGTTGCACAAGAACGATGTTTTCTGAAACCATGCTGATTTCGTATCAATAGATCGTTCCCTTCGAGGTGATTCATAATGTTTGAATACAGTATATGCTCCAAAACCCTACTGCAAACCGACGTCAATGATATAGGTCTGTAGTTCGATGGATTACTCCTACTACCCTTCTTAAACACTGGTGCGACCTGCGCAATTTTCCAATCTGTAGGTACAGATCTATCGGTGAGCGAGCGGTTGTATATCATTGCTAAGTAGGGAGCTATTGTATCAGCGTACTCTGAAAGGAACCTGATCGGTATACAATCTGGACCTGAAGACTTGCCCGTATCAAGCGATTTGAGTTGCTCCGCAACCCCTCTAACGTATCTACTTCTAAGAAACTCATACTAGCAGCTGTTCGTGTTTCAAATTCTGGAATATTCCATTCGTCTTCCCTGGTGAAGGAATTTCGGAAAACTGTGTTCAATAACTCCGCTTTAGCGGCGCAGTCGTCGGTAACAGTACCATCGGCACTGCGCAGCGAATGTATTGACTGCGTCTTGCCGCTTGTGTACTTTACATACGACCAGAATTTCTTCGGATTTTCTACCAAATTTCGAGAACAATGTTTCGTTGTGGAACCTATTAAAGGCATCTCGCATTGAAGTCCGACAAGGACTCTACTGTTTACCGTGTCCCCTCACACGCTTCACGTACCCTCCACTGCTGATGCTGCCACTTACCGTCTGTCAGTGATTATTGCACGTTGATGTGGAACATAGGCCATGGTCACATTAATGTGGCTGGACCATTCAGGAAGCACCTTTAGATCCAATTTTTAACCTCAGTTTTATGACTGTGACAGCACACGAAAGAGAAAACATGTTTTATATTGGTCTTGTATTTTACAGATTTTTGCTCACGTAATTCTGCTGTCCAATACAGGAACTATGGAACGTATAAATACCTAATCTGTCTCCAATGTAACAAACGTCAGATCTGGGCAGATAGGTTACACTTACAAATCTTTCATTGTTTATATGTAACGATGTATGTGTAATCTTAGCCATTCAGTTGAATGTATATTATAATTTATTGTACATAATTTTATTTCTATTTTCGAGTTTTAAATTAATTTCATTGGTTCACCGAAGACATATTTTACTGTGTCTATACACTCTATACAGTATCTATGACTTTTCATCTTTACTACCCTCACATCTTTGAAACTATTGCTTTTTTTATCCATATGAAACTAGGCCTCGTTTTGCAAATGCAGTCATAAGATATAAAATAGTGTGTGCTGTAGCAGGTTACAGGAAATGGAACAGCAGTTACATGACGAATGTGCAAAAATCTGTTAACATTTTAAAGCATAACACAAATAGAGGACGAATTCGTCGCACAGAAACATCCACCTAAGAAGTTTTTCCCACATTTCATGCTTCATTAACTTAAGGATTATTTCATGAATTTTTCTGTGAATGTCAAAATGAAAAGATCTCTCTTAAGTTTACCAAATTATGAAAGAAAAACAGTCTGTATCTTGGTGTATCACACCATTAACGATTACAAAGTGGAGCACCCACACAAAAGAAAGGAAAGCCGTCAGATTTGTAATAAATCAAAAACCTGTATTGGTTTGAGTTAAAGAAACTTATTTAAACCATTCTTGCGGCATAATGATGCTTAAATTATAAACCCTATGATAGAGGGCTGAGTGGAAGAATGTATTAATCCACGAGAGCATAGTTTTGAGTTGTTGCTTGTTATACGTATGGTTAAATACGAAAATAATAGAGCACAACTGTCTTATTTGTAACTTTTTTCCACTAATTGTTACACTATTTGTTTAGCTATGCAATTTGTTAAACGGATAAAAAATTGTTAATAACTCACGGGAAATTGTATACAGTTATAACTAGACCACGGATTTTTAGGTCGTAAAAAAGTGTATTTTAGGCAGCTAAAATAGGTTCCTTCAGTAGTTCATTTAGGCTATATAAAACCTAAAGTAGGCTCTAATAAAAACGATGTAGAGAAAATAAAAATAAATTAAAATACACAGTGTTGACAGTATGAACATATTATTAATGGCCGCCTGTTCTGAACAAGCGAATGGAATCGACCGGTGCTTCAGATGAAAACATCTCACAGCTAGCAAATTATTTTTCGACCAGGAAAATTCACGTATAATACCTTTCACGAAACAGAGTAGTTTGATAGGACTGCCTGTAGACAGCAGCGGGAAATTCGCGAAGGGCAGTAATTTAGCTATAGAGGGCGTCTACGATTAACATTGTGATTTTTTAATCCGTGCTAAGCTTAAGGCTTATGAAACCGTTTCTTTGCGAAAACACACAGCTGGCCAGAATCCTACGAACGAAATATTTTCAAATATAACATTTAGTATTCCCACGTTCGATTCTAATGTGTAACTCAAATCTTTGACTGGTTCCCTTTCGCTCACCGAAGTTAAGCACTGTGGCGCTCGGCGCGTACTTGGATGGGTGACCATTCAACCGTGCCGAGTGCTGTTGGTAGTAAGGCAAGCAAAGGAATTGTAAACAGTCTCTAACGACCTTCGACGAGACGTAAAGCCCTAAGTTTACTTCCTTTTTCTAATCTTTGAAAACACAAGAAATCTATGTCAGATTAACGAAATAGGTACTTTTTAGGATTTTGATGCCAAAATAGGCAAAATTAGGCGTCAACATCGAAATACGCAATTTTAGGTCCTATAGAACTAACGGTATTCAGTTTAGTTAGTCATGAAACGCGTAAGTACCAGCTTATATGCAAATTGGAGGTTAGGAAAAAAGTAGGTTTTAACCTAAAGATCCATGATCTATTTTTTACATATGAATAATAAAACACTTATAAAGAGTATTTGGTATTAACAGGGATAGCGATATAAAAAAATAAAAAAAAGACCGAAGTGTTAGGCAAATACGAAGCATGAGCGCATATCAACTAGCCACCTTGCTGCACGCTGGGCAGAAAATATTTTTTTCTATCTGTCGTATAGTGTGGAAAAACTTGGAACCACTGTCTTATATGATGAAATAGGCACTTTTTAGGATATTAAAGCCGAAATAGGCAAAAATAGGCACTAACGTCGAAATAGGCTTTTTTAGGTCCCATAGAGTTAACGCTATGAAGTGTAAATAGTCATGAAACGCATAAGTACAAATTTTTACGCAAATAGGTACCCAGGAACAAAATAGGTTATTACCTAAAATCCGCGGTCTAGTTGTAACAATGACCCTTATATCGTGGATTAGCGCTATCTTCATCAAAATTATTTGGAAAAGTTTTGAGAACAACTATGTGACTTTTTCTACTCTGCATTGCAATGTAATGTACTAGAGAGACTAAACTAAGAAACTAAACTAAAAAAAATTACAAAAATACCTTTAATATATTCATAAAACAGAAATGTCATTTTTTTTGGAGTGACTGAATTCATGCACAATGTCTTTCCAAACTGTATTAGAAACCGTAATGCTGGAGAATTCATAAAACACTCAAAGAAGGAACTATTCATTTTCTTCATTACTCACTTGAAAGTTTTCAAATAATATTGGTGTTTAGGTGGTAACTGTTTCATATCACTTATTTTGTCTTGGATGTGGTGGATCATATTTTCTTGCTAGCTGTAAGATACTAGGCATTGTCTGTCTACCTCTTTTTCGGAATGAAACATTTATATAGTCTACATTCACTGGATATTTGACGTTCATCAAGGCGTGGATTATGTGTTACCATTTAACGCATATATCATGTTTCGAGTTGATATCTTGAAAATTATAACAGTTTTTTCTTGTTGTTCTCAGTTTCATTTTCTTTCGTTGCAACGTAAAAGGAAACAATAACTAACAATCCTGCAGGCGTTTCTTGACATATATTACATTGCATTTATATATTTCTAACATTGAAGTATTCTCAAACAAATTCTTTGTCAAAACCGTCTTGAGTTAAACCTGTGGCTACATAATGCTAAGCGACACTTGCGGTGTCTTCAACACTGGACGTATCCCCTGGTGCATATTCAGGATCTCCATCACTGTTACCAATAAATGGGTAACTACTGTTGTTAACATCCTCGCCAAGCGGCCATCTCTGCCCCCGGATGCAGCATTTTGACATCAATGACGTACTGATACTATGGGATGGTACTGTTTTCATCCAAAGACTGGAACATGAATATGGTAAATCAAAACAATCTCGAGTTTCAAATAGAACTATTTGTTGCTAGCAGGTAGTGCAGTTGAAACCAAAACAGATAGAGTGATCAGGCTGGTTTTTACTAAATTTACTACTAGTTTAAATTTACTACTAATTCACCAACTTTCTTCCTCCGAGCACTTCAGTTCGTGAATGTGTTAGTCCACCGTCGCATACCCTGATCTGTCTTTTAGGTATTACGTCCTGTTTTGCAGCCTCCCAAAACACAGGTACCAGTACTGTCTGAGTCTTAAACTAGGGTCAGGCGTAACTTCGAAATGCCCCACAAATAAAGGTCTAGAGGACAAGGTCCGGAGTACATGTGGGCCAGGAAACCGGTCAGTCACTTTGAATCCATCTGTCACTGAATCTGTCAGTTATGAAGATGACGAGCACTGTCCAGATGTGAGGAGGAGCTTAACCAGCAAGAAGTACATGTTTCTTCATACTGGTAAAGCCACATGCCAACACAAGAAAAAACCTGAGTTGCAACTTAACGTTACGTTCGGTGAAAAAGAATATGAAACACTGGCGGTGAACCTTAGAATCACAACTTAATACAACATAGCCAAGAGAAAATTTTGAGGACTTTGTAAATGAAAGAGTTTTGAAACGGTATCACGGTCGCCTTTGACTGTAAAATCATTTTTTATATAAAATCCACTATAATAATTACAAATGTGTGGCCATTATCAAGTGAATTACTGCAAACAACAGAAATATAGCGTGTGTGCAGAGCTGGATATGCATCATATCAAGTATATGGTAACTGTGTAATAAGGAGTAAAATAAAATACAGAAATGATATAGTGCTCATATTGTGCTTCAAAAGATGTCAAGACTTTCAAAATATCTGACATGTGCATATTTCATCATCACTCATTGGACGTTTAACTGAAAAAATGCGTATGCACTTACCGATAACGTCACTGTTGCCTCATTTGTGCTGAAAAAATGGCTCTGAGCACTATGGGACTTAACATCTATGGTCATCAGTCCCCTAGAACTTAGAACTACTTAAACCTAACTAACCTAAGTACAACACACAACACCCAGCCATCACGAGGCAGAGAAAATCCCTGACCCCGCCGGGAATCGAACCCGGGAACCCGGGCATGGGAAGCGAGAACGCCACCGCACGACCACGAGATGCGGGCTCTTATTTGTGCTCAGTTATCTTTCATTGGATAGTATCTGTTGAACATTGATACATTGGCTTTTTGAATAGCTGCGTGATTTCCTCTGACACCACCTCTAAATAATGAAGAAAGTTGAACTTAATTTTCTCGTACCTGACACTCTTTCTTTATAAAGTAATTACATCAGTGATAGCTTCATTCCTTGTTTTTAATTTCCTTTGTGACCATTTGAGCTGTAAAAGATTTATTACTAGCCCGTACCAGGTGAGATAGGGCACTTGTTAACACACTGTTCTCGCATTCGGGAGGACGACGGTTCAAATCCATATCCAGGCGTCGTGATGTATATTTGCCGTGATTTCTCTAAATCGTTTAAGGCAAATGCCGGGATGGTTGCTTCCTTGATCCGAGCTTGTGCTCCGTCTCTAATGAACACCATTTGTACGGGAGGTTAAACAGTAATCTTTCTTCCTTCCTTCAGTAACAATGTCTTATAGAATAGCCAGTTGTTTGCTATTGCCTCTTCATTTAGTCGAAGGCTGATAAGTCGGTGTATCTTTGAATTGAACAATTGTATTATTCTTTAACCTGTACTTTTCTTTGTCATTCAACAAACAACAGCTAATTAGGCACACTTTGTTGAGCATTTAGTCAGCTGTGTCATTTGACTTTAATTCGCAGTTTAATAGTAATCAATCATGTTTGTGGAAGTTAATATAAATAAATGTTATCGGTTGCCGACAACCGTGCAAGCTGATAACGAATCCAGTGAAGAAATTAAGTTACAGCTTCATTTACAGCATCGAAACACACAATTTATAGCATATTGCTGTGAAAAGCAATGGATCTTCTGAACAATGTTAACGACCTATGTATATCTTCCATAAAAGTAGTGAGAAAGAGACTGACGCAGTTTGTAGCTCAACACAAATCTGAGTGAGCTTACGGTAGCGATGCCTGCCTTAAATGACGTTAAATTAAACAACGAAAATGCGCAGTTTTAGAATACAGTATAAAAAGAACGCAACTGTGCTCATCTTCACTTGACGCAGCACCTAAGCGTTACAAGGAGATGGTTGTTGGCCTGGCTGTAATAACACGTACACACAAGCGCGCTGCGCCTGGGACTTCCCAGCAGCGGAAGCAAGTCTCCGTCCCCCCTCCACGGCTCCTGGGACCACAAACGAAATTCCCCTCCAAGAATATGACATCAGTTCATTGATATATAAAATTGTGGGAGGAGGAGGAAGCGAAACGGGCTGTGAATGGATAGGCGGAAAGGGGGGTTGGTCTCGTTTGAATGCGGCGTAGCAGGAAGCGGATGAAGACATCTCGAGTAACCTGCCGCCTTGCTCAGGTTGCAGGCGCGCAGTTGGCTGCTGCGAACACCTCACCGGCACACTGTTGCAGGTTCCGCACAAGCCGCAGGGAGGGCTACAAATCCTCGTAATGGACATGGTTTGGAAGACGTGTAACAGAACAATGTGTTAACTCTTTCATTCGTAAAAAATGACCTTGGACTGGTACAAATTTCTATGAAAACAGTAGGAAAGTTTTGACGGATAAGCAGTACGCTGCAGAAAAGACGCGAGGTCAATTTTCCACTCGTAAATCTTCACATAGATATCCGTTGGTTTTCTATAAGGGACTAAAAGTGTCGGTATAAGTCTATTTGGGAACAGAAGATTTTCAACGGACCACACAAAGGACCATACAGCAACGGCCAATCCAGTGTGTCTGAAACTCAGACGATACGTTTAGTGCCACTTTCATTCCTAGTTATCGAACTCTAACAGAATTTGCTTGTGAGTCTGAAAATGTTCGAAGACTACTTATTGGAAATAAATAAAAATTTTGTGACAGGTTGCAGTTATGTGTATTGGTATTCAACGCCGACGTTTTGCGTCGGAATACATGCGATAGGCTGTATTTGTTTGGATCGACTCAATCTACACATCTCAAAAACGAAACTTTCAAATATCTTTCCTAACACCGGAGAAGATTTGGAGAAACACCTCGTACAAAAAGTCTTTTACGAAGGTAGGAAACTTGGACTGGACTTCCAGACCTTCTTGCTGTTTTTAGCCGCTTCAAACATGACCCGTTTTCTCTAGTGATTTGGGCTCAAAAGTGCTATCTTCTACATACTCAGCCCAATAACATCTCGGAAAAGACAATATTATTCAACTCACACACGTTTGACGATGGTTTTTCTATAATACTGTACCCTTCGTGACTCGCCTTATAACATGCTGGATATCTGTCATGAGCCAAAATCTAATAACCATCTTATCGCCAGAGTTCCAAAACCATTTCTTCTTATGTGGGGCAGGGTGCACGTTTTGTTACACATTTTTGGGGCTGAATATCTATTTCCCACGTGTTAGATTTTTCTCCTTTTATAGAACCGTTGACGTACATTTCACCAAATAGGTTTGGTTCACATCCGTTTAGGATACGTAAGTCAGCTGACTTATTGTCAAGTTCAGTAAGAAAGACTTTACTAGTGACTAATGTGTATACATTACCGTTCATAAACATTTTATCTCACAGTGATTATCCTTACCACATATGAACTTCAGACTTTATTCTTTAAACGCAAGTTGCATATTGCAATGTAATTTGTGAAAGGGTGTATCACAATTGGAAATATTAAAGTTAAAATGTTAATTCACAATTAAACAAAATGTGAATTCATAGTCAAACAAAATGTCAAACGATCTTTACTACAAAAGGCGTTCAAAAAGTTTTGCACAGTCGTCTCTAATTTTTTTATTTTTTGCAGGAGGAGAATGAATTTTGTTGTGAATATACTTGGAACATTTAGCTATAAGTTGGTGTATAAAAGTATTTTCTTCTATTTACAGATGAGCCATAATGGACCGTAAAGTAGACGTCAGGTTGCGACTACGGTTGGTGATGGAGTTCCTCTTCAAGACCGGCGATGACTCTGCCACATCGATTCACAGGAAGTTGCTCCCTGTTTATGGAGAGGACACGGTGGATCGCAGCAGTATCCAATGGTGGACAATCCACGATGCGGTAGACCATCGACGGCAGTGAGTGATGTAAATAAGGATACTATTGATCAAATCATCCAAAATGACAGATGTGTGACGACACGACAGCTTGCTGAAATGACTCGTTTGCCATTCGGTAGTGTGGTACTACTGGTACAGTCATTAGGGTACAGAAAAGTCTGTGCACGTTGGATGCCTAGATTATTGGCAAGAGAAATGAAAACGATGCGGAAGAATGTGTGCGGGGGTCTCATGAAGACCATTACTGAAGAGTGGAAACAGTGTTTTGACGGCGTCACTGACAGGATGAAATATGGTTATTCTTGTCCGAGTCTGAGAGTAAAACCCAATCCATGGAATGGCGTCATCCGGGTTCCTCTCCGAAGAAGAGACAAAGAATTTCACGAACAGCAGGCCTCCTTCTTTTGGGATCAGTGAGGTGTCATTTTCATTGACTTTTTGGAACCTGGCTCCACAATTAACCGGGACCGTTACTGTTTGTCACTAGACAAGTTGCGACGTTCCATCAAGGCCCAGAGACCACAGCTTCAGGGTCAGCTCATCAGACTACACCATGACAATCCCAAACCACATACAGCCCTTATGACGCAGGAGAAAATCAGGAAAATGGATTGGAAAATTGTTTCTCATCCTCCATACAGTCCGGACTTGGTTCCGTCTGATTCTTACCTCTTTGGTCGTCTGAAGGCCAACCTGCGCGGTAAAACATTTGATAGTGAGAAAGGCCTTATTTCCTGTGTCAAGCGATGGTGTAAAAGTCAATCCCCAGAATTTTACCAAAGTGCATTTACATCATGGAAAGAACGCTGGATCAGATGCGTCACAGCTGATGGAGGCTACATTGAGTAGGCTCAATTTATAGCTAAATTTTCCCAGTCTGTTCACAAAAATGTCATTCTCCTCCTTCAAAAAATAAAAGAAAATTAGAGACGACTGTGCAAAACTTTTTGAACCCCCTTTGTACTTTCCTAAATTCAATCACAAATAACACTCTCTAAATCGATCATTCTTTTTTTTGTGTGTTTGACGCTGCTCGACAGGTTTCGAAGGTGTAGTCTTCTATCTAGGTAGGTTTAACTGTCTGTATCTTAAAGCACTTATGAAAAACGAACCTTAAGGACAACGACCAAGAAGCGTGAATAATTCTGAAAATTTTAAAGAAAAAAACATCTTACAAGTTGGCAGCGGGTCCACAACAAAAGAAACATTTAACACGTTTCTTGGCAAAACGCGATATCTGCCAAATGATGAAGAGAAAAGAATCTCAAACCCCTCTGCAGGGGGTTGGCTCAAATGGCTCTGAGCACTATGGGACTTAACATCTGAGGTCATCAGTCCCCTAGAACTTAGAACTATTTATGCCTAACTAACCTAAGGACATCACACACATCCACGCGCGAGTCAGGATTCGAGCCTGCGACCGTAGCGGTCGCGCAGCTCCAGACTGTGGCGCCTAGAACCGCTCGGCCACTCCGGCCGGCTCTGCAGGGGGAGCAGTCCAAAGTCTCAAGGGAGATCATGCTGCCAGACTCAAAGCTAACACAATTAATAATAGCCCAAGAAACAATAAACATTGTAATACTCTGTTTTGGAGCGGGACTCGAACTGATGCCGGTCATTGTGGGGAGGTGTTCTATCATCTGCACACTGCGATGTGCACCTTAGGGGAAGTTTTGTCGTGTCATTCTTGAACGTGTATGAAACGCCAAATAACAGTCTTCTGGAGTCCGCAATTCGTGGTCGTGCGGTAGCGTTCTCGCTTCCCGCGCCCGGGTTCCCGGGTTCGATTTCCGGCGGGGTCAGGGATTTTCTCTGCTTCGTGATGACTGGGTGTTGTGTGATGTCTTTAGGTTAGTTAGGTTTAAGTAGTTCTAAGTTCTAGGGGACTTATGACCATAGATGTTGAGTCCCATAGTGCTCAGAGCCATTTCAACCATTTTTGAACAACCTTCTGGACATGTATCAAAGTATCAGTAATGTAAGAAGAAAAGTATGCGAGGTATCAGAAGATAAGGAACAGAACCAAATGCAACCTGAGATGCAAAACAAGAATACTGTGCCTTTATCTACCGAGAGTCATTTGCGATGTAAATGGCTACTTTTGTTTCATAATTCTTCATTCTAGATGCGATTTCCCCCCCCCCCCCCCTCCCCTCCCCCATGAACCATGGACCTTGCCGTTGGTGGGGAGGCTTGCGTGCCTCAACGATACAGATAGCCGTACCGTAGGTGCAACCACAACGGAGGGGTATCTGTTGAGAGGCCAGACAAACATGTGGTTCCTGAAGAGGGGCAGCAGCCTTTTCAGTAGTTGCAGGATCAACAGTCTGGATGAGTGACTGATCTGGACCTGTAACAGAAACCAAAACGGCCTTGCTGTTGTCGTACTGCGAACGACTGAAAGCAAGGGGAAACTACAGCCGTAATTTTTCCCGAGGGCATGCAGCTTTCCTGTATGTGGAGAGCTGCATCAAACCAGTCTCAGGACTGAAGACCACCACATCAACAACAACAGATGCGATCAACTTTTTTCTTCCCTGATTGTTCTCAGTAAAGCCATTTAGTGCCACACCAACCACATTTATTCTGATAATATTCTTCTCGGGTGTGCAGCCGGATTATTACGCCGGGAATGCATTCGTAGTCACACATTTGTTCTGCTGACACAAAGACCCTTACACAACAGAATCATTTACATTTATCTAAAACGAGCGAAATGTTATAATTACGAGTGATGAAAATCACATTTCACTGACCTTAATACTTCATCCATTTCTGTTTTTCCTTTTGCTGTTTCAAGTGGAGTCAGTACTGGTTGAGTGCTAGAGCTGTAATCTGGTGACCCATTTCCAGAGGTGCTCCTGAAAATCAAGGCAAAATATTTAAGCTTATCTCGATGAAGTTGTTCTGTCATATGAGAAAGTTCTAACTGTTCCATACTAAAAGTCTTCTGCACAACATGTTATATACACTAATGGCCTTTAAAATTGCTATACCAAGAAGAAATGCAGATGGTAAACGGGTATTCATTGGACAAATATATTATACTAGAAATGACATGTGATTACATTTTCACGCAATTTGGGTGCATAGATCCTGAGAAATCAGTACCCAGAAAAACCACCTCTGGCCGTAATAACGGCCTTGATACGCCCGGGCATTGAGTCAAACACAGCTTGTATGGCGTGTACAGGTACAGCTACCCATGCAGCTTCAACACGATACCACAGTTCATCAAGAGTAGTGACTGGCGTATTGTGACGAGCCAGTTGCTCGGCCACCATTGGCCAGGCGTTTTCAATTGGTGAAAGATCTGGAGAATGTGCTGCCCAGGGAAGCAGTCGAACATTTTCTGTGTCCAGAAAGGCCCGTACAGGACCTGCAACATGCGGTCATGCATTATCCTGCTGAAATGTAGGGTTTCACAGGAATCGAATGAAGGGTAGAGTAACGGGTCGTAACACATCTGAAATGTAACGTCCACTGTTCAGAGTGCCGTCAGTGCGAACAAGAGGTGACCGAGACGTGTAACCAACGGCACCCCATACCATCACGCCGGGTGACACGCCAGTATGGGGAAGACGAATGCACGCTTCCAATGTGCGTTCACCGCAATGTCGCCAAACACGGATGCGACCATCATGATGCTGTAAACAGAACCTGGATTCATCCGAAAAAATGACGTTTTGCCATTCGTGCACCCAGGTTCGTCGTTGAGTACACCATCGCAGGCGCTCCTGTCTGTGATACAGAGTCAAGGGTAACCGCAGCCATGGTCTCCGAGTTGATAGTCCGTGCTGCTGCAAACGTCGTCGAACTGTTCGTGCAGATGGTTGTTGCCTTGCAAACGTCCCAATCTGTTGACTCCGTGATCGAGACGTGGCTGCACGATCCGTTACAGCCATTCGCATTCGGATAAGATGCCTGTCATTTCGACTGCTAGTGATACGAGGCCGTTGGGATCAAGCACGGCGTTCCGTATTACCCTAATGAACCCACCGATTCCATATTCTGCTAACAGTCGTTGGATCTCAACCAACGCGAGCAGCAACGTCGCGATACGATAAACCGCAATCGCGGTAGTCTACAATCAACCCTTTACCAAAGTCGAAACGTGATGGTACGCTTTTCTCCTCTTTACACGAGGCATCACATCAACGCTTCACCACGCAACGCCGGTCAACTGCTGTTTGTGTATGAGAAATCGGTTGGAAACTTTCCTCATGTCAGCACGTTGTAGATGTCGCCACCGGCGCCAACCTTGTGTGAATGCTCTGAAAAGCTAATAATTTGCATATCACAGCATCTTCTTCCTGTCGGTTAAATTTCTCGTCTGTAACACGTCATCTTCGTGGTGTAGCTATTTTAATGGCCAGTAGTGTATTACAAATAGTATAAAATAAGAGCGAAGTTTGGGGTGTATCCTTACAGCTTCATTTCTTATTGTTAGTCTGAGTCTAAAGCGAGGTTTGTGCTCTCGGAGTAGGTGGGGCCGCCAATTTATGTACAAGGAGGAGATGAGTCTTCTTCTTTCTGTTATCTGTCTGTGTTGTCTCAGACATGTAGTTGCGTAGCATGGAAGACAGGTGAGTGTACTGCACGCATTGTGTTTTTATGGATGTATATGAAAATGAGTGGGAAGAAAAATATAGTCGGTCTGTTTCAGCGACATTTTCCCGAACCTGGACGCACATACTGGAACCAGTGCAGTCCAGATGAAACGAAGTACGTTATTCCAGGAATGGGTGATTCTCACTTTTGCAGAACACCAATTTCTCTCGAATTTCTTGATCAGACGTATTCAGTGACCTTGTGTCGACTTCTGTCGCTCACATATTATACAGGGTGAGTCACCTAACGTTACCGCTGGATATATTTCGTAAACCACTTCAAATACTGACGAACCGATTTCACAGACCGAACGTGAGGAGAGGGGCTAGTGTAATTGTTTAATACAAAGCATACAAAAATGCACGGAAGCATGTTTTTTAACACAAACCTACGTTTTTTAAATGGAACCACGTTAGTTTTGTTAGCACATCGGAACATATAAACAAATACGTAATCAGTGCCGTTTGTTGCATTGTAAAATGTTAATTACATCCGGAGATATTGTAACCTAAAGTTGACGCTTGAAACCTCCGAAGTTCAGTTGCATGTTGTAACAAACACCTCATTGCAGGGGCCCAAACAGCTGCAACATACATCGCGTTTCTACAGAATGATCTGCCAACGTTGCTCGAAAATGTCCCACTGCGAACGCGTCGACGTATGTGGTATCAGCATGATGGTGCGCCTGCACATTCCGCAATTAACACTAGGCTGACCCTTGAGAGGATGTTCGACGGGCGTTTCATAGGACGTGGAGGACGCATAAATTGGCCAGCCCGTTCTCCTGATCTTACACCTCTGGACTTCTTTCTGTGGCGTACGTTAAAGGAGAATGTGTACCGTGATGTGCCTACAACCCCAGAGGATATGAAACAACGTATTGTGGCATATGCGGCGACATTACACCAGATGTACTGCGGCGTGTACGACATTCATTACGCCAGAGATTGCAATTGTGTGCAGCAAATGATGGCCACCACACTGAACATCTATTGGCCTGACATGTCGGGACACACTCTATTCCACTCCGTAATTGAAAACGGAAACCACGTGTGTACGTGTACCTCACCCCTCATGATAATGTACATGTGCGTCAGTGAAAAAGACCAATAAAAAGGTGTTAGCATGTGGACGTAATGTGCTGTTCCAGTCTCTTCTGTACCTAAGGTCCATCACCGTTCCCTTTGGATCCCTACGTAATTCGGTGCTCTCCGATACACACGATCGAACAGCGGAGGGGTGGTACTCAAGCGTCAAATTTAGGTTACAATATCTCCGGATGTAATTAAAATTTTACAATGCAACAAACGGCAATGATTACGTATTTGGTTATATGTTCAGATGTGCTAACAAAACTAACGGGTTTTCATTTAAAAAAACGTAAGTTTGTGTTAAAAAACATACTTCCGTGCATTTTTTTATGGCTTGCATTAACCAATTACACTAGCCCCTCTCCTCACGTTCGGTCTGTGGAATCGATTCATCAGTATTTGATGTGGTTTACAAAATATATCCAGCGGTAATGTTAGGTGACTCACCCTGTATATACGAAAATATTAAACATTCGAACGAATTTCTCCCAAAGAGGAATCTCAGAGCATTGCGAGAGTGTCTCCGTGGTGAACAGGAAACAGTGGCATGTTAGGCTTTAGGTATGGCAAAATAGGCAGCCCATTACCCCAGAAAGGTCGGCATCACGTGTTCGAGTCCTGCTCCGGAGCGGAATTTTACCTTGTCCCGGATTTGCGTTACTTCCTATACCCAAATGAACAATAAACAGAGATCGTCTTTAAAGAACATACCTTCAGAGAGATTACTAGGGGAATTTTCTTCTTCTTCTGGCTTCCTTCTGATTATACACATGCTGCCCAATGGCCGTAGTGATAAAACTAACGCCAGCCACTGTGGTCGAGCGGTTCTAGACGCTTCAGTCCGGAACCACGCGGCTGCTACGGTCGCAGGTTCGAATCCTCACTCTGGCATGGATGTGTGTGATGTCCTTAGGTTAGTCAGGTTTAAGTAGTTCTAAGTCTACGGGACTGATGACCTCAGATGTTAAGTCCCGTAGTGCTTACAGCCATTTGAACCATTTGATAAAACTAACTCTTTCACATTCTGAATGTGGCAGGGGTAAAATACAGGGAGCGAAACGCTATTTACAATTTGTACAGAAACCAGATGGCAGTTAAAAGAGTCGAGGGGCGTGAAAGGGAAGCAGTGGTTGGGAAGGGAGTGAGACAGAATTGTAGCCTATCCCCGATGTTATTCAATCTGTATATTGAGCAAGCAGTAAAGGAAACAAAAGAAAAATTCTGAGTAGGAATTAAAATCCATGGAGAAGAAATAAAAACTTTTAGGTTCGCCGATGACATTGTAATTCTGTCATAGACAGCAAAGGACCTGGAAGAGCAACTGAATGTAATGGACAGTGTGTTGGAAGGAGGGTATAAGATGAACATCAACAAAAGCAAAACGAGGATAATGTAATGTAGTCGAATTAAATCGGGTGCTGCTGCGGGAATTAGATTAGAAAATGAGACACTTAAAGTAGTAAACGAGATTTGCTATTTGGGGGGCAAAATAACTGATGATGGTCGAAGTAGAGAGGATATAAAATGTAGACTGGCAATGGCAAGGAAAGCGTTTCTGAAGAAGAGAGATTTGTTAACATCGAGTATAGATTTAAGTGTCAGGAAGTCGTTTCTGAAAGTATTTGTATAGATTGTAGCCATGTATGGAAGTGAAACATGGACGACAAATAGTTTGGACAAGAAGAGAATAGAAGCTTTCGAAATGTCGTGCTGCAGAAGAATGCTGAAGATTAGATGGGTAGATCACATAACTAATGAGGAGGTATTGAATAGAATTGGGGAGAAGAGGAGTTTGTGGCACAACTTGACAAGAAGAAGGGACCGGTTGATAGGACATGTTCTGAGGCATCAAGGGATCACAAATTTAGCATTGGAGGGCAGTGTGGAGGGTAAAAATCGTAGAGGGAGACCAAGAGTGAATACACTAAGCAGATTCAGAAGGATGTAGGTAGTAGTAGGTACTCGGAGATGAAGAAGCTTGCACAGGATAGAGTAGCGTGGAAAGCTGCATCAAACCGGTCTCTGGACTGAAGACCACAACAACAACAGGCAACGATACTACTGACAGTCTCAGAAGTTTGTGGAATAAGGACACATAGGTGGTAAAAACAGAACTTACACAGCTGGCCATTAACATTACAACAGCATGGAGGTGGCATGCGACGAACGTCCCATTGGCGTCAATATGCTGAGAATTTCAACCCAACTGCACAAAGTAGCTAGGAGCAACACCATCTGAATTCCATATACAAGGATAGACTACTCATGGGTTTCTCATTCAGGAATAGCATTTTAATTTTGTTTGCTTGTGAGAAGATTATGTTAGCCCTCGTGTAAAAATGAAAACGTCTAGCAGTATATGCCGGAATTCGGCAGCTACAGGATTGAGTTTTACCATTTCACAACTTCGCTACTCAGGGCAGTCGCGATTCCACGACTGTAAGACGAATATGCAGTTGATGGGTTCAGGAGGCCATGTGCAATCACAGATGTCCCATGCGACTAACGCTCGGCGAGACAGGCACATTAATAGCCCCGCTGCGTAGGATCGTTGGATAACGTCACGTACCTTAAGCGAATAAATTTTTACAGCGAAACAAGTATCCACACGAACAGTGCGGTGAAGTCTGGAGCACCACGACCATTGTTGCGGTTTCCTTTGACAGGTCATCTGAGAGGGGTGGACACAGTAGTGGCCTCTAGTCATCTTATCAGAAAGCATCACAATGGACGTGTCCATATGTGGACCTTCAGAGGGGAATGAACGTTTACAGGTAGCATTCTTCATCGTCGTACGGGTCCTCGCGTTACATTATGGGTTGCACTGCATATACAACACCATCATCTTTTCTTGACATAGCCGGTAATTTGGCCAGCGGCCGTTACATTTCTGACGAGTTAAGGGTGATGGCTGTGCATTATCTTCGAGGAGTTCGTAACTCTTCTTCCAACTCGAAACCACATGTTGTTGTGCTATCCTGTCCTACCTCGATACAGAAGGCGTTCAAGAGGCGCCCAGTCAGTACATTCTCGAGATTACTTACTCATTGAAAAGCATCTGGTCATAGGTTGCTGAGAGACTGTCACGCTATGACTCACCAGCTGTTATGTCTGTTGAGCTCTTGCACAGAGGTGAACGAGTATGGAATGACGTAGCCGCACCTGTCATCCAAGGTCATTTCCATTCGATGTCCTGCCGCGTTAGAGCCACTGTTGCTGCCAGAGGTGTCAGCTCTCTGTACTAAATTTACTAGTTAAATGATCCTGGTACTGTACGAGTAAAATAAGTAAGGCATCGTTACTTGCTATCCATCCTACTGTTGCAATTGTAATGGCCTACGCGTAGATTTCTGTAAGGACAACTTCGGAAAGAGCGATTAAGGCTTTCAATACTTGGGTTAACTCACACGAAAAAAAGGAAAAAAGGATTCAGGGCGACACTAATGCAATATTTTTCACATAATCTGAAAAGCAGTAGTTGAGTCGATGGGAAATGAGAAAAAAGAAATGGAGAGGTTCCCGGTGGAGCTGTGCCAGCATACGTGGAGAGCGGCAGAATTGCTTCCGGTAGGCAAGGCAGGGCGAGATAACGGGGAGGAAGCGCTGAATGGCGGCGCACGTGCAGCGCGCACGTGCCCGCCCGCGCCCATTCACAGGCGGCCGGATACCGCGCACCTTTACCCAATACCGCCAAATCCTGCCAACTCCGCTCCTGCCCTTCCTCTGTTCCGCTCTACCTGAAGGGGCGGTCTCAGCAGTACTCTATTTTCGCTCGCATCACACGGCGGTCGGACGAGACCGCAGCTGGGTGCTGTGCCATGTACGTTGCCGTACAGGCACTTCTACAACACACGTGCGTACACAACATGCTACACATCTAGTGTCGTATCTTGTCGATAAATCGAGAGATCGTTCTCTGTATATTAATAACCTAAGCCAGAGGAGACTTCTTCGAGGAGAGAGTACTCTAGGCGGAGCTGCTGTACTTCATCACGTACAGTGATTTGCCACAACTGTATGCCTCGTCACGTTTTGTTCCACCTGTGGCCGTATTCTGTGTGCCATGTATTCGACAAGTCCTCCGCAGGTTTCAGGAGGTATGTGGCACCAGATGTTTGCGCGTAGGTCACGCAGTTAGAGTAAATTACGGGCGAGTGGTTTGTGGGTGCGGAGCTGGTGCCCGAAAGCAACCCAGTTTTATCACATCCGGTCCAGATCAGGCGATTTTGGTCGAGAATATATCAACGTGAGTTCGCTTTCGTGTCTCTCAAACAACTATAGCACGATCATCCTACTGGAAGATACCATCGTCGTCGGAGAAGACATCGAGCGTGAAGGGATGCATATGGTCTGCAGTGACGTACGCATAGTCTACAGCTGTCACAATGGATTCGAGTACTACGACAGTTGCCACGGAAGCCCAAATGTATGTCCCCCGTAGCATAATGCCGGCCCCACCGTCCTGTGTCTGTTTCGCGGTGTACGTTTCCAGAAGCCGTGCACCTGTATCCAGCCACTATCTGCCTGGTGTAACAAGAAGCGTGATTCGTCCGACAGACGACAATTTTCCATTGAGTTACGGTCATATCTTGATGATCCCTCACTCACTGCAGTCTTAATCGCAATCAGTGACGTTGAGTCAATATGGGAACATGTAGTGCTGTGGCGTCCCATTTCAAGAAACTGCATTAAAGTGGTGAACTTCGAAACACTTGAGCGTGACCAGCATTGTGCTCTGTACTCTGTCGTCAGATCTGCCACAGACAGCCGCCCGTCCTGCAGTACAGAAGTCTGTGATGAGACGTGGACGTCCAATACCTTATCGCATGCACACGGTCTTACTATCGTTCAACCACTTCCCACGGATGCTTACGATAGTAGCAAGTGAACATGTGACCAGACTGTTCGTCTACGAGATGCTCGTTTCCGTGCGCACGGTCACAACAATCTGCCCCTTCTCAAAGTCGCTTACGTTTTTGGATTTTCCTTTTAGTGGCCGAATCGTCTCTGATCCGTTTGCATACTTTCGTTATCGTGTCGCTTGTCCGGAATGCCAGCAGGCTGTATTCCGTTTCGTGATAGGCAAACGTCGTCATATTTTGTCTCGTTAGTGTTTGTATAGCGCTTTGTGTGTACTAGAACATATTCGACGCTCAGCCATAACGATATACCTCGAACACTGTGGCATTCTCCATGGCAACTGCCATCGGCTGGTAAGTATCCGTCCTATAAGGATCTGGAAGAGGCCCGCGACTTTCTTACGAATTTTATAAATAACAGACTTCGCAGCTTCTATCACGTGTAATAGCAATATTTGGTTCAGTACGGTGAGATTTTGGAGCATAACGCCAGCATCAAGTGCTCATCTATTAACGATACATTATTTAGTAACGCTGCGTGACACAGGTGCCTTTTTTTCTGTCGTTGGTCTATTTGCCAGCAGGCAAGGGTACCGGGTTCTCTCCTAGAGGAGTGGGGGGTGAATTTAGAGGTCACATTTTTTTCACTCTCTTTTTTCACTCTCTCTCTCCCTCTCTCTCTCTCTCTCTCCTTCCCTCCCTTCCTCTCTCTCGCTCTCTCCTTCCCTTGACTTATAGTCAACCCACGTGCCACATACGTCTATGATTTTATTAATATATATATAATGTTGCAATGTAATCACAAATAACTGTTTTTGCGTCTTTTCTTTTAGAGTGGTTCGGCCCGAGTCTGTGTGCAGGTGAGGTTATGTGGCGTAAGTCTACCGAAAAACTTACTGTGAGCTAAGGTCCAACAATTTTTGTACTTTTATATGGCGTAATTCAATGAAATAACAAATTGTTTATCCAAGGAGCGCGCATAAACTCCAATACATGTATGTGGAGTGCTAAAGAAAAAAGAATAACATGGCTTCCTCCTCCAACAAGCAGTTTATAGAGTCAAAAATGATTGCAGTACTATGATACTGAAACTGATCATAGGTATTAGTGTACCTTTAATACTTTACGACAGCTGTTAATAAGGAATTAATGTTTTTCTTACAGATTTCGGATGAAAATATTACGGATATTAATACAAATCCAGTTTTAAAGGAAAAGCTCAAGAAATACAAAGGTGTTTTTACTGTAACTGATATATATAGTTTTCAATGCGGTATGGTCCGCAGCTGTTATGAAATTTTTTAAGCCTTCAGCTGCCATTTTCTTTATTTCCTGTGCGATTGTACAATTTCGGCCTTAGGCCATTTTCAAGTATTTTATGGATTTTTTTGGTAACAGATTATGTCATATACGTCCTTGCTCCTATGACATCATGTTATGCTCATTAATTAATTCGAGGTGTTTACGTTATTTTAGGAGCAGCACTTGACATTTTGCACGTGCAAACAGCAACGGTCACTTATTTGTATAACCTTACGCCGCATTTCCTTAACTGAACACGTATCGTATTATTTCTGATGAAAGCTACGCCCTGTTTCTGATTTATTTCCAATTTGCGTGGAATATTAAGTTGGTCTGTGCGTTGCACGTGAAGCATGACAATCTGTGCCTGTCCACCCATATGAGTTCCTTGTGTTCAGGAATCACTCGAGAATAAGTGATACTCTTATACGAATTGTCTTGTGCAGAACGAGAACGTAGTTTTGGCTTGAAAGATAATCACGTATGGAGGTCCATTACCACGTGTTGTCAGAAGGTCTTGTCTCCGAAACTGCAGACTCATTTATCCTTTCAATATTTATTTGCTGGAAGAATATAAGATTGTATGACTATATATGACTTTGTAGCAAGATTCAGGAGTTACTTGAATGCAGGTTTATCTTCTGTTTCCCTGTGCATCGAGACGTCCCATCCCACTCTTTCTTCACAACTCAAAATACATGAGGTAGTTTCATTTGCCATCAACTTCTATCTCCGTAATACAAAACAGTAAAGGACTTCCCTCGTTTTCCGTATCAAAAAATATCTGCTTGATTCAAAGATGGATTGCGTCCCAG
Source organism: Schistocerca serialis cubense (assembly GCF_023864345.2). NCBI lineage: Eukaryota > Metazoa > Arthropoda > Insecta > Orthoptera > Acrididae > Schistocerca > Schistocerca serialis. Next base: position 929,276,400 of record NC_064640.1, on the reverse strand, counting down.
GGAATACATTTGTAAGTTAATGAAACTCGACCGCAAACATTAATTTCATTCCAAGTAATTTCCTTGTCTCTTTCCAGAAAGCTTTTCTTTATGCAAAGAATAATACACTCCTGGAAATTGAAATAAGAACACCGTGAATTCATTGTCCCAGGAAGGGGAAACTTTATTGACACATTCCTGGGGTCAGATACATCACATGATCACACTGACAGAACCACAGGCACATAGACACAGGCAACAGAGCATGCACAATGTCGGCACTAGTACAGTGTATATCCACCTTTCGCAGCAATGCAGGCTGCTATTCTCCCATGGAGACGATCGTAGAGATGCTGGATGTAGTCCTGTGGAACGGCTTGCCATGCCATTTCCACCTGGCGCCTCAGTTGGACCAGCGTTCGTGCTGGACGTGCAGACCGCGTGAGACGACGCTTCATCCAGTCCCAAACATGCTCAATACGGGACAGATCCGGAGATTTTGCTGGCCAGGGTAGTTGACTTACACCTTCTAGAGCACGTTGGGTGGCACGGGATACATGCGGACGTGCATTGTCCTGTTGGAACAGCAAGTTCCCTTGCCGGTCTAGGAATGGTAGAACGATGGGTTCGATGACGGTTTGGATGTACCGTGCACTATTCAGTGTCCCCTCGACGATCACCAGTGGTGTACGGCCAGTGTAGGAGATCGCTCCCCACACCATGATGCCGGGTGTTGGCCCTGTGTGCCTCGGTCGTATGCAGTCCTGATTGTGGCGCTCACCTGCACGGCGCCAAACACGCATACGACCATCATTGGCACCAAGGCAGAAGCGACTCTCATCGCTGAAGACGACACGTCTCCATTCGTCCATCCATTCACGCCTGTCGCGACACCACTGGAGGCGGGCTGCACGATGTTGGGGCGTGAGCGGAAGACGGCCTAACGGTGTGCGGGACCGTAGCCCAGCTTCATGGAGACGGTTGCGAATGGTCCTCGCCGATACCCCAGGAACAACAGTGTCCCTAATTTGCTGGGAAGTGGCGGTGCGGTCCCCTACGGCACTGCGTAGGATATTACGGTCTTGGCGTGCATCCGTGCGTCGCTGCGGTCCGGTCCCAGGTCGACGGGCACGTGCACCTTCCGCCGACCACTGGCGACAACATCGATGTACTGTGGAGACCTCACGCCCCACGTGTTGAGCAATTCGGCGGTACGTCCACCCGGCCTCCCGCATGCCCACTATACGCCCTCGCTCAAAGTCCGTCAACTGCACATACGGTTCACGTCCACGCTGTCGCGGCATGCTACCAGTGTTAAAGACTGCGATGGAGCTCTGTATGCCACGGCAAACTGGCTGACACTGACGGCGGCGGTGCACAAATGCTGCGCAGCTAGCGCCATTCGACGGCCAACACCGCGGTTCCTGGTGTGTCCGCTGTGCCGTGCGTGTGATCATTGCTTGTACAGCCCTCTCGCAGTGTCCGGAGCAAGTATGGTGGGTCTGACACACCGGTGTCAATGTGTTCTTTTTTCCATTTCCAGGAGTGTAGTTTTTGAAGTCATGTTAGGGACAGTAGTAATGTATCTTATCCTAACGTATATTATCAGTCGTGATCACAAATTATATTTTATTTCATTAGTGGTGACCATTTTAAGTCTTAGTAGACCACTTTAGAACAGTGGATGGCACAGTTGATGACACAAGTAGACGATGAGCATAGCTGTTGCATGTACCTAGAGGCACTAGTTGCCAACAGGTGTCTCCCGGAATATATAACAGCTCTGCTCAACGTCTACCCATGTCACCAACGCTGTCACCTACTGCTCAGAAGACCGTCTACTAAGAATGATACCAGTCACCAGCTGTGAAATAAAATGTCATTTGCGATCGCCAATGATTGTTTTCATTATAAACGATATTGGAGTGTGAAGCCAGAGGCAATAATATGGTTCAAATGGCTCTGAGCACTATGCGACTTAACTTCTGAGGTCATCAGTCGCCTAGAACTTAGAACTAATTAAACCTAACTAACCTAAGGACATCACACACATCCATGCCCGAGGCAGGATTCGAACCTGCGACCGTAGCGGGCGCTCGGCTCCAGACTGTAGCGCCTAGAACCGCACGGCCACTCCGGCCGGCAGGCAATAATATATTTATGACAGACGGTTGATTTCTTAATCAATTTAATCCACACCATGCATAGCCGGTTCGATAGGAGGGAGCTGTACCAGTAGTAATATTATATGGCCTATATTTACATTGGATATCTGAGGTCACAGGCCTCCTAACGTCATCATCGTTGTAAGTGACGTCATCATCGTAGTCTGTGCGATGCCATACCTTCTTTCCCTCTCTCTCTCTCTCTCTCTTTCACTTTCCCTCCATCCTTATCTACAGCCAGTCGCAGCGCAGTATCAAAAATGAAGGAATCAACGAAAATTCATGGAAATAGCCCAACTGCCCAGTTGCCAATTTTGTTAACTCAAAATTAAAATCCTTCTCTCCTCCTTATTTCCAGCCAATCATAGCGCGCTATTAAAATGAAAAAAATATAAGATGGTGGAAATATCTCAACTGCCTAAGGCAAAGTACCCGAATATGGCACCTTATGTAAATATGACCACCCTGTCTAAACTCACCAGCAAGTGCTACTTTCATTCTTAAGAGAAGTCTGCAGTGCTAAGGTTTAGATGCTAGGTGTTAGGCTGTCGATACCAGGTGGTAGCCGTTAGGCAAAACCCATTAGCCATTATGCATTATCAATTACCTGTTAGCCGTTAAGCTTTACGTATTAGGCATTAACCACTAGACGTTATGGAGTGTAAACGTAGAGGGAATGTTGGACACTTGAAGGGAATGGTGGACGATGGTGGTCACCTGGGATAGGAAGCATGGGCGGGTTGTAAAATAACTGCATATGCATTAGGAATCAAGTGTTATTGAGTCTTAAATAGTATTATGATACGAGAGGGATGTCAGCTACTAGATCTTAAATAGTGTTATATCACTAGAAGCTATAAGCAAGATCTGCTGTTGTAGTCTAACTCAATTTAATCTTGTGTGTTAGAAAAAGGTAGTACATGTGATTTTAGTCGCTGCAATATTTAAGGTACTATGCGTTAGGCATTATGCATTAGGCGTTAGGTGTTACTGGGTGGAAACCTAGGGCGAGGGGTGGGGGTGGACATCTAGGAGGGAACTGGTCGACATCTAGGAAGGGAATAGTGGACACCTAGAGGAATGATGGACACCTTGTAAAAGAACTACATTCGGCATCAGGACATAGGCATTACTGGTTTTAAGTAGTAGTCTAACACCATATAGATGTCAGCTGCTAGGTCTTAAATTAGTATTTCATCACTAGATGTAAATTAGATCTCCCGTAGTGGTCTAGATGAATTTAATGTTGTGTGTATTGAATCAGTAGTACAGACCATTTTAGGTGCAGAAATACTTTATTTGAAAGTTCTCTGAGGCCTCAGAGTGTGAGAAATCTTACATACAGTACAAATTTATTTTGCTGAGTTTCCTTAAGATTTTGAACACTATTGCAAGCATGTAAGCTGTGTGTATTTTAATAAATTATACATATAATTTAGGTGCAGAAATAATTAGTTTGAGACTCCATAGAGCTTGCAAAGTGTGCGAGATCACATATATAATAGTCCAGTCAACGAAGGAAAATTTGGGGAAAAATTTGGGTCGTGAACAACACACTAAAAATCCTAATGAATAGGACGTGAACGGGGGGAGGGGGATGGGGTTGACGGCGGTATTTGAATGTCACTTTCTAAAGTTTTTCTTGAATAATTTGAAAATCATGGCCTCTAGCGAAAATGTTTCCCAACAGGGAATCAAACTACATTCATCAGTTTCCTACAAAATATCTGTGTTCCTTTTTCTCCAGGACTAATAGTTTTCTCGTTGCAGGGGATGGAAAAATCGAAGATTAAAATAGTGTTTTAGTGGTATAAAACAAATGTGTAGTATTAAATAACATGGGCCAAGAACAAATATTAAATGCATTTATCAAATGAAGGGCTTATTTCAATAGTGGTACAAGTCCATTTTTGTTCATTTTGAGATACAGAGTCCTAAAGTTAAATGAGCGCTGAAAAATCTGCAGTTGAGTTACCAGAAATATTAAAGCATATGGCTTCTTGCTAGAGATGAACCTTTATCTCTGTTTGTTTGGATCATTAATTTCAGAAGCATTATAGACAGAAAAGTGGAGGTAATGGAGTTGTACCATTATTGAAATAAGCCCTTCATATCTAAGTGCAGTGGAAGCGTCTAAAGGGATAAACTGAGTTCTGAGGGCGTAACACCGCGGAAAGGCGAGGGTGGTGGATAGAAGCGCGGCGGAACGCAGGTCACTGGAATGTGTTCAAAATGGTTCAAATGGCTCTGAGCACTATGGGACTCAACTGCTGAGGTCATTAGTCCCCTAGAACTTAGAACTAGTTAAACCTAACTAACCTAAGGACATCACAAACATCCATGCCCGAGGCAGGATTCGAACCTGCGACCGTAGCTGTCTTGCGGTTCCAGACTGCAGCGCCTTTAACCGCACGGCCACTTCGGCCGGCTGGAATGTGTTAATGCAATTTCCTCCTTCATAGGTCTGCATAATGAAGAGCGAGCAGACAGTTCCCCATTCTGTCTACCGCACTACGTCAGAACAACAACTGCATGGTATTTCCGCAGCTCACCTTACGAATCACTGGTGACGCTGTGTGCAGACATGCCCAGGGTGATTTATTTTCAACGAAGTGCGTTAACTCTACGTGGAGCACAGATCTGAATTACTAACGATATTAACACAAGAAACACTTATGAACAGAATGTATGTAAATCTCTGCACAGTGTTCTACAATGCCAGAGGGAGAATTGATTCTTAGCCATCCTGTACGGTAGCTGCAGCGTTTTCTGGGAATGCGAACTTCCTCCACCACAACTGCAGTTCGATTTTCGGTTCACTGGGACTGGCTATAGCTCCCTAACATGTCCTTTTCAGTTTCTCATGTGAGTAGCAAATTCACTTCACTGATCTCATGTTGATATAGTGGAGTTATTTTCAGTTTATTTACTGAGTATTTATTTGCGGTTGTTAAAAGAGCTACTATGTATAAAGGCTAAACAGCTGGAGCTGCCATCTGTCTACCAGACTGAAGAATCTGCTCCATGTGTAACAAGCTGTCAATATTTATTCGAGAATGTCCATTTCATTGTCTGCGCTCTCAATGGCTGAAATAATTTAAACATCATGGGATTATCAAATGCATCACCCAGCCGTAGCTCTCTCCACACCGGCAGAGACCCAGAGGCCTAAATTGGCTCCCTTTGTAATAGAAGTAGGCCCCCTTGGTGTTACGGAAATTCATGTATCTCCACACAACCGAAGCATTACGGCAGATTGCTTTTCTAAATGTAAATATGATCAGTTCTATTCCATCAGACGTATTGACACCTTTCAAGATGTACTGTGGATGTGTGGTAAGTGGATTCAGTCAACGCAGTCCACTCTACAAGTTCCAGCAGTTTCGGATTAGAAGAAATTTGTACAGTCTACCAGAACACAATTAATGGTGTGAGAAGAGCAACAGCATTCTGGTATTCATTAATTCACTAGCAAGTGACTACGACATAGTTACATGGGATTCTGATATGCTGTTAACGACAGAAAATAGCAAGCTACCACATTTACCAATACAATCTCTTTCCCACCAACACCCTATACGTCACTGAAAGCATCACGCTTACAAATTAAACACTTCTCAGCCAGTACTTATAGAAATGTATTTTACATAAAAGCTCATTTAACAACTACAAATAATGCAATCAATTAATAAATAGAAAATAACACCATTATATAAACACAAGCTGCCATTTACATAAGGGGATTGGGAAGAAATTGCTGGGGAGGTACAGTACGTCCGTAAACTGAAATGCTAGCAGGTCTCGTGGTGTAGAAAGTCGCCTTTCCTAGATCGACGCTACAAATGCCTTACAGGATGACTAAGAATGAGTGTCACCTCTATCACTTTAGAAAATGTGTGCAGAGATTTACGTAGAATCTGTACATATGCTTCTCTTGAAACTGTTGTAAGTGTTCTGTCAATGAATCGCAGTCTTTTGTTTGCTCTACCCACAATATTATCTATGTGATCGTTCCAATTTAGGTTATTTGTAATTGTAGTCCCTAAGTATTTAGTTGAATTTACAACCTTCAAATTTGTGTGACTTATCGCGTAATCGATATAAATGTTTGATCTGTAGTGATCTTGCCATTGAGACCTGCTTTTAACTTTATCTAGTGTCTTTGCAAAACCCATACAATAGGAAGTCAGAGCAGTGCAAAAGTACTTCAATATGGTTCTCCGTAAGTAATATGAGATGACGGGCAACCATTTTCGTCCCACTGGGTAATAATTCTAGTTATAAAGTGTTGCATATATTTGTCTCAATTATCTTTTGATAAGTTCTTCCTTCTGTAGGGCCTCTTTGATCTTTTATAATGCTGAATGCTGGATCTTCTCTTTGGCATTTCGTCGAATATCGGAAAAACTGCTGGACACGCGCGCATCGAGACTCATTTCTTGGGCGTGAATGGTTGCGGTCTTATTCTTCCCCCTCCACCCTCGTCCTCCGCAAATATAACATAGCGTCACACTCCCATTTTATGTGTCACAAATCCTTAAGTTTTTAACAGTAATAATAAGAAAATAAGCTAAATGTTTGCTCTTTGGCACCCATCCTCTCTTGTATCTGCGCCTGGATGCCCACTATGCATGTGACTCATCGATGCTTTTGTATCCGCTAATACCTCGACAGCTCGGACCGTAGGGAGAATGTCCTGTTAGTATTCGGGTTCCTGACCGTAAAGGATCCTAAGATAATTTAGTCTAAAAATAAATAAGAAGAAAACAAAAACTATGGTAGTAGGGAAGACAAAAGAGAATGGTAAAGTTAATATTAAACTAGAAGATGATGTTCTAGACTAGGTTGATAACTTCTGTTATTTGGGGAGCACAATCGCTGACGACAATAAATGTATCACAGATACAAAGAGCAGAATAGCCTTGGCAAAGCAAGCGTTCCAAAATAAAAGGAATTTACAAACAGACAATCACATAAGCCTAGAAAGCAGGAAAAAGTTTGCCAAAACTTTTGTCTGGAGTGTTTTAACATACGCATGTGCAGCGTGGACTCTGAGAAAGGTAGAGAAAAAGAGGCTGGAAGCAATGGAAATGTGCATATGGAGAAGAATGACGAAAACAAGCTGGGTAGATAGAAAACGTAATGAACAAGTCTTAAGAGAAGTGCATGAGAACAGAACGCTACTAAATTATATAGGAAGAAGAAAATCAAAAATGATAGGGCACATAATGAGACATAACCAGTTCGTAATGAATGTATTTGAAGGAAAAGTTTTAGGGAAATAACAAAGAGGCAGGCCAAGAGCAACGTATTTTAATAACATCAAAGAAGATATGGGGATGAAATCGTATGAAGAATTGAAGAGGATGGCAATGGAGAGAGGGACGTGGCTAAATCGACAAGGCATAGCCTTGAGTTTATGATGATGATGATCGTAAAGGAGACGGATTTTTCGCAGCCTTTTGGGGCCACTGCGCCGCCCACGTCTAACTTAGCCGGCGTCTCCATCAAGCCATGTCACGCAGGGCTCGGAATCACGTATTAAGTACGACAGTAGGGTCCTCAAGAAGAACTGACACGTTACACCGGAACCACATGAACTGATGAACTGCTTGCCCAAGCAGAGATTGCTGCTGTTTATATCTTCAATGAATGTATATTCCAATATTCAATAAATGAGTTCTAGAACCTTCTAGAAACTACGAATCTTAACGATAAACAATTTCAGTAGTCGTGAAAACAACCGGTACTTCGGCATCCAACGCCTATAGCCGCTATACCACGGTAGACGACATGTAGCATACCCCAATATTTCACTACAAAACGGTATGTGCTCTCTTTGCAGAACTGAGTAATTCCTCGTTAGAATAAGAACATTATTTAACAGTAAGAGATTTCAGTCCATTATGCCCAAAGTGACTCAGGCGTGTTTGTGCATTGCTAGTGACAGGAGCAGTCTTTATGTGATAGTACAATTTGATGCCACAAATACGCTATTTGGACCCAGTGGCTAAAATCCTATGTCACCTGGAAGGAGATCAAAGACAGATCGCAGCCTCCGCAGCATTCAGTCTAACACAAATTGTGGTATCGATAGCTACGATGCCACAACCTAGGTCAGCTCTGCTAGGTTCGCACTACAAGAGACACTGACGACAGCACCCTCTAGTCGGTGCTGTCGAGGTCTACCTTCTCCGCGACTGCTTCAGCCCATTTCATCAGGTGCAGCCAGCCAGGACACTTCGCTTCAACTTCGCACCACCTTGCAAGTTATGTAATATGTTTGCATATATTTATCTACTAGAAAAGGTGCTTAAACCGTATTTACAGTACCGAGAGATTAGTACCTTTTCCTTTTCCTGTTCCTTCCCCACGCGCCGCCGCCCAGGCAGGATTAAAACAAATTGTCATTGCAAGGCTTTGCCGATGTTTACGTGGCAACCGGGAGTATAAGGTCCACCAATATAGGCAGTTCACAACAGGCCCCATATCTAACACTAAACGTGCAACGACGTCTACAACAGAAATGAACGCAGAGGTTTTAGCTTCCTCGGGAGTCGGAGATCGCGAAATAAACTGTGTATTGTAGAGTCGCAGCTTCTGGTTTATACGTTAGGCGTCGGGCAGCGCGTGTTCTGCATACAGTATTGCAGAGATAGACACATTTTTTGTGGTATCAGCCACATCTAGGTTCTGTTTTGAAAGGATAGATCATTGTGCTCTTTAGGGATAAATCTCATTTTCGCTTGTACTATGATTCCCGTTGCACATTCGTCCATGAGAGAAGGGGGCAGGCGGTACATTCATAGCAACATCATGTAATGAGATCAAGTTGATGCTGGTGGGGTCTTGGTTTCGAGAATCATAGTGTAGAATTTGCAAAAGGAATTTCTCATTTTTATTTATGGTCGGAGCAATACGGTTAACGCCCAGAGGTATAGCTATAACTACTCAAGCTTCATTGCGTCTTTTCATTTTTGCGGATGCTAGACACTTCTTGAAACGGACGTCTAGCTACTCCGGTGCATGAGTTTCTTGCAAGCTATCTACCACATGGACAGACCAAAAGAGTTCCTTAATCTGCTTGTGGATGCAGTATACCTGCGACAAACTACAGCTGTCACCATTGCGTCTTCCCGACCCCCGTACAGCTCTTAGGAACGGGAGAGACTACTGTTACCGTACTGTTACTTTATCACAAAAGAGCGAACATGCTACGTCGCAGACTAGTAATGGTGGCAGCTAGAGGTAACCACGTTAGCAATAACTGTTTCGTTGATGCTGAATAGATTTTTGAGACTTTGAAAAAGCTTTGTAATAACTTGTGTTGCACACTGTGGCATGAAAAAGTTTTGTGATTAAATTTTAGTGTCTCTATAAGCCTTCCCACATCCTATTCAGGAAATATGCTACCAGTACTTGTTTATCCTTAACTTCTACACTCCTGGAAATGGAAAAAAGAACACATTGACAACGGTGTGTCAGACCCACCATACTTGCTCCGGACACTGCAAGAGGGCTGTACAAGCAATGATCACACGCACGGCACAGCGGACACACCAGGAACCGCGGTGTTGGCCGTCGAATGGCGCTAGCTGCGCACCATTTGTGCACCGCCGCCGTCAGTGTCAGCCAGTTTGCCGTGGCATACGGAGCTCCATCGCAGTCTTTAACACTGGTAGCATGCCGCGACAGCGTGGACGTGAACCGTATGTGCAGTTGACGGACTTTGAGCGAGGGCGTATAGTGGGCATGCGGGAGGCCGGGTGGACGTACCGCCGAATTGCTCAACACGTGGGGCGTGAGGTCTCCACAGTACATCGATGTTGTCGCCAGTGGTCGGCGGAAGGTGCACGTGCCCGTCGACCTGGGACCGGACCGCAGCGACGCACGGATGCACGCCAAGACCGTAGGATCCTACGCAGTGCCGTAGGGGACCGCACCGCCACTTCCCAGCAAATTAGGGACACTGTTGCTCCTGGGGTATTGGCGAGGACCATTCGCAACCGTCTCCATGAAGCTCGGCTACGGTCCCGCACACCGTTAGGCCGTCTTCCGCTCACGCCCCAACATCGTGCAGCCCGCCTCCTGTGGTGTCGCGACAGGCGTGAATGGAGGGACGAATGGAGACGTGTCGTCTTCAGCGATGAGAGTCGCTTCTGCCTTGGTGCCAATGATGGTCGTATGCGTGTTTGGCGCCGTGCAGGTGAGCGCCATAATCAGGACTGCATACGACCGAGGCACACAGGGCCAACACCCGGCATCATGGTGTGGGGAGCGATCTCCTACACTGGCCGTACACCACTGGTGATCGTCGAGGGGACACTGAATAGTGCACGGTACATCCAAACCGTCGTCGAACCCATCGTTCTACCATTCCTAGACCGGCAAGGGAACTTGCTGTTCCAACAGGACAATGCACGTCCGCATGTATCCCGTGCCACCCAACGTGCTCTAGAAGGTGTAAGTCAACTACCCTGGCCAGCAAGATCTCCGGATCTGTCCCCCATTGAGCATGTTTGGGACTGGATGAAGCGTCGTCTCACGCGGTCTGCACGTCCAGCACGAACGCTGGTCCAACTGAGGCGCCAGGTGGAAATGGCATGGCAAGCCGTTCCACAGGACTACATCCAGCATCTCTACGATCGTCTCCATGGGAGAATAGCAGCCTGCATTGCTGCGAAAGGTGGATATACACTGTACTAATGCCGACATTTTGCATGCTCTGTTGCCTGTGTCTATGTGCCTGTGGTTCTGTCAGTGTGATCATGTGATGTATCTGACCCCAGGAATGTGTCAATAAAGTTTCCCCTTCCTGGGACAATGAATTCACGGTGTTCTTATTTCAATTTCCAGGAGTGTATATGCTGGTGTGTATCGCTATTTTGGAAGGCAGGAGAGGAAAACGGTTTCGTTTCTTGTTGTTTGGTTATAAAGGGAAGTTAACGTTCTGTGGTTGCGAAGATCATTATAGGTAGGATACAAGTTCAAGTTAGACAGAAATGGAGAAGGTAATCAGTAGTGAACTGGAATTAGAAAGCGATTGATTTAGGAAATCGGAATAGCCGGAAGGGAACTAAGACTCTGATACTCCCTACTACTACTCCGATGACTTGCAATTGACCAATTTAACTATTATGTCATTACAGTTTATAATCAACTGTATCGTGCAAGTACTTGAAAGCTTTGCAGAATGTACCAAGATCACAGGTCGGATACTAATTTCTTTCGAGCCAGGGAATTCGACGTCGGACACAGAATTGAAATCGCTTTTATCCTAACTTCGCTGCACGTTGCACGGCATCATCAAGTTCTTAATGCTATTCACTGTTGTCTATCTATATCTATACTCAAGAAGCCACCTTATAGTATGTTGGGGTGGGTACCACTGCCGGTTTCCCTCTTTCCTGTTATAAATGGAAATACCGCGTGGGGAAATAAGATTGTTGGCAAGTCTGAGTCTCATACCGAATACCTCTAATTTTACTTTCAGATCTTTTCGAGAGATACACGTCAGAGAAAGCAATATATTTGTTGATTCTTATGGGAATGTTTGCTCTCAGAATTTTGACAGTAAACAATGGCATGATACTGTGCACTTCCTGTAGCGTCTGCCACTGAAGTTGGATCCCACCTCAGTGACGCTTACAAGCTTATTAAAGGAACCTATGATGAAACGCGGTGCACTTCTTTGGATCTTATGTATTTGCTATATTAGTTCTATCCGGTAGAGGTCCTAGACTGACGAGTATTGTTGAAGTATCAGTCGAACGAGGGTTTTTAATCCACCCCATTCCTCTGTGGACTATACTTCATAATGATTCTCCTGATGAATCTCAGACTTGCGTTTGCCTTTCCTAATATAAATTTTATGCTGTCATTCAACTTTAAATTGTTCTGCACGCGTACATCTACATCTACATGCATACTCTGCAAATCAAATTTAAGTGCCTGGCAGAGGGTTCATCAAACCACCTTCACAATTCTCTATTATTCCAATCTCGTATAGCGCGCGGAAAGAATGAACACCTATATCTTTCGGTACGAGCTCTGATTTCCCTTATTTTATCGTGGTGATCGTTCCTCCCTATGTAGGTCGGTGTCAACAAACTATTTTCGCATTCGGAGGAGAAAGTTGGTGATTGGAATTTCCTGAGAAGATTCCGTCGCAACGAAAAACGCCTTTCTTTTAATGATGTCCAGCCCAAATCCTGTACCATTTCTGTGACACTCTCTCCCATATTTCGCGATAATACAAAACGTGCAGCCTTTCCTTGAACTTTTTCGATGTACTCCGTCAGTCCTCTCTGGTAAGGATCCCACACAGAGCAGCAGTATTCTAAAAGAGGACGGCCAAGCGTAGTGTAGGCAGTCTCCTTAGTAGATGTGTTACATTTTCTAAGTATCCTGCCAATAAAACGCAGTCTTTTGTTAGCCTTCCCCACAACATTTTCTATGTGTTCCTTCCAATTTAAGTTGTTCGTAAGTGTAATGCCTAGGTATTTAGAATTTACGGTTTTTAGATTAGACTGATTTATCGTGTAACCGAAGATTAACGAGTTTCTTTTAGCACCCATATGGATGACCTCACACTTTTCGTTATTTAGAGTCAACTGCCACTTTTCTCACCATTCAGATATATTTTCTAAATCGTTTTGCAGTTTGTTTTGGTCTTCTGATGACTTTGTTAGTCGATAAACGACAGCGCCATGTGCAAACAACCGAAGACGGCTGCTCAGATTGTCTCCAAAATCGTTAATATAGATAAGGAACAGCAAATGGCCTATAACAGCACCTTGGGGAACGCCAGAAATCACTTCTGTTTTACTCGATGACTTTCCGTCAAATACTACGATCTGTGACCTCCCTGACAGGAAATCACAAATCCAGTCACATAACTGAGACGATGTTCCATAAGCACGCAAGTTCACTACAAGCCGCTTGTGTGGTACAGTGTCAAAAGCCTTCCGGAAATCCAGAAATGTGGAATCGATCTGAAATCCCTTGTCAATAGCACTCAACACTTCGTGTGAATAAAGAGCTAATTGTGTTTCACAGGAACGATGTTTTCTAAACCCATGTTGACTGTGTGTCAATAGACCGTTTTCTTCGAGGTAATTCGTGATGTTCGAACACAATGTATGTTCTCAAATCCCGCTGCATATCGACATTAACGATATGGGCCTGTAATTTAGTGTATTACTCCTACTACCTTTCTTGAATATTGGTGTGACCTGTGCAACTTTCCACTCTTTGGGTAAGGATCTTTCGTCGAACGAACGGTTGTATATGATTGTTGAATATGGAGCTAATGCATCAGCATACTCCGAAAGGAACCTAATTGGTATACAGTCTGGGCCAGAAGTCTTGCTTTTATTAAGTGATTTAAGTTGCTTCACTACTCCGAGTACATTTACTAATACCAGATCTGACTGTTTCGATTGATAGTTCGACAACTGAGTAATCATACAAAAACAGAATTTCCGACCTATTTGTCCGCAATACGCTAAATTCGTTTATGTTGATAGTCAACTACAAAAACTGAACCATGTGGGGATCATCTCTCCGTTAAGAGTTCAATTCTGTATTCCATTTTCTAGAACCTCTTCATTCCAATCACAAAGCTAGTCTGATGTGCCGTATGGTCTTCTTTTCTTCATGAGATGACAGTGCGAAACTTTTTCGGTGTTCAACATACACTACTGGCCATTAAAATTGCTACACCAAGAAGAAATGCAGATGATAAACGGGTATTCATTGGACAAATATATTATACTAGAACTGTCATGTGATTACATTTTCACGCAATTTGGGTGCATAGATCCTGAGAAATCAGTACCCAGAATAACCGACTCTGGCCGTAATAACGGCCTTTATACGCCTAGGCATTGAGTCAAACAGAGCTTGGATGGCGTGTATAGGTACAGCTGCCCATGCAGCTTCAACACGATACCACAGTTCATCAAGAGTAGTGACTGGCGTATTGAGCTCGGCCACAATTGACCAGACGTTTTCAATTGGTCACAGATCTCGAGAATGTCCTGGTCAGGGCAGCAGTCTGAACATTTTCTGTATCCAGAAAGGCCCGTACAGGACCTGCAACATGCGGTCATGCATTATCCTGCTGAAATTTATGGTTTCGCAGGGATGGAATGAAGGGTAAACTGCTACGGTCGCAGGTTCGAATCCTACCTCGAGCATGGATGTGTGTGATGTCCTTAGGTTAGTTAGGTTTAAGTAGTTCTAAGCTCTATGGGACTGATGACCACAGATGTTAAGTCCCATAGTGCTCAGAGCCATTTGAACCAATTTTGAAGGGTAAAGGCACGGGTCGTAACACATCTGAAATATAACGTCCACTGTTCAACGTGCCGTTAATGCGAACAACAGGTGACCGAGACGTGTAACCAAAGGCACCCCATGCCATCACGCCGGGTGGTACGCCAGTATGGCGATGACGAATACACGCTTTCAATGTGCGTTCACCGCGATGTCGCCAAACACGGATGCGACCATCAAGATGCTATAAACAGATCCTGGATTCATCCGAAGAAATGGCGTTTTGCCATTCATGCACCAAGGTTCGTCGTTGAGTTCACCATCACAGGCGCTCCTGTCTGTGATGCAGCGTCAAGGATAACCGCAGCCATGGTCTCCGAGCTGATAGTCCATGCTGCTGCAAACGTCGTCGAACTGTTCGTGCAGATGGTTGTTGTCTTGCAAACGTCCCCATCTGTTGACTCAGGGATCGAGATGTGGCTGCACGATCCATTACAGCCATGCGGATAAGATACCTGTCATCTCGACTGCTAGTGATACGAGGCCGTTGGGATCCAGCACGGCGTTCCGTTTTACCCTCCTGAACCCACCGATTCCATATTCTGCTAACAGTCTTTGGATCTCGACCAACGCGAGCAGCAGTGTCGCGATACGATAAACCACAATAGCGATAGGCTACAATCCGACCTTTATCAATGTCGCAAACGTGATGGTAGGCATTTCTCCTCCTTACACGAGGCATCACAACAACGTTTCACCAGGCATCGCCGGTCAACTGCTGTTTGTGTATGAGAAATCGGTTGGAAACTTTCCTCATGTCAGCACATTGTAGGTGTCGCCACCGGCGACCGCCTTGTGTGAATGCTCAGAAAAACTAATCATTTGCATATCTCAGCATCTTCTTCCTGTCGGTTAAATTTCTCGTCTGTAGCACGTCATCTTCGTGGTGTAACAATATTAATGGCCAGTAGTGTAATTTCATGTGTG
Organism: Schistocerca serialis cubense; assembly: GCF_023864345.2. Lineage (NCBI taxonomy): Eukaryota > Metazoa > Arthropoda > Insecta > Orthoptera > Acrididae > Schistocerca > Schistocerca serialis. Next base: position 929,260,990 of record NC_064640.1, on the reverse strand, counting down.
GATTCTACGATCGTGGTGTAACGCTACGGAGGCTCAGCCGCGCGTTTGGAATACACGTGCACGGATTAAAAATAAAGCCTTGTACCAGGAAACATTTGAGATCCATTTCTGGAGCAATATACGTGGCACGCGCCATATGCGGTGGCACCAGAGCGATGGCATCCGGCTGCTTCTCAGAACACGCGAAGCGAAGCTGGGTGAACGGCAGCTGTGCCGTACGTCTACTGCATAACTGCCATTTGATACAGCGTGCAAGTTAGGGAACCAGCTAACTGTAACTGCTCCAGTTATGCGACTGCGCGGCTGGTGGTAGAATAGACACTCACAGCGAATGTGATTACAATGTGGAACGACGTTACAGACTGTGCATACCGCTTTGGAAGTCGTGCATGCCAACTACACTGACGGAAAAATAATCGCAACACCACATAATACACTACTGGCCATTAAAATTGCTACACCACAAAGATGACGTGCTAGAGACGCGAAATTTTACCAACAGGAAGAAGATGCTGTGATATGCAAATGATTAGCTTTTCAGAGCTTTCACACAAGGTTGGCGCCGGTGGCGACATCTACAACGTGCTGACATGAGGAAAGTTTACAACCGATTTCTCACACACAAACAGCAGTTCACTGGCGTTGTCTGGTGAAACGTTGTTGTCATGCCTCGTGTAAGGAGGAGAAATGCCTACCATCACGTTTCCGAATTTGATAAAGGTCGGATTGTAGCCTATCACGATTGCGTTTTAACGTATCGCGACATTGCTGCTCACTTTGGTCGAGATCCATTGACTGTTGGCAGTATATGGAATCGGTGGATTCTGGAGGGTAATACGGAAAGTCTTGCTGGATCCCAACGGCCTCGTATCACTTGCAGTCGAGATGACAGGCGTATTATCCGGCGTGATGGTATGGGGTGCCATCGGTTACACGTCTCGGTCACCTCTTGTTCGCATTGACGGCATTTTGAACAGTGGACGTTACATTTCGGATGTGTTACGATCCGTGGCTCTACCCTTCATTCGATTCCTGCGGAATTCTACATTTCAGCAGGATAATGCGCGACCGCACCGCCCCCGGTAGCTGAGTGGTCAGCGCGACGGAATGTCAGTCATAAGGGTCCGGATTCGATTACCGGCTGGGTCGGATATTTTCTCCGCACAGGGACTGGGTGTTGTGTTGTCAAAATCATTATCATTTCATCCACATCGACGCGCAAGTCGCCGAAGTGGCGTCAAACCAAAAGACTTGCACCAGGCGAACGGTCTTCCCGACGGGAGGCCCTCGTCACACGACATTATTATTTTATGCGCGACCGCATGTTGCAGGTCCTGTACGGGCCTTTCTGGAGAAAGAAAATGTTCGACTGCTGCCCTGACCGGCTCATTCTCATGATATCTCACCAATTGAAATCGTCTGGTCAATGGCGGCCAAAGCAACCGGCTCGTCACTATACGCCAGTCACCACTCTTGATGAACTGTGGTATCGTGCTGAAGCTGCATGGGCAGCTGTACCTGTACACGCCATCCAAGCTCTGTTTGACTCAATGCCTAGGCGTATCAAGGCCGTTATTACGGCTGGTGTTCGACTGCTGCCCTGACCGGCTCATTCTCATGATATCTCACCAATTGAAATCGTCTGGTCAATGGCGGCCGAGCAACCGGCTCGTCACTATACGCCAGTCACCACTCTTGATGAACTGTGGTATCGTGCTGAAGCTGCATGGGCAGCTGTACCTGTACACGCCATCCAAGCTCTGTTTGACTCAATGCCTAGGCGTATCAAGGCCGTTATTACGGCCAGAGGTGGTTGTTCTGTGTACTGGTTTCTCAGGATCTATATACCCAAACTGCGTGAAGATGTAATCACATGACAGTTCTAGTATAATATATTTGTCCAATGAATACCCGTTTATCAACTGCATTGCTTCTTGGTGTAGCAATTTTAAAGGCCAGTATTGCAGTTAATGTAGAATAATGAAATATCTTGGATACATATGCCTAGGTAAAATATTTAAGTGATCAACGTTGGAAGATCATAGGCTAATGTGAGCACGAGATATACCATTGGAAATGTGAAATGCTGGTTCACTAATAACCGGTGTAACTGCCAGAAAGTTGAAAGCAAGCATGAACACGTGGATACATTGTGTTGTAGAGTTCTCGTATGTCACTTTCGGGGATGGAGTTCCATGCCTATGCACTTGGTCAGTCAATATAGGGACGGTTAGTGCTGTTTGTGGATGAGGCTGTAGGTTTCGCTCGATGACAGATCTGATGATAGAGCAGTCCAAGGAAATATGTCGACACTCTGTAGAGCATGTTGGGTTACAACAATGGTATGTGTGCGAGCGTTATTTTTTTGGAAAGCACACCCTGGAATGCTGTTCATGAATGGCCGCACAACAGGGTGACTGACGTACAGTTTTGCACTTGCAAACTGAATTTACTCTATACATCGACAGAATGGGTATACTGCCTCTCTCCTGGGGGGTGTACAGGAAACTGATGACCTTAGCTATTTGATCTCCTTAATCCTTTACTCTGCATGATTTGATATTTGCTCTCCTTGTGACATCTGGTGAAGTGTAACAACAATGGCTTTCTGTAAATGTACCGGACACAATATGATCATAAAAATCAGTATGTGTTGCTATAACGGATATATGTTGAATGTTATATAATAAAAACGACTGTCAATTTTAATAACTGAAACACTATCCAGAGCTTTTTTCGTATTTTCTCATCAAAATTTCTAGAACTTTCGTTCAACACCAGTAAAATATAATTTTATGCTCCAAAATTTGGTTTGCAGTTATGTGCCAGTATGGCTGTCTGTTACGACAGTTAATTCTGGAACCAAATTTATACATGGTTCTAATCGTTATTAGCCAATAAATTTCATACAACACGCTTTATGTTCGAAACCTACATTTACTGTAAGCATATACATTGATGAGCGAAATCGTTATGACCACTGAATGCCGCGTGGTAGCGCTGAGGGCACAGGACGCGGTAAGGAAACTTCACTGGTGTGCAAAACTTAAAAGGACGAAAGTAGCTTTCATGTCACTATAATTGTCCATTTTGATCACTATTTTAATTTTTATTTTTTTAAATTGTCGGCGACAGCTATCGCCAGCATCTGTCAGATAAACAGAACGAACGAGAAGTAACGTTTCTACCCGAAATAAAATAACGCGTTGTGTACAACAAATTGTAGATACGTCTTATTTAAAATATCGATACACAGTATCTCGTCAATTCACTTATACACTTGTTGGATGACTAGCCTTGTTTAGTGAGCAGCCTATCTTAAATAACGGTTTGTGGCAGTTAGGTGGCGTTATATGCAGTGGGACATGTCACCTAAAAATCATTTTCAAGTCTAAAAATAAACCATACAATCATTTCAGAAAATAATCTATGTCATTAATGAATTAGAGCGGTCACGCTAAACTTCGAAGTAACTTCTACAATTTGAATATACAGTCATTTCTGAAAAAAGTAGCATACATTTATTTCATAAAATATAATTTACAAAAATAAATAGGAATTTTCTGTCGTTAAAAACAGTTTAACGTAAGGCTTTAAAGTTACTGAAGATCGAGCTTAATGGAAACTCTTCTCCACAGTAAGTTGTGTAAAGTTAACAAAGTCAACAGCTCTTCTGTGTTAACATGGTAATGCCTCTGCTATGTATTTTAATAAAATGGGCATTACGTTTTAAATTATCAACTTACGAAAAGAGAAAGATATAGCAGCCGGCCGTTGTGGCTGAGCGGTTCTAGGCGCTACAGTCTGGAACCGCTCGACCGCTACGGTCGCAGGTTCGAATCCTGCCTCGGGCATGGATGTGTGTGATGTCTTTAGGTTAGTTAGGTTTAAGTAGTTCTAAGTTCTAGGGGACTGATGACGTCAGATGTTAAGTCCCATAGTGCTCAGAGCCGTTTGAACCATTTGAACCAAAGATATTGCAATACATAACTTATAGTAGAGGTCAAGTTACAATAAGCTCTACCTTAAACCGATGCATTAAATTGTTTTTAGTAACACCAACGTCCATTTCATTCTTATAATTACTTTTTATGTAATGATTGTAAGCGATTTTTATGAAATGACTGTATGTTCAAATTGTAGTCGATACTTCGAATTTTAGAGAGACTGTTCCAGTTCTTTACTTTTATAGATTATTTTTTAAAATGACTGTATTCTTAATTTCTAGACATCAATTTGAATTTTATTTGACAAGTCCAATTGCATTTAACGCCACCAAACGTCCACTGATTGTTCTTTAAGATAGGCTGGTTCACTAAAGAGGATTAGTCGTGGCACAAAAGTACACGTGTGTACACAGTGCATTTTTGGTGCAAGTATTACTTCTCATTTATTCTCTTTATAAGACAAATTCTGATAATGGCTATGCCTGAAACGCATTAACGTGTACTTATATTGTTTTAAAATAAAAATTTAAGTATCAATCTAGACGGACAGTTATATTGACTAGTGATAATGATCGCAGACTCTTGCAATTATTTTATGTTATTTACCGAAAAAAGAAACTAGCTTCTGCGTTATGTGTCACTACGTATAACATAACTCGATGAAATTTGGGTCGTACATAGAAAGAACTGCAACAGTGTATTACAGAGGGTGATTGAACGAAATACACAATGAGACGAACAGAAATGACGCTTTTATTCAAAGCCAATAATTACAATGAAGTCACCGTGATTTATGATAGTCCCCTGGACATTACAAAACGCGGGACAGCATTCCTAGGGAAAGCGCAAGCCAGTCCATTCGTCGAATATGCTCTCTTTCCAAGAGCTACTCCACCTGATCTGTTTGACGCGATTACGCATTGTCATCCATAAAAATGAAGTCATGGCAGAATGCACCCCTGAAGAGACGTGCATGGGAAAGGCGTGCAGTTTCACAATAATGTTGACCGGCGAGTGTACAGTCTTCAAAGTTTTGGAGGTCAGTACGCCCACGCAACCTTATGAGCTGTCCAGTGTGTGTCTTTGGAATTCTGTGGATCAGTCGACATTACGTTAATAGCGATAACCATACTCAAATTTTCCTGTAGTTTATATATCAGACGTATAGTAATGGCGCATATACTAATATCACTGCAGGGTTTATTTTGTTTAGATATCCTAATTGTAATCGCGTGTCTTGATTTCACCTAGGAATGCTGTGTGGCTGAAAATGGGGTCGCCCACGCACAAGCAAGTGTTTTAAAACATGATGGTTTGGGAGAGGAGGTGGTGCTCGTTTCTGATTGGTCCAGAGAGAAAGGGGGAGAGAGAGGAGAGAAGTGATTGGCGTTTCAACTGTTAGTAATGTTTCTCTGCAAAGATGTTGGCGAGTTACTGAGGTGGGAAGCTCGCTCCCAAAATACCAGATTTTTGTAGCAGTACCCTTCGCGCCAGCTACCAGCTCAATTATGTCGGAGACGATTACGCTTACATATTGTTTAAATAATGCAAATTTTTCTACCATTCCTGGAGAGGTGAACTGGCGTAGTGTTGGGCTGACATGTGACGCTCTCTAGGTAATCTAGGTTTTTCATTTGTAGCAGTCCGTGATATTTCCACCGACTTAATGGGATCTGTTTGCCGTTATTACCGCAGGAGGCAGATCCCTCGTCCAGAACTGATATAGCAGCAATGTGTTTTGCGTCAACCACTACCCATAGAGGATTACACGTTTCATAACGCAACTCCCTCGGCCATTGATGGTTTGGCGTGCAGTGTTCGTGGCTGTACCCTACACGCCGCGATTCAGGGGGTGGGCTATCCTGCAGCCGACATGCTTTTCGTTGCGGTCGTAACACCTACTGGTCAGCTCTACAGTATCTCTAGCATCGTATTTCTTTGTAGCATTGTTCTACATACACACACACGCACACACACACACACACACTCACACACACACACACACAAAGTATCTGCGGTTGGAGATACATAACTGGTAGCAGTTACATCTATAAAATATCTGGGAGTATGCGTGCGGAATGATTTGAAGTGGAATGATCATAAAAAATTTATTGTTGGTAAGGCGGGTACCAGGTTGAGATTCATTGGGAGAGCCCTTAGAAAATGTAGTCCATCAACAAAGGAGGTGGCTTACAAAACACTCGTTCGACCTATACTTGAGTATTGCTCATCAGTGTGGGATCCGTACCACATCGGGTTGACGGAGGAGATAGAGAAGATTCAAAGAAGAGCGACGCGTTTCGTCACAGGGTTATTTGGTAAGCGTTACGGAGATGTTTAGCAAACTTAAGTGGCAGACTCTGCAAGAGAGGCGCTCTGCATCGCGGTATAAGCTTGTTGTCCAGGTTTCGAGAGGGTGCGTTTCTGGATGAGGTATCGAATATATTGCTTCCCCCTACTTATACCTCCCGAGGAGATCACGAATGTAAAATTAGAGAGATTCGAGCGCGCACGGAGGCTTTTCGGCAGTCGTTCTTCCCGCGAACCACACGCTTGGAACAGAAAAGGGAGGTAATGACAGTGGCACGTAAAGTGCCCTCCGCCACACACCGTTGGGTGGCTTGCGGAGTATAAATGTAGATGTAGATGTAGAACATAATAATGTTATGGTATTTCAGCAGGGGTTTATCTACTGCGGTGTGGTATTTCCTCGACATACGGTATCTTCGATTAGAAATCGGTAGTACTTATAGAACTTGCTATGATCCCGTTTATATGATGTGACATCATTATTTCTACTAATGTGGTAATATCTAACACGCACATTATATTGTCAGAGACGCACACACTCGTAATGGAGTGGTGGCTTAGTAGTGATAAATCGGGACCATGCTGAATTGAGACTGGCTGAATCATGACGTCAACGAGACGGACACGACGTTGTGATCATTGGGCCAGAACTCACGTAATTGGGTAAATTGCGTAAAATTGTGGGAAGAATAACAGAGAATACCTACATATCAGCTAGGGTGTGGTCTCTGCTAGTGTCTCGAATGACGTAATACTAAATTGTTATTGTAAATAGATCTTGAGTGACGTGACTTAACCCGTTTTTGGTGTCCGCAGCTCGTGGTCGTGCGGTAGAGTTCTCGCTTCCCGCGCCCGGGTTCCCGGGTTCGATTCCCGGCGGGGTCAGGGATTTTCTCTCCCTCGTGATGATTGGGTGTTGTGTGATGTCCTTAGGTTAGTTAGGTTTAAGTAGTTCTAAGTTCTAGGGGACTGATGACCATAGATGTTAAGTCCCATAGTGCTCAGAGCCATTTGAACCATTGAACCCTTTTTGGTACTAACAAATAGAAAAAGCCCACAACTTGTTCCTATGGTGCCCACTGAGGTGTTCCACTTACAAAAGATGAAGATGGGAAGTCAGTGCTTCAACAGCAATGATAAGTAATTCAGACACATGCTGCATTGTGATTGGCTGAGAACAAAATGACATCGGCACGACGTCGGAAACAGTGGGGTGGGTCTTGTGTAATTGGATGAAATACGTTAAATATGGAAAAATATGCATATAATTGTGGAAAACCCAGTAGAAATCCGAAAATGGGTGAGAAGTACGTAAAATTGAGAAATATAAGAAAAAATATGGAAAACGTGGACAAATACGTAAAATTAAGGAGGAATAAGAGTACTTACAACACAATATTAAATTTTCATGTGCAAATGGAACTCAAGTGATGTGACTTAAGAGGAGTACATATGGGGAAATTGTTCAAAAGTGCCATTTTCCGATTATTATCTCTGAGTAATATTTGAAGCGTCATTTGTCGATTAATTCCAGTTGGAAGTATAGTTTTTATTATTTCAAAATTAATATGCAAGTCTAAAGAAAAAAAAAACAGTCATTTTGCACTGACTGGCTTAGGTATCTCTATCTCCGGAGCTATTGAACCTAGAAGGCTGTGGTTTCCAGCTATTTGTTCCTTGAATTCATAATAATGTTCGTGTTAAGAGGTTGGATGCAGTGTGCCAACAGAAATGGTGGTATTGCACGTGCCTTTGTTGGTGACTCTAATTGGTAAAGGAAGACTTACAGACAAAACATTAATGAGCTCCAGCAATATTATGGAATGGCAATAATAAACAAAACACATGATCTACAAGAGATTAAAAGAACTGTGTGGGCTAAATTATTCCACAAATTATCCGCTGACGATAAACATATACATGGTGTTTGCCCATGGTGCAAGTACCACAAACGTCAGGCAGCGGGTCCAGAGGGACAATTTAGGCACTAAAATAACATTCCACCTGCAGTGATGGAAGCTATAAACCAATATATAGAGAGTTGGCTCATCCTGACAATCTTTCAAAATGTCTCCATGCTCGAACGCAAAACCCAAATGAGTCTTTCAATAATGTCATTTGGACCCACATACCAAAAATGCCTTTGTGGGAATGAAAACTCTATACTTGGGTGTTTGTGACGCAGTGATAAATTTTAATGATGGTAATAACTGAAGAATTAGTGTACTAGAGAAACTTGCTATGACTCCAGAAGCCAACATACTGCAAGCCTTCCAGCGAATGGATCTACTTAGGATCATGGAAGCCCAGCGTGCATCAGAGGAAATGACTAAAGAAACAAGAGGCACGAAAAGAAAGAAGCTCTTAGGTTTGCAGGATGATCAGTAATTGGATCCGGATAATGCTGATTATGGGCTAGTCTGTTTCTAGGAGCTGGCATGCCTCGGTATGTGAGTTAATATCAAATGAAACGTTTCAGCTTAATTTCCTGAAAAGACTGTTTCTTTAATAGTTGACCCATTATCACTGGAACTGTTACAGATAAGCATATCTAATTTTACACCTTGTTACCTCTAAGTATACTGCTGCTGCTGCTGAACCACCAAAACACTTCTACCTATACTGGTTTTTCACTTACAGAAGCAAAATTGAATTTTTAAAAAATTGAACATAAATTTAAAAAATCGTAAGAAACTAATTATTTGTCTGTATATTATGATTCTGGTTCAGTAATCAGAAAAGGATCGAAGGTATACTTCCCAAAAATTTCATATCTCTATCCTCAAAGGTTCTGAGATAATGGGTCATCAGTATTGCAAATTTAACAGTAGGTATAGGATGTAGGTAGTCCCCTCAAAGTAATTTGTTATTAACAAATAGACACAGCCTGATCCTCTCCCTATGCTCCCTGCTCCTGAGTGAGCTCCACCCATTAAGATTTCCCAGTTACAAGAGATGAAGATGAGGATGGGGAGGGGGAGGAGGGGTGCATGGCTCTCATTGGTCCATTTGGTTCCCCGCCATTTCATTGCGCTCCCATGCTTGTTGGTGGCTCTGCTGTGTGACTGGTCAATTCCCGGTGGTTTCCCGTGGAGGAAGGAGTGACTGCGACTTTGAATATGAGCTGACCAAATGGGTAACCTAGCACCGGATGTGAACCATGACACCGGATGTGCTAACATCGTTTCTTGGTCCGAACAGGCACTGATAACCTACTGTTATGCCTTCCTACACCATAAAACCTGGACCACCGAAACGATCATGTTCGACAGTGTTCCTGTGTGCCTTACGTACCTTCATAGGGCGAGAGGTGGAAACACGTAATGCATCAGGAAACACTGTCGAAGATGATGGTTTTGGTTGTCCAGGTATTATGTGGTGAGGATTCATAATGTTGGACGTATACTCTCATCACAGAATGTGGAGATCGGGGGCTTCCCAGCACTGCAACTCGGGACAGACATCGATCTGTGGCACATCTGATTCTGGACAACGCTGGTGCTGGAACTCATGTGTCGGAGCAGACTGTTCAGCTCACATAGTAGAACATGGGGCTCCACAGCAAAGGGTTTCTGACTCAACTACAGGGCTATTACAAACGATTGAAGCGATTTCATAAATTCACTGTAGCTCCATTCATTGACATATGGTCACGACACACTACAGATACGTAGAAAAACTCATAAAGTTTTGTTCGGCTGCAGCCGCACTTCAGGTTTCTGCCGCCAGAGCGCTCGAGAGCACAGTGAGAAAATGGCGACAGGAGCCGAGAAAGCGTATGTCGTGCTTGAAATGCACTCACATCAGTCAGTCATAACAGTGCAACGACGCTTCAGGACGAAGTTCAACAAAGATCCACCAACTGCTAACTCCATTCGGCGATGGTATGCGCAGTTTAAAGCTTCTGGATGCGTCTGTAAGGGGAAATCAACGGGTCGGCCTGCAGTGAGCGAAGAAACGGTTGAACGCGTGCGGGCAAGTTTCACGCGTAGCCCGCGGAAGTCGACGAATAAAGCAAGCAGGGAGCTAAACGTACCACAGCCGACGGTTTGGAATATCTTAGGGAAAAGGCTAAAGCAGAAGCCTTACCGTTTACAATTGCTACAAGCCCTGACACCCGATGACAAAGTCAAACGCTTTGAATTTTCGGCGCGGTTGTAACAGCTCATGGAAGACGATGCGTTCAGTGCGAAACTTGTTTTCGGTGATGAAGCAACATTTTTTCTTAATGGTGAAGTGAACAGACACAATGTGCGAATCTGGGTGGTAGAGAATCCTCACGCATTTGTGCAGCAAATTCGCAATTCACCAAAAGTTAACGTGTTTTCTGCAATCTCACGGTTTAAAGTTTATGGCCCCTTTTTCTTCTGCGAAAAAAACGTTACAGGACACGTGTATCTGGACATGCTGGAAAATTGGCTCATGCCACAACTGGAGACCGACAGCGCCGACTTCATCTTTCAACAGGATGGTGCTCCACCGCACTTCCATCATGATGTTCGGCATTTCTTAAACAGGAGATTGGAAAACCGATGGATCGGTCGTGGTGGAGATCATGATCAGCAATTCATGTCATGGCCTCCACGCTCTCCCGACTTAACCCCATGCGATTTCTTTCTGTGGGGTTATGTGAAAGATTCAGTGTTTAAACCTCCTCTACCAAGAAACGTGCCAGAACTGCGAGCTCGCATCAACGATGCTTTCGAACTCATTGATGGAGACATGCTGCGCCGAGTGTGGGAGGACTTGATTATCGGCTTGATGTCCGCCGAATCACTAAAGGGGCACATATCGAACATTTGTGAATACCTAAAAAAACTTTTTGAGTTTTTGTATGTGTGTGCAAAGCATTGTGAAAATATCTCAAATAATAAAGTTATTGTAGAGCTGTGAAATCGCTTCAATCATTTGTAATAACCCTGTACATACTCAGTTAGAGTGGGCACGGGATCGGAGAAATTGGAGCGTGGTTCAATCGCAACGTGTCGCTTAGTCTGCTGAATCACGTTTAATGTTACATCAGGTCGTCAAAGATACGCCGTCACGCTGGCGAATGTCTGCTCGAAACATGCACTGCGCTACAGAAATAGGCCGATGAAGATAGTATTATGCTATGGGGACATTCACCTGTGTTTCCTTGGAACCTGTCGTTGCAATCGTCGTTACCACGACATTTGTATCATAAGACCACACCCGTGCTACAGAGCTTTAAGGAGCATAATGAACTCACGTTGGTGTCTTGAGCACCAAATTCGCCTGATCTGAACATGATGAAACACATCTGGGACGCAATCTTGCACCAACTTCTCACCTACAAACCAACGGCCGGAATTTAGGGCATTACGTGGCCTGTGCGTAGTCATCTGGTGCCACATATCCCCGGAAATCTATCAAGAACTTGTCGAAGCTATGATATCCAGAATCGGTGCTGTATTACGTTCCAAAACTGGACCAGCACGCTATTAACCGGTTGGTCGTTACGTTTTACCTCATCATTGTAAACTCACATGTATGCTAGAAATCTATAAAGTCACATCATACAACGTTATAACAGGTAACTATTGTATGAAATGAGGGATAAATTTGTGACTAAAAACTGATTGTTGTCTGGGTGGGGAAAAAAATTGGTAAAACAATCTTAGATGTGTATACAAAAACGAATATTGTCATTATTCTAAAAAACAATATTTTAATGAATAGGAGAAGTATACCATGACAATGGTCAGTGTAATTGCTTGAACATAGCTGCCAAAACTGTATTGTGTATATGGCACTGTCAAGATGCAGCTGTAATAAAAGGTTCGTATATCTTAAACGACTCATTTTATAAAAGTACTCATAGCGATAAATGAGTTCTGAGTTGAAGCTGTCATGTGCGTTTGCGTGTGTTCCATTAATGGAAAATAGCGTTTACGCGTGTTCCATTTAAAACACTCTGCATTGTTCCTACTGATATATTGCCAAACGTTGCTGCAGAGTCATAAAGATGTTATGTTTGGACATTCTCGGTGCTAGACATATCTAACTGCTTATTACTTTACAGTTGAGATTCAGAGAAACCGAGTCAGATACTGGCAGTATAGATGGAAGAAAAACCTCCAAGGTATTTTATTCCAAAACTATGCAGTATCCTCTGAAAGATAATACTTTTGACTAGAACTATACAATCGTGAAATTTTCAGTGATTCCAGTTTTCACTGACGAACACGATTATTGGCCACGTCTCTCCATATAGGTTCTGGAAGACATTACGGGTGCTATAAGCAGCTGTTCTTCCTGGAATCAGTGCATTCTACGTGTAAAGTAACGAGCCAACTTGTTCCGTTACTCCACCTTACCTTCTCCTAGTCATGTTCTGCTACAGTACTCAACACATCCGTTGCTCAGAGCACATCTAGCCCACCGGTCTTGTACAGCAAATTCCTCGTATTCAGTCACACTAAAAGGAGGATTAATTTAACTTCTTATTTAATGCTTTGAGGCGTATTCGTCTTATTTCGAGTATTTGCTTCACAAATAGGGTTACCTTGTCTGGATTTACACGTGCACTTTATAGATAACTGACTAACACAATTTACATTATTAAACTCAATATCTGTTCAGGGTGTAGAATAATAACTACTACCAGTCACAATACTGTGACTCGTAGCGGGTATTGTCCCACACCCTATCAAGGAACGGTCACGAATTTCAAACTACATCCATTATCGATAAAATACGTTCAATATCTTTTTACCGGCATTTTTACACCTCTGTAAATGGCCCAGTGTCAGCCGTATTTTACTGCAGATCACATTTAGTAGTTCATAAAATACTCATTCTGCACTATTACGAAATCAGTGATAGAACAAGTAATTCATTGAACTACCAAAAACATAGATGGATATAGCACAGACAAATATTAACTATTTTATCCTTCACGTGATGTCATAAATTATGTATTTATTGTTGTCATCGCCATTTGCACAATACATATTTCGAAGAATGGTGAACAAAATTATAAATGTCAAAATATGTCAGTAGTTGATAATTTTATAACGTTTACAAGGAAAATAACACGTAGCATTAATATAGATGAAATTTAGTTTTCTTGTTGTTAGTACGTGGTGCAAAATAATGTAGTTAAAATGTTAATTTAATCTGAAAAATTGTATTGTTTATATGCCCTTTGAAAGTCTCGTTCGAAAGCATAAACTGAAATACAATGAGGTGACATAATTCATGGGATAGCGGTTTGCACATATACAGATGGCGTTAGTATCGCGTACACAAGGTATAAGAGGGCAGTACATTGGCGGAGCTGTCATTTCTACTCGGGTGATTCATGTGAAAAGGTTTCTGGCGTGATTACGCCCGCACTATAGGAATTAACAGACTTTGAACGCAGAATGGTAGTTAGAGGCAGACGTGTGGGACATTTCATTTCGGAAATCGTTAGGGAATTCAGTATTCTGAGATTCATAGTGTCCGACCACGGAGGTTATACCCAACAACCAATGTCTAAACCGTGTGAGAGTTCTTGTCTTGGATGCTGGAAACCCTATGTGATCTATATTCATTAGTTTCTTGATGTTCGTTGCGTTAACATTCCTTGACAATAACATCACTGTTTTAAGTTTTATCCATTACCACAGCAGATCTAATGTTCAATGTATGTGTGCGTCACACATACTACAATGCTGGCAGTAAGGATGACTTGTCAGTTCTATTTTGTGGCAATACACTTATGTCGTGATTACACCATTTATAAAATGTATGCTGCTGTGTGTTGAACTGATAGATTTGCCCGTTACATTCTCCAGTTTAATTCTCTGTGCTATTCCTGATAAGCTGGAGCACATGGAGGACTCTTCTAAATGTTTCCGATTATTCTGTCTGTCATATGACACTTTTAATTAAGAATCTTTTCTAATATATACATTGAGGTTTGTAAGACGTGAGATGTAGTTACTGGTCTCTGTCTGTAAACTATGTTTTTGCCTTGATATCCCACGCAGTCTTTAATAAATCCGATCGACTTGCAAGTAGTTTTAGTGTATTTATTGTATTTTTCGCACTAAAGTCTGAATATTTTGCTCCCTCAGTCTGTTACTGACCGTATCCATTTGGTTTGCAATCATGTCCATCCCTTAGATTAACAATTAATACTAATGGTCGGCTTTTACCTAATTTTAAGTCATTCATCATAATTTTAATCTTTTTTCGGTTTATACTAAATCGTCATTAATGTACATAATAGTTTGGACATGAGTGACATAGAAGATAAGTTGTTGTTTTGGATATTCTGCACAGTTTACATTGCATTAGAGATTAACATTTACATATTCTAAAGTCAGTTCCTCAGAGACGGCCATAGATATGGTTCGGCCAAATCCCGCCAACATCATATCTGTGTGATAGGACATATCGCCTTCACATACTCATCAGGGCAGTCTACTTCAGAGCGGCAACGGTATCTAACAGCCGGCCAGCAATTGCCAGTTTATGTCGCATGGCTTAACAATTACTGAAGTGCACTGTTCAGACAACCAAATATACTATTGCTGCAAAGAGGAACTGGTTGATGTTAAAATGTGTGTTCTAATGGATCGACTGCCTTGACTACTGCAATATCTTCATATTGACGACTATTGTCTTAGACTGGACAAGTATTATACGTAAGTGTCATATTATTAAAGCTGAAGAAATGCATGTTTGCAATCCAGGACGTTGTTCTCCAGAGGCCGGCCGTTGTGACCGAGTGGTTCTAGGCGCTTCAGTCTGGAACGCGCTGCTGCTTCTGTCGCAGGTTCGAATCCCACCTCGGGCATCGATGTGTGTGATGTCCTTAGGTTAGTTAGGTTTAAGTAGTTCTAAGTTCTAGGGGACTGATGACCTCAGCAGTTAAGTCCCATAGCTCTCAGAGCCATTTGAACCAATTAAGTGAAAGACTTGAAGCTGGCTAATAGCTGGGAAAACCAGTGAAACCTGGTATCCAGAAACTATATACACATGTAACCTTCAGGCTAAATGACGACAGGAGAAAGAACATCGAATATTACTGACTCCCAAGTCGTGAACTACAAGTGAAAGTACATAACGGGGAAGATCTATGTAGCGATTTTAGAAAGATAGTTTCAGAGCAGCAGGAAAGCGAACTAGATCAGAAAACCATCACATGCGAGGATTAGAGGCGCCGACTGTATGAGAAGTGGAGCATTCAGCATCTTACAAGAGAACAAAAAATATGTAAACAGAAATATACGGGGTGGTCAGAAACAGTCTGAAAAGCTTGCAAGGGTTTTGCTGGGTAGTTTGTGCTGAGAAATAATTTTAAGAAAAAAAATTCGACAGGGTGCACCGTTTCCGAATGAATCAGCAGTGAAGTAAGCCAATCAGGCTATTGCGCTTGCAAATTCAAGCGGCCCGCTAGAGAATGTGTCGCCAAACGTGTTCTTCGTCTGGTTTCCTAAAACTGAACAAGAGAGGGATATAAAAATTGGACATGAGAAGGTAGTAAGGATCGGACCTGAGTGAAAGGCTGAGCAGTCTCGTGCGTTATCATCTACCTTATGAGAACAATTGACACTAATTGTATCTGGTGGGCCTCTTGAATTTGCGCGCAACGGCCTGATTTACTAAACTCAATACTGGTTATCTCAGAAACGGTGGAACATATCAAACTTGTCTCTTAATAATTATTTCTAAGTAAAATATCCCTGTAACACCCTTACAAGCTTTTCAGACTGTTTCTGACCGCGCTGTAACGGTAATATCTTGTCTGCATATGGTAACGAATAAGTTATCAGTGAGTGAATAAAAGATCATATCCTGAGGCTGTATCGAACACCACCATCTGATGCAAAAACAGCACAGCTTTTAAAATATTTACGTATATCTGTCACATCAAAATATTACTACTTTGGCAGAACCAGTATCTGAACAAGAAGAAACAGAAGACATAACAGAAAATCATGTCAATACTCAGGAGCCCAGGAGTATATGGTATCCCATATGAATTTTGTAAAATGTCCTGACGAACCAACAAGAAACAGTTCATGGAAGTAGCAGCAGAAGTGTTGTAATCTCCTTTGCAAGCTTCGTGGTTCTTTAGTGGATACAGGAGGGGGGAACAGATGGGGTTCATGGAGAGACAATTCAGATATTAATTTATTCTACATCTAATATCAAATAGCAAAAGTAATACACTATGATCAAAAGTATCCGGACACCTGGCTGCTGGAATGCAATATGGTGTTGGCCATCCCTTGGCCAACCCTTAGCCTCGATGACAGCTTCCGCTCTCGCAGGCATACGTTGAATCAGGTGCTGGAATACTTCTTGGGGAATGGCAAACCATTCTTCACGGAGTGCTGCACTGTGGAGAGGTATCGACGTCGGTCGGTGAGGCCTGGCACGAAGCCGGCTTTCCGAAACGTCCCAAAGGTGTTCGATAGGTTTGAGGTCGGTACCCTGTGCACGCCAGTCCATTACAGGGATGTTACTGTCGTGTGACCACTCCGTCACAGGCGTGCATTATGAACAGGTGCTCGATCGTGTTGAAAGATGCAATCGCCATCCCCGAATTGCTCTTTAACAGTGGGAAGCAAGAAGCCGCTTAAAACATCAATGTAGGCCTGTGCTGTGATAGTGCCATGCAAAACAACAAGGGGTGTAAGCCCCTTCCATGAAAAATACGACCACACCATAACACCACCGCCTCCGAATTTTACTGTTGGCACTACACACGCTGGCAGATGACGTTCACAGTCGCCGTACTCACACCCTGCCATCGGATCGCCACATTGTGTACCCTGATTCGTCGCTCAACACAACGTTTTACGCTCTTTACACCAAGCGAGGCGTCGTTTGGCATTTACCGGCGTGATGTGTGGCTTTTGAGCAGCCGCTTGACCATGAAATCCAAGTTTTCTCTCCTCTCACCTAAGTGCCATGGTACTTTCAGTGGATCCTGATGCAGTTTGGAATTCCTGTGTGATGGTGTGTATAGTTGTCTGCCTATTATACAATACGACCCACTTCAAATGTCGGCGGTTTCTGCCAGTCGGCTTGTACACTTTTGTGCTGTTCGTGTCCCTTTCCCGTTACCACTTCACTATCTATCGTAAACAGTGAACTTAGGGATGTTTAGGGGTGTGGAAATCTCGCGTACAGACGTATGACACAAGTGACACCTAATCACCTGACTACGTTCGAAGTCCGTGAGTACCGCGGAGCGCCCCATTCTGTTCTCCATGATGTCTAATGACTACTGAGGTGGCAGATACGGGGTACCTAGCAGTAGGTGGCAGCACAATGCACCTAATATGAAAAACGTATGTTTTGGGGGGTGTCTGGATACTTTTGATCACATATTGTATATAAATTTGTTTGCTGTAATTGCAACGTCAGTTGCACACAGTAGATCTAAATGTTGAATTATACACAGATACAAAGGTTCGCAACTCAGTAAGTCTTCAATACAATGACTGATCCCTAGACGACGAGCTCCGACCGCTATGGAAAGTCTGTAAATGTTATGAAACGGTGAACACCCGAAATGAGCTCTGTGCATCGAAGTTTGAAATTAAGTAGACCCACCATTGAGGCTCCGGGGTTCGGGTGCTTGCATATCATTGGCAGCGGCGTACGCGTTCGTGGCAGCGCCCTCAGATGTAGCGGTGGCTGTTGTAGGAAACACGGCGGCGTGATTAGCGGTGTGCGTATTTTAAACTACGGCCGATCGGATGGCGGCCAATCCCATAAGAGAAACAATGCTGCGAACATATATTCTGAAAGAGAATCCAGAATGTACTGCCGGCCGTTGTGGCTGAGCGGTTCTAGGCGCTTTAGTCTGGACCCACGCGACCGCTACGGTCACAGGTTCGAATCCTGCCTCTGGCATGGATGTGTGTGATGTCCTTATGTTAGTTAGCTTTAAGTAGTTCTAAGTTCTAGGGGACTGATGACCTCAGATGTTAAGTCCCATAGTGCTCAGAGCCATTTGAACTAGAATGTATGCACTCGTTCCCAAAAAAAGATAACTACAAAGAATAATAGATTTCAGTCTGATAACGTTTTTATTCACAGACACTAAAATTTTATGGTGTGTCATAGTGATAAGATTAAAACAAACCTTTCCAGGCATCCTCATGCTTTAAGAGACTCGTAACATACCCATAAAGCATCGTAGATGGAACTGGTTCCTTAAGAGATTTAGCATCCTTCCCAAGGCAGCAGCTTGCATAAACGTTAGGGCTAGTGATCATCAATTTAGAGAAAGTCTTCGATAAAGCCAGCCATCAGTACCTAAGTAGAGCGATACAGCATTTCAGATTTCCAAAGCCAACAAAAGATTTACTGCAACCAAATCAGTACCAAATACATGATGATGGTGTTTGGATTGTCGGGCGCTCAACTCCGCGGTTACCAACGCCCGCACAAATTCCCAACCTTCTCTCAGTCCAATATTGCGACGTGCGTGAATAATGATGAAACGATGAGGACAACACAAACATTGATGAGGACAACACAAACATTGAGTCATCTCGATGCAGGTGAAAATCCCTGACCCCGCCGGGAATAGAACCCGAGACTCAGTGCTCGGGAAGCGAGAACGCGACCGCTAGACCACCAGCTGCGGAGAGTACCAAATAGTTTCCAACGTGCAAGTAAATGGACATCTTATGGAAGCATTCCCAATATAGTGTTGCGTCAGACGGCGTTGGCATTTTCAATCACACTCATTAGTTAAAACTTCCGGGCTGAGAGGCCGTGGTCAATCTGTAAAACCACTTCTTCTTCTTCTTCTTCTTCTTCATGAGCCGACCGCTGTGGCCGAGCGGTTTTACTGATTGTTGACTGGGTAGCTAAAAAAAATTGGTAAAACAATCATAGATGTGTATACAAAAACGAATATTGTCATTATTCTAAAAAACAATATTTTAATGAATAGGAGAAGTGTAGCATGACAATGGCCAATGTAATTCCTTGAACATAGCTACCAAAACTGTGTTGTGTATATGGCACAGTCAACCTGCAACTGTAATAAGAGGTTTGTATATTTTAAACGACTCATTTTATAAACGCACACATACCGCTAAATGAGTTCTGAGTTGAAGCTGTCATGTGCGTTTGCGTGTGTTCCATAAATGGAAAATAGCGTTTACGCGTGTTCCGTTTAAAACACTCCGTGTTGCTCCCACTGATATATTGCCAAACGTTGCTGTAGAGTCGTAAAGATGTTATATTTGGACATTCTGCAGGCCGGTGTGGCCAAGCGGTTCTAGGCGCTTCATTCTGGAACCGCGCGACCGCTACGGTCGCAGGTTCTAATCCTGCCTTGGGCATGGATGTGTGTGATGTCCTTAGGTTAGTTAGGTTTAAGTAATTCTAGGTTCTAGGGGACTGATGACCTCATATATTAAGTCCCATAGTGCTCAGAGCCATTTGAACCATTTTTCTTCTTCCTGACGTTTCGTTGCAAACTGCGGGCAACATCGTCCGAGATGAGCCAAAGTCAGGCCGTGGAGGTCTTTTTTTATATAGTGCGCATAGAGGCACCACCATACGTCACGTCAGGCCGGTTGTAAGTCTATCTCTGGCTAACGTAATTATTCTCGATTGAAGGAAATCGATTGTCACATTGTGAGTGCGAAGTCGACGGCCATATCGTATCTAACTTCAAGCCTTTCTCTTTTCTATTAAAATTATTTCGGTGTTTCTGAATATCTATAGCTTCTCTATATATACGTGCATAATAATGCGATGTCGTGGCTAGCACGCTCGTCTCACTAAATTTTATTTCATGTTCACCGTCTTTAAAAACATGTTCCCCTAGAGCTGATTTGTCGGTATGTCCTAGTCGACAGATCCTTTTGTGTTCAGTTAAGCGGGTATTGACTCTTCTTTCCGTTGCTCCAATATAAATATTCCCTCAGCTACACGAAATTTTATACACCGCAGGAGTTTCTAAGGGGCGTCGTGTGTCTTTCGCCGATCTTAAACACTCACTAATCTTCTTGGTGGGTCTAAAGATTGTTTCAATTTGGAACTTTGCCAGAACTTTACCAATACGGTCCGTATAAAATTCCTTGTAGCTGTGGGAAGGTTTATAGTGGAACAACGAAAAGAAGAATGCAACTCCATCTTCTTGTGGAGTATGGGACTACGGCTGTTCAATGTTCAATAAAAACAATACCAATCGCCGTTTTAAAGGTTTATTTCTGGGCAATCAGTTTCGACTTTACACTACGTCATCTTCAGGCCGAAACTGTGGAGTATATAACACAGGAATAATTACATATCGAAATACAGAGCATATTGACTAAAAGAATCAAGTGCTGCATATATGTTTTATTAATACGTCTATGATGATACTGGAGATTTTACAATATGTATGAATAACTAATTAAATCTGATAGTGTACATTACGATGTATTATAGAGTTTTATTAAGAGCCGGCCGCGGTGGTCGAGCGGTTGTAGGCTTTTCGGTCCGTAACCGCACTACTGCTATGGTCACAGGTTCGAATCCTGCCTCGGGCATGGATGTGTGTGATGCCCTTAGGTTAGTTAGGTTTAAGTAGTTCTAAGTTCTAGGGGACTGATGACCTCAGATGTTAAGTCCCATAGTGCTCAGAGCCAGTTTTTTCATCAAGACTTTTAATTAAGTAGATTTACATGTTACACTTGTAGCTTTTAAGGTGGTCGTAGGTTGTGTTCCAAAAAGGAACAGCATAGAGACAGAAGTGATGACACTTTGTGCAGGACCTGACCAATATTTTGCAGGACAATGCCCAAGCACGTACAGTGCAAGCTGTTACTGATTTGTTTGACTGATGGGTCTGTTATGTGCTATACCACCTACTGCACTCCCCTGACTTAGTCCCTCGTGAGTTCAACTCGATTTCTAAACTGAAGGAAACACTTCACGGCATTCGTTTCAGAACTGCTACGAATTCGTCGTGCAATAGACCGCACCGCTTGAACTGCCAACACAACTGGCACTGCTTAGAGTATCCTACGACTTTCACATCGCTGGTCGGATTATACACAATGCTGGTGACTACTTTGGAGGTCAGTAAAACTCTAAAACACATATCTATTTTGTACGAGCTGTAAATAAATAGTTGCCACTATTAAAGGTCCAACCCTCGTATTTCCTTGATCGGTGCATTTGAAAGTTCTCGCCTGCCTATAGAGCTCCTGAATAGAAGCCAGGCACTGCCACTCCAGAAAGATATCCTCTCGCCACGGCAGCGTTTCTAACCAACATAAATGGCTGACCAAGCCGATAGGCTGGAAGGACCATTTTGAAACATGTATTATTATTCGCATTTACACAATTTTTTTGCCTTTTGAAGAGAGACTACCACATGAATAGTCAAAAACCAATATACGAGCAACAATTCATTGATTGGACGTCTTTGTTCGCTCGTCGGATGAATCTCACTTTTTTACTAGTGATACGTAATACGGTTGGAGACGCCGCGCTATTGCAGGTATTAGAAGCGGCAAGTAGTAATTGGCAGTTATAATTAACGAAACGACGTAGGATTGCAGAATGTCCTCAACTGCGACGGCAGATGCAAGAAAGTCGTCTCATTTCAAAGTAGTACGTAATAACTTGAAGATATATTGGTTTTTTGTTTACTGCAACTGTTAGTTAATAACATTAATACATTGCGCAGTATTCACTATCAGTCCTTGAATTGTTATAAATGGATATGTATCCGGTGAGCTCTGACTGTAAGAAAAACTGCTCAAAATAATCAAAAGATTGCAATTCTACGACTGCATAGTCGTTGTCGCTTTTTGGAATGCAATTAAATGAAACTATAAATTTACAGAAATATAAATTCAGATATGAAATCAATATCAAGTTATTGTAGTAGTCACGGTGGTTTTTCGTGGCAACTTGAGACTGGAACATGTGAAATGGTCTTGTCTAGAAATTCTGTAAACCACTACCAGCATTTAGATCATAAATTCATCTTCTGGATTTCAAATTTTACTGAGGAAACCTCACTTTTACGTCAAATCAAGCTTACGACCAACTGTTACCCGCCTGAAACCATCACTGTCAAAGTAGGAAACTCTCTTTTATCGTAGAGATAAGAGATACCGGCGTATTGCTAAGAATAGGCCGAAAAAGAAAATAATTAAGTGAGCTTTAAATGGAGTGTTTTATATACAGTTTTCACCGGCGTAACAAGTGGGTTATAGATAAATATTCTGAGCTCCAAAGAACGCCTTCGCTGGGAGGAGAAGGCTTACCAAAGAATTTTCACGTCTTAGGTGAAGAAAGCATGTCTCATCGTCCCAAAACAAATCTCTCCGAATGTCCACTCTTGTGACCTTGAAGTCAACGGTAATTAGCTTTGAATAAAGTGTAGTTTAGTGCGAGAGATATGTGTGACCCGTTCGTTTGTTAACTGTAATTTAGGTATCGTCGCAGCTGACACAGAAAAGTAAACACAAGATTTCAGGAGGGTGAAAAGAAAAAGATGTTTAATATTTATGAAACCTTTTTTTCTGTGATGTCTCTATTACTAATGTATGCGGATACTTTTTTTTGTTTTAGCAGGCGTGACGTGTCTGACATTGATGATGTCAGGAATGTAATGAGGAATGCAAGTGGGAGCTGGTGTCGCGGATGGAGCTAGTGTACGGGCCAACTAGGTTACTGCTGCCATACCGCTTTGGCTTTGTCACCCTTGTTGTTATTTTGAGCATCAAGACAGAACGTGGGCGATAAGGCGCTCATTCTTAGAGCACGCCTACAAGCGGAGAGCCGGCCGCGCCAACACCTACCTGGCATGTCGGTGGGTTCCGTCTCTATTTTGGACGAGCTGTCTGACCTACACACTCACTTTCTCTCATCCCAAATACAATCACTGATTGCAAGCCACGCTTTCTTCGGATTTCTGACCCTAATCAAACGGAAACAACATTTTAGTCGCCTTCACTGGGGTTCCATGCATGGCGGAGGTTGAGAATAAATGTTTCTTTTATTGTTTCTTGTCATTTTGTTACTGCAGTTAACTATTTCTGTTTCTGATTTAAAAATTATTACATCAAGGTAAGCAAAATTTTTTCTTAAGCTAATTTAATATCTGTTTAGTAATTTAGTGATGTTAGTAATAATAAAAAAATCTGGCTATCCTAAAGAGTCGCCGTTTTGTCAAAGAGTAACATTAAGTGGTTCTATTTTAGACAGTAAAATGGAATGCTTTTATGCGTAACAACGCAGATGAACGTTCGTGTTATTTTTCCTAAATGATTTCTTGTAAACCTAAATTTCCAATATTTTGCATAGCAACATATGCTTATTCAAAGTCTAACTTGTTCAACTTTTAAAAAAGCTCTATTACTAAGAGTACATATAAATATTGTAACCCTTATTAATTGCAGTGCTTTACATCTGAAGGGAAAATGTTATTGTGCGTTTCAGTATGTAATTGGTTAGATACCGCTTTCCTTGATAGTCTATCCTGCAGTAGCAGTTTCACCCGTATATCTACATCTACATTTATACTCCGCAAGCCACCCAACGGTGTGTGGCGGAGGGCACTTTACGTGCCACTGTCATTACCTCCCTTTTCTGTTCCACGCGTGTAGTTCGCGGGAAGAACGACTGCCGGAAAGCCTCCGTGCGCGCTCGAATCTCTCTATTTTACATTCGTGATCTCCTCGGGAGGTATAAGTAGGGGGAAGCAATATATTCGATACCTCATCCAGAAATGCACCCTCTCGAAACCTGGACAGCAAGCTACACCGCGGTGCAGAGCGCCTCTCTTGCAGAGTCTGCCACTTGAGTTTGCTAAACATCTCCGTAACGCTTACCAAATAACCCTGTGACGAAACGCGTCGCTCTTCTTTGGATCTTCTCTATCTCCTCCGTCAACCCGACCTGGTACGGATCCCACACTGATGAGCAATACTCATGTATAGGTCGAACGAGTGTTTTGTAAGCCACCTCCTTTGTTGATGGATTACATTTCCTAAGGACCCTCCCAATGAATCTCAACCTGGTACCCGCCTTACCAACAATTAATTTCATATCATCATTCCACTTCAAATCGTTCCGCACGCATACTCCCAGATATTTTACAGAAGTCACTGCTACCAGTGTTTGTTCCGCTATCATATAATCATACAATAAAGGATCCTTCTTTCTATGTATTCGCAATACATTACATTTGTCTATGTTAAGGGTCAGTTGCCACTCCCTGCACCAAGTGCCTATCCGCTGGAGATCTTCCTGCATTTCGCTACAATTTTTTAATGCTGCAACTTCTCTGTGTACTACAGCATCATCCGCGAAAAGCCGCATGGAACTTCCGACATTATCTACTAGGTCATTTATATATATTGTGAAATGCAATGGTCCTATAACACTCCCCTGTGGCACGCCAGAGGCTACATTAACGTCTGTAGACGTCTCTCCATTGAGAACAACATGCTGTGTTCTGTTTGCTAAAAACTCTTCAGTCCAGACACACAGCTGGTCTGATATTCCGTAGGCTCTTACTTTGTTTATCAGACGACAGCGCGGAACTGTATCGAACGCCTTCCGGAAGCCAAGGAAAATAGCATCTACCTGGGAGCCTGTATCTAATATTTTCTGGGTCTCATGAACAAATAAAGCGAGTCGGGTCTCACACGATCGCTGTTTCCGGATTCCATGTTGATTCCTACAGAATAGATTCTGGCTTTCCAAAAACGACATGATATGCGAGCAAAAAACATGTTCTAAAATTCTACAGCAGATCGACGTCAGAGATATAGGTCTATAGTTTTGCGCATCTGCTCGACGACCCTACTGCAGTGTACGTCCACTTGAACTTGTTTACTGCTGCAACCAATCATTGATCTCCCTCCATAATATTTATCACCCGAGCTCCGTTACCAAATTGATCATTACTTGTGACGAGCGCAAAGACAAGAGAAGCAAAAAGGAAATTGCATGTCATCGAAATATCATGAATTAGCCCATTGCTGTATTCCAAAACACGTGACTTTGAAAACAAAACCGCAAACACAAAGTTTCTACCAGTAATAATGTCTTACAGACAGCAACAAATACCTCACTGGCTGCAGATTCCAATGACCTTCCATTCTCATCAGTTTGATTTTGCTTTGAATTTTGCTAGGATCGAACATGGCAAATTACTTCAACTCCTGTCAATAAAATCTTCTTACACTTATAGCACCGTCAGATGTCAGAATAATACTAGCGTCAGGAAAAAAGAAAGAAATGCAGGAGTTTATCCCTCATGATCAGATCCAGAGTTTTGGCTTGACTCTCATTCTTAATGGCTTAGCTTCCATCACAAGGAAGAGCTTCCCTCAGAAAAGGCTTTAATTCTACCGTCATTTTCGCCTGAAATGAACCCTTTGAATTGTAGAGGGGGCAGAACATCCAAAGCATTCAGGAAAGCTAAAGGCAATTCCAGAACCGATTATCTCCTCCTATCTGGGGCAGGGAGGCTCTCAAGCGACTGAGAACTGGAGTGTCACTATGAATATCAAACGTTAAGAAGTGAAATTTGACTAAAGGCAATGAGACAGGGTCTATGTGACTGTGATGAAGTGAAAGGTGCAGAAGAACTCTTCATCTGCAGCAGCCTGAGAGAAGCTTTCATTTTGGGCAAACTCCCTGCCTCCAATGGACTAGGCCGTTCAGGATAGTGAACACTGAAGAAATTATCTTAAATTAAGAAAAGTCGTGATTTTCGTTACGGCTGTGTTTTCTACTCATGCAAGTAGATAACGGTGGTATGTGTGGCCTATACATGCCTTTGTAGATAATGTTGTAGAAGCACACTAGTCCGATAGTTCTTGACTCAGGTGTGAGTAGTGTATTTATGAGGACTCCGGCAAACTCCATCCAGAATTTGTCAAGAGCCTTGTGCCCAGCATGGGATCGCGTTGCAGAGCTTGCACTGCAGTTCATGGTGATCATATTACACAGCCTTTTAAAAATCGTACCCCACCTTTTGTAAGGTATAGGTCCCCATTAGTTGAGTACCGACCCTGATGACCTCGCTATTGAGCGCCTTAAGATACGTACCACCAACCTTTGTAAGGTCCTGGGAACCATAAAAAATCGCAGTAACTTCAGCGTACTTATTATCTATGACAAAACGGTCGTTTCCCTTTGTCTGTTTATTTCTTTGAGTTACCTTCTGTACTATACTGTGACATTTCTTTCTATGTAAACTCCGAGCTTCATCGAGCTGTCCTTAAGTTTTGCACAACGGTGTATGTTGCTGTTAGCAGTTTCTTAGAAGTTTTTTGGTTTTATTTTATAATTGTCGAAGTCGAAACTAGGTGCTTGTGAAACACATTCAGTACAGTTGCGATATGGACAGAAAATTCTAAATAAAGTTTTAAAAAATTGTCTCCAACTATTAACTGGGGTTTGAGTTTTCAGTTGGTTAGCTGACGTCATGATAATTTCTGAAATGAATCCGAAACTGTAAAATGAAGAGCATTTGTGTAAGTACAATGTGTCCCATAATAGTCGTGAAGAAATGTAGTGGAAGATGTTTCCTTGATGAACATCGCAGCATGTGTTCAGATTTTGAGTGAAAAATTCGGATCTCCTTGCCGGTACTCGTAGTGATTATGACGGACTTTAATCATGTAAATGGATCTTATCGGACATAGAAACCGAAATATTTCTCACGTGTAATATACCATGTGAGTACGGAAGTAGGAAAAAAGGAACTAATGTCTAAGGTTTACAAATGAGCAGTTTATCATTACACATTTAGTTGCTGTTCTTGTTGTTGTCTTAGTCATCGTTATCGTCATCGTCGTCTTCGGTCCGAAGACTGGTATGACGCAGCTCTCCATGCCACTCCATCCCGTGCATGCCTCGTCATCCGAGTAACTTCTGCGACCAACACCCATTTGAACCTGTTTGCTGTATTCATCTCTTGGCCATTCTCTGCAATTTTTAACCCCCCGCCCACTCACCCACCCAACCACACACACACACACACACACACACACACACACACACACACACACACTCTCTCTCTCTCTCTCTCTCTCTCTCTCCACCAATATTAAACTGATGGTTCCTTGATGTTGCAGAACGTGTCTTATCAACGGAACCCTTCTTTTATTCAAGCTGTACCACAAATTTCATTTCTTCCTGCTTCTGTTCAGTACATCCTCATTAGTTACACGATCTGTCCGTCTAATCTTCAGCGTTCTCTCTAGCACCACATTTCAAACGTTTTAAAAAATTTCTGTTCTCTTGTTGTTTGAACCATTTTTCATCCAAGTTTCACTTCCATAGAAGGCTACACCCCAGACAAATACCTTCAGAAAAGACTTCATACATTCAAATCTCGACTACATTTCACCACCCTTCTTTTACTTTTATTGATATTCATCTCATATCCTCCTCTCAAGACGCTATCCATTCCGTTCAACTGCTCTTCCAAGTCCTTTGCTCTCTCTGACAGAATTACACCGAAGCGCCAAAGAAACTGATATAGGGGCGCCATGTCACGAATTGCGCGGCCCCTCCCGCCGGATGTTCGGGTCCTCCCCCGGGCATGTGTGTGTGTGTGTGTGTGTGTGTGTGTGTTGTACTTAGCATAACATAGTTTAAGCTAGCTTAAGTAGTATGTAAGTCTAGGGACCGATGACTTCAGCAGTTTGGTCCCTTAGAAATTCACACACATTTGAACATTTTGAACTGATATAGGCATGTGTATTCAAATATAGGAATATGTAAACTGGCAGAATACGGCGCTGCGGTCGGCAACGCATATACGAGACAACAAGTGTCTGGAGCAGTTGATAGATCGGTTACTGCTGCTAAAATTACAGGTTATCAAGATTTAAGTGAGTTTGAACGTGGTGCCACAGTCGGCGCACAGGCGCTGGTACACAGCAACTCCGAGGTAGCGATGAGGTGGACGTTTTCCCTTACGACCATTTCACAAGTGTACCGTGAATATCAGGAATCCGACTATTTGTTATCGAAGCTGGACGTTTGCTTGTGATTGCTCTTCTGTGAGTGTAAATTTACAATTGGCAGTGTCGTTATATACAAACTGTTATTTATTGCTCTGTTTATACATATGTGATTTTTTTTATATCGTGTTGTTTCTGTAATTTTTACTGTGATGTTATGAGCCATACGCTAAATAAATAAATCAGGAATCCGGTAAAACATCAGATCTCCGATATCGCTGCGGCTAGAAAAAGATCCTGCAAAAACGGGACCAACTACGACTGAAGAGAATCGTTCAACGTGACAGAAGTGCAACCATTCCGCAAATAGCTGCAGATTTCAAAAATGGGCCTTCAACAAGTGTCAGTGTGCTAACCTTTCAACGAAACATCATCGATATGCGCTTTCGGAGCCGAAGGCCCACTCGTGTACCCTTCTGTCCACTATTACTGTAGGGCATCGCTTCCGAAATGCTTACAGAATAACGTGGGGGCTCTCCTTTGAAAACAAGGTCGCTCGGTGCGCTCGCCTACAGACCCGATCGCCAGAGCGGCCGAAAGATGCAGACTAGGGCCCAGCAGCAGTGTACTATAGATAACTGGAAGTGCGAAGCGTTCTTGTTAATTGGAAGAAAGCGCAGATCATTCCTCTTTTCAAGAAGGGTTTTCTAACAGATGCCCAAAACTGTAGGCCTGCCTATATCTTTGACCTCGGTCTGTTGAAAAATTCTGTAGCACGATTAAGGCTCATATATTATGACATTTCAGGACACTGAAAAACTGCTCTGTAGAAATTAACATGGGTTCTGGAGAGAACGACCGTGTGGCACCCAGAATGCTCTGTTCGTCCACGATACACAGAAAGCAGCAGGTATGGGAAAGCAGCGGATATCATGTTGATGACATGTTCCTTGATTTTCGACAGGCGTTCTATACAGTTCCATCCCAAGAGAGAGTTAAAGGGTCATTAGTTTTCGCAACGTACATAAATGACCTAGCAGATAATGTGAAAGTTCCATGAGGCTTTCAGCAGGTGATGTTGTTGCATACAGAGACGTCAGGAAGCCAGAAAATTGTAGCGAATTTCGGAACGACCTGTAGAGAATCGGCGCTTGTTGCAGTGTTCGACAGCTGGCGATCAAGATAAATAAATGTAACGTATATTGCATAAACAGGCAGACAGACCAGTTGCTGTACGATTAGACGACTGCAGAAAAATAATTGGATGCAGTCACATGTTGAAGACTACGTATAGCGCCGCTACTTATCGCAAGTTCTTGAAGCTATATGAGCTGAAGCGGCAATATTTCACGATGTCTCACAAAAAAGTCCGCATTTTTTCAACCAGAACTGGCCCAGAAGATAATGCTTTACATTACTTTTTCAGCAGGCAACGGCATTGCCGCAGTGGATACAGCAGTTCCCGTTAGATCACCGAAGTTAAGCGCTGTCGGGCGTGGTCGGCACTTGGATGGGTGACCGTCCATGCCGCCATGCGCTGTTGCCATTTTTCGGGGTGTACTCAGCCCCTTAATGCCAACTGAGGAACTACTCGACCGAATAGTAGCGGCTTCGGTCAAGAATACCATCATAACGACCGGGAGAGCGGTGTGCTGACCCCACGCCCCTCCTAACCGTATCCTCCACTGAGGATGATACGGCGGTCGGATGGTCCCGGTAGGCCACTCGTGGCCTGAAGACGGAGTTCTTATTACTTATTGAACTCCCCTCGCAATTACCTTAGCATCACCTGACTTTAATCGCCTAAACCCCATTGTTCTTCTTCTAACCTTATCTGAGGGCTAATTAAAAGAACTCATTGTTCTATAGATTACTGATAATCGCTATTGTATTCAACAAAAATGTCATCTTATTCAATAGAAATGAAAGTGGATCGGCTAATTCATTACCGCTTTCGTTGAATAATGACGACAACAATTCTTCACTGCCTGGAACGAAAGGGCTACGTAAAACAGCTCATTACGGAAGTACACGGGAAAGTGCAATCTGCGTTAGCCAACAGAAACGGATCGAAGGAAATGACTCGCTGGAACGTAAGCATTATACAGCTAGCCTGTCGCCCCACGGCGTTCACTTAAGTAGCATACAACAGAGGTTAATGGTGGCCACGGAGGCGGAGGTAGTCATGGATAATGGAGCATCAAAGAGCTGGAAGCGCTCGCGTGCGGATGCTGCAGCACAGCCGCTGCCGACCAAAGCATCCAGCACTGAGCAATGGCGTTCGCGTGCTTTCCTTACATTCGGAAGAGACGGGATTCGATTTGCGTGGCGGGGAGTTATAACAGAATATTTCTGAAAGTTCCCCTAACGGTACAAGGAAATGCCTGAATTCTTAGCTATCTGCTTCGCTGTTACGCTGTATAAGCGCCGTGTCATGACCCTCCAGGCTCAGTGATCACGCAGACAAAGATGAATCTGGTTGTAATGGCTGTTTCGTACGCTACTCCTTCACGAATATAGTGCAGATATATTGCAGTCTGCATAAAATACGAAGGAGAATTTTTGACATGACTGTTTGCGTTTAAGTGCAGTGTTTCCACGCTGGTGTGGAATGGATTCCTTTATAGTACATTTCTCGCAACCTCTTGCATCCTATCGCTTATAAGAACCCAAAATATTCATACTCTTGAATATTTTTTCTTGCTGTCTTCGACATGCGCCATCTAAATTTAGGCAGTACCATCGCAACCCCAGAGAATACCTTGTCTTCAAAACTGAGTTTTTGTGAATACCCACAATGTGATGTTCAGTTTGAGGTGCGTTCTGAAACTGTGTATCTGGATAATAAATGGCTTCAAATAATTTCAAAGTGAAAGACGCAGTTTCTTTGAAAACTGAACTCTACATGTACATCTAAATAGCTACTCTGCTATTCATTTGTAAGTGTCTGGCAGATGGTTCATTGAACGGCCTTGAAGCTGTTTCTCTACACTTCCATTCTCGAACAGCGTGCAGGGAAAACGAATACTTAAATCTCTCCGTGCGCGATCTGATTTCTCCTATGTTACTATGTTGATCATTTCTCTCGAGCTAGACAGCCAAAAACAAAACATTTTCGTATTCGGAGGAGAAAGTTGGTGACTGAAATTTCGTGAAAAGATCTCGCCGCAACGAAAAGCGCCTTTGTTTTAATGATTACCACCCCACCTTGCGTATCATATCCGTGACACTCTGTCCCCTATTTAGCTATAATACAAAATGAGCTGCCCTTATTTGAACTTTTTCGATGTCCACCTTCAATCCTATGTGATGCGGATCCCATATCACGCAGCAATACTCCAGAAGAGTTCGGCCAAGCTGGGTAGTCTCTTTAGTAGACCGGCTGTATTTTTTAAACGTTCTGCCAATAAAACGCAGTCTCTGCTTTGCTTTCCCACGACATTGTCTCTGTGATCGTTCCAATTTAAGTTACACGTTATTGTAATTCCTCAGTATTTAACTGAATTCACAGCTTTTAGGTTGCACGATTTATCGCGTAACGGAAATTTAACAGGTCCCTCTTAGCACTAGTGTGGATGGTCCCACATTTTTCGGGATTTATAGTCAATTTTCAATTGACTTGGACCTCTTTGGTGAAGAAATTTTGGAATATTGTATTAAGTAACACTGCTTTAGTGGCCTGTCACTATTAACATTACCATAGCTATCATGCAGTTAAGGTACTGATTTCTTCTTACCGCTGGTATACTTTACATACGACCAAAATCTTTTTGGATTTTCTTCCAGACGTAAGCGAAATTATTCTGGATACACTTCCGTCCGCCAGCCTGTGATGAGTGTATATTATCACCGAAGTTTTAGGCATACAGTAGCTTTGAATTTTGAAACTGGTTGAGGTGCAGTAATCTCCGGTCGTTTTCGATCCCTTTCCTTTAGCCTTCGCTGTCCTGAGCGGTAAAATGTAAATTTCGTATGGCGTTGTTGTTCGGAATATTTCACAGGGTAGGATCAGTCCCATATCGGGAAAGGTGTTCTTCCTCCGCCCATATGTGCTCCATTCCGCCCAATAAGTGACTTGTGTCGTGTGTGTATTTGTGGAGTGTAGGTGCCTAACTTGTATATATGTATAGGGCAGTGTTATCTTTGTGTTGGGTGATGATGATGTAGATGATGCAAGTGACGATGATTACGATGATGATGAGAGAAGGGAGAGGGCGAAATTCAGTGCCGGCATACAGCGTGCTCCTCTCGAACAGCACTAAGAGGGTTTCCGGGCTTAACATCCTCATCAGACGGATGGATCACCATCTACAGGGTCACTTGCTCCTACTTCATGAGACACAGTGGAGAGGTTTCCAGTTCAATTCATGAAGTTAGGGTTAAGAGTCGTATTCGGTAATCGTCAATGCATAATTCCTTACGTGATGAACGGTTCGCACATTCCCCCTACACATTACGCGTTGTGTTTCTGTTCCAAAAGCGTATGGTTTTACTCTCAGTCCTATGAATTCTGTAATAATATCCCCTGATAATTAATCTTTCTGCAGGCTAATGTTCTATTCACTGACGCATGGGACATTATAAATGTTATTGTCAAGGTAGCCCAGAACGACAACCTAACTATGCACGTCACTTTCAATAACAGCATACATACTTTGTCTTTGTGACATCTTTTAACATTTTTAATCTCAATTGTCTTCAAAATATAGCCACAATGGAAATATACAAGAAGCGTCTAAGAAATATAGAAAACTGAAATTATTACAGCTTTGGGTTCGTCAGAAACAATGTTATGCTTACTTATTTCAGTAGCAATCAAAATTTTGTTAAGTAAGACACTATGCTCGAGGTTAATCTTGCTGTCAGCTCAGCCTTCCCACCATGACACTAGCATCATCACTCATGTTTCGCAACTTGTGCATAGTGTCACCAAAAACACAGGTAACCAAAAGTTTGAAAAGTTCTTTTTGGATTCGTATGTTTCTCAACAGTAATATTTATATGCGATTTCATTCAGGGAGCTTGATGGAATGAACATATCTAGTTAATTTTGCTTTCAGTAAGATTATTGTTCAGACACTACTTCAAATTTCTGTAGTGGGACACATAACTTCTGATCTCATAAAGTGGACATTACCTTGTTTGGAATTTTGGGTTGTTGATGTTCGGTGGTGGTACCATTTCCTGTTGGCATGATGGTAGATCAGAGTAAAGTTCAAAAAACATTTTCTGGATACTCAAGATCTACTTCTAATATATAAATTATGTCTAAATAATCTGGTGTCCTGTGTCCACAGACAGCCGTTTAAAATCAGACAATGGTAGATCCTGCAGCACTGCTTAGCTGTAGAGGCTATTACCACTGAGATATGTAATATAAGATTAATCATTTTGATTTTAGTCAGCCATGAACATACTGTCAGTAACGGCGTTTGTTAGCAGCGAAGTCCTACTTCCAAAGTCAGGTGAGGTTACAGAAATACATTTGAACAGCAAGAACACATCACTACCACCATCTAATGACATCAGTGGATGGTTTTAAACCAATGTTGCAGATCAGCTCTGGAATAAACTGGAAACTTTCCTAGTTCGTCATTTTGATTGGGCATTAAAAGAAATTTTGAAATTCTAAGTTAACCTGACAACAAATGAAGGATTTTGTGCAAACACACAGAAAATTACAAAAAGTGATTGCAAGGAAACATACTATGATAAATGTTGGTTAAGAAGACGATAATGGTTGTTTCAAGATTCCCTTGTAATTGGTGGCCATGTGAGCTACACCTTCTTCCTTATTCAGATGCATAAACTTGGCAAATATTTCATTTCCTACCAGTCTGAAGCTTGTAGGAGTTTTTTAGAAAAACAACAAACATGTATCTGTTAATTCATTTGGTGTTCAGCACTCTGAGCACGAATGGATCGTTACAGGAGGGACAAAATGATATGGGGAAAAAAGAGTTTAAAGTGGCTCCACGACAGTCTTGAAATGTCATAATCTTAAGAAACATATGAAAGTGTTAATGGTGCTCGTTGAAAATATGGAAATGTACCATTTCTATTACATAAAAATCCTTTCGAAGCTAGCACGTAGTATCATTACTGTTTACCATCATTCAACTGATGTTCGTCAGCCCTGTCTGTGCTATGTTCATTATATTCAGATGTTGGCTGCACTTTTAGTTGATTGTTCACAATTCAAACCACCCATTAGTGTAATGCCTAATGCAGGAATGTTGTTGTTGTTGTGGTCTTCAGTCCTGAAACTGGTTTGATGCAGCTCTCCATGTTACGCTATCCTGTGCAAGCTTCTTCACCTCCCAGTACCTACCGGAACCTACATCCTTCTGAATTTGCTTAGTGCATTCATCTCTTGGTCTCCCTCTACGATTTTTACCCTCCAGGCTGCCCTCCAATACTAAATTGGTGATCCCTTGATGCCTCAGAACATGTCCTACCAACCGATCCCTTCTTCTAGTCAAGTTGTGCCACAAACTTCTCTTCTCCTCAATCCTATTCAATACTTCCTCATTAGTTATGTGATCTACCCATCTAATCTTCAGCATTCTTCTGTAGCACCACATTTCAAAAGCTTCTATTCTCTTCTGGTCCAAACTATTTATCGTCCATGTTTCACTTCCATACATGGCTACACTCCATACAAATACTTTCAGAAACGACTTCCTGACACTCGATGTTGACAAATTTCTCTTCTTCAGAAACGCTTTCCTTGCCATTGAAAGTCTACATTTTATATCCTCTCTACTTCGACCATCATCAGTTATTTTGCTCCCCAAATAGCAAAACTCCTTTACTACTATAAGTGTCTCATTTCCTAATCTAATACTCTCAGCATCACCCGATTTAATTCGACTACATTCCATTATACTCGTTTTGCTTTTGTTGATGTTCATCTTATATCCTCCTTTCAAGACACTATCCATTCCCTTCAACTGCTCTTCCAAGTCCTTTGCCGTCTCTGACAGAATTACAATGTCATCGGCAAACTTCAAAGTTTTTATTTCTTCTCCATGGATTTTAATACCTACTCTGAATTTTTCTTTTGTTTCCTTCACTGCTTGCTCAATATACAGATTGAATAACATCGGGGATAGGCTACAGCCCTGTCTCACTCCCTTCCCAACCACTGCTTCCCTTTCATGCCCCTCGATTCTTATAAGTGCCATCTGGTTTCCGTACAAATTGTAAATAGCCTTTCGCTCCCTGTATTTTACCCCTGCCACCTTCAGAATTTGAAAGAGAGTATTCCAGTCAATATTGTCAAAAGCTTTCTCTAAGTCTACAAATGCTAGAAACGTAGGTTTGCCCTTCATTAATCTAGATTCTAAGATGAGTCGTAGGGTCAGTATTGCTTCACATTTCTACGGAATCCAAACTGATCTTCCCCGAGGTCGGCTTCTATTAGTTTTTCCATTCTTCTGTAAAGAATTCGCATTTGTATTTTGCAGCTGTGACTTATTAAACCGATAGTTCGGTAATTTTCACATCTGTCAACACCTGCTTTCTTTGGAATTGGAAATATTATATTCTTCTTGAAGTCTGAGGGAATTTCGCCTGTTTCATACATCTTGCTCACCAGATGGTAGAGTTTTGTCAGCGCTGGCTCTCCCAAGGCCGTCAGTAGTTCCAATGGAATGTTGTCTACTCCGGGGGCCTCGTTTCGACTCAGGTCTTTCAGTGCTCTGTCAAACTCTTCACGCAGTATCATATCTCCCATTTCATCTTCATCTACATCGTCTTCCATTTCCATAATACTGTCCGCAAGTACATCGCCCTTGTATAGACCTTCTATATACTCCTTCCACCTTTCTGCTTTCCCTTCTTTGCTTAGAACTGGGTTTCCCTCTGAGCTCTTGATGTTCATACAAGTGGTTCTCTTATCTCCAAAGGTCTCTTTGATCTTCCTGTAGGCAGTATCTATCTTACCCCTAGTGAGATAAGCCTCTACATCCTTATATTTGTCCTCTAGCCATCCCTGCTTAACCATTTTGCACTTCCTGTCGATCTCATTTTTGAGACGTTTGTATTCCTTTTTGCCTGCTTCATTTACTGCATTTTTATATTTTCTCCTTTGATCAATTAAATTCACTATATCTTCTGTTACCCAAGGATTTCTACTAGACCTCGTCTTTTTACCTACTTGATCCTCTGCTGCCTTCACTATTTCATCCCTCAAAGCTACCCATTCTTCTTCTACTGTATTTTTTTCCCCCATTCCAGTCAATTGTTCCCTTATGCTCTCCCTGAAACTCTGTACAACCTCTGGTTCTTTCAGTTTATCCAGGTCCCATCTCCTTAAATTACCACCTTTTTGCAGTTTCTTCAGTTTTAATCTACAGGTCATAACCAATAGATTGTGGTCAGAGTCCACATCTGCTCCTAGAAATGTCTTACAATTTAATACCTGGGTCCTAAATCTCTGTCTTACCATTAGATAATCTATCTGAAACCTGTCACTATTTCCATGCTTCTTCCATGTATACAGCCTTCTTTTATGATTCTTGAACCAAGTGTTAGCTATGATTAAATTGTGCTCTGTGCTAAATTCTACGAGACGGCTTTCTCTTTCATTTCTTAGCCCCAATCCATATTCACCTACTACGTTTCCTTCCCTCCCTTTTCCTACTACCGAATTCCAGTCACCGATGACTATTAAATTTTCGTCACCCTTAACTATCTGAATAATTTCTTTTATTTCATCATACATTTCTTCAATTTCTTCGTCATCTGCAGAGCTAGTTGGCATATAAACTTGTACTACTGTAGTAGGCATGTGCTTCGTATCTATCTTGGCCACAATAATGCGTTCACTATGCTGTTTGTAGTAGCTTACCCGCATTCCTATTTTCCTATTCATTATTAACCCTACTCCTGCATTACCCTTATTTGATTTTGTGTTTATAACCCTGTAGTCACCTGACCAGAAGTCTTGTTCTTCCTGCCACCGAACTTCACTAATTCCCACTATATCTAACTTTACCCTATCCATTTCCCTTTTTAAATTTTCTAACCTACCTGCCCGATTAAGGGATCTGACATTCCACGCTCCGATCCGTAAAACGCCAGTTTTCTTTCTCCTGATAACGACATCCTCTTGAGTAGTCCCCGCCCGGAGATCCGAATGGGGGACTATTTTACCTCCGGAATATTTTACCCAAGAGGACGCTATCCTCATTTAACCATACAATAAAGCTGCATGCCCTCGGGAAAAATTACGACCGTAGTTAATGCAGGAATACAGTATATAAAATTCGACAAGCATAGCACACAATTGAACGTAATGTTTGTCAGATATTCAGACACAAAATGCTTGTTACAACCAGATGTTACTGAAGAAATTCATGTACACGCACTGTAGTTACAGTGTGGAGTACTTGCAATTTCAGCTCTACCGAGGTACTGCCTGTCTGGAATGGTTTAGCAGACAACCACATCTGATTGCTGAGCGCATAAAAATTTAATTGTTGCAAAACAGGCAGGTGTTTATCAATCTCAATGGGGAAGAACCTTTTCGACAAGAAAAATTTGTCTTAGTTGCAAGGATGACTTTAAACAAAGTGATTAGAAATACAGGGATCGCCGTCACTGGCAGTTTACTATCAAAAGCTCATAATTTTGTCATAGTTGTAACACCAGTTATAATACACACATACAAAAAGTTTTGGATCACCCCGTTTCCCATAACTTCTGAAGATAGACGTTGACTGTGGATATAGTATCACAGACACAGTCCCTTTGTCCGTTCAGAGATGTTACTAACCTGCCAAAATATGTAAACAACCTTGCATGAGCAGCGCCAATTAGACGGAGGGGGTCCAACAGCCGATCAGTTCCAGTCACTCCACCAGGAAGGAGGTACACGGCTCTTGTTGTTTGTTGTTCAACCATGCCTAGACGGTCAATGCCGCGGTTCGATCGCATCCACATTGTTACTTTGTGCCAGGAAGGGTTCTCAACAAAGGAAGTGTCCAGGCGTCTCGTAGTGAACCAAAGCGATGTTTTTCGAACCTGGGGGAGATACCCAGAAACAAGAACTGTCGATGACATGACTCGCTCAGGCCGCCCAAGAGCCACTACTGCAGTGGATGACAGCTACCTACGGGTTATGGCTCGGAGGAACCCTGACAGCAACGCCACCACGTTGAATAATGCTTTTCGTGCAGCCACAGGACGTCATGTTACGACTCGAACTGTGCGCAATAGGCTGCATAATGCGCAACTTCACTCCCGACGTCCATGGCGAGGTCCATCTTTGCAACCATGACACCATGCAGCGTGGTACAGATGAGCCCAACAACATGTCGAATGGACCGCTCAGGATTGGCGTCATGTTCTCTTCACCGACGAGTGTCGCATACGCCTTCAACCACACAATCGTCGGAGACGTTTTTGGAGGCAACCTGGTCAGGCTGAACGCCTTAGACACACTCTCAAGCGAGTGCAGCAAGGTGAAGGTTACCTGCTGTTTTGGGTGGCATTATGTGGGGCCGACGTACGCCGTTGGTGGTCATGGAAGGCGCCGTAGCGGCAGTGCGATACGTGCGACCGATAGTGCAACCATATCGGCAGCATATTGGCAAGGCATTCGTCTTCATGGACGCCAATTCGCGCCCCCATCGTGCACATATTTTGAATAGCTTCCTTCAGGATAACGTCATAGTTCGACTAGAGTGGCCGGCATGTTCTCCAGACATGAACACTATCGAACATGACTCGGATAGATTAGAAAGGGCTGTTTATGGACGACGTGACCCACCAACCACTCTGAGGGATCTACGCAGAATCGCCGTTGAGGAGTGGGACAATCTGAACCAACAGTGCTTTGGTGAACTTTTGGATAGTATGCCACGACGAATACAGGCATGCATCAATGCAAGAGGACGTTCTACAAGGTATTAGAGGTACGGGTGTGTACAGCAATCTGGACCACCACCTTTGAAGGTCTCGCTGTTGATACAACATGCAATATGTGGATTTCATGAGCAATAAAAAGGACGGAAATGATGTTTATGTTGATGTCTATTCCAATTTTCTGTACATGTTCCGAAACTCGGAACCGAGTTGATGCAAAACATTTTTTGATGTGTGTATAAGATTAGACGCACACATTGCAGAACACGAGGGGCGTTCAGTAAGTAATGCACACTTTTTTTCTCTTCCAGTTTCGGTTGAAAAAATGCAGAGTTTGTTGTGGGACATTGTGCAATATTCACGCTTCAGCCCCTGTAGATTCATGAAGTTCTGATAAGGTAGCGGCGCCATGCGTAGCCTTCAACATGGCATCTGTAACGGAGGTGCGATCCAAGCAGAGAGCTGTCATCAAGTTTCTTTTGGTGCAATACCAGAGCATTGCTGGTATTTATAGGCGCTTGCACAATGTCTGTTGATATCTGGCAGTGAACAAAAGGACGGTGAGCCGTTGGGTGACGCGGCTGTCATCGCAACAAGGTCGCGCGAATATGTCCAACCTCCGGCGTGCCGGCAGGCCAGACACAGTTGTGACTTTTGCAATGTTGGAACGTGTGTACACTTTCATTCGATGTGATCGACGGATCACTATCAAACACTTCGCTGCTCAAGTTGACGTCTCTGTTGATAGTTCTGGCACAGTCGTCCACCAGTTGGGGTACTCAAAATGTGTGTGCCTGTTGGGTTCGTCGCCTCCCAAATTCCATCTGTTGGGTCAAATGAATGATGCACTCCGCGGTAAGCAGAACGTGAATGATGAGAAGCTTATTGATCCAGCAAGGCGTTGGCTCTGACGTCCACCAGTAGAGTGGTACCACGCAGGCGGACAAGTCATCCCAATAATTTGGAGTAAGGCCGTCGCATTGAACGGAGATAACGTTGAAAAATACGGTTTTGAAGCCAAAAGCGTCGGAAATAATGCGTTGTATTGGAATCCTGAATAAAACCAACCTACTTCCGGAAAAAAATGTGTTGCATTGCATACCGAACACTCCTGGTAACATACATCCACCGAAGTAGTTCGCAAGGAAGTCACAAGTGAGACATATGTGCAACGTAACGACACTAAATTGGTGCGAACAGTATCACTAGCT
The DNA here is from genome assembly GCF_023864345.2 of Schistocerca serialis cubense. NCBI lineage: Eukaryota > Metazoa > Arthropoda > Insecta > Orthoptera > Acrididae > Schistocerca > Schistocerca serialis. Next base: position 929,220,730 of record NC_064640.1, on the reverse strand, counting down.
GTGTTGATACCCTCCATCATTATTCTGAGAAAGTGAACGTCTAGGTTATTACTGATGGAGTAAAACAAATCAGCGATAGGTTATCGTAGAACGTATCCATTCACTTGCTGATTTATGGCCATACTTGGCTGAGACTTTGAGCAGGACTAAATCAAATTAGTGAAGCCCGATCATTATACCAGCTGAAGCTCAGTAATTCTCATCTTTTGTAGGACAAATCGTTCTTGAATTATCGTTAAAGTGTCATATTAATTGCTTATACTATTCGTGAGGTTCAATTTCCGTTAAGCTACCTGGAAAATTAACACAGTGTGCCAGACCTTTTCTAGAAAAACTTACCCCCAAGCTATGCACAGCACAATACTAACACCTCTTTCTCTTTCTGAGGTCAACATCTAACTCATTATAGAGGAATGCTGACTTAGTATTTCAGGATACAAATGGGAAGTTGCGGTACAGAAAATGGCCCAGAGATCACCAGTGTGTGTGTGTTTGTGTGCGTAGTGAGTGAAGTGTTATGAAACAATGAGTGTATAGTGTATGCAGCGACTGATAGTGAGATATGAGTGAACAGTGTGGCATTAAATCATGTAATAACTTATTTGTAAAAAAAATTATTGTATACCAGGAGTAAACTTAATGATTGTCTCTAACTAGAAGTCTGTAAATATATGCTTATACGAATTAGCATATTTTAAATTGGTCTAAACTTGTAAATATTTTGACATATCCTATATCCTTGTAAAAAGAGTTCTACTAATGAATAAAGCTACTACTACAACACTCGACACACACTCCCTAACGAGAAAGATAAGGAGAAAATGGCAGTATAGGGTCTTGCCGTATCTCCTTGAAAGGTAATCAAAAAAATGGTTCAAATGGCTCTGAGCACTATGGGACTTAACATCTACGGTCATCAGTCCCCTAGAACTTAGAACTACTTAAACCTAACTAACCTAAGGACATCACCCACTCATCACGGAAAGGTAGTCACGGAGATCTCGAAGACAGGTGACTGCCACTGGTGCTAACAAACCAGGAACGTAACGGATTTTGTCCAAATTACCGGCGATTTGAACCAGAGGTGATATTTTCGTGTACCCAGCGGCCACATAATCTGCCAACGCCCGTTCTTGTCGGAGCCAGCACACATGGATACGTTTTTAGTGATACGGTACGCAGGACTGTGATCGTCTGAAAATCTGACACTGAGCTATTTTTGTGTCCAGTTGGATATACCACTGTCGTCGATCTACTGCAGCCAAAAGTGAAGCCACAACAAAGGTCACCGAGCTGACAATCCCTGGTACTCCAGACGACGTCACAATGTCCGAGTAAATTCTTGTCTTGCAGCAAACAAGTTCGTATTGTGACTCAAGGCAAGTGACGGGGCTGTATGATCCTGCAGGGCCACGGGAAAAATATGTATGTTCCTCTCAGGCGCTAATTGTATGGGGCAGTTGAGTCCCACCTACTTTATGCGGTTACGCTGAAATGCTAAACATCTGCATATCCAAGCATTTAGTAGGCCTACACGTAGTGCTAATTTAGCTTTTGTTGTGAGCCACTTTCGTGTTGTTGTAATTTTGATGACCACCAGTGCATTTGTAGGCATCATTCACTATCTCTAACACTAATGCTGAATTATATTAATCGCCGAGAAGGGCCGAATATGTTATTAGCACCCTAATAATTTCTGTTTGATTGTTAGAATATAATGCTCATACGAAACTGTGGGCACTATAGAGAGAGCGCAGGGTCAGTCCAGAAGAAGTAGTGAAAGGAATCGGCACCAACTGAGGTTGCGGTAATTTGCAGAAACGTGGAAAAATTCTGAACATGAGTGAAATGTCCTTAACGCTGCACCATCTCTCTGAAAGAAAACTGCAGCATTTCTATGTTAGAAAGCAAGACGAAAGAATGTTAGTCAGGCAGAAAGATTTCATTAATGTCAACCGATCTTCCTCCCTTACGTCAGTTCATGTTACACGAATTCATAAATGAATTGTCGACTTGATCTCCTAAGTAATTTTGTTTGTATAAGTTTATAAAGTGGTCCGGTTGCACGTGTTGCTTTAAAAGGATGAACGGTAGTACGGTGCGTTTGTAAAATACTTAGAAACTTCCTGGCACATTAAAACTGTGTACTTGGTCTGGACTTGAACTCAGAACCCTCTGATTTCGGGCAATTCTTTTACTGACTGCCTTACCGAGGCACGATTTACGATCTGCTTTGAGTGCTTTACTTCTGCTAGTGATTTCCTGTTGCCTGCCAACCTTGACAAATCTTCGTATATCCATCTTCAGGTTTACTGGGGGACGCCAGGAGTTACTATATATTTTTTTTTTTAGTACGAATTAATCTTTCAGCTGCATTGGTAGGTCTCGCACGTTTTTTATATCTATTTTGGAGCTATAGTGCGACATCTTCAGGTCCTTCTGTAATAAACTGGGAAATCATGCGGATAGTGGCCATTATACAACCTCGACAGAGGCCACAATCAAACCTATGTCCATGATGAGGAATTCATTTCCTCCTACTTATGCTATTGACAGCGCCAGCCACGTTACACTGATTCCTTAATTTAGAGTAAAATAATTTCTGCTGCATATTAAGTATGTTTTTGGCATCAGATGGATGAAAAAATATGCTAAGTGAGAGGACATCTGAAAAAAAAGAAGGAAATTATGTTCGATCAGTACATTTCTCCACAAACGTACTTTGACTCTGCGAGTCAAATTACTAACTGTTGAAACATCCATACTACTAATTAGTTTTAGATCTTCTGATTTTTTGGTCATTAGTACTGCTGCAAAGCGTTTTGAATGTAATAGAGAAGTTATGAGAGCTGTAGACAGATATTTTGCAGACGGTTTAGAACTCACTTAAGGACGTCATCGCGGTGAACGACGGCTCGAAACGTGCAGCGCGCCACGGCCGCGGGCTGGTGGGAACAATATTGTGCTATGGGAGACATCCCTGCACGGGACTTGTGGTAGTAATCGAAGACACGCTGACAGTCACGAACCACCTCAATTCCTTCATGCTTGATGTCTTCCCTTCGGTGATGTCATCTTCCAGGAGTATAAACGTTCGTGTCTCGAAGTCGGAACCGTGCTACACTGGTTGAAGAGCATTATAGTGAACTCACGTCGATGTCTCGGTGACCAAATTCACCTGATGTAAATCCTATGAAACCCATCTGGGTCGCTACCGTGCGCCATCACCGCGAAATCAGATCAGTGACCCATTATTTACGCGGATTACGTGACTTGTGCGTCGTTATCTACGAGGGCCACTCCAAAAGAAATGCACACTATTTTTGTAAAAATACAGTTTTCATACTGCATGTGTGAAAGTTTTACACTTTGTAGATACATCCTTCCCGCTTGTTTTCAAACTTCGTTCAACCCGTTCCCATGAGTGTCGCCGTCACAGTATGTCTTCAAGATGGCTGCTACACTTGTCGTTCGTCGGAAGCAACGTGCTGTCATAGAATTCCTGTGCTGTGAAAACGAGACAGTTGGAAACATCCACAAGAGGTTAAATACGGTGTATGGAGATGCTGCTGTCGATAGCAGTGCTGTTAGTTGGTGGGCAAGCAGGTTACGTGATGAAAGCGGGCACGGCAAATTGAGGATTGTCCTCACAGCGGCAGGCCTCGTACTGCACACACTCCAGACAATGTGCAAAGAGTTAACGAATTGGTGACTGCTGACAGACGCATCACTGTGAACGAATTGTCACGCTACGTTGGGATAACGGAAGGAAGTGTTTGCAGAATATTGAAAGTGTTGGCGTTAAAAAAGGTTTGTGCCAGGTGGGTTCCCAGGATGTTGACGGTGGCTGACAAAGAAACAAGGAAAACGGTATGCAGCGAACTTTTGGAACAGTACGAGAATGGTGGAGATGAATTGCTTGGACGAATTGTGAGAGGTGATGGAATATGGCTCCATCATTTTTCACCAGAGACGAAGAGGCTATCAATGGAGTGTTCAAATGTGTGTGAAATCTTATGGGCCTTAACTGCTAAGGTCATCAGTCCCTGAGCTTACACACTACTTAACCTAAATTATACTAAGGACAAACACTCACACCCATGCCCGAGGGAGGACTCGAACCTCGGCCGGGATCAACCGCACAGTCCATGACTGCAGCGCCCGAAACCGCTCGGCTAATCCCGCGCGGCAATCAATGGAGTGGCATCATGCAAATTCACCCAAGAAAAAAATTCAAAACCACACCTTCTGCTGGTAAAGTTACGGCTACGGTGTTTTTCGATTCCAAAGGACCCTTGCTTGTGGACATCATGCCAAGTGGAACCACAATAAATTCTGATGCTTATGTGACGACACTGAAGCAACTTCAAGCTCGACTGAGTCGTGTTCGACCACATCGGCAAAAGCAGGATGTTTTGCTGTTGCACAATGCACAGCCACATGTCAGTCAAAAAACCATGGAAGCGATCACAAAACTCAGATGGACAACAGTGAAACACTCGCCTTACAGTCCTGACCTGGCTCCATGTGACCATCATCTCTTTGGGAAACAGAAAGACTCTCTTCGTGGAACAAGGTTTGAAGATGATGCTGCCAAACAGTGGCCCCAACAGTTTGGTCCAGAATTTTACCGTGCGGGTATACAGGCGCTGGTTGCAAGATGGCGTAAGGCAGTTGAGAGGGATAGAAATTATGTGGAGAAATGAAAATATTGTTCCTAAAGGATGTATCTACACACTGTAAAACTTTCAAACATGTAGCATAAAAAATGAATTTAAAAAAAATAGTGTGCATTTCTTTTGGAGTGACGCCTCGTAATACTACATATTTCGACAAACTTACGAACAAACTGTCGGATTCCGATATGGAGAATCAGTGATGTATATCGTTACAAAGACGGGCAAAAAAGCTATTAAGGAGGTGGTCATAATGTTTCGGCTCATCAGTGTAAATATAGCGTCAAAAACAGTTGAGCTTAAAGTGCCTGCCTGGGGCAGGAAAGGACGTGGGAATCTACGCAGGTACCGAAAAAGGTCGTACTCGGTTTCAGTTATTTACCACCGGTTTCGTTTCTCTGTCAACCTTGAAAGCACTTCCCGCAAATACTAAGGCAGGCAACTCCGTGCGGCACTTATTACCGTCGTCAGCAAATAACGCTAGGCACTGGATCGGTTTATGTCGATCGACTAGTTTTTTTTGTGATGTGTGGAATAGTTTCCACTCAGACCCTTACGACAAACTGAGGATGTGCCTACTATGAAACCTAGAGCTGAATTGAAACGCTGATCTTCGAAGCGACGTCAAACTGGAAGGATGGCCCAGTTTGTGCCCCTGCTGCAGAGATTTTTGGAGTCTTCCTGTATTGATGTTTTACGGAATGGAGCCCGACGCGTGAGATTGGATGGCAGGATGCGCAGCGGCACCAGGCAATCAGGTGTTTCCGGCTGGCGCGTGTGTTGCAGAGCAGGGGTCGGCGGCCTCCAGCGGCGCACAGCTGACGACGCGCAGCGCTGGCTGCCCCACCCCCTGCATCTCTTAATTAATCCTTCAAGTGACACTCGTAAATCTGTGTACCACTCTCCTTAAATGCCATTTATTACTTTATTTACCACAAACAATCGATTGTTTTGATATTAATACGGAGATAATTCAGACATCCAAGATATACACAAGACACTAAACGCACTGCATCCCAAAATGAAATTTGCAATAGAACCAGAAAATAATAAGTCAATACATTCCCTCCACCTTACTGTGAAAAATCATTAACAGCACACACAAATTTGAAATCTACCGAAAGCCTACTAGAATAGACAATATTATTACTACTCATTCACGTCACGAAGAAACGCACAAATAAGCTTTCCTTCACGCGGGGATAAATAGGATAATAAACTTGCCATTAGAACAAGACTCTGTTCAAATAGAAATTATTCCTACAATACGTGGCACAGCAAAATGTTTATTATAAAAAAAAATGGCTCTGAGCACTATGGGACTTAACTTCTGAGGTCATCAGTCCCCTAGAACGTAGAACTACTTAAACCTAACTAACCTAAGGACATCACACACATCCATGCCCGAGACAGGATTCGAACCTGCGACCGTAGCGGTCGCGAGGTTCCAGACTGAAGCGCCTAGAACCGCTCGGCCACTTCGGCCGGCCGTTTATTATCCACAAATACTCACTCAACTGCACAAAAAATATGCTAGACTAGTAAAAACTGCTACATGGAAAGAAATAACACCGCAAGAGAAACACCTGTCAAACAGAAATTCACATACATACCAACTACATACCTAGGAAAGATAAATGCTAGTAAATATGCTCGCGACTAAAAAATACAATTATAAGATTCTCTTACCAAACACCACACAACCTTATTTCACATACCGAATCGGGAAAACGAAATTACCAATTTTCTCGAACCCAGGCACAAACAAAATCCAGTACAAGGACTAAGATAAATTCTACCTAGGTCCGACGAGTAGAAATCTTAGTGTTAGGTACTGCGAACGAATTAGATACATCGACAAGAATCCATCTACTTTTTCGACCACTTAAAAACCGAACAACACACGGCAGATACTTTAGAGCAGGCTGTTTAAATTCTACATGTAAAACCCAAAGGACCACTAATGAACATTGTGGAAGATAGGCAAATCAATTTACATACAAAACTACCTAATAGGAATACTTAATGAGCAAGTCGACCTGAAATACGAGAAATACACGGAAAACCTTATTTAAATTATCAATCCAGAAAACGAATAGGGACACAAAATATTACGAAACAACTGGAGATTACCCAACACCTCCAACAATAGCACTAACAAAGATTACCGAAACTGCAGCGTGATAAACAAAACTGATTGTAACCATACAATATCGCTGGTACATCTGCCAGGTTGTCATCTACATCCGGAAATCAATTTACATGCACACAAATACCCACTAGGAATACTTAATGAGCAAATCGACCTGAAATACCAGAAATACACGGAAAACCTTACTTAAATTATCGATCAAGAAACTGAATAGAGTCACAAAATATTTCAAAACAACTGGAGACTACCCAACACCTCCAACGATAGCACTGGCAAAGATTACCGAAATTGCAGCATGATAAACAAAACTGATTGTAACCATACAATATCTCTGGTACATCTGCCGGGTTGTCACATAGTTATTGTTCTAACTAAAAAGGAAGACTATCCAAAAATTTTATCAGATAACAAGTCTTAACTAGTGCAACCAACAGTTGGTACTCCAAGTACGCTAACGGAATGGAATTAAATCAAAGAGACTGCGATAGAACCACGATAGCGTGTGGAAGGCAAACCAATCTGACGTATGTAACAAATTTTATAATAAAGTTTTCTGATTATCACTTACCTGTAATATTAGAAAATTAGTAATAAAAGTGTGCACCATTTACTTACCGATAATCTGACGATGGCTATTTGCTGAAATAGGCCTATTGTAACAAATAAAACAGTCCGACTTAACAGCGTTTTTGGATTCATAATTACATAATATCATTCAAAGTTGTATACAACGCAGCAGGAGCAAAAGACTACAGATTTTTTATAAGTCGTTCGGATTAAGATATCACTGGACATGTCAGTAATGGTAGGATGACCTTTGAGACAATCGTCATCACAGCTTGTTTTATGTTCAGCTGGCATTTGTCACCTCTGGATTTGCTCTTCTGATATCTTCTAATATAAACGATAGTGCGTTCAATTCACAGTACCATTTCCTGCATTATACAGTACAAAATCAACACGGAGGAGTTGTTTGTAAGCATATTAACAACTAATTTTATTTCGTGCCATACATTTAAGCAAACAGATGGTCATTAATCCAATTCCTAATGACATCCAGTTTTACTGATTATATGCTGTGAAATGGTTTTTCTAATGGAGAATGAATATTTCAGACAATATTATTTTACGGATAATCTCAAAAATAATATATTCTTTTCCGCTGGTATTGCTGAAAATACGCAACATGACAGAAACGGTTTATGTCCACAGTTGAATGTAATAGGCTCATGATTTGCTAATTTTTGGTTGATTTTTATGGTTAGAGGGCCATACTAACATTCGTGAATATTTCTTTTAGATTTACAAAAATGATTTCATAGAGATTGCATAGTTCCATGGTAGGCGAGATTCTGCCTGAGGGTGTAATGAATTATTGCAGAAGAGCCCGCGCAAGATTCGGTGTTTGGAGGAGGTTCTGATGGAGATGACGTAGTTTCAAACAGTACTACAGTAACTGATGGTAGTCTGGGTAATACAGTGTCAAGTGGACCAGTAGATGAAACCCTAATACAGATGCAACACCTAGGTAGAATGCCTCTGCTTGAAGAAGCATTTCATCAAAACTGAAACTGACTATGATACTGAAGTGGCTGCAAATGTGTATTCATGAGCTTGAGAAACACAGTCGTTTAGGAAATGTCTTCCTCTCAGTACATATGTTTATTAATAAAAGTTGACGTTGCTACTTTGCGTCAAAATTATTCAAACGTTTTCAACACAGATTCATTTGTATGAATATTTACCAGCCAAGTAACTCTTGGCTTATTTATAAATACAAAATATTTTGAGCAGTTTTGTTGGTTACTGTATCCAAAGAGTACATACTGAGATATATTTGATTTTTACGCTGAATGAACCATTTTGCCACTTAAAGGGTTAAAAAGTTAGATAGTACTTCCGGCTTCTAGTACAGCGACCGCTCAGTAGCTTTGGGTAACATCTTGAACTATGTGGCATCACCACTGACCGAAAGTGCACAGATGTGAAGGACCTGGGCTCGTACTCCGGAGTAAATTACTTCAAATATTAAGCCACTCACCCAGACATAGGTGGTCCATGGTTTCCCTATTCCGTTCCAACCGTGGGCCAGATTCATTTCTTTTGTAAGACTGCGGTGTGTTCCTACCGCATTCTTGTTCCACTGAGTATTATATAGTCATGGTGTCGATAAAGGTATTATGCCTCATCCAAACGCAAACCGTTTAGTTTCGTTTACACTAACTACTGAATGTTGCATTCCTACTCTATTCGGAGTACGTCGCTTCGCCTTACTAGCAGCACCTGCTGTCGTTCCATGTACTGCATTCGAAATTTATAAGATAGCGGCCGTGAAAACCGCATTCACCACACAAAAGCGTACCATACTTGGAAAAGCCTTCGAAGTAGCATTGGGGTTTAAAGCTTTGCCAACGAAGTAGTCATTACAGACAGAACACAGGGTCAGACGAAGGAAGGATGGGAAAGGAAATCAATCATGTCGTTTTCAAAACAACAATAGTAAAATTTGTTTCTAGGTATCCGGATGGCTGGGCAAGAATTTAAACTGCCGTCTCCGCGAATGCGATTCCAGTGTCGTGCCTTTGCGCGACCTCACTATGTAGCAAACTCGATGTATTTTTACAGCCGTCCAGCAGAAATAACGGTTACATACAGAACCAATAGTGTCCTGTCTAGTGGAACTATATTTGTGACTATCACCGCATGAACGATCAGTACAGAGCCAGTAATCGCATTGAAAAGATCAAAGCAAATGTCAGTGAAGCACAGCGTGCAGTATCAACATCTGATTGAGTTCGGACAGGGTATAATGAATGGTGTCTGGGAAATGAGTTTTCATAAAGTGTGACATGGAACCAGTGGATATATGAGTTTTACGTAGCGTCGATAGGTTGTCGGATCCTGCAATGCTTCTGTTTTATCTACTCAGCCGGGACCTGACTGTGGGTGCATGTGTGTGTGCGTGTGCGTGTGAAGTGGCATTTGATTTTGCATTATTAGTTGATGGTATATGTACTTCTCTGAGTTTATGTGAATGTCCACGTACGTGTGTTTTGGTACAACTTTTATTTATTTATTATTATTTTTTTAATTCTCTATGTGTATGACCAGAGGAAGAGGGCGAGAGACAGAGAAAAAGAGAGAGAGAGAATATGTATTATTTTTTAATGTGGCTGCATGTGCAAATGGAATGATTTTTATCTTATCATTTCTTTTACTAACTATGGTAGAGAGTTTGTATTCGCGCCCGGGTTCCCGGGTTCGATTCCAGGCGGGGTCAGGGATTTTCTCTGCCTCGTGATGACTGGGTGTTGTGTGATGTCCTTAGGTTAGTTAGGTTTAAGTAGTTCTAAGTTCTAGGGGACTGATGACCACAGATGTTAAGTGCCATAGTTCTCAGAGCCATTTAGAGTTTGTATTGATGTGTGTTGGCTTATCTATCACATGTTTGTTTTCAGCAATGGCTTTCTGGATGTGGTAGCTTTCTTTCATTTGTGTATGGTAGGTGTCATGATTGTTTATGTTGATTTTTTTCATGTTTTGTTCCATGTTTGTGAGATGGTGGTGTTTTTGAAAATGTGGAATGGTTTGTTTCATATTTCCAAAACCTGAAGTGATCTTTGTACTGTGCCCTAAAATTCCTGCAAGTGATGCCTATGTGTACTGCATCACAACTTTGACATTCAAATTGTATATTCCTGATGTCATGGGCAGCCAAACTGGAAGCAGTTTTGTTTGGTTATCAATCTGAGCATATTTGTTGTTTCGGGTACTGCTTCTGTAGTAAGGCTGCTGTGGGACTGAGATTTTGTTTTCTACTGAATGAAATCAGTGATGCTATGTGTGGTACTTGTATGTTCTGAATGTGTTCTATTAGTTCTCCTGTGTTTAACACTGCTCTGTCGTTTTCTACTTTGTAGTATTTTGTGATTAACTGTTTGAGATGTTTGTCTGTGTGGTATATTGGGGCTTTCTTGAAGTTAATAACTGCTCTCAATGATGTGTCACCATTATGTGTCTTTGGTTAGCTGCGGAGTGTCGCTGCTTGTGGGTTCTTCTGTGTTATATAGTATTTCTATTTATCAGAGAGTGCATCTTCAGTGTTTTCCGGTATCCATTTCAGGCTTACTTGAAACCTTTTGATTAGGCCTGATTTCAGTTTTTGTATGGTGTTGGCATTTATGTATTCCTTGGCTTTTGCAATGTAATGTTCTTTGTGTCCGTAAGTACTGTTACATTTAATTTATCTGCTCTTATTACTGGTTATTAACTTTGGTTATTTTTACTATTTCTCTTGTCAGTGCCAATGAGGCAAGTTTTCTGTTACTTAATTTCGACTGCAAGGAAGAAAGAAAAACACCACGTCATTGTATATACCATTTTATTTAATAGAGAAGATTCAACGAAGAGTCCCGCATTTCATCACGGGATCGTTTAGCTGGCGAGAGAAAGTTACGTACGTGCTAAGCAAACTCCACTGGTAGACGTTACAAGAGAGGCGTTGTGCATCTCGGAGAAATTTACTATTGAAATTTCGGGACAGCACTTTTCAGGAGGAGTCGGTCAACATATTACCTACCCCCAGATACATCTCGCGTATTTACCACGAGGAGTTCAATAGAGAAATTAGAGCCAACACAGAGGCATCCCGACAATCATTCTTCCCACGCACTGTTCGCGAGTGGAACAGGATTGGAGGAATCAGATAGTGGTAGAGAAAGTACCCACCACCACACACTATTAGGTGGCTTGCGGAGTATGATGCAGAAGTAGATGAAAATTATACCTAAGGAGAATGGACATAACTGTATGGGAGAAATAATTTGTCTAACGGTTTAAATGCCTAACTATCGTAGTTGAAACTAACCGCAAACCGCAAAATTTTACAGCTCAGAATTTTCTCTCTCGCAGTCGATTTAACAGAAAACCTGTACCTCTGTTGTTTGATTAATAATTTATGTGTGCCTGAATGATATTAGAGTAACGTTTATATATTAAAAGTAAGTCGATCATTATATTTTCACGATTTTTGCTAACAACTTTTCCCTATACATGTCTCTCCTAAGAGTTCAAAAATGTGCAAATGAGTGTGAAATCTTATGGGACTTAACTGCTAAGGTCATCAGTCCCTAAACTTACACACTACGTAACCTAAATTATCCTAAGAACAAACACACACACCCATGCCCGAGGGAGGACTCGAACCTCCGCCAGGACCAGCCGCACAGTACAAGACTGCGGAGCCTGAGACCGCTCGGCTAATCCCGCGCGGCACTCCTAAGAGTCGTCAGGTGCATGTTCTCTGGTGTTTCTGGAGATATTTGCTTTTTAGTTTTCCCATTGCGTATCCTGAGTCAGTGCAATTACTGCTCTTCACGAAATTCATGCGACGCCCAGTGTCAACAGAAAGCGTCGGTTTGTTTCCAACTAGAAACAAAATTATTTTTAAATCGGTAATTTACGTACTCATTCGATAGAGCGCTTCAAAGGAGTCTAGTCCGATATTCGTTTTATCGATATATGTTAACAGGGAAAGTGAAATACGAAGAATAAACAGCAGTCTAGTTGCGACTTCGCAACGCTGCAAGTTTGGCGGCAATAGTAAGCGCGGGCTAAGGCGGTGCTGTAGCTGCTGCAGCACTGTCTATTCAGGCAAATACGCTACATCTTGCGTTAATGCAATAACATGGGAAGTCCATGATGTACCCTGGATTTGTAAGGCAGTGTGTTATGAATGGCAACATAAAATAGGGTTCTAGTACAGGCCACGGAAAAGGTTGAAATGAAACGCGCATTGGAACTCTAAATTTATTGTAAACGAGTACAAATGAAACAAAAATGAATCACAATCAACTGCCGTGCCTCAAAATATACACCCAGTACATCTGCAAAGCGTTTCCAACCATGGGTAATGCGCTGAATGCCGTTTTCATTGCCGTCAACGTGTGTCACTTGTCGCCGAAATGACGTGAACACATCCTCCCTGTTTGTAAAGTGCCTCCCAAGCCAATGGTTTCCTCAGTTGTGGAATGCTTTCGAAGTCGCATGGACTGAGGTCTCATGAGGAGGGTGGGTGGGTGGGGGGGGAGAAGGGGTGGAGGATCCATCTTTTAGTTCGCCCAAGCTCACACTGAACGTTTCAGGCGCTGGGACGGAACCATCCTCACACGCAGTCACATTCTGTCGCTTGATTTCGGTACCATTTGTCGTGGGCTTTCGAATGTTTTTACAGCTATTACGGTGATTCCACATGATCACACTATGGACCATAGTTCCCACAATTTACGGAACGACCCTTGCGTATTACACTGAAGAGCCAAAGAAACTGGTACACCTGTCTAATATCAGGTAGCGCCCTCACGAGTACGCAGAAGTGCCGCAACACGACGTGGCATAGACTCGACTGATGTCTGAAGCAGTGCTGGAGTGACTTGACACCATGAATCTTGCAGAGCTGTCCATAAATACGTAAGAGTACAAGGGAGTAAAGATCTCTTCTGAACAACACGTTGCGAGGCATCCCAGATATGCTCAATAATGTTCATGTCTGTGGAGTTTGGTAGCCAGCGGAATGTTTAAACTCAGAAGAGCCACTCTGTAGCAATTCTGGACGTGTGGGGTGTCGCACTGTCCTACTGGAGTTGCCCAAGTCTGTTGGAGCACAAAGGACATGAATGGATGCAGGTGATCGGACTGGATGACGTATCAAGGGTCCTAATACCGCTCCAAATGCACACGCCCCACACCACAACAGAGCCGCGACAAGCTTGAACAGTCCCCTGCTGACATGCAGGGTTCATGGATTCATGAGGTTGTCTCCATACCCGTACACGTCCATCCGCTCGATACAATTTGAAACGAGACTCGTACGACCAGGCAACATGTTTGCAGTCATCAACAGTCCAATGTCGGTGTTGACGGGCCCAGGCGAGGTGTAGAGATTTATCAAGGGTACACGAGTGGGCCTTCGACTCCGAAGGCCCGTATCGATGATATTTCGTTGAATGGTTCGCACGCTGACACTTGTTGATGACCCAGCAATGAAATCTGCAGCAATTTGCGGAAGGGTCACTACGTCTGAGATACTGTGTCCAATCGCTCGTGTGCCGACTATAATGCCAAGTTCAAACTCATTTAAATCTTAATAACCAGCCATTGTAGCAGAAGTAACGGATCTAACAACTGCGCCAGACACTTATTTTGTCTTACATAGGCGTTGCCGATCGTAGTGCCGTATTGTACCTGTTTACTCGTACATACCTCTGTATTTGAATACGCATGCCTATACTAGTTTCTTTGGCGTTTCAGTGCAAAAAGGTATAGCCTTTTATTTAAGTATCGTGCAAATATTTTAAGTAAAACATTGAAAATTTTTGCGAGATTCTTGTTAACAATGTTTTCCCTTTGTTTATTATACAGAGAGTAAACGGTATAAGGCGCCAAAATTATACAGATGGTACATCTCGGTGTGCTTGACAAAAAAGTCTAATGACATTTTCTTGTATCATGTACTTTATTTTTGTATTATTAGAACCTAATGTTCGTAGGATAGATAGTATACGCATTTCTGTTTACGTAGTCAACCGACAGTACACGGCGTACCGAGCTTATTACCTACAATGACGGGGTGGCCAGAGAAAGGCAACGAGCCGACCAGAGAATTGAAATCATTAGACGTGTACAACGACGTGTTGTGATAATCAGGTGGTGCCGGAAAAAGGAATGTAAACGGTTTTTGGGTTGTCAAGAATGTGTAATTCGCTTTACGTGAATTGAATACAACCAGTCTGTTTCTCAACAAGTCGATAACGAAGGTCGTAGTAGTAATGACAAGCTAATATCAAACATAATGTATTTCCATTAGTACAAATTCAATCAATCACCAGGTAGATAGTTGTGCATTAATCACAATCAACTGTTTCACCTTTTTACGTCAATGCCATAACGAATACTAAATTCACATTATTTTCCTTCTGCACAACAACATCGTAACGGAAAGAAAACCCATTACTTCGTTTCCTCTTACACCAATACTACAATAAATGTTCGAAATGACCACCATTCGCTTCTACACATGCTTCATTACGGCGAACCCAGTTTCGTCGCACTCGTTCACACACATGCACATTGGCCTTTATGGTATTGGCAGCATCTAAAATCTTCTGTGTCAATTCGTCCACATCATTTACTGGTTCAGCATAAACAAGTTCCTTCATATGGCCCCAAAAGTAAAAATCCTGTGGAGTTAAATCAGGGCTGCGTGCTGGCCATCGACGTGGACCCGAACGCCCGATCCATCGTCCTGGAAATCGACTATCCAAAAATCTGTGTACTCTGTGACCAATGGGGGGTGGAGCACCATCGTGGAGGAACCACATGTTATGACGTATGCCTGACGGAATGTCTTCTAACAACGTTGGTAACAATGTTTCCTATAGAAACGTTCGGTAATAGTTACCAGTCAAACGTGCAGTTAGGCCCAATAATGTAATTATCGAGCATACCCGCCCACACATTTACGGAAAATCGTCGCTGAAAATGTATTGCCACTACGTGGCGAGGATTGTGTATACTCCACGTGTGCATGTTATGGAAATTAGTTATTCCTTCGCGAGTGAAACATGCTTCATCTGTGACGAGTATTTTGTTGACAAAGTCATGCTGCGCGCTGTGTAACAAAAACCACTCTGAGAATTCACGCCGTGGACGGAAATCTTGTTCTTCCAATGCTTGTACGCGTTGAATGTGGTAAGGCCGCAGACGCTCCTCTTGCAAAGTGCGATGAACGACAGTGTGCGATATACCCACGTGGCGGGCGATGCTTCTAGTACGAGATGCATTCAAGTTCTAAGGCCTCCGATTTTTTTCTAATTAACTACTCACCCGAAATCTATGAAACTGGCGTTACTTCTCGACGTAATCACCCTGCAGACGTACACATTTTTCACAACACTGACGCCATGATTCCATGGCAGCGGCGAAGGCTTCTTTAGGAGTCTGTTTTGACCACTGGAAAATCGCTGAGGCAATAGCAGCACGGCTGGCGAATGTGCGGCCACGGAGAGTCTCTTTCATTGTTGGAAAAAGCCAAAAGTCACTAGGAGCCAGGTCAGGTGAGTAGGGAGCATGAGGAATCACTTCAAAGTTGTTATCACGAAGAAACTGTTGCGTAACGTTAGCTCAATGTGCGGGTGCGTTGTCTTGGTGAAACAGCACACGCGCAGCCCTTCTCGGACGTTTTTGTTGCAGTGCAGGAAGGAATTTGTTCTTCAAAATATTTTCGTAGGATGTACCTGTTACTGTAGTGCCCTTTGGAACGCAATGGGTAAGGATTACGCCCTCGCTGCAACAGAACATGGACACCATCATTTTTTCAGCACTGGCGGTTACCAGAAATTTTTTTTGGTGGCGGTGAATCTGTGTGCTTCCATTGAGCTGACTGGCGCTTTGTTTCTGGATTGAAAAATGGCATCCACGTCTCATCCATTGTCACAACCGACGAAAAGAAAGTCCCATTCATGCTGTCGTTGCGCGTCAACATTGCTTGGCAACATGCCACACGGGCAGCCATGTGGTCATCCGTCAGCATTCGTGGCACCCACCTGTATGACACTTTTCGCATTTTCAGGTCGTCATGCAGGATTGTGTGCACAGAACCCACAGAAATGCCAACTCTGGAGGCGATCTGTTCAACAGTCATTCGGCGATCCCCCAAAACAATTCTCTCCACTTTCTCGATCGTGTCGTCAGACCGGCTTGTGCGAGCCCGAGGTTGTTTCGGTTTGTTGTCACACGATGTTCTGCCTTCATTAAACTGTCGCACCCACGAACGCACTTTCGACACATCCATAACTCAATCACCACATGTCTCCTTCAACTGTCGATGAATTTCAATCGGTTTCACACCACGCAAATTCAGAAAACGAATGATTGCACGCTGTTAAAGTAAGGAAAACGTCGGCATTTTAAGTATTTAAAACAGTTCTCATTCTCGCCGCTGGCGGTAAAATTCCATCTGCCGTATGGTGCTGCCATCTCTGGGACGTATTGACAATGAATGTGGCCTCATGTTAAAATAATGCGCATGTTTCTATCTCTTTCCAGTCCCGATAAAAAAAATCGGAGGCCTTAGAACTTGAATGCACCTCGTACTCTGAGAAGGATCCGCCTGGATGCGGTCCAGAATTCTTTCCTCCGCTTCCAATGTACGATCGGTGCGTTGTGGGCCTCTGCCTTCTGCGCGGGGCAGTAAAGAGCCAGTATCTCTCAATCTAAGGAAATTAAATACGTACTCGTCAGTTGTATTCTGTCATGAGGTAACAAAAACGGAAAGCATATCAGAACAGAAGATACCTTTCGCATACGGACGAAAATTTACAAAGGTGCAGATAACTACCGCACTTTATTAAGATGTAAATGCATAATAATCGCATACAAGTAGAGAATTACAATGACACAAACCTTTGGTGCACAGCAGCAAAGGTCTTTCGTGCAGGAAGTCGTCGTTGTGGGAAGCGTTCTCGATACATTCGTACAGCTGCCTTCGCAACACCTTTTGCCTCGCCATAAATTAAATGCAGTTCAGCTGTAGTAAATCTCCTTTCCATCCTAACAGTTAACAGAGTTGCAATAACATCTGCGCAGGTTACTCGCCTACTGTCGTCGCTCGGTGTATTACAATGACGCAGCCACTCAGGCCGCAGTTGCCTATGTGTGTACGATTTACGCTCGCGATGTCAATACACGCAGCGGGCAATAACAGGAACCGATTGCTTAAGTACGTGCACGGCCAAGTATCTACTTTTCCAAAACCATTATCCTGAGACGAACTGTTTTTTTCTGGGACAACCGTAGGAAAACGCAAACATGTTACTAGACCTTTTTGTCAAGCATTGCGAGATGTGCCATCTGTATAATTTTGCCGCCTTATACCGTTTACACCTCGTATACATGGAGAATCACCTAAAACTTGCGCTGCAAATTTTGTGGAAATGGAAACAGCTACTGACGCGTGATTTCGCAGAATAGATTGCTAGACAGGGGTTCATGTTGTTAGCCAATCAACAGATCGTAATCATACGTAGAAAGAGCATCTTTCGTTCAAATATACACCTTTTTAAATGGAACAATGTCTGTTGACATTAACAGACTAGAAGAAGGATAAATTAGAATATCAGTGGCGTTTGTTGTAGGATTATAGACTGAGTCGTTTAAGAGATATCTACTTTGAAAAGTTTCCACAACGACACTAATCTGTGCCATTTAACCTGCGTTGTGGCCGCGCGGGATTAGCCGACCGGTCTTAGGCGCTGCAGTCATGGACTGTGCGGCTGGTCCTGGCGGAGGTTCGAGTCCTCCCTCGGGCATGGGTGTGTGTGGTTGTCCTTAGGATAATTTAAGTTAAGTAGTGAGTATGCTTAGGGACTGATGACCTTAGCAGTTACGTCCCATAAGATTTCACACACTTTTGAATATTTTTGCCGGCCGAAGTGGCCGAGCGGTTCTAGGCGCTTCAGTCTGGAACCACGCGACCGCTACTGTCGCAGGTTCGAATCCTGCCTCGGGCATGGGTGTGTTTGATGTCCTTAGGTTAGTTAGGTTTAAGTAGTTCTAAGTTCTAGGGGACTGATGACCTCAGATGTTAAGTCGCATAGTGCTCAGAGCCATTTGAACCATTTGAAGTGGCATGAGTCTGCAAGTGTCCTGCACATTCGCCATCGACATAGGTCCCACTCTTATCACATTTATCTCCACCAACAGCTGCAACGACTATGAGAATTGTGTTAACTCCTGTACATGAGCATTAAGACAGGTTGATTCAGACAAATCATGTATCATGTCTAATGATGAAGCCACATTTCGGAATCATGACCAGGTAAACTGCCGAGACAGGCATTGTTAGTCTGTTGACAGACCCCATTGGCTTCGCCAGGTGGAACGTCAACGTCTATGGACTGTAAACGTGTGTGGTGAGATACTGAAGTATCAGCTCATAGGCCCGTTTTTGATAGACGGAACACTGAATGCGCACAAGTATCGCACCCTCCTAACAGACTATCTACCACGGATGCTAGAAGATGTACTTCTGCAGACTAAGAGGAGCCTCTAGTATCAACATAATAGCTGTCCAGCCCATAGTGCACGAAGTACTTCAACATGTCTTCACGATTTGATTCCAAATTGTTGGATTGGACTCAGAGGACCTGTACCTTGGCTGGCCCGTTCGCAGTATACGACGCTTGTAGACTGTTTTATATAGGTAAAAGTGAAAGATGCTGCCTCCAATGATATACCAACTACACCCGATGATACGCAACGACGTATTACAGCAGAATGTTCGGACATCTCTGCTGAAATGCTAGCATGTGTGCAACATTCGTTCCATTCCAGAATGGAAGTGTATATTGCCGCTGCCGGTAGTCATTTTGAACACAACCTCTGACGGCCAGTTTTCTCGTTACTGGTCAGAATGCACATACCTAGCGTAAGCACTTGCGTTATTCTTTAGTGTGTGCTGCCACAGGTATTGTACAAGAGTCTGTGTGGGAACTTTTCAAAGTACGATATCTCGTAAATGACTCGCACCTGAATCCTGCATCAAACGCCACTGACATTCTAATTTACCCTACTTTTAGTCTGTCAATGCCAATAGGCATTGTTCAATTTAAAAAAGTGTATCTTTGCACAAAAAATACGCTTTCTAAGTACTGTTTCGATCTGTTGATTGGCTAACAATATGAGCTCCTGACTACTATTTCATTCTGTAAATATGCACATGAATAGCATTTTTCATTTCCGCAGTATTTGCGGTGCAAGGTTGTCGTGATTCACCTTATATAAAAAATATATGGCATATTTCCATCCGAATGTTCATTAGAGCATTGCGTAAATATTTGAAGTGAATCGGTCGAGACCTTTTCGACATTTTTGGTAACGACGTTAAACAACGACTTGTCTTTATATAGTAGCATATATAATCTCGGAAAGTGAGAAAAATGTTCTTCGTTCTTGTCGTTGCCATTATAAATACAGTTAATAACAGACTGTTCATTGGTACAGTCTAGTCTGGCCTGGCAACGGAAGACAGCAAAACGAAAGCTGAAATTTTAAATTTAACATTTGAGAAATCTTTCAGGCAAGAGGATCGTACAAACATACCGCCGTTTGAGTCTCGTACAGATTCCCGTATGGAGGACATAGTGATAGACATCCCTGTGGTTGTGAAGCAGCTGAATGGGTTGAAAATAAATAAATCGCCAGGTCCTCATGGGATTCCAATTCGGTTTTACAGAGAGTGCTCTACTGCATTGGCTCCTTACTTAGCTTGCATTTATCGCGAATCTCTTACCCAATGTAAAGTCCTGAGCCTGCATATAAGAAGGGTAGAAGGACCGATCCTAAAAATTACAGACCAATATCCTTAACATCGGTTTGTTGCAGTATTGGTTCAAATGGCTCTGAGCACTATGGGACTCAACATCTTAGGTCATAAGTCCCCTAGAACTTAGAACTACTTAAACCTAACTAACCTAAGGACATCACACACACCCATGCCCGAGGCAGGATTCGAACCTGCGACCGTAGCAGTCCCGCGGTTCCGGACTGCAGCGCCAGAACCGCACGGCCACCACGGCCGGCTGTTGCAGTATTCTCGAACATATTCTCAGTTCGAATATAATGAATTTCCTTGAGACAGAGAAGTTGCTGTCCATGCATCAGCACGGCTTTAGAAAGCATCGCTCCTGTGAAACGCAACTCGCCCTTTTTTCACATTATATCTTGCGAACCATGGATGAAGGGTATCAGACGGATGCCATATTCGTTGACTTCCGGAAAGAGTTTGACTCAGTGCCCCACTGCAGACTCCTAACTAAGTTACGAGCATATGGGATTGGTTCCCAAGTATGTGAGTGGCTCGAAGACTTCTTAAGTAATAGAGCCCAGTAGGTTGTCCTCGATGGTGAGTGTTCATCGGAGGTGAGGGTATCAGCTGGAGTGCCCATGGAATGATCTTTTGGATAGGGTGGATAGCAATGTGCGGCTGTTTGCTTATGATGTTGTGGTGTACGGGAAGGTGTCGTCGTTGAGTGACTGTAGGAGGATACAAAATGACTTGGACAGGATTTGTGATTGGTGTAAAGAATGGCAGTTAACTCTAAATAGAGATAAATGTAAATTAATGCAGATGAATAGGAAAAAGAATCCCGTAATGTTTGAATACTCCATTAGTAGTGTAGCGCTTGACACAGTCACGTAGATTAAATATTTGGGCGTATCATTGGAGAGCGATATGAAGTGGGACAAGCATGTAATGGCAGTTGTGGGGAAGGCGGATAGTCGTCTTCGGTTCATTGGTAGAATTTTGGGAAGATGTGGTTCATCTGTAAAGGAGACCGCTTGTAAAACACTAATACGACCTATTCTTGAGTACTGCTCGAGCGTTTGGGATCCCTATCAGGTGGGATTGACGGAGGACGTAGAAGCAATTCAGAGGCGGGCTGCTAGATTTGTTTCTGGTAGGTTTTATCATCACACGAGTGTTACAGAATTGCTTCAGGAACTCGGGTGGGAGTCTCTAGGGGAAAGGAGGCGATCGTTTCGTGAATCGCTACTGAGGAAATTTAGAGAACCAGCATTTGAGGCTGACTGCAGTACAATCTTACTGCCGCCAACTTACATTTCGCGGAAAGACCACAAAGATAAGATAAGAGAGATTAGGGCGCGTAAAGAGGCATATAGGCAGTCATTTTTCCCTCGTTCTGTTTTGGAGTGAAACTGGGAGAGAAGATGCTAGTTGTGGTACGGGGTACCCTCCGCCATGCACCGTAGGGTGGATTGCGGAGTATGTATGTAGATGTAGTAGATACTCCTTTCACGAATATTTCTTATTCGGTTACGTAACGCTTTGTGCAAGGGAGTTACCCGTATGCATCCGCTGCTTGAGTTCTGTGTTGATTTTTGTCGTAAACAGACTGCACGGAACAAAATAATTAACCGCACTCTCGAGCTTTCATTGGAACGGCGGTTTCTGCAGTTGCAGCCAGAGATGTTTAATCAGATGTGGAAAACATTTCTTGAAGCAATATTGACTGGAGACATATGCCAGAGAGAGAGGCTGGCGGTTTCTCGGCTGTGGCGGCGGCGGCCAGCTGCGCCTCAGGCCACTTCTCCCCGCCTGCTTGACTCCTGAAGGCGCTGCGCCACCTGCAGCCTTACATCAAGCACGCCGACAGCTTTCGCGGGCCTCTGTCCGCATACAGTTAGCTGTCGTCAACGCGGATGTTGCGTCGACCGTGGCTTCTACCGAGTGATATCGTTAGTTCAGGTACATATAAAAATGTTTAGCAGCTAGCCGGCCAAGGTGGCCGAGCGGTTCTAGGCTCTACAGTTTGGAACCGCGCGACCGCTACGGTCGCAGGTTCGAATCCTGCCTCGGGCAGTGATGTCCTTATGTTAGTTAGGTTTAAGTAGTTCTAAGTTCTAGGGGACTGATGACCTCAGAAGTTAAGTCCCATAGTGCCAAGACCCATTTGAACCATTTGTTTAGTAGCTGAGTAACCGACCTAACACCAAACCATTTGCCTATTTTACATTGTTGAAAATGTAACACGATTAAAATTTAAATACAAAAATATCATCGTGTGGATCATGGAATATTATCAGCTGATAAAACTGTATGTAGGACCGAGATTCGAAGCCCAAACCTTGTCTTTCGAGGATAATTTTCTGTTCTTATTTATTTATTTATTTATTGAACCTGATCTGATTAGGGCCATTGGGTCCTGTCTTACATCGGACCATAGCTTCATACATGTACAACTTTTTTTACATCATAGTTTCCAAAGATATAACAATTTTAGTACAACAAATAGTATTAAAATGATATGAGTGTCTATAGCGAAAGCTTTTGACAATGTTGACCGGAATACTCCCTTTCAAATTCTGAAGGTGGCAGGGGTAAAATATAGGGAGCGGAAGGCTATTTACAATTTGTACAGAAACCAGATGGCACTTATAAGAGTCGAGGGACATGAAAGGGAAGCAGTGGTTGGGAAGGGAGTGAGACAGGGTTGTAGTCTCTCCCCGATGTTATTCAATCTGAATATTGAGCAAGCAGTAAATAAAACAAAACAAAAATTCAGTGTAGGTATTAAAAGCCATGGAGAAGAAATAAAAACTTTTAGGTTCGCCGATGACATTGTAATTCTGTCATAGACAGCAAAGGACCTGGAAGACCAACTGAATGTAATGGACAGTGTGTTGGAAGGAGGGTATAAGATGAACATCAACAAAAGCAAAACCAGGATAATGTAATGTAGTCGAATTAAATCGGGTGCTGCTGCGGGAATTAGATTAGAAAATGAGACACTTAAAGTAGTAAACGAGATTTGCTATTTGGGGGGCAAAATAACTGATGATGGTCGAAGTAGAGAGGATATAAAATGTAGACTGGCAATGACAAGGAAAGCGTTTCTGAAGAAGAGAGATTTGTTAACATCGAGTATAGATTTAAGTGTCAAGAAGTCGTTTCTGAAAGTATTTGTATGGATTGTAGCCATGTATGGAAGTGAAACATGGACGACAAATAGTTTGGACAAGAAGAGAATAGAAGCTTTCGAAATGTCGTGCTGCAGAAGAATGCTGAAGATTAGATGGGTAGATCACATAACCAATGAGGAGGTATTGAATAGAATTGGGGAGAAGAGGAGTTTGTGGCACAACTTGACAAGCAGAAGGGACCGGTTGGTAGGACATGTTCTGAGGCATCAAGGGATCACAAATTTAGCATTGGAGAGCAGCGTGGAGGGTAAAAATCGTAGAGGGAGACCAAGAATGAATACACAAAGCAGATTCAGAAGGATGTAGGTTGCAGTAGGTACTGGGAGATGAAGAAGCTTGCACAGGATAGAGTAGCATGGAGAGCTGCATCAAACCAGTCTCAGAACTGAAGACCACAACAACAACAACAACTTGTAGGAAAGAAGTGGGAACCTACTATGGTTTGAATGACGTTCGAAGTCTTTCACATTACGCCGTCGAACGTAAACATTTAGACGATTTAGCATATTTCAAGAAATACGAACGAGAGCCTTACAAGAAGATGCCCTAAAAGCACGGAATTATACCTGGAAACAATTCTCGGCATCTAGTGTTACATTCCTCTTCAGACAAAAAAATGGTTCAAATGGCTCTGAGCACTATGGGACTTAACATCTTAGGTCATCAGTCCCCTAGAACTTAGAACTACTTAAACCTAACTAACCTAAGGACATCACACACATCCATGCCCGAGGCAGGATTCGAACCTGCGACCGTAGCAGTCCCGCGGTTCTGGACTGCAGCGCCTTGAGCCGCAAGACAACCGCGGCCGGCCTCTTCCGACAACTACAAAGTGTGAGGAGTTGGTGCTTTCTACAGTTAGAGTTACCTTCCATCGTTCCTCGGCAGACAGCTGCAGGAGTCTGTGGAGCACACACTCTTGCAGGGGCGCAGTGAGGTGGCGACACTCGTATGGGGATGCGGTCACGAAGAAAAGTGGTTCCATCTGCCAGCACAATGCATAATGGAAACCACAACTGAAGAAGGGAAAGTCAACGCCTGTGCCTTGAACGGCAATTCCGACTTTGAATATGAACGCTATTAGTAGCGAACAATTGATTTTCTCTTCTCCTCTTTCTTTTCCACCGTCTCCTATATACTGCCTCAGCTCTATTGCCGATCAGGTTCACCTACTCTCATTCGGCTTCAGTTATAACATCGTTTTGTCACAGGTAATGACGAACTCTGGTGCTTTAGTAATAAGCTGTCACAAAGTGAGTATTCTGCCTGTTGGTGGAGACAGGCTGCCTCACAGGAGGGAGTTGCTCCTTTAGTCGGTCGATATTATTATCGGGTGCAAGTTAGTATAACAGCTGAGCGTCTCAATCGACAGATCTTGCACTGATCGTCGGCCGCATTATGGGCTCCGTGTGGTATAGAAGCGCATTGTTGGCGGTCATATCGTGGGTGTCCGACGCATGGAACTCCCCATTTTCAAGGTCGCGATGACAGAAGCAGCCGTCGAACATCGCGGATATTACCTACGGAAAGATATGCCGTAGTGCAGTGTATTACTGTCAGTTGGATTCTCGACAAAAATAACCGTCGTGCTGCAATTACATATAGAGACACTTTCCCGCTATGAGGTACAGAAACCACCAGTACACAAGAGTAATTTTGCTGTCCAGCAAGTAATAGGGTAACATAACACGGGTGCACTTACGTTACCATTCGACGCTTGAAGCATGGAGAAAATCACCTGGACTAATGAGATTCCGTATTGTTCAGGCATACGTGAAGCATAATCATGTGCGGCATGTTTACACGGATCAAAATGAAGCCCCTCCCCCAATATACCTGGCATTGTTTCTCGGTGTTGGACGATACAACAGCATTCTGTCTGTTCGCAAGCTCGCATTTTCTGGCCTAAAAAATTCTCTAGACAATCTTTATTTATTGTTTATTTAGCATAACCAGATTAGGGCCTTAATGCTCTCTCTTACACGAATCTAAGAGGAACAAATACAAAAAAAAAAAATCCTTACTTTCTATGCGTACTTTTGGTTAAGTTATGTAAATGATAAATTATTATGAGATCATGTATAATTACCAACACGAATAACAGCGGCGAATAATAATAATTGCCATTTAGTATTAATAACAATAATAATAAAGTGCATTAAGGATAACAATAGTATTGATTAGTTTAGCACATTTGAAGCCGTGTATAGTGTCATTAGGAACGGAAGGGATAGTGAAAAAGGTGAAGATTGAAATGGCAGTGACAATGGCTGCTAAGAAAGAACAGACTTTGATCAGAGGACTGTGTAGAGAAGCGGGAGGAAAAAGTGGTGCGGAAGATGGTTGACGAGAGTTAGCTGCACAGAAGTATGTCGAAGAGATAGCTGTTGTGGTAGAAGATGGTCCCTCAGCTGCCTTTTGATTTTTTCTCTCGTACTTTGAGGAAGGTCGTTCCAAAGTTGGTTCCTATTACAGAACACTATTTTGAGAAGATGGCTGTTATACAGTGGTATAGTGATAATTTTACTTGGGTGAGAACGAGTATTTCTGCTGTGCTGTTCGGATAGTAGCGTAACAGTTGAATATAAATGAGAGGAAGTTGAGTGTTGAGGAGACAATAGAGCAAAAGCAGGGTATGATAGTCTTCATGCTTATCGGCACTTAGCCATGATAACTGCTCGTAGGCAGGATGGATATGGGCGAAATAGACACAGTTGCATCGCGACATAAACATTCATGTCAGTTTCAGCTGCCTTGAGCTCTCATACAGAAGTCCTTGGAGAATAGGATGACCGTAATCAAGTATACGCAGTATTAACGAGTCTACGAATTTTATTTTTTTTTTAAGCTCAAGAGGAAATGTATTTTTATATCTCTTACTTGCATTAAGACAGTGCAGTACATCATTGCATCCAGGGAGTGTCAGTATAGTTTTAGGAACACTGCGCGGACATGAAGTCACCTATCCCTTTCCTATTAAATACACACGGAATGCCATTGAACAAATTTTGCGTTATTGGTGATTTTTATTTTATAGATATTAGGCAGTAGTCCAAGGCATAATTCTCTGCCTAAAGTTTTGTCTTCATAACTGGAGACATCTTTAGAGGCTTTAACAACTTGTAAACCCGTCAAAGAATCAAACAAACTCAGCAAGACAAACTGTTTACGCATATCCACACAATAATCGGTTAGTGACGTCATCAGACCGCTGCCTAAGATCACGGAGTCGCGCTGACGTACGTTATGGAGCTTGTAGTGGGCAAGAGTTGGTGCTGTTTGTTTTATTTAGTACTAACGGTTGCACCTTGTCTAATTTCAGTCCTTCTTCTTGTCTGATAAAGTTTTTTCGGTGCTATAGAATTTCTATGGCCTCTCCGTGCATTCTGTCATAGTTCAAAATGGTTCAAATGGCGCTGAGCACTATGGGACTTAACATCTGAGGTCATCAGCCCCTAGAACTTAGAACAACTTAAACCTAACCAACTTAAGGATATCACACACATCCATGCCCGAAGCAGGATTCGAACGTGCGACCGTAGCGGTCGCGCGGTTCCAGACCGAAGCCCCTAGAACCGCGCGGCCACAGCGGCCTGCTCTATCATAGTAATGATCATCTCTTTATAAAATCACTGTATCAGTGGAACAAATTTAGTGGCTCTCTGGTCCCAGTGCATGAGCTGCCACTGCTGATTTACCCACATTCCAAACCAGGAAAATATAAAATCTTTTGAACTTGCTACCAGTTGGATATAGGAACTAGAAAAAGAAGCATTGACATCGAGCTTAAGATCCAGAAGAGCATTTCTCTTCACTTCTATGCAAGTTGCTAGAGAGGTTTCCGCAGTTCATTTGCAGTCAGTGAATAATCGATTTTACGCTCCACCTTAGCTATTGCAGTGGTTAAATTCGTAATAAATTTCCTGTGCAGTTGGTGGAGTAGATAAACGCTAAGTTTAAAGAAATACTGAACTACACACAAAAAAGATGAACCAGAAGGTAACTAAAAAACGTCATGTTTCAAAAGTGATTAAAGGTAATTGAAGTGTGGAACAGACAACAGAACATAAATGAAACATAAAAAGTCTGTTCTAGGTAAAGAACTAATGCTAGAACATATCACAAGTTTAAAATTGATGTTTCAGTTTTGCATAGGATAGATGCAAAACGGATTGAAGTTTGACTGAGCGTCGATATTTCGATGTTTGGTGGTGTTAATAATGTTGTGTAAGAACTTCCAAAGAAAGCAACATCATTCTTTGTGCAAAGATATTAGTGCGGTAACAAACTGGGGCAGGACTACTAGCACCAGACCTCTCATTACTATTCAGAAATGTTACTGAATATATAGTAAGATCCTTCAAATGAGTGGTTCAATAAAAATGGTTCAAATGGCTCTGAGCACTATGGTACTTAACATCTGAGGTCATCAGTCCCCTAGAACTTAGAACAACTTAAACCTGACTAACCTAAGGACATCACACACATCCATGCTCGAGGCAGGATTCGAACCTGCGACCGTAGCGGTCGCGCGGTTCCAGACTTAAGCGCCTAGAACCGCTCGGCCACACCGGCCATCCATATGAAACGTTTCGAAAAGAAACGTTATGTAATTAATTTTTGTATGTTCGCAGTTGGGGTCTGTAGTCCTGGTACACACTGAAATGCCCGTGCTCAGTATTGTAGCATGCCGCTGCAGGAGCCAAATTCAACCAGCTCAGCCTGTTGATAAAGTGCAGTATCACAAGGTAATTCGTTTTCTGAATTGAAAGAGGAACAACGGTGCATCGATCCACGCTGAGTTGGTGGAAGTATACGGCAACAATACATCGTCATATGGTACAGTGTTTAAATGCCGTACACGCTTCCGGTGTGAACACACACGTCTGAATGGCGAAGAACTAAGTGACAGACCATCTCTCTATGAAGAACTGAAAATTAAGAAGTCCGCCAATTCGAAGCAACGACGGAAGTACTACAGCTGTGCTAGGCCAGTCTTTCGATGCCTACTCGCAGTTGATTGTCGAGTGTGTCTCTGTGACCGCGAGACAAGAAGCTACGTATTGAGTGGGAACCTAAGGATTCAACACCACCTAAGACAGCGGACCCAACCATCATCTGGTAATCTGATGTTGCGTATTTTTGAGACCGGTGTGCTGCTAATAGAATATATTCGTAAGAGGCAACCGTCAAAGCACAGCACTAACGAAATCTCATGACGATGGGACGTTTTGGTTCCACTCTGACATGACAGCCGGTGCTTTCTTCCTCTTTCCTCGGATAACGAAACCACTTGACGACAGGCATCCAGAATTACGAAGAGCTGATTTTCAAGGCTGAAAGTTTACTGAACAGCCAAAACGCAGTCTTCTATAACCGAGGTCTTCGCCCAAATCATCCATCGTTGGGAAAAATGTGTATTGGAAGGTGACTGTATACAGAAAGACTAACGCTATCACCAAATTTCATGATAACAGCTGGATTTTTTCGAGATGATGTATAAAACTTTGTGGCTACATTCTCTTTGTAACAATCTAAGCGTCGTATTGTTTGCTGTTGAAGATAACTGTCCACGAGATGATCTTTGGTATGGTAAGGCGTTCTCGAGGTGTAGGACGAAATGGAACGAAATCAAAAATCATCTGCTATCACTTTGCAAGCGAACCACAGTCCACATCAGCTTATTTCATACACCGGCCAGTGTCGCAGCCCTGGTCTGAGACTGCCTGTACTTGCTATTAGATAGTTATCTGCTATGTACACATGATGCGTGCCCCAGATCGGAAATATTCATAATGGAGTGATGCATGCACATATCTCTTGCTGTTGTCACTGTTTATCGTGACGACTTTTCTTTGACACCCAACATTCTCTATTTTTTATACGTCACAGAACACTTATAGTGGAGACAATGGCTATAAATTCATTACAAAGTATCTGACAGAAAATGTTTTACTTCTGTTGTTTTCTCTCTGACAGTTGTGAAATGAAACTGGGCAGCACACGTTAATTCCTTCTAGTACATCTATCGACAATAAATTAAAACTATTTAATAAATGTTTTAAACTGTGATAGTGAAACATTAATTCTGTTTCTATTATATTCCCAGAGTATCTGGCTATATAATAGCAAGGTAGATTTTCGCATCAAGTACACATCTGATGCAGTCAATAAGTGAGCTGAACTTTATAGACACAGCAGGGAAACGTCAGAAATAAATGTGACAAATGGCCACATCTGATGTTTCAGTTTTCGCTCGATGTATTTACTGATCTCTAAACAAGTTGCTATCCTAGCTGGTAAAGACAAAAGTCCTATGTGGCTTTCCTACGGAACTGCTGTCTTTGTCGAAATAAACGTTGCCTACAACTGAATGTTATTTTCTAGAAGGCGAATTCATTGGTGCTTTTATTTGCCTGTGGCTGCTGACGTATGTACCTATCGCCCCATTGTACAATAGTCCACTGTGTCCTGTTGACTCTGCGCTGCTTCCTCTCTAATGTGACACTCACATTGCATTCCTGAAAATGTTTGTCTAATTTCCAGTTGCACTTTGTTATATGTAGAGTAAACGAAAGAAACACATACTACACTCTTCCACCAGTTCATTTGTCATTAATTGAATTTCCGCTAGTTTTATTTTGCATTCCGGAGTATTCCACGAAAAAGAACATACCACTTCGTTACTCATTTATTGTTATAACGGACACTATATCAGTGTACAAAGTTCTTAGTGGGTTCATTCACAATCCATTTAATTTTTCACGCATATCCATTCCGAGACGCATTCGAACACAAAAGTTTTTCCCCTCTTTATCTGTTTCGGGGTCATTCTTTACTGTCGAGACACCTAAAGATATCGCGTTATGGAAAATTTCTTTCGAGAGCGAACCATGGCACGCGAAACGTAAATTGGAAGGAAAACTTTGTGAACAGTGAATAATTTGAGTTTGGTCTCTAGTTTGCCACTGCTCTGAGAGATTGCCTCTACAAGTACGTCCACACTGTTCCGTAATTACATTTAGCTACTTTTATCCTTCCTAGTGACGCAGTAAATGATAATGCAGCTAAAATTGTTATGTAGATGCAGTAGTCCTCTGAGCACTATATACGCGAAAATGTAACCAAACGTATTTTGTTCATTGTAGGCTTTTGAAAAGGTGTTTGATCTTTGTACATACGTTATATAAGATTATTTCCACTGAAAAGACTTATTGAAAACAAAAATTTTTTATTGTCAATTAAAAATGAGCATTCTGTTGCTCAGGTTTAATGTTGAAAAACTCTGTGGTAGAGGCCGCTGCATATTCAAAGTATTCGGAAATTTAATTATGAAAAGTACATCACGAAAGAACCTTGAAAATTTAATGAAGCTTTCACGATACCGAAGGGCATATATGACATATAAATGGTAATAATTACTGATCACCATGTGGCTTCTACGGTCGCAGGTTCGAATCCTGCCTCGGGCATAGATGTGTGTGATGTCCTTAGGTTAGTTAGGTTTAAGGAGTTCTAAGTCTAGGGGACTGATGACCTCAGATGTTAAGTCCCATAGTGCTTAGAGCCATTTGAACCATTTTGAGTTACTGATCGATCTCGGGTGCGTGCTAACGGCGACGCCATCTGAAGTAAGTGTCAGACATATATACAGTTTAAAGAGGTGTACAGGTAGTTAAATGTAGTGTAAGTTGCTGAGAGGTAAGTGCTATAAACGGAAACCGAACTTACGTTAAATCTAGCAGAGGGCTACAGAATGTGACGTCTGCATGGGTTGGCCGAAATCTCAGGCGCGTGGCAGAGCTATATCTCAACTATTGGCAAAATTTTGGACTATTACTACTACTACTTTACCAGTGTTTGGCAGCCAGCTGCGGGCAGTACTCACCTAAAGCTTCGGATACAGTGTCTCTTGCTCCAAAGCGAAGACATATTCAGCTACCAGGACATTTATTTATTAATTTACTTGGTGCCATTTACAAATGACCTGCCAACTTGTTACTAAGAGAGGTTGCACTTTCACAATACGAAATTGTACATGTACAGATTAATGATACTTATTTGTTATTTCTTATTTTTTAGAAGGATTAATAATATTTCAGCTTTAAATACTAATAAACTTAAAAGTAATTAAGAAAGGAAATCTTAAAATTAGAGATTTATGAATGAAACATAATTTATGAAGACAGAGAAGAGGTTGTGACTTATTATAACCTTCAGTCATATTATGAATTCAGAAAAAATTTCCTAAAATAAACAAGCACAGACAATGGAGTCCAGATCAGCAACAAGTTTGTTATCTTTAACTTGGACTGCATTTGCGGACGCGCTCTAACGGGATCAAAAAATGGTTCAAATGGCTCTGAGCACTATGGGACTTAACATCTGAGGTCATCAGTCCCCTAGAACTTAGAACTACTTAAACCTAACTAACCTAAGGACATCACACACACCCATGCCCGAGGCAGGATGCGAACCTGCGACCGTAGCGGTCGTGCGGTTCCAGACCGAGGCGCCTACAACCACTCGGCCACAACGGCCGGCGCTCCAACGGGATCCATTAGCGGCGACTGTCAGAGTGCTTACTAACTGCCGTACTGGATTAATGACCAGCATGATAGTTTGGGGTGTTTCTGGGTGTCATCGACGACTCTTACTGGTCTGGACGTTCCCAGTACAGAATGTTCTGAAACTCTCTTCATGAGTCTGTAATTTTCGAAAAAATTTATTTGAGACCCATTCATAACAGTACTGATTCACAAACAGACATCCAGGCCATCAGAAAAAATATTAAGGTATACACATTTCTAGGAAGAAAGTGCTCAAACTATTCTTTTCATTTTTATCGGTCACCCAGGAGATCGAAAGGGATTCTTTCTCAAATTCTTACTTTGAAGAAAGAAATATTATGTTTCGAAAATGAATTTTCACCCTCAGCAGAATGTGTGCTGATATAAACTTCCTGTAAGATTACAATTGTGTGCAGCACCGAGACTCGAACTCGGGACCTCTGCATTGGGTAGGAAAGTGCTCTGTCAACTGGGGTACCCAAGCACGGCCGACGACGCCTCCTCACGGCCTTAATTCCGTATCTCTTCGCCTACTTTCCAAACTCCACAAGAGTTCCCCTGCGAAATTTGATGGATTAGTTCTCCTGGACGAAAGGACTATCTTTCAAAATGATGGAGAACAGTAATCAGTCGTCCTTTCCTTTCAATATTCATTAAAGCAATTCCATATTTCGTCTACTAACTATCTATTATCAAAGCAGCATTTCAGAGTTTTAATACATGCCCTAGTATGTCAATCCCCAGTTGTTAGGGCGGCGGTCACTATTGATTGAAGTCTTGAATGAACAGTGACAGGAGCCCGAACAAACGTAGGTTGACATACCAGGACATGTATTACAACTATGAAATGCTGCTTTGATAATAGCTAGTTAGTAGACGAAATGAAAGGAAAGAGAGACTGACTGCTCTTCTCCATAATTTTGAAAGTCGTATCACAGCCGTTGAGTGCTTTCCACATTCCTAATGGAAGGTAACTTGAGAAATAAATGTTATGTTGTCTCGATACTCTCTGATTGATTAAAACTGTACCACTGACCATTAATATTGCAACGGAAAATAACGAAATTTTACGTATTTGGCAATACATAACAGTAGGTAGAGAACACGATTAAGTATCTAGGTGACTTAGGATATGCAGGCTGCAATATGTAGGACACCTAGCTGCTACATCTGGCAAAATCGACGGCTATAACCCGGATGGACGTCGAATCGAATTCAGCTTGGGTGATGGATACGGGTATCTATGCCAAAGTTCATCAATAGCAGTGGCAGGAGAATGGTGGTGAGCCAGTCTCTCGGCAATACATCAAGCTATGACCTGATATTGTGAATGAATGAGAGACCTGGGCAACGTCCTAGCTACAGCAGTAGCTGAAAACCTTTTGTACTAAGGTAGGCTAACACAGCACCGACAACATTTAGTTTTGCATTATGTTGTTGACGTTGGAGACCCAGAAATAGAGTACAGCCACCAGTCTTTACACGAAACATATGCAACGGCTGCTGTCCAAAATACCGGTTGGGTTTTACAAATCAGAGATGTTCGAGTTGTGTACTCAATAACCACACCCCTCCCCTCCTCCACCCTTCAAATACCTATCACATATGACGAGTATAATATGAAAACATTCCGTCCTTCTCGGATTTCCCACATCGCTGATACATTCGTTGTGATTATGTACGCAGAACTAGGAGTCGTTTGAAAAGAATTCGTTGGGCACAGCGTCTCTCTCTGGTGCCGCTTCACCGGAAGCAGCAGCAGAGGTCAGCATGCTGACAGAACGCGGTGTCCCCGACTGACCGTGTTGATACTTGTCTTGCTGGAAACAAGCCGATTACCTGCCTCAAGACAGGTGATGTGGCTACACGAAGCTGCACTGGGGGACGCAAAATATGCCTCTCCTATAGGGCTATAGTCCCATGGGGACGATCAGACTCGACCCGACGTTGAGCATGTCCATCCTGAATCCATCGATTCCAAATTCGCTTGACAGTCATAGGATTCAGACCAATTCGAGCAACGATGAACTACAGTCACGATATGTTAAAATCCTGGAGCTGTCAGATTCCAACACTTTCTGATAAATATTCAGTTTTCATACATGAAATATAACACGATCTTCTCAGAAGCAACCAACAAAAATAATGGTGCAAATGGCTCTGAGCACTATGGGACTCAACTGCTGAGGTCATTAGTCCCCTAGAACTTAGAACTAGTTAAACCTAACTAACCTAAGGACATCACAAACATCCATGCCCGAGGCAGGATTCGAACCTGCGACCGTAGCGGTCTTGCGGTTCCAGACTGCAGCGCCTTTAACCGCACGGCCACTTCGGCCGGCAAGCAACCAACATTCAAATGCGATTTCTGAATGAGAAATCCGCTGCGTAATCTTCTCACAGTTACATTTTGTAGAACGTGTTACTCCATCTTTATACGTGCAGCTGAGCTTAAGTTATAATCATTTGCATACCTAATGAATGTAGTACACATCATGCAACATTGAATTTTGTCGCATCCCATCTTAAAAGTGTTAGCCAACAGTGTATGTTTAAATTGGTACTCGAGACTGGCTTTTATCTTTAGTCTACAGATGGCTTACTTGATTTTATGTAAGCTGCGATTAATTTAATATTTTTTTCGCTGTGCTAAATGTAGCAGCCTATAAAACATTTCAGAATTTTTCGATGAAAACTGTTTTTTTAATATATATATTGGTTAATAGATTTCTGAGATATATCCAGTGTCTTTTATGAGGTGGCAAATATTTATGTTCGATCCATACATGACTTAGTGCACATCTTAGTCAAAAATGAAACCCCTACAGTTAAAATAAAGAATACTGGAGTTCTCAAATTAACACCAATGCCGACAGTGCCCTCAATATATTGCTACTCTTTAAATATTTGATTACATGTAGTCACTTGCTTCTATTCTCTTTAGGAAGCAACTAGATGTGATGCTGATATTGCTTCCTCCCAATACATGGCGAACGTACAAAAATGATTCAGTTTTCAAATCGTGGTGATAAAATTGGCAGTCGACATAAAAGTTTTCTGGGTTTGGTACCGCGTCATAATGTAAAAACTACTGCTGCCAACGTTGGCTTTTCTATAGCAGCAGTAGTTTTTGCATTATGACTCGGTACCAAACCCAGAAAACTTTTATGTCGACTGACTCTGGCCGCGGAAGCCTACGTAATTATAAAATTGGCAGTGTTTTGTGAGTACGAATAGACTGTTGAATGAGAGCTGAGTTTTCAAATGTGTATGTATCTAAATTGCTATGGATTATCATCGTACCGATGTACAAATACCTTAACGTATAGGGTAACTTTTGGATTTATGGTGATATTTGAACACCGCCGTAGCGGCATATGTACTGTATCACAAAAAAGGAGGTATTAGTCTCGTAAGCAATTTAAATCCGTATTTCAGTACAGTATCGCCTGCCCTTGAGCATCCGACTACTTTCGACAATATATTGATTTTCACTTTCAGAACACTGTCAGTTTCCACCAACACCAAGAGATGAAAATCGATTTATTTTCATTCATCTGCCACATTGTAATAAAAAGGAAGAATATATTTTACAGGTTCGACGTGAGTGCATATGTGACTCAAAACCAGACATTATACAAAGGGAAACAAAATCAGTTGTAACACCAAAGCAAATGAAATGAAAATCTACATCTATTTGATGTGTTGTGTGTTTCAATAACAATAGCTTATTGATAAGAAATAATGGTATCAAATATTAAGTAACAGTAAACTGTATTCCGCGCGGTTAGCCGTGCGGTCTAACGCCCGGCTTTCCAGATTAGGAAGGAGCGCCTGGTCCCCGGCACGAATTCACCCGGCGGACTTGTGTCGAGGTCCGGTGAGCCGGCCAGTCTGTGAATGGTTTTTCGGCGGTTTTTGCATCTGCCTCGGCGAATGCGGGCTGATTCTCCTTATTCCGCCTCAGCTACATTATGTCGGCGATTGCTACGCAAACAAGTTCTCCACGTACTCGTACACCACCACCCAAAGATAGTTACA
Source organism: Schistocerca serialis cubense (assembly GCF_023864345.2). Lineage (NCBI taxonomy): Eukaryota > Metazoa > Arthropoda > Insecta > Orthoptera > Acrididae > Schistocerca > Schistocerca serialis. The sequence continues at coordinate 929,184,731 of NC_064640.1, read as the reverse complement.
CTCATCTGTTGTGAGACGTTCCCTGGGGGGGGGGGGGGGGGTTCACCGGGGTCCGAACCGCACAATAATCCTGAAAGAGTGGTTCGATGCGGGGTGGCGGAGGGGTGAAGTGGACTGCGGTAGTCATCGTTGGGTTGTGGACCACTGCGACTGCGGCGGGGACGGAGCCTCTCCGTCGTTTCTAGGCCCCCGGTTAACATACAATACGATACAATACAAACAGTAATCTGTGATATTAAGTCTTTTTTGTAAAGAGTTCGACCAGCATGAGTATCCATAAACACAGTTTCACAGCGCAACTGCGTCGATCGAAGCCTGCCAAGCTGAGCAGAAGACACTGTGGAAGCCCTCCTTACACTGACTGAATTCCTCCTTACCACACAGACGCCATCTTTGCTTCCATCAGTGTTTATAAAGTGGATGTAACGGTGTATGTGATGTAACACAATAGAAAAATTAGCATTTTATCACTGGAATATTTCCACAGTTTGCTTCAAAGTCTTAACAAAACGAATACTTGTATTAACTCACTTAAATCTATCTGCTTACTGAGGTTTAAACATCTGAAACGCCAACTGGAAATAAAAAATGAAACTTGTAACACAAGACATCTTTTTTTCGATAGAAACGACAAAAGGCGGTTGATTTACAAGCCCAAATATGTATTGTGCATTTTAAAAATACATTTTAAAAATGAAATCGTATACACCATATATGTTCTCAAACTTCAGTAGTTCGGTTACAATGTAATTAGGACTAAACAGTGAAACAGATCGGTAACCGTCAATAATACTGTGGATCAGTTCCTAAATATAGCAGCTTTGCTCATCCATGTGTCGGTACAGCAGAAATTATTCAGTTTGTGGGTCTACCTTCACTGTCTCGCACAACAACACTCGACATGTTGCTCTACACTGTTAGGTCACATTAATTGTTATTTTTCGGCAATACTTTTTATCCCTAGTTTAATTTCTTCAACGTGGATCACAAATTTCGGTAGGAAATAAGCTAACTCTAACTTCAGTAAAGCTCCAGTGTTAAAACTCTGTTTCATTATTGAAACTTACGCGCTACTTGTTGAAAATGCAACACGAATACAGTAGACAATGATCACCTAGTAATGTTACCATATTCACATATTACACAGATTGTGTATTGTATATTAACAACATAATCACATCTATATAGCAACGAAAAAACTCTCTTTGACGACAAAAGGTTTAGCTTATTTGAAAGAAATGCGGAATTCAATATTAGTTGTCACAGTTTGACTGGAGATGTAGGTGAGCTGATTAACGTATTTGTAGAGAGTGATTAGATAACGCGGGGCTTGTGTGGACAGGCATCATCGTAATGGAAGAGTACATTGTTTGGATGTTGTACGAACGATATCTGATAGATTGGTTGATATTATACTTGTATTGTCCCCCCCGATAGCTGTGTGGTCGACGTGACGGAGTGCCGTGTAAAGGGGCCCGGGTTCGATTCCCGACTGCGTAGGAGATTTTCTCCGCTCAGGGATAGGGTGTTGCGTTGTCATCATCTCATCCCCATCGACGCGCAAGTTGCCGAAGTGGCGTCAACTCAAATGACTTGCACCAGGCGACCGGTCTACCCGACGGGAGGCCCTAGCTACTCGATATTTCTACTTGTATTATACACTTTTGTGTGTTCCGTGAATAAACACGAGAGGTTAGGTTTTAGATCACCACGTAACGATTCTCGCAGTGACTGTATGTGTCCACATAGTAAACTCCAATGGCTGCTGGTGTCACGGTCGATATCGCGCTATCACGAAGTTCATCACTTACGCTGCACATGACATGGGCTACGAGCACCTTCACCGATACAGACACCTCACGTCCATCGTGCACTACCTTTCCGCCGGCTCGCAATACGATGTCGCTGAAATTCGGTTCGTTGCACGAAATGTATTCATCCACGCCGTCCTCGCACATCCACATTTTTTCCAAAATCAGTTCTATCCCGGTTGAAACAACATACAGCTCTTCAGTGTTTATGGGTTTAGAGTTTTCAATGCTGGGTGACTACTCTGGTGCCTTAATTCTTTCGATATCTACTGTATCGAATATATCGCTTCCCCCTACTTATACCTCCCGAGGAGATCACGAATGTAAAATTAGAGAGCTTAGAGCGCGCACGGAAGCTTTCAGACAGTCGTTCACCCCGCGAACCATACGCGACTGGAACAGGAAAGGGAGGTAATGACAGTGGCACGTAAAGTGCCCTCCGCCACACACCGTTGGGTGGCTTGCGGAGTATAAATGTAGATGTAGATGTAGATGTACTCCATCACGTAAATATAAACTTTCGAAGTCACTGCTTCAGACACGTTCATTTTTATTTTTATTTTTGTGTAATGCATTGTGGTTGATCTGTTTGTTGTTCTCATCTCCGTGTGTTCCCAGTGATAATGGAAGCTGACACAGGGATGAGCTACTACCTACGTTTCAGTTCAAATGGTTCAAATGGCTCTGAGCACTATGGGACTTAGCTTCTAAGGTCATCAGTCCCCTAGAACTTAGAACTACTTAAACCTATCTAACCTAAGGACAGCACACACATCCATGCCCGAGGCAGGATTCGAACCTGCGACCGTAGCGATCGCGCGGTTCCAGACTGTTGTGCCTAGAACCGCTCGGCCACCAAGGCCCGCTACGTTTCAGTCTTTAGGCTTAGAGTCAGTGATCAGCTTCCGTCTAGTATCATTAATAAAGGTTAGTACAATTCAGATATCGTTCCAAGAAATTATGGCACATGCTTCTGCCTGATATAACTGAGTCATTTACTTACATAAATTCTCTTTACGAAGTTAATGATCTCTACGGAGAAATCATCACAAACATAACTATAGAATACCGCTCGATGTGCTGTGGTGTTCGATGACTGTTATGTGCAAATTTACGGATGTGAAACTTGCTTTACAACTGTAAAACTGCCTATATTGTTAATCTATGGGCAACGTCGCATCGAATAGTCAGTGTCTTATTATTACATCAAACTTTTATCGTAAAATTTTAAGGAAATTTATTTTAACATTCGTTTCACCATTTTGTTGATGTGGAATTGAGACTACTACCGACATACCCGAAATGACACTCGGATTATACCTCAACAAACCAGTAGTTGTCCAGTTTCACAAGCACACTTGATAGCTTGTATGATAACGTAATCAGGTTATTGCGCAATAACCGTTGTTATTTGACAAACAATTAACAAAAACTATTAACCATTGAACAGGCATAATGAGTTACGCCCCTTCTTTTTTTTATGCTCGGATTATCTCCTCACAATAATCTGTCCACGACTTGATTTAAGCTCTAGTTCCTAAACTTTTATCCTCTTTTCAGTAGCATTTCAAAACATTTGCCATTCCACTATGGGAATTCACTGAGTTCTCTACGGCCATGAAAGCCCTTTTAACGATTTGCCCATTATACTGTTCTCACTGGGGACATTAAATTACGTACGGTTACCTTATATGTCAAACAAAGTGTCTCATTGACATACTTTGTTTATCTCTGTAAATAACAGAAATTACCTCGAGATTTGAAGTGATCGAGACCATCTGTGTTTCTCCCTCTCTCTTTCACTCTTTCTCTCTCTGTCTGTCTCCCCATCTTTAGTTTGAGGGATAATATTTAGCCTGTGGCTGCCAGCTAATAACCGTAGGTGAAATATCTTGCGGCAATGCAGCTGGGTAACGTCCTCGATAACTGTAGCAGCTGAACACCCGTCATTTTCAAGGCACAAATGAAAAGAAAGATCACTATTATGGCAGTTTAAACCGGCACGGTGGGATGGTGGGGAGCTTAGGGGAGGGAGATCTAGAAAGGTACGGTCGGAAAGAATGGCGCTATCTTCTCTTCCTTGATGGTGTGTTGGCCAGGATGGAGGATGATGGTACTGTCGGATATTCCGTTTGTAGGAAGCCAGCACACACGTTTTGTATCTTCCGTTTCATTGTGAAGGGACATCTCGAACCTGGGCTAATAAGGCCCACGTCACCTCGGATCTTGAACGTTTGTCAACCGAATTAACCCACCTTGCGTTATCTTTTGCTACAGCCAGTATAATGAAAGAGAGATAAATCATGCTTTGCCCGCTTGACCAACCGTAAATCGGGTGAGAGGCGAGAAAAATGAGGTGGCACCCAAGTCTAGAGGTGTTTTGCCTTACTAAAGTAGTATTTCCAACAGGATTGGTGTCATTCTGAGGAAACATGATGTGAAATGCGTTTTTCGACTGCCATATAAGATTAGCGCCCATTTAGAGTCTATAAAGGATTCTCTTGGTATTCCTAAGCCTGATGCCCGTCGTGTCCCCTGCAATTGTGGTATGTCATAGATCGTTCAGACCATCAGGGCCTTGGAAGTCAGGTGTATAGAGCATAAGCGTCACAAACTCTTCCAACACCCAGAAAAAAACTGTGATGACAGAACACTGTTAGTATCGGTCATCCGATGGACTATAACAACAAAGAGATTCTGCTGTGCACTTCCAGCATGCGCGATTTCATTGTTAAGGAAGCTGTTGAGACAAAGTGACCCTATAAACAGAGAGGGAGGTTTTTGCTTATATGTTACTTGGATTGGTCAGGCAATGCAGTGCCAGTCTAGCTGTATTTGCTAAGCCGTTGTTGACCGATAACGTCAGATGTTGGTAAACTTTAGTTGTGCCTTGGCTCTATTTGTTTACTGTGTGTAGTGTCTTTATGCATAAGCCATGCTTCGATAGTCCGCCCGCGGAGGGTGTAAGACAAGTTTCCATGCAACAGTGATCTCTGGTTTCATTTGTGCCTTTGAAATGACGGAGTGTTCACTTGTCGACATGTCGGCGATCGGCGGATGTCGGGGACATTATCCAGCTGCATGATCTGATCATTTAATGTACTGGGAGAACAAAATGGTTCAAATGGCTCTGAGCACAATGGGACTTAACTGCTGAGGTCATCAGTCCCCTAGAACTTAGAACTACTTAAACCTAACTAACCTAAGGACATCACACACATCCATGCCCGATGCAGGATTCGAACCTGCGACCGTAGCGGTCTCGCGGTTCCAGACTGTAGCGCCTAGAACCGCTCGGTCACTACGGCCGGCGTACTGGGAGAACATTAGGTTTCACAATGTTTTTATTCATTTCTCGGGTACTGCCTGCAAGGTTGCTGGGATCCGAGTCAATTGCAATCAGATTGACAGGCTAGTTGGAGTTTTATTATAAATCTCGTACATCCAGTTTGCAGCACCGAGCGAGTTAATATATAAATTAAGACAGAAGATTTGTATTCTGGAGGGGAAAGTTCAAATCCCGATCCAGTCATTCAGCTAGTTTCCATGATTTTCCTAAATCATGTCAGGTGAATTCCAAGTACGTTCAATAATCAGGCTTCCACCACTTTCGTCCATATCCTTCACCATCCGACGTAGTGCTTCGTCTTGAATGACCCCAACGTTGACGTGAAGCTAAACCCTTACAATCCTTCCCATACTTTTTTATTTTAAATAATGATGACGCTTAATATGCCGAATCATTTTTCATTGACCTACACATACACAGAGGGGTCCAAAAAAATGTATTCATTGTTTAAAAGCCCATAACTGGCAAACTAATTGACGGAGTTGTCTCATCTTTGGTAGTGTAATAGTCTGTAGTTCTGGCAATCGCCACACAAGCGTTGTATTGCGTTGTATTTTGTCAGATGACAGTCGTCAGATAGTCAGTGTTTTGTTCTTAGTTGCACCTAGTTACTCGAGTAAACATGGATGGCGTAAGCCTACATTCGATGAAAGGAAGTCAGTTTTGAAGTGGTATTTTAAGTACGAAAACATTAATGAGGTTCAACGGCAATGGTGAAATGAGTATCAAACAGAGCCACCGACACGTTTAACGATTCGTCGCATTCGAGACAAATTTGAAGCCGAAGGCTGTGTTAAAGATGTACACAAACAACGATGTCGACGACCAGTAACAGTAACAAGTCCAGCTAACTCCCGTCGTGTGCTACAACAATTCACTCGTTCACCACAGAAGTCTGTGAGACAGTGTGCCCGTGAAACTGGAGTGAATCGATCAAGTGTTCGGCGAATTTTGAAGACAGCAAAGTGGAAATGCTACATCCCACGATTGCCACACGCAGTAAACGAGGACGACCTAGATTGTCGAATGGAGTACTGCGAGTGGTTTACTAACATGGTGCGCAACGATGAAGTGTTTGCAGAGATGATTGTGTGGTCTGATGAGGCACAGTTCAAACTCAATGGTACGGTAAATCGCCACAATTACATCTACTGGACCGCCGAAAATGCGAACGTCCATGTAGACAAAGCCGTGAATTAGCTAGGAGTAAATGTGTGATGTGGGTTGTCTTACCAGGGATTGATTGGGTCATTCTTCCTTGGCGGCAAAGTTACCGGTGAGGTGTACCTTCAGAAGCTCCAGACATCCATTTTACCTGCCATCCGAGACTTGTATGGAGACGGAAGAGTTTACTTTCAACAAGATGGTGCCCCAGCCCACTATCAAAATTATGTTAGGGCGTATCTCGACGAAAATCTACCAGGAAGATGGACAGGCCGTAGAGGTGTTGTAGAGCATCCACCACGTTCCCCAGACCTAACTCCTCTGGATTTTTACCTGCGGGGAACACTAGAGGACGTCGTTTATCGACAAAAGCCACGCATATTGGATGAACTTCGAGAATCCATCGTACGCTCATGTGCAAATATCCAACTGAACAAGTTGCAGTCCTTAGTTCGTGCTACAGTTCGGTGGCATCGTTTGTGTGTGGATATTAATGGTGACCATTTCGAACACCTACAGTGATGTCTTTAAGTTGGGCTTTAAGCTACACTTTCACCAAAAATGAGACAACTCCGTCAATTAGTTTGCAAGTTATGGACTTTTAAACATTGGATACAGTTTTTTGGACCCCCCTGTATTATATGGGGCGATCAAAAAGTTTCCTTTCGGAGGCCGTGCAGTTCAGAATCGGTATGCCAGTCAGACAAAATCGGCGTGGGCATTGGGGCAATCATTCCACCGTCGTACCTGGCTGAAGATACCCCTTTCATGAAACATCGTGTCCTGCTGCGTGAAGAAGTCTGTAACTGCGTGCTGCAGACCCTCGTCCGACAGGATTCGTCGAACCTTCAAAGTTTGTTTTAAGGGACAGATCAGGACTATGGGGTGTGTGCTCGAATGTCGCCCACTTGAGTTGGCGTTACTTTTACGTTACGACGTTTGCGATATGAAAATCTGCGGTATTATGAAGCAGCAGCACCCCTGCACAGCGGTGGTTTTCGACAGACGTGCTGCCCCATTCGCATTCTTCACTCTCCGGTGGATGTCTCCCTGTGATTATTCTTCGACTGCCTAGAAAAAAATAACAGGACGTTCGTCCGGCTAAGACGCATTTGGTAATAACGTCGCCATGGTTCATCTTTCAGCATTTACCGCACGCACGTCGGAAAGACACGAATATCATACTTATCCTTTGCTTCATGTCTGTGTTTATATAACCACATCGCAGTCGCGCTACGTTGCTTATACGCTGCAGTAACGCCCTCAAACAGAATGTGTTTGATGATATTTCATGCCTTTCATAAAGCCAATTGACAACAATCCTGAAAGTATTCTGCATAAAGCAGCCCCACTGAACTGCGTTCATAAAATATGCCTCTAGTGCAGCTAATGCTTAACAGTACTCTTATGTGGCAAAACTTTTATAACATTACTCTTATGTGGCAAAACTGTTATAACATTAGCAGCGGTCGGAATTAAACACACCGATTTTCTACTTCATATTATGTACTATTTTATCCAACAACGTGCCAAACAACTATAATAAGAAATATTTTAAAATACCACAGGTATCTGAAATTGCATTGTAATAAGATAACCTCTTCGCTTGAAGGATCCGTTTGATTATGGAACGATTTTTGTTAATATTCTGCTTCATTCTTTAATAGCCTCAGAGACTGACTGCAGTATCTTTGTAAACGAAGTATGAAATATGACTCCTGCGAATAGACACTGAACAATCAAATTTCAGGGGCATCCAAATAACTGAAGTACCCACTTCGATTCTAATCTGAATCCTTAATTCTGGGCTCATTCACTTGTTAGTGAGCGAACAGACAACGTAGATTACTTGAGAAAAACTATCTCATCTATAAGGCGTGCTACTGGCTTAAACTAAATATTTAAGAACAGGAAACTTTTTGAGGTAGATTTCAAATGTAGGTCTGAGACGAACACACATTGTTACATGCCGTGTTCTTAGACTATATAATCTGTTTTAGGTAATAAATGAGTATGTGTTGTTTGTTTGGTTGTTTGTGTGTGTGTGTGTGTGTGTGTGTGTGTGTGTCTGTGTGTGTGTGTATGTGTGTGTGTGTGTGTGAGAGAGAGAGAGAGAGAGAGAGAGAGAGAGAGAGAGAGAGAGAGAGAGAAATTGTGTGACAGAAAGAGATACAGGATACAGAGAGAAGAGCGCAGTAAAAGGTTTTCAGTAGGGAATACGTGTTGAACGACAACTGGTGATCAGCCTACAGTGACAGTTAAAAACAATACAAGACCAAGCTGGTGTACCTGCAGACACCGTTGGCATACGCCTGATGGAGCACAACGCGTGTTCCTGTAAGCACTACGCGCCATAGGATGGCATACGTTCCAGGCGCAAGTTACTCTACCTGTCTGTGTTCAGCGGGATGCAGTGTTCGGAGCTTTCTTCGTATTAAACGGAAAACAGAGATTAGGTGACCAAGTTTAAGTTGAACTTTTGTAATTATGTGGGTATTAGAAAAAACTTTCCCGGTGTCTCTAAAGAATCTAATCATAGCCTCCATATATACGACAGATTTTTTAAAAATCGTACGTTGGTTCGCTTATAGTTTTCTAATTATCTTTCCCAAACGGACATTATTAAGGCGTAAAACATCTGTTCATTAAACGAAAGGATGTGAGGCTGCATGTCGCAAATGCAAATGTAACGTTAGAATCAACGGTGTTCGTCAGTACGGACATGGCACCAATGGGGAAACCAACACATTCGGGTCCTCAGCAAGCCGCTAATGAAGGCAGTTTGTTGTCCGTTGTCTGACCTGTCAGTTGGCTACGGAGGGGGAAACGGAGAATGTACGTGGAATGTCGTGGCTTTGGATTCTTCGCATTCACGGAGATTCTGAGAGGCAACGCCAGGGTCGTCTACCTGCCAGATTTCAGCCCTGGGCTGTTTCGTGCTAAACAGAAACTCTTTCACGGCATCTCAATATCCACGCACAGCGAAGCTATAGTGTAGAAATTCTTTCGTAAAAGCTTTGATGACTGCGCTGGTATTTGTGTTGTTGTTAGCTTCATTAAGTATTTCATGCCCACCCTGATATTTTGCACTCCTCTCCTCCAAACTGGAACCTTTCATTTTAAGTGCATTAGATAGTAGACACTACACAAGCGTTATAGATACTCAGGTTTCATCTTCTTACTGTATGAAACGTCCCCTTAGAAAAATTAATGAATTACTGTGCTGGTAAACCCCTTACGTTATTTGATTTTCAAACAGCTGATTGAAACTGAACGTACTCAGACATTTCTCTCTTTACTTATTCTGATCATCACTAAACTGACACACAATATTTTTAGCGCAACGCAATCTGACTTTCAATAATCCCTACAAAAGAATGGCCCTGACTAACAATAACCTATACCTTTCATGAGTCACTTACATCACAAAAATCTTCGTTACTCGAACTACTGCAATACAGCGAGCGCCAATACTGCCAGCTAAATAAAAGATTCTAACCACTGAAGGCACTAACTACTGATAGGCATAGTTAGCAAATGAAAGATTTTGATAGAGAACAAACAATATATTTACCACAATAGTGTTCAAAAGTCGTACTATATATATATATATATATATATATATATATATATATATATATATATATATAGGGTGTTACAAAAAGGTACGGCCAAACTTTCTGGAAACATTCCTCACACACAAATAAAGAAAAGATGTTATGTGGACATGTGTCCGGAAACGCTTAATTTCCATGTTAGAGCTCATTTTAGTTACGTCGATTCACCGCCAGTTGGCCCAATTGAAGGAAGGTAATGTTGACTTCGGTGCTTGTGTTGACATGCTACTCATTGCTCTACAGTAATAGCATCAAGCACATCAGTACGTAGCATCAACAGGTTAGTGTTCATCACATACGTGGTTTTGCAGTCAGTGCAATGTTTACCAATGCGGAGTTGGCAGATGCCCATTTGATGTATGGATTAGCACGGGGCAACAGCCGTGGCGCGGTACGTTTGTATCGAGACAGATTTCCAGAACGAAGGTGTCCCCACAGGAAGACGTTCGAAGCAATTGATCGGCGTCTTAGGGAGCACGGAACATTTCAGCCTATGACTCGTGACTGGGGAAGACCTAAAACGACGAGGACACCTGCAATGGACGAGGCAATTCTTCTTGCAGTTGACGATAACCCTAATGTCAGCTTCAGAAAAGTTGCTACTGTACAAGGTAACGTTGACCACGTCACTGTATGGAGAGTGCTACGGGAGAACCAGTTGTTTCCGTACCATGTACAGCGTGTGCAGGCACTATCAGCAGCTGATTGACCTCCACGGGTACACTTCTGCGAATGGTTCATCCAACAATGTGTCAATCCTCATTTCAGTGCAAATGTTCTCTTTACGGATGAGGCTTCATTCCAACGTGATCAAATTGTAAATTTTCACAATCAACATGTGTGGACTGACGAGAATCCGCACGCAATTGTGCAATCACGTCATCAACACAGATTTTCTGTGAACGTTTTGGCAGGCATTGTTGGTGATGTCTTGATTGGGCCCCATGTTCGTCCACCTACGCTCAATGGTGCACGTTATCAGGATTTCATACGGGATACTCTACCTGTGCTGCTAGAACATGTGCCTTTACAAGTACGATACAACATGTGGTTCATGCACGATGGAGCTCCTGCACATTTCAGTCGAAGTCTTCGTACGCTTCTCAACAACAGATTCGGTGACCGATTGATTGGCAGAGGCGGACCAATTCCATGGCCTCCACGCTCTCCTGACCTCAACCCTCTTGACTTTCATTTATGGGGCATTTGAAAGCTCTTGTCTACGCAACCCCGGTACCAAATGTAGAGACTCTTCGTGCTCGTATTGTGGACGGCTGTGATACAATACGCCATTCTCCAGGGCTGCATCAGCGCATCAGGGATTTCATGCGACGGAGGGTGGATGCATGTATCCTCGCTAACGGAAGACATTTTGGACATTTCCTGTAACAAAGTATTTGAAGTCACGCTGATACGTTCTGTTGCTGTGTGTTTCCATTCCATGATTAATGTGATTTGAAGAGAAGTAATAAAATGAGCTCTAACATGGAAAGTAAGCGTTTCCGGACACATGTCCACATAACATATTTTCTTTCGTTGTGTGTGAGGAATGTTTCCTGAAAGTTTGGCCGTACCTTTTTGTAACACCCTGTATAAAACTCCGCCATCTCACTCCCCAGATCCACCACTGCTGGCGGCTCACCTCCAACTGCGCAACGCTACGCGCTGTTCACATCCAACTGCCCAACACTAAGATAGCGAATATTCCAACAATGCCAACCAGCCACAGACTACACACAGCACAGCCAGTGCTTTTTATACAGAGCGCTACGTGGCGTTACCAATATAAAAACCTAAACAGTCTACTTACAACTGCTACATACATTGAGAGATTAACTACCACTATACGCTTATATAACTACCTTACTACATTTCCTTTTTTCACTTTCCTCTTTTTCTATTATTTCCTTTCCTTTCCAGTTATTTTTATCCTGGATGCGAACGAATATGCGGTGGCATACTAAGTTATGATATACCACGTAATAATGTTTCTGCTCTGGAAATTAGGTGGAATAGCAGTCATTACTGTTCTACAAGGCTCTGCTAGTATGGTGGGAGAAATAGTTTGCGTTTCTATGTTTTACGGTGGTATGAAAATAATAATGGTTAATGGTGCGATTTAAAAACGCGTTGATGAGCCCAAAATTTCTCTCATACGAGATATCCACAGGATTTAGAACAGAGTATTTACAAGTATCTCTGCGTTGGGATCAATTACGTGAGAATAACGATTTCAATAGTGCCGTTAAACTGATTCCTCTTTTCTGAAGCGCATCTTTCGGAAAAGGTGTGTTCCTACGAGTGACTAACAATGAGTCGCAAAAAAAAAAAAAAAAAAAAAATCTGTCTTGTGTGCCAGTAACAGAGTGAAAGAATTCACATTCACTGCCGTCCGTATAAATCGTAGCAGTCAAAAAGAAAATTTTGCAGCCGAAAGCAACATATGAACTTCAGCAGCGACTGAGAAGCAATTTGATGCTATAGAGATAAAGTCAATTTATATTCCGTAACGACGGGGGGAGGTAGAAGCGGTGAGTGCTCCAGAGCAGTAGAATACTGTTTCAGGAATACTAGAAATCTCTGCCAGTTAATTAAAAGAACGGCGGCTGAGCACTCCCGTAATAGAGTTAGAGTGCAACTTTGTTAGAAGAGTTTCAGTAATTAAGCTTTTAATTGGTCGTGCCTACTGGCAGTAGGGCCCGTCACAATCTCCGGTCACCCGTACACCCTCCAGCAGCCTGATTCATATCCCGTTTCCCGACAAGTCTTGATGAGAACACAAAGTTCCTAGTTTCTTCACTCTGTAGTTGCAATGTCTTCCATGAACTGGTTTACTGCTGGGTTTGTCTGTGAAACGGCACTGTAACATCTTCATAATTTTCATACTACAAATGAGCAAATACTTTTCAGATATACTAGACCTCCAGAACACTGTTTTATCTGACCGTCACTCATTATGTCTTCGGGCCTTTCTGTCGGTACATGTAAATACAAAAAAAATCTGCTGTGCTTTATTTTGCCAAATTTATTGTATTATACACAGAACGACTCCACAGAAACACAGAACATTAGACACACGATCCGCAGCTTCATAAAGTAATATTCGCGGAGACCTGTAGTGCATTATTGCTATAACGAAATAGTCGCCATCGGTTCGGTTGCCCTATCTCACAAACAGCCATTAGGTGATGAATTAATACGTTGCGTTTACTATCTGTCACACGTGTAACTTATCTTCTAACCGACGTATGAAACTATACTGTAATTTCTCCCAGTTATCTAGATGAATCATTATTGAAATATCGTGTTTTCTTTTTAATTTTGTCTCCGTTACAAAACACATCGGTCTGGATTGCAGTACTTTCACTTAACGAGTTTATCAGCTAGACCCAGCAGGTAACCTGATTAATTTCATGTTTCAGATCTCCTAGAGTTAGTTAGAGCTCTCAGGTGTGAAGACAAAATACCAAATGCTTCTAGAGTGTCTTCATTTGTGACACGCTACAAGTACTCCAGTCTTAGATCAGAATATACAGAAACACGAGAAGAGCTCATGTGTAGAGAACTGGCCGATTCATGTCCGTTTATTATGAGTGGGTAAAGCGAAAGGATTGAATTCTGATTGATTAATTTAAGTAACAGCACTACAACTTACTGCTATTCCTAGTGCAAAAATATTTCACTGATGCAAATAATTTACATTAGACAGTTTTAAGCTTCCTCTTCACTTCGTAGTTGGATAATATACAACCTTCTAGTAAGGCCGAATCAACGAAAAAAATTTCTTCTCGCATTTTGTCACGTATGTCGAGCTTGCTTACGCTAGCTGTATAGTTGCATGAAGCTCCTGGTGTTTTGGCCAGCGTTGCTGACTTTTGATCGCGGGACCACGGGCTCGATTCCTGGCTGGGTCGGTGATTTTTCCGCTCGGCACTGAATGTGTGTGTTGTTATCGTCATCGACGCATATGTTATCGAAGTGGCGTCGAATAAAAAACTTGCAACAGGCGCCTGAACTCCCCACCACGAGACTCCCGCCCATAAATACCACATGCACATTAATTTTTTTATATGAAAAATAATCGATGAAATGTCATACGTAGTTTAATCTTTCTCTCTACGGAATCCATTATACGAAGAAGACTTTTCGGAAATTCACGCTCTGGTCAGTGCCGTATTCCAGTACTTTAACTGGACTCCAGAATGAAATAAGTACATATGAAAAATGCTACTCATCTTTGGCAGTAAACAGCAACTACCCTCTTGAGTTTTAATGATCGTTTGAATGAAGCAACTTACTGGGAAACTGTACAGCTAAAATGATGATATCTGTTATTCAGTTGCTTTGATATACGACGATGTGGGCAGCATTTGCTTACGGTGATTATTGTTCTAGTGGCAGAAGAGCTTGCCGAAATGTTCTGCTCCGGTATTACAGAACTGGAAAACTGTTCTTTCTTTTGTTTCATTGCCTTTGATCGGACAACAGGGGACCCAAAAATGTGGAGTGGGGAGAGGCAGCGGAGGCATTTCCTAGTGAATGCTCGATTCTTCTTGAGTACACACTGTTATCGGCAGGCATAGCACGCGCCAGGCGTCGCCATGTTTACACATTCGTGTATCGCTATCAGTCTGACACAAAATGTCACGAGAATCTGAAACAGAAAAAATAAACTAAATTATTAGGGAGGTGCTCCCACTAAGGACATCATCTTAAGGAAGTAAGAAAGACTGGCAAGAAATAAAGTTTTCTTCAGCTAGGAGGCTACGTTAATGGGGTCTGCGTAATTACGTGTCATTATTTAACACTGTTTAGACATTCCTGCATCAGAGGACCTAATATGAGTTAAAGATTTTAAATTCATTTTTGTGCCAACCTCTTCCTACAGTTTCATAAATGGGGGTGACGGCTTAGAGTTCCTTTCTGGCGCGAGATTGGGCTTGGTTTTTACATTCACTATGTGAATGTAATCTGCCGTTGAAACACATAATACATTACAAATTTAGCGTTTGATGTGCAGAGGAACTATGAGTGACCTGGCTTTAGCCAACTGCCAGTCATCACAGTGATCTGCTTAATTTATGTTTTTAGAGTTCCAATATTTATGTTAACGGGGCTACAGCTTAAAACATTACGACGTGCTTCAGAAGCTATGTTTCCATAATCATTTATTTAATTCGTTAATGCGTGGAAGAAATGTAAGTAAACAACTGCCTTCATACGAATTAATGTCCATATTTTTATAATTACGTCTTTATGGTCTGATATTGTCTGCTGTTTTATGACCATAATTAAAGACTGTCGCGTTTCCGATCTTGATCGATACGTCATCCCTTATCCTCGTGTCACATTAATTAAGCTTTTTCTGTTAATTCACAAACTGGTAAGAATTAAAACTGTTTTACTCCTCTCAGTATCCAGAGACATTGATCAAATAGTACCTGAACGGTGTATTACACTGTACGCAATGTCGTTTATGTGAACTATCCCCTGATATACATGACGGTTCGTTTAATTTTGATATTTCTCTATGCGCATAAGGAAAATGAACATAGGTGCATTTTAAAAAATTCGTACTAATATACGTAAAATTTAGCGCAAAGATGCCTTAAGACAAATACTGTTAGGGTTCTTATGTTCGCCGTGAAGTATTTTGAAAAACTTCAAAAACAATCACGTACGCGTGCCTGTATGTGCGTGTGAACATATGTGACTTGTGCCTGTGTATTTTTCAGTGCGTGAGCAGAGCGACTTCGGGCTGACTGATTCTCAGTTGCCTTGGAAAATAACTTCCCATCATCGCTCGTCAACCGTCAGTCACTGCTGAGTGCAAAGAATAGCTGCTATCTCTGGTGGGAGTTTGGGGGCGGCAGGTTGGCAGGTAAATCCACAGGTGATGTGAATTGAAGCCTGTTGATGGCCGGGTTTCGGTTTCCTTGGAAGGAAGCGATTATAGCAAGCAGTGCGGCAGCTGGCGCAGCAACTGACGGCCGGCCGGAAGTGGCCAGCTGCGCATCTGTTATCCTTCCTCCGGCCCCAGCCAAAATACGGCACACCACCTTGCTAAGGTTCCCACGAGGGGAGGAGCGCATCGATATTATTTATTTCTACGACATGTATTCGAATCCCATGTATTTCTAGAAAGCCAACTCGAAATTACACGGGGGGTAGTCAGATCAACACTGCAATGCAATACATATGCTCACTTGTAATGAATTCTATATTAGGGACCTGTACATCCAAATAACGAAGTAATTAAATCACTGATCGATATTAGAAATTCATGTTTTGTTGCTATGAAGTTCTTGTTAACAATCCAATGAAAACTGATATCGGTTTTCATGTCATAATAATATACAGATAATCAGGACATAAAGACTGTACATTACAATAAATCTGTTTCATTTTACATAAAAATAATGATAAATTCGTGTGGCTCACTGGCCGAGTGCAAGTCTTTCAATCTGAGGCCCCTTCGGCGAGTAGCGTGTCCCTAATCTGTCCCAGGTAACTAACCGAGAAAAGTGGCCATACAATTTGACGAGTAATCTGAGCAGTGTGTAGTTCCCGGTGACAGGTGAAGGCTAGATTAAGGGCAGACTGAAAATTTTCGTTGTCCGATAGTGTTTTGATTCTGCAAAGTTTCTATTTCTAGGCACACGCTTTACCGCTAGCCCAGCACGCCTGACGTTTTTCACATTTAACCACTGAGTTTCTGTAGTTCTTCTTGATACAAACACACCAGCGTCCCACCCTGCCGTGTCCTCTTAGGGGTGTAAATTTTCTTTCCCGAATATATCACTTTATCAGCGACTACCTCATGCTGTTCATCATTGTCATCTTCAATGCCTCAAAACACGTCTCCTGCTTCAGTTTGAGTTTCAGCTTGGCAGTAAAGTTTCCTGAGAATCTCCTCGCTATTTTCAGCAAGGCTGAGTGATGGAATGAAAAAAAATATTCGGTATGATTTATAATTATTAGGCCATTTATTACTATTATTATTATTATTATTGTTATTATTAAAACACTAACCCACGTATTTCGTCCTAAAAAACTTCAGAACAACAGAAATGCGAAAAGAAACGCTTACAATACCTCTATACTGTGGCACCTGATGACCCAACAATGCTGCTATAAGAAACACAACCACTTCAAACAAGTTTTAACCTGTTATTGGACAGGTCTTTCCTTGCACAAAGGTCAGCTGGAGTATGAAATAACACATTGTGGCCATCTCTCAGACATATAAAAGAGAAAACTGAGATGGAAGCACAGTACGACACTTTAGTACTACAGTATGCCATTGTTAAGGAAAGCTCCACCGCAATGTGAGCGTTTAGTACGGCACTGACAGAACAGTGGAAAACATCTAATTTAATACCTTGAACTTTTCGGATGTTTCGGATATAATTACTTGCATTCAACTATTTCAGTGACATTTGATTCAATTCAAATACGCGTCTCAAGAGGCAGAGTTCTTTTCATCAAGTCGGTGACACAGTTTTTGGTATTAATAAAATGAAATAAAATGAAAACACATTTAGCTTTTGGTTCTAGTTTTTCATAGAATGGCCCTCTTCATATAAATATTTGTATATATGAACATAAGCTGTACATGCAAAGTGGTACCTAGAGGATAGCAGCTCACTTCTGTCTCTGGACACCAGGTAATGAGTCAAGAGAACACTCTACCACTCCGGAAGTAGAAGACACGGCCTGCTGTGCGGTTGCAGAGTGTGAAACAAACTATATTATGTAAGACGAGGACTAATAGTCCAATGAGATACCTGTCTTTAGGGATATACACTCCTGGAAATTGAAATAAGAACACCGTGAATTCATTGTCCCAGGAAGGGGAAACTTTATTGACACATTCCTGGGGTCAGATACATCACATGATCACACTGACAGAACCACAGGCACATAGACACAGGCAACAGAGCATGCACAATGTCGGCACTAGTACAGTGTATATCCACCTTTCGCAGCAATGCAGGCTGCTATTCTCCCATGGAGACGATCGTAGAGATGCTGGATGTAGTCCTGTGGAACGGCTTGCCAAGCCATTTCCACCTGGCGCCTCAGTTGGACCAGCATTCGTGCTGGACGTGCAGACCGCGTGAGACGACGCTTCATCCAGTCCCAAACATGCTCAATGGGGGACAGATTCGGAGATCTTGCTGGCCAGGGTAGTTGACTTACACCTTCTAGAGCACGTTGGGTGACACGGGATACATGCGGACGTGCATTGTCCTGTTGGAACAGCAAGTTCCCTTGCCGGTCTAGGAATGGTAGAACGATGGGTTCGATGACGGTTTGGATGTACCGTGCACTATTCAGTGTCCCCTCGACGATCACCAGTGGTGTACGGCCAGTGTAGGAGATCGCTCCCCACACCATGATGCTGGGTGTTGGCCCTGTGTGCCTCGGTCGTATGCAGTCCTGATTGTGGCGCTCACCTGCACGGCGCCAAACACGCATACGACCATCATTGGCACCAAGGCAGAAGCGACTCTCATCGCTGAAGACGACACGTCTCCATTCGTCCCTCCATTCACGCCTGTCGCGACACCACTGGAGGCGGGCTGCACGATGTTGGGGCGTGAGCGGAAGACGGCCTAACGGTGTGCGGGACCGTAGCCCAGCTTCATGGAGACGGTTGCGAATGGTCCTCGCCCATACCCCAGGAGCAACAGTGTCCCTAATTTGCTGGGAAGTGGCGGTGCGGGTCCCTACGGCACTGCGTAGGATCCTACGGTCTTGGCGTGCATCCGTGCGTCGCTGCGGTCCGGTCCCAGGTCGACGGGCACGTGCACCTTCCGCCAACCACTGGCGACAACATCGATGTACTGTGGAGACCTCACGCCCCATGTGTTGAGCAATTCGGCGGTACGTCCACCCGGCCTCCCGCATGCCCACTATACGCCCTCGCTCAAAGTCCGTCAACTGCACATACGGTTCACATCCACGCTGTCGCGGCATGCTACCAGTGTTAAAGACTGCGATGGAGCTCCGTATGCCACGGCAAACTGGCTGACACTGACGGCTGCGGTGCACAAATGCTGCGCAGCTAGCCCCATTCGACGGCCAACACCGCGGTTCCTGGTGTGTCCGCTGTGCCGTGCGTGTTATCATTGCTTGTACAGCCCTCTCGCAGTGTCTGGAGCAAGTATGGTGGGTCTGACACACCGGTGTCAATGTGTTCTTTTTTCCATTTCCAGGAGTGTATAATACAGGGTGGTCAGAAACACACTGAAAAGCTTGTGAGAGGGTTGCAGAGTAAGTTTTATTGAGAAATACTTGTTAAGCAGAACATTCGATACATCATTCCGTTTCCGAGTTAACTGGCATTTAAGTTAGCCAATTAGGCCGTTCCGCGAGCAAATTCGAGCGGACCGCCAGATACAATGAGTGTCAGCTTGTTGCCAGAGCGTAGCTGACAGCACACGAGACTGCTCAGCGTTTGACTCGGGTTGGATCCTTACTACCGTCCCATGTTCACTTTTTGTATCGTTCTCTTGTCCGGTCTTAGGTAACCAAACGAAGAACACGTTTGGTGACACCGCCTGTGGCGGGCCGCTTGAATTTACGCTAACTTCAATGCCAATTAACTCGGAAACGGCGCAACGTATCGAATTCTTTTCTTAACAGCTTTTTCTCAACACAACCAACCATGCAACACCCTTACAAGCTTTTCAGGCTGTTTATGTCGATCCTGTATAATATATGTATCACGTAAAAAATGTTTATGTATGTATGTAAACATGTATGTATGTATGTAAACATAAAATTTAAAATGTTTAAAATATACACAAACGTCAACAAGGTAGTACACTTCGCTCATCCAGAGTTCAAAGGATATTTCAGCAGTCTCCTTGATTTCATAAGGTTTTCCTGAGTTTACCTTCGGGGCGCGTCAGCTAGCGGGGAGTTCAAAATGTGCTCATGGTCTGAATTCCACCACACTCACACTCTCACGGTGTATGTAATTACATTTGCTCAAAATTTGTTTTGATATTCCCCATTCAAAATTCTCCATTGCCACCAGTCCAGATGAGAACTCGAGGGTAGAACTTCCACCTTGTTAAGAGCGTTTGGACATTCCTGTTGTCAGACAGATTGTATGGGCACTTCAGATGGTTGCACTAAATTTGTAAAATTTCGCTTTGATTTTTGGATTGAAGGTTGTATAGCGTGTAACTCTTGACATTTATCTATTTTTTCAGTTCTTTTGAGCTCTGGAACGATTTTCTGATATGTGGCGACGTAGTATTCGATAATGAATATGAATTATTTACTCTAGTTGGTTTTAGGCAGCAAGCTATTTTTCTGGATGTGTCCTAAAGGACCATGTCAATTTTCTAGGCGTGCTTGGATCTCTCCAAAACCGTGCATCCATACACTTACGTGTGAAGCTCCTATAACTGAGTCATTTGACATCTTTTTAATAAGTATTCATGTGTCCTTATAGCTGTGCGCCACCTACATGACTGCGACTGTATCCATTCGAGTCGCGGGCGTTTGGTTACCGAAAGCTGACCGTAACTCCTCCCCATCCACGATTGTTTCGACAGAGGGGAGATTCTTATCACAAAGATTATAACATTTTTCATATGCATCCTCGTTTTCTTTTGTAATGCCAGATATACTCACTGTCCAGAACCCCCTGGGGATTGTTTAAAAAATTCCTTAATAATGTATACAGAGCTGTGGTAGTGCTCTTGTTTGGGTTAGATCCGTATTTAGTCGATTCATCAAGTTTGTTTCTGAAATCTACACATTTTGCCCTTTTGAAATTATCCCTTCTTCTCTGTTGTATGTCTGCACGTTTGACAGCAAGTCGTATTTCAAATTTAATTAATCTGTGTTGAGGTTTCGGAATTGGTTCCGGAACTTCCTTGTGACTCAAGTTTCTCACATGTTTGAGGAGCCAAATCAGATCACGGCTGTAAACGTTTCACTACCCTGGGGCAATAAATGGACGCAGGTTGCTTAGGGTGATTGACCAAACTCATTCGATTATCCCCTGCCCACTGCTCAAGTAATTCACCATCTTTATTGTCGTAACTATATCCATATGTGTACCGCAGCAGTTAAATACTTCTGCAAAACTCAGTGGTTTTATTCACTCATATAAGTTGGGATTGGGAGACGAGCGTGAAAAGACTCATCAGTCGGTTTAATCTAGATATTATTACATTGTTAGTCAATTCTACTGCAATCAGTTGAGGATTATTGTGTTTGATATTGATATTTGCAGATATTTCCTTACAAAAATAGCAATTCCACACTTTCCATGTACCGTCTCATTTGCGAGCCATATACCAACAAAATTTGGCTTATTCTGCAAGGGACCCCTATGGGAGTCACAAAGTGAGTGCAAACAATCTTATGGTGAGAGCACTGCGTCTTAAAGCGCCTAATTGAACTGTGTCAAGCACTATTAAAGTGGCTAAATTATTACTGCTAAAAACTAGTTTCGAAAATCATAAAACATTGCGGTGGTAAAGGGAACAGTTTCTTGAAATTTGTTGTAAGGTCTTATGTGACCAAACTGCTGAGGTCATCGGTCCCTAAGCTTACGCACTCTTTAATCTTACTTAAAATGACTTACGCTGAGGACAACACACACCCTCATGCCCTAGGGCGGACTCGAACCTCCGACGGTGGGAGCCGCGCGGATCGTGACAAGGCGCCAGAGACTGCGCGGCTACCCCGCGCGGCAAGGGGAACAGTTACTTACGGTTTTATGGAGAGTAAAAAGGCCCTCATTCACAAAAAGGAACACTGTGACTCATTCGCGTTGCGTAATAACACAACTAGTTTCACGACCATCGGACTAAAGAGAAAAAAATTGAAGTCGGCTGAAGTTATGGATTATTGGTACACTGACGGATTCACATGGTTCAAATGGCTCTAAGCACTATGGGACTTAACATCTGAGGTCATCAGTCCCATAGACCCAGAACTACTTAAACCTAAGTAACCTAAGGACATCACACATCCATGCCCGAGGCAGGATTCGAACCTGCGACCATAGCGCCTAGAACCGCTCGGCCACAGTAGCCGGCACACTGACGGAAATAGAAAGTGTTATATTACCTTGGCAAACTGGTACTTCAGAAGTTCCATTCCTGTGGAATATATTGACTAAAATTTTATCTTTAAGCGAGCTTATTATCAATATTTACAGTGCAGAAAATAAGCACTGCTGCAGAAAAAGCATAGTGTGGGTGCTGAGTGTGTCTTATTGCACAGGAAAGTTTCAGGTAGAGATCTCAATATGGGACCTACAAGTCCGCCTAAACGCCATCTTTCGGACTTCGAGCACGGTCGAATCATTGGCACAACACTATATCACAGACAACAGCGACTTGCGTAGTGTAGAGCCAGAGACAATAAGCACATTGAATGGCTTCTGTGGTGGTCGCTTCTGTTTTTGACAGGCAAATCGAAGCCAGCCGTAGGCGACAGGGTGAAAGATCACCGGTAGGAATGATTCTCGAGACATATACGTCTCCAGCTCCAGGAATCATGGTGTGTGGAGCTGTTGAATATGATAACATGACTTATTTGTTAATGTTTGAAGGGAGGCTGAATGCTTGCTCGTATGTGGCAAGAACGTTCCATACTTTTTTTACACCAAATGGCATATTCTACCAGAGTAATCCTGGACCCAAGACTGCAGTTCACACCAAAAACACCATGATAACTGTTTGATACGTGGGATGTTGCGCAAAGTAAACGTATACCAGCCTCCAGACAGTAATCTTCATAAACTGATACAGTAACTAGTATTACTAGGAGAACAGATGCAAACAGGGAACACTGGCTGTTGCTGTGAAATACGATAACGACGACGACGATGATGGTGATAATGATAACTTTGAGATCGTACATCGTCCAGTACAAGAAATGACACTGTAGGAAAATTGTCCAATCGTCACTCACAGACAGAAATCGATATGTCACTATGCCTATATTAAATATTTATTCCTACACATGGTTCTGAAAGTTTTATCGTGTTAAACCGACTTAAATATGTTTTTCCCGTTCCTTAGCGAGAAAACTTTTGCGTGTACAATTCTGAAGGTGTAACAGTAATTTATTTTTATAAGGCGTACATGAAATAATTTTTTTACTGATGTCATCTTATTCTGACTTCAAATTTCGGATATTTTCACTGTGGTGGAACCCTTAAGCAGTCGAGCAAAGAATGCAGGACGCCTTCTAGAGAATTTGGAAAGTTGAGTAAAGTACTGACGAAACTGAAACTGTGAAGGTGGGTTATGAGTTGCACCTTGTTACTTCATTCGATAAGAGCCTTGCCCACGAAAGACAATACTACAGTTTCGGGTACCGATGCAGTAAATAGTTTTCAGCTGACAGGAGTATACAGACAATACGTTCTTGCATCAAGGCAACCAGTAGCCATTAGGGAACTACATTGGAATCCAGGTCCGCCTATTATGCAAACAACTGTTGTTTGTAAATAACCAAATATGTTTCAGTAAATTTCTGCCATTATCAGTGAGTACTTTTATTCAGATGCATAAAATGCAAACGTGTTTTAAGTACTAATTGGACCTTAAACCAGTTTCGGGAGGACGACGGTTCAATCCCGCGTCTCGCCATCCTGATTTAGGTTTTCCGTGATTTCCCTAAATCGCTCCAGGTAAATGCCGGGATGGTTCCTTTGAAAGGGCACGGCCGACTTCCTTCCCCCTCCTTCCGTAATCCGATGAGACCGATAACATCGCTGTCTGGTCTCCTCCCCCAAAACAACCCAACCCTAAATCCAGTTTATGTCTATTGTAGTTATTACTTTATCTTTTACACTGTTGCGTTCTGTAGGCCCCCTCTATAGATTATTATGTATCACTTAGTTGAAGGTAAGAAGTTACCGGTATTTAATAATGTAAAGAGGGTCCAACAGAACCAGACAATGTAAAAAATTAGATACCAACCACAACATTAATAAAGTGTTTTAGCCCTGATTTCGTTAGAATAATTAGTGGGTCAGTACTTATCACATTTTGCGGAACTCGATAAAAGTATCCACTGATGGTGGTAGAAAGCTACAATAACATGGTTTGGTATTGTTTGCACATCAGGCGAACATGAGTTCCCATAACGTAGTATGCAATAATGGTTACTGCTAGAGATCCATAGCCAAACGACGATTATTCGAGAAATCCCTTGGAAATTGGCAGTTGGCTCCGCTTCCACACTGGTATAGGGTGCCTGGCCTTATACGAACGCCGTAGGCTTCTGTTGTAAGAGACAATGAAACCAAACACAAGAGTGTTTTCGTCTTCACGGACATCGTAGATCATCTTTGCTTTCATTGTTGGAGAAGTACCAACTAGTCATCGCCAGATAAAGAGTACCGCATCTAGGCTTACGCTGGAGGCGTTGAACCCAAACAGTAGGCAGTTAGTTGCCTTTACAGAAAGAAGGAGCACCCGCCGGCAAAGCTACGCATTGTGCTGTATCGACTGAGCTGATTGAAGGCCACGACCGCAGTACTCGTTTTTCGTCTTCCGCGGTGAGGTCTCTTCGGAGGGCTTTCTTTTTGCTGCATTGTTCCATAATGTGGCCATTGAGCGAATGTGAGCGTGCAGGATGTGAAGGCACGAGCCCGGCAGTCAGGCCCCAGTGACAAGTGCTAGCCGGAGCGTGTTCTCCTCGTTAGTTCCGGCACCGCACGCCGCCGCCCAAGGTCACGGAGCCACTGCCTCTAGCGTGCGCTATGCCACGGCCGCAACGACAGCTGCGCCGACGCCGACGCCGCCGCAGCCATTCACGTCTACCACCACCTGACACGCCATCTAGAAAACCAACGTAACGACCATATCTAACAACGAAACACATCTAGGAGATATGAAACACTGTATTGTAATGCACAGGCGCTCGTTTTCGAAGGAAGGACGGAAGGAAGGAAGATTGGGGTTTAACGTCCCGTCGACATCGAGGTCACTATTGACGAAGCTCAAGCTCTGATTGTGACGATGGGGAGGGGAATCGGCCGTGCCCTTTCATAGGAACCATCCCGGCATTTGCCTGGAGCTATTCAGAGGAATCACAGAAAAGCTAAATTTGGATGGCCGGACGCGGGTTTGAATCGTCGTTCTCCCGAATGCAAGTCCAGTGCATTGGCTTCCGATACGTTGAGGTGAGTCATTCGGTGGCTGATGGTGAAGACCGAAAGTATCCTCTGTAGGAGCCAACGGGAGTGCAGAAACAAAAATTATGTGAAAGCCAGAAAGTGCGGCCCAGAAAGCATTAGAAGCAGGCACCCAGGAAAATTCCGTGTTCCTTGATTCCGGAAGCCATTCTTTACAGTTTCGCACAAAATATGAGAGTATGGAATATCAGACCAACTGTGTCACTGGACTGAAGTGTTCCTAAAAGACAGAACATAGCATGTCATCCTGAACGTAGGGAATTCTTCAAACGTGAAAGTAACTTCGCGCCTGCCCCAGGGGAGTATTAGAGAACATAAGTTTTCACAATATACATAAATCACCCAGCAGATAACGTCGAATGTTCTATGCGCTTTCACCGGATGATGCTGTTGTACACAGAGAAGTCACGACGCTAGAAAATTGCAGCGAAATGCAGGAAAACCTGCAGAGGGTCGACGTTTGTGCAGGGAGTGGCCATTGATCGTCAACACAAACAAATGTAACGTCCTGCGAATACATCAACAGGCAGATCCTCCATTCTAAGATTGCAGAACAATCACTGGAAGCAGTTACGTCCACAATATATCTAGGAGTAAGCGTATGGAGCGATTTAAATAGGAGTGACCACGTAAAACCAATAACGAGTAAGGCTGATGCTAGACTGAGATTCATTGGAAGAATCCTCAAGAAACGTAGTCAATCAACACACGAAAAGACACTCGTTCGACCAATATTTGAATAATGCTTGCCAGTATGGGATCCATATCAGACAGGTGTGATAGAGACAAAAGAGAAGGTCCAAAGGAATGTTACAACGTTTCGTAACAGGTTGATTTGGTAAGAGCGAAAGCGTCACAAAGATGCTCAGAAACTCTAGGAGCAGACGCTGTAAGACAGGCGTTCCGCATTACGGTATGGTCTATTGTTAAAGTTCCGCGAGCGTACGTTCGAGAAGAGTCAACAAATAAGTTGCTTTCTCCTACGTACGTCTCATGAAAAGACCATCAACATAAAATTAGAGAAATCTGAGCACAAAAGTAGCCTTGCTTACCACCAATCGTTCTTCCCACGAACTTTACGCCACTGTAACAGGAGAAGGGGGAAGTCACACTGGTACACAAGTACCCTTCACCACATTTCGTAAAGTGTTTCGCGAAGTATAGATGTAGATGGGAAGGATGACGGGCAGAAGAATAAATAGTGCTAAGTGGTAAAAGAAATATTTGAATCGTGACAGGGATTGAATATTGATGGGGACGTCTGTAATAGCTAGATTGACAAATGTAATTGGTCGAATGTCGATCTGTCCAGTTCCAGAGGCAACTTTCAGTTCTAGAATCAAAGTAATTAGCCCTGTCAGGACCTCACTTTTGAGCTCCATGTCGTAAACAAATAGAAAGTAGGTCATACACTGGTCACCGAATTTGAGCTTTTTACTATCTCAGTCCAAACATTTGAACACATTTCCCCCTGGTTAGCGCAAACAAGATTTCTTTGTTCCCCAGGGGACCTCCTTTGGATGTTGCTCTCTAGCCTGCTATGAGGTGTTCATCAACTCTTACCAGGATTGTGGGATATGTCTATTGGTACAATCTTCGATCCACAAGTTTTTTTTTTTGAATGATTTACTATTGTATACCATAAATTCTGACGTTTCCTACAGTCCGGCAACTAGTATATCACCTATAAACAAACGTTTAACAATCGTCAAATAAATCCATCAAATATCAGCAACATTTTGCTGGACACTTAGTAACGCCATCCCATCAACGTTGAGAGAACTATTCTGCAGTTTCTGCAGTGCTTTTAAACGACTTTTTTTAAAAAATTCGAACACCGTTTTACTATAGAACACTGTCCGTTTATTTAAAATTTGGAGGTGTTTCCGAAACTGTATCATTTCAATGCAAAGCGTTTTAAGGACACGCAGAAAATCTAATTCATTAATTAAGTCAATTACTTAAGGTATTAGAGACAATATATATACTTCCTCTATCTTATCGTGATTGATTTGCAACGTTTGCGTCTTTGCGTGCATGAGTAACAATTTGAAAGACGCAAAGACACAAACGTTGCAAATCAATCACGGTAAGATGGAGGAAGTACATATACTGTCTCTAATACCTGAAGTAATTGGCTTAATTAATTAATTCGATGTTTTGTATGTTCTTAAAACGCCTTGCATTGAAATGATACAGAACGAGCTAATTTGCAGGCTAAGTATACATGATTTGTTCTTGTGTATGATTATACGTTAGTCCATTAAACAGTGCTAAGTTACACTGTAGATCAATTTTGTGAGAATATTAACCTTTGCCATTACTCGTGTTACTACTAAAACATACATAAATTAACAACAAAAGTAGGA
The DNA here is from genome assembly GCF_023864345.2 of Schistocerca serialis cubense. Classification (NCBI taxonomy): domain Eukaryota; kingdom Metazoa; phylum Arthropoda; class Insecta; order Orthoptera; family Acrididae; genus Schistocerca; species Schistocerca serialis. The sequence goes on along the minus strand of NC_064640.1, from coordinate 929,157,234 downwards.
AATCATTGTCTTTAGCACTACCCGTACTGTTCGGTTTGATTAAAAATTTGTCTCTGTAATAGAAGTTGTCCTGAAGAAATTATTTTAGTTTTCGTTTAAATTTTGATTTTCTGCCAGTTAGATATTTTATATTATTGGGAAAACGGTCACAAATATTTTTGTACACTTTTTTGAGCCACTGACAGATTCAGTAAGTAGTAATAATGATCATGATTCTGTTTTAGTGTTGTAGCTGTGGGCATTACTACTCTTTTCAAATTTTTATTGCTTATGTGTAACGTATTTCATTTGCGGGGTAAGTACACTCCTGGAAATGGAAAAAAGAACACATTGACACCGGTATGTCAGACCCACCATACTTGCTCCGGACACTGCGAGAGGGCTGTACAAGCAATGATCACACGCACGGCACAGCGGACACACCAGGAACCGCGGTGTTGGCCGTCGAATGGCGCTAGCTGCGCAGCATTTGTGCACCGCCGCCGTCAGTGTCAGCCAGTTTGCCGTGGCATACGGAGCTCCATCGCAGTCTTTAACACTGGTAGCATGCTGCGACAGCGTGGACGTGAACCGTATGTGCAGTTGACGGACTTTGAGCGAGGGCGTATAGTGGGCATGCGGGAGGCCGGGTGGACGTACCGCCGAATTGCTCAACACGTGGGGCGTGAGGTCTCCACAGTACATCGATGTTGTCGCCAGTGGTCGGCGGAAGGTGCACGTGCCCGTCGACCTGGGACCGGACCGCAGCGACGCACGGATGCACGCCAAGACCGTAGGATCCTACGCAGTGCCGTAGGGGACCGCACCGCCACTTCCCAGCAAATTAGGGACACTGTTGCTCCTGGGGTATCGGCGAGGACCATTCGCAACCGTCTCCATGAAGCTGGGCTACGGTCCCGCACACCGTTAGGCCGTCTTCCGCTCACGCCCCAACATCGTGCAGCCCGCCTCCAGTGGTGTCGCGACAGGCGTGAATGGAGGGACGAATGGAGACGTGTCGTCTTCAGCGATGAGAGTCACTTCTGCCTTGGTGCCAATGATGGTCGTATGCGTGTTTGGCGCCGTGCAGGTGAGCGCCACAATCAGGACTGCATACGACCGAGGCACACAGGGCCAACACCCGGCATCATGGTGTGGGGAGCGATCTCCTACACTGGCCGTACACCACTGGTGATCGTCGAGGGGACACTGAATAGTGCACGGTACATCCAAACCGTCATCGAACCCATCGTTCTACCATTCCTAGACCGGCAAGGGAACTTGCTGTTCCAACAGGACAATGCACGTCCGCATGTATCCCGTGCCACCCAACGTGCTCTAGAAGGTGTAAGTCAACTACCCTGGCCAGCAAGATCTCCGGATCTGTCCCCCATTGAGCATGTTTGGGACTGGATGAAGCGTCGTCTCACGCGGTCTGCACGTCTAGCACGAACGCTGGTCCAACTGTGGCGCCAGGTGGAAATGGCATGGCAAGCCGTTCCACAGGACTACATCCAGCATCTCTACGATCGTCTCCATGTGAGAATAGCAGCCTGCACTGCTGCGAAAGGTGGATATACACTGTACTAGTGCCGACATTGTGCATGCTCTGTTGCCTGTGTCTATGTGCCTGTGGTTCTGTCAGTGAGATCATGTGATGTATCTGACCCCAGGAATGTGTGAATAAAGTTTCCCCTTCCTGGGACAATGAATTCACGGTGTTCTTATTTCAATTTCCAGGAGTGTATATTGTAAAGTAATATTATAATGTCTAACGCCTTGCAGAGGCGCTTGTGATATAACTGTGGAGTTAAATCATATATATACAAGGTGTTACAAAAAGGTACGGCCAAACTTTCAGGAAACATTCCTCACACACAACGAAAGAAAATATGTAATGTGGACATGTGTCCGGAAACGCTTACTTTCCATGTTAGAGCTCATTTTATTACTTCTCATCAAATCACATTAATCATGGAATGGAAACACACAGCAACAGAACGTACCAGCGTGACTTCAAGCACTTTGTTACAGGAAATGTTCAAACTGTCCTCCGTTAGCGAGGATACATGCATCCACCCTCCGTCGCATGGAATTCCATTCGCTGATGCAGCCCTGGAGAATGGCGTATTGTATCACAGCCGTCCACAATACGAGCACGAAGAGTCTCTACATTTGGTACCGGGGTTGCGTAGACAAGAGCTTTCAAATGCCCCCATAAATGAAAGTCAAGAGGGTTGAGGTCAGGAGAGCGTGGAGGCCATGGAATTGGTCCTCCTCTACCAATCCATCGGTCACCGAATCTGTTGTTGAGAAGCGTGCGAAGACTTCGACTGAAATGTGCAGGAGCTCCATCGTGCATGAACCACATGTTGTGACGTACTTGTAAAGGCACATGTTCTTGCAGCACAGGTAGAGTATCCCGTATGAAATCATGGTAACGTGCTCCATTGAGCGTAGGTGGACGAAACTAAAATGAGCTCTAACATGGAAATTAAGCGTTTCCGGACACATGCCCACATAACATCTTTTCTTTATTTGTGTGTGAGGAATGTTTCCTGAAAGTTTGGCCGTACCCTTTTGTAACACCCTATATATATATATATATATATATATATATATATATATATATATATATATATATATATATATGGTATCTGCTCTTTGGGACATGTCCGAAAGAACAGATACCATCTTCTTGTATATATATAGTTAAGGCTCACCGGCCATTTCACTATCTTCTTCTGTGCGGATGCACAAACAGTGCCCGAACTCTTACGGGAATCGGCAAAAAGCCGAGGGTAATGAGTATAATGGGCAGGGACACTATGAATATATTACATAAAAGTTTGCTGAAAAGCATTTTTGATATCCGCCGGCACGGTAGCTCAGCGTGTTCGGTCAGAGAGCGGATTGGCCTCTGTAATAAGAAACTGAGTGGAAGGCTCAACAGCTGGCCGGAGTGGCCGAGAGGTTCTAGGCGCTTCAGTCTGGAACCGCGCGACCGCTACGATCGCAGCTTCGAATCCTGTCTCGGGCATGGATGTGTGTGATGTCCTTAGGTTAGTTAGGTTTAAGTAGTTCTAAGTCCTAGGGGACTGATGACCTCAGAAGTTAAGTCCCATAGTGCTCAGAGCCATTTGAACCATTTTTGAAGGCTCAACAAACGACCTTTAACGGATGTCATGTAACGTCCGCAACGACCAAACCCAACGATCAACAAAAAAAAAAAAAAGAAAAAAAGATGGATAGAGTGTCTGCCATGTAAGCAGGAGATCCCGGGTTCGAGTCACCATCTGGGCACACATTTTCAACTGTCCACGTTGACTTTATCAACGCCCGTATTCTCACAGCTTGCTTTTATCAAGGAATACTACGTTTCTAAGACATGAGCTATTGAAGAAACTTACGCCGTAAAATTAATATATGGCAGTAGGTAAACTACGAGTATCTGTTTGTTTACAAAATCAGTGATCACAGGTACAGCAGAAGTTGCTGAACTTAGTTGTCTGAAAGGCTGAGTAATGTGTTTCATCCCATTCATATCTTCATCAAAATGCACACCCAAAAGTTTGGAACACCCTGCTCTGTTCACAGTCGCCCATCTGTGTGCTACATAAATCGTTGGTTATGTTCTATTTATTTCACATGACAGAACATTTTGTGCTTGTTTTCCATTTTTCAGATTTAATGGGGGATACATTAGAAGAACCGACTAAATAATTCCTTAAAGATTCATTTATAGTCTCGTCTGTTGCTGTCTCTGTAATTATAACGACTACGCCACGTGCAAAAAGCACTAAGTCTGTATCTTTATTGTACATAAAGTGTCAGGGCCCTTTCAGTGGACCGAGTATTGAAGGTGGTGGGACTCTATGCTTGAATTATTACCGCCACTAATTTTTTGCTATTTCCAGCACTAATTTTTGCATTTTATGTTAAGTTCGATTCAAACCATTTGTTTTCATTACTATAGCCTCCACAAAATTTAAGCTTTTAATGTTTCTAACATAGTGGCAGTCAAATGAAAATGGAACACCCGCCGCAGCGGGACCGTGGAATGATTCCATTCAAAAGTAATTACCACAAGCGTTAATACATTTATCCCACTGGGACACTAGACGATTAATTCCAGTTTCTCAAAACGCGATCCACAGCCGCACCCACTCTTCTTGCACTTCCTTGCCCGACAGAAACTGACGTCCACGCGTGTCCTCCTTCAGGTCGCCAAATACGTGAAAATCACACGGAGAAAGTTCCAGGCAGTACGGAGGATGTTGCAGTGTTTCCTAATCAAACTGTCGGACGGAATCACCCTGGTGTAAGATAGCGCCAGCCTGCACACTGCCAATCGGGCGAAGGCTACGCTTCAGCGATTTGGTTGGGAAACACTGCAACGTCTTCCGCACAGCCCTGATCTTTTGCTGCGTGATGTTCACATCTTTGGCGACCTTAGAAAGACATGCGTGGACGTCGGTTTGTGTCGGACGAGGAAGTGCAAGAGTGGATGCGGTTGTGGATCGGTCAGCGGCCGACCTCGTTCTCCGGAACAGGAATTAATCGTCTCGTCTCCCAATGGGATAAATTTCTTTGCGCGTGTAGTAATTATTGTCGAATTCAACCATTCCATGGTCCTGTTGTGGAGGATGTTCGGTTCTTATTTGACTGCCGCTCGTAATGAATTCTAAAGATACAGTTACAAAAACGTACTCACTGACGATATTTTATTATTTGACATAGCACTGAAAGACCTAAGTCGTAACAAGACCCCGGGAGTAGACAACATTCCATTAGAACTATTGATAGCCTTGGGAGAGCCAGTCCTGACAAAACTCTACCATCTGGTGAGCAAAATGTATGAGAAAGCCGAAATACCATCAGACTTCAAGAAGAATATAATAATTCCAATCACAAAGAAAGTAGGTGTTGAAAGATGTGAAAATTACAGAACTATCAGTTTAATAAGTCACAGCTGCAAAATACTAACTCGAATTCTTTTCAGACGAATGGAAAAACTGGTAGAAGCCGACCTCGGGGAAGATCAGTTTGGATTACGTAGAAATGTTGGAACACGTGAAGCAATACTGACCCTACGGCTTATCTTAGAAGCTAAATTAAGAAAGGCAAACCTACGTTCCTTGCATTTGTAGACGTAGAGAAAGCTTTTGACAATGTTGACTGGAATACTCTCTTTCAAATTCTGAAGGTGGCAGGAGTAAAATACAGGGAGCGAAATGCTATTTACAATTTGTACAGAAACCAGATGGCAGTTACAAGAGTCGAGGGACATGAAAGGGAAGCAGTGGTTGGGAAAGGAGTGAGACAGGGTTGTAGCCTCTCCCCGATGTTATTCAATCTGTATATTGAGCAAGCAGTAAAGGAAAAAAAAAAAATTCGGAGTAGGTATTAAAATCAATGGAGAAGAAACGAAAACTTTAAGGTTCGCCGATGACATTGTAATTCTGTCAGAGACAGCAAAGGACTTGGAAGAGCAGTTGAACGGAGTGGATAGTGTCTTGAAAGGAGGATGTAAGATGAACATCAACGAAAGAAAAACGAGGATAATGGAATGTAGTCGAGTTAACTCGGGTGATGCTGAGGGAATTAGATTAGGAAATGAGACACTTAAAGTAGTAAAGGAGGTTTGCTATTTGGGGAGAAAAATAACTGATGATGCTCGAAGTAGAGAGGATATAAAATGAAGACTGGCAATTCCAAGGAAAGCGTTTCTGAAGAAGAGAAATTTGTTAACATCGAGTATAGATTTAAGTGTCAGGAAGTCGTTTCTGAAAGTATTTGTATGGAGTGTAGCCATGTATGAAAGTGAAACATGGACGATAAATAGTTTGGACCAGAAGAGAATAGAAGCTTTCGAAATGTGGTGCTACAGTAGAATGCTGAAGATTAGATGGGTAGATCATGTAACTAATGAGGAGGTAGTGAATAGAATTGGGGAGGAATTTGTGGCACAACTTGACTAGAAGAAGGGATCGGTTGGCAGGACATGTTCTGAGGCATCAAGGGATCACCAGTTTAGTATTGGAGGGCAGCGTGGTGGGTAAAAATCGTAGAGGGAGACCAAGAGACGAATACACTAAGCAGATTCAGAAGGATGTAGGCTGCAGTAGGTACTGGGAGACGAAGAAGCTTGCACAGGATAGAGCAGTATGGAGAGCTTCATCAAACCAGTCCCAGGACTGAAGACCACCACGACAACATTGTAAAACTTTGTGAGCGCGTTTCATGTATAAATGTTAGTCTGTTGTTTACGTTCATGTATTCATTGCTAACTGTTTGCTGCATCATATAAGAATATGTTTACCTGTGAAAGTTCTTTTCTTCGCGACAGTTTACCCGTTGACAACCGAGATGCCCAAAATATGTTTAGATTTTTGTTCCTTCGATTTCAGCCATATATAGTTTATGGGAAGTAATTTCCTGATGAGTTTCTCCTTTTTTCTGATTTTTGATCTTTCCAGTTCTTCTTTGTTCTTTCACTGTCTTCTTTTCTTCTTTCGTCTGTCCGTAGAGTAATGCACTTCCTGATCTTTTCCTGAAAAACCCCGAAGTTCCTAATCTTGTTTCGAAAAGTTGGCTTCTCTAGAATTTCTTCTTTCGTAACGTTATTTCTGCTTCATGCTTTATTACTTCCCTGGAGCAACTGGCTCGTATTTTGGGATTTCTGTCAAAATGGTGAAATGTTTTTAGTCAGTTATTTCGGGTTCATGCGAACCAAGTGACTATAAAAAGAATTCTCATTTTTCTGAGAGCGTAAGGAAAGTTTCCTGTTTGGGTGTAGATTTCTTCATCACTTGTTCTCAACATACTCACTGTTTTGCTTTGTATTTTTCGTAGTACCTTAATTTCCTTTTCCTCCAGCATTTCCAGTTTCTGCCTTTTTGGCGAGAACTTAACATTCCACTAGATAAAGGCACTCTGATTTCATGATCGTACAGAAATTGTGGATTTTTTCTTTTTTTTTGTTGCTGATATTGATTTTCCTCTGTAAATGTTCTTCATTAATTGATAAGGTATTTCGATTTTCCAGTCTCTTTCTTTTTCGTTTAAATATTTAATAAAAAGGTATTTTCGCGCAAATATACGAGTACTATGATTGAGCTAAAAATGTCATATTTACCATTTGCAAGGCGTTGAGTTCAGAAAGTTTTCTTCTGTTGAGTACTTAGGCTCAGCTCTCAGTTGTTGTAAAGTCCCGATGATTCTGAAAAGCGAGAATTTGCAGTTCCCCAAACGAAAACGAGAAACTGTCCACAATTCGTGGTCGTCTCCACCACGCATGTGAGTGGTGACTGTATAAATTTTGAGCGCCGGAAAAGCATCTCGTAAAATGGAACGGACCGTGAGCCGCGGCTATTCGGAATTTCTCGCGCGGTATTTTTAGAAAGGCAGCAAAACGCGGACGGACCGCGACGGCCTTTGAGGAGTGCGGGACGCGATGGCACTTCCGCCGGTGCTTCTCTCGCCAACAGAGCCCCTTTACCTCACGTTCAACGACCGCGCAGATTCCATAACAGCGATCTGCTCCGCCGATAGCAAGTGGTTCTAAATCACTGATCAACCTTTTCAGAATCATGTATCACTTTTCCCTGTTAGGTGGAGTACTGTCCCGGTTGTTGATGCCAGAAGTTTTTATGATAGTTGCTAAAAACATTTTCAGCGTATTTAAAAGCCCATATTTCGACTTCACGAACCAAAGGTCTTTGCCGCAGTTTGTTGCATTGAGTGCCTCAACGATGCAGATAGCCTCTCCGTAGGTACAGCAACATCTAAGGGTCATATGCATAGAGGCTGGACTAACATATGGTTCCTGAAGAGTGATAGCAGCCTTTCAGTAATTGCAAGGGGGATAATTTGGAAGTCTGACTCATCTGGTACTGTAACCCAACATAACCTTGTTATGCTGGTGCTATAAAGTACTGAAAGCAATGGGAAAGTACAGTAGTTATATTCCCCGACGTGTCGTAGCTCTACTGAATGGAGAGCTGCATCAAACTACTCTTCGGTCCATAACAGCCACAACAACAACACCAACCACAACCACAGCAACTGAAAGTAACTTTCAGTTTCAACAGTGAGCGTATTATTGGTTGGGGGATTTTCGTCCACCTGGTGCGAGTCCTTTTATTTCACACTACTTAGGCGACTTGCGCGTCACGGTAATGAAATGATGATGAGAACAGCACACACCTAGCACCGAGTGGAGAAAATCCCAGATCTATTCGTAAATCGACCCGGAGCCCCGAGATCACGAGTCAGCAACGCTAACCACGAGCTGCCGACACTTCAAAAGTAATGGATGTTTAAAAAACCGCGCCCCTCAAAATGACTGTGATGATGAATGGCACAATAAATAAAATATTTGTGTTTTATTTATATGAGTGTTAGAACTGTATCAGTTTCAAACTCATACTCAGTGGTTGTAAATAATCCAGTGCAGATACACGTCGATGTTTATGTTGCTGTTTCGCGTTTAATCAACTTCTTTCCTACCCGGTATCTGTCGAGAAATTTTCGTGCAGCAAAATGTCCCAAAAGACCACAAGAGAGAATAAAGAATTTCTATTTACAAAAAGGTTAAAATAACGGATGCATAGAATTACAGATTAATATAGCCAACTTACATCTGTCGTAGGAACCTAGAGCACATTTCATACTCGAACGCTATGAAATTTCTGGAGACAAATAAGCTTCTCTCAAAGAGAGCGCGGGCGCCTGTTTGTGTGTGTGTGTGTGTGTGTGTGTAGTGGTTTAGGCTCGCTAAAACGTGCGGTTATCAGGACTTATCCCGTGTTCAAGAAAAGTTACAATTAACTCACTCGATACGCGCCCGATATTTAGCAAATACGTCCCTCATTGTCGACTAATAACCTAGAAACGACTACATGGAGCATTGTCACAAGTACGTAAGTGACTCGCAAAATTATCGATTAATAGTACCCATTATGCTGTAGTGGACAGATAATTTTTATCAGAAAAAAGTAGGATCGGCTGTGCCCCAAAAAAGCTTTAGGACAACCAATATTTTCAACATTCCTAAAAGTTATTATCATATAGGGCCAGATTCTTCGATGATTAAACGGCGACAGACGATCAATAATGTTCATAACAATCAAAAAACTGTTGGTATTCAGTGACAATATTAGCGATAACACCGTTGAGTTTAACTTCAAGTACTGGTATGCGAGGCAGATCCTGCAACTTAACTGCTGCCTCCATTATGCACCGGTGAGCCAAGGCATTACGGCCACTTTCTTCTTTCTATTTTGATCCACCTTTGGAACGTAATAATATAGCGATTCTGCATGACATGGATTTGACACATCGTTGGTAGGTTTCGGTAGGTATGTGTCGCCGGATATCTACGCACAGGTCCCACAATTCTCCTAAATTACGGGCGTGTGACTCATGGGCGTGGAGCGGTCGCCGGCGAACGACACAGATGTGTTACATCTGGCTCAGACCAGGCGAATTTTGTGGCGAAGATATCATGTAAGTTCACAGTCATATTCCTCAAACCATTTAGCGCTATTATGGCCTTGTGAGACTTACAGTTATGCTGCTCAAAGATGCCGTCACCATGGAGGAAGACGTGTTCAAATGTGTGTGAAATCTTATGGGACTTAACTTCTAAGGTCATGAGACCCTAGGCTTACACACTACTTAATCTAAATTATCCTAAGGACAGACACACACACCCATGCCCGAGGGAGGACTCGAACCTCCGCCGGGACCAGCCGCACACTCCATGACTGCAGCGCCTGAGACCTCTCGGCTAATCCCGCGCGGCATGGAGGAAGACATCTAGCATGAAGCGATATCGGTGGCTGACAGTATTGTTCACGTAGTCCACAGCAGTCCACGTTCAGTTATTAACACAGATCTCCTGGAAGCCCAGATGAACGTACCCCACAGCGTAGTATTGGTTTCCTCCTACTTCTACCCCTCCCCTTCCCGCTACCTAGCATGCGTGGCGTGGTGCATATATCGAGCAACCGGTCACTTCGGTGACGACGTTTCCGGATACGACCCTCGACGTAGTACCAAGAAACGTGATTCATTCTACCAGGCGACACGTTTCCATTAATCCACAGCCCAGTCTCGATGGTCCCGATCCCACTGCATATGTAACTGACGATGCTTTTGGACCAATATGGGAACACGTAGCGATCGTCTGCTGCGGAGGGTGTGCCCCGGAACACTTGTACCTGCACCGGCATTGTACTCTGTCCATCACATCTGACAAAGGCCGCTGCGTATCCTGTTTTACAGATCTGGCGTACCTCCTTCCTGTGATGAGGCGTGGACGTGCAAGGTTGTCGCCTAATCGTGGTTTCACTGTTCCTCATCTACATTCTATAGATGCTCACAACAACGGAAAGCGAACAGCCGATTAGTTTCGCCGTTCCAGATGTGATTGTTCCCAGGTGCTGACCCATTTCTGCTTCCCTTTGTAAATCGCCTGGCTCTGTGGATTTGCCCATTTGTGCCTCGTGTCATCGCTAGAACGATTCCCCATTCGTCTCTACTCCGCTTATATATTTTCCTTACCGCGTGACGCGCTCACGACGTCAGCAGGCAGCATTTAACCTTGTAGTGGGCAGTGGTCATGATGTTCTGATCTAGCATAGGGATCAAGGGAGTAACACGAGAGATTAGGACGCGTACACTTAGTCATTTCTGCGCTCCGCCCAGTACACGAATGGGATATTGCAGGAAAAAGTAACGACGAGCAGGAACCACACTTTTAAAGGTTTAACATGTCATTTCACTGAACGTTCATTACAGGGCACCAGAAAAATTTTCAATTCACTTCTCCCTGCGTTATAAAAAGTGTCGGGATTTGAACTGATTAAGAATTTGTGTGCTACGCTTCTGATCTTTTAGGCATTGTCGGTGAAAGTGATAATGTCTGAGTTTAGATTCAAATGGTTCAAATGGCTCTGAGCACTATGGGACTCAACTGCTGTGGTCATTAGTCCCCTAGAACTTAGAACTACTTAAACCTAACTAACCTAAGGACATCACACACACCCATGCCCGAGGCAGGATTCGAACCTGCGACCGTAGCTGCAGCGCGGCTCCGGACTGGAGCGCCTAGAACCGCACGGCCACCGCGGCTGGCTCTGAGTTTAGAGTTTGTAGTCTGGTTAATGTGGTCATTCACACGACAGGTTCTGGATCTGTCTAAATCAGTTGAGTACAGATCTCAATTCTTCTCTTTTATAAAACGCCGTCCGCAACGTTTCCAATTCACAGTTTAGTTGAAGTCTAAACAGCGAGGTAACGAAATCTGCACTTGACACTGCTGACTAAAAAACCGACGGAAGATGACGAAAAATCGTGCGAAACGGCCAAATTAGTTCGTCTGCAAACTTGAAACCCTAAAAGCTATAATACCACGTACACTCTGAGGCGTAGCGCCGTATACCCATTCTACCTTGGAGGCGGTTAAGAGTGAGATGTGTCTCAGAGCTGGATAGTGACAGATGGTGACGCGAGACTGGACGCGCACGTAGTTTATGTGTCAGCCGATAGAGGACAATATTGGATAGGGGACTGATTTAGTTTCGATTGTGCCCACTAGAGTGCACTAACGTAATAGAATGTTTTTCATAAACTGTTCTAGTATTTTCATAAAGTGTTATTATGTCTTTTTGTGTAGGTAAAATGTTATAAATGTGTTTGAGCAGTATGAATGATACTTGAGTGCGGTTTAAGGTTAATATGAAGATAATTGAAACTTCCTGGCAGATTAAAACTGTGTGCCGGACCGAGACTCGAACTCGGTAACATTGCCACTCGCGGGCAAGTGCTCTACCAACTGAGCTACCCAAGCACGACTCACGCCCCATCCTCACAGCATTACTTCTGGCAGTATCTCGTCTCCTACCTTCCCGAGTTCGAGTCTCGGTCCGGCACACAGTTTTAATCTGCCAGGAAGTTTCATATCAGCGCACACTCCGCTGCAGAATGGAAATCTCATTCTATGAAGATAATTGTTTAACGAGTTATGTCGTGGGATTTAGTGTGGGAACATTTCGAAGAAGTACGGATGTGGACAAAGGGGATTTTTGTAGAATAGATTTGTAAAATAAGTTGATGGTAAAGGGAAAGTTCATTCAGGTCGAAATAACAATAGTAAATAACTTTATGCATAAACAAAGCTTCAGCATATTTGATAATTACGTCGGTAAAAAGTGCAGTCGTTAGGTTTACTATTTTGCGATTGGTTATTGATGAAAAGCGCGGACTGACGCGGGAGAATGTTGTTTTGCTATTGGCTGTTTAGTAAACTGACCAATACTAAAGCAATATTCTTCACTCACCTTTCTCTGCTGGTAGAGAAGACTTAGAGTATTCTAGAGAGGAGTCGGAGCCTAGCCATGAAACAGTTCGGACGTGTGTAGTAGTAGTTCCGATGGAAATGATAAGTTGCCGGATATAGCAGTGTTTCATACTTCAAAAGTGTTGTAAAGTGACGACATAATTACTTCGATGAGTGTGTAGAAATTTCGGAATTTATTAGTGAATTTTGTGATGAGAAAAGACATAAATTCCGCGTGGCGTATTGAGCAGGTCGGTGGCTAAAAACTGTAACTGCATTAGATACCGACAGACTTAATATTTGGTGAGCATTCTCAACCAAAAACAATCCGTATTTTGGTAACTATTACGCTTTCGGGAAATGCAACACCATAAACTTGCTAAAGTTGGTGAAAGGGATTTTGAGTGACTGTGTTAAGACTAGCAGGGGATTGGCAGTGATACTTGTTCACCTAAGTTTCAGAATATATTTATTGAGGACAATGTTTCCAACCTTTCATTTCGTGTGAAAACTGCCTCCCGAAACGTAGATTAGTGACTTTAATTGCAACCTAGTTCACGTGGAAGTATAGTTGGTTTCGCTCGGCTTCCCTACTGAAGATATGCTGAGACAATGTTCACAGGTAGGTGCAGGTCCCTCGTAAAAGGGACGGAAGGAACCGCACCGCCGTAACTTCACTATGCACATCATCAATGTGTGGACTCACAACATCTGAAACCTTAAATTGGTCCATAAACGTCTAAATGTTTTGATATTAGACATGTTTATCATCACTGAGCGCTATTCAAGAGAGTTGTTTCGACAATGAACATTTAGGTCTAAATAAATAACCTGATCAAAAGTATCCGAACAACTATCTGTGAAAATTGACATGGGATGTGTCCACTTCTCACCTTTATGACGGCTTAGACTGGGAACACTTTCAATGATGTGTCTGAATGTCAGGGAGAAATGGCAGCCCATTTCAGGATTGTTACTGTCAGTAAACTATTGTCTTATTACTGGGTGGGTGGACTGTCATGCTGATACAGTTATCGTATCCGAACTGATTCCTTATCGTATGCAGTACTGAATGCAGCACAATGTGTTCATATCCTACCGCATTTACTGTTTGCTTAAGCTCAATGCACTCCCATACCACAACCCCAGTTCCTCTGTACTATAGACTTGGAACTACACATGATAGCAGGTAACTCTCTTCAGGCATTAGCCAGACTCAGACCTTCCATCGGAGGTATTTTCATGATAGTACACTAGTTACTATAAACTACGGAAAAAATCAACAAAATCGATTATACGGTGAAACAAAAAGCAATTGAGAACGAACTTGAGTGTTTTGTTACTATTGTTGCGGTGCCTAAAAATGCCACATAAAAGAAGCATGCTCAGACCTGTCTGCAAGGAAGAAGAAAGGAAGATTAGGGTTTAACGTCTCATGGAAGACTACGTCATTAGAAATGGGTCTCATGTCTGGAATGGACAAGGATGTTAAAGCCAATTGGCAGTGCATTTCTAGTTAAGGAAACTACGAAAAATCTAAATATGGGTGACATAGCGGAGATCTGAATCCATGACCATTCGAATCCCCGCCCTTTGAATCTCAAGTGCTTGTTTAGGGTGAGCTAGCGTATATTTGGTCAGACTGAGAGACCTTCATCACTTTCCACGTGGTATTTTACAGGCAGATTTCATCCATAAAGATGAAGTACTTCCTTACACCGATGAAACTGGTAATTATTTCATTCTGTAAGACGACAATGGTCGATCGCAAAAGGCTAATCTGAAGGACGAATTTCCTCAACAGTACTCACTTCAACATGGCAGTTCGGTAGATGAAAAGGCCGGCTCGGACTGTCTACCGGAGTCTCATGACGTATGCTGGATATGCCTTTGAGAGCCATGTTGGTGCAAGCAGTTCTCCACCCCACGCACATACCACACTGAGAGGAACTGTATGCAACAGTAACATACAGCTAACCATGAGGGTTGCAACAGGTTGGGGCCTCCCCCCTCCCCTCCCCACCGCCCGTAGTCACATGACGTCCTAGTTGGGACGCAGTGTGTGCAGACAATCTATACACACTGGCCTGTACCCGCACGCCTCCAGTGTCACCACAGCTCCCAATGTGAAGGAGTTTTACACACACTTGTTCACAGGGGAAGACCCATCTGTGACAAAGGCAATCTTCCAACTGAGATGAAGCAGCTCGAAACGAAATTCCAAAGAAATGGGTCCAGCAGCAAGCAGATAAGGCGTGCGTTTAGACAGGCTGTACCTAGTCAACAGCAGGAAGAAAAAGAAGACCACAAATCAGTAGAGTGCATTAAGTTTGTTGACAATACAGGGTGTCCCACTCAAGCCTCCCTCATTTCAAAGACCCAGGAAAGAAAACCACAGAATATACGGCAATGAAAAATTGGCAGGATCTTGGAGTGACGTAATGTAAAAGATGTATCTCGTCAACCTCTGAAGATCTTGACACTACTAGGCTAAGTGATGGATGATCTAGGCCTTCGCAAACCAGGTATCTATCAAATATCCTGCCAGTGCGACAAAACATAAACTGGGGAAACCGTACGCTCGGTAGAAAGGAGGTTCCGTGAACATAGACACCACACTGAATTATGCCAGAGCACCAAATCAGCCATGGCCGACTATACTACAAAAACTGGCCGTGTTATAGATTACAAATATACCAAAATACTTAGGCAATTTTCCTCCGTCTGGGATTCCGAGATTAAAGAGGTCAAGGAAACTGGGGTCCAAGATGCTCTAATTAGTAAGGATAGCGGCCTACAACTGAGTCGGGGTGTAATGACTGTAGAGAAACAAAAACGTTCACGTACAGTGAGATCTGCACCTGACACTGGGGTCAGGCGACCGCGCGGATAGCGATAGGAGCGGACTGATGGAAGGGGTAACGGCCAACATGCATAGGATGCCGACAGGAGCGGAGTATTAGTCATCAGACATCACATGAAGATGGCAAATATCGTAGCGTAATTACGACGTGACCCGGCAGGTCACCCGAGAATTCTACAACTCAGATATACACCGTAAAAACAACAGACTGCAGTAGAATTTTAGATCTAATTCGTGGATGTGGAAGTAAGAAGACATATACGCCCGCCCGGTTAGCCGAGCGGTCTAACGCACAGCTTTCCGGAGTGGGAAGGAGCGCCTGGTCCTCGGGACGAATCCACCCGGCGGACTTGTGTCAAGGTCCGGTGAGCCGGCCAGTCTGTGGATGATTCTTAGGCGGTTATCCATCTGCCTCGGCGAATGCGGACTGGTTCCCCTTATTCCACCTCAGCTACACTATGTCAGCGATTGCTGCCCAAACAAGTTCTCCACGTACGTGTACACCAGCATTTACTCTACCACGCAAAAATAGGGGTTACACTCGTCTGGTGTGAGACGTTCCCTAGGGTGGTCCACCGGGAGCCAAACCGCACAATAACCCTGAGAGAGTGGTTCGGTGTGTGGCGGCGGAGGGGTGAAGTGTACTGCGGTAGTCGTCGTGGGATTGTGGAGCACTGCGGCTGCGGCGGGGACGGAGCCCCTCCGTCGTTTCTAGGCCCCCGGTTGACATACAATACGTACAAGAAGACATATAATGAAATAAAATCTACATCCACATTTAAATCTGCATACATACCCTCCAAGCCAACGTACGGTGGATGACGGAGGTTACACTGTACCAATTATAGTCCACCCGCAAATACACCAAGGAAGAAACGACTGTCTACTGCCTCCGTGTGCTTCCTGATTTCTCGTATCTTATCTTCGAGGTACTTAAGCGAAATGTATCTTGGTGTCAGTAGAATGGTTCTCTAAATTTTCTCTAGAGCTTTTATCGAAAAGAAAGTCGTCTTCCCTCCAGGGAATCCCATTAGAGTTCCCAAATCATCTCTGTAATACTTGCGTGTTCTTCGAACCTGCCGGTAACAAATCTAGCAGCCCACCACTGAATTGCCCCGATGTCTTCCTTTAATCCGAGCTGGTGGGCTTGGTTCAAATGGCTCTGAGCACTATGGGACTCAACTGCTGAGGTCATTAGTCCCCTAGAACTTAGAACTAGTTAAACCTAACTAACCTAAGGACATCACAAACATCCATGCCCGAGGCAGGATTCGAACCTACGACCGTAGCGGTCTTGCGGTTCCAGACTGCAGCACCTTTAACCGCACGACCACTTCGGCCGGCAGCTGGTGGGCATCCCAAACACTCGAGCAGTCCTCAAGAATAGGTCGCACTAGCATCATTCATCGGTCTCCTTTACAGATGGAGTAAACCGAAGTTTACCATTAGCCTTCCCTAGCACTTTCCTTACGTGCTTGTTCCACTTCATATCGTTTTGTAACGTTACTCTCAAATATTTAAACGACGTGATTGTGTCATGCAGGACATTACTAATGCTGTATCTGAACGTTACAGGCTTGTTTTCCTACTCATCCGCATTAACTTACATTTTTCTACATATAGAGCTAGCGGCCATTCACCACACCAAGTAGAAATTTTTCCTGTCATCATGTATCCTCCTACCGTCGCTTAACTTCAACACTATACCGTACGTGACAGCATCATCAGGAAAGAACCGAAGGTTCCTGCCCACTTTGTCCTCCAAGTCACTCATGTGTATAGAGAATATCAGCGATCCTATGACAGTTCCCTGGGGCACTCCTGACGATACCCTTGTCTCTAATGAAGACTCGCTGTCCCATAGTTTGTAGTATATCATGTGCGGATAGGGAAAGCTAAATTTTTCAAGAGCGATGCTTTCTAAGACCGTCAACCTAAAAATTATGACTTCACACATTAGTCAATAAGGTATTCAGAAACATTAAGTGGAAATTACTACAAACGAGCAAACACTTTTATGTTCGTGTTTCTCAATTATTTATTTCAAGCGACCTGTGTATTGGCTTAAAAATCCCCATTTCCTAGTGTTACTCCCAAAACCTTGCTCGTATAAAACATAAGTTGGTTAAATATAGTCAAGAATTTGTTTCCGTAGTATAATACCTAGAACCCACAGTCAAGTCAGTTAAAACAATAAAAATAAAAGCTTTTGGCTAATAAGTAAACAAATTAAGTGCATGATAAATTTCGTGATTCTGCACATTCCACATTTTTTTAATTCGATATGTAGCATAGAGAAATGATACTAATTATTCTCTTTACTGCTTCCGTAACTCTTCCCTTACCTGTGGTTCCTAACGATGAAACAATGTAATTCTGGATCTCTGACGGTCCCTCCAGTTTTCAGAAATTTCGTATAGGGTAGTGTCTCATTATTCTCAAAGTAGACACATATGACTGCTGCTGTGAAATGCTGATAAGGATCCTTTGCAAAGGTCGTGGCGGATTTCCTTTCCCATACTTGCCTATTCGAGCGAATGCTCCGGCTATAATGACCTGCCTTCGATAATGCGTTCCCTTCTATCGTTTCCAAAGGAAAGAATACGACTTATTATTTCTTCCCTCACTAATCTAAAATGTATCTGCATCCCAGTATCATCAGCAGGTATATTCTCTGTTCACTTACAAAGGAGCCAGCAGCAAAGACAAAAGCAAACCACAGATGGATTATCAAGGCCACCTATTAATGAGTGCCTTGTAGCAATAGTGGAGTAAATATTACTCATTCGAGAGACTCACTACATATTCTGATGTGATTACATTACTTTTTATTAACAGTAACGGTTGTCATTTTATGTCTACATTAAAGTTTCCTTATCTCTGATGGATTTTCCTCCTATTACTTTGGAGATAAGACGAAGAGCTGAGATAAAAGTGAATGTTTTGCACGAAGAAACATCATTAAAAAAATGGCTCTGAGCACTATGGGACTTAACTTCTGAGGTCATCAGTCCCCTAGAACTTAGAACTACTTAAACCTAACTAACGTAAGGACATCACACACATCCATGACCTAGGTAGGATTCGAATCTGTGACTGTAGCAGTCGCGCGGCTCCGGACTGAGCGCCTAGAACCGCTAGACTAGACTGTAGCGTCTAGAATCGCTCGGCCAACCCGGCCGGCAAACATCAGTACTTTTATTCTTCCAGAACCTGTATCATTTGTATCAGTGAAAGTGTGGGACCATACGCTCATACGAATAAACTAATGGTTTTCCCATAAAATCATTACTGAATTTCGTTCTTGCTATTCGCAGTTGGGTCAAAGAAGAAGACGAAAGCTAACATAAACTACGTTGATTCCCCAGCGAGTGGATATTGCTGCAAAAATTCAACCCCACACACGGAAATCAGTTGACGCCACAGAATTGTTAAACATTTTTCACGACGGTGCTAGTGCCCAACTACAGTAGCGTTAGGGAGAATGTGTTTTCGTATCGGTTCGGTTTCGTCACTGGGTCCAAACGTTCCGCGTTGATGAAAAGTGTGACGTACTGGTCGGGCTTCAGAGATGCCGCGTCACCAGACGTCTAGATGCAGCAGAGCCAAAAATCTGAAAGCATATCCCACTGACTTTTATTCTCATTTTTATAGCTAGGGTAGACAGCTAACGAAAGTGCTCAGGTGCACTTAGGGAAGCGTTCAAGATAAATTAAGATCAAGAGATTTAGGTTGTAACAGAGAGCCTAAAGGTCATAATGTGATGAAGTTAATAAATAAATGAGAACTGTCGAGACGTATCTGCTAGAACACACTACTCCTCTAGGCACTGCTCCATCACTAAGCCTATTGCATATGACTCAGTCGGCAAAATGAATTTTAATCAGTTCATCCAAAAATAACATACGGAATTAATTTTTACCTCTTCTGCTGTTGCGTATCTTTTAAATTTCGCCTTCTAAAGGTCTTTTGGCATTAAAAATTGTGTGCGGGCTTCCACACTGTGAAATTCAGCAGGCGGGCAGATGCCTGTAAGATTGTACATGCAGCCTTATAGTTTCTCTTCTTCCTTATTATCATTATATTATTATTATTATTATCATTAATATTATCGTATGGAAATTAAGTTAACAAAAAGGTATGTGCAATAATGTTACAAATTAATTACACAAAAATTACATTATCAATAAAGATTAACAATCTAGTCATAACACTCGTAGTATCTGCATGGAAGTCGTTCAAACTCTCCTCGAATGCACGAAACGCACAGTTCACTACAGCCTCTCTCTGCGCAAAAAATCTTTCCTGAGCAGCTCACCTCTCATGCGTGATACAGTACACAGTGCATAGAGAGGCGCTCTACCAAAACCACGGTTCAAAAATGGTTCAAATGGCTCTAAGCACTATGGCACTTAACATCTGAGGTCATCGGTCCCCTAGACTTAGAACTAATTAAACCTAACTAACCTAAGTACATCAAACACATACATGCCCGATGCAGGATTCGAACCTGCGACCGTAGCAGCAGCGCGGTTCCGGCCTGAAGCGCCCAGAACCGCTCGGCCACAGCGGCCGGCCAAAACCGCGGTTTCGTAGCTTTGGTTCAGTACATAAATGCCGTAGCAAATGGTAGGAATACCGGCAGTATTGGTAGAACTGGTAGGGAAACATAGCCGACAGCTTATTTTGGTTTTTTCTTTGTTCGGTTGTTTCTTTTGTGCATTATTAGAACAACGCATCATTCACTGTTAGTTCATTGTGTATTTTATGTCCTTACGGAGTATAAACTGAATTTTGTACGTAATAAAAATTAGTTTATCGTGTCTCTTCTCCACTTTTATGTAATGAAAGCAATTACTTTTTGTGCTGGTGCAGTTTACATAAACAGTTAAAACTCGTAACCACATTACCTGATTTGTAACGTCAGACAGAGGGATGTTGTAGTAAAACTAAAGAAAATAAATACATTTGTCACGCAGAACTAGATAACGCAATTTTCTTAACAAAAAGGTAAAGTGAAAAAAATATATCAAACATCGCCTCTATGCTTCGTCGAACTTACATAAACTATGTTTTCGTTATTCATAATCAACTTCCGTATTTATTAACAATAACAGGAAAAATTTTATATGTATAACCTCCTATGGCGTAGCTTGACAGCTTGACCTGATATTTTAATCGTTGAAACATACAGCCCAGACTTGGTGCCATGAGATTTATACTTGTTTGGGCCATTTGAGGGGATGAGAGGTTTACAGATGACAACGATGTCTTGAAGTGATACGAGGCTGGTTACAACACAGTTCAAACTGTTTTTTAATGATTTGATGTTGTATATCGTTGCAGTAATATAGCCATTGATTTCTAAGGGAAGATGTGGTTTTGGAAATTTTAATTTAGTCTTTTCCGAGAAGCACAGAAAATTTATTTTGTGTCCCTTGCTGGTGTTGTGTTGAGAATATGTATTACTACCGACCAGTTCCGACGCGTCTCCTTCCCGAACGTCATCATTCGACAACCGTCCTGCGCAGATCGCAAAGCAAAGATATGAATCAGTTGTCTTTCATTATGCTTTCTCCACAGAGTTGTATTCAAGCATGTTCATTACATTAGAGGTTAATTTCACGACGGGATCTAATGAGATGTGAGACATCATAGCATACGTCCCGAATGGTTTGTAAAAAATGGTGCAAATGGCTCTGAGCACTATGGGACTTAACATCTATGGTCATCAGTCCCCTAGAACTTAGAACTACTTAAACCTAACTAACCTAAGGACAGCACACAACACCCAGCCATCACGAGGCAGAGAAAATCCCTGACCCCGCCGGGAATCGAACCCGGGAACCCGGGCGTGGGAAGCGAGAACGCTACCGCGAATGGTTTGTACAGATTCAGTACTGAAGTATCTAAGTCGAGCAAGAAGTGTGAAATTTCTGATGGACTATTGGCATACAGTCGCTACCCAAAATCATAAATAAGTGAATAATAGCTTTTGAAGCAGAGAATACAGATACGAAGATACGATGTGCTATACATCAGTACCAGTACGTTCATTGTGCTGCGCGCTCAAGAGAGAAACCAATCTCTAGCGAGAGGGACACTGGCCACAACAATTAGTTCCGTCAGCCAGAGTGAATTATGGGAAGGCTTTCCGGAAAGACGTGCGTTCTCACGCACGTGCTACGTTGTCTACACATGAACCAGAGAACAAAACTTGTAATTTCATCCAAGCACTGCAGGCTTTAAGACCATAATTTTGTATTACCATAAAATGTATGAGTGTAAGTCTTTTAGTTGAACGGTGAGGACAAAGCATTAGTTGAAATCACACAGTAACTGACAAGGAGTTCGCAAGTCTATAGACCTACCACGGAACAATTACGGATCTTAATAATATGGGCAGAGAAATTAAAAAAAGAATTCGAAACGTTTAGATTAGTCTCTTTATTATAATACGTTAAATATTGAAGTGGATAAACGGCCATAATAGTACGACAGTACATTAACTGTAAACTTTGGACTGGGTAAATGAACCGTACTTGCACGGTGATGAGAACTGTCGTTATTTCGTGGAAAACAATTGTAGCTATTTATCTACTCACAGCAAATGGAAAATATAGCTCTATGCAGAAAGATTAGTAGTATGTAACTTTCTACGTGGGGAATAAACAAAAAAGAACAGCAAAGATGAAATAGACTCACGTAAATTTCACCTGACAAAATTGAGAATTACACTACGTCGCTGTGGTCATATCTTTCGATCGTACAGATATACAGAGAAAAAATAAAATTTTGAGATCATGAATACATATAAACTGTGTCATGGCAATCTGCACTATCAGCAGGGAATGTGATACATCACAGGTATATATAAACACTATCAGTATCGGAAAATATAATCCTAAAGTTCGTGTACTGTTTTTTCAATAGCTTATCTACTGTGACAGAGTACATTTCGAATCAGAAATTCATCATCAGGGCTTCTGTTATTATCGGAGGACCTTCCCTGCGATGTCAACACGCCAGAAAGGCAAATATATGAATAGTTATTTTTGGTCAAAGTATTTCTGGCCTCTTGACATTTCGGTGATGGTATTTCGATACCAACTAAATACCTGATGATGAAGATGTGCTTCAAAATGTACATTGGCATCAGAGAAACGCTATTAAACTTTATAATTATGTCATCCATTTATTTTACTGTCACGGTTTCGCCAAGAATAGCCACTGTGACTACCATCAAAGAAGCATACCTTTTTAACGTTGAATGTTAATTACCGTTTAACCCTTACAAAGTTTGCGTGAGTTGTGTAACAGGTCTTTCAGATGTGTTTATGTTAAAGCAACTTTAGAAACCTGTTTGACTCAAGCAGACTATTCTACTGCTTTAATCTGCATAGAACTCGTGTTACTAATCAGCACGTACATATTCGAAATGTGGAAAAGAAGAATGCGACATAAAAAGGTATGGGACATTAGATTCGTATTAAATGATCAGTCTTTGATTTCGTTCATGTTCAGTTTAAATATTTGTACACTCGTACTGTAATCGTAGTTTGCTGAAAACGAAATCAGTAGGAGCACTGCAAAAATCCCGGTTAATTGCAGTGAGAAACACTTTCTGTGTATTTTTGTATTTGCTCTTCCGACAGTACGTTCGCCGCTAATGTCCTTCGTGACGTGGAGGAGAATCGCAGTTCCATAGCGACCGTGGGTATGGTCAGCGAAGCAGAGGGTTCCTGTGTACAAGTAGTTCCGCCAGCTTCTACAGCGGTAATTTCTTCAACAGCCAGGAAAATCACACGTTGTACTCGAGGACGGTGCTGACGTCGTAATATTGCAATGTTTTTCGTGTCATGTTCTTGTGTGTGTGTGTGTGTGTGTGTGTGTGTGTGTGTGTGTGTGTAAGCAAGAGAATATGAGAGAGATTATAATTACAAGACGGGGCTGTCATGTTGCTAGGAAGAACGTGATACATCGTGTGAAGACTTTTTCAGCAACTTTTGTTCAGCATTAAACCAATTAATTTTTATGTTTTCGACTACTAATGGACATAGAATCTTTCACTAATACTAGTACACAACTTCACAGGAAATTTATATGGCTTACATAACAGAGAATCCTTGATCTTACTCAGGTATTGTGTTATGCTTTTGCAAGTATTACTACGCTGTGTTAGGATTTAGATTATATAAATACCTGAGTTGTAAGAACGAGGTACCAATTTGATGCTGAAACAAAGCGAAAGAATATTTCAATCTGATTCTAGTTTTATTCCCCTGCAGACAAGCTTTAAAGTAAATATATGTTAGAAAAATTCGTTGAAGGAAGGCCGAAATCATATTCTGACGCATCACATTTGCCATGGAAAGTTGTTTCCTGTTGGAACGTTGAATAATCAACAGCTTTCATTGCAAGAAAAACCATCAAAATTAGCAGCGTATTTACTCTCTCTTCAAGAAACATCCCATGAAGTCGACGCCGAAGAACGTCCATAACGCACAAGAGCTAGATCATGTGACAGCTCATCCAAGCATATCTGCAGTGACGGTACTGTAGGTCAGCTGCAGTCAGTTTCTATCTGAACTGTTAAGGGTATACTTTCAAAATTTTGTAACGAATCACGGGTAGCTACAAACCGTATTTCTTAAAATGTGGATTAAAATGCGTTGGATCAACTGGAGCTTTTAACTTCGATGATTTCATGGAGATCAGCCAATATTTTAAGAGACACACTGATTGTAAATTTCAGGTGAAGGATTTTTAATTATTTCGTAAATAACAACAAAAATATGGTATTGCATAAGTTATTTCAAACAGGCATAAATCCTGTACAACTTTCCATTTAAAATGATCAGAATATATCCAGATTTATGCGAAAGCATCCTAACCCTTGACTATGTCTGGGGACATATTATGGCACTGGCGTGAATGAAATATGTTCGTCTACCTACAATAATTGTTCTGAAACACATTTTTAGGTTTAGCAGGTTGTATACGGACGAACATGAAGTATTTACTTGGGGATTACAGATGCATGAATATTAATGTCATGATTTTGGAACAACCAAATTAAAATAACGGGCATAAACAAACTGCCGGCCGAAGTGGACGTGCGGTTCTAGGCGCTGCAGTCTGGAACCGCGAGACCGCTACGGTCGCAGGTTCGAATCCTGCCTCGGGAATGGATGTGTGTGATGTCCTTAGGTTAGTTAGGTTTAACTAGTTCTCTAAGTTCTAGGGGACTAATGACCTCAGTAGTTGAGTCCCATGGTGCTCAGAGCCATTTGAACCATAAACAAACTAGCTGAAATAGAAATTACTCACTTCATAATCGATTTAAAGCTAACTCATTATGCGTCATTATAAAATTAAAAAAATGTTGTGATACGCTGTTAATCTTCAGGGATTTGACAAAAATATGGGAACACAATAAACACAACACATGACCATGCCCAATACGGTTTAAAAACAAGATGATATTCAAAAGCGCTACCCGTCGTCTAGTAACGGATGAATACAGGTATTCTACGATTTTTAATTGAATCTTATGCCATGCTTCCTAAAAAATAGTGGTGAGTTCAGCTGACCATTATGGAGATGGATAGCGATCATACACCCTTCTCTCCAAAGAAGACGGCAAAGGATCAATAATATTGAGATCCAGTGCCTGTGGTAGACAGAGAAGATGCGACAATTCATTCTCGTGCTCACAAATCCAGTTCTGGACAATGCGAGGTATATGTACAGGGGCCCTGCCGTCTTGGCACACAGCTGTCACCATTGGGTTACAGCCATTGTACCGTAGGATGGATCCGATCAGCCAAAGTGGTCACATAATCATTGGCAGTAATGCGACTGTGCACAGTAACCATGGAGCCCGTGCCCACATTATCAAAAAAACAAAAAAAAAGTCCTGAGGACTATAGGACTTAACTTATGAGGTCATCAGTCCCCTAGAACTTAGAACTACTTAAACCTAACTAACCATGCCCGAAGCAGGATTCGCACCTGCGACCGTAGCGGTCGCGCGGTTCCAGACTGTAGCGCCCAGAACCGCTGGGCCATTCCGGCCGGCCCCACATTACCATCAGACCCTCGTCACATTTCAGTATTGGACTGTAAACTCGGCGAGAAGTTTGTAATTGGGGGAACTGAGATAGCGTAGCGTACAAAGCTGTTATCAGTGTATCATCGAGGTAAAAGGGGTTGTGGTCGTGAAGCTTAGGATAAAAGATTTTACTTGGAAGATGAGAACGTGGGTTGTTGACAAATTGGCTACTACCTGTATTTTAGGGACAGACATTAGTGGTAGCATTGGTCTGATAAGTGATTGGAGGGCCAGAAGGTTACCATTCAAGTTCAAATCACAAAATATATTTCCGTTTAACAGTCATAAGGACCAGGGTGCAAGCAGTGGACGAATTGTAGCTTGGGAAGAGAAGGGAGAAGAGAATTCAGGTATACAGTTGATGCTCTTGGATCTTGAGACGCAGGAAGAAATAAAAAGCTTGTGTTAGGAATTCCCGGACTTTTGACACCAAAATGAAAGGTTACTTCATTGGTGGAATATAATACTGAATTTTCATATTATATTCTGTTTAAAACATCAACACATCGCTTGTCCCCTTCTGGGATGAACATATTGTAAAGGTTTATTGAACAGATGCTGGAACAGGGAATTATTCGGCTGTGCAAGTCTCAATACGAGATTCCCATATTTCTAGTAACCAAGTCAAATTGAGAACATCGACCAGTGGTAGATTATAGGGTATTAAATAAAAAGGGGATATTACATTCGATACCGGTGCCTGCTGTACGTTATTGCTTCAGATGTTTTAAGGGCTTAAGGGTGTTCTCCACGTTAGATCTTAACCAGACCAATTATCAAATTCCCTGGTGGATAGTTCTAAACCCATCATGGCGGTTAAGACAGATTGGAACATCTACAAAATTAATAGAGTTCCTTTTAATCTGTCTACGGATGCCGCAGTGTTTATTGAATGGGATTTCCTCATATGTAAAGTTTAAATTTGTGTATTACCATTTGGACGACTTAATCGTTCGTAGTAGTTCTATGGGGGAGTATGGTCACCATTTAAGAGAATTTTTTGATAGATTGAAGAGACCAGAATTAATTGTTAATCCTCACAAGGTGAAATTTTCCTGCTGTTTGATGCAGTTCTTTGGGCATATAGTTGCTCCAGAAGGGATAACAACCGATCCTGAAACGGTGCAGGCCAATAGTCAGCTGCTGGCTCCAAAAGGAGAAACCCGGACCGTTGAATGAATTGTGTAGAAAAGGATGTAAGGTTGAGTGCTATCCCTCACAGGACGCAGGTTGCGTGTCGCTAAAGCAAACATTAGTGACAGCACCGGTTCTGACTCTCCCGAATTTTAACAGACTGTTTATCTGACCGACAGATGCACTACTGTAGAGGTCGCGGCGGTCCTGTTACAGGTGAGTGAACAGGGGAGACAAGCCGTAGCTTACGCGTCAAAAAACTTGATCCTATTAGAAAAGCGGTGTTAGGTATACGAATTATATGCGCTAGCGGCATTATCTGGTATGAAAAAAATTAAGTACCATCTGGGACACGCTCAGTTTGCCTTTGAAATCGATAACCGTGGATTAAGGTGGGTCCTGGCGGACTGCGGCCGAAAAGTAGAATTGCCCCATGTGGAACTCGGATTTTGGCTCAAAAAATGGTTCAAACTGCTCTGAGCACTATGGGACTTAACATCTGTGGTCATCAGTCCCCTAGAACTTAGAACTACTTAAACCTAGCTAACCTAAGGACATCACACACATACATGCCCGAGGCAGGATTCGAACCTGCGACCGTAGCAGTCGCGCGGTTCCGGACTGAGCGCCTAGAACCGCTAGACCACCGCGGCCGGCGGATTTTGGCCTTCCAGTTTCAACTTTAGAACATAAAAGGGTCCCAGAATCAAATAGAAGATGCTTTGAACCACATGTTTAAGGAAGAAACTGAGGGAGAATAGGAGGAGGGACTTCAGGCAGTCACTAAAGAAATACCCCTCACCAGCTCCATATTAACAGATTTGCCACAGTTGTTTAGAGATGACAGAAAATTCCACCAGAAAGATCAGTCGACGGTTGCTATTAAGAATAAAATGTTAAGGGGAGAGAACGACAAATGATATGTTATTAAACACCACTTCCTCTGCTGCTGAGAACAATATGATAAGAACTTAGATAATCGTGCCTCAGGGACTGTTTCCCTTTTTGTTTAAATATTACCATGAGTCAATTTAGGTTTCTTTAGATCTAAAGCAAAAATCCGACAACGATTCATTTGTAAGGGAATGAGCGGTGATATTAAACCCAGACCAGGAAGTTGTAAAATTTATGCTATCTCAGAAGCTGCACAGAATGCTAAGGTGGGATGGTTAGCGTGTACACTTGTTGATCGTCCTTTCGAAAAATTAATCACTGATTTTGTAGGACCTTTGGCGAGATCTAAAATCAGGCATTAAACGTATTGGTGTGTGTTCATGCGTAAACCGGTTCACTTGTCTTTACCCCACTAAAGCAGCGATAACTCAAGCTGTGGTTCAGAATCTGTCAAATATATATTTTTGCATTTCTAGGGCATCGCAGTACATTGTAAGTGATTATGTGACACGTTTTACATCAAGTACATTTAAACACTTTTTGATAGGATAGGCAGCAAACGTACAATCACCACCCCTTACTATACCAACCCATCGTATGCGAAAAGCGTGAATCAGTATCTGAGGCGAGTGGTGACGGCCTACCACAGTATGGATCAGGAAAACTGGGATTGTGCGCTACCTTAGTTGATGATTGTATTTAACACGACAAATCATGAGAGGCATAAATCTACTCCTAAAGAGTTACTGTCGAGCTTTAGGATTCCCACCCCACTGATCAACCTCTGGTCTGTTAATGACCCATGGCCGGAAAAAATCAATCCACAGCAGTTGGCTGTCAAATGGAAAGGGGCAAAGAAGAATATTTTGAGAGCGCATCAACTTCAGACCCGGCCAAACCCACACCAGATAGATGGCCAGCTTTTTCTTTGCTATTATCAGGCATCTGCTTAAAAGGTCGATATTGTTAGAAAAAACTAGTGCCCGGATTTAGTGGGCCAGTTCAGAAATTCATGAGACAGGTGACGGTTCTCTTGTTGGACCTGAAAATATGGAGCAGCAAAAGTTGGCTCCATCGTTAAATACCAGGTGTAGAAGTATGAAATCGGAATTTGGTTGCAGTAATTACACTTCTGCATTTTGAAACTGATAATATTTTATTCAAAATGCCGTGTTTCTTGACTTCCGCAAGGCGTTCGATACAGTTCCCCACAGTCGTCTAATGAACAAAGTAAGAGAATATGGACTATCAGAGCAATTGTGTGATTGGATTGAAGAGTTCCTAGATAACAGAACGCAGCGTGTCATTCTCAATGGAGAGAAGTCTTCCGAAGGAAGAGTGATTTCAGGTGTGCCGCAGGGGAGTGTCGTAGGACCGTTGCTATTCACAATATACATAAATCACCTTGTGGATAACATCGGAAGTTCACTGAGGCTTTTTTCGGATGATACTGTGGTATATCGAGAGGTTGTAACAATGGAAAATTGTACTGAAATGCAGGAGGATCTGCAGCGAATTGACGCATGGTGCAGGGAATGGCAATTGAATCTCAATGTAGACAAGTGTAATGTGCTGCGAATACATAGAAAGAAAGATCCCTAATCATTTAGCCACAATATAGCAGGTCAGCAACTGGAAGCAGTTAATTCCATAAATTATCTGGGAGTAGGCATTAGGAGTGATTTAAAATGGAATGATCATATAAAGTTGATCGTCGGTAAAACAGATGCCAGACGGAGATTCATTGGAAGAATCCTAAGGAAATGCAATCCGAAAACAAAGGGAGTAGGTTACAGTACACTTGTTCACCCACTGCTTGAATATTGCTCACCAGTGTGGGATCCGTACCAGATAGGGTTGATAGAAGAGATAGAGAATATCCAACGGAGAGCAGCGCGCTTCGCTACAGGATAATTTAGTAATCGCGAAAGCGCTACGGGGATGATAGATAAACTGCAGTGGAAGACTCTGCAGGAGAGACGCTCAGTAGCTCGGTACGGGTTTTTGTTGAAGTTTCGAGAACATACCTTCACCGAGGAGTCAAGCAGTATATTGCTCCCTCCCACGTATATCTCGCGAAGAGACCACGAGGATAAAATCAGAGAGATTAGAGTCCACACAGAGGCATACCGGCAATGTTTCTTTCCACGAACAATACGACACTGGAATAGAAGGCAGAACCGATAGAGGTACTCAAGGTACCCTCCGCCACACAACGTCAGGTGGCTTGCGGAGTAAGGATGTAGATGTAGATGTAGGTCTCCATTGCTATTTATAAATTTCTCCCACTCTCCGGCAGGCTATGAATGCCACGCCAAAAAAACAGTTCTTCTTTTGAAGCGAACCAGTCAGCGAGCCATTTTCGTGCATTTTCATACAAATTGAAGCGTTGTTCAGCGAGAGCGTGTCCCAGTGACGCAAATAGACGATAATCGGACGCGGCAAAGTCTGGAGAATAAGCCCCATGCCCTAGCATTTCCCAACTGAACGTCTTTATCGTTTCCCTGGCCCGTTTTGCTGTGTATGTTGGGGCGTTATCATGGAGCAATGTGACTTTGTGTTGCCTTCTTCCATATTCTGATCGTTTTTCTCGTAATGCTTGATTGAAATCGATCATTTGCTCTTGGTAGCGATCAGTGTTAACGGTTTCACCAGATTTTAGCAGCTCATAACAGATGACACTCTTCTGATCCCATCAAACACAGAGCATTGTCTTGTTTCCAAAACGATTTGATCTTGAAGTGGATGTCGATGGTTTGCCTGGGTTCACACATGATTTACGACGCTTAGGATTCTCAAAATATATCCATTTTTCATCACCTGTCACTATTCTATGGAGAAACGATTTTCTTTTGCATCTGGCGAGCAGCATTTCACAAGTGGTCTATCGAATTGCTCGCTGCCTTTCATTCAGTTCATGCGGAACCCATTTTCCAACCTTCTTCACCCTTCATATAGCTTTCAACCGAAGAGAAACGGCTTTCTGCGTCACATTCAACTGTTCCGTGAGTTCCTGTAGACTTTGGGTATCATCTTCATCCAATAAGGCCTGCAATTTGTAGTCTTGGAACTTTTTCGGTGGTTTACCACGCTTGTCGTTTCTCGCGTCAAAATCAGCACTTTTTAGGTGACTGGGTGTTGTTGTGTCGTCTTCATCATCCCCATTACGGTCGGAGGAAAACAATGGCAAACCACCTCCGCTAGGACCTTGCCTAGTACGGCGGTGCGGGTCTCCCGCATCGTCCCCTACGCTCCACGGAGTATGGGATATCATCATCATCACTTCTACACCTGGTAGCAAGTGATTGGAGGGGCCATGTAATTGGAATGAGGAGGGAAGTAAGTTACTTCTTGGCAGCCGCATGGTACAGTTGTTTCTCTTTCAACTACGGCGGTTGAGTAGTTGTTACGAGACGCTTATGTTTCCGAAGTGCCTGGATGGCACAGAATTATTATTCTTCGCGCTGCAATGTACTTATTTACTGGCAGTCGGGCGGTACGTTTGACGCTCTCGACTGCGGTGGTTGAGCAGTCGTTTAACTGAGTCGCCCGTGTCTCATAAGTGACTATGGTAC
Organism: Schistocerca serialis cubense; assembly: GCF_023864345.2. Lineage (NCBI taxonomy): Eukaryota > Metazoa > Arthropoda > Insecta > Orthoptera > Acrididae > Schistocerca > Schistocerca serialis. Next base: position 929,126,329 of record NC_064640.1, on the reverse strand, counting down.
GGAGTGCGAGTTCTTCCGGCTGAAAGCAGTACGACAGACATGGAACAGTGTGATTACTCATCATGTTTGTCCTTGTGCGGAGTCCTGGGAGCCTCTGTCGAATATAACAGGTGTGTGTAGCGTCGTGTGCAACATCGACGCGTGTTAGAGTGAAGTGGACTCAACGTGTATCCCTATTTTCATGGTACGTTGTATATATTACGTATTGGTAACATTTTATGGGGCAGTGCAAGTTATGGATTCTTCCGATATGGATATCGCCTTTTTAGACTAAAATAATTACCAACTATAAGTGATTGTTTCATGATTCTGGCTTTGCTCTCCCAATGGCGAGCAATTAGTAGGGTTTGGTGTCTTGTTTGATAGTTCTGGCTGCGAAACTGTGCTGTTGTTTGAGTCAGACAATCATTTAAATTGTTCTTAAAGTACTTATATTTGAGGAAACATTCTACACTTAATTAAGAAAACAGTCTTGCTCATGAGTATAAGTGGCATTGCCATTGAACCATCTTTCTGTTGGTGTATATAATCGAAAGTAATAGATCCCCACCGGCAAAGCTTCCGAGAGAGAATCCGGAGTAATTTCTGTAAGAGGAATTGATACAACGTAACTGGTATTAATACGAATAACTTTCTTTTGTGTTGTACTTTCAATCTTCTGGTTTTGATTAGTTTTGAGAGTGTGATTTTTTAGTTATGATGTGATATTAAGGCACCAATATCTTACTCCTATTACTTTTATATCTGATTTACCTTGTTCCCTTTTTATAAAAAAGTAATTTCTGATAAACTGATCATTACAAAGATCTCCTTTCTTAAATACGAGCAAAGTTTCTTGTATTTTTAATTAATTATGGTAAATTTGTATTAATATCTTGTTATTCTACAACGGTTATTGTATTTCAAGCAATGAAAATTTCACTTTTTTTATAATAAATTGTTGGAACCTCGGATATAGTCTGGTCTCAGTTTCGTCAGATAAGAGAGAACTATGTTTAGGCTGTGTGCTTAACAACGAAGGAAAATATGTAAAAGGGAAACTTAGATGGGACATCTAAACTTATAAACAGAGATACGGCCGTTATGGAAAAAGTTGGCACGGTTTTGGATGATGGCGTCGAAATTACAAGTTGGAAATGGTACATAGAGAAACTTTACAGAGTGGAAAAATTGCCCGCAAGTATCATTACAAGAGAGAAAGAAGTAAATGCAAACTGTTCTTGAGAATTTGTCTTAAAACGAGCATTCGAACTAGCTCTGAAAAATCTGAAAAATAACGAATCGGTGATATAAATAATATCCCTGGCAAGCCTCTCTAAGCATGAGGAATGGAAACTGTCGACCCGTTATATACTCTTATGTACAACACATATGAACAGTGAATGCCCATATTTCTGGCAAAGGAAATTATAATTCTCATCTCTAAAAAAGGCGAAAACCTTAAAATGCCAAAAATACCGAACACTTTGCCTTGTTGCTCATGCTTCGAAAATAATACTCATCAGAATGCAACCAAAAGCTGAAGCTGACCAAACAAAGAAAATACCTAGGTGCAGGAGAAGAAATATTGGTTCGAAATTAGTTGTAGATAATCGAATGGAATGGAGGGAATAATGTTCGAAGTACTGAAGAAAGTGTTAATACGCTGCAGGGTATCACAACTTATAAGGAGTCCGTGCAAGAACTAGGCGGTTGTTACTGGTGGACGCTCAACATGTGAAAAAACACAGATTTGTAAAGAAACCCGGCAAGGACGTACACTATCACCTATTGTTTTATCTATACATGGAGGAAAAGGAAGGAAGAAAGGAAAAATAGAATTTAACGTCCCATCGACAGCGTTGTCATTAGAGGCGGAGCTCAAGCTCGGATTACGAAAGGATGGAAAAGAAATTGGCCTTGCTCTTTTCAAAAGAACCATTCCGGCATTTGTCTCGAGCGATTTAAGGAAATGCCGGAGAACCTAATTCTGGATGGCCGGACACGGATTTGACCGTCGTGCTCCCGAATGTGAGTCCAACGCGCTAACCACTATACGTAGAGGAGTCACATGCAAAAGACATAACTAGGCAAAAGAATAAATATGTTGAGATACACTGATGACGTATACTGCGTAAAAAAATGTATCACATTTTCGAAACCCCGTAATTGTCTCCCATTCCGACGCATAAGTTGGAAATGTGACTAAGCTGTGCCTACAATCTTCCTCTGACGCAAAATCGTGGCGTCCAGGTTTCAGGCTAAGTGACGCTTCGAACACATGCGAAAAAAGGCCACAGCTTAGAAGTGCATGTGACTAGTAAGATGAATTATTGATGTCAAACCGGCACCAAATTTCATCACAATTCTGCCGAACTCAGTTGTGGACGTGTCACGTGACGCGAATGTCGTCACAGCCCCTCTCACACGCTTCACCCATCTTTTTGATGATGAAGGTCAGAACCACGATACCCTGGGTTGAAATCACGAGGTTGTGTTAAGGGTGGCCGAGGAAAACATTTCAGACATACCCTTGCACAGAACTGACACGAAAAGCCGTCGGGAGGTGGCATAAATTGCGTCAATGAAACTACCCCTCTTCCCTTGGGGAGTAGTTTCCCATACATTTCGAGGCTGAAAACAGTTCACTGAGCAATGAGCAACAGGACGAGGTTCCTGAAAACGTTAGACATTGTTGACACTCCCTGGACGATTCAACCCTGCTCTACGGACATCGTAGTGCTGCAACACCATTAAACGTAATGTGATCCGTTTGGAGCGGGTACACCGGGTGGAACTACTACGGACCATTCCAAGCTTTTCGACAAAGTTTGAACATGATCCGAAGCAATGAAAGTTGTTTATGTTTTTTTCAACCCTCCTGTTTCGCGCCCTGCTGTGACGTGTTAACGGAAGACTGCAACATTGAAATATGCGTGAATGAAACGGCAAAGATACGCTCTAAGACCCCTCAGTTCAGCAACACTCTAGCTGCCACTCACGCACCGTTTTTGAGCACATTAAAACTGTACCTGTCAGAGGGTTTGACACCCATTCAGCTGAGTAGTTGTCCGCTGCTGCTCTACTGCCTGAGGGAAGGCAAAACCACCTAAGGGGTTGTCTGCCTTCAGGCGCTAGAACAGTAGCGGAGTATTACTGCAATTTTAAACACGCACGTGTCCGTGTTGCACCTTTCCGTGATCACGCCCTTTGCTGTTTCGAATGACGTTCAGATTTCATCGAATGGTTGTGAACGGTCCCTCGTGGCTCCACCCTGAGTTCCACCACTACACTCCAAACGGATCAGATCACGTTTAATGGGACTGCCGCCCTACGATGTCCGTTGTGTAGGGTTGTACCGTCCAGGCAGTGTCAACAGTGTCGAATGATGTCAAGAACTTCGCCCTGTTGCTCACGACACTGGAAGATATCGTTTTCGACGAGAAATTTGTGCGAATCTACGTCCCAAGGCAAGGGATGGTTTCGTTTACACCCTTTATGCCCACTCCTGGGGCTTTGTTGTGTCAATTTTGAACAGCGGTGTGTCTGAATTGTTTTCCTCAGCCACCCATAATAAAACCATACGATTTCGACGTTGGGTACCTCGGTTCTTATCTCCATCGCAGAGACGTCAAAGGAAGAGGTTGTGATGATATTCCCATCACGTGACACGTCCGCAATGGCGTTGGACAGAATTGTGGTGAAATTTGGTTCCAATGTGACATTATTAACCCACCTTAAACCTCACAAGAGCTTCTTAACTATGGCCTTTTTTTTCGCTTGTGTCGACACGTTGCTGTTCGAACCGTCGCCAAACCGTAAAAAGACGCCGCAGGGAGCCACGATTTTGCACCAGTACACAGGATGTTTGTAGGTATCTCCGAGCCAATTTTCAAACCAGCCCACCTCTGGGAAAAGGCGCAGTTTTTTACCCCATCCACAGTTTAGTTCAGAGTCAGTTTTTCCCACTCCTGGGAAATTTCACATCCCTCGCTTCCACCCCTCCCATCCTCTCTCCCCTCCCACAGCTGGAAATTAGTGGGAAAAAGACTCTCTGCGCTGGAGAGAAAGGATCTCACGACACTAAATTCAAATGAATGTCAATAATATATTGTTGAACTCAATTTGCAGACAATTTATTTAATCAGTTTGCGGAAGACAGGGCTCCCCCTCTTGGGCAGAGCTCACATCTCCACCATTCACCCCACTTTCCATGATGTAATCACTGTAACCACCGAGAAATGGAATGAAGTGCAGTATAATGGCTGCCATTTCGGGTCGCCGGCACTAGGTAGAGTGCTGAGTGCACACATCTGCATTCCACAGACGTCGAAAACCACTCAGTGTCCTAGTTACATTTCACAATATTAAATACCACTGACAGCAGACCGGAAGTCAGCGTCCTTTGATGTTAGATACCTGGGAAACCAGCTCCAACTTCTCAAGTGGCTACTTCCTGTTGTAACGCCTGCACCTCAAACCGGTAGACATAAATAGCATGACTACTCGCCCAAGATACATCCATTTCTTTTCTTGGGCCCATGACAAAGCATCAGGTGGTGGCATTCCTTTGATTGGGAAATTCCAGACATGTTTCCTGTCTCTGGCTCTGTCAAGTGATTACTTCCTGTTTGTGCGAACACATGACTGAGCCAATGTGTCCAAAAATACACATGGAGGTTTTCATTCCTGCTATTGGCTACTGCTGGCGACAAACGGAAAGCTAGTGCAATTGTGATATCAGACTCCTGGAAAATAGTCCATTTGACTATCCTATCAAATTAATTGCTTAAAAATTTACAGGAGTCAAATAAATCGCTTAAAACACTCACCACCATCCTCCCTGCAATAGATACCATAGATATGTGTGTGTGTGTGAGGGGGGGGGGGGGTTCACTTGTTTCACATATGTACATGTCTGTGATTCATCATGTCTTCTTCTTCTGTTCTGAAGTTGATATCAGCCTTCACTGTCTTGGTAGAATGAAGAGTCCAACTGATGAACGCTTTCAAATGGGTGTCGTGGGTTAAGCAACTATCTAAATGGTAAATTTCTCAAGTTCATCTATGTCAGGGCTAAGGAACCATGTCTCCTAGATGGCGATGACAATGTGATGGTTGTAGGAATACAAGGTAAAAACAAGAAGAAAGCATCTAAAGACCCATGAACAAACCCAAACCATGTAAGTTAAAAATTGCTGTTCTGATGGAGCAGATGTCTGGAATATCACTGTAGGTGCCAGCTCTTACAATTCTTTTTCCTATAGTATTTGCTTATTTTCTTAGAATTCCAAACATCTATTCATCACCTCATCGGAATTCCACCTTCCTGGCAGCGACTGTGTCACAGATTCAGCCCACTTCTATAGGAATGCGATAGGGAGATCGTTGATAATGGTCATATGTTGGGAGAAACTGTGAGAAGCCATACCAGAAAATATAACTCTTAGATCTTTCAGATGTAGTGACATAGGGGTGGATGTAGTTCACAAATAGCATGCTTCATCTAAGTGGTTGGAATGTTGCGTGCGAAAAGCATGCTATAGAGTGGAAACTCCGTCTCTCACAATAACAGCTGAATTGTTAAATCCCACCTCATGGAAAATGTGATAACATGAAAGCATCGAAAGACTTGTGATCAAACCATATAGGTTGGACATGGCTGACGTCAAAAATTGCTATTCTCATAGATCATTTGTCTGCAATATAGCAGTAGCTGCCAGTTCTTACAATTATTTTTCCTATGGCTTATGCTTACTTTCTTAGAGTCTCAAACACCTAGTCACCACGTCATTGGAAATTTATCTTCCCGTCACTGACTGTGTTAGTGACTCATCCAGCTTCTCTACAGGTGTGATACGGAGATTCCTCCTCTAAAAATAACCTGGTTTCTAAGCTTCGATTTATAACTATGGAAATTGGTTGTTCACGTTCGATTCTGTTTAAATGCATAGCGATAGAGAAGTACATTTCAAAAATCAATGTAGGATGTATATGGAGTTGAACACTATAGTTTTAATGGAACATTTGTTATAGAAGGGAGTACCCTACACAGCGTCGCTGTACTTCAGTAGCGCTCACAGTCATTTGAGACCTACGTTACTTGCATCTGATTCCCACGTGCTGTAGGATTACTGGTTATTTTTTCGTCACATCCAAGTTACATTTCGAAATTAGAATGGGGTCTATACGTCTGTATATTACATAACAGACTCTAGCTTTAAGGGAACATTTGTTAATGATAGATGATGATGATGTTTGGTTTGTGGGACGCTCAACTCCGCGGTTATCAGCGCCGGTACAAATTCGCAACCTTTGTTCAGTCCAAACTCGCCACTTTCATGAATGATGATGAAATGACGAGTACAACACAAACACCCAGTCATCTCGAGGCAGGTGAAAATCCCTAACCCTGCCGGGAATCGAACCCGGGACCCTGTGCTCAGGAAGCTAATAAATGCTGGAAGAGAGTGCCACAGATAGCATCACTGTACTTAAATGACCCTGACAGACGTTTAGAGATTTAGTTACACATATGTCTTTCCATTGTACTGCTAGATCATGAGGTATTTTTCTTTTCTTCGTAAGAACACTACATTTCAGACTTGGGGGATCTATATGCGCGTATAAGGTATGCAAGACTACTTTTAATAGCACATTTTTTAATGGTGCGAGGCAGCACCACAAATAGCATCACTTTGCTTAAATAGCACTGACAAAGGTTTGGTTGCTATGTTAAAGACATCTGATTCCATTGTTTCGCTGGACGGGCTGTATTTTCATCATAAGCTGATTACATTTCGAAAGCAAGATGGAGTCTATATGGAGGTATATGGCATGGAAGATTCTAGTTTTAATGAAAGACTCGTTAATATTGGGATGGTGTTCCACAGTCAGCATCATTTTACATAAATAGCACTGACTGATCTTGGGAATCTGTGAGACAGTATTTCGCAAATAACTGTTGTTTGTATGCTTTGAATTCCATATTTATTGCTTGCAAAACCTGTTCTAGTAAGTATACCATCTTACAATGAAGTTTCGTTGATCTTAGAGTGACTGAGTGACCGAAATCATGAACAGCACATCTCTCTCTCAATGCTTCCACTTTCTTAAGCAAAACAATACCACAGATCTCCTCTCACTCCACTGCAGCACGTACCAGTTCTTCCATTGTCAGCTGCTCTCCCAACATTAACACACACAGACTCCATTTGTAGTTAAATGATACATACTGGTAAACAGTACTATCGATTTGACAGATCGACGCTACATAGTCACTGTTTACCAGTCCTGTAGATACACACCTGTTTGTGTTATGTGACTGATCTCTGAAGCGAAAGCATCATGTGAATATTGCTAGGATTGTATAGACTGGCATACTCTACTTCAATGTGTGACAGAAAAATGATCTCTGGGAAAGACAACGTATTTCTCCTGGAAACATAGGATAGGTTAGGGTATGTATAGAATTATACAACGAATATTTTACTTGATCAGCTTGTGAGGTTGGAGACTGGCATACTCCATTCGAAGAATGTATAAGGCTCACATTCATCTGCATGGGTTTTTAAGGGGCTGTGATCCGCCCACTGAGATGTGATGATGTAGGAGGCGAGTGACTGCAAATCCTGTCGGTATGTCACCTAGAGAGTGTTGCACTACAATTAGGATGGAAGTGTAAGAGGTACTAAGATGACGGCTGTTTCTGAAGGAAACAATGACACTGTTTTGGTCTAGCTTATACTTTTTGGTTAATTGTCTCTCAATGTACGACAGTTGGATAAGCATATAAGTACTGTATTTGCTTCTAAATAAATAAACTAACACTGTGCATTATGCATTCTACCCATATGGATATAATCTGTTCTAGATGGAATACAATATGAGGTAAAAAAAATGAGCAATGCTGTGATTAAGTCCCGAGTCTCCCACTACTCTTGCAACAGCTCTGTATTATGTGTGAAGGTATGAGGCTACTCCATCGATATAAATGATTCAATGGATAGTATATTGGAAGCTCTGTGATACTGTTAAATTCGTACTGTGGAGGTATGTTCCATTTGAAAAAAGGTGATGTATGTCTCACAAAATGCTGTGCTATCAGCTAAGTGTCTAACGCCATTACATTGTCGTATTTCTAGCGGAGTAGTCATACGAATGTGATAAAGGAGATCAGAACACGTACAGGGGGAATGTTTATAGACAATCATTAAATATCGATGAATTCTAGGTGTTATGATTCTGAATTTCTTTGTGGAGTCTACGTATACTCTGCACGGGTGTGACTTTCCTCCTGTAAGTTTGATACTATTTTTCTCATTTTGATAACTCTCTATCTAGTCAGCGACGGGTGTGCACTAGATAACCTTCTAACTAATGGAACGGTGCTGTCGTAACGTAATGTGATTTCAAGAGAATTAGCATGGTTCTTGACTTGGCGGAGGTCATGTCTCACTCATCGAAATCAGGTGGATTCAAATGCTATATATCAAAGACTCTAAGGTTCGTGAGAATATGGCAGGTACGTGATACGCTGACTAAAAGGGAGTTGAGAGGTGAGCTCTCTACCGCTTGTTCTAAGTGTTGTGGGTACACGTATTACAGTCTCTCATATACGTCTTGCAAAGTGACTGCAATGAGAAAATTAAGGGCTAATATGAAGATTTTTACCATAGACAATCTACAACAGAAATCTTGTTTTCTCAGTGAATAAGACACAAAATTATTCTGTGAGTTTTCTGTGCCTACAAATCGATGAAGTGACATCTTAAAAGGTAGCCTAAATTTAAGTTTACATTTATACGCTTGCTTCGCAAGCCATCTTACGATGTACGGCGAAGGGTACCCTGTACTATTATTAGTCATTTCCTTTCCTACTCCACTCACAAATAGACCTGTCTGTATCTCTCCACATGAGCACTAATTTCTCTTATGTTACCTTCATAGACCTTACTCGGAATGTATGTTGGATGCAGTAGGATCCTTCAGCTTCAAATGTCGGCTCTCTAAATTTTTTCAATAGGGTTTCTCATGAAGAAAATCACCTTCCCTCCAGGGATATGCACTTAATTTCTCGAAGCATTCAGCCACTAACTTGGCGGGATCCAATAGAAATGCTTCTATAGGACTGTATTCCGAGGAAAACACAGGTCCGCAAGGTCATACACGTTTGGTGGTGGCGGTGGTGGCTGGTGTTAGCATGTGGGCTGGTGGCGGCAGTGGGGACGGGGTGGAGGTATCACGGGGATGGAGGAGAGAGTGAAACAACCTATTGCCTCCACAGAACAACAGATCTCAGCAGGAATAATTTGGGGGCGGTATGCCGGAATTGTAAGTGACTTACTTCCAATAGCTTGACAGGCCAACCGACTGACAGAACGTTATTAGTGTTGGATATCTTCAGCTATTTGACAATGGAAACCATCCATTTTGATATTAGAGGAAGTCACAACCTAGCCTGCGAGAAGTCTTCACGGACATCACAGAAGCGTCAGCAAAGGTTACCTAGGGAGGCTTATCGGTCTGCAGAAAAACTTACTCACCATGCAAAGGGACTCTGATAATCAACTTAATTAATTAGTCAATCAGTTTGATATCAGTGATGTGCTTCTGGGCGGGTGTGAGTGAGGACGGTACACTGGTACCCGGTACAGTGGTACACTGATATAATACGCAAGTTGTAGTGGTAAGCAGGTCTTTTTTCGTTGCGGTTAGATTTTTTAACGAAGTTCAATCTCCCATCTACACAGGGAGAATAACCATCGTAATAAAATCAGCTACATTACCCAATCTATGAAGTTATAAGCAGTGATAACCTGATATTTAAAAGTCCTCCGTGTTGCTACCGTAAGTGACTTTCTAGGTGAAGAGATATTTGATTACTTTAAGAGAGTATCATAAGAAGGTATCGACGTTTTGTGCAACAAATTCAAGGTGTATGGAAAACAAAATCCCCATTTCCGATTGGGTAAAGTGTATTTTTTAAACTGGGGAGTTTATTTCACGTTTGGAATTGTAATTAGAAGCATTCATCGAAGTCACACCTGCTTGTCTCACAGCGTGCTACAGCCACTGACAGGAGTGGGCGCAAGGGGTCAGCCAACCAGAAGCCATGGCTTAGTGTCGTGCTACCTGTGGGTACAAGAAACGCTCTGACCTGTGGGCTCTTGCTCACAGCCATGAGGACGATTCGAGACGGTGCCGCTTGCAGCACCTTCTGATTGAGTGAATAGTGAAGTAACCAGTATTATGGTTGAGCGGCAACAGAAAGGGACATGTGTGTTGTATGAGAAGATTCAATATGATTGATGTTCGCTCTGGACGATTCATGGCATATGGATACCTGCATATGTTTGCGCAATGCCAGTGTGACTGAAGCAGGTGTGGGTCTCTACTCCTCTCCTGTCCAGCATTGCCATTGCTCCCCAGCAGTCAGTGGTACATTTTTTTTTTTTTTTGCCAGATATGTTTAGTGCAAGATGGAAACATTGTGGTGGAAGGGGATACTTGTGTTCTCAAATGTCGGTGCATAAAAAACATCGGATTATTTAGAGTTATGATCTATTTGTGACAGAAATTTAATTGCTTGATTTGGAAAATGTTTTCATGTGATTTGAAACGTTGAAAATATGTTTCATTATGAAGAAGAATCATTGTACCGTGGTTTTGAGAGTTTCAAGCTATCCACTTGAATCCTGTAAATTGTTAAACAATTAATTTCGTAGGGTAGTGTAAATGGTCTATTTTCCACCATTTCTCATATTGCTATTGCGCCACCTTCCCCTATGTTTCCAGCCTTATCTAATAGGAACACAGAATTGTAAGGAGAGATGAAAACCCCAGTCTACATGTTTGGATGTATTGGTTAATTCATGCATTGACATAAACAGAAAGTAACCACTTGAGAGAGACAGGAAACGAGCATGGATTTTCCCGATGAAAGGAACGCTGCCACCTGATATTTTGTTTGAGTTCCAGCAGTCCATCTGGTGTCCAGCAGCGCCTGAACGATAGACACGCATCGATGACCCGAAACAGTGGCTAATATACTGCACTTCATTCCATTCCTTGGTGCTTACAGTTATTATATCATGGGAAGTGGGGGTGAGGGAGGGGGGGGGTAGATGATGTGAGGTATACATTCACTTCAATTTTGTGATGTGAGATATTTCCTCCGCAGCCCAGTCCTTTCCCCAACCAAACAATTTCCAGATGGGGGTGGGGAGGTGGATATGAGGGAGAAAAGGGGAGGGCTGGGAAATTTCCTAGGAGGGGAAAAAGTAGCTCAGAACTGAACTGGGGAGGGAGCGACAGAAAATGTACCTTTTTTCAGAAAAGGAGAAAAGGATTGGTGAGGACTAGGGGTGGGGTTGGGGGGTTTCTCAGAAAGACTGATTGTCCTCAGGGAGTCATAAATGAATCCCCATGGGGTCATAAGCCAATTAGCAGACCGATAGGTTAAGGGCAGGCGTAGGAGTGATATAATTCATCAATTTAATTAATTAGTATATCAAATCTATATCAAAAGTGTCACAGGAACAGCTCTGTCCCATTACTCACATCATATCTACCGAGCTTCACCAAGGTGAGATATGGCCAAGAAACTCTCAACATATGTATGGCAAATACTGTGTGGTGCCCAGTCTTTGTGTTGATCACCAAGTGTCATATCAGACTACGCATAGTAGCCTTTTTTCACGAAACTGTGGAAACTGTTAATGTTCTGTCTTTGCTTAGCAACGAAAGATGTAACAGAATATGTTTGGGTTTTTCAGACACTTGTGGGAGCTCATGACTAAGAAAGTGCAAAACTATATTTAACAGCTCAAATATAACCTCACAGCAGCATGTCAACAATGATCTAAAGCTTCCCGCTTAGCGGCCGCATGGGTGTGACAAGTGTGGCCAACTACTTCGTCTTAGTAAAATAAAATTTGACATGTGTGGCCAGCTACGCCATGTTACTAAAATAAAATTTCTCTTTCTTGGTACAAAAATTATCTCTATGGAACTCAGCGCAAAAAAAGTGCTTCAGGAACGGTGAAAATTAAGGAAACATCTAAAAATCACGCTGAATAGTGTTATCTGTTATTCACTATTGTACTCCCCTTTTCTTCCAAATAGTTTCAATGTATGGTCTTTTTGGTTTACCGATTTCACATCTGGAATCTTAATGTTTATAACATTAATGGCAATCTAAGTAAATTACATTCAAGAATATGTTGAAAAAGGACAGTATAGGATTTTCATTCCATGGGCACTGTGGTCATTATCGATGGAGCAATAGTTGAGCTTAACAATGTCGGTAGAACGAAAACTTCCCATCACCTTGCATAAGGTGTCAATCCCGTGTAGGACTTAAGTCATCAAGCCACTGTTATTCAGGAAGGCCTGCAGGGTATTCGAACTGGGTATCAGTTGAATATGTATCCAGCGTCGTACCCATTGATGATCTGTAGAGTGTTCTGATGCGTGTTCTTGAAAACTCCATATATTCATGGATACGATCGTTTGGTTGTGAAGTTCAAGCAGCAGCCGTATTTGCAGACTATATTATATGAATAGAAAAGCAACTGGAATCACTCAATAGAGGAAAGTCCACTGGACCTGACGGGATACCAATTCGATTCTACACAGAGTACGCGAAAGAACTTGCCCCCCTTCTAACAGCCGTGTACCGCAAGTCTCTAGAGGAACGGAGGGTTCCAAATGATTGGAAAAGAGCACAGATAGTCCCAGTCTTCAAGAAGGGTCGTCGAGCAGATGCGCAAAACTATAGACCTATATCTCTGACGTCGATCTGTTGTAGAATTTTAGAACATGTTTTTTGCTCGAGTATCATGTCGTTTTTGGAAACCCAGAATCTACTATGTAGGAATCAACATGGATTCCGGAAACAGCGATCGTGTGAGACCCAACTCCCTTTATTTGTTCATGAGACCCAGAAAATATTAGATACAGGCTCCCAGGTAGATGCTATTTTTCTTGACTTCCGGAAGGCGTTCGATACAGTTCCGCACTGTCGCCTGATAAACAAAGTAAGAGCCTACGGAATATCAGACCAGCTGTGTGGCTGGATTGAAGAGTTTTTAGCAAACAGAACACAGCATGTTGTTATCAATGGAGAGACGTCTACAGATGTTAAAGTAACCTCTGGCGTGCCACAGGGGAGTGTTATGGGACCATTGCTTTTCACAATATATATAAATGACCTAGTAGATAGTGTCGGAAGTTCCATGCGGCTTTTCGCGGATGATGCTGTAGTATACAGAGAAGTTGCAGCATTAGAAAATTGTAGCGAAATGCAGGAATATCTGCAGCGGATAGGCACTTGGTGCAGGGAGTGGCAACTGACCCTTAACATAGACAAATGTAATGTATTGCGAATACATAGAAAGAAGGATCCTTTATTGTATGATTATATGATAGCGGAACAAACACTGGTAGCAGTTACTTCTGTAAAATATCTGGGAGTATGCGTGCGGAACGATTTGAAGTGGAATGATCATATAAAATTAATTGTGGGTAAGGCGGGTACCAGGTTGAGATTCATTGGGAGAGTGCTTAGAAAATGTAGTCCATCAACAAAGGAGGTGGCTTACAAAACCCTCGTTCGACCTATACTTGAGTATTGCTCATCAGTGTGGGATCCGTACCAGATCGGTCTGACGGAGGAGATAGAGAAGATCCAAAGAAGAGCGGCGCGTTTCGTCACAGGGTTATTTGGTAACCGTGATAGCGTTACGGAGATGTTTAATAAACTCAAGTGGCAGACTCTGCAAGAGCGGCGCGTTTCGTCACAGGGTTATTTGGTAACCGTGATAGCGTTACGGAGATGTTTAATAAACTCAAGTGGCAGACTCTGCAAGAGAGGCGCTCTGCATCGCGGTGTAGCTTGCTGTCCAGGTTTCGAGAGGGTGCGTTTCTGGATGAGGTATCGAATATATTGCTTCCCCCTGCTTATAGCTCCCGAGGAGATCACGAATGTAAATTAGAGAGATTAGAGCGCGCACGGAGGCTTTCAGACAGTCGTTCTTCCCCCGAACCATACGCGACTGGAACAGGAAAGGGAGGTAATGACAGTGGCACGTAAAGTGCCCTCCGCCACACACCGTTGGGTGGCTTGCGGAGTATAAATGTAGATGTAGATGTAGATGTAGATGAATTCAGGTCTTCCTATTATGCAAACAATTGTTAGTTATGAATGCACAGATATGTTTGAGCACCTTTGTGCTGTCGTCACTGTTCGCTTTTATTCCGTTCTGTAGAATGCAAATTGCAAAATCCACACCTTTGCACTCAAAAACATGTACCGTGTTTCGGTATCAATTTCCCCAATAGTGGAATATGTGGATATGAACACGTACTTCGCAAATAACTGTAAGTAATCGCAAAACATATTCGCGAAATATTTTCGCACAGTGAATCTATGTTTATACAAAAAGCCAACGAAACTCACAAAAACATCATTTAGTTGCAGACGACAAGCCATCGGTGCACAGTAATGTAAGGAGGGTTCTACAGAACCAACATCCACAACAGACATGACCTGCTTTAGACGTAAAAGTACTCACTGATGATGATGTAAAGGCACTGAAACGTGTCTGAGGTTTTGTAAATAACAGTTATCTGCACAATAGGCGGACAATAATTCACATAAATAAGTAGGAGTTTTGGAATTTTATTCAAATTATATTCTTTCCTTGAGATTTACGTGATCTTAAGAATTTATACAGAATGTATAAAGTGTGCAATAGGTTTATATGGTACGCTAAAATTATGAGTCACTATATTCGCAGAAGGAAAGGTTGTGTGTAACACAAGGTGGGAAGAGAAGATTTTCAAACTCCAGAGATAATGATGAAATAACACGTTACAGATTAGTAGAATATCTTAACAAAAACCTCTATATTTATTTTTCCATTTAGTGGATGTTGGTACCAAAGTATGGACGGAGCGGTAGGTTTTGCCACCAATACCCTTGAGACAGAGTTGCCTTGTGAGCACGCGTGGTTACCGTGGAAGTTCGGCATAAATGGGGCCATTCACAACTGCAGCACAGACTCGGTATATGTCTGAACGCAGCTGAGCAAATGCGAGAGTGATAGCAGCATACAGAATGGCACTGTCACAGAGCGTGGCTGCCCTGCCGCCGATCTCGCGACCAAGACAATTCATGGCTCACCAGGCGCAGCCACTGACCGTAATGAAACGAAGGGCTCTTAAGAGACAGGCTCCTTGTTATATTTGCTTTTTAATATATTCGTACGTGAAATGCTTGGTACAACATAGACTGAAACCGAACCCAACCCATTAAATTTCAAAGGTTGTTCGGGAATTTTTTCTGAGTATTCCTTTTAGGATACCCATGATCTCCGTACCAGAGTAATTAAATTTCGTTTGATTTCTCGCCGTCATTTATATTTGTATGTGTATTGCGCTGAAAATAGCTCAACAACATTGCAGTTGTGGACAGTATGCGTTTTGTGTCTTGTTCAGAAGCATATTTCTTCCATTAACTCATGGTAATTGGAGTTGACAACAGTAAGGATCACTTAACGTTTCGTCCTCAAGCTTGCATTCAGTACTGCTCGGACCTGTTTCGGGTTTGTTATGGTTTTTTAGGGCACTGTTAGCTGCACGTTAACAGCGATATAATGCAGTATGGATAGATATACGGACGATGAGTTTGCCAATATACACCTCGTGTCTGGGTTTACTGAACACAGCACAACGACGCTATACTCAGCTATTCTCGCAGTGACGGAAGCTACAGCACAGTAATTCTGCACATCTGCAAATCTGCAAAATACTTTCACAACAGTGAAAAAACCTGTAATATGCAGACGTAACAAAGTGAATTAATCACTTCAGGAGATTGATGGATAGGAAGACGGAACTAAACATCATTAAGGAAATAGCGGTTACCAACTGTTATAAAGCAGTTACGGTTAATTCATTGCTGCGCAAAGGTAAAAAAAATAAAATAAAAAAACGAAAGAATAGCCTTAATGAAGAAAAAATGAAAAGGGTCACTATTCCGTATTATGAAACATTCTCACAAAAGAGCGCGAACATTTTTAAACTTCACGATGTTAAAATAGCGTTCCAGAGAAATAATCTAGTGAGGTATAACGTGAAGCATCAATTCTGCAAAGGATGAAAAAGTTGGAAGGATCGGGAGTTTATAACATTCAGTGCGCGACCTGTGAGGCAAAGCGTATTGTATCAGGTATCAGGAATTTAGGAAATGAGGAAAAGTAAGTGATCGACACAACAGCATTACGGTTGAGCCATTAGCTGTGCTTACGCTTTAATACCGCGGGCACTTCGGTACACGATAAGCCACTGACATTCGCAGAAGCATTGACTTGACACTCTTGGAGCCCACAGCAGATCAGCAAGACGCGGCCTGGTGTAGTGTGAGGTGTGAGACTGGACTGCCACTGACACCAGTGGACGACTTTAATGTAACACTAGTTACCATGTGCTGTGTTGTTCTTCTGTTTTATTTTAGAAACGCTGCAATACGGTTGAATTCTACCTGTTATTACTGTATTGCTTTGCATGAAACACAGTCAATTCATTACCATGTAAAGAACAATGACCACAGCTATATTGTAACAAAATACTCACAAAATATACTTCAACCACTTACGAAGTTTTGTCGGAGGACTTTTGGTTAACCCTGTAACTTTCTCCATTCAGTTAATGGTTCTAATGCTTTTTCTTTACCTACACTAGATTTTATGGGTAAATGGATTTTGAAAATTAATTAATAAAACCACCGTAATTTTTAGCAGAAATAAGCTTTCAAACGTTGTTAGTGAAGTTAGTTCCACCCAGCGTCAATAAATTTTGGGATAGAGTTCCACGACACGTGTGTGTGTGTGTGTGTGTGTGTGTGTGTGTGTGTGTGTGTGATCACGCGCACGCGCCCACCTGCGTGTGATTAGATTACAGATATAAACAGCTACAAGGCTGCTAAGTATATGTTTAGTTGGAGAAAAGACACTACTGCGCTACATGACTTTCATCAGTACTGTGGTTATGTTGTGATACGGGGAAAAAGAAAATAGACCAGACGGCAATGACACCTACCGGCGAAGATACAGCACAATTACAAAATCTCTGCAAGAGAAAGAGAAAAATGAAGCCTTAGTGAAACTCTACAAGCTGATGCCAGTTATTGTGTTGTTTTAGAAGGAAGAAAATCTTGCGCATTCACAAACACTAGAAACAAACTTCCTCAGGTCGCTAAAAGTTTCTAAGAGATTATATAAAACAAGTAACGACTACACAAGAAAATAAATAGGTGTCCTACCGAAGAAATTAAATGGAAAAATATGCTCGTCGAAAGCCGACGATACAGACTATAAAGCAAATTCAACATCACAACGATTATGGACGAATATCTATGGCGAAATTATTCACAGAGTTGAAGGTAGGCGAAAATTTAATTGTGATGTGGGACTGAAATTCAACAGTCGCAAAAGAAGGGGAAGGAAGTTGTATATAGAAAGGCTACACAAGGGAAACGCACTTAAAGACAATACTATAGAAAAAGAAGAGGGAGTAGATGGAAAGGAGCTAGGAGTTATAAGACTGCGAGAAGAATTTGATAGAACGATGAATGATCTAACGTGAAACAAGGTCCCTGGAACAGATGATATTCTCTAAGTATTACTGGTATCCTTTGGGAGAACCAGCCATGGAAAAACTATTCACCTGGTGCACAGGAAATATGGGACAGACGAAATACCCTGAGATTTAAACAACAATATAATAATCCCAATTCCAAGGAAGTCAGCTGCTTGACATGTGTGAATATTTCCAAACTCTCAGTTTAATAAGTCATGCTTGCAAAATACTGAAAAGGATTCCTTACACTAGAATGGAGATACATGTAGAAGTCAACCTCGGGAAAGGTCAGTTTGGGATCCAGAGAAATGTAGGAGCACACGAGCCAATACTGATCCTACGAGTTATCTTAAAAGACAGATTGAAGAAAGACAAGTCTACTGTTATAGCTTCTATACTTTTAGAATGGAACACAATATTTGAAATTCTGAAGGTAGCAAAGTAAAACACAGAGAGCGAAAAGTTACTTACAATTTGTAAAAAGAAAAAAAAACTGTGGTTATAAGAGGCAAAGGACATTGAAGAGGACTAGTGGCTCTGTGAGGAGTGAGACATCTGTACAGTAAACAAGCAGTAAAAATACGAAATACAAGTGTGGAGAAAAAAGTAAAAATCAGAAAGAAGAAATAAAACTCTGAGGTTGGACGATGACTTTATAATTCTGTCAAGAGACAGTAAAGGACTTGGAAGAACAGTTCAGTGGAATTGATAGTGTCTTGGAAAGAGGTTATAAAATGAACATGAGCAAAAGTAAAACAAGAGTAATGGGATACAGTCGAATTAAATCAGGCAACACTGAAGGAATTAGATTAGTAAATGAGACACTAAAAGCAATAGATGAGTCTCGAAATTTGGGCACCTAAGTGACTGATGGTGGCTAAACTTGCGAGGATATAAAATGCAGACTGGCTAAAGCATGGAACATATAATTGAGAAAAAGGGATTTGTTAACATTTAATATAAAATTAAGTATTATGGAGCCTTTTCTCAAGGTATTCGTTTGAATTGTAGCCTTGTACAGAAATGAAATGTAGACCACAACCAGGTCAGACTAGAAGAGAATTGTTGCTTTTGAAACGTGGTACCACAGAAGATTGCTGAAGATTAGGTGGATAGATCGACCGAATAGCTGGTGAGGAGATACTGAACAGACTTGGGGAGAAAAGAAATTAACGGTGCAAAACGGCTAAAAATGGATCGGTTGATAGGATGTATTCTGAGGTATGAAGAAATCGTCACTTTGGTAATGGAGGGACGTGTGAGAGGAATGGAGTAAAAATCGTAGAGGGAGGCCAAGTGATGAATACAGAAAGCAGATTTATATGGGCGTAGGCTGCAATAGTTATTTGGAGATGAAAACACTCGCACAGCCCAAAGAGCTGCATCAAACACGTCTTCGAATTTAAGACCACAACAAAAACATCATGGATGGTGAATATGGAGCAGTTCAGGCTTACACTGACAGATATAAAAATAAAATATAAAAAGAATCGGTAGATGATGATAGTTGTTCGCTTCAGAATTCAAATAAATATCACTAAACAGCTTAACGCAGAAGCAATTTCCCATGCAGGAGGCTCGTAATGTTCAATATATGTTTATACAAATGAAAAGTTAGATTCAACTGCGCATATTCCAATGCAGGCTTTACATTCATTAGCGAAGAAGCAGTTGCATCTTTTCTCAAAGATACACTAGGGGCATTCAATAAATAATGCAATACATTTTTTATAGAAACAGGTTAGTTTTATTTCGGATTCCTATGCACCAAATTATTCCCCACTCTTTTGAGTACAAAACCCTATTTTTCAACATAATCTCCGTTCAATACGACGGCCGTACGCCATCTTATTGTGAGCGCCTGTACGCCGTCATGATACCACTCTACTGGTACACATCGCAGCCAACGTCCTGCTGCATTCCTCCCCATCGCCCACGTACTCCTTACAGCGGAGTGCATCCTTCATTTGACCAAACACATGGAAATCCGTAGGTGGGAGATCCGGGCTGTAGGATGGATGAGAAAGAACCCTCCAATGAAGCTTTGTGAACTACCCTCTGGTGCGCAGACTTGGGTGAGGCCTTGCATTGTCGTGGAGGAGAAGTCCGTTTGCATTTTTATGGCGACAAACACGCTGAAGTCGTTTCTTCAGTTTCCTGAGTGTAGCAGAGCTGTGTGCGGCCAGCCCGCACCCGAGATATCGCACAGGTTCGCGCGACCTTATTGCGATGATTACGAACGCTTCGTCCAACAACTCACCTCGGTTTTCTTCACTGCCAAGTCTCCATCGACAATCTGCGAGCGCCTATGAATTTCTGCGATGCCCTTGTTTTTCGCCAACAGAAGCTCAATGGCAGCTCTCGGCTTTGAACGCATCTCTGTCGCCATTTTGAAACCTAATTGTAGAGCCGCTACGTATCGTAACTTCATGAAACTATAGGGATATAAGTGGTAATATTCCGCGATTTCCAGCAACAAATTAAGAATCTTTTCAACCGAAGATGACCGAGAAAAAATGTCTTACATTATTCAGTGAACACTCTTCGTACTATGAGGTTCGTTGGTTCCGAAAAAATACGATGAATCCTGTAAAACTGTTCTGTAGCAATAATGATAAAGTTCATTACAGGCTCGCAGAACAACACTAACTGCTGTTTCGGTGTGTTGGTACCTTTCTGGAACCTATTAATTTTGTTCTTAAACAACAGTCTTTGACTGATATGTCCACATCAGCTGCAGAGTTAATATCCCTGTGGTACCTTCTGACATCATAATAAATTTGGGATGGAACATAAGTTTAGAACAATGTAAATATATACAAAATCTAGAAAATATCTACAGCCGCGCGGTCTTGGCCGTCTTGTCACGGTTCGCGCGGTTCCCCCCATTGGATGTTCGAGTCCTCCCTCGGTCCTAGGTGTGTGTGTGTGTCCTTAGCGTAACTAGGTTTAAGTTAGATTAAGTAGTGTGTAAGCTTAGGGACAGATGACCTCAGCAATTTGGTACCATAAGACCTTACCACAAATTTACAAATTTACAAATATCTACAAATTTCAAACTGCTAACTAAAGCGAAGTACTTACGGTTTAATTTCACTGTAGATGTCGCTATTTTAAGAGTCTGTGGAGGATATTCAGTCACTCCTAATCAGAGATATAAAAAGATGAAAGGGGTGGGAGGCGTTGGGCTCAATGAGGCTACGTGACGTGCTGGCTGCAGGGGAAGATGATGTGTGGCGAAGGGGTGGAGCACTCCTCGAGTATTTTTAAATAAGTGCTTACAGTCTGTCTGAGGGAGGCAGCCTCCACCCAAAAATAATCACGGTGGAACTCAAGAAAAAAATGTCTGCGAAGCCGACGTCTCGTTTCTTTGCCTCCTAGTTTAAACATTCTATAACAGACACTCCGACGCCATCAAATATAAAATGTTGAGCAGTGTTACTACAACTCACTCAACTCAAGTTGTCACAAAATATTCTTAGGAATATTATACGTTTAAAGCCGGCGGCAGGCATAAAACGTCATCCGAAATTGTACTGAATGCTTTCTCAGAAAATTATTTTGAACAATTAGTTCACGAGCCCACTCGAAGCGTAAATGGTTGCGAAAGCATACTTGACCTTTTAGCAACAAATAATCCCGGACAAATAGTGAGTACTGTGACGAATACAGGGATTAGTGGACACAAGGCAGTTGCTGCTAGGCTGAATGCCGTAACACTTACAACCATCAAAAAGAAACGCAAAGCATATCTATTTAAAAAAGCTGATAAAAATGCTCTTTACGCCTATTTACGAGACAGTCTTCACTCCTTCCGATCCGATCATGTAAGTGTAGAAAAGTTGTGGAATGTTTTCAAAGAGATAGTATCGACAGCAATTGACAAATATATACAGCATAAATTAATAAGTGATGGTACTGATCCCCCCTGGTACACAAAACGGGTCAGATCGTTGTTGCAAAAGCAACGAAAAAAGCATGCAAAATTTAAACGAATGCAAAATCCCCAAGATTGGCAAAGTTTCACAGAAGTTCGAAATATGGCACGTACTTCAATGCGAGATGCTTTTAATAATTTCCACAACGAAATTCTGTCTCGAAATCTGGCAAAAACCCAAAGATATTCTGGTTATACATAAAGCACACCAGTGGCAAGACCCAATCAATACCTTCACTGCGCGATAACAACGTTGAAGTCACTGATGACAGTCCCACTAAAGTAGAGTTATTAAACACGGTTTACCGAAACTCCTTCACCAAAGAAGACGAAGTAGATATTCCTGAAATCCTATCAAGAACAACTGTCAAGATGAGAAACATAGCAGCAGATGTCCTCGGAGTAACGAAGCAGCTTAAATCACTTAATAAAGGCATGGCCTCCGGTCCAGATTGTATACCAGTCACGTTCCTCTCAGAGTATGCTGATAAAATAGCTCCATATTTACAATTGAAAGATCCTTACCTAAAGAGTGGAAAATTGCTCAAGTCACACCGTACCCAAAAAGGGAAGTAGGTGTAATCCGCTGAATTACAGGCCTATATCACTAAAGTCTATATACGAACATTATGAAGTACCTCGAAGAAAACGATTTATTTTCACATAGTCAGCATGGTTTCAGAAAATATCGTTCTTGTGAAACACAGCTAGCTCTATATACTCATGAAGTAATAAGTGCTATCGACAGGGGGTGTCAAATTGATTCCATATTGTTAGATTTCCAGAAGGCTTTCGACACCGTTCCTCACAAGCGTCTTCTAACCAAACTGCGTGCCTACGGAGTATCACCTCAGTTGTGCGACTGGAGTAGTGATTTCCTTACAGAAAGGTCACAGTTCGTAGTAATAGACGGAAAGTCATCGAGTAAAACAGAAGTAATACCCGGCGTTCCCCAAGGAAGTGTTATAGGCCCTCTATTGTTCCTGATCTAAATTAACGAGATAGGAAAGAATCTGAGTAGCCGTCTTAGATTGTTTGCAGATGATGCTGTCATTTACCGTCTTGTAAAGTCATCAGGTGACCAAAACGACATGCAAAATGATTTAGATAAGATATCTGTATGGTGCGAAAAGTGGCAATTGACCCTGAATAAGCAGAAGTGTGAAGATATTCACATGAGTACTAAAAGAAATCAGCTAAATTTCGATTACGCGATAAGTCAATCAAATCTGAAGGCTGTAATTTCAACTAAATACTTAGGGATAACAGTTACAAATAACCTAAATTGGAACGATCACATAGATAATATTGTGGGTAGAGCAAACCAAACACTGCGATTCATTGGCAGAACACTTAGAAGGTGCAACAGGTCTACTAGAGACTGCTTACACCAAGCTTGTCCGCCCTGTTCTGGAGTATTGCTGTGCGGTGTGAGAGCCGCATCAGGTGGGACTGACGGATGACATCGAAAAAGTACAAAGAAGGGTAGCTCGTTTTGTATTATCCTGTAATAGGGGAGGTAGTGTCACTGACATGATATGTGAATTGGAGTGACAATCATTAAAACAAAGGCGTTTTTCGTTGCGACGAGATCTTCTCATGAAATTTCAATCACCAGTTTTCTCCTCCGATTGCGAAAACATTCTGTTGGCACCCACCTACATAGGGAGAAATGATCATCACGATAACATAAGAGAAATCAGGGCTCGCACAGAAAAATTTAAGCGCTCGTTTTTCTCGCGTGCCGTTCGAGAGTGGAACGGTAGAGAGACAGCTTGAATTTGGTTCATTGAACCCTCTGCCAGGCACTTTATTGTGAATAGCAGAGTAATCATGTAGATGTAGATGTAGATGAATAAAATGGCCGAAGCAACGGTAAACAACTACGACAGCCAAATGTTGAACATTCTTATACTTATTTCATTAGTTACATCATGTAACTTGCGTTTCTGTGTCAAAATGTTCTAACTTTGCTGTCTATGAATAGGTACAACGGTGCGGAAAATCATGATGGCGTTTCCATTACTACATTATCCTAACCTAGAGAGCATATTTGTCAATTAGCGCCCACCGTAGCGCCGTATCAGTGTTTTCGAACAAATATGTAAACGACGAATATTAGTATCTGCCAAGAGCCTGCCGTCGTCACATCTGAAAACACACGATTCCCTTCTCGAAACCAATATTTCACTCCAATAACAAAAATAAATGTCTGATCACCGGAAAACAGTGCGCTGTAGGTAATGGTAGAGATGTGGCGAGAAGTTAGAGATGCATTTCTAGGGGGAAGTAAAATTCTCATTTTAAACCTCATACGCAAAGAAATTAAAATTCAATACTTAATTAAGAAATTTTCAAACGAGGATAGAAGAAGTAATGAATTTCCTAGATCATTAAAAGGAAGGCAGAGCGTAGGAAAATGAAGCTCGCCCAAGAGTAAGAAATGAGCTGTGAACGTTAAATGTAGAATATAAAAATAAAGAATATCATAGTAGGTGGTACCCTGCCTCCATACCCTGCCGCCTGTTCGTCGTTTCATCGTTCTTCAACTTCTCTTCACAAACATTCACGTCAGTAGCACACGAACAGCAAACAAGTTTCGCCGTTTTAGAGATGGTAATTCCCAGACGCCGGTCCATAACGACATGCTATTTATCAAAATTGCTTATGCCCGTCACCCATAGGCGCACAAATATAATATGGATGGTTTGTGAAGACCACACAGTTATTTTGACATAAAATAATCAACTTATTTTCCGTACGAGTTATCAGATAAGGATTTCCTCTACTACATGTTCAGCAGTTGTTAATCTACCACGGAAATCTATTGTACATTCTGTTCACGAGTGGAAATCTTCGATCTGGACTGACAGTCTCTATATCCTGATACAGTTGACAATAATTCTCTCATATGGAAAGGAACGAAGAAGGGCTCGAGGCTGAAAAGAATTTCCTAATATATACGTCGTGTTGCGACTAATATCTTCGTACTTTCTGCTACGCTTCTGAATGATTACTGCGAACGACATATGCTGTTACAGTCTACAGTAAACTTGAAACCGCTGACTTTCTCAAAAACTAATCTAACGCGTGATTCCCAAGAAACGAATACATGCCACGGAAGTGTTTAACTCAGACAAGGAAATAAGCTAGTCTCGCATTAAGAGTACTTGTCAGTAGCATCACACGGTACACTAGATTCAAAAAAGCTGTCAGCCGGGCCCCCTTTCTGAGATATCCAAGATAATTCACGGAAACATACAGCACGGTGATTAGAATGAGTTTCAGTCTACGGAGTTGATCTGCTACAGCCAGAGGTATTTTTGCTATAGTAGCTTTCGCCCGTTAACGATAAAATGTAAGGCCATTTGAGTGGTAATCGTAAGATTAATTTGTCTCACATTTTGATTCGACGAGGTGTTACTGGATGAGTGAATGAGAACACGAGGTTTGTCAGGACATCAAGCAGCTAGTGAGGAGCGCAGAAAGAGGTTACTTCACTGTTCAAATAACTTACGAGGATGCAGCCAGTGACTTCGTCGACAACCGCCGATATTTCGACAGGTGCACATCCTGCTATTTTCAAGCTAAAACTGCAAGTGCCGGTGTGCAAGCGAATTTAAAATCTCAGTTTTCAGATGAACTCCTTAAAAACAAGTCTCTATTTCTCTCTCTCTCTCTCTCTCTCTCTCTCTCTCTCTCTCTCTCTCACACACACACACACACACACACACACACACACACACACACACACGCACACACACACACTTTAAACACTAGCGCCATGACAAACCAAAGACGATCGTCGCCAAAAGTTACCGATTGTGAAATTAATGATCAATGGGTGAGGTTGCATTAACTCTCTTCCTCTGTTACAAGTGAGAGAGCACGATTCTACTCAGAATTTAAACAAAAACCACCGTCTCTATTCATAAGGTCACTTGCTTCCTTAGAAACATTATGCCAATAGCTGGAAGTGTGTGCCAGAATCTCCGTGTTGTTATATTCCATAGGATGACTGGTGCCAAGACATTGTTCTGCAGTGGCGGATTTTCTCGGCTGTTATAAGCGTGTGTGCCGCTTCTACAGCTACATCTACATTTATACTCCGCAAGCCACCCAACGGTGTGTGGCGGAGGACACTTTACTTGCCACTGTCATTACCTCCCTTTCCTGTTTCAGTCGCGTATGGTTCGCGGGAAGAACGACTGCCGGGAAGCCTCCGTGCGCCCTCGAATCTCTCTAATTTTACATTCGTGATCTCCTCGGGAGGTATAAGTAGTGGGGAGCAATATATTCGATACCTCATCCAGAAACGCACCCTCTCGAAACCTGGCCAGCAAGCTACACCGCGATGCTGAGCGCCTCTCCTGCAGAGTCTGCCACTTGAGTTTGCTAAACATCTCCGTAACGCTATCACGCTTACCAAATAACCCTGTGACGAAACGCGCCGCTGTTCTTTGGATCTTCTCTATCTCCTCCGTTAACCCGACCTGGTACGAATCCCACACTGATGAGCAATACTCAAGCATAGGTCGAACGAGTGTTTTCTAAACCACTTCCTTTGTTGATGGACTACATTTTCTAAGGACTCTCCCAATGAATCTCAACCTGGCACCCGCCTTACCAACAATTAATTTTATGTGATCATTGCACTTGAAATCGTTCCGTACGCATACTCCCAGATATTTTACATCAGCTCAGTTCACCGGTCCTCCACAGCCCGGATGGTCTGACCAACATATGACATGCCACAACTGTAGGGAAGAGGGTGGGCACTCACCTTAGGCAAACCAAGAGCGTCCTTGACAGAACCTACAAGGACCCTGATCTTAGATGGTGGTAGAAAAACGCACTTCATATCATATTTCCGCAAGATACGACCAATCCTGTTCGAAATGCTCGCTGCGTAAGGCAAAAAGGTCGTATACTTTGGTACCATCTCGATGTTATCATCACTCACCCAGTGCGCAGCTGGACGATAGCGCAATGCACGTCTAATCTGTCCTTCACTATAACTATTCTGACGAAAGGTGACTTCGAGATAGGCTGATTCAGGTGAAAAACTGCAGGGTACGAGATGACATGGGCCCTGTGAAGCAAGGTACGAAGTAACCCCTCACATTGAGCCGGATGGTGACAACTGTCAGACTGCACATACAAGTCAGGGTGAGTATGCTTCCTATAAACGGCATGTCCCAACGTTCCATTCACTTTCCTCCTGACCAACACACCCAGGAAGGGAGACAGCCATCCTTTTGCACCACCTTCCTATCGCAACTCCCTCTGCCTACTCACAGTACTGGTCACTGAATAAAAAGCAAATGGAAGTCAACACATGTCGAAACGGGTTCGTTAACTCTGCACCAAACCTAACCTCAGTCAATCGTAACGAATCAGACAGATGAATGCGAGTGAAGAGAAAGACCACCTCAAAACTTACTAGAATATCAGAGTCATTCAAATGCATTCCCTCTAAACGATGTGAGAAATCCGCCGAATACTTAATGTGGTGCTTACACTAACTTATTATAGGGCTCAACTGAGTAGAAAGGTGTTTTACTACAAAGTAGAACGAAAATATATAGCCTCTCTAAGGTCCACAAGGAGGGAGTGTCTACCTTGTTCCTTACAGTTGTGGGATGTCAGACCATCAGGACTGTGGAGGACTGGTGTACTGAGCATAAGTGGCACACACGCTTACATCAGACGTTGTCTTGGCACTGGTCATCTAGGGAATGAAACAACACTGAGCGTCTGGCATACACTTCCAGCTGTTGGGATAGTGTTGTTAAGGGAGCTGTTGAAATTAAGTTAGCAAGTGACCTTACGAATAGGGGTGGTGGGTTTTTGTGCTGGCGTACGCTGGCGCTAGCAGGCCATGCAGCATAGAGGTTACGAGAATATCGATGCGGCCAACGAGAAGACTCTCTGGAAACACGCCGCCAGCGCCCTCTCAGCCGCCAGTCTTTAGGATCGCCGCCGATGACCGGGAGGGGGGGAGGGGGGGCGGCGGTTAGCTAGTTAGTTTAGCCAGTTAGTTTGAGGCTGTACGCCGTGGAGTTCCAGCGTGTCACGGAGGCGGAACCGCGGACTTCGCCTCTAGCACAGAGACAGGCAGCACATAGCAACATAGCGGACTAACTTCAACAGCACTGAGGCTACGTGGGCTATACAGAAGAGAGCTTGCACCACAACACACGGAAAAGTAAAATTAAGTAGCTCTTTCTTTACGAATACAGAACACAGTTATTAATTGTGTGCAGTTTGTGTTATAGAACGAGGATACTGGCCACCAATCAACCTCCGATCCTTGCTTCCCATGGTACAGCTCTACAGAGACAACGAGAAGACATAAAAGCGGCTAAAGAGAATACAGCACTTTTTATTTTAATTCTGCATTGAATCCTGCCGTCTCTCTCTTGTAACAGAGGGACAGAGTTTATGCTTCCTCATTCGTCGATTATTGATTTCACAATTGATAACTTCTGACGTCGGTCATCGTTGGTTTGTGATGGCGCTAGTTTTCACAGTGTGTGTGTGTGTGTGTGTGTGTGTGAGTGTGAGGGAGAGAGAGAGAGAGAGAGAGAGAGAGGGAGAGAGAGAGAGAACGAGAGAGAGTTTCGTCTTTATGGAGTTTCACTGAAAACCGAGGTTTTAAATTCGCTTGGACAGCGGTTACTTGCTGCAGTTTTGCCTTGAAATTGACGGGATGTGCTCCTGTCGAAATATCGACTGTTGTCGACAACGTCACCCAGCTGCATTCCTGCAAGTTATTTCAACATTGCATAGGCCGAGAGAAACCAAGATCTCACGTGCTACAACACACCGACGAGCGCTGTGTAGGTAGCAGAGCTATAGCTATGTCGCGGGAACGCTGCTCGCACGGCAGTACTCATTTGCTTATGCAGCGGAGATCCGGCCTCTCCCCTCCCCACAACACAGAGCAATCTACAGAGAAAGTAGCCGGTCGGCGTGTGCATGAACGTGTGTCACTGGAGAAAGCTCGCCGCGGACTTATGGGAAAGGCAAACTCTCTGTGGTGTAGATATGAAGACTATTAATAAATGAAACAACGTGTAGCATGTTGAAAAGGTCCACCTCAGTACATATCCAGTAAGCCTTCATCGTTCCTCTCCTCACACACCAATTCGCCCGTCCACCCAACCATCCTCCCACTCCTCTCCTCCCCCCCTCCCCACCCCCCACACACACATACCGGGGTGATCAAAAAGCCAGTATAAATTTGAAAACGTAATAAACCACGGAATACTGTAGATAGTGTTGTGACTTAACAAGACAGCCAAGTCACAATGAGAGGAAGCCGAAAGGCACGCGTTAAGCTCACGCAGATTGGCGTGAGGTCTGGAACAGGACAATGTCTTGAGAATTGCAAATAAAGTAAGTAGTTGAAATAATACTTAACGTTAATCCACAATTGTAGAACATCGCTCTTGATGATACATGCTTCATATAATAAATATCACTTGAATACGGCACCTTGATAGGTCGTAGCAAATGTAGCTGAAGGCTATGCTAACTATCGTCTCGGCAAATGAGAGCGTATTTGTCAGTGTAGCGTCGCTAGCAAAGTCGGCTGTACAAGTGGGGCGAGTGCTAGTACGTCTCTCTAGACCTGCCGTGTGGTGGCGCTCGGTCTGCTATCACTGACAGTGGCGACACGCGGGTCCGCCGTATACTAATGGACCGCGGCCGATTTAAAGGCTACCACCTAGCAAGTGTGGTGTCTGGCGGTGACACCACAGATAGAAATGTAAAAATTGACACACATGCTTGGAATGACATGGGGTTTTATTAGAGCCAAAAAAAAAGAAAAACAAAGTTCACAAAATGTCCGATAGATGGCGCTGGACAGCAAAGCGTCAGTGACTGCTACCGTGACGGGTGAGAGCTACGCCGATATGTTACAGAATCGCATCATCCCTAGCCTGGCTGATAAACACCTGCTGGAACGTACGATGTGTATGCAGGATGGCGCTCCCCCCATATTAGTAGACGCGTGAAATATCTCTTGCGCGCGTCGTTTGGTGATGCGTGTGCTCAGCCGCCACTTTCGTCATGCTTGGCCTCCCAGGTCCCCAGACCTCAGTCAGTGCGATTATTGGCTTTGGGGTTACCTGAAGTCGCAAGTGTATCGTGATCGACCGACATTTCTAGGGATGCCGAAAGACAACATCCGACGCCAATGCCTCACCATAACTCCGGACATGCTTTACAGTGCTGTTCACAATATTATTCCTCGACTACAGTTATTGTTGAGGAATGATGTTGGACATATTGAGCATTTCCTGTAAAGAACATCGTCTTTGCTTTGTCTTACTTTGTTATGCTAATTATTGCTATTCTGATCAGATGAAGCGCCATCTGTCGGACATTTGTATCTTTTTGGTTCTAATAAAACCCCATGTCATTCCAAGCACGTGTGTCAATTTGTACCTCTCTATCTACATTATTCCGTGATTTATTCAGTTTTCAAATTTGTAATGACTTTTTGATCACCCGGTACATCTACATAGGCATATAAACTCCACACTGATCCGGCCACTCACTCAATAGTCATCCACTAGTCCACCCATCCACCCATCCACTCACAAACACACACACTCACTCACACCATATCACACCCTGAAGTAGCCTGAGTAGGGAAGTGTTGCTTCGTCATTAATGCAAAAAGAGGTCTAGATCCCTCAATTTACATATTCAGAGATTATCTTTCGTCGTTATTCAGATTCACAAAGTATGGATGTGTGTAAAGACAAGCCATTACAGGGGGCGTATTATTTTCTGTTTTATTACTAGTTTCACTCTGCCGACAAGAGTGTTTTAATGTATGTTGGTGGAAATTACGGTATATAACTGTGCTGGTGTTGCTGCCTTAAGTCTGAAGACTGAAGACCAGTATCAACGTATCTTGAATAAGTGTATTACCAAGTGGAGGGGGATACTTTATGCCCACGAGAGAAAAAATTAGAAAAAAACCATATTTGTTAACTGTTGTTGACTCTTATTAATAACACACCTTTCAAACAGGTAGCCCTCTTGAGGCAAACTGAAGAGCTACTTGATTGAGAAGTAGAGGCTCCGGTCTCGTAAACTGACATACGACTGGGAGAGCGTTGTGTTGACCATATGCCCCTCCATATCCGCATCCATTGACGCCTGTGGGCTGAGGATGACACGGCGGCCGGTCGATCCCGATGGGCCTTCCAAGGTCTGTTCGGCCGGAGTTTAGTTTTTTCGAAACAGGTAGTGATGTATAACTAGGGTCCAGAACTTGAAAATAGCTTTTAGCACAGTCTTAGCAACACCAATGTACTTTCAGTAACGTGTACTACCAAGGAGGAAGGGCCTGTAGGGGGTGGGGGAGGTTGGGGGTGGTTCTCGTACTTTTTAAACAAACATTGATGTGTAAGTAGGGTTCTGAACCTGAAAATATTGAATGTGACAGTCATTATGAAACGTCCCTTCTACTACCGAGAGTTAAATTTTGGGGTAAAGTTTAACAGAAAAATTTAAAATATGTACGGAATCTGATAGAAGTCGTGATTAAAAACAACAAATTCTTTTTTCTAAATTTTAAAATATAATGTACCTGAATAGTTTACAATATTTTCAAAAGGTGGACACAATGTCCCCCCCCCCCTCCCCTTCCTGGTTTTGCGGGGGTTAATGCAGCTCTCCGCGCCAGTATGTCTTGTGCAGTCCTCTCCATCTCTGCTCTACTTAATATATTCAAGCCTTGGACCCTACCTACAAATTTTGCTTCCCATCTGTTCCTCCATTAGTAAACTGACAATTCCTTCATGCCTCAGCATGTATCCTATCAGTCGATGCATTTTTATAGCCAAGTCATGACGTAAATTTATTTTCTCTCCATTTAGGTTAATTTTACCTTCATTTGTGGTACGATCTACGCATCTAATCTTCAGCATTTCTCTATAGAGGCACATTTAAAAAGATGCTGTTTTATTCTTGTCTGATCTGTTTATACCCACGTTTCACTTTCTTGCAATGCTATACATCACACAAATACCATCAGAAAATACTTCCTAACATTTAAGTTTGTATTAAATGTTCACCAATTTCTCTTTTTCAGAAACACGTTTCCTGCTATTGTCATTTCATATATTTTATCTTCTCTACTCGGTAAGCGATAGCAAAACTCACCTACTAATACCGGTGTTTAATATCATAATGTAATTTCGTCTGCATTGCATCATTTAATTCGACTACAGTCCATTACACTTGTTTCACTTTTCTGATATTCAGAGTGAACTGTAATTTCCACCCACAAGTCTGTAGATGCTCTCTCTAGCCGAACGAAATTAGTAATGAAAGGCAAATAATGCGCGAACCAAGAAACTGATCCTACTGAATTTGATTTTGCATTTTGTCTTAGGTCAAATAGATCGAAATGCAGATGAAGCAGTTGTTGCCTACAATTTATATTCAGTCATCTCTAGCTCCATGTTACCTCATGTTAAGCTTGAAAGAAAAGGATGGAAATAAGTGACACTCAGGTATAAAGTACTGTCGTCAACGAGATAACTGGAAACGGTACACAAGTGTGGATTGCACATAGATGGTGCCTGAAACAGCCTGTAGTCGTTTTAAAGGAATCACCCAAGAATTCACGAAAAATAATTTAGGGACGCTATGGCGTACATGAATATGGTGATAAATAGATATCTGAGCCCTTCTCCTCCAAATGTCTGTGCTCATTTCCACATCACTCGAGCCAATAAAACATAATCCAAATGCAAGAGAAATGGTTATATCTTCTCTACTAGCAATGGTTTCCAAAAAACTGAATTGTTCGTTCGCAAAGTAAATGCATTTATGCTCTGTTGTCCATTTTTCAGATCAAGACTAACGTGAAGCCACATATAAAACATCCCACAGTCGAAATGTCTGCTGCAATCAGTTCCTTCTAACGCTATGTTCGTATTTCGTGTAAAAGATTTAAAATGTGTGGTTTTTTCGGGATTCGAACATTTGACCTCTTTATCCTTAGTCCAATGCCCTATTCGTTGCGCCACCAACCGCTTGCCGAGTACGGTGTACCCGCTTAGTGTCTTGCAGAGGAAATCAGCACTAAGTTTCGCCAAGACTAATTTTAATGTAATTTGGGTCGTAGCTCATGACTGATAATCGACAATATAGTTATAATATGCGGACGCATTTGTTAAAGTTCTTCAATGTCCGTCGTTGCACATATCGCCACTCTAAATGGGTAGAGCATACACGCATCAACTTTCGCATGGCTTCCACTGTCAGCGTTCACAAAACTCCTTTCTATTGTTACTTAAAAGTTTCAATTGCGTTTCCAACACTAAATAGCTTAACTGTTTGCAGAAAAAGTACGTAAACACCTCATAACTGCGGTTTACGCTCCAATAACATGTATAGCTTCGTCTTACTCTTAGTATGCGACGTCACGAGAGCATCAGCCAATAACATAGCGGTTTCGATCACGTGACCAGATCTTGATATTTAATGATTTTTTAAACTTTAATTACATAAAAATAACACATAATTTGTGAGATTATTGCCTGTAAATGCTATTTCAATGTTATAACCAACGAGAATAACAACAATCCGAGCCATATTTTTAACACGGGAAAACAACCTATTGTTCTTGTTGTATTTCACTGACAGATGCATCACTGATACCATTGCATCTGGGAAATTCCAACAGGGCTATGACATCATTACATCTATACCCTATGAAGGTCGTCGCCACCACCCCTCCACTTCCACTGGGGGCACTGGTCGACGTCATCATTCTGTCTGCCAATTTTGTTCGAGTTCAGCCTCTCACCAGTCGAGCAGTTTTAATCTCTTATAACTCCATTCCATCAGCGGCATCATTTGCTGTCTGCAATTTCTCCAGTATAAAATGGCACGATCATCAATCAGCTGAACAGAAGAGGTATGGCAGTACATGTTAATCAATTCTTGTCTTGCTACAACAGTATGGTTACTATTAACAAAACACACCAATCTGCACATTCCGCAGCAATCCAATGTGGTGCGTGGACAGCAGCTAACATTGTACTGCTTCCATCCATGAGTTAGGAAACTACTGTATGTGTATTTCACGGGTGCGATGACCTATAGTGATAAATTAGTGACTGTGTGTCATTGTCTGCAAACAGTATACAATTAACCTGTGTATACTTAGGTTTTGTTATTATCGTTATAGAACATGATCTAGCGCTGGACCAGGATGTGGCTATGTTCTATGATGTTGTATTGCCTCAGCTGTGGCAGGCACTAGCCACAGGAAGTCTTCCTGACCTATCGGACACGTTGTCACTCAACGATGCAATGGCACATCAACAGCAGTAAACATAATAGTCCAAAGAACTTCTAATCGAATGATGTCAGGATTACTGGACCAGGACACGGAGTTTTCCACGACATGTTATTGTCTGGGCCACAGCAGCAGCTTTCTACGTCAAGACAGGACAGTTTATTTGGCCTGCCAAGTAATCTCGAATGAGTGGCTATTACTGTAGTTGTCGATTGTAATATATATTTCTTACTTTTTCAACTGCATATAAATTGTATTTTTTACTTTTTCAACTCTGTCAACCAATAACAGCACACACACTAGCAGGTTAGGAAGTTATAGCAGTTGATCTTCCAGCAGCTAAGTCTGTTGGATGCTGTATCTCGTTTTGAATTGTTAGGAAACTGGTAGTAATACTTGTAGAATTGGCAATTTGGCAGGGCGCCAAAACTGGAAATTGGTAGGACTTCACATCTGGAAACTAGTTGAACTTGTTGTAAAATCGGGAATTTGGGAGGACACTAAATCTAGACGTTGGTAAACTGGCTGTATAATTAGTAATTTAGCGTTGTAACGATATAAATACAATGCATACAGCGCAATTACACCACATATGCCTCAATTACACAACAATAAAGCCTCATTTACGCCACACACATGCCCCACTTACGCCACACATACGCCTGATTTATGCATCAAATACATACACATCACGTAAGCCACCCCCCCCCCCCCACACACACACACAATACATATGTCGATCATACAACACAGTAAGTTACTTCGATAGTTTAAATATAATTAAATAATTACATAGTCTGTAAAAATGTAAGCAGAGCAGCAACAAATCCGGTAACTGGCGAAATTCTCTATCAAATTTGCAGTTTGGTAGAACGCCACATCGGAAACTGGAAATATTTGTAGAATAGGCCAAATTTCAGATGTAGCAACTAAAAAAGAAATTGGAGATGTGCAAATGTATCCATTTCCGTGCAAGCATATATACATTAATATTTGAGTACTGTGGATTAATGATTGCTGAACTACTGCGATTCCTACGCCGTGTAGTGACAGGTAGAGTTAATAAAATGGCGAGGCGAGAATCTTTTATATTGCAGTGTTTGTGATGTCGTAGAATATTCCACAAAAATGGTAAATATTAACGTGTGTGTGTGTATGTGTGTAGAAGAAATATTGAATTTAATAGATGAAAGGAGAAAATATAAAAATGCAGGAAATGAAGCATTCAAAAAGGAATACAGACGTCTCAAAAATGAGATCGACAGGAAGTGCAAAATGGCTAAGCAGGGATGGCTAGAGGACAAATGTAAGGATGTAGAGGCTTATCTCACTAGGGGTAAGATAGATACTGCCTACAGGAAAATTAAAGAGACCTTTAGAGAAAAGAGAACCACTTGTATGAATATCAAGGGCTCAGATGGAAACCCAGTTCTACGCAAAGGATGGAAAGCAGAAAGGTGGAAGGAGTATATAGAGGGTCTATACAAGGGCGATGTACTTGAGGACAATATTATGAAAATGGAAGAGGATGTAGATGAAGATGAAATGGGAGATACGATCCTGCGTGAAGAGTTTGACAGAGCACTGAAAGACCTGAGTCGAAACAAGGCCCCCAGAGTAGACAACATTCCATTAGAACTACTGACAGCCTTGGGAGAGCCAGGCCTAACAAAACTCTACCATCTGATGAGCAAGATGTATGAGACAGGCGAAATACCCTCAGACTTCAAGAAAAATATAATAATTCCAATCCCAAAGAAAGCAGGTGTTCACAGATGTGAAAATTACCGAACTATCAGTTTAATAAGTCACAGCTGCAAAATACTAACGCGAATTCTTTACAGGCGAATGGAAAAACTGGTAGAAGCCGACCTCGGGGAAGATCAGTTTCGATTCCGTAGAAATACTGGAACACGTGAGGCAATACTGACCTTACGAATTATCTTAGAAGAAAGATTAAGGAAAGGCGAATCTACGTTTCTAGCATTTGTAGACTTAGAGAAAGCTTATGACAACGTTGATTGGAATACTCTCCTTCAAATTCTAAAGGTGGCAGGGGTAAAATACAGGGAGCGAAAGGCTATTTACAATTTGTACAGAAAGCAGATGGTAGTTATAAGAGTCGAGGGACATGAAAGGGAAGCAGCGGTTGGGAAGGGGGTGAGACAGGGCTGCAGCCTCTCCCCGACGCTATTCAATCTGTATATTGAGCAAACAGTAAAGGAAACTAAAGAAAAATTCGGAGTAGGTATTAAAATCCATGGAGAAGAAATAAAAACTGTGAGATTCGCCGATGACATTGTAATTCTGTCAGAGACAGCAAAGGGCTTGGAAGAGCAGTTGAACGGAATGGACAGTGTCTTGAAAGGAGGATATAAGATGAACGTCAACAAAAGCAAATCGTGGATAATGGAATATAGTCGAATTAAGTCGGGTGATGCTGAGGGAATTAGATTAGGAAATGAGACACTTAAAGTAGTAAAGGAGTTTAGCTATTTTGGGAGCAAAATAACTGATGATGGTCGAAGTAGAGAGGATATAAAATGTAGACTGGCAATGGCAAGAAAAGCGTTTCTGAAGAAGAGAAATTTGTTAACATCGAGTATTGATTTAAGTGTCAGGAAGTCGTATCTGAAAGTATTTATATGGAGTGTAGCCATGTATGGAAGTGAAACATGGACGATAAATAGTTTGGACAAGAAGAGAATAGAAGCTTTCGAAATGTGGTGCTACAGAAGAATGCTGAAAATTAGGTGGGTAGATCACATAACTAATGATGAAGTATTGAATAGAATTGGGGAGAAGAGGAGTATGTGGCACAACTTGACAAAAAGAAGGGACTGGTGTTAGGACATGTTTTGAGGCATCAAGGGATCACAAATTTAGCATTGGAAGGCAGCGTGGAGGGTAAAAACCGTAGAGGGAGACCAAGAGATGAATACACTAATCAGATTCAGAAGGATGTGGGTTGCAGTAAGTACTGGGTGATGAAGAAGCTTGCACAGGATAGGATTGCACGGAGAGCTTCATCAAACCAGTCTCAGGACTGAAGACCACAACAACAACAACAAATATTCGATGTGTTGTCTGTAAGCATTACAAAGCGTGACTACTGTCCATAGTTTGCTTTATTGCTCAGTAAATCGATAAATACAGTGGAAAAGCACCATTTATCTGTAATGTGATTCATCCTGTGACGTTACACTCCCACCAGATGCGTAGGTCACACACTGTCGATGGCATCATCACCTCACCCACCAAAACTGCCAGCTGATCTACCTCCTGCAGATAGCCCTCTAGATGGGTAAGAAAAACTCCAATTTATAATTCATTTTAGCCCCCAGAAGACTGTGTGTTTCAACACCACTTATTAATGCATACCTGTAAATTAACATAGAGTGACTGTAAAACGCTGAGATGTTGTGCAGCTAGTCACCTATACACTGAGTGCATTTTATTAGACACTGTGTACCCCAACCTCTCGCATATCGCCAGCTTTGCCGGATGCACAAAGAGTTGCCACTAGCCTTGATGATGTCTATCAGATACCATGTGTGGCCAGCATTCCTCTTGACACAGTGCACTCTCATTCCAGTTTAGCGATACGCAAATCACACAAACTATCAATATCAAGATATGCATGATATAACTACATCTACTGCTGGATGCAGAATGCCTTCGATATGCACACAAAGTGCGGAATAGTGGTTCATTGTATACTGTTGTGATGGTGTTGCATCACAATCTATATAAAACACGAAGACTTTGTGACACTTCTGAGCAATTAGCAAGTGTTATAGCCTGATAGTTGTAGTGGAACATATGTATATGTAAACACTGGGCTATTTTAACATTCCCATAGTAAAACAGGCATCCCTCATATTTTCTTGTGATAATAATACCCCATATCTATTACTCTAACATGAGAAGTGTCCCAGGCTTATGAACAATTCCCATATTTTGCAGTAACACAACGAAAATCCAAAGCATGTTATGCAAGTAGTAAATAATTATAGATTATAGATAATTGGACCCATGTTGACATAACGATAGTGAGCTCCAAAATTTACACAAGTAATCTTATCTGTTGTAGTGGCAGAGCACTTAGCTAACACATAGAAAATACACATCATGACAATGGGATGCGTCATGTCTGCTCGACATGTTAACTCCTTGGTGTATCTATAGCGTCATCAGTAAGACAGCTGAGTCTCTGGAGGTGTACAACTATTATTTGCATTCCCTTAGTTACTGTCATCGAGACAACGAGCCTTACTGGGGCTTGTCTGTCTTCTTTTCCCAATTGCAGTTTATATTTTTCCTTCATAGCAGTTGTCTGCATCATATACTCCAATTTCTAGTTTCTTGACTTTGATGGTCTCCTTTCTCAGTTTTCTTTTTCGTCTACATGACACATTAATATTGCTCAGGGTGTATTACCCTAGTAAACAAAATTGAGAACACAATTAAATGCCACACAGTAACTGTTCCGTTATTCGTTGACTGATGTT
Source organism: Schistocerca serialis cubense (assembly GCF_023864345.2). NCBI lineage: Eukaryota > Metazoa > Arthropoda > Insecta > Orthoptera > Acrididae > Schistocerca > Schistocerca serialis. The sequence goes on along the minus strand of NC_064640.1, from coordinate 929,087,922 downwards.
ATGAGGAAGTGATTGCACAGATTACAGTGCAACACGTCATAAAATAATGTTTATAGGTCATTGCACAGGTTCAGACACACGATCCATTCTATTCCCAGCTTTAATATTCCATTTTGGCATAAACTAGTAGGTATCCATTCTTTTGCTAAACCACTACTTCTGTGCACATGAGTAGGTGTGCAACATGTAATTTACCACATTTGGATTCTGTGTAATCAACTACTGTAAGCAGATCCAGATGTGAATGGAGCGTGTGAAACAAATTTTTCATGTTTCCCTCAATGCAGTAAACGGTATCAATTCCGACATTTTCAACCGACACTCCAACGTATGGCTGTCTGCAGCTATTACAGCCGGCAAAAGCACCACCTTCCCAGCGGCTTCCTTTATTAGTGTTAAGAGAAAGGACAATCTCTATTAAGAGTGCAAGTGACCTTAAAGGTCAGGCAGCTACAGTTAAAAAACTTGTACATAATGTGAAGGACAATCAAACAATTTACAATCATAAATGATAAAGAGTCTGTATTAACATTAAGTGAAAGTCCAAATCTGCTTCAGCTGTTTATTGTGTTGTCACTGTATGACAACCGGTGTCATACCCTGGAGGTGTATCTTCATGTCATATCTGCATATAGAATAAAACTACATAAGCACTAGTAGTCAACTTAACCTGCCAAACGAAGCACGCACTAAAGCGATGTACTCACAATAGTAACACTACATGTGCCAAGGTAAAAGTGCACGTAAAAACGTGTCACTCCTCGGCGAAACCTTGGATGAAACAGTAGATAGGCATCCGATACGATCAATGGATGATCGCTAATACATCTCCAAAACACAGTCATAAGACGAGCCCAGACAACACATGACAATTCACGTATGAGCACAAAACATTGCAGAATGAACGTAACGTAAATTAAAATACAGTGTCTGTGGAACATAAAAGAGAAGAAACTTACCATTGTCAAAACCTGTGGGAGCAACAAAGAATTAAAAGACACACAGTCTTTCGGAGTCGTCAACATACTAAACTATATTAGCATGCATCAAATAGAACGACACATGACAGTGCTGGCCACACACTGAGTACTGTGAAGCCGAGCATGTGCCTGCCTTCACAGGTTGAAAATCGTGACGTCTAGCACAGTGTTAAATAAGATCCATCATATGGTCTGTATATTTTCCATGTTAATTTGGATTGTTTAAAAAATTGATCTAGCATTACTTGGCACCATTCTAGATGTTCTGTTTTTATATTTTTATATGTCACACATCTTTTTATATATTTTTTATATTTTTATTGGTTTAATATATTTTGCCATCAAGGACTAGGACTTCAGTCGAGTTCTATCATCTTGTTCTGGATGGAAGTATGTAGTTCAGTCTCTTTGTCTTTAAGTAATTTTAAGTGTATCTTACCTCTCATGAGTGGAATGGTTATATTTTCTGTCCCCTGTACTGAATCTGGGTGTCCTTTTAATTTAGTTTCTGCCGCTAGATGTCACGATGTTCAACTCGCGATGGGTGGCAAGTGCTTGGCTTCACAGTACTCAGTGTGTGACTAGCTCTGTAACGTGTAGTTCTATTTGATGCGTGTCAATATATTATGGTATGTTGACGACTCCCAAGGATTGTGTTTACTTTAATACTTCGTTTTTAGGCACAATTGTACCATGAAATTCGTGGTACATGAAGAGTTAGTTTTGTGAGTCCATCGCTTTAGTGTCTACTTTGTTCAGTAGGTTATGTTGACTACTGGTGATTTTACTTACTTACGTAGTTTTATTCTATATGAAGATATTACCCGAAGACATACCTCCAAGGTATGAAACCAGTCGTCATACAGTGATCACGCAATAAACAGCTATTTCAGATTCGGACTTTCACTTAATATTTGTATAGATCATTTTACTTTCTCTGACTTTAAATTGTTTGATTGTCCTTCGCGTTATCTATTAAGAGTCCTTGTCTGCATGACATGGGAATGTGAAGAATAGTTTTACATCTCTAGAGACCCAACTGCGATTCTGGCAAAGGAGTCAATGTGTCAAGAACACTTAATACTTTTCTATCAAGAGTTTCTAAACTGGTTACATGCCCATAAAACCTCTTTTCGACATGTTAGCTTAGTGCTCTCACACTACAACAGATAATACTGTATGTGTAAATGAGCTACAGCTCCACCACAATGTGCTAATATGAAAATACCCGCGATTGCCCATCACGTTCGAGTCAATGTGCAATTATGTATCACCTGCGTAACATGCTTTGCATTTTCGTGCGGTGTTATGTGCAAAATATGGGAACTGTTCATCAGCCTGGAACACTTACCAGGTTATATTAATAGATGTGCGGTACAGTTATCTAGAGAAAATATGATGAGAAACTCTTTTACTGTGCTGATGGAAAACTAGTCCATTGTTTACGTACACATATGTCCAAACAACAGTTATTGGACAGAATCGCTATCTGCTTCAACAAACATGCCAGAGAGTATTTGTGTTTCAATATGGACTGTGATGCAGCACTATCCCCACAGCATACTATGAACTACTATTCTGTACTTTACGTGCAAATCACAAATTTTTCAGTTCTAGCAATAGGTTTAATTTTCACATAAATATCTTGATACTCGTAGTTTATGTGATCTGCATACGATGAACCACTATTCCGCACTTTGTGTGCATATCGAAGGCCTTCTACATCGAACAGTAGATGTAGTTACATCGTTGATATTGATAGTTTATGTGATTTGCATATCGCTAAGTTAGAGCGAGAGGGCAATGCGTCAAGAATTGCCCCAGCCTCATGTAGTATCTGAGGCATATTGTTAAGGCTAGTAACATATCTGTGTGCATGTGGCATAGTTAGTTAGTTGAGACGAGCAGGGAGACTGCAGTGTCTGGTGAAATGCAGTCAGTACAGAGCTCACCAGTTGTGTGACAGCCTTTTGTTGTATAGTCTCTCTATTTTCATTTAGAGGTATTTGTTAAGATATGGTGCTGACATGTACGTGCATGTAGGATGCGCGTTATTCCAGCATTCTGGGGAAAAAGCATTATAAAATGATGTTTTGCTTACCCATCTTGAGACCCATCTGCAGGGGTTAATTCACCTGGCAATTTTTGCTGGTGAGGCGATTATGACGTCACCACGACAACATAGTTCTAAAAGTTTGTTGAGAGCGTCACATGGCAGGGTGAAACACATTGCAGAAACGTGGAGTTTTTTTGCTGTAGGTATCGCTTTACTGGTAGATGATGTAAAAGATGGGCAGTGGTCATGCTTTGTAGTGCTTACAGAGAACACATCAACTCGTTGGTGGGTAGAGAAAGTTGGCCTTTCTTTCTACAGCACATTATAGTCGAGGCAATGACCCTGATCATGGTAAAGGTAGCCATACATTTGCTCAAAAGGAGATGAGTTATCTTATCGTCAGGCAGCTAAGTCTACAAATTTTTCATGCTTGCATTGTGACGTATTCCTTCACGGTTTACAGCTCATCACAGTCGACAAAAGAGACTGTGGACATGCTGACATCATTTATGGTGCACCTGCATTGCAGTATTATAATAACTTCTTTCTCCCATATATACGATCATACCGTTACAAATAGTAGCGTAACATATGAAAGAGATCAACCATGTGCTGCAAGGCATGGTACAAAAGTGCCTCCATTTCCTCATTAAATAATTAAAGCTATAGATGGGTGGAAAACAGTTTGTGAGTGATAAATCGATTCTTTTATTTCTGAAGATTTACAAAGTAACATTGCCTGACTGTATAGCGCAAAAAAATATATATCTCCTGCTGCTTCAGTATAGCACTTGTGTAGTAGCATAGACTCTAGTTTACATATGGCAGTAGACAGCATTTCGTCCTGAAAAGCTGAAGTTTGCAAAAGCACTTAGTCAATACTTTAAGCAGTCATCGTCTTGGTAGATAGGCATGTTTGTAGGAAGAGCAAATATTGGAGCTGCACAATCAACATGTATGTCGCAAAATACTCCAATATACATGATCTCTAATACACGTTCACAACACCTAAACAATTAATATAAAGTTTCTATACAGTTCTGTTATTTGTAGAGAGCCTACAGAAAATGTTCAGTACTTGGTTGCAAGGGACAAAAGCCATTAATAATCTTAAAACTGGCTGCCATTTCTAGGATCAGTCTCACACACAGTTCGCCTAGAGTACTAACACTTTTTGTAGAGTCAAAACACACACACAGACACACACACACACACCACACATCATAATTTCTAATTGCTATTTGACTAACACTTTCACAAACTATGTTATACATTATTCTAATACTGTTGAAGTACCTTAGTGTGATGTATGTACAATGTACCATACGTATAGTACCTGTGAAGTGTATATACAGTGTGAGTGGGGAGACTTGTGGCATGAATGAATCCTATGTTGGCATAATTGTGGCTTAATTGTGGTGTAATGCAAGCTTATGTGCTGTAATTGTGATGTATGTAACGTATGTATGGACAATTACCAATTATACAGCCTGTTTACCAGTTCCCAGTTTGGTGTCCACCAAACTGCCAATTTTACAACCAGTTATACCAGTTTTCAGAAATGGTGTCCTACCAATTTGCCAATTTCCGGATTTAGTGTCCTACCAAAGCACCAATTTCACCACTTTCCGGGTTTGGTGTCCCACCAATTTCCCAACTGCGTAATCATTTCTACAAATTTCCTATCAATTTAAAAACCTGATGACAGTTGCGAGATTCAGCTGCTGTAAGGCCAACTGCTAGCGCTTTATATATTGCATTTGTGAGTGGTGTTATTGCTTGATAGAGTTCAGAAAAAGAGATATATATATATATATATATATATTTGAGCAATAGCCACGCATTATCATGCTATATTCCTCCTCATTACTTGACAGTCCAAATAAACTGTCCTGTCTTGTTGCAGAAGGTTGGTTTGTTTGGGGAAGGAGACCAGACAGCGAGGTCATCGGATTAGGGAAGGACGGGGAAGGAAGTCGGCCGTGCCCTTTGAAAGGAACCATCCCGGCATTTGCCTGGAGCGATTTGGGGAAATCACGGAAAACCGAAATCAGGATGGCCGGACGCGGGATTGAACCGTCGTCCTCCCGAATGCGAGTCCAGTGTCTAACCACTACGCCACCTCGCTCGGTTGTTGCAGAAGGCTGCTACAGTTGCTCAGGTTATAGTAGGTCGTGAATCACCTCTGTACCCTGGTGCAGCAGTTCTGCCAGCATTCAATTACGAGCTCTTTGCGCGACAGACAGTTGTTGTTGTGATTGTGTCAGTCCACAGTTGAGTGACAACAGGTATGACAGGTTGGAAGGACATCCTGTGAATAGTAGCTGCCACTGCTGAGGCAATACTACATCACAGAATGCATCCATGTCCTGTTCCAACAGTAAATCAAGGTCTCTAACAATTACAACAAAACCTGTGTACAAACACATTAAGTAAATAGTGCGTACAGAGAATGTCATAATGTTATGAATTCATCACAATAGGTCAGCTCATCTGCAAAATACATGTGCAGTAGTTCTCTAAGTCATGGATGGAAGCAGTACAATGTTAGCTGCTGCCCTCATGCCACGCTGGAGTGCTGTGTTCTGTGCAAACAAACTGATGGGTTTTGCTAATGACAAAATGACAGCCATATTGTTGTAACAATAAAAGAATCGAAAAATACGTAGTTTCAGACTTTTTTATGTCCAGCTGACTGCTGCTAGCAGTATTTCATACTGAACAAAGTACAGATGGCAAATAACGGTCCTTACACACTGGACGTGTGTGACAGCAGACGACAACACTTTGAACTGAAAGATGTGGTAAATACCCTACCATGGGATCACTATAATGTTTAGTTAACTTTGAAATTGGTTTTAGAAATGAGATTCAAACGAATTTAATTGTGGGAATAAAACCGATTACTTTGGTAATTCTCATCGACAAGTGCACACTACTCTGTAACGTAGATCAGCAGTAGTGCCCACATGTATTTTGCAATGTTTTACAATCAGCTTTTTCTTTTAATTTAATGCATGCTGCAAATATCCAACTATGCTGATCTACTAACACGTATTTTATTTCAGTAATAATGAGCTACATGTATCTTGATAATTAATACAGATGGGTCAGATGTGGAAATATTTAATTTGAAGGTCCATTGTGCTTGCAAAGTGTGGTACAACAATCAAACGCAAGTCATCCACAAGTGCTGCTCAATCTTCTAAATTTTATCAATAGCACCAATATACAAGACTGTTTTATGTGTGATAGAAGAATTAATATAAGACCGTAATGCCAAGTGTGTTTTGCACTTGAAATCTTACGTGTTTTGAAAAATGATACAATTCTATTTTTGGTGCAAGATTATAATTATAGTTTACTACCTGAAATTATACTTGCATATTATGATAAGACACTTTTTTCAGTCGTTTTAGATGTTAAATTAATGTTGTCAAACTTAACAAAAGTCATAGAACAATTCTGATGTGGGTTCACTCTTTCTTGCACCATGTATAGTACAGATATCAAACTACAGGCATTCATTCACAAGTGCTGTTAGGCCTGTGTGTATGTGTGTGTGTGTGTGTGCGTGTGTGTGTGCTGCCGTATTTTATATGTGTAAGTAGTACAATATACACTCTTTCTCCAAGTATTGGACGAAAGCTTTAGAACTTGACGAAAAAAAGAGTCCGATAGTTAAGATACTTTTGGGCAATGATGGCTACGGAGTGATTAGCTTCTCCATTTTAAAAATACTGCACTGAGATTGGCTGTGTTGGGGGAGGGTGATGTGAAGGGAAGGAGATGGGAGGGAGAGGGGTAGGGGGCGTGATGATGTTGTGGGTGTTCGTGTGATGTGCACGTGTGATCTTTATCATCGTGCTCAACGTCGAATTGTATTCAGAAACCGCACTGCGGTACTACTCTTTTCTTTTCTGCTGTAGTATTTTCTACCATGGTCTTCCGGTAACTGAGAAAAAGTTAAATGAGATTTCACTCTCTTATGTGATACAATTCATTGAAAAAACAGAAGAATCATTAAACTGTTTTAATTTGGCTGTAAGATATTCAGTAGACATCGCAGTGTTTGTGTGTAAACATCAGTACCAGTGAATGCGTTACTTTCTTAGAATACTGTCTGCTGGTGCCTGTGATCGACATTTGTAGCTTATACTTTGGATGCTTGCATAAATGTGATACGTGCATCAAACGTTACTTTATTTTATATGTAATGTATGTGAGGAAATATAAGATTTAATTATGTAGTTATTATCAAGGGAACAGAAATACACTCAGCATACAGCCAAACGAACTGTTGAAAGAGAAAGTATTTTTTTCTGAGTACCATACGAAAATAAAAATAGACAAGTAGGTGATTAAAAATTGTAAGACAGCAACGGTAAATAGACGCTACCAACATGGATGCGCCACGCGAAACACAGAGTATGCCCCTATGGGAAGAAAAAGCTCTGGGTAGGCCGTTCTACACTGTGGCCATCAAATAGCCGTTGTTTTTGCCACTAGTACTAATAATAGAAGCTTACATCTTGTCAATAAACTTTAAGACAGACATGTGGACTCATTCGACGTACCAGTCACCACCAAAAGAAAGCGATACCTTGACTTCCGCGAACGAAAGCAGTAAAGATTACTTTTTTCCTATTAAAAGCATCGATCAGTATTCATTTTTTGAAATAAATCGAAAGGACAACAAAACACTTATACTCGAAAAGAACCTATTGGAAAAAATACACTAAAACATGTGCATGAAACAGGCGATGACTAAAAATTGCCATGATTGTTCATATAAATTAAGTCACTAAAAGCTATTTTATTCCAATGACGAAAGAATTTCTTAGGAACTTGTGAAGGGAAATATAAATACTAGAGTTTCACAAATAGTAAAGCTAGAGATCGAAAAGTTCTCCAAGGGAATAATGAAATTTTTTAAACAGTTTTAGAAATTTCTTGATATTCATTAAAAATCATCATCTCGGATAATTATTACGATGTCACTGTCACTTCAGCTTTTTATAACAACGGGGTAATAAACGATTACGAGTGTGGTGAAACATGTTTGACGAATACCTCTGCGTCTATTCAATTCCAATATATCCGTATTACCTTGTAGTTGCTGCTTGAGTCTTGAAAACCTAGAAAATATATTCGGGATACTTTATGCACTTCTTGAGCTAACGTCGTTCTTACGGAAGTGCAGAATTAGACGGCAGAAGTTGCGTGACGAAATGAATTACACCGTTAATGGACGAACATCATCGATGATTAGTATGAGCTCTTCTTCGACAAACCTCATTTTAATTCACAAGTTTTAATTCATTTGATCCGGAACCTTAGAGGAAGAGTGTTACGTCCCTTTCATTCATACGTGCTGTATAATGGAGTTTAGCGTCTCTAATTCTACCATTGTTGTTTTGAAACTAAGTTCTTCCGAGACCTCGATCATTCATTTGTTCTTGAGTATAATAATAAAATAAAATACTACGAAGAAATGTTAGAAAAGTAGCATAGGCACTCAAAACTAATTATGATTCTAAGAAATGATAATATGCTAAAGATCGACAAACCAATGTGTAATAGCAAAGTGTTTAATAGCAAGTTCTTTATGAGATCGAGAACTTCATGAGAGGGTTTTCAAATGTACTCTGCTGTGTACCTGTTTGTAGCTGCAGCAGAAAGATTTATGCTGCACTCTTAATGGAGGTGCCTGTTCACTACGTCAGTGGGTGTATAATTTTCCAGTCTCACGCCTCTTAACTCTTCATGAGAACGTAAAAGTTTGTGTACATGAACGAACGTACGAAGGCACACGGGTTGATTAGCACATTTGCAAGTCGCTGTATTCGCACTATAAAGACCAAATGCTACAGGAGTGCCTCAAACGTGTTATATAAACACGATAAACTTTGTTGTTCTAACTATCTGTCAGTTACCTGTCTCATTCGCCAGAAACGTGCTCCGAGTAGGGCAAGAGGGAGCATAATGGCCACTTGAATCCCACTGTCAGGTTTTGTGTGGTTTTGAGACTCTCTGATATTAGGTAAGTCCTCACATTAAGTAATTACTACAAAATTGCGAAACAAGTTTGATGTTATAACTTAACTGTTTTGAGATATTGGTTGCTTGGTTTCAGATTCCCATATCGATGAAACCTTCAACGCTGGCAGTTGCCAACTAACGGCTAATTTTGAGGAGTGACTTATGAGCAGGCAATATGCTCGCCTCTGTGGCCAATATGAATTGATGCTTTTTCTTTTTCCGTTTTTGCTCTTGTTTATATGAACAAATATTGAACGTCACTCTAGATAACGATCCATAATAATAATATTAATAGTTGTGATAGTTATCGTAATAATTATTACTACATAATACAAGCAGATTAAAACTGAAGAAACTGCAAAAAGGTGGGAATTTAAGGAGATGGGACCTGGATAAACTGACTAAACCAGAGGTTGTACAGAGTTTCAGGGAGAGCATAAGGGAACAATTGACTGGAATGGGGGAAAGACATACAGTAGAAGAAGAATGGGTAGTTCTGAGGGATGAAGTAGTGAAGGCAGCAGACGTCAAGTAGGTAAAACGACGAGGGCTAGTAGAAATCCTTGGATAACAGAAGAAATATTGAATTTAATTGATGATAGGAGAAAATATAAAAATGCAGTAAATGAAGCATGCAAAAATTAATACAAACGTCTCAAAAATGAAATCGACAGGAAGTGCAAAATGGCTAAGCAGGGATGGCTAGAGGACAAGTGTGAGGATGTAGAGGCTTATCTCACTAGGGGTAAGTTAGATACTACCTACAGGAAAATTAAAGATACCTTTGGAGAAAAGAGAACCACTTGTATGAATATCAAGAGCTCAGATGGAAACCCAGTTCTAAGCAAAGAAGGGAAATCAGAAAGGTGGAAGGAGTATATAGAGGGTCTATACAAGGGCGATGTACTTGAGGACAATATTCTGGAAATGGAAGAGGATGTAGATGAAGATGAAATGGGAGATACGATACTGTGTGAAGAGTTTGACAGAGCACTGAAAGACTTGAGTCGAAACAAGGCCCCAGGATTAGACAACATTCCATTGGAACTACTGATGGCCTTGGGAGAGCCAGTCCTGACAAAGCTCTACCATCTGGTGTGCAAGATGTATGAGACAGGCGAAATACCCTCAGACTTCAAGAAGAATATAATAATTCCAATCCCAAAGAAAGCAGGTGTTGACAGATGTGAAAATTACCGAACTATCAAGTGGTTCAAATGGCTCTGAGCACTATGGGACTCAACTGCTGTGGTCATCAGTCCCCTAGAACTTAGAACTAATTAAACCTAACTAACCTAAGGACATCACACACATCCATGCCCGAGGCAGGATTCGAACCTGCGACCGTAGCAGCAGCGCGGCTCCAGACTGGAGCGCCTAGAAGAGCACGACCACCGCGGCCGGCACCGAACTATCAGTTTAATAAGTCACAGCTGCAAAATACTAACGCGAACTCTTTACAGTCGAATGGAAAAACTGGTAGAAGCCGACCTCGGGAAGATTAGTTTGGATTCCGTAGAAATGTTGGAACACGTGAGGCAAAACTGACCCTACGACCTATCAAGACGCTAGATTAAGGAAGGGCAAACCTACGTTTCTAGCATTTGTAGACTTAGAGAAAGCTTTTGACAATGTTGATTGGATTACTCTCTTTCAAATTCTGAAGGTGGCAGGGGTAAAATACAGGGAACGAAAAGCTATTTACAATTTGTATTTGAAAGACGAACAGATACGCAATTCGGACGTCTCCGACGACTAGCGAACTAGTGACTGCAGCTTCTTTCATTAAAACAGGTCTCTTTATCCCTCTGGATACCATTATATGATTTGAGTTAACTTATTAAACATAACTTTAGCACCTAATTTCTTTAATGTGAATTAGAATGTTTACAGATACGGAATGAGCTGCCTGAAATCGCGTACATTTGAAAGCTGGCTCCACTGCTTTCGAGCACTTGGAAACTGCTGCAAGTTGATCGGTTAAGCGATGATTCTGAAGTATTTAAGTACTGTCCATTCCCGAAGACGCTGTTCCCTTTTAGAAAAGACTGACCTGCAAGCAGATCGGCCATATGATTGTGAGTGGTGTGTCACTAGTAGGCCCAGGCGTCATATGCTTAGGAAGCATTTAAGTGTGTGGTTTTGCATCATACACATATCACTTTACGTCTTGTCTGAAAGTGGACCTAAACTATTGCGAAAGATCTCTCCTGTCGAAATACCTTCAACATTCAGTGAACGATCAATGCAGATGAATTAGGACTAGGAATAATTGTATCCCTGAATAGTGCTAAGGCTGTTATGGGTGGAAGAGAAATGTGTGCCTAGTGTGAATGCCAGCGGGCGCATTCAGCGTGTCGAACATGTCATTCCAGCAGCAACTGAAGGCATTTGTTGCAACCATTTTCAGATTGTTTCCCATATTGGAACAAAAGCTGCCTTGACTTCTTCAACTGACTGGGAGAGAACAATAAAAAATTCTGTCTTAATCATGACGCTGCAGTGAAGTTCAAACTCTGCAACAGTGTTACACAAATAATGACGGGCCTCTGCTTTCAAACCCATTAGAAAACCTGAACCATAAAGCTTCTTTGCGCCACTAGATGTACGCCACAGGGAGCCTCTAAACGGCGCATCTGTTTCGTATGTATGTAGCTGACTCTGTATGAAACGGACAATAACTTTTATCTATTGACTCTGCAGTCAGATGGCTAAACGTTGCGATTGAGGGCTCGAAACGCTTGTATCAAACGACAAGAAATGTTCGAATAAGTGGCAAGATCAAGACAGTAGCGATATGGTGTAGAAGAGTTCTGAGAAATATTTAGATTTTCAAACACCACTGAAATTTGCCTAAACCCAGAACCTGATAGTAGCAGTTCCTTCAGAAAGAACCTAAATGTTTACTCAAAAAGCAGGGTTCATTGTGTAGGTGGTTGTGCATTTGCAGCAGAAGACAACAATCTCAAATACATTGGGAAAGAAACGAAGCAAGCGTGTGTAACGGTTTGGATAAGAATAAACGTCAACGACAGGATGAAAATTGTTGCTCGATCCCTTATTATAGAAAGATGCTGTAAGTTCATCAAAGACCCACTGTGAAAATTTCGTGAACAGGTTTTCAGGATAAACCTGCGAATATTCTTCAGACCATTATGTATCGAACCCATAGAGACCACGAAGGTAAAATTAGCTTTGGCACTGAATCAATAGTTTACCAACGCTCCAAATGGGAACGAAACTGGAAGATCCATTAGATATGGTGCAACAAACAAGTACTATCTGCCACACACTTTATAGTGATTTGCAAAAGGCAGATTTAGATATAGAACAACACTTCGATTTCATCAACTGTTATGTTATTCATATATATGTACGATATAACTGTATTTTGTAACCGACTATGATTGGTATCCAGTGCCATGGTAAGGTGATTATGTTGCTTGTGGACAATTTGAGGAATTCCGGTAATACGTGTAGCTTTCTAAGACTGTTTACAGTTGACATAATTTCTTACAGGAAAACAGGCTGTCTCATTAGCAGTGTTGTGTGATTCCAAAGAATTTGCAAAAAGTTAGTGCTCAGTCAGATGTAAACATAAGGACATACGGTTCATTGTGCATACTCCGATGACAGTCGCCTTTATTGTTCAAGTACAGCGTCAGATATAATTGCAAAGAAAGGCATGTGCCACCATTTGAAGAGCTATAGATAGGTCTATCTGTTTTATAGAGGGAGTAATCTTTAATAACAGAAACTCAGCATTCAGCGATACTTGTCTGTTTGGGACTAAATTTCACTTAAGTTTAGCTGATAAAGTTGAAAAAGCTACTAGAAAAAACATGCAGTACTGCTTACATTTGAATGGCAAGGGATGGTTAATTAGCAACATCCCAATGCAGGTAAATTTACACAAGACAAACGTAATGAAAATATTAAAGAGTTAAAGACAACCGCTGGAAACAGTAAAGTGAAATGATAAGATCTCAAATAAGAAGGTGCTTGGAAGAGTTGAGGTGAAAATATCGGAACTAGTTGTGATCCGGAAAAGGGACGTGTAGAGTGTAAAACTACAGATACGGTAGTTTTTTTCCTAGTAGCTTTGGTCAGTTAAGGTCTCACCCACGTTACTTGCACGTTAGATGTGTTGCATACCTGCCGAGTGTTAACTTATGACAATCGCTTCCTTTACTTACGTGATCAGTGTCTTTTTAAATTCCCGTAGAAACCAGAAGCGGTGAATGTCTAGAAAATAATTAGTGGCATATAAAGGACTACGTAATCTAAAGAACACTTTTGTTACACATAGTTTTCCCCTGTTACTTAAGAATAAACAGTATTTATAGAACCGGGTTCCCGGGTTCGATTCCCGGCGGGGTCAGAGACTTTCTCTGCCTCGTGATGACTGGGTGTTGTGTGATGTCCTTGGGTTAGTTAGGCTTAAGTAGTTCTAAGTTCTAGGGGACTGATGATCGTAGATGTTAAGTCCCATTGTGCTCAGAGCCATTTGAACCATTTTTTTAGTATTTATAGCGAAACCTGAAATTTTCAATGTTTATTCAGGTTTTATTCGACAGTTGTTGATTTGTAACGTGAAAAAAGGGATGTTGTAGTAAAAATAAAGAAAACAATATAGATCTATCATATAGCACTGGCAAACGCAGTTTTCTTTAAAAAAAAGGTAAAATTAGAAAACCTCAAAACAAAAATATACGAAACACCGCTTCAATACTTCGTCAAACTATTAGAAAACATGTTTCTGTTATTCATAAACAACTTCCGCATTTATCACTAACAACAGGAAACTCTTGCCTTTGGTCAAGCGAAGAACGTTCTATTGAGTAGAAAATAAGAACAATATTGTTTTAAAATGTTTGTCCAAGTGAACTTTACTTGCGTCAAAAACAATTGTTACATAAAAGTGCAGCAGTTACGCTATCATCTAATTTTTATTACTTATAAAATGCAATTTATATTCTGTACAGATATAAAATACACAATGGACTCACACTGAATCAAATGCGCCGGCCGCGGTGGTCTAGCGGTTCTAGGGCTCAGTCCGGAACCGCGTGACTGCTACGGTCGCAGGTTCGAATCCTGCCTCGGGCATGGATGTGTGTGATGTCCTTAGGTTAGTTAGGTTTAAGTAGTTCTAAGTTCTAGGGGACTGATGACCACAGATGTTAAGTCCCATAGTGCTCAGAGCCAATTAAATGCGGTTCTAATTACATGCAAAACAAACAACCAAAGAAACAAAAAAACGAAGAGAAGTCGTCGGCTCCCGGTTTCTCTCTTACTCATTCATTTATGTTTTCTTCCCTATCAATGCTAAAAATACTGCCGGTTATCCTGCCACTTACTACGTCATTTGTGTACTGCACCAGAACTACTAAACCGTAGTTTTGTTAGAGCGCAACCCTACGATCGCTTATTACACAAGACGCAGCTCGAGAAGCAAATGTCTCTTGCACAGCTATCACGAGGACACGTTACGACTCCAAGAAGAGAAACAGAAAAATATAGTAGAAGTATACAACACCCCTTGAACTGGAAGTAGATGGAACACTTAATAACGACAACAACAACAACAACAAAAACAGCAACAATAATAATGATAATAATAACAACAATAACAAATATGATAATAATTAGTAAATAAACGACAATCGGAAATTATTCGGGACAGTGCTGCGCATCATGTAAAGAGCTCCTTCTAAAGCAAATGATTTCATAGAGGAACCCCCATATTTCCTATCAGGTAATGTACAAATACCCATCCTCTTTTTTTTCTATGTGGTGTCTGTGAAGTGATTTCGTTTCCGAAGAACGATATTTCATCTAGAATCACATATTTGGCTCTCTCTCACAAGGGATCCTAGATCCGGTCCCCTAGGCGTTCAGGCATTCCGTAGACACATGATTATCTTACCGATTCCTGAGGTTTTAATGACATAACGAAACGTACATAAACAGGACACACTAGGCTGAGTCCAAAGTAGTATCCTAAATGGATAGCGGGCAGCGCTCACATCTAATAAAGCGGTGGTCGGTGACAAGCGTGACTTAGAAACCACGCCCAACATTTATACAGCCAGGTCAACGGGGGCAACTTGTTGCTCACAGGAAGTTAAGTCGTGCGTGTGGGGCACGCTTGACAGCATTCACCTACGCTTTAGTGTCATAAATGGTATGTATTCCGAATTCCTGTGAAATTTGCATGTTAATGAAAGCCTTCACAATACACAAGTATCTGTATGAAATCGGGACACTCATTTTCTTATGATAATACCGAACCGGTAAGATATCTTGGTTCTAACAACACTACTGGCCATTAAAATTGCTACACCACGAAGATGACGTGTTGCAGACGCGAAATTTAACCGACAGGAAGAAGATGCTGTGATATGCAAATGATTAGTTTTTCAGAGCATTCACACAAGGTTGGCGCCGGTGGCGACACCTACAACGTGCTGACATGAGGAAAGTTTTAAACCGATTTCTCACACACAGTTGACCGGCGTTGCCTGGTGAAACGTTGTTGTGATGCATCGTGTAAGGAGGAGAAATGCGTACCATCACGTTTTCCACTTTGATAAAGGTCGGATTGTAGCCTATCGCGATTGCGGTTTATTGTATCGCGACATTGCTGCCCGCGTTGGTCGAGATCCAATGACTGTTAGCAGAATATGGAATCGGTGGTTTCAGGAGGGTAATACGGAATGCCGTGCTGGATCCGAACGGCCTCGTATCACTAGCAGTCGAGATAACAGTCATCTTATCCGCATGGCTGTAACGGATCATGTATCCACGTCTCGATCCCTGAGTCAGGAGATGGGGACGTTTGCAAGACAACAACCTTCTGCACGAACAGTTCGACGACGTTTGCAGCAGCATGGACTATCAGCTCGGAGACCATGGCTGTGGTTACCCTTGACGTTGCATCACAGGCAGGAGCGCCTGCGATGGCGTACTCAACGACGAACCTGGGTGCACGAATGGCAAAACATCATTTTTTCGGATGAATCCAGGTTCTGTTTACACCATCATGATGGTCGCATCGGTGTTTGGCGACATCTCGGTGAACGCACATTGGAAGCGTGTATTCGTCATCTCCATACTTTCGTATCACCCGGCGTGATGGTATGGGGTGCCATTGGTTACACGTCTCGGTCACGTCTTGTTCGCACTGACGGCACTTTGAACAGTGGACGTTACATTTAAGATGTGTTACGACCCGTGGCTCTACCTTTCATTCGATCCCTGCGAAACCCTACATTTAAGCATCATAATGCACGACCGCATGTTGCAGTCCTGTACGGGGCTTCCTGGATACAGAAAATGTTCCACTGCTTCCCTGGCCAGCATATTCTCCAGATCTCTCACCAACTGAAAACGTCTGGTCAATGGTGGCCGAGCAACTGGCTCGTCACAATACGCCACTCGCTACTCTTGATGAAGTGTGGTATCGTGTTGAAGCTGCATGGACAGCTGTACCTGTACACGGCATCCAAGCTCTGTTTGACTCAATGCCCAGGCGTATCAAAGCCGTTATTACGGCCAGAGGTGGTTGTTCTGGTTACTGATTTCTCAGGCTCTATGCACCCAAATTGCGTGAAAATGTAATCACATGCCAGTTCTAGTATAATATATTTGTCCAATGAATACCCATTTATCATCTGCATTTTTTCTACGTGTAGCAAATTTAATAGCCAGTAGTGTAGATACCTGGTATTCGATTAGCTTCCCGCACAATAAACATAATGAGCACTGATAAATATGAACAAGCGCCTATTTTTTATCTTAGAATTGGTAAAACATACACAGCATTGTACGAGTGCATTGGTGTAATTTAAAAGCTGTCTTAATCTGATTTTATTTTCTCTAGTAATTACGGAAGCTAGATTGTCACTATTACTACTGACGTTTGAGTAGCTACCGGTTTAATGTAACGCACTTCCTGTCAATCGTGGTGGTCAAACATCTGACAGTGTCAGAAAATCAGAGTCGTATCTCATTTAGAACTGTCGCTATTAGTATAATATAAGTATTTTTTAACAGCAGGACCAATCAGATGACTTCCAGGGACTAGATAAATTTTCGCATCAGCCTCGGGTGAGAACGATGTCAGGCACAATACAGTTGCTCGACAGACGGCTGCAAGTTACGGAAAGAGTTGTCATCAAACGTTAATTGTAATCAGTTAAAAATCCTGTTGGCGGAACGGTTCAATGCCCATGGGTCTTATTCTGTTATCCATTCCCCTGTGTGTTCCTTACGTACATTCAATTTTTGTTTACTCTCCGACAGAGTTTTCCCAGCGCTAGTAAACTGCTTCGTAATATTACAGTTTCGAACAAAACTGTTCTGTCCTTAATACGCGTAAAATCCGATTAATGGGAATATGTCAAATTTAAATAAGAACTGGATTCATCATCTGTGTGGCCATATTGTCTATAGTTGCTTTATAATTATTGAAGATATTTTAAGTACGTCTTTGCAATGCCTATAATAAAAGATACTTACAGTCTCGCTTGTTCCCTGTTAGAAGCAGTCAAATGAAATTGAGACAGATGGAAAAAATGAGTAAATTGTTTATTATTTCAAAAGTAATCGCCATAACTGCTAATACATGCGGACTCGCCCACATATTGCTAACGTTGTTTCAACTACGCTGCAAAAGTTTCGAGGGGAAGCCCTTACACATCCTCCGAACAGTCCCCATCTCTCTCCATGCGATTTTCGTATTTTTGTTGCCCTGAAGAAAGAAATTAGTAGCCGTAGATTTTCTTCGGACGAAGGGATGCACGTCTGGGTACAAGCATGTTTCCGTAGGTAACCGAAAACATTTTTTCATGCAATCGTTTACCATCTTAGAAAACAGTAGGATAAATGTATTAAAAATTACGTCAATTAATCTGAAAATAATAAACAGTTTACTCACATTTTTCCATCGGTCTCGCTTTCATTTGACGGCCTCTTGTAGCCCAAAAAACATTTAATTACAAGAGATGTTGATTTTACGGTATTTTATATCCAACCAATCTCACAATGATTTATACAACAATATCTTTCTTGATGTCAGACACAGCGCAGTATAGTACCACTACTGCCTGATGATTGTATCTTTCTGGTTAAACATCTCTCTGAGTGTTGTTGGTGAGTATTGTTACCAGTTTAACTGACAGTTTTTCCTTTGATGTAAAAATGTCCTCCTCCTTTGCGATACGTAATATTATGAGTGTTATGCCACTTAATTACGTTACTATGTATTTAATATTGTGTGTATTGTGCCATTTAATTACGTCATTATTTATTTACTTAACGCGCAAGAAGAAGGAGGAGGAGTGATAGGTTTGAAGATCAAGACGGTGAGTATTTAGGGGGAGTGGAGCAGAGGAGATGGTAACGTGGTGGAGGAAAAGGAGTGAAGAGTGAGAGGAATGATGTATGACGAATTTCTGCGACGTAAAAGATTTGATTGCAGTTAAGAGACAGCATACTGACTTCATTAATGTTGTGTTTTACTACAAAGTGGAGCAGCAGCTGCCGTAGTAGGAAAACTGGACAGAAGCGTATATGATTAGAGAACAAGTGAATACAGTAAACGGAATCTGTACTTGACTGATAGCTTTCTCCAAGCTTACAAGGAGTCTTTACAAATGAACATGCAGCAATAAAGCCCAGCTAATAAAATACCCTATTGTCAATATCGAGTAAGGTACTTTCGAGGATCATTTTAAACCGAATTAAGGATTCTGTGGAAGCACAACTGAGGAGAGAGCAGGCACACATCGAAGCTGTGTGGACCTTATCAATACTCTCAGAATTATTCTGGAACAAAGTTCGGAGTGGCAACACACCCTCTACCTTACCTTTATTGACTCTGAAAAGGTTTTCAACTCTGTCAATCGAAGAGGCACATAGGATACTCTTGCAAAATATGGCATTCCAACAAAGATTATTAACATCATCAAGGAAATGTATGAAGACTATGAATGCCAAGTACTACATAATAGAGAATTAACAGAGCCTTTCCAAGTTAATTCGGGAGTACGACAAGGGTGTATTCTTTCGCCAACACTATTTCTTTTGGTGTTGGACCATGTGATGAAGAGAGTGATGGGGGGACGGAAGAGAGGTGTACAACGGGGGATGCGGGATAGTCTCGAAGATCTAGATTTCGCAGACGACATTTGCTTAATGGCACAACGATATCGAGACATCGAAGAGAAACTGGCCAGGTTACAGAGAGAGGCGGAAGTTACAGGCCTCAAGATAAATGTTCGCAAAACCAAAGAAATGCGAGTAAATTCGATCATCACGAATAGGCTGGCCATTAATGGAGAGGACGAAGAACAGGTCCAATCTTTCCTCTATCTCGGAAGTATAGTCACGACTACAGGAGGCGCTGAGGAGGACGTCCGTAGTCGCATCCGCAAAGTCAATGGTGCATTTGTACAACTGTACCCTGTCTGGAGAAATAGGAACATTTCAAAGAAGACCAAACTCCGGCTTTTCAATAGCAACGTGAAGGCTGTTCTGTTGTATGGTTGCGAAACTTGGAAGGTGGCTAATCACATCAACTGCTGTCTCCGGCGTATGTTAAAGGTAAGATAGCCAGATATAATGACAAATGAAGATCTTTGGAGGGAAACAAACCAGCAACCAGTCAATATACAAATCAAAGAAAGATAACGGAACTGGATTGGGCATACATTGAGGAACCAGTTGGAGCTATTGAAAGGATGGCTTTGGATTGGAACCCTCAAGGACTTAGAAACCGTGGTCGTCCCAAACAGACGTGGAAAATGACGATCGAGAGAGAAGATGCAGAGGATGGTAAAACCTGGAGTGAAGTGAAGAGACTTGCTAGAAATCGTACCAGGTGGAGAAATTTCGTCACGGCCCTATGTTCCAGAGGGAACGACAGGAACTAAGCAATACAACAGCGACAAGAGCATCGTAGGGAGAGGCTCTGTTAAGTACTGCACGATTCATAGCCAGGACCGCGACTGGGATGCATCTCGGTAGCGACTCCGTTGCGACTAGGCCGCGCCTCGTTGAGACTGGGCCGTGTGGCTACTGCCGATCACCCTATATTGCAGCAGCAGAGGGCGCCCGTGGTACGGAGCCGCTGGAGGTATAGCTCAATGAATGCGCTCCATTGGGTTTGCCGGATCATACACGACCGCTATCGGCATCTGACAGACACTTGCACTGCCATTACCAACTGTAGAACGCCAATGGGGCGGTCTCGATCTACGATACCACAATTAATATTATTAATCCAGAAAACATAGGCAGTTGTCAGTGAGCAATACAAGTGAGTGAGTATGGTAAACGATTGAAAAAATTTTGAAGCAGTAAATAATGTTTACGCAATACCAGATTGGTTGTATTTAGTTTACAATGAGCTCTGCACTGCCCTAAATACAACTCCTACAGCTTTGTCAGAAACATGGCTCAAAACAACTATGACGATCGATTTTAGGGATTATATCGCTATTATGGAGTAAAGGAGGATTGTCGTCATTAACAGGGATGTTAAATACACTGACGCATCGTTTAATCCTTCAACTACTTGGAGAAAGTATTCGAAAACAATAGAGACTACAATCAGTAACTTGACAAACAGGGTTGTAGTTAAACTTTCGCTACATGAGCCAATGTAGACGGAAAACTATTTACCGTATGGATACCCAGCTTTACAGGAATGATGTCCAGACTGCGGTGCACCATTTTCTTTGTTAGTAGTGTGTCTGTCATGACTTGCCATTAGACTTCTGTACTGGTACGGCGACGTGGGGTTGAAACACAAACACCACACTCCGCCATGGAAGTAACAAACCCGTGTTGGTAAAATCAGATGTTAGTTCAAATGTTTTCGTATATACGAAGGTGCGATGACGATATTCTAACCAATGCATTGCTACTGGAGTTCATACAAATGCCGCCGATAATGTGAATGTTTGTGTTAGCAGAAAACAATATTCCTTAGTTGATTAATTGATCAAACTCACTAAACCTTCTGCAGAAAGTCAGAAAACTAGATGGTGCGATAAGTAGTAATTATAATTCCTGTCACTAACACATTATGCCAGTGATCAAATATCACGTATTGCAGCACGCATGATACACGGCTTGCAAACCACACACCAAAATACGATATATCATTATTATTACAAATCGTCAGTTTCCTGCTTAACAGTATCCATCTGTCAAATATACAGAGTGGCAGCCCATGCAGGTTTACAAAAGTAAACTGGTGTTGAAGGGAATTGCCAAGAGTTCTGCGAAATTTGTACTCATACAGCCATATTCTGTGATAGAAACAACGGAGAATGTACAGTTTTCTTTCTATGTACTAGGTACCATCTACAGCTTTCCCTCCCAAAGAAAATAGCAATGATGTGCAGCAGGAAAGTTTCAAAGAAAAAAAACAACTATTGAAAGTATCTTTCAGTCTTTATAAGTACCCACTGTGACAAAGACACTTCATGAAATTATTTTGGATATCAATAAAGAGGCGGAAACAAACAATACATTTGGCTAAAAGGTAATATTTATGTAATACGAAAGTTGAGAACTTGAGCTGGGTGTGAAGAGTACTCAAACAGGCAGGCTAGCGGACGAATGTCTTGTTTATGTCCTCGCCGCGCAGCCCGCTCGCGGAGTTGTTTACATGGTTCTGCCGTACTAGCGTGCTAAATTTCATTAGAAAAAGAATGACTTGCGGCCACAGAAAATCGACGCTAGATTAGCTTTTCACCTGAATATGCTCGACCGAAAGCACTTTATATCGAAAAGTTTATCAGAGAAGAAGTGAAGGTTTAATGCAACGATCTTGTTGGTATCCAGCTATTTATAGTGAGCAGTGTGTGAGCGTGAAATTGAGTTATGAAGAAATATGTGACAGAATTCTATGTTTAAGTGGTTTTAAGTTCCGTCACCCTGATGCACACATCGGTAATGTAACAGTGGAATATGCGGAACTTTGACTGTGGACAATCCGTGTATTTGAACTGCTTTTCCAGGTACCTTCAAAAACAGTGGTATATGCATTCCGACCATATGGAAGGTGAGTAGTCGTACAGCTGAAAACTGGGTTCAGTTCACCACGCACCCGGATCTCAATGGAATACAACACATACGCACAGAGCTAACTAAACATGTGCCTTCCTACTTATATATTGGCGGATGTCGTGCAGTTATAATTTATGATGACCAGCTGAAGACACGCTCGAGATGTGGCCAAGAAGGACACCTCCGTTCCAAATGTATGCAACTTAGAATCGCGCAGTTGCCTCCTGGGGACCAGCAGACCACGACCGCTCCCGTTGACTTTTGTCGAGGTTTTCCATAACGGCCGGCCGGGGTGGCCGAGCGGTTCTAGGCGCTACAGTCTGGAACCGCGCAACCGCTACGGTCGTAGGTTCGAATCCTGCCTCGGGCATGGATGTGTGTGATGTCCTTAGGTTAGTTAGGTTTAAGTAGTTCTAGGTGACTGATGACCTCAGAAGTTAAGTCCCATAGTGCTCAGAGCCATTTGTACCATTTTTTTTCCGATAGTGCCTCAGGGAACACGCGCGCAATCAACGATCCCCCCCCCCCCCCCCGCCTATGGACGTTGAACAGCAACTCAGCCAGCACCGCTCTACCACCACCGACGTATCAACGCCTTCGGACTGGACCTGGACAAGTACTCCATTGGACACACAACAACCACGCGCCATTGCATGATCTGATGATGTAGAAGACGAAACATCCATTGCTGTGACAACAGCTAATGATGCTGCTCCAACCCACGACTGTTAATCGACAGGGGTACAGGTTGGGGATGTGCAGCCAGCTGGGATAACACTTCTGTTCGCTGTTGCTTTTCCTGCCTCCATGACCGTCCCAATAGTCACAATTCCGCGACAAGATTACAGGACTGGCTCCATCAGTGTCAACACCATTGGCACCCCTGTCAAACTACGATTCCCCTTCTGCAGGAAGTTCGCCTGGCGACGTTTCCTACACTATATGACTATGTTGCTTATCTCCCGCCATGTTTTAACAGTGGTAGTGAGACGATTATCCCTTTAAAAGAAGGCATTGAGGTAGACGAAGAGGCTTACCTACCATCGGCTAGGGGTCTTGCTGTGACTTTCCATGCCGTTCGAATCATCAATGTTTACGCCCCCTCGGGCAATGTCAAGCCATAAGAACGTCGCGATTCTATTCAGAGGAGGTCGCTCCTTTGTTAATGGGCTGCTACGACCATGTTTTTCTTGGAGGCGACTTAGGTTGTGTGTTATACCAGAAGGACCAACATCCTTATTTCACCACGTGCCAGGAACTCAGGCTGCCCGTGCATGACCTAAGCTCACCAGTACTTGGAACCGCTTGCATGGTGATCAGCCTGGATATATGTACACTCCTGGAAATGGAAAAAAGAACACTTTGACACCGGTGTGTCAGACCCACCATACTTGCTCCGGACACTGCGAGAGGGCTGTACAAGCAATGATCACACGCACGGCACAGTGGACACACCAGGAACCGCGGTGTTGGCCGTCGAATGGCGCTAGCTGCGCAGCATTTGTGCACCGCCGCCGTTAGTGTCAGCCAGTTTGCCGTGGCATACGGAGCTCCATCGCAGTCTTTAACACTGGTAGCATGCCGCGACAGCGTGGACGTGAACCGTATGTGCAGTTGACGGACTTTGAGCGAGGGCGTATAGTGGGCATGCGGGAGGCCGGGTGGACGTACCGCCGAATTGCTCAACACGTGGGGCGTGAGGTCTCCACAGTACATCGATGTTGTCGCCAGTGGTCGGCGGAAGGTGCACGTGCCCGTCGACCTGGGATCGGACCGCAGCGACGCACGGATGCACGCCAAGACCGTAGGATCCTACGCAGTGCCGTATGGGACCGCACCGCCACTTCCCAGCAAATTAGGGACTCTGTTGATCCTGGGGTATCGGCGAGGACCATTCGCAACCGTCTCCATGAAGCTAGGCTACGGTCCCGCACACTGTTAGGCCGTCTTCCGCTCACGCCCCAACATCGTGCAGCCTGGCTCCAGTGGTGTCGCGACAGGCGTGAATGGAGGGACGAATGGAGACGTATCGTCTTCAGCGATGAGAGTCGCTTCTGCCTTGGTGCCAATGATGGTCGTATGCGTGTTTGGCGCCGTGCAGGTGAGCGCCACAATCAGGACTGCATACGACCGAGGCACACAGGGCCAACACCCGGCATCATGGTGTGGGGAGCGATCTCCTACACTGGCCGTACACCACTGGTGATCGTCGAGGGGACACTGAATAGTGCACGGTACATCCAAACCGTCATCGAACCCATCGTTCTACCATTCCTAGACCGGCAAGGGAACTTGCTGTTCCAACAGGACAATGCACGTCCGCATGTATCCCGTGCCACCCAACGTGCTCTAGAAGGTGTAAGTCAACTACCCTGGCCAGCAAGATCTCCGGACCTGTCCCCCATTGAGCATGTTTGGGACTGGATGAAGCGTCGTCTCACGCGGTCTGCACGTCCAGCACGAACGCTGGTCCAACTGAGGCGCCAGGTGGAAATGGCATGGCAAGCCGTTCCACAGGACTACATCCAGCATCTCTACGATCGTCTCCATGGGAGAATAGCAGCCTGCATTGCTGCGAAAGGTGGATATACACTGTACTAGTGCCGACATTGTGCGTGCTCTGTTGCCTGTGTCTATGTGCCTGTGGTTCTGCCAGTGTGATCATGTGATGTATCTGACCCCAGGAATGTGTCAATAAAGTTTCCCCTTCCTGGGATAATGAATTCATGGTGTTCTTATTTCAATTTCCAGGAGTGTATTTCACCAGCCATTCAGCAAGTAGTCTTGACCATGTCTATGTTTCCCAAGGAATCGTAACTGCCACGCTTGACGCTGAGTTGTGGCCTGTAGCCTTCTCCGACCGTATCACCCACATTGGAAGAAGGTGTGGCTCGGCCGAGATGAATGTCGCCCACCTCAAGAATCCTGAATGCAAGCAGGTCGCAGAGACGACGTGGGGCAACTGTGTGAGTCGCCTTCCAACGTATCCTTCAACACTCCGGTGGTGGCTCGACTGCGCCAAGCCTGCCTTACGTCGTTCGACGATGAATTACGGTCGCAACAAAATTCTGTGGCAACAACATACTATGGAATACTATTTCTCAATTCTCAGCGAACTCTCAGGCCATGTCCCCTCTGTTCAACGACAGGTTGAAATTCAACGGATTAAAGTGAAGTTAGTTTCGCTTATGCGTCGCCGCCTTTGGCACAATAGTACGTGGTGGATGCCAGTATCGGATACGAGGAGAACTCCTGTCCATGCATCATATTATTCGAGAGAAGCAGCTCTGCCGGAGAAAGCTGGTCAACGCCGTCAACATGATAGATTGCAGACGATTGACGTCCCAGAATGATATCGCAGTCGCCTTTTTGGTTCAAGACAAACAGTTCTATGCAGCAGAGGACCAGAACATCGCGGTAATGAATGATGTCCTCCACTCGTTGACAGGAACACTTGACGGGGCTGCTACGGACAGTCTCACAGCGACCATTGCTGCCGATGCTGATGCTCCCGTGAGTGTGTTGCAAACAAAGCTCCATGTCCTGACGGCTTTCCGCTGGAGTTGTACCGCACATTCCATGATATCGTGGCTTCACGCTGGAAATGGATGTATGAAGAACTGATGAACAATGATCTCCCCCCCCCCCCCACACCGGAATTCCTAGAAGGCTTGCTGATCCCTTTCCCCAAACCGTTGGGAGGTCGGGGAATTGAACATTATTGGACGCTGACCATGTTAAATTGATTGTGACTTCAAGATTTTTACTCGGATTCTTGCCGCTCTCCTTCGGCGCGTCGTCCTTCAAGTCATCTCTATGGAGCGAACGTACTTTGATGGTGACAGTAACATTCAGACGGCGCTCAGCGATTACCGAGGCATCATAGCCCTGGCAGCGACCTGCTGCAGTCGCGGTGCCTTAGTGACAGTGGACTTTGACCACGCCTTTGATATAGTGGGCCTTGACTTTCTAGAAAACGTGCTGCGACGGATGGCCTCTCCGCACACGTTTATACACATTGTCTTGCGACACCTCCGAGGTGCCAGGTCTCGAGTGCTCGTTATGGCTGGCCCTGTTACTATCATGCGGTCGGTCCGCCGGGGACGTCCGCTATCGATGCTCCTTTATGCCATCGCCCTTAAGTCACTGTTACACGGTTTGATGAGCCGGTTGACAGGTAATGAGGAGGCACGCTTTCATCTGTCGTGCACACGCAGATGACGCGATGTTCTTGGTTCCATCTGGGGATGAAGTGCGAGAGGCACTGGAATGGATCAACCAGTATCGGACTGCTGCGGAAAGCCGTGTGAACCTGACGAAATCTGGTGCAATGTTCGTTGGTAGAGGCCTCCTAGCAGAGAGTGTGGCTCCACTGCCATTAGTGACCAAGCTCAAATGTTTGGGGATCACGAGTGATACACAGTGCATGCTCTCATTTAACTGTAAACGCCTCCTTCAAGCTATCCGCACGAACGTTTGTGGCAACCTTTTGAGAACATTGGACATGATACAACGGGTCGATTTTGTTAACACTCATCTGGCTTCGTGACTACTCCATACAGCACAGATTTTACCAATGCCAAAGGCAATGGCGCACAGACTGCAGGCTGAGTTCGGCTACTTTGTAAGTGCGATTCTTATCTTAAAAGTCCGCTACGACACACTGACATTTCTTCCTCTAGATGGCGGCCTCGATTTTGTCAACGTCCAAGCGAGAGCAGCTGCCCATTATGTAAGTACGATGGTTAAATCGTGGACCCGTTGCCGAACCGGATTATCGGGAAGCCTGTTTGACGAACTGGCCCCTCCTTTCCGCGTGGCACCCGTTGCAGTCGCACATATTGCTTCCTCTCTCTCACATGTCAGAACCTTTTTCATCGAATACAGTTATGTCCATGCCGACTTTTCCAATACCAGGAACCCTACGTAACGTGATATTTCGCCCAGTGATGTGAAATCATACTCGGAAAGTCGTGGAAAGCCGATATCCGACGATCGCTTGGCCCATGGTTTGATGTTCTGTGCACCATGTCCTCCTCGACACGAACGCTCGTGTGACCTGGTATTTGGTTGTTTGTGGGAAATACATGACACAGCTTCGTCTACACACCATTAACATAACAGATTCGCCGCTTTGCCCTCATTGTTACACACTTGGTAAGGACGAACATCGACTGATATGTGAATCTCATGCATAGTTGTATTAGCTGTTTCAAAAAATGCTTGCCTTTCTTCTACGTACGGCTCCCCATGCCATTACACCGAAGACACTTCTGTTCCCATATGAGACTTGTTTCCCACGTACGAAGATCAACGCGGTGTACTGTACAAAAGGCCTCTCGATCTCTTATTTGTTCCATGAAGGTGATAAGAGTATTTTTTATTTTCGGACAGTCTTGCAAGATCGCTTTACCTTTCTCGTGCCCAATACGAGATACTGTCAATAATATGACAACTTTTTGGGCAGTGCCTTCTTCGACTCCCTCCCCCCGCCCCCCCAACTGCAGCTGTGGTGTCACAAGTATGAGAAGGTGATTTCAATGCGTGTGTGGGTGTAATAGCAGGACTCGGTCCAGTGTACCGCTAAAATGGAATATTCTTCACGAAAACACCTGACGCTCCTCAGCGCAGATTCAGGTGAGGTTTAATTACCAATAAGTAAACACCCAGGAATTCATAAAAAG
The DNA here is from genome assembly GCF_023864345.2 of Schistocerca serialis cubense. Classification (NCBI taxonomy): domain Eukaryota; kingdom Metazoa; phylum Arthropoda; class Insecta; order Orthoptera; family Acrididae; genus Schistocerca; species Schistocerca serialis. Next base: position 929,060,077 of record NC_064640.1, on the reverse strand, counting down.
AGATTCAAACGATTATCATTCCTGGTTAATTAGAAAAAGTTTCAGATTAAGACACCTGTTTTATACCGGAATGCCGATAACAAGAGAGCACAATTCAGGCATATGGAGCCACATGATGTATTTAGAGAAAAAGGTCGTCTCATCAGATGGCTGTAGGTCAGTAAAAACTATTATGTTCACTTAAGTTAATTTTTAATTGATTAATTAAAAATAATAAGGTCCACTGTTCACAGGAAACTGTTTTAGTAATTCACCTTGTCATGGACAATGAATTACTCCGCATGGAATTACAAACAGAAAGAAGTTATCCAGCCATAAGACAAATTTCTCCTCTATATTGACTGCACTGATTGAATGCTGATGACACCTGAATTCTCTGTGGAAGACTGCTCCTCAAAAAGCCAATGACATTTCAAAGTCCGACAAGCTCGTAAGTGCAATAAAACTGGAGAAGATCAACAGACGACCCCAGTACAAGAAATCCAATATGAAAAGGAAACTCACTTTGTGAAATAAACACGCAAATTGTGTGCTGCTCAGAGGAAACGCAGGGCAAAATGCTAACTGCGACATGTACTCAAAAACAACAGCGAAAGAAGCGCCAGGCTGGGCAGCACACCTCGCGAAATCTCAGCGGTGAGACGTCCCCCAAACGGTGAACACCACGTACTCGAATGCGACACCGTCTAACCGCGTGACAGCTGAGAATTGCACCTCAAATTCAAAATTGCAGAGGAAGCCCACAGAATTTTCTCAAAAATCGCTTGTTGTATTTGCGTAAAGTTGGTACTGGATAAACTTTCACCCTAATTGGCTGAAAATTCGTCCAGATTGCAAAATGCAGCTCATCCCCACGCTATGCGTTGTATTATTTCGGTGGATCTTTCTCTGTGTATGCTTCAAGGTAAGGCCAAGGGCGTTTCTGGCTACCCCGTAGGGACCACTTGTATTACGCACAGCTCTTAGAAGGCACCGTACGGTACCATGGCCTGGCAGCACCGTTACATCCGCCAAACTTCTCACGTGGTTCTAGTGTCCCTGGGAGAATTCAGGGAAACGTCCCAAAAGTCTGCTCCTTGGTCACCCAGTGTCCTAAGCTTGTAGCTGGCCTTTCTCACAACGTTACAGCAACGGGGAATTTAACGAGCCTAATACTCTAGATTTCACAAGCCCTGTTCCTTCATCCAGAAACTTACGGATAATAAGTCATCAGTAACTATACATACATACAGTCAGTTAGCGACATGTGACTTACTAGTTACGTCACAATATATTGATAGAAATGGTAAGTATTACACCATGAAAACCCAGCCTAAAATTTATCATACTTGGCGGAAATTTCAATTAAATAAAGGTTAAATGATTAAACTTTTATTCCATTAATGACAACTGTTCATCATCAGCATCAAAATGAGGTACGAGGTGTATCTGTAGCATCATGGGAAACCTCTGTAAGTCGTTGTGAGAAATTTCTTGCCATATCTGAAACACTTATTGCTAGTATGAAAGTATAATGCCTCTTCCCATCGTACCCGATTCTTGCTCTTTGGATGACAAATCAGAGGACGGGAAATGTCAGTTAAGAATTCGTACCTTCCTCGAGGTATTTTTGGTGTGAACTGGAGAGTTGGGCATTATCCTGCTGAATATACCCTTTGGTACGCTGGTCATGAAGTGTAGGACAAAAGGGTAAGCCACATACTGACGGGCTTCGACCCTCCATTCAACAACTGAAGAATGGGAATGAGAAAAGCTCAAAGAATCAAAATCGGATATTTTCGTTTCTCTCTCTCTCTCTCTTTCTCTTTCTCTCGTAAACCGCTGAATGAGCCTTGGCTAATAACTTGAGGAAGGTTAGAAGTGCCATAAAAGTTTCCTTGTCCTTCAAACTACCTCGAGTAGATTGAGAAGTGCGTAAAATCCTTTGTTCGTGACACGAGGAACGCTGCATATTCCAAGTGTGTCTGACCGTGATGATAAACACGCTATAGTCTGTTTCTCGTTTGCTTTCCTCCAAACAACAAGCACTAGTATGTTTTACTTGATTTCAGTTATTTTCGACATGAATTTTTTGTGCCCATTGCTTTATGATGAAATGGCTAGGCAAGATTGGAAACATAAAGAATAATTCTGAACTAAGAATTCAGTAAAAGCCCTGTGCAACAAACAGAGTGACTATTGTTGTTCAGAAAGCCGGCCGGGGTGGCCGAGCGTTTCTAGGCGTTACAGTATGGAATCGCGCGACAGCTACGGTCGCAGGTTCGAATGCTTCCTCGGGAATGGATGTGTGTGATGTCCTTAGGTTAGTTAGGTTTAAGTAGTTCTAAGTTCTAGGAGACTGATGACCTCAGAAGTTAAGTCCCATAGCGCTCAGAGCCAATTGAACAATTTTTGTTGTTCAGAAAGAACCATCGCAACGTTATTGAAATCACTATAATTTAAATGCGAATTGCGCAGCATAACGAAATAAAGGAAAATATCGTGTAAATTTGGGGTTCAAACTGCATGAGCTTCCTTCATTAGGAAATGTTCCTTGTCATCCATTGACCAATATCATACGTGCTGAAAAAAGAAGGATCTATTATCCACAATTGATTTCCTTGAAGAGAAATACAGGGAATTTTATTTCTCGTTGTGCCAGTGATATCAATACTGTATCCTTTGTTCTTGATGAGAAATAACTGAGGTGCTGTTGTGCACATTCATTGATTACTCGCAAGTGAAGTACGGCACTTACATCATAACGGAAACTTTATTTTTAGATTATTTAAAATTTTAATCTTACTGCACTTTAACAGCTCTATTTCTGGCAGTCATTACACATAATGTGAAATAAGTAGAATTTGCATTCCTTCGAATAAAATGATTTGTAACGTGAATCTGTCACGGTTTTTCATTTTTGCTTACAATCCGACATACGGCAATTTCAGCGTTTTCATTTCCAGTATGTAGGTACCAAATCAATCCTGTTGACACGTCCAACAGCTGACGACGCCACGATTCCACGAGTTGGTGAGGGTCTTGAGAATAACTTCTTACTGTGACTTCTCACCAGATCGCTGGCGTCGACGTAAACAGAAGCGATATTATCTCTAAGCACGACACAACGTCACTTCATGACCCAGCTGACCCTTGAAATACACGAAGCAAGTTTCTGTAGTCTGTGATATGATGTCAACGGTGAATGACGCGTGGAACTCGAGATCTCATCACAGTTTTCAGTAGTCTGTTCATAGTGACTCTCTGCCCACATTTCAGCTGTTGCCAGTCGTCTGTTTATCAGAGGCAGACAGATAATCTTACGATCTTCTCGTGGTGCAGTCTTCTTTAGGCAACCGTGCTACTCAGCCTGTCACACTGTTATGGCGATGTGACGCCATCATCAATAGCTCGCAGCCATTGTACTACTGCTGTCAGCGCGCTCTGTCTGATTTTCCCATGTTCCTTCTGCTAATGGTTGGACTTTTTTCAAAGTCCGAATGATGCGTTAATCTGCACGAGCAAGTTCTCGGGGTATACTGTGCGGTGATTTCCTTCTGTTCAGTAACAGTAACCTTAGTCACACCCAATAGCTATTGTGTACTCATTCAATTTTTCAACTGTAGGAGTGGCGTTTTCCTTTACTGACAATAACCATATATAAGGATGAAATGTTAATCAACGTTTTCCAGAGACGTGGAAATACTGGAGTACCAGTGTGGTTGCGTTCGGTCAAAATACACTCCTGGAAATTGAAATAAGAACACCCTGAATTCATTGTCCCAGGAAGGGGAAACTTTATTGACACATTCCTGGGGTCAGATACATCACATGATCACACTGACAGAACCACAGGCACATAGACACAGGCAACAGAGCATGCACAATGTCGGCACTAGTACAGTGTATATCCACCTTTCGCAGCAATGCAGGCTGCTATTCTCCCATGGAGACGATCGTAGAGATGCTGGATGTAGTCCTGTGGAACGGCTTGCCATGCCATTTCCACCTGGCGCCTCAGTTGGACCAGCGTTCGTGCTGGACGTGCAGACCGCGTGAGACGACGCTTCATCCAGTCCCAAATATGCTCAATGGGGGACAGATCCGGAGATCTTGCTGGCCAGGGTAGTTGACTTACATCTTCTAGAGCACGTTGGGTGGCACGGGATACATGCGGACGTGCATTGTCCTGTTGGAACAGCAAGTTCCCTTGCCGGTCTAGGAATGGTAGAACGATGGGTTCGATGACGGTTTGGATGTATCGTGCACTATTCAGTGTCCCCTCGACGATCACCAGTGGTGTACGGCCAGTGTAGGAGACCGCTCCCCACACCATGATGCCGGGTGTTGGCCCTGTGTGCCTCGGTCGTATGCAGTCCTGATTGTGGCGCTCACCTGCACGGCGCCAAGCACGCATACGACCATCATTGGCACCAAGGCAGAAGCGACTCTCATCGCTGAAGACGACACGTCTCCATTCGTCCCTCCATTCACGCCTGTCGCGACACCACTGGAGGCGGGCTGCACGATGTTGGGGCGTGAGCGGAAGACGGCCTAACGGTGTGCGGGACCGTAGCCCAGCTTCAAGAGACGGTTGCGAATGGTCCTCGCCGATACCCCAGGAGCAACAGTGTCCCTAATTTGCTGGGAAGTGGCGGTGTCGTCCCCTACGGCACTGCGTAGGATCCTACGGTCTTGGCGTGCATCCGTGCGTCGCTGCGGTCCGGTCCCAGGTCGACGGGCACGTGCACCTTCCGCCGACCACTGGCGACAACATCGATGTACTGTGGAGACCTCACGCTCCACGTGTTGAGCAATTCGGCGGTACGTCCACCCGGCCTCCCGCATGCCCACTATACGCCCTCGCTCAAAGTCCGTCAACTGCACATACGGTTCACGTCCACGCTGTCGCGGCATGCTACCAGTGTTAAAGACTGCGATGGAGCTCCGTATGCCACGGCAAACTGGCTGACACTGACGGCGGCGGTGCACAAATGCTGCCCAGCTAGCGCCATTCGACGGCCAACACCGCGGTTCCTGGTGTGTCCGCTGTGCCGTGCGTGTGATCATTGCTTGTACAGCCCTCTCGCAGTGTCCGGAGCAAGTATGGTGGGTCTGACACACCGGTGTCAATGTGTTCTTTTTTCCATTTCCAGGAGTGTACTTCATTTCCTTCAGTGTGTGTCAAACGTAAGGGTGAGCTGTACCACGCTGTCGGCCGCCCTCCGCTCCATGACGAATGACGATTACGGTTTTATACAGGGTGGCCCACTTAAAAGTCTCAGCGCAAATATACCACTGGCCATTAAAATTTGCTACACCACGAAGATGACGTGCTAAAGACACGAAATTTAACCGACAGGAAGAAAATGCTGTGATATGCATATGATTAGCTTTTCAGACCATTCACACAAGGTTGGCGCCGGTGGCGACACCTACAACGTGTTGACATGAGGAAAGTTTCCAACCGATTGCTCATACACAAACAGCAGTTGACCGCCGTTGCTTGATGAAACGTTGTTGTGATGTCTCGCGTAAGGAGGAGAAATGCGTACCATCACGTTTCCGACGTTGATAAAGGTCGGATTGGAGCCTGTCGCGATAGCGGTTTATCGTATTGCGACATTGCTGCTCGCGTTGGTCGAGATCCAATGACTGTTATCAGAATAAGGAATCGGTGGGTTCAGGAGGGTAATACGGAACGCCGTGCTGAATCCCAACGGCCTTGTATCACTAGCAGTCGAGATGACAGGCATCTTATCGGCATGGCTGTAACGGATCGTGCAGCCACGTCTCGATCCCTGAGTCAAAAGATGGGGACGTTTGCAAGACAACAACCATCTGCACGAACAGTTCGACGACGTTTGCAGCAGCATGTACTATCAGCTCGGAGACCATGGCTGCAGTTACCCTTAACGCTGCATCACAGACAGGACCGCCTGTGATGGTGTACTCAACGACGAACCTGGGTGCACGAATGGCAAAACGTCATTTTTTCGGTTGAATCCAGGTTCTGTTTACAGCATCATGATGGTCGCATCGGTGTTTGGCGACATCGCGGTGAACACACATTGGAAGCGTGTATTCGTCATCGCCATAGTGACGTATCACTCTGCGTGATGGTATGGGGTGCCATTGGTTACACGTCTCGGTTACCTCATGTTCGCAATTGCGGCACTTTGAACAGAGCATGTTACATTTCAGATGTGTTACGCCCCGTAGCTCTACCCTTCATTCTATCCCTGCGAAACCCTACATTTCAGTAGGATAATGCACGACCGCATGTTGCAGGTCCTGTACGGGCCTTTCTGGATACAGAAAATGTTTGACTGCTTCCCTGGCCAGCACATTCTCCAGATCTCTCACCAATTGAAAACGTCTGGTCAATGGTGGCCGAGCAACTCGGTCGTCACAATACGCCAGTCACTACTCTTGATGAACTGTGGTATTGCGCTAAAGCTGCATGGGCAGCTGTACCTGTACATGCCATCCAAGCTCTGTTTGACTCAATGCTCAGGCGTATCAAGGCCGTTATTACGGCCAGAGGTGGTTGTTCTGGGTACTGATTTCTCAGGATCTATGCACCCAAACTGTGTGAAAATGTAATCACATGTCAGTTCTAGTATTATATATTTGTCCAATGAATACCCGTTTATCATCTACATTTCTTCTTGGTGTAGCAACTTTAATGGCCAATAGTGTATCTCTGGAGCAACTGTAGCTACTCATAATCAACATTCACTGGTATGGATGTAAGGCAGCGGCTCAGGAATGTAAATATTATGAGACATTCTAAAACGTAAGCAAATATTATTTTCAAAGCAAACTTAGGTTTCTTTTTTTGTCAATGGACACTGCATTATTTATCACGCAGTCAACAGCAAGAAAAATCACAAAAAGAATACCGTTGGTTGAATACGTCAGTTACGTCCCGAGAAACTGGAAAGCGAAGTTGACGCTAGAAATAAACGAAAGGCGCCACTATTGCACATCCCGAGATAGAAGCGTGAACCCTTCATTGCTCGTAATCGCTATGTTTTGTACGTACTACGATGAATCAAACGCTGTACTTGTCGCTATTTACATTATTATTAAGTGGACTGGAAACAATACAGATGTCCTGTCACACACAACGAAAATAAGGAAAGGGTTTACTCGTTCGTGCTTATTGAACTTTACTACAGTACTAGAATCAACATACCGGTAACGAACAACCGAATATCACAAGCCAGGGCTAATATAATTAGTGGCTAACAGAGGCGTAGATGGTAGTTGTGCATAGTTTTCTGACTGGACACCTCCACTGTTTCCAGTCCGCATGATAACAGTGTAAACAGCAATAAGTACAGCGTTTGTAGCACCATAGGACGTCAATCACAACGCAATTACAAGCAACTTGGGGTTCACGCATTTCACAATGAAGATCAGCGTCGCGGTTCATTTATTTCAAGCATCAAATTTGCTATGCAGTTTCTCGCGATGGAATAAACGTATTGCAATGCAACCAACGCCATTCTTTTTACGATATTTCATGTTATTGATTGCGTAAGAAATCTGTTTATAAAAAACATACGTTTACATTGAAAATAATACTTTCTTACGTTTCAGAAATTCCCATAATATTTATTTTCATGAGGCCCTGCGTTATATTTCATACCCGTGAAAGACGTTTTTCAGTACCTGTTGTTGTTCTAGAGATATCTGATTTGAAACGTTTACGTGGACATCCTGTAGTTCCACATCATCGTCATTGGAGGCAACGTACAGCTATGTGGACTGAGGACCGGCTCAGCGGCGATGCCTTTACGAAAAGTCTTGGGATTGGACCCAAGTGATTTAGCAACATGGAGGGTGAGAGATTAATAGTTCCGTTGACGTAGATGTAATTATAGACGGAACACAAGCTGAGTAAAACAGGAACGGCACTCGAAATGGACTACGGCAGTTTTAAGGAAGCGTTCTCGCATTCGTCTAAAAGAAAGAAAGAAACCGCAGGGAAAGCAAATTAAAAAGGCCAGATTGTGATTTAAACCCCGCTCGACATGAATTTTAATCCAGTCTCTTACCCACTGCACTACTTCGCGCTCCAGATGTGAGAGTTCACACAGAGTCAGCGCCGTAGCGAAAATGTCAGTCTCTGTGAATGAAGGCGCGTGGTAGAGAGCGACACACATTGTTTCCTCGCAACCAGCAGTGCTTTACTGTTCACTTCATGTCATGTTTACCGCAGAAAAATGGCTCTGAGCACTATGCGACTTAACTTCTGAGGTCATCAGTCGCCTAGAACTTACAACTAATTAAACCTAACCTAAGGACATCACACACATCCATGCCCGAGGCAGGATTCGAACCTGCGACCGTAGCGGCAGCTCGGCTCCAGACTGTAACGCCTAGAACCGCACGGCCACTCCGGCCGGCTGTTTACCGCAGAAATGCTAATATGCGGCGTTACCTTGCCAAATATTTTTACCTAAAATTAAGTCAACGGGACAGCCAGAATGTTACCTAAGTAATGAAACACGTAAAATACAATAAAAAAGGAAGGAGGGAAGAATCACATATTGAGTGGAATACTTACAAAATTTCCATAACACCCATTCCCACCTGCTTCGCCACCGGGAACACAAACAGGAAAACTATGAAATAGTAAATACTAGCCGTCAGTACCGAAGAAGCACATGACCCAAGCGCAGGCGCGGTACGAAACAGACATGAGATTGGTGAATTGTTTAAAGTAGAAAAGCGGGAAGTAAAGGACTTAGACATTAAAAAAAAAGAAGCAAGGAAAAATATTACGTTAGCTGGATACCTTTATCTGTCTGGATGACGTCATAACTAACTAAAATACTTTTGCAAAACAGGTCTATTCGTTCATTAACTGTATCGAGCGTACAGTAATGAAGATTTCTTAAGATTTCAATTTCTTCAAGAACATCCAGTATCCAACCTTTCTCTGCAGTGTGTAAGACAGATAAGCTGATGCTTGTTGTCAGTCAGTTGGAATTGGCGAGGCCTTTATGTTCTTTAAATCTCGAATAAAAATTCCTACCTGTCGGGCCAATGCATCTGCTCTTATACAAATGGCTTTTATTGCACTCCATGATAGAAGAAACATTCCTGTTTGAATACTTCACTGTTCCTTAATCTACGACCATAATTTTTTGCTATGAAAAATTGCCGAGCTATGCTGGCTGACACGGGTTTCTTTCCAATCCTCTTTGATACATATCGATGATATGGAATAAAATATTGTGGATTAAACAACTGTTCTGCGGTTTTCTTCGTTTTTCAAAATCGGAATTTGTATCCTGCACGTAAAATACAAATTTTGCATTAATTATGTGTGTTTCAATCGAGAACACGAATAAATGAACGAAGAAAGCATTTACCTCTTGAGATCTCCTATACTATCAAGTCTAATGATACAAGCTACTGATTTGAAAGATATGAGTGTTTAGTCCGCATTATATGGAATTTTTGTAGACCACCTTCCATTATTACATTATCGACGTTGTATATCACTCTTCGGTGACGGTTCCTGTACGCTTATTGTATCGACTGTTCCGATCAGATAACCAACATTGTAAAACTCAGAAAAAAACATCACACAGAACCCTTACAATAAAGTGCAAATACGTGATTAACGAGGACTATTCGTAAAGTAAGGTCCGATGGGTCGCGAAACGGAAACCACAGTGAAAATGAAAAATGATTTCCTTTCAACAGTTTATCACACCTTCCAACTGCTTCCCTACGTAGTCGCAACTCCGACATATACTTTGTCTTAGTGATGTACCAACTTTCCAATACCCTCGTTATAGAAGGCAGCCGCCTGTGCTTTCCGCCACTTTTCTACGCCTGTCTACAGCTCATTGTCTGTGAGAAAATGTTGACTTTATAGTCAGCGGTTCATGTGAGTATTGGTGAACATCAAAGTGAACAAAGTTCGGGATGTATGATGGGTGATCAAACACTTCCCATAGAAAACACTGCAGTGGTGTCCTTAATGCCGCTGCAGTGTGCGGCCGAGAATTGTCATGAAGAAGGAAACGCATGACAGGTACGTTATGTGGGGCTGCATGAAATAAAGCGAAACCTGGTAGAGGGCACCCAGACTTGGCGGGATATACTATCTCCTAGGCATCTTTACTTGCTAACTGCGTACATAGCATTGAGAAGAGCGACGTGACACGATCGACAGGCATACTAGAGACACTGGACTGGCGAGACAGGGAGATGAATGCACAACGTAGAAACTAGATAAATTTTCCAAACAGTGAAAACAGCGAACTCCGTACACACACACACACACACACACACACACACACACACACACACACACCCTCACTTCAGCCAATGACTGTGTATGACACACAAAGTAAATTTCCTACACACTCCAAATTTTTTATTCGATATATATAACTTCAGGCAATGATTGTATATGACAAACAAAATAAATTACTACATACTCAATAATTTTTATTCAATAAGTTATATATGTTGGGTCTCCGCTGTCTCGAACAAGATGAGCATAATATTACACAGTAATATATACACTCCTGGAAATTGAAATAAGAACACCGTGAATTCATTGTCCCAGGAAGGGGAAACTTTATTGACACATTCCTGGGGTCAGATACATCACATGATCACACTGACAGAACCACAGGCACATAGACACAGGCAACAGACCATGCACAATGTCGGCACTAGTACAGTGTATATCCACCTTTCGCAGCAATGCAGGCTGCTATTCTCCCATGGAGACGATCGTAGAGATGCTGGATGTAGTCCTGTGGAACGGCTTGCCATGCCATTTCCACCTGGCGCCTCAGTTGGACCAGCGTTCGTGCTGGACGTGCAGACCGCGTGAGACGACGCTTCATCCAGTCCCAAACATGCTCAATGGGGGATAGATCCGGAGATCTTGCTGGCCAGGGTAGTTGACTTACACCTTCTAGAGCACGTTGGGTGGCACGGGATACATGCGGACGTGCATTGTCCTGTTGGAACAGCAAGTTCCCTTGCCGGTCTAGGAATGGTAGAACGATGGGTTCGATGACGGTTTGGATGTACCGTGCACTATTCAGTGTCCCCTCGACGATCACCGGTGGTGTACGGCCAGTGTAGGAGATCGCTCCCCACACCATGATGCCGGGTGTTGGCCCTGTGTGCCTCGGTCGTATGCAGTCCTGATTGTGGCGCTCACCTGCACGGCGCCAAACACGCATACGACCATCATTGGCACCAAGGCAGAAGCGACTCTCATCGCTGAAGACGACACGTCTCCATTCGTCCCTCCATTCACGCCTGTCGCGACACCACTGGAGGCGGGCTGCACGATGTTGGGGCGTGAGCGGAAGACGGCCTAACGGTGTGCGGGACCATATCCCAGCTTCATGGAGACGGTTGCGAATGGTCCTCGCCGATACCCCAGGAGCAACAGTGTCCCTAATTTGCTGGGAAGTGGCGGTGCGGTCCCCTACGGCACTGCGTAGGATCCTATGGTCTTGGCGTGCATCTGTGCGTCGCTGCGGTCCGGTCCCAGGTCGACGGGCACGTGCACCTTCCGCCGACCACTGGCGACAACATCGATGTACTGTGGAGACCTCACGCCCCACGTGTTGAGCAATTCGGCGGTACGTCCACCCGGCCTCCCGCATGCCCACTATACGCCCTCGCTCAAAGTCCGTCAACTGCACATACGGTTCACGTCCACGCTGTCGCGGCATGCTACCAGTGTTAAAGACTGCGATGGAGCTCCGTATGCCACGGCAAACTGGCTGACACTGACGGCGGCGGTGCACAAATGCTGCGCAGCTAGCGCCATTCGACGGCCAACACCGCGGTTCCTGGTGTGTCCGCTGTGCCGTGCGTGTGATCATTGCTTGTACAGCCCTCTCGCAGTGTCCGGAGCAAGTATGGTGGGTCTGACACATCGGTGTCAATGTGTTCTTTTTTCCATTTCCAGGAGTGTATAATACTTTGCTCATCTTATTCGAGACAGTGGAGACCCAACTGTTTAAATAAGTTAAAATAATTATTCTGAATGAAACGTTTCACGTCCACCACACATTAGAATGCAGCTCTGCTCGTAAGACGCTTAGATCAGTAGCTTAACTGTGAACTGTTTCTAAATTACTTCATACTTTAGCGTATGTGTCTGCAATGGTCTTAAGAGGACACGTAAATACACAGTAAATGTTGAAACAGATAAATCACGAGCTTTTCAAACTGTAATTTCTCCGACAGTACTAATAGGATTTTGAAGAATGGAGCGTATGTGAATTAACCTCTTTTAGAATGACGATACTACCAGCAAATATTACCACATTTCGATCTGAAGAAGCGAATTTCATACCCATGTGTCTGTGATTAATACAGCTATGGAATGAGAGTATTAGTTATTTAGTGAGGAGTTTTTCACAGTTCATTCGGGTGAAAACAGGATTAAAATACTGGGATATATATGAAGAGAATAGCTTAACCGAATTACCGCGTTTACATTGGGAGCATACACTAAACTACTTTTCAAAAAAGAGTGCAGTGCCCTGTAACATACATTTTCTGTAGATTTACATACATGTTGGACATCGTCCGTCGTGTACTGTATGTTTTCAAACCCAAGCACAAGCTTTTTCTCTTGCAAGCACCTATTTACTGCAGAAATGTCCGTGTAATACTTTTATGAGATATAATTTACTAAAATCAGTGGAGGCCCATTCATACATGGGAATTTTATGTTTGCGTCATTGTGGTACTATCATTCCAGGTTATTCAAATGAAAAGGGAATGCTGATAGCCTTCCTGATTTGACTTTTCAGCGGATTATCTGTACGTCGCTAGGCGTTGTCGGGATATTACTGCTGAATGGCAAGGTCTACACCTCCCCATCTCCTTGCAAGTTATTAAAACATCAAACAGGAATTAAATTCTTGTACTGTATATAACCCATCGTTAATATTATTTTTATGATTGTGTCATAATTATTGTTTCTGTGGTTGCTGTTGATGGTGGTAGTGGTTGTTTTGTTGTTTTCCAGCGTCATTTTCATCGTGCTGTTTCGTAGTTTAAAAAATACATTGCAAGGCATTAAATTACATCACCAGGGACGATAGCATATAATGATTTCCTAGTTTTGGTGCGTATGGAGTACTGTAGATAGAATCCATGTCCAAATTTGAAGGTTTTTTGGTGGCATACATGGTGCTAAACTTACTACACAGAGCTGGCACCTCTTGCAGCAACAATAGTTCTTACACGGATGAATAGAGAGTCGTACTGTATTTGTGTGACATATGCTGATACGTCACTCCATGCTGCGTCAACGCTCTGCCAGACTTCATTAACCTCTGGATGCATAACAACGGTCTTTTAGACCAGGAACCTTTCATTTTCTCAAGAAATTGTCCAAAAATTTATATGTTTTACTTGACATTCTGTGTAAACCTTGGAAGCACAATTAACTTACTTCAGAAGGGAAATGGTTCGTTGCAAGTCAAATTAACTGATTTATTTTATAAATTTTGTAGTCCTAGTAATATAATGCAATCTCATTGCGAATCAGCTGCCTTCCAGATACTTTATTTGTATTTTACCAGAATGACGTACTGAAATAGCTCACTGACAACGGTTACCAGTTTAACACAATTATACCCTATACTGAGAGATCAGAAGCACTGTAAAAGTTAAATACATTACTCAACTGAAGGTAAGTGTATTTCTCATCGCCAAAATACTTTCACAGGAACGTAAGTTTTGTATCAGAAACAAAATAAGTATTTAAGATACTATTGTTCCTTACGTAGAACATAATTATATGCCATACTGCCGCTAAATACAAAAGAACATCTGAATTCATCACAAATGATAAAGTCTTTGAATCATATATTACTGAATAGCTTTAAGATGAAACTCTTTTCGCCACGCGGGGTAACCACGCGGTCTCGGGCGTCCGGTCACGGTTCGCGTGGCTCCTCCCGTGGGAGGTTCGAGCCCTCCCTCGGGCATGGGTGGTTGTGTTCTCCTTAGGGTAAGTTAGTTTAAATTAGATTAAGTAGTGTGCAAACTTAGGGACCGATGACTTTAGCAGTTTGATCCCATAAGATCTTACCACAAATTTCCAAAAACTCTTTTCGAACAAGAAGGCGGCAGAGATGCCGACACTGATGGTCATCAAGATAAAGAACTTACGTCTTCTAACGTCCCAGATAAAACAGTCAATGAAGAATTAGATGGTACAGATTACAGAACTGTCGATTTCTTAAGAGTCATGATGGAACTCAATAGAGTCACCAATGAGCAGAATACAAGTACACAGTGTCATGAACATCCCACCTTGTCGAGTAAGAGGTAGTGTAACTAAACAAAAGCGAATATCCTCTCGAAATTAAGGTTTCTATGACCTAAGAAATTTTATAATCATCAGTTTCGTCTGAAATATCATTTGACAGTTGTACATTGTGTGACCAAAAAGAACAAATGTATGCTGTTGCTAAGTCTCCAAAACAGCACAACTATAGATGAAAGACATAAAACCAATGTTATTCTATAACGAACGTACAACAGGAGATGATTCAGTACACCAGAAGGGAAGTACATACACTTGGAAGAGACAGGCAAGAAGATGGTATTTTGCCTTATATACAATCGTATTGAATGTAGTAGTGATTTTCATAGTAATGTCTCAGCTACATGGAAGGTAGATCTGATAAAAACAGAACATTGGTCATATGGAGAGGAGACTCAACAAGCCACGCCTCCAAAATAAAGTTCTATGAGCATCGACACGTTGTGAAATTTGTAGCCAGCGGGCGAAGAAAGCGGCGACTGGAAGATCGCCTAAAGGAAGATGCTTCATGTGGCCATATCTATAAGACAGAAAAGCAGTCAATCGTACTGCAAGTGAATAAAAAATATATGCAAAGAACATAGTGGAAATAGTTGTGAATAGTATTATTTTTAATGAACAAATGTTGTGCTGTGAACCAGTAAACCTGACAGTTATCCAATTCTGGAATACTAGAACATAATTTGTAATGCTGTATTTCATATTACACAAAAATATAAGTCATAATATGATAATGAATACTTTCTCATTAATTCCGTGACACCAGCTCCTTCAAAACTTTCTAATATTTCTTTTAATACCAACATTTAGTATTTGTCTTAAGGTAGGGGTTTTACAGGCCCCTGTCATGCATTTTTACTAGTCCAGCCACTCATGCATGCAAGGGTTAATTATAGTGTCTGGAGAGTGACAGCGTGCAACTCTTGGCAACTTCGACCAGGTGTTTCCAATGGATGAGAGATCTAGAGAACGTGCTGATCAGGGCAACAGCCGGACACACTCTGTACCGAGCTAGATCATAACAGTACGGGTAACATACCAACTTGCATTTCTTGCTGAACGATAATGTTGCCCCCCACACCATCACTCCAGGCACTGAGCGCTTATGACAATAACGAATGCGGTCTGACAACGTTCGTTCTGCTCTACCCACGGACACGTCCATCATGCTACAGTCAGAACTGGGAGTCGCCCAATGTGACGACGTTGCGCCTGTCATGTGTCGCTCTACTGCCTCTCTCTGCTGGCCGCTACGATGGTCGCCCTGCAGACAGTCCGTGTAGCTACAGCCGTCCGTGTGGATACTTGTCTTCATACAAACAGCACCATTTCCTGCCTCGAGAAACCTCACGTGATTGTACGACTCTGCACACAGGAACGAGCAATATGCCTGTCCAACAGAAAGCTAGTCACGTGAGACGTTGAGATCCTGTATCGTATTAGGTGGCTGTCGTGAAACCATCGATTCCAGATTCGTGTGGCAGTCGTGGGATTCCAACGAACACGAGTCAAAATAACGTGGAAGGATAAGTTGCGTTCTCGACAGGGCAATGTCTTGCTGCTGTTCAGTTCTAACACAAGATGGTAGACGTTTCTCCCTCTTACATGATGCATAAAACCATCTTCTCAGAAGCAGCCAACGTTCAACTGCGATTTCTGAATGAGAAACTCACTGTGTAATCTTCGATTATAGAGAGTGATGATAAGTTCAGAGGCCGTACTAATAGCTAGATATGATGACAGAGACACAACTAATATACTCCGTGAAGCAATAAGGTGTTGGGAGCGGATATTGAGTGAGTACAGAGCATCCGGGAGGTCATTGGGTCTGATAAAACAATGTTAAATGTGTTTCAGTCATTTATGGTACTGATCACCGTTACAATAACTGTTCAAAATAAGCACCATTAGGCGTTAGCGAGCTAGCAGGATGTCCCGTGTTCGATGAAAATACACTCCTGGAAATTGAAATAAGAACACCGTGAATTCATTGTCCCAGGAAGGGGAAACTTTATTGACACATTCCTGGGGTCAGATACATCACATGATCACACTGACAGAACCACAGGCACATAGACACAGGCAACAGACCATGCACAATGTCGGCACTAGTACAGTGTATATCCACCTTTCGCTGCAATGCAAGCTGCTATTCTCCCATGGAGACGATCGTAGAGATGCTGGATGTAGTCCTGTGGAACGGCTTGCCATGCCATTTCCACCTGGCGCCTCAGTTGGACCAGCGTTCGTGCTGGACGTGCAGACCGCGTGAGACGACGCTTCATCCAGTCCCAAACATGCTCAATGGGGGACAGATCCGGAGATCTTGCTGGCCAGGGTAGTTGACTTACACCTTCTAGAGCACGTTGGGTGGCACGGGATACATGCGGACGTGCACTGTCCTGTTGGAACAGCAAGTTCCCTTGCCGGTCTAGGAATGGTAGAACGATGGGTTCGATGACGGTTTGGATGTACCGTGCACTATTCAGTGTCCCCTCGACGATCACCAGTGGTGTACAGCCAGTGTAGGAGATTGCTCCCCACACCATGATGCCGGGTGTTGGCCCTGTGTGCCTCGGTCGTATGCAGTCCTGATTGTGGCGCTCACCTGCACGGCGCCAAACACGCATACGACCATCATTGGCACCAAGGCAGAAGCGACTCTCATCGCTGAAGACGACACGTCTCCATTCGTCCCTCCATTCACGCCTGTCGCGACACCACTGGAGGCGGGCTGCACGATGTTGGGGCGTGCGCGGAAGACGGCCTAACGGTGTGCGGGACCGTAGCCCAGCTTCATGGAGACGGTTGCGAATGGTCCTCGCCGATACCCCAGGAGCAACACTGTCCCTAATTTGCTGGGAAGTGGCGGTGCGGTCCCCTACGGCACTGCGTAGGATCCTACGGTCTTGGCGTGCATGCGTGCGTCGCTGCGGTCCGGTCCCAGGTCGACGGGCACGTGCACCTTCCGCCGACTACTGGTGACAACATCGATGTACTGTGGAGACCTCACGCCCCACGTGTTGAGCAATTCGGCGGTACGTCCACCCGGCCTCCCGCATGCCCTTTATACGCCCTCGCTCAAAGTCCGTCAACTGCACATACGGTTCACGTCCACGCTGTCGCGGCATGCTACCAGTGTTAAAGACTGCGATGGAGCTCCGTATGCCACGGCAAACTGGCTGACACTGACGGCGGCGGTGCACAAATGCTGCGCAGCTAGCGCCATTCGACGGCCAACACCGCGGTTCCTGGTGTGTCCGCTGTGCCGTGCGTGTGATCATTGCTTGTACAGCCCTCTCGCAGTGTCCGGAGCAAGTATGGTGGGTCTGACACACCGGTGTCAATGTGTTCTTTTTTCCATTTCCAGGAGTGTATGTGGTGTGATCTATATTTAAGGGGCCGCTACAAAAATTCTTGAACTAGTTCCCCTTCTGAGTCCGCAGGGGGAGAGTATACATCGGTTTTCATGTAGCCACATATAAAGGAGTCTGGTGCGCTGTAGGCCGGGCGGTCTAGCAGAAAAATGCACATGTCCTCCCCAACTGAGCCACCGACGGCCGAAACTATGGCTTAGTTCTATATGTACTGGTTCGGCAAGTGAGCCAGGTCACTATCGTGCTGGAACCAACTCCATACGATCCGTACCGACGCCTCCCCCGAAAAGTCAGCACTTGCCCCCGTAGGAACAATCTGCACTCGAGATCACATGTAGGGCCCGCGCAAGTACTCTTGCACGATATCGGTTTACGTGATTGCTACAGATTGTCTCTGATGAACTCACATTGTTGTGGATGTGGGTTTTCATTCACCCACATACGCGAGTTATTACAATTATGCATGTCTTCCTGATCAAACTCAGCCTCATCCATAAATATTACAACTTCAAGAAACTGAGGGTCTTCGTCACACAATTGTAGAAATCAGCGTACGATCTCAAGCCGAAGTGGATAATCATTTGGTCCTATGGCTTGTACTCCGGTAGGACGAAAGGATGAAGCTGCTCTTCACCCAACATATTCCACACTAAACTATGGTGAACGCCGAACTCAGCGGCACTTGCTCGAGTATTTACGTCGAGCCTTTTCTCGAAACGTAACAGCTCTTCTCCCTCGAAAGTAGATGCAGGCACCGTCTGTGGTGTGCATGCATTAGGCCTACGAGCCTTAAATGTGTCGGTATTGTCCTGTCAGTAGCTACTTGCAGTAAATTTATCTCAGGGCAGAGAAACTTTCGTGGTACATTGACTGAGCTCTTAGGTCATTGCCTTCCACTGCACCGTTAAAAAAGTGGATGTCTCTCCGTTCTCACCCTGTGTCGCGTCCCATGGTATCTTTCGCGACAATCAAGCAGACACTACAGCATTACACGCAGTTTACTGGCTCAATGCGAACGTCAGGATGTCACAACACTACGTCCGTCTAATCAGATTTGGTGTAATGAAGACTGGAGAAGTTACTTTTATATTAATGCGCAGTGCAGATGCACAGGTACGTCCGACCGTCTGCAGGAATCTCAGAGGAGCGGGCATGGAGGAAATGGACAGGGACTGCGAAAAGGTGGCGATCGGTGGGAATGTGAGTCCGCGCAGTTGAGATAACGCTGTGTCCTGTATGGCGCAGTGGTCAACGCACCTGTCTGCTAACGAGGAGATCCCGGGTTCACTACTCGGTCAGCGCACATTTTCACTCATCACCCATGATTCCGCGTAATGCCCTGCTGAAGCTGACATCAGTAATTCCTTCGTCTCTTTTCTCACCCTCCACCTCCAACTCACATAGAAGGTACTTTTTGTTTCTCTCCTTTGGGAACGGCGTCGGTACAAATGCTTAGTGCTCACTCAGTACGAGTTTCGAACGTAGTATGTTTGTTGTCGCGTCCGTAATTATATTTATCAGTTTTGGGTTTGAACTTTTGAATGCCCTGTACACACAATATACTCCTATCTAACTTACGCTATTGCGCTGAAATAGTAATAATTTTCACTTGATGTTCGTTACAAGCAGTTGTAATGGTTCTTTATTTACGTTACCATTACGGCAATCCAACCCCAGTTCTCGATACCAGTAATATCGTACTACTTTTCTGCGAAGTAATAGACATATTTTTGTGACAATATTCACATTTGGTTTTATTAATGTATAGGTACTCCGATGTATCGATATATTACAGTGATATGGTTCTTGTGTGTATTCATTTCTGTGAGACTGTCATAATCTTTGACTTACTAGTAACCGTTTTTGGCGCGAATGCGCACGGAGCAGTCTTTGTTTCACTTTGCAGAAGTTAAGTTGTTATTTCGCTTTGTAAAAGAACAGTCAAGTCTTGAGTTTGGTTAAAGTGGAAATTAAATATATGAAGATTGATACAAAACTGTTTTCTTGATTATGTGACAATTAAGATGAAGTATATGTGAATTTACAAGAAGTTTAATAAAAATGTGGATCGCGAACACCAAGTCAAAAATTAAATCTACCATACTATTGTTCTGATCTGGAACTGTTTGATCATTAAGAATTTCCTGAAAAACGCATTTGTTAGGTCTTCAAATATTGCTGAAATACAGATCTGGACCTTCTAGCAGTCAAAGTGGAGTCACCCTAGAATCAACAAGATGAGCCATAACAACTTCGACGAAATCGACGTGGGAATCCATTTAAGATAAGTGCCAAAATTAATGACTTTTTTACAGTGACTTCATTATTTCCAGTCTGACGATACCATCCACAATCAATAACTTTGTTGTTGCCCTATAAAGCGAACATATGCTGCGTGAGCAACATTATTAATCTGGTTTCTAACCTACTTTGCAAGTGGTGGTATTATTAGACAGTGTTCATGATTTTGCTGTTTTAATGGCCAGCGCTATATTGTATGGTAGCTGTTTCTAACACCTGAGCTGATCTTCGAGCCACAGTTATCGTCTAAATGTCCTCTTTTGTTACGTGTATAGCTTGTAGGGCTCAAGTGCAATCATCCAGCTGCTGTCACCCAACTCATAACAGGAGCGATGAAATAAGCAATAAATGTAACGCCGCTCTATGTGAGAAAGTAGAATGTGTGCGATGAGCACAAAAAGCTGTCTGAAATGTGTGTTTATAGGAAAAATGCTCGTAGGCAGAAGATGGAACTAAGTGGCACCGGATCTGAGCTCAATAGCTGAATAAAGCTTACGGGCCGTAGACGTCACGAGTGATTTGTTGAGCGTAACGCTGGTCTGTGTGTCAGCCTTCTACTTTGGTGTGGCTTGACTAAACGAGCAGCGACGCGAGCAAGACGAGGCGGAAGAGGACTGTACAAAGCAGCATGATGTCACAGCTGGCGCGGAGCCAGCCGGTGCAAGCACTCCGAGTCCCCACTGTAATTACCAGTACGGTTCCCATACTTGTGTCTCGGATCGCGATGTTCCCATGCTAAATTCGTGTAATTCAGGTCTCCCCCAGTATTCGGTTGCGCTCGGCTTAATTGTGGAGATAGTGTACACCGCTGGGCACTTAAAGTGCAGCTTACGTGTGAGCCAGACTTCGCGTAGACTGCGGGCTGCCGCTCGCATTAACGGCACTTCTCAGGCGGCTTTGTCAGCAATTTGCATTTCCAGGATGTGTGCGTTTAGGCAAGTTCAAGTTGACTGTAAGCTTTTCCCCTTTAGTCTGCGGCGCAAAAAATTTTGAGATGCCCGGGATTTTTATAAAGCGTTGACAAGGATGAAGTCCACACGATCAGCGGCTAGCGAAGCGTAAGTAACAGGTATTTATAATGAAATACCGTTTTTAGGTATCCCCAAAAAACTTTTATTGCACCACCATGTATGTTTCGATATTTCAGCCAAATTTGTAGCACAATAATGTCACCATCAACGACGCCCCCCGATAGCTGAGTGGTTTGCCGGCACGGTAGCTCAGCGTGTTCGGTCAGAGGGTTAGCTGCCCTCTGTAATTAAAAAAAAAACAAAAAAAAAAACTGAGTTAATCGATCGACAACGAACTTAAACGGATGTCTTACGACGTCCACCGGAGCGGATGCAACGAACAAAAGCGAACAAAATGAGAGAAAAAAAAAGTGGTCAGCGCGACGGACTGTCAGTCCTCAGGGCCCAGGTTCGATTCCCCGCTGGGTCGGAGATTTTCTCCGCTCAGGGACTGGGTGTTGTGTTGTCCTAATCATCATCATTTCATCCCCATCGACGCCCAAGTCGCCGAAGTGGCGTCAAATCGAAAGACTAGCACCAGGCGAGCGGTCTACCCGACGGGAGGCCCTCGTCACATGTCATTATTATTATTACCATCAACGATGTTCTTCTAATTATTTTTTTTGTTTGAACACACATATAGCCATCTACAACGTATGAAAAATACCATGTTTTAGTCATAAAATCACAGTATCATATATTCAAATCGTACACATTGTAATATCTACACATGCACTTAGCGATTTTGCCACGACGTACGCTCAGGAACCATCCTGTTGATGTTGCACTGTAGTAGTTGGGAGCGTTTGAGTGAAGTGGAGGACTATACCCGCGGTAACATAGACACTGGTAGGGGCATCCAAGCCTGTCGGACCTCCATGGGGGAGTCAGAAGTGTGTCTCACAACCACTTTCCTTCATTTACTCTATCCTCATTCTTCCTTTTATTGTGCAAATATACAGGGTGAAAAGTATTTAAACTGACAAACTCTGGGAGGATGTAGGGGAGATCAAAACAAATATTTTTTCCTAATGTAATTTTTTCCTATGAGGAGTATTTAAACCGGTAGAGGAAGTTTTCTCTGGCGGCAAATTAATTAAACCAACAAACACTTTTCCATTTTTTTATGACCAAGAGACAACACATTGACACAGCCCAATTTCAATTACAGTAGATTTTCAAAAATGCCTCCATTGACACGTAAACAAAGGTTACACCGTCGGATCATGTTCTGTCTGACACGGGAAAAAACCCCAGGAGTATCCTGAATTGTTCCTGCTGCTGCTACTATCCGGGCTACCAGATCCTCTTCTGATACAACAGGAGTTGCGCAAACAAGGTTGTGCATCTCTCCTCACGCAAAAAAGTCTAGAGGGGACATATCTGGAGATCGAGCAGGCCATGGTACAGGACCACCTCTGCCAATCCACGTTTCTCGAAACCGTCGGTCCAAGAATAGACGCACACGACGACTGAAATGTGCCGGCGCCCCGTCATGTTGGAACCACATGCGTTGTCTTGTAGGTAGCGGGGCGTCTTCCAGCAATTCTGGCAATGCTCTGGCGAGAAAATTGTAATAGTGCCTGCCATTTAACGGCCTAGGTAGCAGATACTGCCCAATTAAACAGTCCCCAACAACACCAACCCCACATTAACGAAGAACCGCACTTGATAAGAGCTAGTAACTGTGGCATGTGGGTTATCCTCGCTCCAAACATACCAATTGTGCATGTTGAAGACTCCATCACGCCCGAACGTTGTTTCATCGGTAAACAATACAGAGGATAGAAATGTTGGAGGCATTCACACTGTTCCAGGTTCCTCTGCGAAATCTGTGCTCTGGGTGGATAATCAACTGGTTCCAGATTGTGGACACGCTGTAAGTGAAATGGACGTAACAATTGCTCTCGAAGGACTGTTCTTACATTCGTCTGATTCGTCCCCATGTTACGTGCAATCGCACGAGTGCTGATTGAAGGATCCCGCTCCACATGCTGCAAGACAGCTACCTCAAATTGCAGCGTTCTTACCGTGCGACGGCGTCCCTGTCCAGGTAATCTGATAAATGACCCGGTCTCATGCAGACGTTGGTACATAGCAGCAAAGGTCGTATGATGCAGGATACAGCGATTAGGATATTGTTGTTGTTAAACCCTCTGTGTATCTCGTCCGTTGTGGTGCGCTACGTAGTACGCACCAACCACATCAGTGTACTCACTCTAAGTGTATCGCTCCATTAGTAAACAGAGACAATGCACTACTACACTGGTGGACAGCAGTTGCCTACAACTGAAGAGCGTTATACGCCCTCTAACAAATGAAGATCGTTATACGGTCTCTAACAACTGAAGAGTGTAATACGGCCTCCACCGGTTTGTATAGTCCTCATAGGAAAAAAATGACATAAGGGAAAAATATTTTTTTGATGTCCCCTGCAACCTCCCAGAGTTTGTCGGTTTAAATACTTTTCACCCTGTGGACTTTGTCAGTATTAGTATAGAATCAGTATAGAGGAAGAACACCCCAGAACCAAATCCTGGGATTGACACAACCGATATATGCGAATACGCTGCAACCACAAGTGAGTGGCAAATGCCTGCAGCTTACCTGACTCAACACGTCGCCTGTTGTTGTTCCTGTGGAATCAGTCAGCGAGGTCGAAGGAGTGGCACCAACAGTGGGCAAACTCGAGGACACCTCATCCATACGCATCCACTTGGAAATAACACAAGTAATACCAGTTTAACGGGTATAAGTACAGACAAAGTGGCGTAAGTGCGGGCGACAGCGGTCGCTACCGACAATGGACGAGCCCATTGTAAGTCCTTCAGCTTCGAGCAACGTCCAGATGACTACGCACTGGCCCATCCTGGCACCGATAGCCCCGTTTGGGTGTATGGAACACTACCATTATACATTCGACATCAGCTCAAATAAAACAGAAGTATTAACATATCTCACTAGGCTTTGCAACATGGACCATGCTTTCAAACATCTGTCCACCAGACCTCCGTCGAAAGGCTGCTCTTTACAACCTCTGTCAACAAGTTTCTGAAAACAACTCGATCCCTCTTCATGACGATTTGCTATCACTGCCCAGGAAACGCCTCAAATCTTGAAGACGAGCATATGAAATGGGAGTCCAAATGCTATCCACAGGATTCGACCAGGACGCAGAGTGGAAACGTGAGTGCCAAGCTACAAGAACCCGAAACCACGAACTTGTAGACAATCCAACAGTTCCAGTTCCAGACTTCCACCAACCAAGGGAGGTGTGGGTGCAGTTAAACAGATATCGGACTGAAGAGGGTAGGTGTAAATACAACATGCACAAGTGGGGCTTTTCAAGTGACAGTGTGTGTGACTGTAGTGACACCCAAACAATGAGCCACATTGTGAATGACTGTCCAATCAGACGCTTCCCTGGTGGCAATGAGATGCTCCATGAAGCATCCCACGAGGCACTCCGCTGCATCGAGTCCATCAATATCCGAGTGTAGTCTGAGCCGTTTTAAAACTTATGTACTATATATAATTTCACATGTTCATTTTTATATACATTTCTTTATTTTGCTGAATGTGTATTACTGTAATTGATGCATACGATAATAATAATAATAATAATAATCACTATGATCCAAGGCTTCCTGACACCCGTTAAGCTCTCAAGATCTACACAAAATGGTCGTCACTGGCCTGGATTTATTGAGGCTTAATATTGCTGTAACAGCCTTGCACGAAACAAGGCTGGTAGATGAGGGTTCAATAATAAATTTTTCTGGATGAAAAAGGTTGTTTCCAGTGATAGATAACACGGTGTTGGCTTTTCTGTTCGAAACGTTCAATTACTTGCCACTAGAAGCCCGATCGGAATCTCAGAATGTATTCTGCCTCTGAGTTTATCAATTGTCGGTAGACCAGTGACACTGATTGCTGAATATGTTCCAATGCTGAGCTCGGGTCCGGAATTATAGGATCAGTTTTACGAACATCTCAGTGAAGTGGTGCAGTGACTGCACTATAGGTATCGTCTGTGCTTTTTGGGTTACTTTAATGCCCGTATCGGTTGTGCGTCTACCACGTGGCCATACTGCCTACGAAACATAGAGTCAGCAATACGAATGAGAATTGCTTATGGCTTCTTGAATTTTGTGCCAAATATCAGCAGTACGTCACTAACGCGTACTTTAAAGGCAAGACGAGGCACAGGATTTCCTAGATGCACTCTTGCGGGTGCATATAGAACCGATTTTGGCATTGATCATACAATAGTAATGATAAACATGGACTTCGTGCCTAAAAAGGTGCCTTCTTCTAAAACATCTAGTAGAATCACGATCAATCTTCACAAAAGTAAGGACCCAGCAACAACAGAAGTATTTGGTAATAGAGTCCGGAACGAAGTTGATGACTGTAAATTAGATGCAGCCTTTTCTAAAGATCGTCAGGGGATCAAGTCACTTCTTATTGTTACAGCTGGCACTACATCTGGTAATCTGAAAGCGAAATCCCATGGTTAGTTCCCCGGGAATATCATTTTGAAATACCTCCTTCCGTACAAGCGTTAGGCAATTGCTAACTGGCACTCAAACCCGTGCAGCTCTGCCCGTAGGAATCTAAGCAAAGCAAAGGCAGTCGTTCGGCCCACCGTCCGTAACTGCGTTAATACTTGCTAGGAGAAACTTTGCGCAAGAATACAGGAAAGTGTCAACGCTAGGGAGATTGGTGAAATGTAGTCGGGTATCATTAGGACCATTGGTCTGCCCCTAAGATGTCTGCCCCGCACAAAGAGATTGACGGAACAGTCATCACGGACTGTAATCGACAATTACACTGCTGCGTGGACCACTACGATAGCTTATACTCACATTAGATTAATTTCCACCCTAAAACAATAGGTGAAATTTCTCAAATCTCAGCCTAACACAAGCTAAGCCCTGTGCTTATTAAGGATGACCTTCAAAGAGCCGTTGCGCGACTGAAATTCTGGAATTACTATGGTAAAGGCGACATACACACAGCACTTGTCAAACTCAGGTAGGTCTTCCCAGAGCTCTACAGACCTTAACTGAAGTGTTGGGCTGAGGGTACTGTGATACAGGATATTCGGAATGCCAAGATTATTACTTTCTACATAGGTAAAAACGATCGCAGTAATTGCAGCTCCACCGAGAAATTTCATTGCTGATTGTCTTCGGAGAAAGAAAAGCGTTTAGGGGTGTGCAGGCTGGAGAAGCTTGTCAAGCGTGTGAACCCTCAATATTGGTTTAGAGCTCATAGATCTACTGTGGATACGGTCTTCACAATCCGACAAATATAAAGAAATTTACGAGAAAAGAAAACCCTGTTGTTCATGGATTCTAGCACCTTAAATAAGCCATTTGACACAATAATCAGGGAGGGACAGCATACGTTACTAGTGAAGGTAGTGTGTCTTTCAATATTCTTTGAGAAAATCGAGGATTTGCTGTACAATATGGAGGGTCCTGTGATATTTGGTGGAAGCACAGTTGGTCCTTTTGTTGTTCAAAGAGGTGTCCGTCAAGGCTGTAAACTGGACCCTAACATGTTTGGTGTATTCTTCTCGTTATTTCTCACAGTTGACTTCAGCGAAACCAACCTGGGATTATTTCTGCATGCCATGGGTGAAGGGAAACTTTACATTTCGCTTTCAGGTCAAAGTGCTATCGTGAGAACAACATTTTATTTGCTGACGAGGCAGAATTCGTAGCATAGAGACGACCTTCAAAGGCCCGTGGACGAATTCGCTACCATGTGCAGGCTATTCTCTAAATGTCTGTGAACGTAAAAGAGACTGAGTTTATTACATAAAGATACACGGATTTATCTAAAATAAAACTGGACGGCTCCTTGTTGAATGTAATCAGCAAATTTTGCTACCTCGGTTAGCTAGTTATAGAAGATCTCTCTTTGTATTAGGAGATAAGCGTTGGCAAAGCAGCGAACAGTGTTGGGAAGCTCTGAAATTGATTATGGGATAACGGGCACCTTACGTTGACCAGAAATGTATGCGTTTATCGAAGATCTTTTCTGGGTACCGTACTGTGTCCATCCAAGACTTAGACATCATATGATCAACAAGAACATAAGTTTAGCACTTTTTATGTGTGATGTTTGTGAACTATTCTGCGCATGACATGGAGGAACATGTGACAAATGAGACGGTACTCAATACTGTAAGCTACCGAGTACACCGCCACTCTCGCAAGGGGACCGCACCTGTTCGACAGCACTGATTTCGTCCAAATTTATTATATACTAGCTGAGATTTAGCATTACTGGGTATGTATTTATTCCATTCCTACTGGCCTATATCCTTCTTCCCTCTCTCTCTCTCTCTGTCCATCATCTCCCCTTCCCTTCCTCTGTCCGTCTCCTTCCCCCCTCTCTCTGTCCATTTCCTACTCCCCATCTCTCTGTCCTTCTCCTCCTCTCTCTTCCTTCAGTCCATCTCCTCCTCTCTCCTTCCTCAGTTCATCTCAGCCTTCCCCTTCTCTCTCTTTCCTTCCTTTGCTTCCCCTGTTTATCCCCTTCCCCCTTCCCCCGTCCTCTCTCTGTCCACTCCTGCACTCCACACTGTCTGTCCATCTCCTCATGCCCCTCTCTCTGTCCATTTTCTGCACCCCCTTCTCTCAGTCTATCCGCACGTGCCTGTGGTATCACGTATCGATACCACACTACTGACGTCTCAAAGCTGGCAACAGAGTTTCAAGGTTCCGTCAGATGACGGAAGCGGTCGTGCAGGATCCGGCGGACCCAATGGTGCGTGCCCGGTGAGCCACACCTCCAGGAGCTCTGTACTTTGAGCGCCCTCTGCCGCTACAGTACAGAGTGTCTGGCAGCAGCCATACAGCTCACTCGCACTTGGGGCCTCTTCATTATTTGACGCTATGCAGACGTCCCCTAGTCGTTGCTCCGATACCATCATTCGTGCTTTAGTTCAGAGAGCCTCATCCTTGTTGCTATTGTATTAGTTGGACTCTATTTCTTGCTTCATTATTTTTTATGAGTCTTCATACACTTGGAAAAATACAAGTTAGGTAAATCTTCTGTTTACTGTGTTAATTTGTTCACTAAGCATTCTAATTTCCTACGATGACAGTTGTAGCACAGCTCACCAGTGAAAATGTAGGAAGTGATAATCTTTTCTCATTTGATTATCTTCTGTGGATTGTCAGGAAGAAAAAGTTTTGTAAGGGTTTGAAATTATGTTTGGAGTTTGTTGCAAGTCACTAAGTGCTCTCATTCTTAAATACTGGATGAATAAAGTATTCGTATTCGCACATCGTGGGCTGCTCTTGTTTTACACCCCCACACCACAGCGGTTGTTTCCAGACGGTATGTAATGCATGTACCAAGTTTGCTTGAAATCGGTCGAATGGTTTAGAAGGAGATGTGGAGCATACATACGTTCACCCAATTTTGTAATTCATATGGATTCAAAGGTTGGCCAGAGATGAAAATGACATCTGTGGGACCAGCATATGATCAAGTGTTTAAAGAAAATTGCATTTTTAGTGCTTGGTGGGCGCGGCATGAGCCATTTACATTGTAGGGCAGCTTGCAGGCAGCAGATGACGCAGTGAAAAGAGTACAGAACGGGACTCCGAGGATCGTGGATTGGGTCCCTATACATAAACTATTTTTATTTTAGTTTTAACATTACGCAACACTGCGAACAAACCAAAGTAATGTTCAGTACACTTTATTTATCAATATTTTCATAACAGGCATCAGAAGGAAAGACAAATGAAAATTAGAGATCGGAAATACATTTCCCAGAAGGAATTCTAAGGCGTAAACGAGATATTCGCATATGAAACTAGATGTTTTTATTTTACAGATGGTGAGCGACACGTGCTGGGATGAAAGTCGTCGTAAAAGCAGGGGAAATAGTAATTTTCCGGATTTTACAATGCCAGATTTTTACAATTACATGTTTGTTTTGAAGTTTCTATCGAAAAACAAACTTGGTCTACATTCGTAAAAGATTCGCTGTCATCGCACAATTTGGCAGCAAACCACGTGTAACGCATCATTTCGTTAAATAATGGCGAAGATAGATGGTGATATACAATGGAATGTATTTTGATTCAGTGTCGTTGGAATGTTATTTCTTCTTCTCTTGCGATGAGATCAGAGCAGTTTTGAAGCTTTTTGACCAAATTCTTTACCTGATGATAAAAAGAGGCATTGCATGGTTGTACCAGCGGAATCCATTTGTGCAAAGTCATTTTAATACTCCACAGTGGCAGTCTTTCTACACCTTGAAAAATCTCTTCTTATAACTTCACAATTATTTATCTTATTTACCTACCCCACGAGTCAAGTAGCAGAAGAAATGTGTTTTCCAATCCAAATTTTCTTTTTCACACCTTTTATAAAAATACACTCCTGGAAATGGAAAAAAGAACACATTGACACCGGTGTGTCAGACCCACCATACTTGCTCCGGACACTGCGAGAGGGCTGTACAAGCAATGATCACACGCACGGCACAGCGGACACACCAGGAACCGCGGTGTTGGCCGTCGAATGGCGCTAGCTGCGCAGCATTTGTGCACCGCCGCCGTCAGTGTCAGCCAGTTTGCCGTGGCATACGGAGCTCCATCGCAGTCTTTAACACTGGTAGCATGCCGCGACAGCGTGGATGTGAACCGTATGTGCAGTTGACGGACTTTGAGCGAGGGTGTATAGTGGGCATGCGGGAGGCCGGGTGGACGTACCGCCGAATTGCTCAACACGTGGGGCGTGAGGTCTCTACAGTACATCGATGTTGTCGCCAGTGGTTGGCAGAAGGTGCACGTGCCCGTCGTCCTGGGACCGGACCGCAGCGACGCACGGATGCACGCCAAGACCGTAGGATCCTACGCAGTGCCGTAGGGGACCGCACCGCCACTTCCCAGCAAATTAGGGACACTGTTGCTCCTGGGGTATCGGCGAGGACCATTCGCAACCGTCTCCATGAAGCTGGGCTACGGTCCCGCACTCCGTTAGGCCGTCTTCCGCGCACGCCCCAACATCGTGCAGCCCGCCTCCAGGGGTGTCGCGACAGGCGTGAATGGAGGGACGAATGGAGACGTGTCGTCTTCAGCGATGAGAGTCGCTTCTGCCTTGGTGCCAATGATGGTCGTATGTGTGTTTGGCGCCGTGCAGGTGAGCGCCACAATCAGGACTGCATACGACCGAGGCACACAGGGCCAACACCCGGCATCATGGTGTGGGGAGCGATCTCCTACACTGGCCGTACACCACTGGTGATCGTCGAGGGGACACTGAATAGTGCACGGTACATCCAAACCGTCATCGAACCCATCGTTCTACCATTCCTAGACCGGCAAGGGAACTTGCTGTTCCAACAGGACAATGCACGTCCGCATGTATCCCGTGCCACCCAACGTGCTCTAGAAGGTGTAAGTCAACTACCCTGGCCAGCAAGATCTCCGGATCTGTCCCCCATTGAGCATGTTTGGGACTGGATGAAGCGTCGTCTCACGCGGTCTGCACGTCCAGCACGAACGCTGGTCCAACTGAGGCGCCAGGTGGAAATGGCATGGCAAGCCGTTCCACAGGACTACATCCAGCATCTCTACGATCGTCTCCATGGGAGAATAGCAGCCTGCATTGCTGCGAAAGGTGGATATACACTGTACTAGTGCCGACATTGTGCATGCTCTGTTGCCTGTGTCTATGTGCCTGTGGTTCTGTCAGTGTGATCATGTGATGTATCTGACCCCAGGAATGTGTCAATAAAGTTTCCCCTTCCTGGGACAATGAATTCACGATGTTCTTATTTCAATTTCCAGGAGTGTATTAATAAATGCAGTATATTGAATACTATTTCGGTTTATGTACAGTGTTAGTAAAGTAAAAATAGGAAATTAAAAATGTTTCCTCATATGTACCCGATCCCTCGACGCTCAAATTTCCACTCTCTACATTTCCTGCTGCGTCAAGCTCTGCACAAAAATTACGCCAACATAAATGGTTCATTAATTTCTGGAAAAACCCCGCATACATCATAAATTTGAACGAAATCGGTGATGACGAGTAAACGCAGTCCCCTTGTCACTGAACGTCTCGTGCGGTAGGCTAGGATCATGCCCGTCTTACTAGACGCGCATTAGTCAGTGAGGAAATGCTTGCCGAGAGACCGCCTGGAAGACCTGCATTGCGCTTTAAAAATTGTATCAAGCACAATATCAACGAGTTTAATATTTATTGCTATAAACTGAAGGAACTCGACGAAGACGATAGCAAATGGAGGAAATTCATCAAGACCACAGCAGTATCCACTATGGATTCTGACTGAACAACTTAATTGTGTATACTAGACACTTACTTACGACGAATCCCTGTTTCTGGGTGATACACGTTTATTCAACCTGCTGGCGCCAGGTGGGTTCTCGCACCGGACTCGTGAGTGACCAATGGAAGTGTCTACGTGATACTACATGAATCTTCTGTTAGGAAGTATAGGCCAATAGGGACTTAAGGAACACTGGCTAGGTTCGTGATATCTTGTGCATACCTGACGACACATACGAATTACAATAACATCCAGTATAATCTGCATAACCAATACGTTCATAAATTGTAGTTCCTTTAATGTCTTGTCTCTATGCTCTGGAAGAGATTTACTCTGTCGGAGTACCAGTTCCACCTCACACGATGATTCGGTAATAATGTGAATATCTTGATGTCTGCTGTTGCCAACAACATTTTCTCGCTGAATTGTCCGCTATGTCCCATCCTCCTCAACTGAAGGACTAGGCCGCCCGACTCTTGTTTTCGTTGTTGATACTCAAGTATCACGTGGTTCAGATTTTCTGCCTCTACTTATCCCAGTAAGGGGGGGGGGGGCAGGGGGGAGGTTCGTGCTAACCATCCATCTTAATGCAGCAATATTGTGTATGTAACAAAAAGCGCCCGCATCTCGTGGTCGTGCGGTAGCGTTCTCGCTTCCCACGCCCGGGTTCCCGGGTTCGATTCCCGGCGGGGTCAGGGATTTTCTCTGCCTCGTGATGGCTGGGTGTTGTGTGCTGTCCTTAGGTTAGTTAGGTTTAAGTAGTTCTAAGTTCTAGGCGACTGATGACCATAGATGTTAAGCCCCATAGTGCTCAGAGCCATTTGAACCATTAACAAAAAGCCATCAACTAATTCAGAAATTAATCCCTAGTATCTATATTACGCTAGCTGATAATTCACCAGTACAAGGACGTGTAAGTAATTCCAAACGAATGTGTCAGGAATGTTTGGGGGACTAATTAAAACGGTTACTATCGTAGTATGCTATCCAAGTCCAAAAGTGGAAACTAAATAAACTGTCACCTTTGAGAAAAGTACTAACAGTGTTCTCTTTTACTGTTGCATCAATTGGTATAAAGTAGACATTAGTCTACTTCAGGTTCAGCTGGCAACTTTGTGATTTTATACACATCAGAGTACGGTGCTAACATCGTTTCGTTGCATTGTTATCCTACTGAAGGACGTATAAATATCCCGGAATTTAAGCCATTCGAAGATGTTAAATAGAAGCCATAAAAACTTATCATCAGTGCCACTCGAAAGAACCGGAAAAATTGACAGTAGCTTGATAGTCTAATTATAACAACAGTAATAATAATAATAATAATAATAATCGGGTATAGAAGAATGAGAGCCAAAAGCATTTATGTAACATTTGTATACTTCAATAAAACACATGATTCGATTGACAAAGAAAGATTATTCAGTACTTTAAAAGAGTTTGGAGCTGACAACAGATAAGTGGCAATCGTCAAAGTCTGACTAAAAAATACAAAATCAAAAATAAATGATTACGTGAAACCTCCAAGACTTTTGAGATCAAAACTGATGCAAGACGAGCAGATGGATTGTTCTCAGTGGTGTTCAGATGAGTACTAGGAAAGGAAAACAGGTAATGGATGGAAACAACAGAAGAAGAAGGAATTGACTGGTTCAAATGGCTCTGAGCACTATGGGACTTAACATCTATGGTCATCAGTCCCCTAGAATTCAGAACTACCTAAACCTAACTAACCTAAGGACCTCACACAACACCCAGTCATCACAAGGCAGAGAAAATCCCTGACCCCGCCGGGTATCGAACCCGGGAACCCGGGCGTGGGAAGCGAGAACGCTACCGGACGACCACGAGCTGCGGATGAAGAAGGAATTAAGAAATCAAAATTGGAAGAAAAGGATATTATCTGAGGACTGATTGTTTGGCTCCTGCACACGATCTTGCCATCTTATCTCAATCTATAGGAGATGTAAGAAATGCAGATATATCTCCTACAAGAGACAACTACAAAAGCAGGTCTATGTTAAAAAAAAAAAGAAAAAAAAACAATATATGATGGACGCGAAGGAGGCATCGAAATACATGAAAATTATCATGGAAGAATAAGAAAGGCTAGAAAATTTAAATATATAGGTGAAATAATACAATCAGCTGCGTTGGACAAAGAAGCTAACTTAGAAAGGGCAAGGAAAATGGAAGTGGTTTTTCAAATTACAAAAAAATGGTTATAACAAGAAATCTTTTTCCATAAATACCAAACACCAACACTACAACACTGTAATTAGACCAGAATGCCTTCATGGTACAGAATGGCTTTCCTTAAATACAGCCAAACAATTAGGTGAAATAGTAAAGAAGAAAATGAAAACAATCAAGAAAAATCTTGGGAACAAAATATGACAATGTGAAATGGAAATTAAGAAGTAATAAAGAAGTTTGTCAAAGAATAAAACGAACATTAGACAAAACAAGGAGGAGGAGAGTTGTATTCTACGGATACCAAAAGAGGCTGGATGAAAGAAGACTAATAAAAAGAATTTTTAACTTTTTTGGCAGGAACCCAAAAATTCAATGACATCGATCAAAATGGTTAAAGCACAGCGGAGGGAAATGCAAATAACTGAGGAAAATGGAGAAGAAATAGAAAAGGTACAGAGCAAAGTAAAAAGTTTCAAGAGCGTACAGGGAAAACAATGGGAAAAAACAGGGGCAATATTGGCAGCAGAAAGAAGAGATCTGTGGTATCCCAGCCCGGCGAGTTTGATGGTCCGCCAGACGGTAAGGATATTGATGACGGCCAGTAGGTGGCGCGGCTGCATCTGCGGGCGGTGCTATCGCCGCCTAGACGGGCCTAGTGTGCCGACTTCCCCATAAAGCCGGTAGTGCAGTGGCTCGGCAGAGCACGAGGCAGCAGTGTGCAAATCGTAGAGCGCCCCAGCCGCGCTGGAGTTGGTCGATCGTCACCCGGTTTGGATTGCCCCGTCGGCGGCCCCATCGGCCCCTCCGCTTACGACGGACGTGGCAAAGGCAGGAGGAGAATCGACGCTGACGACCCAGACTACGGACATGATTTACGCCAGGCAAGGACGGACGAACAGGGAAACGTCGGACTCCGGGAATAGGACATCCACAGGCGCCATACAAAAACAGTAGAATGTCAAACATGCGTCTAAAACCTATCAAGACGTCAGCTTCACCACCCACCAAGAGCAAAAGAAAGATATCTGCTTGGAGATACAACACGTCACTCAATAGGCAAGACAAGACACCCAGAATCCGGCAGCAGTTTCCGACATCCCAACACCAGAAGAGTCTGTAGAGGGAAGACAACGCCACAACACCGACGACGAAGTCCCCATGGGGCGAGATTATTCGGAGAGGAAGATGCACTCTCGAGTCATGATGAGAAGGGTTTCACAACAGTGAAACAGAGAAAGAACACCCAGAGTGAACCTGAAAACCCGAGAAAAGAGCCGACGGAAGGAATCCAGACGACAAACCGCTTTGTGTCAAGAGCTCCACAGACGAAACTCTGTTAAACGAGAAGTCGGAGAAAAACAAAACCCGAATCAAAAAGACGAACAGGAACGCCACCACAACATGATCAGAAAGCTAACACCGGTCACCATTTACGACACCAAACATTACTCAGACCTAAATAAAGTACTGAAAGGGCAACTAGACGGCAGCCTTAAAGCCATCCACCAAAACGATCGTAAACGGGTTACAGGTGCTATCTGTGCCTGACAGTGTTCGTCAACCAGATGCAGTCGCTTGTCTTTTTTCAGAGGAAACCTCTCAGCCTGCAAAATCCACGCAGTCGCAGAGCGTGGGATTATTGGTAGTTGGGAGCTCTAATGTTAGGCGCGTCATGGGGACATGGCTGCCAAAGATGGTGGGCTTCGCGCATAGATCTTTTCACAGACGCACGAATCTGTACTGACCTTGACTTGTCGTCATTTATGCGTTCCCTTTTGTACCGAGAGTGCAACACCCTCTGCTTCCGCCGTATTATGGGTCTTTTCCATCCTTTTCCACTTACTGGGCATGTAACTCCTCATTACTCGTTGCATTTCTCCGATTCCTGTAAGAGCTCGAGTATTTTGTGAATCCGCACTGAAGAGATCATTGACCGACCTCGACTTATGGTCCATTGTTAGAGACCGGGAGAAATATCTCACGAAATAAGCGTCAAACGAAAAAACTACAAAGAACGAAACTCGTCTAGCTTGAAGGGTGAAACCAGATGGCGCTATGGTTGGTCCGCTAGATGGCGCTGCCATAGGTCAAGCGGATATCAAATGCGTTTTTTTTTTAGATAGAAACCCCCATTTTTATTACATATTCGTGTAGTACGTAAAGAAATATGAATGTTTTAGTTGGACCACTTTTTTCGCTTTGTTATAGATAGCGCTGTAATAGTCACAAACGTATAAGTACGTGGTATCACGTAACATTCCATCAGTGCGGACGGTATTTGCTTAGTGATACATTACCCGTGTTAAAATGGACCGTTTACCAATTCCGAAAAGGTCGATATTGTGTTGATGTATGGCTATTGTGATCAAAATGCCCAACGGGCGTTTCCTATGTATGCTGCTCGGCATCCTGGACGACATCATCCAAGTGTCCGGAACGTTCGCCGGATAGTTACATTATTTAAGAAAACAGGAAGTGTTCAGTCACATGTGAAACGTCAACCACGACCTGCAACAAATGATGATGCCCACGTAAGTGTTTTAGCTGCTGTCGCGGCTAATCCGCATACCGGTAGCAGACAAATTGCGCGAAAATCGGGAATCTCAAAAACGTCGGTGTTGATAATGCTACATCAACATCGATCGCACCCGTACCATATTTCTACGCACCAGGAATTGCATGTCGACGACTTTGAACGTCGTGTACAGTTTGCCACTGGGCACAAGAGAAATTACGGGAAGATGACAGATTTTTTGCACGCGTTCTATTTAGCGATGAAGCGTCATTCACCAACAGCGGTAACGTGAACCGACATAATATGCACTACTGGGCAACGGAAAATCCACGATGGCTGTGACAAGTGGAACATCAGCGACCTTGGCCGGTTAATGTATGGTGCGGCATTATGGGAGGAAGGATAATTGGCCCCCATTTTATTTATGGCAATCCAAATGGTGAAATGTATGCTGATTTCCTATGCAATGTTCTACCGATGTTACTACGCGATGTTTCACTGCATGACAGAATGGCAATGTATTTCGAACATGATGGATGTCTGGCACATAGCTCGAGTGCGGTTGAAGCGGTATTGAATAGCATATTTCATGACAGGTGGATTGGTCGTCGAAGCACCATACCATGGCCCGCACGTTCACCGGATCTCACGTCCCCGGATTTCTTTCTGTGGGGAAAGTTGAAGTATATTTGCTATCGTGATCCACCGACAACGCCTGATAACATGCGTCAGCGCATTGTCAATGCATGTGCGAACATCACGGAAGGCGAACTACTCGCTGTTGAGAAGAATGGCGTTACACGTATTGCCAAATGCATTGAAGTTGACGGACATCAGTTTGAGCATTTATTGCATTAATGTGGTATTTACAGGTAATCACCCCGTAATAGCATGCGTTCTCAGAAATGAAAAGTTCACAAAGCTAAATGTATCACATTGGAACAACCGAAATAAAATGTTCAAACGTAACTACGTTCTGTATTTTAATTTAAAAAAACCTATCTGTTACCAACTGTTCGTCTAAAATTGTGAGACGTATGTTTGTGACTATTGCAGCGCCATTTATCACAAAGCGAAAAAAGTGGTCCAACAAAAACATTCATATTTCTTTACGTACTACACGAATATGTAATAAAAATGGGGGTTCCTATTTTTAAAAAAACGCATTTGATATCCATTTGACCTATGGTAGCGCTATCTAGCGGGTCAACCATAGCGTCATCTGGTTTCCCCCTTCAAGCTAGACGAATTTCGTTCTTTGTAGTTTTTTTCTTTTACTGCTTATTTCGTGTTATATTTTGCCCGGTCACGATCAGTGGACCACCCTATATATATATACAATATCTGTAATCTCTTTATGTGTTAATTCATACTGGCTGCTGGATCAGAATGGTGTCAGTTTTTTAACGGTTACGACAGAGTACCTCTGTGGGGGGGGGGGACTTACATAGTAAAGACATACAATGAAACTCGGGAAAAAGCTACCGAAAAAGACGGATCCTGTTTGACCTCAAAGCGGACTTCGACGTAACAGTTCATGGACCTACAGAACAAACGAGGACGTCGTACTTCACACATCAGGACTCTGATGTGCTGGACATTGTAGTAATTAAAAACATAAGCCCTAGCCTGCAGCCGGCCGGTGTGGCCGTGCGGTTCTAGGCGCTTCAGTCTGGAACCGCTTGACCGCTACGGTCGCCGGTTCGAATCCTGCCTCGGGCATGGATGTGTATGATGTCCTTAGGTTAGTTAGGTTTAATTAGTTCTAAGTTCTAGGCGACTGATAACCTCAGAAGTTAAGTCGCATAGTGCTCAGAGCCATTTGAACCTAGCCTTCAACTGAGGGCAGTCGACGACTTATCCTCTGATGACAAACCATTCCTTGGACTCGCAGAAAGGACCACAATACAACTACCCCCACGTAACACAAGTGTCGTCGCTTGGCTGCAGCACCAGGCCTATTTAAACAACAGTATCCATTAGACATAGGACACATCCGTTAAAGAGGCCGTTGATATCACAATCCGAACACTGATAAAGAGAATTAAAAAGGCAAAACGAAGAGCAGCCACGAAGAACTTCTTCCCAGACACCAGCTTCGACAAATTCCCACCACTATATCAGGAACTGAAGACACGACGAAACAGAAGTCGAAAACAATTGGTTTCCTTTCGTAACCCGGAGGAGGGGAGAGAGAGCCACAGACTGACCCATGAATCCCAGAAAATGGTTAGGGAATGGAAAAACAATCTCGGGAGGACAGGATGAATGGTAAATAGTAAACAACAGCCTACCAAAGCGCCCGTCTAAAATGGTGATTCTACGACCAGATGGACTCGCTCACCACTCCCAACCCTTCCTGACCACAGCACCTATGCCGCACAGAAGCTGAAATCATGAACGGATGGGATACAGTCCGAAACACTCCAGCTAAACACCGCCCTCTGCTGACTACACCTGCAGAAATGAAATGTATTATCATATCTACGAAGAACAACTCACTTGGCAAAGACTGCATCTGGAATATGGGCCTAAACAACGTTCCACGGAAACCGATAATACTACTTACAAGGATTATCAATAGTTGTTTGATGTTGGGATACTTTCCAGAGTAGTGGAAGGTGGGCAGTGTGGTACACCCAAGCCAGTAAGCGACCTCTCCCAGCCGGAAAAGTACCGACCGATAAGCCTACTTCCGACATTGGGAAAAGCACTCGACAGAGCGACCTTAAGGTGGATTCATGATGCCCATTTCACTCACGACGT
Organism: Schistocerca serialis cubense; assembly: GCF_023864345.2. Classification (NCBI taxonomy): domain Eukaryota; kingdom Metazoa; phylum Arthropoda; class Insecta; order Orthoptera; family Acrididae; genus Schistocerca; species Schistocerca serialis. Next base: position 929,021,253 of record NC_064640.1, on the reverse strand, counting down.
TATATGATCCGAACAGTTCAGTAAAACTTCTCAGCAGAATTGCCGTTACTGCGAATAACCGAAATGCTACAGTACAATTTCAATAAGACTAACTCTACCATCGGATGATGATGATGATGATGATGTTTCGGATTGTGGGCGCTCAACTGCGCCGTTATCAGCGCCCGTACAAATTTTCAACCTTTACTCAGTCTAATCTCACCACTTTCAAGAATGATGATGAAGCTATGAGGACAACACGAACACCCAGTCATCTTGAGGCAAGTGAAAATCCCTGACCCCGCCGGGAATCGAACCCGGGACCCCGTGCTAGGAAAGCGAGAACGCGACCGCGATACCACGAGCTGCGGACTCTCTACCATCGGAGTCTTCCTGGATTTAGAAAGAACCTATGGTGAAGTTCATCTGATAATCAAGTTACTGCAAAACACGCCACTTCCGCACTGTTACGTCAAGAAAATTAACAGCTTTCTGGAAGACAGGAGTCTGTATGTCCGCATCGACGACCTGTCATCACAGCAATTCCCCAAGGCTCAGTTACCTCCCAACTACTTTTTAACATACAAATTAATGACAGCTCCACTGTCCCACTGGTATCAGTCAGCTTATTTTCAGACTACACGGCTTTCTTAAATACTGGAAAGAAGCCTGGCCCATTTCTAGTACGAAGCTAGAATGTCATGGAGCTGTGGACACATGACAACAAAATATAAGTGAACCCGAACAAGACGAAGGCTGTAATATTTATGAAGAGGAGACCTAATCATTAATGACAGATTCTAGTAGTCCGGTGAACCAATTTAGTGGTCCAACACGGTCACATACCCAGGCGTCCATATCGACAAGAAGCTGCTTTACACAACACACATTCGAGAGAAGAAGACAACGAGCCTTAGGATGATGAGAGCGCTCCCATTGCTGAAGATCACAGATCTAAATCCGCAAACAAACGTTACCACACCACGGTAGGACCAACTTTATTGTACGGATCAACATCATGGGGAACAACATTGGAAACAAACTACAAGAACCTTCACGTTCTCATAAATCGATGTTTGCGTTGTGTCATAGGAGCCCCCTGGTAGCTGAGAAACCGAGATCTTCAACGCGAGCACGGGGAGAGACATCTTAAGGACAAAGTGAAAGACGTTCGACAAGTTCGACACACTACGAGGCATAGTAAGCCAAACAGATTCAGTAGTGACAGGTGAACACGCACCAAGACACGAAGTTCCGAAGTTCATAATGTTCGACCCTCCATAAACTAAGACCTTAAGCTGGAGAGTTGATCAGTCCTACAGCTCTGCCCAGAACCTGGGTAACTGAAGTATAAATAAAGTGTGCAAACCTTTTACCTGTACCATACACTACAGAAGTATAAATCACCAAAGGTGATCAGACTTCAAGTAACACCACACACGCACCCAAAAAATAAAAAAATAACTATAAAAGTAAATAAGAAAGTAATATAAAAAGTCTCTGCAGTTGGTTGCGATTTCTTTTGGCTACATTATTGATCTCACTATGCAAAATTGTTTTGGTTCTACGTCTTAGTTTTCGATCTTGGTTCGTTCTGTGGAATTGTTATTCTGTCGTGCAGCCTCTGTTGTCTGTCTTTCTCTCGTGTTGCCCATCTGTTCCATTGCGGGGGGTACAGACAGACCGTCTTGCGAAGTACTTTTGAACACGTTTTCCGAAAACTATCTTGAGTAGCTAGTACGGACAGACAACACGCAACTGAAATATCTTAGACCTTGTAGCTTCAAATAGGTCGGACCTTATTGACAACGTCAATATGGAAACGGAGATCAGCGTTCGTGATATCATTATAGCAATTATAGTTACGAAAGTTAATAAATCAATCAAGGAGGCTAGGAGAATGTTTTTTTCTAGAAAGAGCAGATAAGTAGTTGTTAGCATCTCACTTAGGTAGTGAATTGGCGTCACTAAGTTTCAGTGAGATGGACGTAGTGAAATTATGGGGAAAATTTAAGCAGATCGTAAAACGTGGTGTGGATCGTTATGTGCCTAGTAAATGGAAGGAAAAGACCCACCATGGTTAAGTAACGAAATTCGGAAAATGCTGAGGAAGCAGAGGCTGTTGCACTCTCGGTTCGAAAGAGAACGGACAAATAACGACAAGCAAAGGCCAGGAGAAATTCGTCCGTCTGTGAAAGGATCTATGTGCAACTCATACGACAACTACCACCGTCATACCTTAGCAAAAGATCTGCCAGAGAACTCAAGAAAATTCTTGTCCTATAGTCCGGTGTGGCAGTTGAAGATAGCAAAACGAAAGGCGAAGTTTTAAATTTTGCGTTTTACAAATCGTTCACGCAGGAGATTCCTACAAACATAGCGTCATTTGACCATCGGACAGACTCCCATACACAAGACATGATAATAAGCATCCCTGGCGTAGACAGGCAACTGAAAGATTTGAAAGCAAGTAAGTCACCAGGTCCGGATGGAATCCCAGTTCAGTTTTACAAAGGTCACTCTAGGCATTGCCCGCTTACCTAGCTTGCATCATGACTCTCTCGCTCAGCGCAAAATTCCAACAAACTTGACCTCTTAGCAACAAATACTCATGAGGAAATAAAGAGCATCATGATGAATATAGGAATTATTTACCACAGAGTTGTTGTAGTTAGACTGAATACCGTAACATCCAAATACACCAAAAATAAAAGCAAAATACATCTATTTAAAAAAGCAGTTACAAATTCGCTTCCTAAGAGATAGTATCCACCCCTTCCAATCTGAATATGTAGCGTAGACTAGATGTGGTTTAAATTGAAAGAAATAATATCGAAGGCTATTGAGAGACATGCACCAAGTAAATTAATGAGAGACGGTACTAATACCCCACGGTAAAACGCAAAACTCTCCTGATTAGGGAACTTTTACAGAAGCTCGAAAGAGAGAGCGAACTTCAATGCGGGGAATTGAGGAGGGTAAAAAGGGGATGGATATATGCAGGAGGCGGGATACTGAGAACATTGTTCGGGACAGCAGGCGCAAGTGACATGAACAGATTGAATGAAACCACGGATACTGAGGAAGAGTTTTCCGAAGCGAGTAGAGCAACACCGGATTGGCATTCCACATAAATCTTGAATCTGGAGGGCGGGATGCTGAATAACACACATCATTCCCCAGCTTACCAAGGAGGTCAGGGCCTCAGCTAGTACTTTGAATCAACATTTGGAAGGATGGGAGGATAACACTGGCCATATTGTGGCAACCCGTAAAAGATAACATTGGGGGTGCAAGAGTGGTGGTGAAAGACTTACGGGAAGCCATGTATCATGCATTTCATGGGCGGTTAAATCCGGTATTGCTGTTCACTGAGCAGTATTTGAAAGGATTGAAAAAGGTTCAGGGAGAGTTACCACTCGAATTGAAAAGTGGAGCCGGGAAGCCCGACCTTGCCATTCTACCAGACTGCAACTGTGGAGGTGACAACAAATAATGCATAATTGTACATGTCAGTGAGCAGACTGCTAGTGAACATGCATGCACTATTTAAATACACTCCTGGAAATGGAAAAAGAACACATTGACACCGGTGTGTCAGACCCACCATACTTGCTCCGGACACTGCGAGAGGGCTGTACAAGCAATGATCACACGCACGGCACAGCGGACACACCAGGAACCGCGGTGTTGGCCGTCGAATGGCGCTAGCTGCGCAGCATTTGTGCACCGCCGCCGTCAGTGTCAGTCAGTTTGCCGTGGCATACGGAGCTCCATCTCAGTCTTTAACACTGGTAGCATGCCGCGACAGCGTGGACGTGAACCGTATGTGCAGTTGACGGACTTTGAGCGAGGGCGTATAGTGGGCATGCGGGAGGCCGGGTGGACGTACCGCCGAATTGCTCAACACGTGGGGCGTGAGGTCTCCACAGTACATCGATGTTGTCGCCAGTGGTCGGCGGAAGGTGCACGTGCCCGTCAACCTGTGACCGGACCGCAGCGACGCACGGATGCACGCCAAGACCGTAGGATCCTACGCAGTGCCGTAGGGGACTGCACCGCCACTTCCCAGCAAATTAGGGACACTGTTGTTCCTGGGATATCGGCGAGGACCATTCGCAACCGTCTCCATGAAGCTGGGCTACGGTCCCGCACACCGTTAGGCCGTCTTCCGCTCACGCCCCAACATCGTGCAGCCCGCCTCCAGTGGTGTCGCGACAGGCGTGAATGGAGGGACGAATGGAGACGTGTCGTCTTCAGCGATGAGAGTCGCTTCTGCCTTGGTGCCAATGATGGTAGTATGCGTGTTTGGCGCCATAATCAGGACTGCATACGACCGAGGCACACAGGGCCAACACCCGGCATCATGGTGTGGGGAGCGATCTCCTACACTGGCCGTACACCACTGGTGATCGTCGAGGGGACACTGAATAGTGCACGGTACATCCAAACCGTCATCGAACCCATCGTTCTACCATTCCTAGACCGGCAAGGGAACTTGCTGTTCCAACAGGACAATGCACGTCCGCATGTATACCGTGCCACCCAACGTGCTCTAGAAGGTGTAAGTCAACTACCCTGGCCAGCAAGATCTCCGGATCTGTCCCCCATTGAGCATGTTTGGGACTGGATGAAGCGTCGTCTCACGCGGTCTGCACGTCCAGCACGAACGCTGGTCCAACTGAGGCGCCAGGTGGAAATGGCATGGCAAGCCGTTCCACAGGACTACATCCAGCATCTCTACGATCGTCTCCATGGGAGAATAGCAGCCTGCATTGCTGCGAAAGGTGGATATACACTGTACTAGTGCCGACATTGTGCATGCTCTGTTGCCTGTGTCTATGTGCCTGTGGTTCTGTCAGTGTGATCATGTGATGTATCTGACCCCAGGAATGTGTCAATAAAGTTTCCCCTTCCTGGGACAATGAATTCACGGTGTTCTTATTTCAATTTCCAGGAGTGTATTATGCTGTGAACACCTGTCTGGTGAAGTTATTGGCAGTGGGGAAGTTCGTGCAAGTGAGAGAAGAGGGTGTGTTGCTAGTAGCGGAAGATGGGAATCGACATACGGTGATGACCGAGCTGCGCCTGCCTTCTGCACTAAGTACTTCACGGAACTTGGTGCCACAGCCCCACCGATCTGCCGTCTGTGCCAGCAGCCAACGACGCTAATTTCCTAGCAGGACTTAGCGCCACAGCGCCATCTATCATCCGACTCCCGTCCGAGGGCAGCTGTTTGAATCCCGTGCACAGCAGACTACACACGCGGCATCTGTGGCCGCGTGCGGAGTCGAGGAGCTGCTCCCTTGAGTGGAACACCATCGTAGAACAACACACTGTTTCGCTGACGTCAACAGCCGTGACCTCCAAAGGCCGCCGGCCTCAGTAATGCGGGGTGCCAGGCCAGCAGCTACACGCAGAAGCCACTGCCCGTTCATTAGTACCAGCCAGGGGCGGTGAGAAGCGGCCGTGTCTTCGTCACTACATCATATACGGAACTTAATAAAAGTCATTCGCAACTGTCAGCAGCGTGTCACTTGGGCTCACTGACCTATCATTCCACAGCGAACACAGTACGCTGAAGTTGAGACAAATTAAGGATCTTATGGAGGACTATAGGAAGTCGTTTTCCCCTCGCTCTGTTGCCAAGTCGAATAGGAAAGAAATGAATAGTAGTGGTATGCGGTACCTTCCACCATGCACCGTATGTTCGCTTCCAGAGTATATACGTGGGTGTAGATGTAGAATAGTGTCGCAAGCTAATACTAAAATTCGTTAATGTTCTTCGCTGGCGACACCAGAAGTCAAGCCAACTGTGTCAGGGACTGTGAAACTGCCAGCTAGGAGGAAAAGCTGAACAGGCTGAAGCAATCACAGGATGCAATAGGACACACGGGACTAGCCGAGCAACCTAGTCCACAAGTGAGGCACAATAACGTCATGGCAACAGACTGGTTTAGTCATACAGGTGACGGAGCAGAGTGTTACAAGCAAGCCCACTTGTAACGGGACAGTAACTGTTCAGCCAATAATTCAGCAGAAAAAAGCTTCTGAAAGACGAAGTTACCAAAGTGTATTGAAACTAGGCGAGCTGACCACACGAGAAAACAAGTACACACGATGTTACTGCTATTTACACCGCAGCAGAGCGCACGAATGTGTCAGGATAAATACTACGCATTTCGAAATTTCATTCTCAATCGCAGCAGCCCGTTGGTATAGGAGAGGCTACGTCAGTCGACCAACTGTGCTTCTCATTGTGCACAATCATCTATGGAATCGCAAGTAACGCTGGAGAGACTCTGCCATTGCAGGCTGCTGTGCCAACTTTCGATTCATCACTGATGAATCTACCGGCCTACTGGAGGCTTGACCAGCAGGTTCAGGAAGTTATAAGCCTTCTGCTTTCGTTAGGGGGAGCCAGTGCTGAGGCTCGCCCCGTTATTGCATCCGACACTCATGTTGCTGGCCTTGGTCAGGTCGGGCTTTATACGACAACGAATACGTCAGGCTGGGCTGGGTGGCGAGTCACCTGGTCGCATGTCCTCATCAAGAAGACTTCGGATATTGGCCTACAGAGACTGCTGCCTACCGTTGTCTAGCGATGGCCGCGCCTACCAGCACGTGTGTTCGCTTCCGCTGGCTGGGTCCACCCTCCACTGGTGAGACGAAGCTGCCAGCACTTGGGGAAGACAATCCTGTATTTCTAATTAATAAATGTATTGTTGTGATTCATGTTTATTGACGCTCTCGAGAGTGAACCGTACTCAGCTCGGTTCAGTGCTGACAACCGTGGGGGCTTGGGTCTGGAACCCTATAATATTCTGCAATTCTGTCTGCAGCGCTCTACGACAGTAGTTCTTGACCGCCTGCCGGAGTGGCCGAGCGGTTCTAGGCGCTACAGTCTGGAACCGCACGATCGCTGCGGTCGCAGGTTCGAATCCTGCCTCGGGCATGGCTGTGTGTGATGTCCTTAGGCTAGTTAGGTTTAAGTAGTTTTAAGTCTAGGGGACTGATGACATCAGATGTTAAGTCCCATGGTGCTTAGAGCCATTGGAACCATTTGAACAGCCGAGGAGTTCCAGTCATTCCGCCAGAAAGGAGGTACACGGCTCCTGTTGTATGTAGTTCAACCATGCCTAGACGGTCAATACCGCGGTTCGATCGCGTCTGCATTGTTACTTTGTGCCAGGAAGGGCTCTCAACAAGAGAAGTGTCCAGGTGTCTCGAAGTAAACCAAAGCGATGTTGTTCGGACATGGAGGAGATACAGAGAGACAGGAACTGTCGATGATATGCTTCGCTCAGGCCGGCCAAGGGCTACTACTGTAATGTAAAAATTGAAAATAAAATAAGTTTAGGCATAAGTATTCGACATAACGATCCTTGGGAGACCGCTCTGCACTCTTCCCGCTGCGCCAATCGCTGCCTGGTAATTGCTGTAGCATAAATTGCTCATGCCTTGCCAGACTCGCGCCCAAATTGCTATTTTTTCTAAACACTTGGCTCTCTGGAGATCCCAGTTATGCCACTTTAACTTCTCGCCAAGCGCAGCATATACCACAATTTTGGAAGATATCGATCATAACAAGTAGGTGTTACAACGAATAGCGTCCTGAATTTACAGCGAATGCTGAACACAAAACCTGAACCACATCTACAGAAACCTGTTCCCTTTTGTCATGTCGACCATTCGCCTTTCCTACCACTGTCCTTACGTGCTCATTCCATTTCTTCGAAATTTTAACGAGCTCCTGATATTGTTACTCTATACAGTGACTTCAATTTCTACTTTATGCACAAATACCTACACCTTTATGCAAATTAGGTAAACTTTTGTTTAGTAGGAACTATGTAGCTTAATAACGAAAGGATGGAAAATGGCTCTGAGCACTATGGGACCTAACATGTGAGGTCATCAGTCACCTAGAACTTAGAACTACTTAAACCTAACTAACCTAAGGACATCACACACGTCCATGCCCGAGGCAGGATTCGAACCTGCGACCATAGCGGTCCCGCTGTTCCAGACTGAAGCGCCTTGAACCGCTCGGCCACTCCGGCTGGTGGAACGATGGAATAGAAAGATAATATTATAATGTTTATTGCGTTTGGAGCAAGCCAGTATTCGTATCATAAAAGTACTTCCCATACGTTTCATACTGTTTCATCGAAATTGTTTCAAAGAGGGACAATGTCGAAAGAAACTCAAATTTTCACTTCTTTATGAGCAACGTAGACGAAATTTCTCGAAGTGCTGAGCGTACTAGATATATTGTAGTATGTCTCTTTTTACTCGAGTAAACTGACAACGCCTGTGGAAATGTTTGCCAACATTTGAAGACAATTTCTGTACTTATTTAATTATCTTTATGCTGCACCCTTGTGGACATCCTTTGCATTCTCTGTCGTTTGCTGTTACTAATGAAGTGCGCGAGGCTGTGTTTGTAACAGAATGGTGTGTTCCGGGAAGAGTACTTCATCTTCCATCATGGGTTTCCTACTTGAGTTCGGGAAGCACATCCGTAATACTCGCGTGTTCATGGAACCTACCGGTAACAAATATAGCAGGCCGCCTCAGAATTGATTTGGCGCCTTCCTTTAAACCGATCTGGTTGGATCCCAAAAGTCGAGCAGTACTCGAGGATGAGTTCACCTCGTCCGCTGTACGCGATCTCCTTTGTAGATCCTACTTTCCTAAAATTTTCCCAGCAAACCAAAGTCGACCATTCCCTACCACTGCCCTTACGTGCTTGTTCTATTTCATATTACTTTGCAACGTTACGCCTACTTATTTAATCGATTTGATTATGTCAGATACGGTGCATTTGAACATTACGGGATTGTTTTTCCAACTCATCTGCATGAAATAACATTCTTCTAAATTTACAGCAAGCTACTATTGATCACAATAACAAGAAATTTTGACAGCCTGATCTTGCTTCCTCTTACAATCACTCATCGTCGACACCTTCCCGTACACTACAGAGGGATGAGCACAGAGCCGCAGATCGCTGCTCACACTGTCCATCAGGTCAGTTATGTATACACACTCCCCGGGGTGCTCCTGACGATAGTCTTGACGCTGATGAACACTCGCTATCGAGGACATTGTACTGAGCCATATTACTTCTGAAGTGGTTCAAAAAATGGCTCTGAGCACTATGGGAGTTAACATCTGAGGTCATCAGTCCCCTAGAACTAGAACTACTTAAACCTAACTAACCTAAGGACATCACACACACCTATGCCCGAGGCAGGATTCGAACCTGCGACTGTAGCGGTCTGGCGCTTCTGAAGTGTTCGAGCCACTTACGTATCCGTAAACCATTCCGTATGCTAGTGAACAGTTTGCAGCGGGCACCGCGTCAAATGCAAATCCTCTCCGCAAATCTAGGAATACGGGGCTTGCCTATTGCCCTTCATCCATGGCTCGCAGGATGTCGTGCAAGAAACGTGCAAGCTGAGTTTTGCACGAGCAATGCTTTGCAAATCCGTGCTGATTTGTGTACAGAAATTTTTCTTACAGAAGGAAATTTATTATATTCGAACTCAGACAAAGTTCAAGAATTCTGCAGCAAACCGCTGTTAAAAATACTGATCTGTAATTTTGCAGGTCCGTTATTTTTCCTTGCTTGTGTCCAGGAGTCACCTGAGTTCTTTTCCAATGACTTGGGATTTTGCGCTGGGCAAGAGATTCGCGATAAATACAAGCTAAGTAAGGGGCCAATACTGTAAAGTACGCATTGTAAAAACGAAATGGAATTCCCTACGGACCTGGTGACTTATTTTTTTTCTACTCCTTGCGTTCTTATTACGGTATATTGACGATTTTTACTTTATGGACTGTCTGCCTACAACAGAATGAAACACAATTTTCGTGCCATACGCGTTTCACCTTTATTCTTCCGTTCTTTCTCTACATACTATGTCCTATCTGTGCGAAGGTCAAACGACGGTGTGTTTGTACAATCCTCCTGCGTGAATTATATCTTAAATACGTCACCTTTCCTATTGCAGTGTTCTACTGCCAAATCAGACTGGCCAACGAGTGACTGGATAGAAGTCTTCGAGCCATTTAGCGATTTTGCGTAGGAACCACGATTTCCTCTGGTTTTCGACAAGATCTTTAGCATCGATCTTTTGCAGACTCACGACTTTCGGCTACCTTTTACCTGTCGCCATTTGCGCGTTTTATGAACCGAGAGTACAACAGTCATGTGCTTCCTCAGCATTTTCCTAATTTTGTTATTAAACTACGATGGGTCATTTCCGTCCCTAATCCTCTTACTCGGCGTATAATTTTCGAGAGTGCAATTTACACTCCGCTACAATTTGCCCATAATACCACTACGTCCATCATGATGGAAGTAAACGAAGTCAATTCATTGTCTAAGTGGGATAGTAACAAATACCTATTTCTTGTTTCTAGCAAAAATACTTCACTAGCCTTTCTGATTGATTTATTAACTTGAAGCTGATGAACATGAAGACGTCATGATCACTAATTCCTGCCTCCATACTGACGCCGTTGGTGAGGTAAGGTCTGTTTGTTGCTACAAGATCTAAATTATTTCCATTGCATGTGGGATGTCGAACTAGCAGCTCAAGTCAGTTTTCGGAAAACATGTTCAAAATTTCTTCACAAAACTGTATGTTCGTACTACCTGGAATTAACCCATACACGTCCCAGCGTCTCGGTAGCTTCAAATCGCTTCCAACTAATATTGCTTGGTCTGAGTGTTTCTGATCAACTGAGCGTATATTTTCTTTGAATGATTCTAATACCACCACGGCGGAACCGGAAGGCTGCAGAAAACATTCAGTAAATAGATTGAGTTAAACTAGACGCATCCAGATACCTTCACACTCAGACTCAATTACGACTTCGATGGACACAATATTTTGTGGACTACAATGAACAATCCCCCTCCTACGGCGTGTAATATGTCTTTTCGATAAACATTCCACGTCTCACGTAATATTTCAGAACTTTCTATTGCAGGTTTCAACCAGCCCTTTCAGAGTGACAACTTTCTTGGAGGGCTGTGAATCCAGGAACTTTGTTACGAATACTTCAACAGTCCGATTTCGCTCTCTGCGTACCGAATGGCGAGCGTTCATCAGAGGACCTCAAACAACCGCCTAGCCTACAAAATCTCCATGTCCACTCAACAAGTACTCTACTATCTGAGTTATTGCTTCCAGTGTGTAGTGCACCACAGCCAAATCAAGGGAAGTCCAAAAATTCTCCATCCCATAATGCAGTTCCTGAAAGCTACAGCCAAGACAATCACAAAATCGCTGGAGCCTTTTATTGAGACCCTCCACTCGGCTCCCAGCCAGAGGAGCACGATGTGTTTTGGGACTGACGTTTCAAGTTGTGAGCTCTGCTTGTTCCCTACGAACGAGTTCAGCAGGTTGCATCGTCTCCGCGAGCCGTCCCTACGTATCGGCGATGACCTCATAACTCAAGCAACAGACGCCATTGCTGCCAATATGACCAACAACTTGTAGACGACTGCATCCTTACCTCTCGATAACGGAAAACAGGGTCCCCGGTACATGTCGGACGAGGCCTCTTGGCATACATGCCGAGCGCACATTGGATTTCTAGCCGGCCCTGGACGCTATTTCCCTCAGGGATTCCAAAAGCATCTGGCACTGGAGCCCATGACAACAAGCAAACCACTATTCACGTGTGCTTGCTCGGACACTGCTGAAGGATAGGCCACCTGTCCACTCACAAGATGAATGGGGAATGGGCGAGGAGAGCTAGCCAGCCTCCACACTGACTCCCCACCTCGATTAATACACTCCTGGAAATGGCAAAAAGAACACATTGACACCGGTGTGTCAGACCCACCATACTTGCTCCGGACACTGCGAGAGGGCTGTACAAGCAATGATCACACGCACGGCACAGCGGACACACCAGGAACCGCGGTGTTGGCTGTCGAATGGCGCTAGCTGCGCAGCATTTGTGCACCGCCGCCGTCAGTGTCAGCCAGTTAGCCGTGGCATACGGAGCTCCATCGCAGTCTTTAACACTGGTAGCATGCCGCGACAGCGTGGACGTGAACCGTATGTGCAGTTGACGGACTTTGAGCGAGGGCGTATAGTGGGCATGCGGGAGGCCGGGTGGACGTACCGCCGAATTGCTCAACACGTGGGGCGTGAGGTCTCCACAGTACATCGATGTTGTCGCCAGTGGTCGGCGGAAGGTGCACGTGCCCGTCGACCTGGGACCGGACCGCAGCGACGCACGGATGCACGCCAAGACCGTAGGATCCTACGCAGTGCCGTAGGGGACCGCACCGCCACTTCCCAGCAAATTAGGGACACTGTTGCTCCTGGGGTATCGGCGAGGACCATTCGCAACCGTCTCCATGAAGCTGGGCTACGGTCCCGCACACCGTTAGGCCGTCTTCCGCTCACGCCCCAACATCGTGCAGCCCGCCTCCAGTGGTGTCGCGACAGGCGTGAATGGAGGGACGAATGGAGACGTGTCGTCTTCAGCGATGAGAGTCGCTTCTGCCTTGGTGCCAATGATGGTCGTATGCGTGTTTGGCGCCGTGCAGGTGAGCGCCACAATCAGGACTGCATACGACCGAGGCACACAGGGCCAACACCCGGCATCATGGTGTGGGGAGCGATCTCCTACACTGGCCGTACACCACTGGTGATCGTCGAGGGGACACTGAATAGTGCACGGTACATCCAAACCGTCATCGAACCCATCGTTCTACCATTCCTAGACCGGCAAGGGAACTTGCTGTTCCAACAGGACAATGCACGTCCGCATGTATCCCGTGCCACCCAACGTGCTCTAGAAGGTGTAAGTCAACTACCCTGGCCAGCAAGATCTCCGGATCTGTCCCCCATTGAGCATGTTTGGGACTGGATGAAGCGTCGTCTCACGCGGTCTGCACGTCCAGCACGAACGCTGGTCCAACTGAGGCGCCAGGTGGAAATGGCATGGCAAGCCGTTCCACAGGACTACATCCAGCATCTCTACGATCGTCTCCATGGGAGAATAGCAGCCTGCATTGCTGCGAAAGGTGGATATACACTGTACTAGTGCCGACATTGCGCATGCTCTGTTGCCTGTGTCTATGTGCCTGTGGTTCTGTCAGTGTGATCATGTGATGTATCTGACCCCAGGAATGTGTCAATAAAGTTTCCCCTTCCTGGGACAATGAGTTCACGGTGTTCTTATTTCAATTTCCAGGAGTGTAGAAACGGTCACTCACCTTGGAGTGAGGGGGAATCCACTACGTCGGGTACACTGTAAAGTGCCTCTGTGACAGAACACGTGGGCGAAACAAGCGACACTGAAGGCGTCCCATGTGTTGTGCCAGATTCTCCGCCATCACTACACCCTGAGGCAACAGCCTGAAGGTGGCTGACCGTGGTCAAAAGCTACATCAGCTGTTGCGAACTGGTACGAACTCCTCCTGCATCCGCACACAGCATGCCCATATCCCATCCGTCCTAATACTACTAAGTTAATAATTAACTAAAAAAGCACTATAAGAGCACACAGAGAAAGCTAGACATGTAATTTAGTACCCTCAGATTGCGTCACCATTGGAGCCTGGCGCCGTATTGAACTATGTAGTCATCTCTTCTTAAGTTATCAAAGAGTTACTAATTTACTTTCACCGGTCAATATGTTTCTCCGCGAATTACTCTGACACGTACAGCACCATGGAACAATAGGCCAAACATGCAAAATAAGAAACAGGAAGGAATATTAGGGTTGAATGCACCGTCCACTATAATGTCACCAGTGACTGAGCGCAAGGTCGGGCTGGACAAGGGTATGTGAAGTAAACTAATTATCGTTTTCAAAGTAGCTATCCTGGCATTTGTCTTCATATATTTTAGTACATCATGAATTTGGGTGACCTGAAAGTAGTTTGACCCTTGGCCATCTTGAATGCATGTCAGATGTGCTAACAAAGCTTCACTTGGCTTGGTACCAGACAAGTATGCGAACATTAAGCTACTGAAGCTAGTGTGAAAAATTTCGTAGCCTTCATAGGAACATAAATAACCGTCTCACTTCCTGCACGAATTCGGTATGTTTGGTTTGTCATTTTATCAAGTGGCAAACATATCCTAAATCAATATACTTTTCATTGTACTTTCCACAGTACTTTTAGTGCCATGTCCGTAATATTACGTTGTCTTCAGCTTTATGGGCATGGCATTCGTTCCAACATTGAAGACACTCAAAATGTTAATCTTCTCTGATGGAACAGCGGTTGAGAGCAGGCATGTCAAACACGAGGGCGTGCTGAAAAGTAATGCCTCCGATTTCTGTTTTTGTGAAAATCGTTGAGGCTCTTTTAAATAAAACAAACGTCATTGGCATTCTACATCTCTATTCTCCATATCTACTTATTTGCAGCCCTCTGCCGCTTCAGATCTCAGAATTGTAGAGTGCCACATGGCGCCGTGTAATGTAACTACACTATGTGATCAAAAGTATCAGAACACATGGCTGAAAATGACTTACAAGTGCGTGGCGACCTCCATCGGTAACGCTGGAATTCAGTATGGTGTTGACCCACCCTTAACCTGGATGACAGCTTCCATTCTCGCAGGCATACGTTCAATCAGGTGCTGGAAGGTATCTTGGGGAATGGCAGCCCATTCTTCACGCAGTGTTGCACTGAAGAGAGGTATGGATGTCGGTCGGTGATGCCAGGCACGAAGTAGGCGTTCCAGAATATCCCAAATGTGTCTGCAGGATTCCAGTCCATTGGAGGGCTGTTATTGTCGTGTAAACACTGCGCCACAGGTCGTCATTAAGAACTGGTGCTCGACCGTGCTGGAAGATGCAATCGTCATCCCCGAATTGGTCTTCAACAGTGGGAAGCAAGAAGGTGCTTAAAACATCAATGTAGGCCTGTGCTGTGATAGTGCAAAGCAAAACAACAAAGGGTACAAGCCCCACCATGAAAAACACGACCACACCATAACACCACCGCATACGAATTTTACTGTTGACACTACACACGCTGGCAGGTGATGTTCACCGGGCATTCGACATACTCACACCATGCCATCGGATCGTCACATCGTGTACCGTGATTCGTCACTTCACACAACGTTTTTCCACTGTTCAATCGTCCAATAACCTACGCTCCTTACACCAAGCGAGGTGTCGTTTGGCATTTACCGACGTGATGTGTGGTTTATGAGCAGCCGGTCGACCATGAAATCCAAGTTTTCTCACCTCCCACCTAACTATCTGCCTATTACACATTAAAACCCTCTTCAACCGTCGGCAGTGTCTGTCAGTCAACAGACGAGGACGGCTTGTATGCTTTTGTGCTGTACGTGTCCCTTCACGTTTCCACTTCACTATCACATCGGAAACAGTGGACCTAGTGATGTATAGCAGTGTGAAAATTTCGCGTACAGACGTATGACACAAGTGACACCCAATCACCTGACCACGTTCGAAGTCCGTGAGTTCCGCGGCGCGCCCCATTCTGCTCTCCCACGATGTTTAATGACTGCTGAGGTTGCTGATATGAAGTACCTGGCAGTATGTGGCAGTACAATTCACCTAATATGAAAAACGTATTTTTTGGGGGTGTCCGGATACTTTTGATCACATTGTGTATGTCGATGCGTGATAAACAGCATGATGTAATCGAATTTCGAATTCGAAGACTTCGTACATATATGCAGCACCCTCTCTTCAGTATGACAATGTCAGATCGCACATGAGTACTTCGACATCTGTAACAGTCCGACATCTTTGGTTCACTGACATCGATCATAATCCACACAGTCCCGACTTGGCCCCATCTGATTTTCATCCGTTTCCAAACCGTAAAGAACACCTCCGAGACGTTCATTTTCATAGTGATGGAGCTTTGTAAGCAGAGGTGAAGTTGTGGTTCCGTCGTAAAAGTAGAACATTCTACAGTGACGATATCAACAAGCTTTTTTCTCGTTGGGAGAAATCTGTTCACTATATTGAGGAATAAATAGGTAGACAGAGCAAAGGGATGTATAGTGGAGCAACACAGGCTCAGATCACACAGGTTGAATTGTGGACTAGGCAAATAGGATTCGATTCATAGCTCGAATAGTGGGAAACTGTGGGTTGTCTGTGAAAGAGATTCCGTCCGAAACATTTATACGACTCAGAAATCCTCAGAATGTTTGTGGTACACATTGCGGCTTGACATACAGGAGACACAGAGTTTATTTACATCTACATCTACATCTACATGGTTACTCTGCAGTTCGCACTTAAGTGCCTGGCAGAGGGTTCATCGAACCATTTTCATAGTACTTCTCTACCATTCCACTCTCGAATGGCACGTGGGAAAAAGGAACACCTAAATCTTTCCGTTCAAGCTGTGATTTCTCTTATTTTATTATGATGATTATTTCTCCCTATGTAGGTGGGTGTCAACAAAATATTTAAGCATTCGGAAGAGAAAGGGGGGCAGCACCAATAAGTACAGACGTTTTTGAATCTAGAGATAACATTCTACAAGTAATGTGAAAACTGAAAAGGCAGCCAGATGAGTACAGATCTCTGATATCTGGCAAATACCTCGTTACAAGATTTCAGAGAACAGCTTTTTAAGACGGAATCTATTATACATACCTTTACCTTGTGGGCAAAAGTGGAACTAGTAGCGTTTCGTACGGTGTTACATTAAGATCTATGAGTTTGTGGAACGGGAAAAAATCTTAATATATGGAAGGCAGCAATTAAAAATTATTGTGACCTCTACCTTATCTAACAATGTTTGCATTCATATCTTTTCGTTTCGCCAGTTTATTCAAAGCTGTAGCTGTCGCAAGTCACGTATCAGCAACTTACAAATGTTTACTGATGGAACACCAATCAAAATAGAGTTCTCCAGAGATGTTGAAACAGTTCGTACGTTGTGCATAATGGCTACACATGCACATCCGTTATTGCTTAATGTTCTGTATACTGTGAGAGAGCACATGGAGTGTGAAAACGAAGTCCATCAACAAAATTTAGAAGGCTGTTCAGGAATATTCTCTGAGTATTTGGGTACATAACGGCCTACTCACAGTAAACTTATCCACAGTGCTGTTATACAATGTTAACGTACAAGTAATATTGCCAGAAAAACAAACAAGACACAGAACCGGGCAGTACTGAATGTTAACCTGGGTAATGTGGGATTACTGTTGTCAACAGCAGATACCGTACCCAGAGTGAATGGAACAAGTTTGTTTTCAAACAAAACACGCAGCATATTCTGTCGACTTTGCACTGTTGTCCATATATTTACATTTCAATACAGATACAAGTATAAGAAGGGAGGGAAATCAATAGAAATACAAAAACTCTGTAACAAGCCACAGGACACCACGGGTTCCTCATACCAATATGTACAGAAAACATCCCTGTACGATGTCAAAAATATTGTCGGTGAGCGTCGGATTCACCCTGCATCTTCAGCTTCGATACACAGGGCTTTTCCCTTAAAACAACGATCCTTGTTTTTTTTTAAGTTTCCTGTATATATGGTCATATCTGGGTCACAAAGTGAACTTCATTTTTACATCCTGTAATATTTGATACGAAAGTTCTCAGTAGCAATTATTTCTGACAGTTAAAAACGGATAAACCCCAATTCCTTTACCTCGCAGCCCGCGTACACGAAAGTGGGTCTGGCTGCTCAAGAAAGCAAGACTAATTATACCATCTTGATATGAACCCAGAAATGCGGAAACAATTCCCCTAGCGGTCATTAGGGAATACTGTTCCAGCATGTACCACAATTCGCATACTTGCGCTTGGTTATACGAGGCGAATTTCAAGCAAAAAGGAATGTACTTTATGACCTTAACAGAAAAGAAGAGTGAGAAATATTACGTAACAAATTACATTAGAATTTCTCAACGATGCAACGTACACTACAATAGGCTGACGGAAGTTCTCTGCTAATATTTAGTGGAAGATGGTAAAAGAAATAACTCGCTGACTTCCATCGTAAACAATTTGGTAGAACAGTTACTAGCTGATGAGTCGGTAGTGAAGGTGGCTAATGAAGACAATCAGAAATCTACAGAAAGACAGCACACTAATAAATTTATTTACAATTCGTTCATTTAATAACTGAGGTATACACAACTTTGAACTGCTGTAGGTCCCCTGTGGTGCTGGGTAGTAATGTTTTTGATAGAAACAAATAGTCTTGAATGTTGATACAGTTTGATAAAACACTAGTATTAGTAACGCATAGGAGATTCGTGTTATGTACATCAAATTTTCTCACTGTGGTCTTCAGCACTAAGATGTCCGCTCCTCGGTAGCTGCGTGGTCAGCGCGACAGGATGTCAATCCTAAGGGCCGGGGTTCGATTCCTGGCTGGGTCGGAGAGTTTCTCCGCTCAGGGACTGGGTGCTGTGTTGTCCTAATCATCATCATTTCATTCCCATCGACGTGCAAGTCGCCGAAGTGGCGTCAAATCGAAAGACTTGTCCCCGGCGAACGGTCTATCCTACGGGAGGCCCTAGTCAAACAGCACTAAGATTCATAAGTCTGTACGTTCACTGATTCCAGGGCCGAGCTCTGAGTCCTGCTGCTTATAACGACGTGCTTACCAATTACAGCCACAGGCATTGAGGTCACGTGAATTTACGACCCTCTGGTGGCGTGTATATGTGACGTCCTCTGAGCCCCACAACCATCAGAGACAGCGAGAGATGGGAGAGCGAGCTAGCCCAGAGGCACACTGGTGGAAGTGTTAAATGTGCCGTCTCCAACACTGCTGTGAGCGGCGCTCGTCATGCTGCATGCTGTCTACCAGTCGACGCACGTGCCTCGATACCGCAATTCTCGCTCCGCCAAAACTGCACAAGTGTAGTCACATAGTGAGGGTTCAGGCAATGACCTGTGGGACGTCTGTACCGTGGTGCTGCTGATGAGGTTGACTGTGGCAGGATGGCAAATGGCACCAACCAGACCGTTTCGTGACATTCACCTTCCCTATTGTGCTCCAGAGTTCAGGTGCCACGACGCCCGTCTAGCTACTTGCTGTGGACCAACAACTGTGTGGGTCTTCAACCAAGAGCTTGAGTTCTGCCTGCCGTTTCATCTCCACTGGCGTTCCAACTTCTACTAGTATAGGCAATCATTCATTACGCCATTTTAGTAATAAAGACACTTCGTTACCTTTCATGCAATAAGCGTTAACAATTATTTGCAAGTCGTACTTGACAATGTCAGTCTTCTTTATACAGTATATTCATATATACGATATACAACCTATCACATGCTATCTAATTGTGTTTGTAGGTCACAGCAAAGTATGTGGATGGGTGCTTGTAAAGTGCGAAATTATAGCCACCTTACAACCTTACGAACCACGAGGAATATCTGATGAAAAACCGGAGGTAGGACGTCCACCCAACAGTTCAGGTGGGCCAGCATTGGTGTTGCTAGGACGCAGAAGGCCATATGACTGGTGCATGCTCGATGTCCATGACTGCCATGACCGTGAAAGGCGATGGATGCCGTGGTTACGGTAGCAGCTGTGGCGGCGGTAGCAGGCAGGGGACAATCTCCATGGCAGAATTGTTGGAAGATCCATGAACCCAGACGTCAGGCACCGGAAAGAACTGATTGTGGACAGCAGGCTGGATTGCGGGCAGCGTGTATGAAAAATGACAAAAATACTGCAGGATCATTGTAATCACGGAAATGAAGTAGATTTTGCTGCTATCGACGGGTGCCCGATGCGCTGTGAACAGTATAATGAGCACGGTGTGACGACTGACTGACAATACCAGATTAGCAGTTGTGAGACTTGTTAAAGACATGCTACAAAACTCTGTCTTTCGTACAGAACTTCGTTGCAAAGTTAGCGTTGGAAACAGAGTGGCGAGCGTGAAAGAGATGCAGCGGAGTGCGGTGGGGACTACAATGTAACTGTTCTGCAGGCAAAGCATCGTGAACAGGCGTAATGCGATGGACGCTCATAGAAAGCAACAAAATATTTTCTCTTGAGTGTGTAACTTCTAGATTGGACATCAGCGCCTTGAAAGTGTGAATGGAAAGCTAGGCTTTACCTTTCGATTTAGGAGAGAATGGTGCCATTTGGATGTGTAAAAATCCATTTTGTTGGTAAAACTGTTAAAATTTCGATAAAGAAAATTGCAGTCTCCAAAACAGTTGTTTGTGACAAAGTTTATAAGCAAAAGACAGAAGCGGGTGCTTTCATAGTGCTAGAGCTAGCGCTGGTTGTCGAGTGCATTGTAATGACAAAAGGATATTTTCTGTAAGCATCAACAATAATGAGCCATATTGTGTTGTAGAAGTTGTTGTATCGGCTACTGTGAGAGTCAGCACCTACACAAAAACGGAAGGAGAAAGTTGAGATGGCCGGTAGCAGGCATCCAAAATCATCTGTACGAATCACTTGAAGATAAATGTAACAGTATATTTCTACAAGAAAACTAAATATATCTTAACAGTTACTGTTTTCTCTATTACCACTCGCAAAACGTAGGTTAAGTGTCGTCTTCTTATTACTCTCGAAGTCTGCGACCAAATTCGACCGACCAGAGATGGGCGGCTGTTTAAATCAGCGTTGACAAGGAACGCTGAACTCTGTCTTCATGGGAGTGTGGCGCTGCCCGCTCTTTCCATTGGCGCGTGGGTCACCGCCTTCTTGATGCCGTTTCGTGGCGCTACGCTGATCGGTGTGCAGTCGACGCTTTAGGACTGCAGAGGAGTTGCCACCAAAAATAATGTGAGTGCGTTGTGAAGGATCGTTAGGTCGAGGCAACTTGCAAAATTCTTGGCGCCGCACTGTCTGGTTATCTGCGTATGCGTGGAAATGGGCGGTCACATATTGTATCTGTTTATTAAGCCCGACCTACGAGCTGCTTAGCTCTAACGATTCCCCAATTTCTAGTATGTAGTAGCGTCAATAAATACTGTTGCAAAGATATGGCAATCAGGACTCGCGATAGGTTTGTTAGGAGAATGCAATAAAATTGCACTATTCTGGAAAGAGATGGCTCTGAGCCCTATGGGACTTAACATCTGAGGTTATCAGTCCCCTAGACTTAGAACTACTTAAACCTAAGTAACCTAAGGACAGCACACACATCCATGCCCGAGGCAGGATTCGAACCTGAGACCGTAGCAGCAGCGCGTTTCCGGACTGAAGCGCCTAGAACCGCTCTGCCACAGGGGCCGGTTCTGAAGAGAGAGGCTGTAGCTTTTTGAATGGTACTTGCGGACTGCGGCATCTCAAATTAACTTGGGAATATGAGCCCAAACCATCCGAAAGCCGATTTTGAGGAGTCGTAGTTATTAATCGTGTTCAGCAGCCCGTTCGATCTGCTGATCATTAGAGAAAAAACCTTGTAATTTTTGCGAAACAGTATGGTTAATTTGAAGACAAGAAATTCTGATTCGTTGAATTTCGAATCATTTCCCAAAGGTAAACGAGTCAGAGTGACTTCGTTTCCATGCTGTACCGTAGAGTGAAAAAGAATTTCATATTGATAATTGCAAAGTGGAAGTAACCAACGTTGCAGATTCTATGATGTTCGATCAGATACATCTTTCACCAGATGAAAAAGCGCCTCAGCGGATTATGATCAGGCAAAAGAAAAAAATTTCTAGCATGCTGATACTGATGAAATACCGTAAATTATGGCTAAGGCTTCCTTTTCGCACTGACTGAAGCTGAGTTGGGTCTTGCTGAGTGTCGTCGATGCGAATACTATGGGGTATTCTGTGTTCCCAGCCTTGTAAGATAAACCTGCCCCTATTCGATGCTATGAAGCCTCAATTGCAAACGTGACTGGTTTTCCCGAATGGAAATGTGTAAGATATGGGCAGCTAAGCAACGCTTCTTACGATTTCTGAAAGATTTTTCACATCCTCTAGTCCAGTTAAAAGAACGTTATTGCGCTGGGTGCGATGCGAAGGAGCGGCTATTTGCGCTGCGCTTGAAACGAATTTGATATAGTGCGTCAGTTTGTTAAGAACAGCTTGGAGTGGTTCATCTGTAGGAAAAGGTACTCTCCGTAAGGCCTCTGAATGCTTAGTCAATGGACGAGCTCCGTTGGTGTCAATATCACCTCCAAAATATTCAATTTCAGTATTGGAAATCAACATTTCTGTAAATTACATATAAGTTCCGCATGTTTTGAAACGTGGAAAAGAGACTTCAAATTTTTTGGATGCTGTTCCGGTGTTTGTCATGATACAATTATGATACCTAAATAATATGAATAAGACGGAACATTCGATGTTACTTGTTCAAGAAAGTGTTGAAATAACGTAGGAGGAGCATCCGAATGGAAGGCGCTGGTACTGATATAAACTGACGTGCGTGATAACCACCATAAAATGTTTTTGTTTCCTTATCCATGGAACGCTGAAGGTAAGCATCAGCGAAATCGATTTTTGAAAAGAATTGTCTACTTGATCGGCGATCCATAAGCTCATCAATACGTGGAAGCGGGAAGGAAGCAGTTACTGCTTGAGTGTTAGCTGTAGCTTTAATGTCGACACAAACGCAAATCTTCCTTTTCGCTTTTTTGTGATCACAAGGGGAGATTCCCATTGACTTGCAGAAACAGGTCTCAAAACTTCGGTTTGTTCTAATCTGTTAAGTTCACATGCAATTTCATCACGAATGGCTTGGGGTACTGGACGACCACATAAAACTTTGGTTTTGCATTGTCGCTAAGCATAATGTGTACATGAAAAATCTGCGTACGCCCCAGTGTGCCGTCGAAGTCCTGAATATCTGAACCAAATACACTCCTGGAAATGGAAAAAAGAACACATTGACACCGGTGTGTCAGACCCACCCGGACACTGCGAGAGGGCTGTACAAGCAATGATCACACGCACGGCACAGCGGACACACCAGGAACCGCGGTGTTGGCCGTCGAATGGCGCTAGCTGCGCAGCATTTGTGCACCGCCGCCGTCAGTGTCAGCCAGTTTGCCGTGGCATACGGAGCTCCATCGCAGTCTTTAACACTGGTAGCATGCCGCGACAGCGTGGACGTGAACCGTATGTGCAGTTGACGGACTTTGAGCGAGGGCGTATAGTGGGCATGCGGGAGGCCGGGTGGACGTACCGCCGAATTGCTCAACACGTGGGGCGTGAGGTCTCCACAGTACATCGATGTTGTCGCCAGTGGTCGGCGGAAGGTGCACGTGCCCGTCGACCTGGGACCGGACCGCAGCGACGCACAGATGCACGCCAAGACCGTAGGATCCTACGCAGTGCCGTAGGGGACCGCACCGCCACTTCCCAGCAAATTAGGGACACTGTAGCTCCTGGGGTACCGGCGAGGACCATTCGCAACCGTCTCCATGAAGCTGGGCTACGGTCCCGCACACCGGTAGGCCGTCTTTCGCTCACGCCCCAACATCGTGCAGCCCGCCTCCAGTGGTGTCGCGACAGGCGTGAATGGAGGGACGAATGGAGACGTGTCGTCTTCAGCGATGAGAGTCGCTTCTGCCTTGGTGCCAATTATGGTCGTATGCGTGTTTGGCGCCGTGCAGGTGAGTGCCACAATCAGGACTGCATACGACCGAGGCACACAGGGCCAACACCCGGCATCATGGTGTGGGGAGCGATCTCCTACACTGGCCGTACACCACTGGTGATCGTCGAGGGGACACTGAATAGTGCACGGTACATCCAAACCGTCATCGAACCCATCGTTCTACCATTCCTAGACCGGCAAGGGAACTTGCTCTTCCAACAGGACAATGCACGTCCGCATGTATCCAGTGCCACCCAACGTGCTCTAGAAGGTGTAAGTCAACTACCCTGGCCAGCAAGATCTCCGGATCTGTCCCCCATTGAGCATGTTTGGGACTGGATGAAGCGTCGTATCACGCGGTCTGCACGTCCAGCACGAACGCTGGTCCAACTGAGGCGCCAGGTGGAAATGGCATGGCAAGCTGTTCCACAGGACTACATCCAGCATCTCTACGATCGTCTCCATGGGAGAATAGCAGCCTGCATTGCTGCGAAAGGTGGATATACACTGTACTAGTGCCGACATTGTGCACGCTCTGTTGCCTGTGTCTATGTGCCTGTGGTTCTGTCAGTGTGATTATGTGATGTATCTGACCCCAGGAATGTGTCAATAAAGTTTCCCCTTCCTGGGACAATGAATTCACGGTGTTCTTATTTCAATTTCCAGGAGTGTAAATCAAAAGCATCCACGCCAAAAAATTGTTACTAGAAAGTGACTGAACTACTGTATAAGTCACTGATGTAGTTGTATTTCTATAGCTCGCTTGCAGAGTCCACGTTCCAAGAACTGAGACACTTTCGGAATAGTAGGTGTGATTTATATAATTGAGGGTGTCCTAACTGATCGTAAGTATTTTGATTAATCTGTGTGACTGGAGCACCAGTATCTAACTGAAATGGTACAGACTGATTGCAAATCTGTAGAGAGAGGAACAGTCTCTAGTTTGTCCTCTGAATGTGACTATCTATTCTGACTTGCGGAAGACTGTTTTCGTGTCAGTTCAAAAAATGGTTCAAATGGCTCTGAGCGCTATGGGACTTAACATCTATGGTCATCAGTCCCCTAGAACTTACAACTACTTAAACCTAACTAACCTAAGGACATCACACAACACCCTTGTCTCAGTTGTTATTGACGAAGCATTTAGCTGTACGTCTATAAAGGGAGAACTGGTCAACATGAGGCAAGTTTTTCACTGTGCTTTCGCTGTGAAATTCCGTCACTTTTGTCCCCGGTTGCTGTATGGACTGCCAAGAGGAGTTGACACCATTTCGGAATGAGAGATCATACTTATTTCCATATTCTGATGTCGAGCCTTGTGTGGAACAGAACTTATTTTACGTTTCTCTTTCATGCACACTTGAGCGGTGGGGCAAAGAGCGTTCGGTGCCACTTTTGATATCAAATTGATACACCAATTTATTAAACTGATGCCAAATTGATACGCTGATTAATTAAATTGATGGTATAATTCCTTAACCTATTGTTATGCTAATTGATTTATAACCCCCTGGGAACAATCCGTCATTCTGAGAAACCAGTCACCCGTCCCACTACATATCCACGTCCCCTCAAGGAAATCCCAAGCTCTCCCCTCCCCACCCCCTCTTGGCGGGATATTCAAAAATCGGGGGGGAAATTCAAATTTTCGTGGTAAATTCGAATTATCGCGGTAAATTCAAACTGCTAATTACATTGCATTGCAGAGGAAGTAATAATAATATTAATGAATAATAATACATTTTTTATTTATAAACATTCAGTTTGCATATCGCTGATGCAGAAGGATGTAGGGTACTATCTTTATTTCGAGTCTAATCTACGGAGCAAAGGCACCATGCGGATGCTGCTAGGATCGTATAGGTTGGCATACTCCATTCGAACACGTGACGGAAAAAAAAAATCTGTGGGAAAGACGACGTATTTCTCCCGGAAGCATAGGGGTGGATTAGGGTTTGTGTGGAAGTATATAGGTAACTTTATACTCGATCAGTGTGTGATATTGGGATAGAAGCGTAATCTATGATACGGGTGCGATGTACTCTGCACGGTGCACTGTACAGCCGCTTGCAGTTTATTTGTTTTAGATGTGGCTGTTCGTGGGTGATGGAGTTGTCTGCAAGCAGGCGGGAAGACCTTTGATGGAGTTGGTAGTTGACCTGAATATAATTAAAGCTATTTCACATGAATGGGGCGGTCACTGCAAGGGTTACCTGCCATAAAATGCCTAGTAGTAAGCATCTGGAGCGAGGCGTAGTAGAATGCATATGATGAATTCGGATTCGTTTGCTGGAATCTTAACGGTAGCATTCCAAACAGTAAGAACTGGCAACTCGGTGAGCTAAAGCAGAACAATATGTCAGGCTCAATTTTATTTGAACGGATTTTGAAGGGGATGTAATGTGTCCACTAAGAAGTGTGGGCGTAAGGGGCTAGTGAGCGCAAATTTCGTCTGTATGTCACCTAGAGACTGTGGCAGTTCAATTCACATCGAGGTGTAAGAGAAGCTAAAATGACTGTTGTTGCTACGGGAACATTGACATTGATCTGGGCTGGCTTGTACCTCTTGGTTAATTGGCTCCTGATGAACGATAGTTGGATAAACGTGTAAGTACAGGGTACGCTTCCAAATACATAACCACCACTACGCATTACGTATTACTCATGTGGATATACTCTGCTCTAGGTGGAATACAGTATCATGGTCGGTCCGCTGTTGAACAGCGAGTGGGACTACAGAATGAGCAATGCTGTGATCTAGTCCGGAATCTCCTTCCCCGCCCCCCCCCCCCCCCCCTATCCACCACTCTTGCAGTAGCTTTGAATTATGCGTGGAGATGTGAGGCTGCTGCACCAATGTAAATGATTCTATGAATAGTGTACTGGAAGCTCTATGATACTGTTTGATTCGTATTATGGAGGTATGCTTCATTTGAAAAAAGGTGATATATTTCTTATGAAACAATGTAGGGTCAACGACGACTCTGACACCATTACACTGTCGTATTTCTAACTTAGTAATCACAGGAATACGGTAAAGAAGATTAGGACGTATTTACGGGGATATTTATAGACAGATATTCGATATCGATGAATTGTAGGTGTTACTGCTTCTTAATTTCTCAGTGTAGTCCCCGTCTACTCTGCATGGTTGTTAATTTCCTCCATTATGTTATTGTGCTATTTTTCTCGTTGTGATACTTCTCTACATAGACAGTGAAGGATGGAGCACTAGACAGCCTTCTAACTAATTGAACAATGCTGTCGGAACGTGAAGAGATTCCGAGAGAAATAGCGTGGGTCTGTGACTTGACGAGGGACAACTCTTACTCGTCGAAATCAGGTGGACTGAAATGCTGTATATCTAAGACTGAAGGATACGTAAGAATATGGCAGGTAAGCGGTACTCTGGCGAAAGGGTTAGCTTAGAGGTGAGCTCTATACTGTTCCCTCTAAGTGTTGTAGGCAATAGTATTACAACTCCTCACATACATCTAGCGAAGTGACTGCAATGACAAAATTAGGGGCTAATACGAAGATTTTACCGAGAGACAATCAGCAGCAAGTCCTGTCTTTTGTTTTCTCGATAAATAAGAGATAACAATCTTCCGTGAGTTTTGAGTACCTATGAAATTATGCACTGACATCTTACTAGGTAGACTATATTTACATATACATCTGTACGCATACCTCACAAGCCATTGTACGGTGCAAGGCGAAGGGTACCCTGTCTCACTACTAGTCATTTCCTTTCCTGTTCCACTCGCGAAAAGAGCAAGGGAGGTAAAGACTGTCTATACGCCTCCATATGAGCGCTAATTTCTGGTATCTTACCGTCGCGATCCTAACGCGAAATGTGTGTTGGAAGCAGTAGAATTCTTCTGCAGTCAGCTTTAAAGGCATGTTCTCTGCCTTTTCCCATGGTGTTCCTCGAAAAGAACATCGTCTTCCCTCCAGGAAGTCCCATTTGAGTTCTCGAAGCATGCATCCACCACTAGAAACGCTTCTATAAAGCTTTATTTTGAGGGAAACACTGGTGCGTAGGCTCATACATGGTTCGAATAGGGTTATCAGCAGACAGGCGTTTTGTTATTGTTCACCTGGTCAGCCTTTCCAAGATATTTCGGAAACACATCTCAGAACGTTTCGATTTGCAGGTGGGTGGAGGGCAAGTATTTTGTCAAAAAAAAAAAATAGTTCAAATGGCTCTGAGCACTATGGGACTTACCATCTTAGGTCATTAGTCCCCTAGAACTTAGAACAACTTAAACCTAACTAACCTAAGGACATCACACACATCCATGCCCGAGGCAGGATTCGAACCTGGGACCGTAGCAGTCCCGCGGTTCCGGACTGCAACGCCTACAACCGCACGGCCATCGAGGCCGGCTTATTTTGTCAACATCCTGGTGTTTACCCCAGCGACATTCAAGTGACCAGTCCTTGGATAGGACAAGTGTTGCGAGTTTGGAATCGTTAACAACTGTCAGCATGGAGAACGGTGGCTTATCGGACGGGAACGGTATAGCCCTGACGTGTAAGCGGAGGTTAATTTATAACGTATATGTCTGGAAACAAAGCTTGTTTAGTTATTTTCGCAACCTTAGTACGAGATAGTAGTACACGTTTTCGTGCCTTTATTTTACTGAAATGCTCAGCAGCGTCACTGAAATCTTTTAATTGATAAAATGGCCGACTGGCTAGTCGTCCTTGATTCATCGTAGAGAGAAGATGATTTTTTGTTGGTTTCAGTTCAGATAATCTTGTTTTGTATGAGGCAACTGAGATACAAATGGTAAAGAAGTACTGGATTGTAAGTGATGTACAGGCTAATGATTCACTGAAGTCCTGTTTAACCATGAACTGAACAGTTTCTTGGGTTGTCCTAACAGCTACGTCCACACTCCTATTGATTGCACCTAGATGCCTATATCTTTTTATTTCTTATTGTACCTGTTCCTTATCAAGCTAACCGTAAACTTCTACTTGAATATCCAATGCTACAGCCAGAGCATCATCGGAAGCTTCGAGCATAAGTTTTGTTTAAACAATTTGGAAAATTTAGATGATTTCCGTCATAGGCGTGTATCGATGGGACAGTTCGAGTATAAACGGGTCTGTGCTTTCAAGCATTGATCGATGAACTTCTTCTTGAACCAATAATCCAGAGTCATGACTAGCCCATCCAGCGTTGTTTTATTTAGCCTCCTTCCTCGTCGGTCATTGTCAGCGGCTATTTTATTGCGTGCCAAAAGTAACAGCGTTGTCCGTAACAGTTGCTCGTTCCGTCACTAAAATCTCATGGGCGTCTTTAATTTGGCCAGTCCTTTATCCAAAGTCTGTTTTGGAGACTGTTGCCTAAATTTACTTCACCCCGTATAGCTCTAGTGTCCGTGTCTGCCTTGGATGGATCTCACGTTTCTTCCAAAGTGATCACAATTGTTTCCACGATTTCTATTATGACTTTAACTGAATTGTAACAAGAACTGCAGCGAGTATTAAAAAACCTTTACAAACTTTTTTCTGTGTTTTCTCTACAAGTAATTCCCATCTATATGCAGAAGATGAGAGTAATGAATATAACCTCTCCACAGTTCCAATACAGGTGAGGCCAGAGGAAACAGATGAAAATGTGCTAACTCCAAAAATATTTGGTTGGTTGTTCAACTTGGGAGAGGGACTAAATAGCGAGGTTATTCATCCTATCGGATTAGGGAAGGAAGTCAGTCGTGCCCTTCCTAAGGAACCATCCCGGCATTTGCCAGAATCGATTTAGGGAAGCCACGGAAAACCTAAATCAGGATGGCCGTACGCGGGATTGAACCGTCGTCCTTCCGACTGCGAGTCCAGTACGCTAAACACTGCACCACCTCGCTCGGGCCGGCCTGGTGGCCGTGCGGTTCTAGGCGCTGCAGTCCGGAACCGCGGGACTGCTACGGTCGCAGGTTCGAATCCTGCCTCGGGCATGGATGTGTGTGATGTCCTTATGTTAGTTAGGTTTAAGTAGTTCTAAGTTCTAGGGGACTGATGATCTCAGATGTTAAGTCCCATAGTGCTCTGAGCCATTTGAACCATTTTGAACCTCGCTCGGTCACAAACGTTTACCGAATGACTAGCGCAACTGTTGAAGAGAGCTTTTGGGTTTATTTGCCAAATTTTTCGCTTTAGCTCTCCACTTACGTGGCGTTTTCATAACCTTGTTCCCTGCACAAAACAATTTCCGGCCCATCCTCTTCCAGGTAGTGTTTAATGCCTTTGACATATCCTCTACAGTCCATCCCAGCACAAAAAAAACTAATAAGAAACTTCCACAACGTTGTCTCCTATATGGACGTACCTATTGTTTGACTCACTTGGTTCTGCTTTCATCGGGAGTGCTGTAAAAATTATTCCGTAATATTTAGCCTTTTTTGTATCTGCAATATTTTTTTCCATAATATGTTCATCCAAACGCAAAATAAATTCATTCTGTATCAGCGGACACTTCACGTTTTAAGCAATATCCTTTTAATACTAGATCATATTTCGGTGTCTAAGAAATTTCCTCCACCTTCCGATGAAACATCCACGATAACCACGGACAGCAACGTTTTTCAGTGCGAAATATAGTGTGATATTTAAAAGGTGTAAAATTTTCCTTTATTTCTTGGTCTCATCACTAACAATCTTCTAATTATCTTTGGCAATAGTTTTATTAAGCTTCAAGTACAAAGAGAGTGTTTTTCATTTTTCTAAATTTATTGAATGTTCACTGTTCAAGTGGTGGTTCATGCTTTGATATCCCAGGATTAAGTTTCTACCACTGACAGAAGCCAAAATCAAAATTATTTTTATTGGTATTGCCCTCAGATGCAAGTAATCGGCAGCTAAACAGTGCAGTTTCTTTGTTGAAGGTGAGTATCGCACTCTTTTCCTTAAATATTTAGTCTCGCTCAAACGTGAGTAAAACCACGACGAAGTTAAAATACGAAGTCTTCTTTTAGTGTCTTCACTTGGTCTTTCTACAGATTCAAATGGTCTCTCCTTGTTTTGATATACCAGTATGTCACTACCATTTTCAATAACAGCAATTCTGATACACTCTGGAACAGGTATTCGTCAATGTGTAGTATCATTGGATGAAGGATATTCATCAGAAATATGTTCATTCTCAATAATTTTCTCGTCATTATATCTTTACCTTTATTTTCAGTGACACGTCGAAGTCTTCATAAAAGTCACATACACTATGTGATCAAAAGAATCCGAACACGTGGATGAAAATGACTTACAAGTTCGTGGCGCCCTCTATCGGTAATCCTGGAATCAATATGGTGTTAGTCCGCCCTTAGCCTTGATGACAGCTTCCACGCTCGCAGGCATACGTTCAATCAGGTGCTGGTAGATTTCTCGGGGTATGGCAGCGCATTCTTCACGGAGTGCTGCACTGAGGAGAGCCGGCCATGTGGCCGAGTGGTTCTAGGCGCTTCAGCGTGGAACCACGCGACCGCTACGGTCGCAGGTTCGACCCCTGCCTCGGGCATGGATGTGTGTGATGTCCTTAGGTTAGTTAGGTTTAATTAGTTCTAAGTTCTATGGGACTGATGACCTAAGATGTTAAGTCCCATAGTGCTCAGAGCCATTTGAACCATTTTTGAACGTATGTTTCGGATCGTTGTCTTGCTGCAAGACAAACCCTTTCCCACTCAGACGCTAACCAGAAGTCTTAGCATGTCGCTGGAGAATGGCATGATAATCCTTTTGGTTCATGCTCAGAACCATTTGAACTGAGGAGAGGTTTCGATGGCGGTCGGTGAGGCCTGGCACGAAGTCGGCATTCCAAAATATCCCAAAGGTGTTCTATAGTATACATATCAGGACTCTGTGCAGGCCAGTCCATTACAGGGATGTTATTGTCGTGTAACCACTCCGCCACAGGCCGTACCTTATGAACTGATGCTGGATCGTGTTGAAAGGTGCAATCTCCATCCCCGAATTGCTCTTAAACAGTGGGAAGCAAGAAGGTACTTAAAACATCAATGTATGCCTGCATTGCAATAGTGCCACGCAAAACAACAAGGGGTGCAAGCCCCCTCCATGAAAAACACCACCGCCTCCGAATTTTACAGTTGGCACTACACACTCTGGTGGGTGAAGTTCACCGGGCATTTGCCATACCCACACCCTCTCCCATCGGATCGCCACATTGTGTACCGTGATTCGTCACTCCACACAGCGTTTTCCCTCTGTTCAATCGTCCAATGTTTAGCTCCTTACACCAAGCGACGCGTCGTTTGGCATTTACCGGCGTGATGTGTGGCTTATGAGTAGCCGCTCGACCATGAAATTCAAGTTTTCTCACCTCCCGCATAACTACCATAGTACTTGCAGTGGATTCTGATGCACTTCGGAATTCCTGTGTGATGGTCTGGATAGATGTTTGCCTATTACACATTACGACCCTCTTTAACTGTAGGCAGCCTCTATCAGCCAACAGACGAGGTCGGCCTGTACGCTTTTGTGCTCTACGTGTCCCTTCACGTTTCCACTTCACTATCACAACGGAAACAGTAGACCTAGGGATGGTTAGGAGTGTGGAAGTCTCGCGTACAGACGTATGACACAAGTGACACCCAATCACCTGACCACGTTCGAAGTCTGTGAGTTCCGCGGAGCGCCCAATTCTGCTCTCTCACGATGTCTAATGGTTATTGAGGTCGCTCAGTAGGTGGCATCACAATGCACTTATTACGAAAAACGTATGTTCTTGGGGCGTTCGGATACTATTGATCACATAGTGTATAGTGGGCATTTGCAGTCTCAACATCAGTAATATTATGTGAGCCGGAGCTAGATTCAGCAGTTTGATTACTCTTTCCGTCGCCGTCTATATTTTCGCCAGGAGCGGAAAGATATTTGCAAAAAGATCCAACGAGTGATTTAACCTCTTCTGTCTTCGACTTTCTTAGATTTCTTTTCTGAGAGCCAGGTGGGTGAATTCTTTTCACTCAAGAAGAAACTGGCAAGAATATTTCGGTGATACATCATGGCCTATAAGTCAGTTAATAGTGATTTCTTCTCTCTGTGTAGCCTGTGGGCTCGTAGTAGAGAGTATATGATGACCATAAATGCAAGATCATCTTGAAATGAATGGTGTGTATTGCGTTTAACATGGCTTAGAAAAAAGCCAATTTTTTATGGATAAAAGGATTTTCTTACTTTTTGATAAACCATTATTCGTCTGTTAAACGCCATCATTGTACAATTTGTGACAGATTTCGATGTTACAACAACGTGTTATTTACTGTAAACCAGTGTGAAGAAAGAATCAAATATTTGTGAAGCATTATATAATTTTAAGTGTCCAACCATTTCTAACCCCGTCAGTATGTTCTAGAAATTTTCAAGATAATAATAACCTAATAACAAATTTAGGAACGTACGTTTTGGGATCTTCTTACACACGATACTACAATCACTGTTTAAACTTACTTATCACGTCACGTCATAATTGAAGAAAATTACATTAAGTATGTAGAATTTATAATAGAGCCTTACGAAGAATGAGATGAAATGAGGCTAAGACGAAATTCAAGGGATTTTAGAGTGCACGCACGAGCCCATTGTTTGGGTTTTCCCCTTTCTGACGGACATTACCCCAGAGTTTCAAAAATTTTCATTTGGTGGCATAGTACGTTACAGGTCATAATGTAATTGTACCACAGTAAGGCTCAAATCATTGCCCTTGTTACTTTTTAACAGGTATGTTGTTCCATTTACTAAATAAATCTTCACGTAATTTCTCTGTTTTTCGGATCTGTTATTTATGTTTCGCTCCGAAGCCGTCATATAGCGAGCTAGGGGCACCCCTTTAAGGTGCTGACCATAACTCGCTAAAGATTTATGCGATACTAAGCGTGTTCAATAGAAAAAAACGCTCCTAAATTTTTTCTACAGTTAGTTCTGGCTTACGAAGTCTAGATGACTCCATTGTTGATATTGATGTCTATAGTTGGTAAAATCTGTTGCTTAAATCTAGATAACGCTCCTCTAGTTCATGTAGGCGCGTTTTCATATTCACAAAATAAATCATGTAATAATTATGCATAACCTCTGAAAACTAATATTTAGAATATATTATTTTTGTTAAATAGTAAATAAATCACTGGTAAGCTCTTCACAGCCCATATTCACTTATTTTTAAACTGTACATCTCGGTAGATGGCAAAGGTAAAAGTTTCATGTCGAATAAATATGAATGACAATTAGTTATCATTCTACAGTTTTTAACTTTCATGTGACACTTTACAAAAGCTCTAAGAATTCTGATCACACTCATTGACAGTTGCCATGGTTTGAGAATAGGTGAACAGATACCAACGTTTATGTTTTTCATACATGTGGGACCAAACTGTCTTTTATTTAGTGAACATATTTTGACCTTATTTGGGATTTGATTAAAAATGGTCGGATCCTGGGGCTCTCAAATTTCGAAGCCCCCCAGGACCAGAGGCCTCTGTCAAGAACGCCGTCTTCCATCTTATACTGCTAGCTCCCTTCGGATGTAGTATGGCAACGTTTTGGCCGGCCGCGGTGGTCTCGCGGTTAAGGCGCTCAGTCCGGAACCGCGCGACTGCTACGGTCGCAGGTTCGAATCCTGCCTCGGGCATGGATGTGTGTGATGTCCTTAGGTTAGTTAGGTTTAAGTAGTTCTAAGTTCTAGAGGGCTGATGACCACAGAAGTTATGTCCCATAGTGCTCAGAGCCATTTGAACCATTTGGCAACTTTTTGGCTCAGTCAGTTAATAGAATTATTTTCGTTATTCTGTTTCATAGTATGATAATTTCTTCCTTGGTCATCACTGACGCAAACATAAGCTGCTCCACATAATGAGTATCGAACAAATTTTGCCAGAAAACGGTTCACAGCTTATTCATCAGTTAGGGAATGAGTTCAATCTGTATGAATGGTTAAAGAATGTCTAGTGACATTAATCATTCTTCTTCTGGCGTTTCTATAATTTTAATAACTACCGGCGCCTGCATTACGAGACGCATTGAATGGGACAGAAGTCAGATAACGAAACAAAGGTATTTTTACAAACCCTGAAAGAAGCGAGACGATCTTCGCGGATTATCACGCAGTTAGGAAAAATCGGTGGGTAATATTCGAAGACAAATTATTCTATAAGACGATGAGTTAAGCGGTAAACCGTGAAATACACTGTTCTTCCAAAAAATTTCGAGACTGATTTAAATAATGGTGTACAAGCAACGTCAACGCAGTAGTTATGGTGGCAAATTGAGCTGCTGTACTTCGAGTGTACCACCGGCTAAAAAGATTACGGAAAGGTCCTCTTCCTCCACCTGCTGTGCTGAACATGATGAAGGAGTTCGAATCTAACAGCAGATATGCATTCGATCAGTCAGCTATGAGCAGGCTGTGTTAAGCAATGGACGTGTGGTCCTAATATGTCAACGTTGTTGTGTCACAATTCGCAACGGACCAATGACATCAACAATCCCAAATCAAGTGTTCAAGACATTCTACAGAATGTTTTGCGAAAGAGAAAAATGTATTCATAGTCTATCTCGCACACCTTGACTCCCGAACAAAACCAAACTACGCATTGAGCTTATTGCGACTTAACTGAAATGCGAAAAGAGGGCAATTCTCTTCTGGGAAACATCATCATCAGTGACAAGACGTAGTCCTTTCAGCACGAACATACGACAAAACGACGATGTGCAGACATTCGTATGAAGGGTCTATAACGGCACGCTCATTATATGCTGGGTGGTTATAATTAAACTTTCCTTATTTAACTCGTTATAACACAGAAAGTAATCACCGTAGGAGTACCAAATTCAGTTATGGCCACCAGGTGCCGTGATTAATCATTGTGATTCATAGTCTCACACATCTGACCAGTCGCAGTGCATTTTTTGACATGTCAACATGAGCTTGGACAAAGAGAGCAGGGCGTTATTGGTGAAGCTCTGTTATCAAAACAATAGTAAAGCTGTAGCTGCACTTCGAGTGTATCACCGGCTGAAAGGATTACGTAAAGGTACTCTTTCTCCATTTGCTGTGCTGAGCATGATGAAGAAGTTCGAATCAACTGGAGAACTGGGCATCGCTCCTGGAAGAGACCAACATCCGGTTGCACCACAGGAGGTTGATGAAAACACTGTTGCTGTGGTGCCATGGACTGTGCGGCTGATCCCGGCGGAGGTTCGAGTCCTCTCTCGGGAATGGGTGTGTGTGTTTGTCCTTAGGATAGTTTAGGTTAATTAGTGTGTAAGCTTAGTGACTGATGACCTTAGCAGTTAAGTCCCATCTTTTTTTTTTTGCAGACAACGCTGCGCGCAATTCTTGATCTTCAGGCTGTGCGTGTGCTTTGTCGCGAGACATCGCTTCCACTGTATGTAAGGTGCTTCGAACCATTCTCAAATGGTATCCGTACAAGATCCATATCGTACAGCAGCTTGCACCACAGGACGCCCAACGACGTGTTAACTTTGCTCTCCACTTTCTCGCAAGGATTGAAGTCGACAATCCTAAGGACCATCCCATGGATGGACGAAACTCGTTTTTCTCTGACCGGTAAGGTAAACACACAGAATTGACGAGTGTGGGGTCTTCACCTCCAGTCACTGTGCATGAAGTTCCTCTGTATGGTGAACATGTCACCG
This sequence comes from Schistocerca serialis cubense, assembly GCF_023864345.2. Taxonomy (NCBI): domain Eukaryota; kingdom Metazoa; phylum Arthropoda; class Insecta; order Orthoptera; family Acrididae; genus Schistocerca; species Schistocerca serialis. Next base: position 928,985,054 of record NC_064640.1, on the reverse strand, counting down.
TATGGTGTGGCTTCACGATCGAATTATCAGCCGATCGTTTCCAAATACTTTGCCGGTACAATCACCTGATCTCACTCCCTGTGATTTCTGGTTGTGGGGCAACCTGAAGGACAGAGTTTACCAGGGGAACATTCAGGCATGTGCTGATCTGAAGGGTAGCACCTGAAGGAAGGTAGCCAGTATACCTACGAACATGCTTCGTTATGTTGTGCAGAATGCAATCCTGAGCTTTCAGACTCTTCTGGACACTGATGGGCGCCATAATGAGCCCCTTTTGTAGCAGTGATGGTACCAACACGTAATGGTGTGATGTACTGGGAGTAGCAGCACATTAAAAGTGTTTCAACAGAATTGATTCTGCATTATTTCTCTTCCCCATGTCGTTGAAATTAATGCCACCAAGTTTGGTACTCGTACGGTAATTAGTTGCGGTGTTATAAGGTGCTACATAGGGAAAGTTTAACTATAACCACCCGGTAGTTACATAACGAGTAATTTACTTGCCACGGATCTGTCTTGTGTAAACTCAGCCTACTCCTGAGAGCAAAGTTAGAGTTACACTCAGGCCAGCTGTGTGGTTTGTCCGGCCGTGTGTCTTCACTTCTCGACCTTGACTTCCGAATGTACTGTAAAATTTACACTTTTATTCAATTACCACACTTTTAAATACTATTATCACGGTAACAAAACATCCATCAAAGTCGCATTTCCATCACTGTAACCCAGCTCGGGTTTAAAAATTGTTAATACACGGGGAAAATACGACACAAGTAGCAATACTGACTATTTATTACTGCACGTAAGCCAGTAGTGAATTTATTATTAAAGATAATTGTTCAAATGGTTCAAATGACTCTGAGTACTATGCGACTTAACTTCTGAGGTTATCAGTCGCCTAGAACTTAGAACTAATTAAACCTAACTAACCTAAGGACATCACACACATCCATGCCCGAGGCAGGATTCGAACCTGCGACCGGAGCGGTCGCTCGGTTCCACACTGTAGCGCCAAGAACCGCACGGCCACTCCGGCCGGCAAAGATAATTGTCTGTTTCATTCTGAAGATTGACGTGGATATGGGTTCGGTCACTTCACTTATCATACACATATAAACGGGAAATCCCTTCACGGCCTACCTTCAATATCGTTTTGAAACTTAGTGGTAGCCAACAAACAAACAATGACTGATCCGCGTTGAGAAATATGCGACAACTAACTTACCTTTAGCATATTCTTTTGAAATAAATATTAAATTAAAATGGTCGCCAATGTTGATGTGACAAATTCTAAATATTCATTTGGTATGAACTGAATTTATATTGTGCAAAGTTTATCTTAGTGCTGCAAAATTATTTGAAAACAAGACGGAAGCAAGCAAATATTTTGACTACTAAAAAATATGCCTTTATGGTCGCTGTCATCAGCCACCGCACCTAGTGTCAACTTATTTTTTGTGGTCTGTACGTAGCATTCTGACTACCATTTTGCAATGTACTTTGATTTAATTAATGAAAATAATTAACTGTAAATTTTGCTTTGAAATCAAGCGAATTTATCTAAATCAATTTGAAAAAGGCGACAAGCACCATACGAATGTTTTAATTAGTGGCAGTTAATTCCATTAATGGTTCAATAAATATGGAAAGAGTCAGGCATTATTGTTTCAGATTTATACGCTTTTATTTTAGATTCAAATCAAATCATTTGAAAATTAAAAAAGGAAAATGGTTTTATTGTTCTTACGTAATATTGAAAAATAACTACAAATATTTAAATGATTATACTGTTCAGAAGTCAAAACTATGGAAAATGTACAATCAGAGAAGAATTTCTCCCTTATACACAACTAAGTATTAAATTACAGAAAAGTTCTTACCTTGGAGTAGTTGAGGAGATGTTGTTGATGATGGCGAATATGTCATAAAATCTCCTGAAGTCTAAAATTTTGTGGTTTAATAAGCGTGAGAATTGAATAAAATCACAAAGAAGGACTGTTTGGACAGTTTGATGTGGTTTATGAACGTCCTGTGCGTTGCAATCAAGTGATGGGAGTCTGTGTAGGACATCTGAAGCATCAAAACCGCCATTTCAACTTTTCTCTATTTTTCTAATTAATCCATTCTCGAAACTTTTCAGGCTGATGAGGCATACGTGCAGAGCCAAGTACGAGATCAAACAGAGCAGTCCTCGGTCTTGGACAGAGTCGGATTTGATATCTATGAAATTTGGTAAAAGTTGCTACAACTCTCGCAGTAACGTAAACCTAGTGTCTAGTCTGACATAACAGAGTGGGCAGCCATTTGCCGCTTTTTGCTGATGACGCTATACTATTCGGGACTGTATCGTCATTGAGTGACTGGGGGAGGGTATAAGATGACTTACATATGTTTTATAGACTGAAGAGCCAAAGAAACTGTTACACATGCCAAATACCGTGTAGGGCCCCACAAGCACGGAGAAGTGCTGCAACACGATGTGACATGGACTCGACTAATGTCTGAAGTAGTGCTGGAGGGAACTGACACCATGAATCCTGCAGGGCTGTCCACAAATTCGTAAGAGTACGAGGGGGCGGAGATCACTTCTGAACTGCACGTTGCAAGGCTTCCCAGATGTACTCAATAATGTTCATTTATGGGTAGTTCGGTGGACAGCGGAAGTGTTTAAACGCAAAAGAGTGTTCCTGGAGCCACTGTGTAGCTATTCTGATGGTGTGGGGTGTCGCATTGTCCTGCTGAAATTGCCCAAGTCAGTCGGAATGCACAATGGACATGAATGGATGCAGGTGATCAGACAGGATGTGTCACCTGTCAGAGTCGTATTTAGACGTGCCAGAGGTCCCATATCACTCCAACTGCACACGTCCCACATCATTACAGAGCCTCCACCAGCATGAACAGTCCCCTGCTGACATACAGGGTCCATGGATTCATGAGGCTGTCTCCATTCCCGTACACGTCCATCTGCTCTATACAATCTGAAACGAGACTCGCCCGACCAGGCAACACGTTTCCAGTGATCGACAGTCCAAGGTCGGTGTTGACGAGCCCAGGCGAGCGTAAGGGTTTGTGTCGTGCAGTCATCAAGGATACACGAGTGGGCTTTCGGCCTTGAAAGTACATATCGAAGATGTTTCGCTGAATGGTTTGCACGCTGACACTCGTTGATGGTCCAACATTGAAATCTGCAGCAATTTGCGGAAGGGTTGCGCTTTTGCCACGCTGAACGATTCTTTTCAGTCGTCGTTGGTCCCGTTGTTGCAGGATCTTTTTCCGGCCGCGTTGATGTCGGAGAATTGATGTTTTACCGGATGCCTGATATTCACGGTACACTCGTGAAATGGTCGTAAGGGAAAATGCCCACTTCATCGCTACCTCTGAGATGCTGTGTCCCATCGCTCGTGCGCCGACTATAACACCACGTTCAAACTCACTTAAGTCTTGATAACCTGCCATTGTAGCAGCAGTAACCGATCTAACAACTTAGCCAGACACTTGTTGCCGACGTTGACGACCGCAGCGCCGTATTCTGCCCGTTTACATACCTCTGTATTTGAATACGCATGCCTATAGCAGTCCTTTGGCGCTTCAGTGCAGTTGGTATTATGAATGGCAAATTGCTGTAAATGTAGGAAGATATAAGTTAATGTAGGAAAGTAAGAAAAACAATCCTATAATGTTGAATACATCACTAGTAGTGTACTGTGTGACAAAGTCGCGTCGATTAGATATCTTGGAGTAACATTGAAAAGCGATGTGGAAGTACCTAAGGACATTAGTAGCGAATGCGAACGCGATTGGTCGACAGGAGACTGGAAAATTTTAGGAAAGTGTGGTTCATCTGCAAAGGCGACCGCATATAGAACACTATTGCGAGTCATATTTGACTACTTCTCGAGTGCGTGGGACAGAATGTTAGATTCGTTACAGGCAGGTTCGATCATGACGAGAGCATTACGGAGATGCTTCGGGAGCCCTGAAGGGAAGACGACGTTCTTCAAGCGGAACACTATTGAGAAAACCTAGGGAACCGGTACTTGAAGCTGACTGCAGAACGATTCTACTGACACCGACGTACACTTCGCAGAAGGACCACGAAGATAATAGAAATTAGGGCTCATACGGAGGCATATTAACAGTCGTTTTCGCCTCGCTCTATTTCTAAGAGCAGCAGGGAAGGAAATGACTTGTAGTGGCACAAGGTAATGTCCGGCACACACCATTTGGTGGCTTTCAGAGTATGTATGTGGATGTAGAAGTAGATGCAGAACTCCACATGCGAGACACTTTGTACATATGGATTCGGTTGAATCAATGGTAACGGTACGACGCCCAAAAATTCTTAGTTTTGGACGTTTAATTACAAGGGAAACTCATCTAAAAGTTGGCGATGAATTACTAGACGTCTTCTCTTCATACCTGAACTTGAGAAAACTTCTTTTGTTTTGCCAGCTTTATCCCCTATCGGCATGTTAATCTAGATTGGCAATGTTAGTGGTACGGGGTTGTCGGATGCCCTTCCTGTGGCCCACCCCTCGATCTGTTCTACCGACCCTGCCTCCCGGGATGGAATATGTGTGCCTCATTCGCCTGTGTCCAGTGTCATCCCATGTGAAAGGGAGAAAACTGTTTCGAAAGTTCGCAAATCACGTAAGTGAGTAGCACATGGGTACCAGCTTAGTACTCTCGTATTCACCTAGTCGGATGTGCAAAACCGCATAACAACCCCATCCAGGCAGGCCGCCACACGAACCTTCCTCGTTAATCCGCCGGGCGGATTCGATAGGGGGTGGTGCGTCTCTCCGAATCCCGGAAGTAGCATTCTAACGTTCGCAGCTATCCGGAAGGATTATTTGCACGTGAGAAATGAACGAATGAATCCGGAAGTGGCCGTATTTGTCAAGATGAATGACTTGAAGGACATCCCCAAATACAAAATGCCAAGGTATATCAAGTTAGAGTTAACTACGAGAAACATTTGTATGAGATGGCGCATGTCTTGTATTTTGACCTTAAGCAAATGTGTAAAGAAATTCCTTCGTAAACATTAATTGTTTTAAAAGAATTCAACTGAGTTTTTCTCCATTTTTATACTGTAGCAGTAACGTGACTTCAACATGCCACGCTAGATTTGAAGCAGCAAACGAAGAATTTTGTGGAATCTTTTGGCCTGATGCTAACAAAAGGCGAAATCCGTCTGATCTACTGAAAAGGTTATGGTTAGAGTTTTCCGGGCTACAAAGAAGGAAGGAAGATTAGTGTTTACGTCCCGTCAACAACGACGTCATTAGAGACGGAGCACAAGCTTGGAGGAGTAGGAAATTGACGGTACCTTTTTAAATGAATCATCCCGGAATTTGCTTAAAGCGATTTAGGAAGATCACGGAAGATATAAATCTGCACGGCCGGACGGTGATCTGATCCGTCGTCTTCCAGAATGCAAGTGACTTCAAGGAGATCCTTCTACGTGCTCACTTTGCAAGAAGTAAATCAATAGCTAATGATTACAACGCAAGTCGGTTGGACCAAGTGGATGAACAAAATACATAGATGCGACGTAGACTGCAGAAAGAGGGAGAAAAACTGGGCAGTGCGGTAGCTCACAAAGTTCCTTTGGAAATGGGAAACTGAGCCATCTGATGTACACATTATTTTAACAGCCACCTACTCACTCTACTGGCAGAAGTAAAGCTGTGAGTACCGGGCGTGAGTCGTGCTTCGGCAGCTCAGATGGTAGAGCGCTTGCCCGCGAAAGGCAAAGGTCCCGAGTTCGAGTCTCGGTCGGGCACACAGTTTTAATCTGCCAGGAAGTTTCACCTACTCACAAGATTTGTCATCGTCAGACCTCCACTTATTCCCAGATTTAATGGAATTTCTGAATGGAAAACATAGCCTAATAGGAGTATTTTGCAGATCTTCCAGAATCGTAAGTGAGTTATGTAATCTACGCAGCATCAAATCATTGAACAACGTCCATTTTCCTAAAAGGGTGAGATCAAAAAATAAACCTGTATTTCACCGTCATAAACACCGGATTTAACCCCCAGACCGAGACCGTGTCTACTTGTCCTCGTGGAATACCAAAATTAACTTCACAAGATGTTTCAAATAGTGGATTTCATAGTCACTGTCAAGCGAACAGTTATCATAGGAAGGAAAAATTGAGCCAGGCAGAATATACATGGGAAAGTAAGCGTTTCGATTCAGGCGACAACCACGGAGTAATGTAGGAAATCCAAAGCGATCGTTTGTCTTGTTAATAGTACATCTGGCTTTCGACGACGAAACTCATGAAACTGGACTAGCGACATGTCAGACGATTCTCCTGTTTACTTTACAAAAATTTATGTTGCGAAAGGCTCAGTTGCTATTAGTTGCAGTTAGTCACTAATAGCAGCTGAGACTGTCACAATAAATATTTTAAAAAATTGCGGCAAATCTCGTGGCAATATGTCTTCCATTACTAAGACTCTTCAGTTATTACTTGTGAAGTGAGCGGACGTGGCACTCGGCATATTGACGAACAGTAAATTGACACAATAGGTGACATACAAATTTACTCTGTGAGCATGAACATATAAAAGGTAAATCACGAAGTAGGGAAGTGAGTTATAGTGAAGAGCACCGTCAGGGCTGGGCACGATTCTTAAGCATTTTGAGGCAACGGACTCGTATTTGGTAGGATGAGGGTCCAAATCTTTTTCTGTTCATCCTGGTTTTGGTTTACCATTGGTCTCCTCAATCAGCTGACATTAATGTCAGACTGTTTCTTCAATAAGAACACAACTGAACTGCTCTTCCATCATTGTACCTCGGGGTCCAGCGTTTCTAACGACTTGTGGAGTGAAGGGACGTTGAATGGTAACCATCCTTCCTTTAATGAAATTTCACTATTCAATACAGCGTATTAACAATCCAAAAAAGTCTTATTATCAGCAACAAAACAAGGCAGACAGTACATGCAGTGGTGATCAGAGTTGGAATATCAGTCTCTGCGTCTGTAGCAGAATGCAAATATTGGTATTCAACAACAGGAGATGGATAAATGTAGTTTTTTAATCTAATATTTTGAAGTTTTATTAAAATTCTATAACCGATAATGTGCCAGAAAGAGTTTTCGGCTATTCGCAATACGGCTTCTTATGTTCGTGGGGGAATAAAAACATTCTTATAATTTCAGTAATTGAACATAATATTCTTGCGAGACAGGGGAAACAAATACAGATCGGTAGAGCACTTACGTGTCTCAGGCACGATACTACTAACATCAAGGGATGACGAATGTGAGCAAGGATCACTGAATCATTTTATTAGTTTCCTTGATTACTGGCAGGTTACGAAATATCCTACTGTAAAACGAATATGAAAATTTATTTGTCTCGATTCCCGTATATCTCAGTTAATACCGTATTCAGTGTAACGGAGTCTGACGCTGCCGAGCTAGGTGATATCCTAATAGAAGCAATTTCCAGTTGCATATTTTTGTCCAACTCTATGTCTCTGTTGGTTTTCATAGGCAGGATTCACTCAGTCGAAATGATGATAGCGACACCTGCACTTTGTTAAGTCCTATAATTTCCTATTAACCAAGCAAAATATGTTAGTCCATAAGATTTATTATCGCTACGATTAGAAGCACCGAAGGCTTCGGAAGTTGCACACCAGTTCAGTTTTGACAAGGAAGAGCCAAAGAATTTTTTATGGCCTTATTGACGAACCGTGGCGTTCGCCCAAAATGATTCTGGGAACCGTCGGGCAGCTTAAATCCACATTTCATCCTGAAATATCCCGTATGTAAATACATAAGAAATTGAACGTTGTGCAACATTAATTATTTGGTATAGTACAGTTCTTTATTAACACTAGTTTAGGAGAAAGAAATTAAGATTTTTTTTCTTTTTCGAATTTATATTGTCATAAAACTACCGACAACGCTTAGTATGTTGTTCGGGAGGGCACACTGATTGGTTTTCACGAAGGAATCCATATCCAGAAACGCACTGCTTGGGCTCTGGAGAGCATCGAAGTCTTAGATGGTTGTGCGGTTCACATTACGTCAATAAACCCAACATGAGTACCATAGGGTAGACAAAACATCTGTAATAAATGAGAGGTAGATCGGTCTTGTTAGTCCGTTTAGCGGTAGATATGGCCCAACGATATGGTCAACAGTTATACCAACCCAGATGTTAACACCGTCCCTGTGTTGTTGATTTTGAACCACCTACGCACGCGGATTTTCGTCCACCAAAACATGTATGTTGTGCAAGTTTAATACTCTGTACTGTTTTTAGTTAACATGCGTTCATCCGTGAATAGCTCCAAACACGGGAATTGTGACTGGAGTATGCATTATTGCAAATAGCCACGCGTCGTGGGTAGTCCTCCTCCCATAATCCCTGGACTTCCTTCAGATGGTTTGGATGGAGCCGGTGTTCATGTACAACACGTCACACAGAACTTTCATCTGTGTCCAGCCGAGTTCTGGTAGCTGAGTCCTCAGCGCGTCCTCCTCCAACTGTAGTGTTCGGAGAGAGCGTGAACGACCCGCATGACATATTGGCACCTACCAGAGGACAAACAGTAGACTGAGAATAATATCCGCAAGTACTAAGCATCAATTGCTAGTTCTTTGTTGTGTGATGGGCACACCTGATGCTTCTCTGAGGCGTCTCTCGATGGCCGCGAACGTAGAATGATGATGCGTACGTCAGTTTGCAAAATGTTACCCATACAGTTTTGCAGCACCTCTCCCACTGCTATCTTCTTTGCCGTATGAAAGCACCTTATTGATCATTTCCACAGCTGTGTGCTTTCACATGTCGCACTGCTGTCAACAATGTCACCTCACTAATAGACTGCAATAGGTCGGCAGCAGCAGGCGCACAAGGCTTGAGTGGAAGAATGTAGCGCATGCGTAGGAATATTATTGGGCTCAACTCGTCCATCCGCAGAAAGATGGTTAAAGGGTTGCATACCTTCCGTATTCAGACACCACAACGAATCGAAACAACCGTCACAACCGTTCGTTCTCAGACTTTGACGCTATCCAGTGCCCCATCCTTGCATTTCCAAATATGGGCTCCTGTGTAAAAACCGATCAGTCTGTCTTTCCGCACAACATACTAAGCAATGTTGGTATTTTTTTGGTGCACTGAATATTATACAGGACGAACATTACTAAAAAATACAAACTGCAGGGATTCCTGATTGGAAATAGAGGGAAATAGGCCCTATGAACATGCGCCTGAAAGTGCATTGTTGCCACGGAAGTTTGCGCTGACAAATGAAACTTCCCCTGACCTCCCTGTGTTGCTTGTGTGATGCAGGCTGCGTGATCGACGCAGCGTACTCTAAGCAGAAAATGGTCCGGTATACGTGTGTCGGGAACAAGCCGAGATGATGTTTGTGTACGGCCAAGCAGATGGAAACGGTGGAGGGGCAGCACGGCTATACCAAAACAAATACCCTTACAGGCACCAACCACATCTCACAACATTTCGAGCCCTTTTTGGGCGTTTGTGTGATCGTGAGTCCTTTCAGACAGACAAATGTGCAGAGTGGCGGCGGATTGTGCGTACACCAGGTCTGGAGGACTAGGATCTACAGGATATTAGGACGAACCCTAGTACAAGTTTCAGGCGAGTGGTCTGCCAACATGATGTAAGCCAAAGTACGATTATGTGTATCCTGCATGAAAACTAATACTATGCCAGTCACCTAAAACGAGTACAAGGATTGTCAGCAGCGAATTTCCCTCTGCTGGAAGGATTTTGTTGACGGTTTTTGTACCACACCATAATAATTATGGGTTTTCTGTCAACACAATTTTTTACCGTTGAAGCAACCTTTACCAGAACTGGAATCTGCATAATCGTCATCTGTGGGCTACAGACAAGCCTCGGGGAATGGTTGAGGCGTTTTATCAGTATCGGTTCAGCATCGGTGTGTGGCAGGGATTCTTGGCGACCACATGCTCGAACCAGTTATTATACCACAACGTTTCGACAGAGGAACGTACGTGGACTTCCTGCGAAATACTCTGCCTTTGGTAACACGGCAGGTTATTTTACTTCTGCATGACGAAGCACCACCCCACTTGCGCATTACAGTTCGCCGATACCTCAGCATTCTCCTTACATGTTAGATAGGTTCAAATGGCTCTGAGCACTATGCGACTTAACTTCTGAGGTCATCAGTCGCCTAGAACTTAGAACTACTTAAACCTAACTAACCTAAAGACATCACACACATCCATGCCCAAGGCAGGATTCGAACCTGCGAGCGTAGCGGTCGCGCGGTTCCAGACTGAAGCGCCTAGAACCGCTCGGCCACACCGGCCGGCTGTTAGATAGGATGTGGAAGCCCTGTAACACGGCCTGCTGTATCACCGGACTTAAACTTCCCGCATTTTTACCTCTGGGGGCATCTGAAAAGCTTTGCGTTTGCTGAACTACTTCCTGTTATGAAGACCCCTCAAATGTGTTACGACGATTGTGACACTATTCGACGAGAGGCCGGAACGTGCGAAATAGTGTGGCAATCCATGATAAGAAGTATGAACGCGTGCATTGCATAACAAGAAGGCCATTTTGAAAATGTGTTATGACAAGGATGCGATGCAGTTCTGTACTGATTTCCGGGATGATTTATTGTCGTTACACGCACACCGTTCATTTCCGGTCACATGTTCATTGGACCTTTTTTCCTCCATTTATAGTCAGGAATGCTCGAGTATCATTTCATAATGGCTCTGAGCACCATGGAACTTAACATCTGAGGTCATCAGTCCCCTTGACTTAAAACTACTTAAACCCAACTAATCAAAGGACATCACACACATCAATGGCCGAGGCAGGATTCGAACCTGCGACCGTAGTAGCAGCGCGGTTCCGAACTGAAGCGCCTAGAACCGCTCGGCCACAACGGCCGGCTTATCATTTCATACTACGGAGTGATAGCAGATGTGTTGTTTGTAAGTATCAGAATGACGAAAACTACAATTAGTATGTTTCATTTAGTCTAACCGTGAGAGCTATGTTTCATTGCACACACTGCCACATAGTTACTCAAACCCAAAACAATTTGGCTGAAAGATCGGAAACGACTGTATCTTCACCATCGTCTCCTAAGGAACGAAAATGTATCTTTGAATTAAACAAATCTAGCATCACGTCCATGTCAGAAGTGCTATAGAACCTAGCGTTTCCTACATGTTGCACAAAGTGCTGTGAAGGTGGCAGTCAACATGCAACCATAATATCTTGCTGTCTGAGCTGATGAAAATACTTTGGAATTTTTGACAAGAGAAAAAAGTCGGCATTCAGAATTGCCTGAAAGCTAATTAACTCATAAAATGCGATAACTACAGACGCTGCGAAAAGGCGAAACGTATCAAGTGAAGAACGATGAAACTTGCAACAAACTTCAAGCATCACTTTGTTAGATCCTAAACCGCTGGTGAGCTGTATTGCCGCTAGTCTGGATTACGTTCTACTGCTTACTTAACAACTTTTTGACAGATAAGCAGGCAAAAGTTCCAACATCAGAGAGAAACGGCCAGTTTGCATGTTGTTTAGAAATTATGGCTCTGTTAAATCTGGAACCCCTTTGTACCTTGTCGGAAAACCGTCACTATCAACTGACGTGCTTTTATTGCGTATTTCTTACGTGGGCACTGTCTACGCATTTGTTAACATACGATTCAGTAACTGTTCTTGTCTTACTGCTCTAATTACATGAAAAATGCTCCACGAATCACGGCAAAATAGTAGAATATTTACGGCAGGGAATACGCATGAAAATCATCTGATAAAAGCATTCAGGAGCTCCCATATACTACGATGTAGTTGGGCACCTCAGAAGCGTGGCATAATAAGTGGCGTGACACTGAAGAGAGAAACAATTTCGGTGCACTTGAATGGGCCTCATTCAGAGCGCTGAAGAGGTTCACTGAACTCAAACTGGGTGGATGGATATATTAAAGGAGTTGGACGATGTTCCACTCTCCGGAACGTAAAACCGTACCGTTTTTCTCACTTTCACAGGTTATTTTAAGTATCTGAATGTGCTGAGTGAGGCTCACTATTTAATTTTCAGTACTTGTGAAGCTTTCTACCTTACTTATAGAACACACCATTACACCGGAGAATGAATACGTTGAAAAAGCGGTGTGCATGGTGCAAAAAATAGCTGTATGTCGGCTGGGACCTAGTTCTCACCAAGCTACATTGTGTGAAGTGGGTTCAGAAAATTAACCGTGCTTTGCCGGTTCTGTGGCAGGGATTTACGACTCATTGAGATGAGATCTCTTGCTTCCGCGTAGTGCTCCACGTCCGGCTGGCAAGAGCTGCCTTTATTGATGGTACACATAACGTATTTTGCATCGTATCTACTTCGTACACTTAACTTGTACCAAAACTTACATCCGTCTTTCTGGTGTCTGATAAACCTACTCATTTCTCCTGGTGTAGCGTTCATAAACCGTTACTTTTGTTTACTGAGATTTCACTGGACTAATTTTTACTGTCACTATTTTTCGTATTGAGATTATTAGGAATGGCCATCGTGCAAGCCTAATAGACAGTCTATGTGAAATATGTACAGTTGACATTTACAAACTCAAGATCCCAAAAAACTGAGCAATAAGGTGATTTGTGGGAGACTAGGGATACAGAAGAATACTGGAAGACTCCCACAAGAGTCGTTTCGATAATATCAAGTGGACAACAGTTTCGTACCTGATAGCACAGAATATGGAAGAGGCTTTCATTAAGCAGTGGATGTTTAATAGCTAAGGAAGAAGAATAACTCACATTTAATTATTTTCATAATAAAACAGCTTTATAAATAGTTTACAAACATTTTCACTTCTTCGGTTCATTGTAGTACCTGTATGATACGAGTTCTCCCCCTCGCTTTTAATAAATTTTTATTGGTTCCCAACTTAAAAAGAGGCAGCGTATTTGCCTGGAGATCAGTAGACGAAGCAGTCCAGTTCCAACCACTAGAATGGAAACGTGTGGCAGAAATGCGTAAATCTGCGACCATGAAGTAAGTATAGTTAACTGTATTTCGGTAATTAGAACATTAAACTACTAAAATGTGATGCTCATTTGTAAAGTGAAAAATAATAAAGTAAAGTACTTTATTTCCCATGTATATGACTGATAATGCTATTTCACCTGTGCTGACCTCCGTGTCACAATGAGTGCAAGATGTCAACAAGTCACCACCAGCAGTATTCGGTTATAAGCGAGCAGAAAAGTATTTTACGTAATTACAGGAAGCTGTAAAGCTGCGTTACAAATAGTAATCTAATGTAAATAGTACTCAATATTTACAGGGTAGGTTAATATTTTCTTTGAAAAATACCAATCTAATCGAGGATGTATTAAGCTATCACTAGTAGATAAGCATAGCTGTTTTGTATAACAGAGGGGACTGCAGATTTTTTCAAAGTAGCAACTTTCTTTCTAATTTAGTTGATTAAATTTAGCTGGATCAAGCATCAATAGTATGGAGCAATATAATGTACGTCTATTTTAGTGCAGTATTCAGATTAAAATTCTATTATTTGCTTGTCTTTTGTTAAAGTATATCTTGATTCGGTCGGCATGACTGAAGCTTCTGCGTCTTGAATACCGGGAAGGAATGAATGTCGCAGCACTAAAATTGTGGACACAATGACACCACTGGACACTTCAGTTCCGTCGTTTTGTGAGTGCCTCTGTCGTGTATGGAATGAAGGTACAACAGTTGTGGATGAGTTAATGCTTGTTTGCATGAAATCACTGTCTAGGAAAAGAAATAAGAGATACGTTTGCGTACGTGATGTATAAAAGAAGACGTCAGCTCGGTTTCTCTGTGAGCTAGCTGAATGAGATTGTTGTAGAAGACGCGATAGCTATTTAAATCATCTGAGAATGTCACTGAAACACTTCACGCTTCTTTTTAACAGAGATAATAATGCGTGAATCATTGTCGCCACAGCTGCAACTGCAAATCACATTGCGGTTCTTGGCAGCTGGGGATACATATTCGTTTCTACAGTACCTACATTGTGTTCCAAAAACAACAGTCGCCAAACTTAACATTGTTCTCATCGCAGATGGGAGCAGTAATTACTGTTTCACTTACGTTGGTATAGATGAAGCAAAAGAGCATCTGATAGTGGTATTTTTGCGAGCAGTACTCTAAAATTGACAATAGAGTCCAGAACCCTCGGCTTACCAGAGGGTGCTATTTTAGTTGGTGATGACGCATTTCTGATAACGCCATATTTAATGAAACCTTTCTCAAAGCAGGACACACTGAGTTTTATGGGAAGAATATTTCGTTACAGACTCTCGATATCTTTCCAAGTTGTGGAAAAAAAAGTTTATAATTCAGATTTCCAAATTTCCTGTGCACAATTTACCCTATAAAAGACTCGGCCAACTCGAGCCAAGGGATCTGAGTCTTGTAGACGTGGGCTGTTCCACAGCGAGGTGTTTTGCTGGCCTGTATTTTTATTACTTCATTTGTGTATGTACTCCTAACTGAATGAAGTTCTCTCTGCAGCTCAGATATTGTCAGCCCATCCATGTTCATATCGCCTAGGACGTAATCGAGTGCAGGAACTCATCGATGACTTATTGCAATCGAAATCATTGAAAACCCACAAACACCTATGCATAGCGTAAAGTCCAAAAAAACGAAAAATTTCCCCCGTTCTCCACCTCATATTTCAGTTTGCCACTCCACCGTCACGACACATAATCTCAAAACACGTGCAAATAATGTTGCCAAAGTTGGAACAAGCCGAAAGTTTAGTTTCACCAACGAGATGCGCAAATACGTGTCGCACATGCGCAGCGGCCACCTAGTGTCGTATAACCAGATTTTAACTTGCATGTCATCTTAAGTGAATCTTGTCTTCGTCCTAATACATGACCGAAAACTAAACTGCATGAACATACCTTCCCTCATGTTAATGTAAACACCACGATTGAATCATAAAGATAGAACTAACTTACGTTGTGTTGAATATCTAAATAGCAGGAAGAGCGAAGTGAAAGCACTTACATGAGAAAAAGTATCACCACAGCTGTATCTTGAGAATGTCTTTATACTACCACACGACTGCCGCCATCCTCAGGCCTCACCACTGCCAAAAGAGTGTTTGATTTTCTTGGCGCACTTACTGTGGGATTATTGTTACTAGCACACGTGGGCTAGCTTTCATCAGGAGTCTATTCTCGATACCGAGCGAGGTGGCGCAGTGGTAGCACACTGGACTCGTGTTCGGAAGGATGACGGTTAATCCCGCGTCCGGCCATCCTAATTTAGGTTTTCCATTGATTTCCCTAAATCACTCCAGGCAAATGCTTGGATGGTTCCTTTGAAAGGGCACGGCCAACTTCCTTCCCCATCCTTTCCTAATCCGATGAGACCGATGACCTCGCTGTTTGGTCTATTCCCCCAAACAACCAAACCAAACCAAACCAAACCTCCATTCTCGACACAGTGTTGTCTCCAATGCAATGCTGATATGACTGCATCGTAGACAACACGGTGTCGAGTATAGACTCCTGATGAAAGCTAATCCACCTGTGCTAGTAACAAGGGTCTCACACTAAGTGCGCCTGAGAAATCAAATACTCTTTTGACAATGATGGGGCCTGATGATGGCGATAATGTGCCATCGAAACAAATCGTGTGACAAAATAACGACATTCTCAACGTACAGCTGTGGTGTAACTTTTTCTCAAATGTGTCATCAGCAGCAGTCTATGCAGTAAGATGGTCATCCATAAATCGAAAGCACAAACGTTAATTTTGTAGCACCCGCTATATGCGCTCGACGAAAGATCCATACCGTAAAACTGGAAAGTTGCACAGGCAACACCAATATTCAAGAAAGGTAGTAGGAGTGATCCACTAAATTACAGACCCATATCGTTAACGTCGCTATGCAGCAGGATTTTGGAACATATATTGTGTTCGAACATTATGAATTACCTCGAAGGAAACGGTCTATTGACACACAGTCAACATGGGTTTAGAAAACATCGTTCCTGTGAAACACAACTAGCTCTTTATTCACATGAAGTGTTGAGTGATAATGACAAGGGATTTCAGATCGATTCTGTATTTCTGGGTTTCCGGAACGCTTTTGACACTGTACCACACAAGCGGCTCGTATTGAAATCGCGTGCTTGTGGAATATCGTCTCGTTATGTGACTGGATTTGTGATTTCCTGTCAGAGAGGTCACAGTTCGTAGTAACTGTTGGAAAGTCATCGAGTAAAACAGAAGTGATTTCTGACGTTCCCCAAGGTAGTGTTATTGGCTCTTTGCTGTTCCTTATCTATATAAACGATTTGGGAGACAATCTGAGCAGCTGTCTTCGGTTGTTTGCAGATGACGCTGTCGTTTATCGACTAACATAGTTATCAGAAGATCAAAAGAAACTGCAAAACGATTTAGAAATGATATCTGAATGGGGTGAGAAGTGGCAGTTGACCGTGTGTGTGCATGAGAAATCGGTTTGAAACTTTCCTCATGTCAGCACGTTGTAGGTGTCGCCACCGGCGCCAGCCTTGTGTGAATGCTCTGAAAAGCTAATCATTTGCATATCACAGCATCGTCTTGCTGTCGGTGAAATTTCGCGTCTGTAGCACGTCATCTTCGTGGTGTAGCAATTTTAATGGCAGTAGTGTAGAATTGTGAATGTGTTTCGATGAACCCTCTGCCAGGCACTTGAATGTGCTTTGCAGAGTGCCCATGTAGATGTAGATGTAGATGCTCGTGTAATAATAGAAGAGGTGCAAATCACCTGTCCGTCAGAGGTAATTAGAGAAGGACAGTAACTCGGGTGGACAAATTATGGGTGAGGCTGCAGCTGTGCCCTCGTTGATAGATCGATCGCAGAATTCGCTTGAATCGCCTTAGGAAGCTACTGAGATCCTAATCAGGACTGTTCCTCTGCAGTTCGAGTCAATGCTTTAAACACTACGCAAACGGCGAGTAAGTAGATATGAGTAAGAAGTACAACAGGATTGGTGCTGAAGAACCAGTTACCATCGTCAACGAGCTGGGATGTTATCTTCTACTGGAATCGCTGAAGTCGTAGGGCATCACCTAAGTTAATCGCTGAATTCGTACGTGGGAAGAAAAATTTTCTGAACGACTATCGGGAATTAGCATATGGAAAAAGTGGATCAGTGTGTGATGACGTCGTGAAAAGGAAGAAAGTCATTATAATGACGCATGGTGCATTCTCTTCCCATACGCTAACACAACACTATAACAGTAAGAGATTGCTTGTACTCTCCATCCGACGCCGCGAACCTGCTAGAGATCCGATTTTTAAAATTCAGAACCTGTTGTTGTTGTTGTGGTCTTCAGTCCTGAGACTGGTTTGATGCAGCTCTCCATGCTACCCTATCCTGTGCAAACTTCTTCATCTCCCAGTACTTACTGCATCCTACATCCTTATGAATCTGCTTAGTGTATTCATCTCTTGGTCTCCCTCTACGATTTTTACCCTCCACGCTGCCCTCCAATGATGAATTTGTGATCCCCTGATGCCTCAGAACATGTCCTACCAACCGGTCCCTTCTTCTTGTGAAGTTGTGCCACAAACTCCTCTTTTCCCCAATTCTATTACATAGCTCCTCATTAGTTATGTGATCTACCCATCTAATCTTCAGCATTCTTCTGTAGAACCACATTTCGAAAGCTTCTATTCTCTTCTTGTCCAAACTATTTATACTCCATGTTTCACTTCCATACATGGCTACATTCCATAGAAATACTTTCAGAAACGACTTCCTGACACTTAAATCTATACTCGATGTTAACAAATTTCTCTTCTTCAGAAACGCTTTCCTTGCCATTTCCTAATCTAATTCCCTCAACATCACCCGACTTAATTCGACTACATTCCATTATCCTCGTTTTGCTTTTGTTGATGTTCATCTTATATCCTCCTTTCAAGACACTGTTCATTCCGTTCAACTGCTCTTCCAAGTCCTTTGCTGTCTATGACAGAATTACAATGTCATCGGCGAACCTCAAAGTTTTTATTTCTTCTCCATAGATATTAATACCGACTCCAAATTTTTCTTTTGTTTCCTTTACTGCTTGCTCAATATACAGATTGAATAACATCGGGGAGAGGCTACAACCCTGTCTCACTCCCTTCCCAACCACTGCTTCCCTTTCATGCCCCTCGACTCTTATAACTGCTATCTGGTTTCTGTACAAATTGTAAATAGCCTTTCCCTCCCTCTATTTTACCCCTGCCACCTTCAGAATTTGAAAGAGAGTATTCCAATCAACATTATCAAAAGCTTTCTCTAAGTCTACAAATGCTAGAAACGTAGGTTTGCCTTTCCTTAATCTTTCTTCTAAGTCGTAAGGTCAGTATTGCCTCACGTGTTCCAATATTTCTACGGAACCTTCCCCGAGGTCGGCTTCTACCAGTTTTTCCACTCGTCTATGAAGAATTCGTGTTAGTATTTTGCAGCTGTGACTTATTAACCTGATAGTTCGGTAATTTTCACATCTGTCCACACCTGCTTTCTTTGGGATTGCAATTATTATATTCTTATTCAGAATCTATACAATGGAAAATCAAATGAAGCAATCTGACAAGTAACACCAGAAGACCATTTGACTTCCCTTTCATTCGATGACATGAAGAGCGATAGGTACTGGACAAATTTTCAAGTTTGAAGCTCCAGTTGTGGAAATCTGCTATTCGTATTTAAGTTCCGATTTTCAACTTTCTTTTTGCGACAAACACGAAAGATTTTATTTTCATTTAGTTCTGCAAGAAAAATGAACGCTTTTTGGAAAGCGTACCACGACACAGCGTGGCAATACGTGGCTATCTAGATACATCCAGAGACTCCCATGGTACATCTCCAGTACGGCGAGCGTGTAACACAAAATTTATGAATCCTTGCACCTGTCTTGTCAACATATTTTATACTGTCCTGCAACACCGTATTTAGCGCATGAAGCATTGTTCTTCGTGAGAAGAACAGTCTTTAGGATTGACACAGGTGGGACATTGTATTCAAGTGAGTCATCTCGCGACTTTTATAGGATTATTTAAGAAGACCAAATATCCAAATATCTTTGTCGTTTCCAGGAATGTACAATACTTTGTCTTCTGTCATCGTAACGTGTGTGTCGGAGCATGAGTAAAAGTGCAATTACAACAAAAAGTTGAGGAGCAACAAAAAATATCAATCTTGAGAAAAAGTTGTGGTATTTATGGACTAGAATAAGTTTAACAGTTGCAGATTGGTTGGTAACGTATGTAGCTGAAGCTAGGTTAACGAAGAACTGGTTATCAAAAATTCTCAGACAGTGGTAAGATACGGCGGGTTTGGTGTAACGGTATAGGGTAACGTATTTTCGATTGGAATGGATTTTTTGGTAACTGTGTGATAGAAGCCAGTTAATTGACAGTTTTAAAAGAAGTTTCACACAGAGGTATTTAGAAGGTAAACAACACGAAGTACAAGGGGTTAAAAGTAAGCCTGTGGCTGCTTTATAACTAGCCTGAACATGCTGAAACACTTCCCCAGTCACTGAATCTCAGTTTTATGTGTATTTTATGTGGAACACAAATTACAAATCGGACACAAGGTCAGTTCTGTCAAAGTTCGAACTAAGCAAGTTGCAAAGCTCCATTTCTACAAGAGATGAACAAACCAAATGAGATGATAAATCAAGTTTAATACGCCACAGAAGTATCGATAAGCGTGCAAGTACGCCTGAATAAGGTAGGAATAAAAAATTCCAAATAAAATATCAAATGTATTTTTATAATGGCGCAAGTGTATTTGTACATAGCAAGGTGCCCGAATAATAGGGTGGTAACGATGTATGTTACCTTTGTCATATTATAGCTACTTGTCACATTTCTTTATTTTATAGGGGACAGTAGTCAAGGAGAGCAAAAGAAACGTGTCGTATGGTATCGTAATTTGATACAACAGTTACATTTTATTCACACGTAAATTATAAAATCTTTGTCGGTGTAGCCGTGGCTGATTATTAAAATGAGATGCTATTGTTCTGGAACAGAATTCCTGTGGATTAACGAAATAAAAACGGTAAAATGAGTGATGTAATTTATAACAACTACAAACATGTAGGAAGGATGATAAAGACAGTACTTCATATGACCTTTGTAGTGTTTGGCTCTTCTCCATAGAAAAATTAAACAGATGTCAATGACTGAAAGGAAGCCAGCATAGCTTCTTAACGATGATGTGAACTGGTCATCAAGCATTTTCAGCAGAGCTACACTATCAAAGGATAAAGACTTTATAACCTTGTCACTTCAAAGAAAAGAGTAAATAAGAGCTTTCCTTCCGAACTCATCTGTGATCTATTATTCACTTGTCCTCAGAAGCTTCTGACACCATGTTTGTTTCGGGACGAGTGATTATTTGCTGTCGTAATTAATGGTACGGTATCAGAACGGTTGTGGGTGGCGAGACGCCTGTGTTTGGATGTTTGTTTCTACAATGGGCGAGACGTGAGGGCTTCTGCGGGGATATGGCTAGCCGTGGTCGCTATCCGTTGACATATTGGTATTCGGGCATCGCTGCATTGCAGTCACAACTCGGAAACAACGGTAACTGACGTGGATTAAGTATTTGTCCCTCATCAGTGGCATTTCCCTCCGTGTGAGTGAATATTATTTATTAATTCTGTGAACAAATTTTTGTTTGTTTAAAGTACCATCATTACGTGGCACGCGATTACCGTTTATGTATTTGAGTAACATCGAAACAAATAACTGGAAAAAAACGTCGTATTTCAACAACCAAAGGTTTCTGATAAATAATTATTTAATTAAAAAAATTTGAGCAGTTGCGGACACATTACAGAAATGCTTTGTTTAGCTCCGATTTGCACTACTGACCATTAAAATTGCTACACCACGAAGATGACGTGCTACAGACGCGACACTTAACCGACAGGAAGAGATGCTGTGATATGCAAATGATTAGCTTTTCAGAGCAATTCACACAAGATTGGCGCCGGTGGCAACACATACAACGTGCTGACATGAGGAAAGTTTCAAACCAATTTCTCATGCAAAACAGCAGTTGACCGACGTTGCCTGGTGAAACGTTGTTGTGATGCCTCCTGTAAGGAGGAGAAATACGTACCATCACGTTTCCGACTTTGATAAAGGTCGGATTGTAGCCTATCGCGATTGCGGTTTATCGTATTGCGACATTGCTGCTCGCGTTGGTCGAGATCCAATGACTGTTAATAGAATATGGTATCGGTGGGTTCAGGAGGGTAATACGGAACTCCGTGCTGGAACCCAACGGCCTCGTATCACTAGCAGTCGAGATGACAGGCATCTTATCCGCATGGCTGTAATGGATCGTGCAGCCACGTCTCGATCCCTGAGTCAACAGGTGGGGACGTTTGCAAGACAACAACCATGTGCACGAACAGTTCGAACGTTTGCAGCAGCATGGACTAGCAGCTCGGAGACCATGGCTGCGGATACCCTTGACGCTGCGTCACAGACAGCAGCGCCTGCGATGGTGTACTCCACGACGAACCTGGGTGCACGACTGGCAAGACGTCATTTTTTCGGGTGAATCCAGGTTCTGTTTACAGCATCATGATGGTCACTTCCGTGTTTGGCGACATCGCGGTGAACGCACATTGGAAGCGTCTATTCGTCATCGCCACACTGGTGTATCACCCGGCGTGATGGTATGGGGTGCCATTGGTTACACGTCTCGACCACCTCTTGTTCGCACTGACGGCACTTTGAACAGTGGACGTTACATTTCAGATGTGTTACGACGCGTGGCTCTACCCTTCATTCGATCCCTGCGAAACCCTACATTTAAGCAGCATAATGCACGACCGCATGTTGCAGGTCCTGTACGGGGCTTCCTGGATACAGAAAATGTTCGACTGCTACCGTGGCCAGCACATTCTCCAGATCTTTCACCAATTGAAAACGTCTGGTCAATGGTGGCCGAGCAACTGGCTCGTCACAATACGCCAGTCACAACTATTGATGAACTGTGGTATCGTGTCGAAGCTGCATGGGCAGCTGTACCTGTACAAGCCATCCAAGCTCTGTTTGACTCAATGCCCAGGCGTATCAAGGCCGTTATTACGGCCAGAGGTGGTTGTTCTGGTTACTGATTTCTCAGGATCTATGCACCCAAATTGCGTGAAAATGTAATCACACGTCAGTTCTAGTATAATATATTTGTCCAATGAATACCCGTGTATCATCTGCATTTCTTCTTGGTGTAGCAATTTTAATGGCCAGTAGTGTATATCTTCGGATCGCATGGCGACGAACCCCACAAGATAGCTGCGCGCGTTAGGACACCGTTCCAGGGTGCGAGAGGTGGGTTGATGACGAGGGCCGGTGTACCGGCCAGCCTGTACGAGGGTTTCATGCGATTTCCCGTATCAGACTAGGTGAATACTGGACTAGTACCTGGATCCCGCCTCGGTTACGCGATTAATGCTTCCATGCACGCTGTCAGAAACAACTCTGAAATACCTGGAGGTCACCTGAAGATCGAACTAGTTTTAAATAAAAACTTACGTATCAGCGACATGTAGTGGTTGAAATAACATGTTTTTAAATACTTCCCTGCTGTTCGAGTACTTCCGTCGTGAGCATCTATGGAAAGTGGTGCAACCCGATGACATACTCGTACATTTGAGAGACTTAGGGCGCCAGTTCCGCGCCCACAGACCACCGGCTCGTAATTTTCCGGAATTGCGTGATCTTTATGTAGACGTTTGCTACCACGTACTTCCGGAAACCCACCAAGGACTTTTCAAATCCATGACACGCGAAAGTGTTGGTAGATTGCGTTCCAAAGGTGGACCAACATCCTACTAATCAGGTGGTGACAGTGTTTTGGTTTATTAATGGATATTGGAAGACCATATATTGAAATACACTGCCCGAGTACTATTACTCGAAACGGCGAAATGCAGTTCCAGGCAGAGTAGACTCCGTCGCACAAATAGGTAAAATTAGGTATTGGGACTTAGGCGAAGTCTTACCAACAATCCTTCCTCCGTTGCAGCATTCACGACTGGGAGAGAAAGTAGAGAAGTTAGAGAAGTACACAAGGTACCCTATGCATCACACTATTGAGTCTTGTGGACAATAGTTGTAAATGTGCCTTCAGATATCGCAACGTTCGAGAAAGAGACAAGAACAGATACCTCGAGTGTGTGGGACTGTTGGTAAGCGTGAAACACCAGTTAAAGTATAATCGGTACATTTCTTCGACAACATACCTTGCACTGCACTTTGGTGGCATTAACTCACACTCCTGACAAAATAAGCTATTAACCATTTGACTTACGATTTTCCAACGTGTGTAAAAATCTACAATACAGTGTGCAATCTTCACAACTGTATCTGTTTCTTGAAATCGAATCCTCTAGAATGAATACTTCTTTCCGAGAGTTATTCTGCTAGCACTGAACTCGAGTTCTGATATATATTAACACCGAATACTCTAGACCAGTGGTTCCCAACAGGTGGTCCGCGAACCACCAGGGGTCCGCGAGCTATGCCAGGTGCTATTAGAATAATTTGTTTTGGCCACTCATTATTTTTTCAATAATGAATATGTCAATGTTTTTTCTAAGTACCAAAAATAGAAAACGTATAAAAAACAAGAGTTTTGGCTTTTTTAGGTACTTGATACTGTGACATGAGAAGGTAACAATCATGCTCGATGAGGGGGTTCTCGAGAAAATTTTGTTTGGAACCCCTACTCTAGACCAAATAGTTTCCTGGGAGTAACAGTGTTAACCGTGAAGAACATCCTGTGTAAAGAAAGCTGCGAAGTTTTGGCAGAGTTGGTATTTCCGTATACAGGGTGATCAGAAACAGTATGAAAAGCTGGTAAGGACATTGCAGTGTAGGTTATGCTAAGAAATAATTGCAAAGAAAAAAATTTTCGGTGCACTGCGTCGTCTCCGAGTTAATTACCACTGAAGTTCGCCAGTCACGCCGTTGCACGTTCAAATTCAAGTGACCTGCCAGGGACTGTGTCGCCAAACGTGTTCTTCGTCTGCTTTCCTAGAATTATATAAGAGAGCGATACAAAATTTGGACATGAACGGTCTCGTGCGCTATTGTCTACGCTATGAGAAGAACTGATAATACTTGGCTGGACGCTTGAATTTAAGCACCCAACGGCCGGATTGACTAATTTAAATTCTTAACAATTATTTCTCAGCACAATGTACCCTGCCACACCCTCACTTGCTTTTCAGTCTGTTTCTGGTCACCCGGTATTTGTCATAATGTCGCAGATGTTGCCGTCTAAGAGCACATTTATGCGGGTAATTATCGACAGCAGAAAACCTGTTACCAACGAGTTGTTTCCTCTTCTTTTGTGCAAATACTAAAATCTCACCCACATGGGCAGCGTGTCTGTCCTTGAATGAACTGAACACAAGCGACTCATTAAGTTTCAAAATTTTGCAAGCGCGTCACATTGTCCCCTTCGTCGTGCTGTAGCTTTTTTACCCTTTCCATCGTCAGTAAATTGAACGACGTTAGTAGCAATTACGGATTCCTCGTGGAGAGACTGCGAGGTAGGAACGCGTAGTATTTCTAACTTACACATGACTGTAAATAGTTTCATGACTACCTCGGTTCCCGTTATGGACAGAACAGCAGTTTAATTTTCTAGTAATAATTGATATTTTTCATGATAACTGTCTTACTCGAAAAGACAAACAGCAGTTCCGGCCAAATCTTGATCTGATTCAGTCACGTGACTAGATAAAGCACAGCCCAGTTCGAAGTAGCGTGCGCCGTCACGGCGCAGTACAGGCAGAGAAATGATCGTGCACAGGCGCGACAGCTTGTTATCGTGGCCATTAAATTTATTGACTATGACAAGCCGAAAAGAGTAATGGTGTCGAAGGAGAGCCACAACAAATGTTTGAGAAAAATTAAAGTTAAGTCGATGATGTGCAATTACAGAAGCGTAGCCACGGTTCATGAAGACTGCTATTCGAGGATATAGTTCAAAGAAGAATAAGCATAGCCCTTACCACATGTATTCCAATGACTATATGACCAGATGTGCTATTATAGTAATTACTGCGATACATGGATAAATATAAGGACATATTAACCCTGTGAAATGTTAGCATGTCTAGCGAAGACACACAAAAATTTATCTGTACAGAGGTTTGGTTTGGAAAAGTGTGAGATCAACCGAATGGTCATGTGTGAACGAAAAGAAAATTCTGAAGAGTCACGTTAGATTTTATTATGGAAATTGAAATGGTCAAAGATCTATGTAGATGAGACCTCGATTTATACACACTGAATTGTGAGTAAACGCAGGTAACGACAGCGCGTGACGTTATTCTCGAACTAATGGGTCAGTCGGTAATTAATTATATATAGACTGAATGATTCTTCCACTCCGCAGTGGAATGTGCACTGCTTTGAGGCTTCGTGGCAGTTTAAAACTGTGCGCCGGGCCGAAACTCGAAACTAGAATCCTGCGATTCATAATAGCATTCTTCAACTAATACCTTTAGGCTCAAGTCACGGTCCGGCTCAGAGCATTCAGCTTCCAAGAAGTCTCAAAATTTTGATAGATTCTCTGCGTGTGACAGCGTTCTGCTACGAGGCCGGATTCTCTTTCTCGTGTGTAACAACGACGCTACAGCTACTCGGGCCGAGACCCCGTTTTCAAAATTTGTTTGTTGCTTATGTGTCTACTATAGTTTTTAACGGCGGTAGTCACATGTTGAATCTGAAATAAACTGGATTCAACCTTATAACTGTTAAACGCAAAGCTAATGACAAACGGAAACTACTAAACGGCCAAAAATCGTCACTGAGTTCTTCTACTGGAAAAGCTTCAGTAATGTTTTATAGAGTCGTGTACCGAAAAAAACACATTTATGTGGAACTTTCGAACTGGTGTACGATTGGACCCTTTTCTCTTTTTACATCTGGTATGGCTACAAAATGCAATGGTAACACCGGTTCCCGTCAGATCACCGACGTTAAGCGCTGTCGGGCTGGGCTAGCACTTGGATGGGTGACCATCCGGTCTGCCGAGCGTTGTTGGCAAGCGGGGTGCACTCAGCCCTTGTGAGACAAACTTAGGAGCTACTCGATTGAAAATTGGCGGCTCCGGCCTCGAAAACTGATATACGGCCTGGAGAGCGGTGTGCTGTCCACATGCCCCCGCCATATCCGCATACGGTGACGCCTGTGGGCTGAGGATGACACGGTGGCCGGGCGGTACCGTTGGGCCTTCCAAGGCCTGTTCGGACGTAGTTTAGTTTCATGGCTACAAAACAGGTCCACCATTTAGATGCTGGCGGTACTATATCCCATATGAGGTTGATAATGCCCCATCGGGCGCCTCCTAAGATGGTGGCTTGAGGAACGTTCACTATATATAGTGCGTGACGAGAAAATAAAATACGCGGGGTGGACCAAAGCCTGCATGGCCGGGAGTGAGTCAAAAGTGGTGGAGAAGGCAACTGTAATCTGACGCGGGGACTGACAGTGGACTTCTCTTTCCGAACCTGCAGTGTAAGGCACTTACACAGGCCAGGAATCACGCAGAATATGACCAAGGAGTTAGAGAAATACAAACTGAAAGTTGTAGCTCTACAGGAGACTAGATGCAAGGGTGCAGAATTAATCAAGACAGGCAATGGGAATATCCTGCATGGAGACTGTGGCGAGCCTCATGACTTACGTACTGGTTTTTACACACGTGAATCACTAATGAAAGCAGTGAAAGACTTTAAAGTCATTAACAACAGAATATCCTATATTGCAATCGCTTTCCGGAACAGTGACGTATCCTCGCTTAAAGCACATGCAGCCTGCGAGGATGAGGACGAATTCATAAAGGAGGAATTTTACACTGAACTGGACTACGAGTATAACTTCTTCCCCAAACATAATGTAAAAATAACATTGGGCGATTTTAACGCCAAATTTGGCCAAGAAGACATTTATAATCCAGTGATCGGTAATGCAAGTCTGTATCAAGAGATCAATGACAATGGCACTCATCTGATCAGCGTCGCTATTGACAATAATATCTGCATCTCGATTACATGGTTTCAAAATAGTAGCGCACGTGAAGCGCATGGATTGTACTAGACGGGCAAACCATGAATCAGATAGACCACATATGTTGTACAGAAACAGCATCAAAGATACGCAAACCTATAGAGGAGCAGATTGTGACAATGACCGCTTCCTGGTGACAAGTAAGAAGAACATTAAATTTAAGAAGATTGGTAGAATAGCTAAGAAAACTATATATTATGACATAAACAATTCAAAACAGACAGAAATACAACTCAACACTAGTATAAAGGGTAGGTGACTGTGATATCAACCACGACTCGTCTAAAATTAAGGAAGCAGGAAACAGAGTAGCATCCGAAATACTAGGTAACCGAAAGAGGTCGAATAAAGTGTCTTTCAGTCAAGTTTTCCAGGGAACTGCAACTATACTATTGCAGGAGAAACGTAATTTTTTTCAGATTGTGTTTTTGGGGACCACTAGATGATTTTGTAAATGTTATTATAGATAAGTTAAAGGCATGTTGAACCTCTTGTTCTTCTAAGTAAGGGAAGTAAAACGTTGTCATTGAAAATCACAGAGGTAGTTACCTGAAAACGTAAAACTATCCCGAGCATTCAGGAGGTTTTTCCCGTACCACAACTTGTTTAGCAAGAAAGAGTAAGAGGGGCTGCTTGTGATGTCCTTTGGTCGGTGTGCTATCGCGTCGAAACTGGATTATATGAACTATGTCCGAATGTTGTATGTGCTCCGTTAGGTCATTTTCCACTACGTGTTTGCTTATAAGACATTATTTCTTTGTGCAGGTTAAATATTATATTAATCGTATGTAAATAACACATCACTTTAGAAACACAAATAAAATATGTACAGTCATGCTCAAAAGTATCCGAACGACCTTAATTGCATTTCACCTAATTCGCATGCAACCCACATAACGCAGCTGTCTAGCAGGTCCTCTAATCGCTCCTTGGTACAGTCGTTTGACTATTGAAAATGGTTCCAACAAGTCACCACTAGAAAACACTGCTCTGTATCGCAATAACTCGAGATGTAAAGTAATACTACGACACTACAAATATCAGGGAACACCTTATCACAGATAAGACTATCCTTAAGGCTTGTAAGCTCACATTTATTACAATAAATGACATACCTGAAATGTCACCACTCTCATAATTACGTCAGATAGTTTACTTACGTAGTAAGTTCGTCGTATTCATGATTTCCTCATCAAAGTAACATACCGTACTTACTATTTAACACAAAATGACATTAAAAATTTAAGTTATTCACGAACAGCTAGTTGAGAATATGTATGAACTTCAAATGACACGACGAACCGTCTCGTTCTGCATATGGATTCAAACCCAGGTCATGCAGACTAAGCAAAGATTTCGTGACTGACGGAAACTAACAGTCATTCCTGGTTAGGCATACAGAGAATGATATACCTCGATTTTAAACAGTATCAGTTAGCAAATATCAACTTTAAATTACATAACGCAAACATTTTTAACGGACGCGAATTCCTACCCAGCACCTATTATCCCTGTTAACGAACTACGAGAGATGTGAAATATTGCTTCTTAACAAGTAACTTATTTGAAATGCCGTGAGGTAAAGCTTTGTGTTCGACAGGGATTCGAACCCAGAACCTAATCGGATAGATATCGAAGCACAATCTACTGTGACATATCGCATTTTCTCGGCAGTAGCTAGATGTTTTAACTGAAATGACGAGACGAAACATTAATTTTTTCCTTCCCAGGACTCCAACCCAGCACCTATCGCTGTTTTATTCTAGAGAAAACGAACGTTAAATATGGGTTTGTTGCATCCATGAGATAGTCCACTGTTGAGGGTCAGAAGAGCAATATAACTATAACTTTCAGGTTTATTGTTGAGTTTACCTGGAGGTTTAAACGATTTAATGTCTTGTAAAGCCGTTGAAATATCTTCAGGAGTGAGTGGAAGAGAATATGGCTATGATGTGGACATTCTGCCGTCATAGTTTTCAGTTCTCGCTACACTAGTATGAAATGAGGTTAGGAAATAGATGGTACAAATGTTGGCACGATATGTGCAGGAATTGTATTTCGTTTTATGAGGTTCTTGTTGCGTGTTTTTCGATTTTCACCTCCAAAGTTAGGTAACAAAGACAAGGCTTTTCTGCTTGATTGTATGAAGTTAAATTTTTCAACTGTGTCCATCCATTTCTGGCGGCGCGTTGCGTCAAGGTTATGCAGCAGTTCGTCTGCTGTTACTTGTTCTCCAGTTGAGAGGAAGCCCTCATATAATTTCTCACTGACCTCAGACCATGCAAAAATGTACTTCTTCCGGTAGCCTCTGGTAATAAACATTCTTGCTGTGCTTAATGCTTCACCCACAAACCTTCCGTAGTTATTGCTCAGTGCAGGAATCAGTCCCAAGAACTTAGCAAGCTTTTTGGAGAAGTCAGACCCGTTTGCTTTCTCAATGTTCCAGTGTGGGTGGAGAATAAAATTTACCACAGGATCTGCAAGCGTACTTCCAGTATTACTAGGCGAAGTTGACTGGAGGGTCAGACGAAAATCTTCGTGTGATTGCTAATAACTGGAGATTATCATTAAAGGCACAAAATATAGATAAGGGTTGTACTCTTGCCTCCATGCAGCTGATATAAATGTGGATCGGTCCTTGGCATAAAAAAATAGATGTTCTGTCCATGAAATTAAACCTTCTCCATTGCAGTCATTGGAGTTAAACTTCCATATTGGATGGCCACTGCAGTGCTGCAGGTTTGTAGCTATTTACATTTTTATAACAGCTTCGTGGATATTATTATGTTTTTGTTGAGATTAAGATATCATTATCTGTTATACTGCGCACGTAATTGGTGGTGTCGTAGGACAGATGGTAAGCTGGGCCGAGGAGGTCATATACCTGTATTTTACCCACTGTCTTGATTTTGTCTTCATCACTTGTATGTGTTCCTTGGATAGCGATCACGTCAATATTATTTTCCCGACAGATTTGTGATTTGTCATTTAGATGTGCTAGTGCGCTGTATGTTAATCTGTAAAATGCTCGGAGTGGCCGTGCGGTTCTAGGCTCTACAGTCTGGAATCGAGCGACCGCTACGGTCGCAGGTTCGTATCCTGCCTCTGGCATGGATGTATGTGATGTCCTTAGGTTAGTTAGGTTTAATTAGTTCTAAGTTCTAGGCGACTGATGACCTCAGAAGCTAAGTCGCATAGTGCTCAGAGCCATTTTTCTGTAAAATGCTAGTAATGGGTCTAAATATCTGGGTCTTTGGCCATTAACCCTTTCAGACCTGAATATTTTCTGGAGGAAGGAACATTTTTCATTATGCTCTAATGTTATTAGGTGATTCTTTAATGACTTCATATGCAAGATTTAAATAAATATAGGGACTCCTTTCCAAAATATACTTTGTACGCTTGGCTTCTTTCTATGGGATAAAATAATTGTTTTGAAATGTTAACTGTTGTAGTAAGGAAACGGAACTTTCACGAATTATTATGCAAAATAACAATAATAATGCTAAACTATACACTGGAAAACAACTAGCCAACTACTCCTACGTATCGTGGCTGCTGTGCACTACTATATTTAATTGTTGCTATTTTTATAGTGATGCCCAAGAGCTCTTGTGCATGAAGAAAGACAAAACATCCATAAATGCGTAAGTGAAGTTCCCATTGAGGAGAGACTTTTCTGTGGCAACCAGGACACAGTAAATATTAACGGACACAATTGTTGCCAGTGGGTCTGAAAGGGTGAAAGGAACTTTTGTTGATGGTAGAAGCCATAATGTTATGTTATACTAGGAGGTCACGAGGCTTGTCTACCAGCAAATGATGTTGCTTGCATAGCAGCGCCCAGCGCTCACATGTAGAGGATTGTTAGGTTACGCCTACGGACGTGAAGCAACAGCGACCCCCGCGCGGATTAGATCAACGATTATTTGGGCCGTCTTTACTTGTTTTTTTTCTTCCTAATCACTAATGCATCAGACAAGAAAGGTGGTGTGAAGGAGGGAAGCAAAGATAGTTGGGGAAGAGGACGGTAAACTTTCACCACTACTCTTGAATTTTCATAAACATGACATGAAAACGTAAACGGTCGGAAACTCTCCTCTGGACATACGATAAATTAAAAATGGAGACGGCTACAATGAGCGACAGTTGCACACACGTTCAGCGAGCAGGCATAGACTACCGAGAAAACTCAACAAAAGTGAAACCATGCCGGCGATTGAGTGACATTTGAGAGAAAAGTGCACATTTGGCCCAGAAGACCGCTAATACCTAGGTTTCCAAATGACTAAGACGATTCAGGGGTCTTTGTGGCAAATATTTTCCTTGTCTCGTCATACCATCTTTAACCCATACAGCACACAGCTTTCAATGATTCTGCTCAATGCTTGGATGAAAGTTGCTGCAGACTAGACTGCAAGTCGAGCAAGCATTTTCCCGTCTGTAAAGCTATAAGTAAAACTGTAAATAGATGGTCTCCTTCAAGGTTGTCAATTGTTGCAGAGAACTACTGCAGCGCAGGTCGATTCATCCTTACTCAATAAGCGTGTGACTCACTTTTCGAAGTCATCATGCTATTATGTAGTCACTGATCAAAATAACGAATGCTCGACGTTGTTTTGAGTGGTGCCAACAATATTTGCTTTCATTTGTGCATCATATAAGATAATTAGTATATTATAATAATAATAGGCTGTCGATTATTAAAGCGAAGTCGACCAAAACCACTAGCAACAGCCTCCTTGACCCGAAGCTACATTCCACTTCTTATGCGTAAGACATTTTTATAACAACAACATTCATTACTTACAGCTTATTGATCCCACAGACACCATACAATCGTTCTGAAATTGTATTTCAGGATTTGCGTAAGAAATCCATACATCGAATGTTAAATTCGTCCCCTCATATTTTACTACTATGAACTGAGGATCTATAATGACTATAGATCATAACAGAATAATATGTTGCATGGCGGTCGTGTTCTTTTGGCTAAGTCCGAAATTATGTCAAGTATCAAAGGCAGAATTTAAGATGTTACATTGAATTTAATTAAGCGACTGTTCTCAGATTTAAAATTAACTCAGTTTGACGGCAGAGAACAAAAAAAATATGTTTTACATATAAAGCAACAACCAAAATGCATTCAGTGAATGAATATTAATAAAATATCAGTCACAATATTAAGCTTTCCCTAAATTCTGAAATATTACAGACTCACAAAATCTAAGATTACTTTTGGAATCAGCACAAAAATTCCTTTAAGACGAGACATATTCCACGTTTTCTCGCTGTCCTTTTGAATTTCGTAAAAATTAGTTATTTTAAGGTCGACTCAAATATTGTTGCTGTCACATTAACGTAAATTATGTTTAACGTAATATACAAAGGAAAAACTCTTATATCAAAAAAATTAATATGAATTATAATGGTGCTATCAATCAGGCATCTCAATTCTACTGGGAAGTATATATTCATATTTCGTTTTTGTGGCCTCATTTCCTTAAACTGGCGGGAGAGATCTTTCCACGCATATACAGTTTTTATACAGACACAACAATCAGTTCTGTGCTATTTGACTTGAAGAAGATCGTTATACTTCCAACACTTCATTTTTTGTGATTCCCTCCCAAAGTTTGGTTGGCAATATTTCAAAAACATGGCCGGTGACTGTTGATAACTGTCACTATGTATGTGAATTGTGTTTACGTAATAAATGTTATTATGCAGATACGTTTTGACTTATTACTTGTTACATAGAATACAGAGCCTTTAGCTCAAATGAACCCTGTGACCGAACTACTGCAGCAGGTGGAATTCCTCATTGAATGTTGATGTAATCAATAAAGACGCAATGATAGGTTGCGGTACATTGTCGTAGATGTGTGAATCTGATAGCTGGTGAACGATATTTAGCTGCGTCTGTTGTTGCGACAGCGAAACTGAGTGGCGGTAGTGTGATTGTTTGAGACTGTACTTCTTGATTTTGGATGGGGCTTTAGTTTTAATCCAAGTCAAAATGAACACAGGGTTGTTTAAAAGTATTTGAGATAGTAATATGAGTTGTGACGAGAGTTTGAAATCGGACTTTTCAGGTATAATTAGATGTCCACAAATGACCATGGGATCGTAGTCTGAAGAAACTCGAGGGTGAAAGGAGGGGGGGGGGGGGATATTTCGATTGCCCTGTAAAAACCCCGACCTCAACCACACTTGGCACCTCTGTACTTAACTAGAGTGCAGTTTACGTGTAGGAACAATTCACCCAAGGATCCGGCAACAACTATTCGTAACCACTGAGGAAAATTTTTAAGAAATTCTACCTGACGCCCATTGTAATTTAGTGTAAATCGCGCTCTGATGATTATTAGCTAAGTAAGTGGTGTCACTGGAACGAACCCAAGTGGGAGTCCAAGAACTTCTACTCGCACAATCCTGATAGTGACAGTCCATGGTCGGTACGAGTAATAAACAAGGGCAACTTTCGGGCATCATTCATATTCTTGCAGAGGATAACTGATGACTTGAAATACGAAAGGAGTCGAGCAATAGAGTTTCACAAATAATTTCTCCACTGTGTGATACAATTATAAACACATTCATAAAATAAAAAACAACCACCCTCACTTACAAGCGTAATTTTATTTTAATGTACTATGCATTTTTA
Organism: Schistocerca serialis cubense; assembly: GCF_023864345.2. Taxonomy (NCBI): domain Eukaryota; kingdom Metazoa; phylum Arthropoda; class Insecta; order Orthoptera; family Acrididae; genus Schistocerca; species Schistocerca serialis. The sequence goes on along the minus strand of NC_064640.1, from coordinate 928,951,227 downwards.
GCCCTGGGGGTCATCTTCAGGTGCTTTGACAATCTAAATCAAATTTCTTTACAAATTTAGGTTATTTCTGGTACTGCTGAATAGAAGTTCACAAAACTAAGTCAGATCAATAGTGAAGATGTGGGTTCGAAATACAGTATGAGTAGACATATTTACATATATATATATATATATATATATATATATATATATATATATATATATATATATATATATATATATATATACTCTCCAGTATACTGCATATTTGCAAACACAAGTCAAAATAAAACAAAGAATTTCAAATGACGCTTCACATCTGCAAATAGACAGGTGTTATTATTTCAAAGAAGGTACAAAGCTGTTACATTGTTAATTACGCGTAGATATCATTTCTAAAACAAATATTTATGAATATGTAAATTGTGGCTGTATGTTATCAAATGGAGGCATTAATAAATATTTGTTTATTTAGATAAAAATAAACTTTTAAAGTTACTGAAAAAGCAGTGGCTGATAAACTCTGTTTGCTCATTCAACACGTTTTCGGAATATTTTTCTTTGTGTAACGACATTTCCTATTGTTGTAACCTATCAGTTCCTTTCCCATGGTTTTCCGTGTGAATAATAGTTAGGCTGTTATGGATGTCACATAGTCTGTGTCTATTAATGTACATCAGGTTTGCTATTGTGGATTTTTCGAAGTGGTTTATTCTAAAAGTTTCAGTGCGTTCTTTGTAACGTGTATGCAAAGTTCTTTCCGTTTCGCTTATTTAGAATTCAGGACAACTGTTACCTTTTAATTTAAATATTTCACTGTGTTCTGTTACTGGAGAGTTTTCTGTTTAATGTGTTAGGTAAGTGCTATCTAAGTTTGTTGCTTGTGGAGAAGAATATTTTAATATTAGTGTTTCTAAATAAGGTAACGATTTTTTTATGATGCTGGGCCTAAATATGGAATATTTGTGAAGATACGTGTTGTTAATCTTGTAGTGCTCCTATTACTCATGCTGACATGTATTTTGTTGGATAGCTTGTCAACTGATTTTTCTGAATACCGATTATTTACTGCAACTGCACTGATTGTATCAATTCCTTGTGTTAATGTTTTGGATTGGAAAGATAGTGTATGTGCCCTTTTCAACTCGGATCTAAATGCGGCATACATGTGCGTATTTGGATTGCGTGATGATTCGTGCATGGTGAAGTCAGTATACGTTCGTTTCCTGTAAATATAAAAGTTATGTTCTTGCTGTTCTTCAACAATTGTGAGGTCTAAGAAATTTAACGACTGATTTGTTTCAAGTTCAATTGTGAACACTTGCAGAGTGTATTCAGTAATTTAAGAAGCTCATCAAGCTCACATTCTGTACCATCAGATACGAGTGGAGTGTCATCCACAGAGCTTATGTTTAAACACCTTTTTCAGTAAGTTTACTTTTCCCTTCAAAATTTTTTTTAAGTAGTAGATGAGTATGTCAGTCAGCAGGCTTCACATGTTGTTACCCATAGCTAAGACTTCTTTCTGTTGGTAAATTTTATCATTAAATGAGTAGTAGTTATGGGATATTACTTATTAAAACAGATCGAACAAGTATGAAGTATCTGGTATGGTTAGTTTTTGTGTTCGATAAGGATTTGTCTGTCAATTTCTATCGCTCATCGAAAGGTATATTTGTGAATTATTTTCTGGGATTTTTTTACATCTTTCGTAAGTGTTGCAGTATAGTTGTTTTCTCAGCAGAAATTAAGAGTTTTAGTAATATAATCATTTCCGTAAAGGCAGCAGTGTGTACTGTAGAATGCAAAGTGTGTATGTGTAGAGAAGCATGTCTAGTCATACTGTACTTCAAAACCATGTATGTACCACTGAAAACACTGAGTCTTTTCCGATTTTTCTTAGTTCTGCAAATTTATGTTCACCAGGACCACAATTAGTCTAAATTTGGAAAGAAAATTGAGGAAGACTCTCAAACCACTTACAGATGAGCTCCATGGCTCGAAATGCATCGTGCGTTAAAATAGAATCAAGACTGTGACAAGCCAGTTGTTCTTTATTTTATGAGAGTAATACAGTCACTTAAGAAAACGCTGACAGTACTGGATAAAATTTAGACATACACATGCACTTGCAACAGCTTCTGGCCTACTTTTTTATTGTCTCTGGTTCTAACTACGTGACCCATGGAACTGTTTTGAATGTAAAGCAGATCTACACCAATGAGCCAAAATATTATGACCATCTGTTTAATAGCGTGTTGTTCCACTTTTCAAACACAGTATAATAGAGATTCTGCTTGGCATTGATTCTACAAGTCCTTGACAGGATTCCAGAAGTGTGGGGTACCAGATGTCTTCGCACAGGTCAAGCAATTCCAGTAAATTTGGGATGGTGGGCCGGCCGATGTGGCCGAGTGGTTCTAGGCGCTACAGTCTGGAAACGCGCGACCGCTACGGTCGCAGGTTCAAATCCTGCCTCGGGCTTGGATGTGTGTGTGGTCCTTAGGTTAGTTAGGTTTAAGTGGTTCTAAGTTCTAGGGGGCTGATGACCTCAGAAGTTAAGTCCCATAGTGCTCAGAGCCATTTGAACCATATGGGTTGGTGGTTTACTGGCACGCAGCTGGCGCCCGATATGTTTTCCATTGGGTACAGATCAGGCACATTTGCTAGACAAGACATCAGTGTGAATTCACTGCAATGCACCTGAAACCACTGTAGCAGGACTCCGACCTTGCAGCATCGACAGTTATCCTGCTGAAAGATGTCATCGCCGTTGGGGGAGTCTTGTGGCATGAAGCGATGCAGGTGGTCCGCAGTAATGTTCACTTAGCCAGAATGAGATTTTCACTCTGCAGCGGAGTGTGCGCCGATATGAAACTTACTGGCAGATTAAAACTGTGTGCCGGACCGAGCCTCGAACTCGGGACCTTTGCCTTTCATGGGCAAGTGCTCTACCATCTGAGCTACCCAAGCACGACTCACGCCCCGTCCTCACAGCTTTACTTCCGCCAGTAACTCATCTCCTACTTCCAATGTTCACGTAGTTCACTGCTGTCATGATACCTTTGATTACCACCACAGATCCCACTGCTGTAGTGATACCTTTGATTACCACCACAGATCTCATAGAAGCCCAACTCAATGTACCCCATAGCACAATTCTGCCCTCACCAGACTGCATCTGTGGCGCAGTGCATCTTTCGTGTAGCCATCCGCCTGGATGACGGCCTGTAAGGACCCAAACATCGACCTGATGTAACAAGAAATGCGATTCATTCGACAGGCGACACGCTCCTGTTGATCCACGGCGAAAACTCAGTAATTTTGCGCCCACTGCAATCATAACTGACGATGTCGTTCTCTCAGCACAGGCACACGGAGGGGTCATACGATGTGGTGCTCCATGTTCAACAATGGTCTTTGAACGATGTGCTCCGTAACACTTGTGCCTGCATTACCATTGCACTCTGTCGTCAGATCTGCTACAGATCACTGCCTATCCTGGATTACATAGTGGGGGATCTTCCAACCTCTACGTTTAGTGATGAGACGTGGTCGTCGAGCACTGTCCAGCCTCCTCGTCAGTTCACAATGCTTCAACCATTTTCCGTAAGTGCTCTCGACAGTAGCAAGCAAACAGTCGTCCTGCTTCGCCTTTTCAGAGATTCTCATTTCCAGTCGCAGCACCACAGGAATGTGCCCCTTGTCAAAACCGCTTATATCAGTGGATTTCCGCATTTTTGGCCGGTTCTTCACTATAATGACTGCCCATTAGTGTCTCTTCCACTTACATTCTTTTCTTACTGCGTCACGTGCCCACAACACCACCAGGAGGCACTCAGCCTCGCAGTGGGCAGTTGTCGTATTGTTTTGGCTCATCAGTGTAATTCATTACAACAGCTAATTATACGAGGGCGTGCCGCAAAAGATAACTTCGAATTTTTTATTTGGTTCACAATACCGATTGAGGTATTACATGCTATGCATTTTACTCGCTCGACTTTCCCGCTTCGCTGAAGCAAGTTGCAATCCTTTGCCGCTGGAAGACTCCGAATTGTAGCATGTAATGTGGTGGTGTGTAATGTAACTACGTCGGTGTGTGAGGGACCCTCAGAAGGCTGAAAGCAGGAATTCGAACACATGGAGCAACCTCTCCTTCAGCATGATATTGCGTGACCACATACGAGAACTGCATCTACAACAATTTGACGCTATGGGTCATCGGTCTTCTTCCATGAAGTCCCGACTTTGTCTCATCCGATTTTCATCTGTTTCCTAAACTTAAAGAACACCTTCGAGGACTTCACTTTGGTAGTGATGAAGCGGTGCAAGCAGAGGTGAGGGCGAGCCTCTGTAGACAATGTCAACCTTTCAACGTAAGATGGTATCAACAAACCGGCTGTTCGTTGGGAGAAATCTGTTCGTCGCCCGGGTGACTATGTTGAGAAATAAATATGTAGACATGAAGAATAAATATATAGAATGTTAATAAAGTTTTATTTAAAAAGCCTTAAGAGTTTTCACCTAAATAAGGCGGAAGCATTACTCAACAGCACACCGTCGTATTTTTAAAAAAAAAAACAAACATGAGTTTCCTGGAATAAAGAGATGATCTACGCTCCAGCACAGCTATGTAGTCGGTAAACGACCCATATTTTGGTGTATTAGTGAACAACAATATTTCTTCGAAATTTACCCTTGGGCAGACAACGAGCTTCCGTAACAGTAATAAGTCTTTAACTTTATTATAGGTCCACTGTCATATCAGGTGCTTTGGAAGGCAGTTTCAAATAAATTGTCAATTGGTAGGGGCATCTACCTCGGCAGATATCACGTTTAGTCAGTTACATAACGATTGTGGACTGTTTCACTTCCTCTGCAGCTTTAACAATCCGAAGAGGATACTGTAGGACCACGGTACTCCTGAACCCGGTGTCGTTGACGAAATTCTCAGGTCTCCAACTTTTTACAAGTACATTATATAGTGCTGTGTTCGTCGATGAGATTACGAGCATGGAGACACGTACAGCCTTAGTCTGGCATATACAGGCAGATCCAGCTAAGCTTTTCACCTTGATAATGCAGTTACCACCACTTGATAACTATTACAGAGACTGCAGTCCACTTCGTTTTTCCAAATTGATCTATAGTAATTTCTGTTCCTGGAGTGGTGATTTTGGAAGAGACGAATTTAAATGCGTTTTCCTCTTAAAAACCCGATTAGTATAGTAGTTTCGGAGTAATTACAGTATTTATAACTCGGGATTTATGCCATCAACATGAAAGCGACAGCTGTCTTATGCGGAACTTGGTGCTGTTATGCGTAACGATCAGGCCATGGAGACGGGATGCTCCAGCTTGACACAGCTGCGAGAGGCCACTTACAAAAACGGAACAGTGGAGATAAGTTTATTTTAGGCTGATACTAATAACACTTGGCTATGTACAGGGTTATTACAAATGATTGAAGCGATTTCACAGCTCTACAATAACTTTATTATTTGAGATATTTTCACAATGCTTTGCACACACATACAAAAACTTAAAAAGTGTTTTTAGGCATTCACAAATGTTCGATATGTGCCCCTTTAGTGATTCAGCAGACATCAAGCCGATAATCAAGTTCCTCCCACATTCGGCGCAGCATGTCCCCATCGATGAGTTAGAAAGCATCGTTGATGCGAGCTCGCAGTTCTGGCACGTTTCTTGGTAGAGGAGGTTTAAACACTGAATCTTTCACATAACCCCACAGAAAGAAATCGCATGGAGTTAAGTCGGGAGAGCGTGGAGGCCATGACATGAATTGCCGATCATGATCTCCACCACGACCGATCCATCGGTTTTCCAATGTCCTGTTTAAGAAATGCCGAACATCATGATGGAAGTGCGGTGGAGTACCATCCTGTTGAAAGATGAAGTCGGCGCTGTCGGTCTCCAGTTCTGGCATGAGCCAATTTTCCCGGGGGCTACGCGTGAAACTTGCCCGCACGCGTTCAACCGTTTCTTCGCTCACTGCAGGCCGACCCGTTGATTTCCCCTTACAGATGAATCCAGAAGCTTTAAACTGCGCATACCATCGCCGAATAGAGTTAGCAGTTGGTGGATCTTTGTTGAACTTCGTCCTGAAGTGTCGTTGCACTGTTATGACTGACTGATGTGAGTGCATTTCAAGCACGACATACGCTTTCTCGGCTCCTGTCGCCATTTTGTCTCACTGCGCTCTCGAGCGCTCTGACAGCAGAAACCTGAAGTGCGGCTTCAGCCGAACAAAACTTCATGAGTTTTTCTACGTATCTGTAGTGTGTCATGACCATATGTCAATGAATGGAGCTACAGTGAATTTTTGAAATAGCTTCAATCATTTGTAATAGCCCTGTATAGTAGGACCGACACACGAATCAAAGGGCAAAGGACGTGGTATCTAAGGATGATACACCAGTTAACTACGAAGACCATTCAGCTCACGTTTCTTCCAGAGCAATGATAGAAATTCAAAAATTGGATAGGTTTGTAAATCAGGGCACTGAGGTATGAAGACAGCTAAATAGTAATTTCAAAGTGGTTCAAACGGCTCTGAGCATTGTGGGAATTAAGATCTGAGGTCATCAGTCCCTTAGAACTTAGAACTACTTAAACCTAACTAACCTAAGGACATCATACACATCCATGCCCGAGGCAGGATTTGAACCTGCGACCGTAACGGTCGCTTGGTTCCAGGCTGAAGCGCCTAGAACCGCTCGTCCACACCGGCTGGCTAGTAATTTCAAATCGTAAGTTTAATGTCAGGATACACTCTTATATTGCTTCAAAATGCCAACCGCCCACCGTAGTACACGTTTGCTATTCCTAGTTCAACTACTTTTGAATATACTGCATAGATTTATTCATCATAATTGCGCATCCTGCTACAAAATGATGATTTCATTCATGCTGAGGTGGAACTTCTGCATAGCTTTTATGTTTGAGTTCACCCCATGGGAAAAAGTCAAGGGGCGCCAAATACAGGAACGTGCAGTGACGTGCAGGTCACATCCTATCCAATGACTTGGAAAGAGAGTGGAGAATGCTTTCCTAGCATCAAGGAGTAGTGAGCCGGGCACCGGTCGAGTTGGCATCACATATATCTACGTATTTCAAACAGTACTTCCTGTTGGAGCACCAATTCGGTAAGACATTGTACATATCTTCTAACCGTTAAGGTTTCTTCGGTGGAGTAAATATTAATCTCATAGTCTCCAATAATCCCGCAACGAGCGTTCGCACTCCACTGCCTTACACGTTCGACTTACCTCAGAGAGTGCGCCTCGTTAACTGCCGGACAATGTGTATTTTCTACGTTTGGCTTTCAGTGATTTGTGAAGGTAAAGGGAGTTCTTTGAAGAAAAACCTGTTGTCTTGATGTATCAGAACAAAGCCACAGAATTCCATGCGTCTTCAGAAAGCCCGTTGGTGAATCTGCTGATGAAGTGACACATAAATACATGATACATGACGGAAGCCGTTTGCGTATAAAATATGAACAACTCTGGACTGAAATATTCTAGAGACACTAGCAATTTCTCTGGGACTAACATGTAGATTATGAGCAACATCTGCAAGAACATCTGCACTGTAAGACAAAAAAAGGCACGAAGACTAATAGTAGCAACTCTCGCCGTGTGCAGCAGGGAATTATCTAGCTGAAATGTAAGCCCAAGATGGTTTGCCATGAGGGGCAACAAAACAGTGTGCAGAATATCGTTGATGTACCGCTGTGCTCCGGATAAAAACTAAAGCGCTCTTGCTACGAAAAGAAACGGCACCTCAGACCATCACTCCCGGCTGCCAGGCCGTATGATGGACGACAGTCAGGTTGGTTTACCAACACTGTCTGGGGCGACTCCAGACACGTCTTCGCTGGCCATCGAGGCTCAGTTTGAAGCGGGCTTCATCACTGAAGACAATTCTACTTCATCAATGAGATTGCAGTCCCAATAAGTATCTGGAGACACCTCACATAGCAATGGGATACCAGCCTGACTCTTACCCGCCATACTGCCCAACAAGCAGGCGTAATGGCCTTGGATGGCATTTCTCTACATAGCAGGGCCCCTTTAGTTTCGATCCACGGTACCGTTACATCATAGCGTTACTTCGACCATATTCTACGCCCTGTATTGTTTCCCTTCATAGGAAGCAATCCTAGGCTTACATTTCAGGAAGATATTGCACACGGCGAGAGATTCTACTGCTTGTCTTCATGCTTGCCAAATCCTATCTGTGGTATCATGTATCGATACCACTCTAACAGCGTATCAAATTGGCAATGGAATAGCAAGTTTCCATCTGACACAACAGCGGTCGCGCGGGATCAGTCGAATCCAATGATGCGCACCCACTGGGCAACCGTCCAGTGTCCCTGGAATACCAGTGCCCTCTGTCACTGCGATATAGGGCGGCCGGAGGCAGTTCCTCAATCCACTTGGACTTGGAGCCTTATCGCTACGAGACTATCGTTCGTGCCCAGTACAGCGAGCCTCATCCTAGTTGACATTGTGACAGCTGGACTCTGTTTTTTGCTGCATTATTTGCAATGAGTCTTCGTTCGGCTGGAGAAATGCAAGTGAAGTAAATCTTCTCCGTGTTGTCTTAACTTGTTCGCTAACATTCCTGCTCGTGTCCAGCTTTTCTACGACGACAGTTGATACACCTCCCTGTACCCCACCTATCCTTACCTTCATGTACTTAGTCGTACAAAACACTACCATGCTCAGCAAGGGCGCCAAATCCAGGCGTTGGGGCATTATGGGCAGGGCTCTCAACAATCTCCGAGTTTTGACGATCTAACGCGCCAGTTGGGCAGAATTTGCCACGCTATCAATCTGTCTCATGCCGAGTAACTGCTTGCATAAGGGCCAGAGGAGGACCAACACGCTATTGGCTTGCTCAGTTTATGAAGCTTTTTCTCTTGAATAAATTATCCAATTTTTGTGAAACTGTAATCATTTGTTTGTCTGTACATGTACATCACACCTACTAATCTCAGTCCCATTCAGATAATTCCTTCGTGGTGCGACTTTTTTGTCTTGGAGCGTATTTTGTTTGCTCCACTTCTTACTGTCTGCGGCCGGCTGCGGTGGTCTAGCGGTTCTAGGCGCTCAGTCTGGAACCGCACGACTGCTACGGCCGCAGGTTCGAATCCTGCCTCGGGCATGGATGTGTGTGAGGTCCTTAGGTTAGTTAGGTTTAAGTAGTTCTAAGTTCTAGGGGACTGATGACCACAGATCTTAAGTCCCATAGTGCTCAGAGCCATTTGAACCATTTTTACTCTCTGCGTAGTATTCCTGTGCCCTTTTGATAACAATTTTTGTACGTTCGCTGAATCATCATAAATTTACCGTTCAACTCAGCTGCTCTCTTCGTCCTGTTTCTGCATTCTCTGTAACGAAATAGCATAACTAATTGCTCTAGGTGTGTGAAACACACTTATCTTTACTAACTAACGAGCACTCGTCACATGTGAACGATATATACGAAATGGAAACTGAATATCCTCTCCGCCCATTTCGTATCGGTATCGAGGCGGTGCCACACTCTGTTCCTACCTTATCTGAGGTCTTTCGTCATTTGGGTATGAAACTGTGAACTTGCACGTAAGATAGCAATCAGTTTCTTGTTGAAAACAGGCAAATTCTAAGTTCTAAATGTGGTAATTACTCTCAAACTAGTTAATGGAATATAAAGAGTGAACACCGTTGAATTCGTGTCTTTTAGAAATACTGTATTAGCGGAAGAAATTACTACAGTCGCCTTTGAAAAAGCAAATTGGACATCGATATTTCAGTAATTAGCAAATGTATGAAAAGACCCTACACGTCCTTTTATGCGGACATTCTCTTGATTCCTCTTAACCACAACAGAATTACGATATCTTAATCTCTTTGTGAAATATTTGAGGGAACAGCTCAGCTGATTAACCTGTATGTTGACATAGAGGGTGGTTATAACATTCGCTACTTGAGAGGGTCCCCCTGAAAAACAAGTGATAGTACGACAATGAAACTTCATGGAAACATTTGTAAGGGCATGTGGAAAAGAAATAACGAATAAACCATTGACAGAAACACATTTTATCTCCAGATGAAAGGGTAACATAGTGATTTTACATAGAACCACAGTTTTCTCTCGTTCTCAGCGAGATCATTGGCTAAGGTGTGACGGTGGCAGTTGTATGATTCGCGCATAGATTTTCGCTTGTCGTCATTTGTGCGTCCTCTTTTGAAACGATAGTGTAACAGTATCTGCTTTCTCAGCATTATCCGAATTTTGTTATTAAACCATGGTGGATCTTTCACATCCTTTATCCACTTACTACGCGCAAAAATCTCCAGACCACGATTTACAGTCTCCTTAAACTTTGCCAATAATTTCTCTACATCCATCTTACTGAAACTAAGTGATGCCAGTTCACTGTGTAAGTGTGATGCTAACAACTGCTTATCTGCTCTGTCTAGCAGAAACACTTTCCTAGTCTTCTTGACTGATTTATTAACTTTCGTAACCATAGTTGCTATAATGACATGATGATCGCTAATCCCCGTTTCTACACTCCTGGAAATGGAAAAAAGAACACATTGACACCGGTGTGTCAGACCCACCATACTTGCTCCGGACACTGCGAGAGGGCTGTACAAGCAATGATCACACGCACGGCACAGCGTACACACCAGGAACCGCGGTGTTGGCCGTCGAATGGCGCTAGCTGCGCAGCATTTGTGCACCGCCGCCGTCAGTGTCAGCCAGTTTGCCGTGGCATACGGAGCTCCATCGCAGTCTTTAACACTGGTAGCATGCCGCGACAGCGTGGACGTGAACCGTATGTGCAGTTGACGGACTTTGAGCGAGGGCGTATAGTGGGCATGCAGGAGGCCGGGTGGACGTACCGCCGAATTGCTCAACACGTGGGGCGTGAGGTCTCCACAGTACATCGATGTTGTCGCCAGTGGTCGGCGGAAGGTGCACGTGCCCGTCGACCTGGGACCGGACCGCAGCGACGCACGGATGCACGCCAAGACCGTAGGATCCTACGCAGTGCCGTAGGGGACCGCACCGCCACTTCCCAGCAAATTAGGGACACTGTTGCTCCTGGGGTATCGGCGAGGACCATTCGCAACCGTCTCCATGAAGCTGGGCTACGGTCCCGCACACCGTTAGGCCGTCTTCCGCTCACGCCCCAACATCGTGCAGCCCGCCTCCAGTGGTGTCGCGACAGGCGTGAATGGAGGGACGAATGGAGACGTGTCGTCTTCAGCGATGAGAGTCGCTTCTGCCTTGGTGCCAATGATGGTCGTATGCGTGTTTGGCGCCGTACAGGTGAGCGCCACAATCAGGACTGCATACGACCGAGGCACACAGGGCCAACACCCGGCATAATGGTGTGGGGAGCGATCTCCTACACTGGCCGTACACCACTGGTGATCGTCGAGGGGACACTGAATAGTGCACGGTACATCCAAACCGTCATCGAACCCATCGTTCTACCATTCCTAGACCGGCAAGGGAACTTGCTGTTCCAACAGGACAATGCACGTCCGCATGTATCCCGTGCCACCCAACGTGCTCTAGAAGGTGTACGTTAACTACCCTGGCCAGCAAGATCTCCGGATCTGTTCCCCATTGAGCGTGTTTGGGATTGGATGAAGCGTCGTCTCACGCGGTCTGCACGTCCAGCACGAACGCTGGTCCAACTGAGGCGCCAGGTGGAAATGGCATGGCAAGCCGTTCCACAGGACTACATCCAGCATCTCTACGATCGTCTCCATGGGACAATAGCAGCCTGCATTGCTGCGAAAGGTGGATATACACTGTACTAGTGCCGACATTGTGCATGCTCTGTTGCCTGTGTCTATGTGCCTGTGGTTCTGTCAGTGTGATCATGTGATGTATCTGACCCCAAGAATGTGTCAATAAAGTTTCCCCTTCCTGGGACAATGAATTGACGGTGTTCTTATTTCAATTTCCAGGAGTGTATACTGACATTGTCGAGAATGTTCGGCCTATTTGTAGCTACAAGGTCTAAGATATTTCCATTGAGTGTGGACTGCCGTCCTAGCTGCTCAAGACAGTTTCCAGAAAATGTGTTCAAAAGTATTTCACATGAATGTCTGTCTGAAACCCCCCCTCTCCCCCCCCCCCCCCCCCTCGTAATGAATCCATAGACATCCCAGTCTGTGCACGGTAGGTTAAAGTCGCCTCCAGCTAGTGTTGCATGATCTGGGTATTAACGCGTTATTGGCCGTAGAGTTTCTTTGAATGACTCTAGATCTGTCACAGCGGAATCGGATGGCCAGTAAAGACATCGAACAACTAACTTGGTTTTACCTACATCAGTTATACGCGTCCAGATAACTTCACTGTTTGTTAATTTGAGCGCGAGAACTTTCCCAGATGGCAGGAAATTCTGGAATTTTACTACGAGTACTTCGACAGTTTGCTGATAAAATTTTGACAGTCGAAGTGTCTTTATTCTGACCTAAGTCAGAATTCCCTTGCTGTGTATCGACTGGCGAGTGTTCATCAAAGCACCTCAAACTGCCGTCTAACCTAAAAAAAAAACCTTACGTGCACTCTTCAAGTACTCTGCCACCCGTGTAGCTGCTTCCTCTGTGTAGTGCACCCCTGACGTATAAAGAGGACGCCTACAAATCGCCACACAATAACGCAGGTCTAGAAATCTTCAGCCAAGACAGTCACAAAGTCGGCTAAGCCTTTGGTTGAAACCCTCCACTCGGCTCCAACTCTAGGAACAATGCTGCAAATTGCGAGCTTCGCTTGCACTCCACGCGTGAGGCTAGCAGTCATCGCCACCTCCGCCAGCCACCTGTATGAACTGAGGATGGCTTCAGAACCCATGCGACCGGCGTCGTGGTGTCGAAGTGAGCCAGAACTTGCAGACAACTGCATCCTGCACTCTCGATAGCTGCAAGCAAGGCCGCCTCCACATCTCGGATGAGGCTCCCCGGGAGACATATCGAGTGCAGATTGGCTTTCTTTCCGGCCCTTACCGCTACCTTCCTATGGGGCTGCACAACGAGCCCAACAATGGAGCTCCCGACAGCTAGTAAACCCCTCCTCCCACGTGCCTGTCCGGATTCTAGTGAAGGAGCGGCCACTTGTCCAATGACAAGGTGAATGGGAGAGGCCAAGCGGCCAGTCATCAAATTGGTCATCGCCACTCACCTTGCTCTTAGGGCAGAGTCACTGCTTCAGGTGCACTAGGAGGTGTCTCGGGCGCAGAGCCTGTGGGCAAAACAAGCGACACGTGAGGTGTCCTTTGCGACACGCCAGATTCTCCGACACCGCTATACCCCGAGGCAGCAGCACAAAAGGTGACTGACCATTGCCAAAATGCATTCAGCTGTTCGCGAATTGCGGCCAGCTCCTTCTGCATCCGTACACAGTATTATCACATCCTAACCATCCTAGCAAGACTAACTGAAGAAGTAAACTATAAAAGCAGACAGAATCCTAGATATGCAACTTGTTACCCTTCTGATGTGTCACAAATGGACGCTCAGCTTTGTAGCTGGCTGTTCAGTGAGCAACTACTGCACTACAGAGTGAATGAATTTACACTACAAAATCGCGAGATTAAACCTCTTAAACAGAAAAACACGCACGAAATTTTATAATATACTACGAGAAGAACACAGAAATAGTTAAACACTTAATTTACCACACTGTAGACGTGTATCAGCCGAGAGCTGAAGCCTGTTGTTTAATGTGAGGTCCATCTATATTCACGACAGCCTGGAAGTTTTTACGGATACCAATCCGCAGCTGTTTGCAGCATTTTTGTAACGATGGACCATATAATGTTCAGCTGTCGTGATACAGTTCGTGCTCAGCTTGAAGATAGCACATTGCGTCCAGCATTCTTAGCGATGCCAGCAGTAACATCTTCAACAATTTGTGGCGCAATTTGTCGTCGGCCTCTCCCAGGAGCAATTCCCAAATCGCCAGTTAATTCGAACCACGAATCATGTTCTTCAACCCGGAGCGGAAAGAGTACCTCTCCATATTCCTTTAATGCGTAGATACTCGTGAAGAGTAGCAGCAATATAGCTGTAGCATTAATAAAACAGCTTTACGAGTAAAGTGCTGCTCACCTGGTCCAGGCCCATGTTGACTGTCTGCAACTGTAATGCACACTGATGTTTGTCTTTCAACCCAACGTTGCCTAAACAGAACAGGCAATGTCACGACGTTTACATATAAATCCTGCAGCGCACAGTCTAAACATCATTCCTAAAAAGTTGGGCATCCACACGGTAAATAGTTATTTGTGCACACTGACTCAGGTAACGAGAGCCTAATCTAGTTGTTACACCCTGTATTTTAGATATAGGCATACGGAAACAAAGCTTGACCTACGAAACAGATAACTGTGGAACAGGCAGTGAGAAGAGGTAAGCTAATAAGGTGATGATGAGACACGAGCAATTTCACTGACAACTGAAGAGATCTATATGTCAAAAAAATTATGGGATACTTCGGTCGCCTGGTATTTGACTCCATTTCGACGACTTGCGCGTTGTCGAAGACGATATGAAATGATAATGACAACGCGAACACTCAGTCCCTGTGAGAAGAAAAGCATCCGGGAACCGAACCATGGCTCCCGAGATCTAGAGACAACGACACTAATCACTAGAACACGAACTGCGAACTGCATAACTCGCCGAAAACAAAGAGGGCTGAAATCATACGTAGTGCCCCTGTCACGCGGAATCGATTCGGCGAAGTAGAATGACAAGAAAAGCATTGCTTTGGTATTCAAAACTCAACGCAGTTGGTTACAACCAACTGTGCTTTATACATACTGGTGTTTCGAAGCACAGCCCCGATCTAGTTAAAGAGAGTAAGAGGCAGAAGCACACATAGCAAATTTATATTTTTAAGGAATCTGAATTTTCTTCCTGAAAGGGCTATTGTGAAAGACTGAAAATAGCACTACTTCCGACGGCAGTTAATGAGAGAATCAGAAATACGCCGATTGAACTGTATGAAAGAATACAACTTTTGTGAAGGAAAGAGTCTTCAGAGATTAAAGAGCGGCGGAGAGCGCAGACAGGGCTCGTATCGGCGAGCGGGCATTATTTGCTGTTTCGCGATGTAATTGTTTTATCGACCGGCCATCCGGCATAGCTGCGCGCCTCCGTAGTTGGCGGCTTGTAAAGGACAGAAGGGAGGCGCTCCCCGCCGAATTCCCAGCGGCTGCCTGTGCGACTAATTGCAGTACCAACATACAGCGCAGCAAACGAACACCAGCATTTGTTCTTCGTCGGAGTGACTCACTCTGAACTCCTGACAATGCGATCGTCGGTGAGGGCTTTGACCACAAAGAACTTTGCAGTCAGCACGTCATTTACCACTCTGCAGACCGGGAACGTTGCTGCAAATTAGCACTGCCCTGATAGATAAATGCCGTAGCCTTTCTTCAAATTTGGCCCTGGAGTTCAGGATTTTGGTGGGCAGAAAATAAATCTAGGGCAGAATAAAACAGCAGGCATTCTTGTTTACTCCATCTGTCTGGTCGCCGAGGAATGTGAGAAATCGCGCATGCCTCGAAATGAACGTAAAACCTTAAAAATCAGTAATTCTAAACGTATTGTCGGTAATTCGAAGTTGTTTCCACAAAAAAGTCAGAAAACATGAAAAGTGTTATGCAAATTTTTTTTTTAATTACCACCGAGTTTTTGCAAATTTTGCTGCTGTACTGCTCTCCATCTTTCCGGGAGCTTTTGGGTGTCTTAAAATTAATAATTTTGCGCAACGACTGTTAAACTTCTTGTAATCAGACGAGGCGTGAATTTCACTTTACAAAGAGTAAATATAGCGTACATCGCGGGAGGACACCGTAATTTTTGGTTAAATGTGAAATTAAAAAGGTAATTAGGAAATATTCGAAACTTGATTAAACACACAAGCTTGACAACTGAAAACATATGTGAATGAAAAATGTGCAATATTTCTGACTCATAGTATATTTTGTTTAAATTTTGGTGTATTAGGCATCTCACCCCGAAGAGTAGGTTCAAATGGTTCTGAGCACTATGGGACTCAACTGCTGAGGTCATTAGTCCCCTAGAACTTAGAACTAGTTAAACCTAACTAACCTAAGGACATCACAAACATCCATGCCCGAGGCAGGATTCGAACCTGCGACCGTAGCGGTCTTGCGATTCCAGACTGCAGCGCCTTTAACCGCACGGCCACTTCGGCCGGCCCGAAGAGTAGGGTAAGACGGAAAAATATGGATGGAAATATATCCATTTTCAAATGACAATATATGATATAGTGAAGAATAATACAATATAAATGGTTTTATTGTAACTTCCGCCTCTACCGAAGATGATATTTACTGTTCTTCAGCATAGTCGTTACACATATCAGCTTCATCTGCGCATGTTTCATGAAGGCATTTGTGATAATGAATGCGACTGATCCATTCCACTTATGGTCCATTAACATCGTAGTAGTTTATTTTGCTATGAATACAGTCATTGCCTTCAGTTGCAGATTTTTCTTTCCTGCGTTGTTTGCTGGCTGGTGGATGTTTGTTTCGTGCTCTTGTTTTTCTGTTGCGTGGACTTCATGATTTTCGGGTTTTCCTGCTTGTCACCACCGCTGCTATTTCTTCCTTCCTTTTTCAGGTGGTTCCAAACCCGGTATCGGGGCAATATCTTGAGACGATGTCTCTGGTTTAGCTGCAATATGTAGATTAGATTCACGTCCTGAATCATTTCTAACTCCAAATTCAGGTGGTTCATTTGCTACAATGTTTCACGTGGAGTATCCCGCCATTACAAAAAGAATAACTTCACAAGCGTTTTCTTCACTTGCAATTTCTGATCTCACAGCATCGTTGGTTCCGGTAGGCTTCACCTTCGCCAACACAAAATCAGAAACATCAAGTGATTCTTCTGGTATTTTCTGGGCATTCAGCGGAAAACCACCACAGGTTTCAAATGCACTACTGGTGTTTGATGATGCTGAACTTTATTGCCACGCCTCCTTCAGCAATGTTCCAAGCTGTGCCCTTGACACTTTCCTGCCCGGATGAGAGATCGCCCAAGTACGCCTTGTAGAAGAAGTGCGACATGAAGAGGCATCTATTTAATTGGTGTAGGAAATGTGTTGAATGAGGAGGTAAGCATACCAAGACAACATCTTGTCTGTCTGCAAGTTCCAACATCTCAGTATCAATAGTGTACAATGTATGACCATCAAGGAAAAACAAAACCTTTCGCTGTGGTTTCCTCGGGATGAAATATTCCTTTAATCAAAACATGAATATTGCCGAATTGGCATACTCCGAGGTTTCATTGATGAAAACTCTCAAATCATTTGGAAGACAATCTTCCCATTCAAATTTCTTGTATTTCCCCTTGAAAATAAAAGCCGGAGGCAAAAATGCCCTTCAGTATTACAACGTGCTATTGTGGTAATTATTTCCCATTTTTCTTCACATGTTATTTGATTGATCATTGGAGAGCCATTTTGAGAAATAACTTATTCAAATCCGGATTTCATCTCGAAACCGGATTTGTCAGTATTAAATACAAGACCTGATTATTCAATTCAATTATTCTGTAAGAGAACATTCTCCAGCAATCTGAAATATCTTCAATTGTCTTTCCTGTTCAGAGCCATTGCCTTGTCGATGGAAAGTCCCCGGGGTTTCTCTTCACAAGACCATGAGAACGTCTCAATAATAACTGTAGCCAGTCCCACTTGTTGAACCAATGGGCAATACTATTGGTTTTGGCAGATTTAAATGCCAGTTTGTGCACTCCTTCTCTAGCAGCAGGAAATCCGGAAGCCTGTAGTCTCTTAATGTACAACACAAGTAGTTCCTCGTTTCCTGCACTAAGACAACCTAAAACACAACACAACATTCTTTATTAAAAGTTGTATTACCATTTCTAACAATTATAACTGCCAGTAACTATAATGTATTATTACAATATCTATTTTAACATGAACCATTAATTTGTTAATTTTGCAATAGCTTAACAATTAATTAATTAAATTTTGTGCGGGTTGCAAGTCAAAACCAAAAGAAATGGTTTTCCTAAGTTACTCACTCTGAAGTTCCATTCTTCTGTTTTGTCATCATTCTTCCACATTCGCCTTTTTATAGTCCGATATGGAATCCCATACGCCTCAGAAGATCGAATGAAGCTCATTCCACCAGTTTCCACATGTTCCATTGCTAATTCTTCACTCCGCTATCCTCTTTTTAATGTTCTTGCATAATATCTAGGCATTATCTTTAAAGAAATAAATATATAAGTTAATGTGAATGACCATCATACCCCAAAGTAAATATGGCGTATTCCCCAGCGTTCGAGGTGAGATGCCAGTTGAAATATCTAATCCAGTTGTATGTAGCTACATACAAAACATAAATTAAGATACATACTATATGGTAAACACAATTATATCTAACACAGATGTATATAGAGCAGTATTATTGTTGTGATATGCATCTGCAATTATTTTACAGCGTAACACTTACCAGAGATTTTAAGCTCACAAAGCGAAAAATATCCGTTACGACTGCATGCACCGCTTTCTACTCAAGACACTCACGCAAGGAACCTGCAGACTGACAAGTGCTGCACTCTCTTGGCTGAGTGGAGCACTATGAGTAAATATGCATCTCGCATCGACTATTATTCTGATCCACTTTATGTAAATTTGAACCGCACCATTCAACTATTCAAAATACTCACTCAACCGTAGAGTCATTTAACGATGAAAAATTTATGTGCTCTGACAGCCTCCATTTTCATCACTTGATAAATCCCGTATCTTCCAGTGTATTTACGCGTAAACTTCATCCGGCACTGACAATACCCTCTGAATTAGTGATCTCAAAGTTTTAGGAGAAGCTGCGTTCTGAGGGTTCCTTACAAAAGTAATTTCGTATATACATCGCCATTATAATTTCTTGTGGCTCAGTGGCCTGGTGCAAGTCTCCCTATCGCACACCAGTTCTGCGACTTGTGTGTCACTAGCGAGCACCAGTTATCCAACCGAAATGAGGGGTGCTGCAGTTAAACGTGGAATCCGAAGCACGTGTTGTTTCTGGCGACTCCTCACATCGTTGAGAGGTGAAGGTGAGGTTAAAACAAAGAATGAAAAGTCCGTGGTCCCTCCGAGAAAAGACCTCGCGACCTCACACATTCCAACCGGGTGTTTTGCAGCTAGACCACCAGGCCCGACGTCTGTGTAGGTAGCTCATCATTATGTTTTGATGAGTGACATGAAATGCATCCGCATTTGCGAATACGAAGAACCATTAGCTGTATAAAGGAATGACGACAGTGAATATGTTTGCTGGACCGGGACTTGAACCCGGATTTCCTGCTTTACATGAGCGGTCGCCTTAACCCCTTTGGTCGTTCGTGTGCGACTCTCGACGAGACCCTAACTTCTATGTTTCGTCGGTCATTAATCACAACCAGTACTCGTACACACATTACGTAAATCCAGTACAGGGGAGGACGTTTTAGGTGAAAGTCGTTGCCTGGTATCGGCGGATAAATACAATATTGCAGTGTCTGTGTTCTTAAGAAGAACGCTGCATCGTATCGTTTGAACAACGTGTCAAAATATGTTACCTATATGACCGTATCTTTTGAGTGCACTGACACAGAAACTTAAAGATTTTACACCGCCAAGGGGCTGTAGACCTAACTATTTGACATAAATTGTCTATTGATACCTCTACACTTTCGTGAGAAAAAGGGTCTTCACAGATCGACAGAAAGAGAGATGGACAACAAATGGCAAAATGTTACTGAGAATAATAATGATAATATGCACCATAGTCAGAAATTAACAATTTTCGAACTTTTCTCTTATTTGTATTGGAAACGTATTTCTTGCCAAATTTTATGATTCCAGGTCAACAGAAAGTACCGTATAGAATTTGATGAGTGACTTTGCGAGTAAGAAATATGCATATTTTTATTGCATTCACGTAGAAGCTTAAATTTTTCACACCGGCAAGGGGCCGTAGTCCGCAGAATTTCACATCAATTTCAACTTGATACATTTACCAGTTCTTCAGATAAGGGGTCTTACCATTCGGGCCAACATGCAGACAGAAGGACAAAATAAGAGATCCTGTAAGAGCTCCGTTTTTACCGATTGAGGTACGGAACCGTAAAACAAGCACAGAAATAGTTAAAACATGAAAAGGAATAGGACAAAGTTCACGCCATTCGCAGACAGCGGTGCACAGTATTATACACTGTCCAGTCGCATTAATGTAATCACCTGTCAAAAGCCTAAATAAACATGTTTTTCAAGGGATGTAGACAATGTGGCATATGGAGGATTACATCCATCCGCGGAACGTGCACAGATAGCCGAGGTGGTTCAATTTGCCGTCGGCGACAGAGCGGCGAGGAAGTGTGCTTAGCGTCTCGCCGGTCGAGTATCGTGTGCGAGCTTCTTTACTTCCCACGGGCGCGGGTCCCATACTGTAAGTTCACTGAAGCAACATGGCGCACTCCTATAGGAAGAACGCTATGGTATTAGAGTTACATTCCAAGCCGAATATACACGACCCATAGAATATTAAGTAGAAAATTTCTTGCGTGACGAACAACATCTAGATCTACATGACATCATCGGTATTTATTTTCCGATCACAGGCAATGGCATCAGTGTTAAGACGATCAACGAAGAAGCGTGCACGAAGCTGGTTACCGGTAAGCTCCAGTTCAGGCACTCAGATGGACATACCGCCGCTATTACTGTTGAACATGCAGGCTTAGGCATGAGGACTCTTCGGGTTTTCGAGCTACCTTTTGAGGTACCCGCAGACTCCGTTATCTCCGCTCTTAAGCCGTATATCACTGTCATTAGCAATGTGGCTGAGAAGCGACAGACTTTTACAGCGTATCCCAGGAGGATCTTGTTCGCTCTTATCATTTGCAGCGGCCGGTCATCGAGATTCGATCAGGCGAAGGGGAACTCCAAGCTCCTCCGATTCTACCACTTACTTATGCTAAGTGACGACGTCTGAGGGCGGGGATCTGGTTAGATTACCACTGACTGACGGACACATTATTGACAAGACACATACCACCCCTCGATACAGAGGGAGTAGCCAGATAGCCCCGAGTAGCAACTGCCACTGCAGGGAGATGGCTCCGAATACAACGAGCGGATGGGTTTTAATCCAAGAGTCGTTGGAACCCAAGCTTTCCTCTCGGAAGACGCACAGGATTTATTTTTATTTATATATTTATTGCCAAATTATAGACCTGTTACCTGACGTTTCAAAACGGGACGTACATCTTACAGTTTTCGTTTTTCATTTTTTCTGCAGTTTCCTTTTCTTTTGTTTTAATCCACAACATTTTACAAAGAATAATACTTTCCAAAATAACAATAATTTAAGGTTGAAATATAAATAAAATTTTGTTGTTTTGTAAGAAGAATACAAAAAGATGATAGGATAGAGGAGAGATTTGGTAGTGACATCACCGATTGTGACTGACGATGAATACCTCGGAATAGTTTCCTCGAACCTTTGACCGCCAGTCACAACAAAAAAAAAAAAAAAAAAAAATGGTTTTAGTAGAGAAATAGTATTGCTAATCCCATGTATCACTAATCCTCTGTATTAACTTTAAGTGCTCATCCATGTACATATTTGGCGATTTTTTGGCCAGATCGCCAGCACCTTATGCTTATCTACTGACGCATCTCGTCTTCTTCCCCCTGTTCCTTTTCATTCTCACTGTTTGCGCTTTCACTGTGGATATCGCTGTCCATCCTCTGGAGACTGTTGTTAGATTGCATATAGGCATGTCTGTTATGTCACTTCCGCAGGTACTCTTCACGTGTTGCTTTTGAAATACAGTTTGTCAATACGTTTAGTTGTGCCCATTGTTCCTCGTCTCTTATTGCATTGTATATATCTATGTCTGTTTCTGTGAAGTTTCAGCGTGGTGTATGGCTATTGTTCGTGTACTGCCGGCAGAAAAAGACAGTGTGTTCTGGAAAACCTTTCTCCCCGCTCGTACATGTAGATGTCTGTCTCAGATTCACGCGGTTTAAGTGTCTGATTAAGAAATGTTTCATTGTCAACCGCGTCCTTATGTCAGGGAGGAAGTCGTGCAGTCTACGTCCCTTATCACTTACATCTCACTCACCTTGCCCTGTATCCAAACGCCAACTTTTAAAGTGACGTATTGTCTATAACGGCACACCAGTCATTGTTTGTACCCTGTGTAGTGTCCCCATCTTTAACCAGTACCTTGCAGCTCTGTATTTGATTATGAAATCTATGGGGTATATTCCGAGCTCCACACACAGTGCATCAACTGAGGTGGTGCCGAAGGCACCAAACAGTCTAAGTAGGACACTTCTCTGCCTTCATCTGACTCATGCTTTGGTGGCGACCAGGTTTAGTTTGTGTGCCACGTGCTAGTTGCGAAGCTGAGTACTGATTCGAAGAGCGCACAGTGGTATGTCCGTATGACTGGTAGAGGTAGTCTGTACAGTTTTGAATTTAGACTCACCAGTTTATGTAGTATTTTTTCTGCTTTGTGTGTTGTTAGCCTTATGTGTTCGTGGAAATTCAATTTCTCATCTATGTGTACACCAAGATAGCTAGTAACATGTGCTCATTTGATGTTTGTGTCCCCAATTTTAACTGAAGGATTCCTTTGGAGCGATCCATCCAGTAAGCAGCATTTCCTGAAGATGGCGAACAGTTGGATCGCCGAAATATCGAGTCAAGTTCATTTTAGGATCCGACAGCAAACCCGAAAAGACTTTGAAAAATGTGTGTATTGTTTTTTCCGCTATGCGGAGTTTCTTGGTGTGACGCCATTGTGTAATTCTTTGTAGTATTCCACTGAATTTGTCTTCTAACTGGCTCTGTTGTTTGCAGTGGCTACAACCAACAGGTCATCTGCGTAGGCGACAATTCCGTCTGACCTGTCATCCCCATCAAGAAGCCATAGGAGGGGATCGATTGTTATGCCCGAGAAGATGCGACCGCAGATCGACCCTTGAGAACAGCCATTGGTAATTCTTTTAATTACTTTCCAGCTATCTTTCAGTACTCTTGGAAAATGTTGTACAGTGATTTCGGAACTTTAGAAACATTGCGGGCCACCAGAGGTTATCGAATGACTCGGCAATGTCAATCATTATTCCCAAAGCGTGTTTCTGTGCTGTAATATTATGTATAGGGCCCGATTGATGGCATCATCTATTGACTTGCCAGTTTTGAAGCCGAATTTGTGTTGGGTCGTACCCCTGAGAGCTCTGTGTGTTTGCAAGTGCTTACACAGTCACTTCTCCTGAATCTTTGCTAGGGTATTTGTTAGGCATATTTGCCTGTAAGTCGTTGAATCTGAAGGATTCCTGTCCACCAATTTCTTAATAATGACTGCTTTGGAGGTTTTCCATACTGTAAGTAACCTACCCAGCCATAAGGCATTGTTCAGTAACGTTTTTAGGAGGAGGAGGAGGAGATTAGTGTTTAACGTCCCGTCGACAACGAGGTCATTAGAGACGGAGCGCAAGCTCGGGTGAGGGAAGGATGGGGAATGAAATCGGCCGTGCCCTTTCAAAGGAACCATCCCGGCATTTGCCTGAAGCGATTTAGGGAAATCACGGAAAACCTAAATCAGGATGGCCGGAGACGGGACTGAACCGTCGTCCTCCCGAATGCGAGCGTTTTTAGGAACGGAGTGATCTGCGGTGCTAGTTTTTTCAGTGTTTCTGAGTGGGTACCATCTTGTCCAGGTACTTCCTTGTTTTTGAGCTCTGAGATGGTTAGCGCAACCTCTTCTTGCGCAAAATGACAGATGACAGTTGCAATGTTGTATGGTTCGTGTAGGTTTTTCTCTAAGTGTTGTATGATACTGTGTGTCTGTATCGATGACGTCGTCAGGGAGCAGTTTATACAGAAGAAACTCCGCTGTATTCCTCCATCCCCTCGTCATCGTGCCGTCAGCCTGCCTTAGCGTTCCCAGAACTAGTGGGGTTTCAATCTTCTCTGTTAGTATTTTGTATGGTTCCCCCCCTACATTTTGCTGTGTTTGTGTTGTTACAAATCGTTACCATTGTTGTCTGCGCGTGTTGTATGGTTCTTGTAATCACATGATGTCTGTCTGCAAGTCTTGCGCTATTTTAGGGATTTCCACGCTAACTGTCGTACTTTTTTTGTTTTATGTCGTAATATATTCATTTTCTGTCTATGTGTTCTGGGAGTTTTACGTGTACAAAGCATTTACTGTCTGTCTGTCAGTAATCGAAATATATTGGCCCGTGGGCTCGTACATGATCTGTATATATATTGTGTAAATGTTGAATGATTCTGACCTGCACAGGCAGACCTGGAGCATGAGGTCGAGCAGCGGCTCTGCTGCTGTAGGAATATCCTCTGTACCTAGAATGATTCCATCTGTCTGCTCAGTTACTGGAAAAAATAACCGTATGGATGGCACAATCTAAGTAGCATCCGCTGAACTGTCTGCAGTATCTCTTTTTTCTCTACCCTGCTTAAAAGTACGTTAGATTCTAAATCATCATAATTAGGTGTAGCTTGCTTCCTGTTGGTGCTGGTTTCTGTTGTGGTTTTTGTGGTGTTACTAGATAGATTGTGGTTTGGTGTTGGCGGATGATTGTGAGACATTTTACGATCTCTTTGGGATGTCACACGGTTACACTTCATTTTGTCATATGGTTCTTCAATGAGCAAAGAAGTCGGATCTACAGACACATTCTAGTACGGAGACGCATGTACGGAAGCAGCGTTCGCCCCGCAAACACAATAAACGCCGACGGACGTCGTCTGATGACTGTCTCTTGCGTACAGATACACACGATCATACTGATCTCGGTCGTGCCTGGACGCACGTGCCACCAAGGCGTCTACCGAAATTGCTCCCCCTTTGGCTACTGAGACGAGGGTCTCTTCTTCCTGTGAAAATACGTTCGGAGGTTATGGGAGGAGGGGGGGGGGCGTGGAGGACGATGGAAGATTGCCACAGTTGCGAAGAATAACGACAAGGGTCTCCTTGGTAACCCCTGTAACAAATCGGCAGCCTCTGTCCGGTGATTCGTGGGCGGACGACATGAAAGATGACTCTTTTGTGGGCAAAGCACTTGTCGCAAGGGGGAGGGGAGGAGTTACACTTCACCTGCCCCTCCCGCCATTTCTTGCATGGCATCAGAGAAGACAAGGTGGCACTGGGGTGACTCAGTGCGTCGCCAATGCTCACACTGACGACTGCCAGTACGTTGGAACAACAGTCATATCGATTCACGACTACCAACATCAACGTCAACCGGTCGCGCAAAAACCTGTCATTGTCACGCGCCGCACTTTGTGCGGCCGACGTTGACGTGGCTCTATTGCAAGAGGTATATGTTCATGGCCTCCTGGACAACTCTGGACACACGACATACAGATCCCATGCGCCGGATGCGGGCATTGGCCTCACAGGACTTCTCAAAGAAGGTTTACTGGTCACTGATGTACGTTACTTACTGAATGCTAGGGGCATGGCGCTTACGGTCCAAGGGATATACTTCGTCAATGTTTATGCAGCGTAGGACACCATCAAGAAGCGTGAACGTTCCTTATTCTTTGCTGGGGAATTAACGCAGCTATGTGAAGGCAGGATAGATGAGATGGCGATCGGGGGCGCTTTTAATTGTCTACTGTCTCTTCAGGACCAAATTCTTCACCACTCGCCATGCCCAGCACTCGGCGCTGTCATTCGTGAGCTCTGCTTGTTGGACACTTGGGACATCACCTATGCTGGTACATTGGGGCTCACTCATTTCACAGAACATTCGACTAGCAAAACTGACAGGATATAGGCCTCCTGCTCTCTCAGGGATGCAGTCACGGTAGCCGAACTCTGGCCATCAACGTTTACTGACCGTACTGCTTACATTTGTATCATCATGCTTGGACGCTAACTAGTGTGGCGCAGCCGCAGCCCGTGGAAATTTAACACAGCTCACGTGGCCTCACCGAGATGTCAGGTGGCGGTGGGCGACACATGACGAGGGGCCTATACATCAGCTTTACCGTGCTGGCTGGGTTGTGCCAAACAGAGCATTCGACGTATCGTGAAGCTGCGGTGTGGAGACGCAGTACTACGGAGCTCAGGGTGTGTCCCAGTATACCCCCATCACCGGACCGGCAGATGATTATCTACTGAGTGTAGGCGAAGATTGTGACGTTGAGGCGTCAACACCTAGAAGGGACGATCATCTATATACATCAAACTTTCGGAATCGCCAACGAACGGCCTCCATGTACCATATAGCCATGGAACAGAAGTGCAGGCACATGACTTTGATCCATGATATGACATCAAAAGATGGCGTATGCCACATTATGCGAACTGACAAACAGTGCCTATTTTATCCACTATCCTCACCTGTACGCCACGGTTACTCCGAAACTCCGAAACGATTATGCACGAAGTGGGGTGACAATGAACACGCAATAAAATGCGCAGACGAGCTGAGACGGACGCAAAGCGTAGGGGAATACCCCAACATGTCTATGCGGCACGGTTAGTAACAACAAACGAGCTTGTACGGGGCAGAAACCCAGCTGTACTATTCGGATGGTGCTGGCGAAGGTAGCCGTCTGCATGTACTGCAGTCTGTCTCTAAAAAAAATCATAATATGTTATGCATGTGACTCCACGAAACATCAAGAGTCATTACGGGAGAAGGATGACAATCCGACACATACAGAAAATGTATATTGCTGTCCACATTCGTCTGGACACTGTTCTGCTGTAAAATGACATTTAAGTACAGGCTACAGTGGAAATCTACAGAAACAATTTATTTTTCCTCTGTGCGCACAGCGATGGCGCTCAGTCAACCGTTGCACTCTGACGCGATTGTTGCTTCTGGACATTGGAAGAAGAAGGTGTTACGACTTCTGAACCACTTGTTAGCAGCAGACACGGTGGCAGCGCCAAAGACTGAGACGTCGTGGAGTTTTACAATTATTTATTGAACTTTCTTTACAATTTCTCCCTCATCGTCGCTGCCCAGCCCTGTGGATCCCTCCACATGGCTGCTGCTGTGTAGATTCTCCGACAATGCGCGCAACGCGCGCCGCTGATCGCACTCGGGAGCCTCAGGCCACCAGTGCTCCGCTGAAGCCAGGATGCTCTGTGGTTGAGGTGAACTCGTCGCCGCTCCGCGCCCCAGTACGGGCACGCCCACGGAGCCGCGTCGCCGTAAGGTCAGCTGCCGACGCCTGCTGCACCGGCGGCTGGGAAGCCGTCAGTCGCGATGTCCACGAAGTCCCGTCATGGACGGACCACGCGCCGTGGGGCCGCGTTGCCGTGAAGTCTGTGCGTCAGTCCCCGGCGGCGCCTGTGACCAAGACCGCGCTGCGGCCGGTCCTGCTGGAAGTTCTCGCTGTAGTTAGTCAGCCATGGTGCCGACCGAACTCGGGCCGACCTCCAGAGCTGAAGTTGACATCTGGTGGTGAACGGATGACTCCTGCGAGCTGGAACAGACTTCCGGAATCGTCATCTATGAAGATTGAACATTCGGACACGGACCACGTCCGTCCTCAGATCCGAACTGCTTCCTAATGGCTTCTGTCTGTTGCTGCCTGCGCTCCACTATTTATATCCAGCAGGAGGACTTTTTTACTCTCGGTGGCATCTTTTTGTTATTACTCCGACAGTATATTGCAGCATAACTTAGTGTGCTGACCTCACTTCTCCTTACTCAGCACTCTCCAGGCTTCGCTCGGCGTTCGGTCTGTGTGCGTCCTTGCGTCATCCTGTTGGTGGACTGCTGCTGTCAGCGAGGCTATCTGTGCCTGCCTACTTCGCAATGCCTCGGTCGCTGGCGTGGCTCTGTTTTGCCATTCTCCACTGCGTGAAGCCATGCTTACTACATGTGGCCGCAACAAAGGCACTCAGACCGACAGTCCATCCTGCAGAAGACGACATCGAATCGCCGACACAGACGTGGTCTCATCTGTTGCAGTCTTTCAGCGCCTAATCAACACTTTGAATGGTGCTGTACGGTCCGTCACAGCCATGTGAGAAAGTGGCGGTGTTCATCTGCTGTGATCGTATTGCGCGGTCTTCCCCTATCTCGTCATTGTGCACGCCAGTTTTCTATCCACTACTTGAACATAACATCCACTTTTGTAGCGGTATGTCTTGCACGAGCCAGTAAGCCACCATATAACAAATCTGTATGCCGGAGATCGATAATTTTGGACCGTTCAGAGTACTTCGTATTTTAGTTCAGGAACCCAACCGGCAGGTCTGTTTTCATCGTCTCTTAATAGAGTATCTCGTTATCATAGCGTAGGAGCAAGAGACATGCTTGGCGTATGTGCATTTATACTATTTCGCCTTCCACAAAGTATTGATGAGTATAAGGTGCATCGTCTAAATACGGCAAATTTTAAATGACATCACCCGAAGCGATACTGGGAACGCTGGACCAAAATGAAAAATGAAGTATTTCAACAATCTAGTACACGGAATTTTCAACAAACTTGAAGACCACTGCTTAAGACAGGATTTTGTTGGAAAAGGTATGCAATTGACTGTAATTTCCTCATGAAATACATTTATATATGATTGTTTTCATAATGGATATTACTTAGATCCTCAATTTTATTTTACATTTTTTCTCAGTTTCCGGTGCATCTGCGAGGTGCGAACATTTAGTTTATTCCATACAACAAACCGTAGGTCAAAAATTTGTTCTCAGCGTTTCTGTATCCTTCTTCCTTTTCGTAACTGTGGCTACCAAAATATTAAATGCTGGTGCTTATCACATACATGTTCTTGGGCCGTAGCCTCATGTGTTTACAAAAAAATGGTTCAAATGGCTCTGAGCACTATGGGACTTAACATCTGTGGTCATCAGTCCCCTAGAACTTAGAACTACTTAAACCTAACTAACCTAAGAACATCACACATATCCAAGCCCGAGGCAGGATTCGAACCTGCGACCGTAGCAGTCCCGCGGTTCCGGACTGAGCGCCTATAACCGCTAGACCACAGCGGCCGGCATGTGTTTACAATTTATTGCGTAATTACACTGGTGAAAGTAACTTTGGCATGATGTGTCGGTGCCAAGTAACATGGAGCAATGAAACTTGGACCACACATACAAAGATCAGCTACAGTGTAGTACAAAAGGTAACTGAACTTGGAACGAGAGGTTATTCGGCGAGTGGACCGGCCTGCCTGTTCCCTCGACTTCATCCCATCGTGCACGTGTGGGATGCGCTGGGCAGACGTATTGCAGCACGTCCACATGTTCCAGTGACCATCCATCAGTAGGCAACCACGCTGGTCGAGGAATGGAACGCCCTACCAGAGAAGTTGACTTGCGGTGTGTGAGAAGAAGTTGACTTGCAGATATGATATTTCCACGGTTCCCCTACGGTAACAGCCGGCCGCGGTGGTCTAGCGGTTCTAGGCGCGCAGTCCGGAACCGCGCGGCTGCTGCGGTCGCAGGTTCGAATCCTGCCTCGGTCATGGATGTGTGTGATGTCCTTAGGTTAGTTAGGTTTAAGTAGTTCTAAGTTCTAGGGGACTGATGACCACAGATGTGAAGTCCCATAGTGCTCAGAGCCATTTTGAACCCTACGGTAACAGAAACAGTCTCTGACTGTGTGCAGCTGCCCCGACACTCCGACGGTTGACGACTGGTGATGCCCATTGTAATGACGACCGCCTCTTACTTGCCACCCGCTTCGATAAGGTGATCCCAGCGGGCAAGATGGCCCTTTTTAGTTCACATTATCGTCATAACCTTTCACATATGGCTAGCTTATTTTTGTTGCTTATAGATTAAAATAAAAAAAAAATGTGATCGTGTGCTTCAGTGGCAGGACGGGGAAGATATCGTGGCCAGGCTTCGGAATTCGACCCCTGCCCGCCTTGCCTCTTCCCGCCTGCCGCTAACTGTGCTCCTCACAAACAAAAATACATAAATAAAGTAAAATGAACCATTAAAATATCTTGCCAGGCGGCCTGGATTCGATTCCAGCGCGATCCATTTGTTTTTAATGCACTGTTCCGTTTCCGTATACAAAAAAAAGTGGCAACAACGGTTCCCATCAGTTCACTGAAGGTAAGCGCTGTCGGGGTGGGCTATCTTTTGGATGACTTACCATTCGGTCTGCCGAGCGCTGTCGGAACGCGGGGTGTACTTAGCCCTTGTGACGCAAACTGAGGATCTACTTGATTGAGAAGCAGTGGCTCCAGTGTCGTAAACTGACATACGACCGGAAGAGGGGTGTGCTAGCCACATTCTTCTCCACATCTGCATCCAGTGACGCCTGCGGGTTGAGGATGACATGGCGGCCTGTTCCAGCGGGGTTTAATTTTTTTTTTAGTATGATTTCAGAGGCAACTCATTCACTGTTCTAACGCAGTAACGACTCGAGGCTGCAGCTTGAACAGAAAAATATCTGATTCCGCTACCACAAAACTCCTCTGCAATGCAGAAGTTACATTTCATTGCATATACCCATGTGTTATAATAATTTTACAATTCCTGCTTGGGTAACATAGTACTACAGTTAGCAGTTTGTTCTATTTCATATGAAGACTCAGTGAAGATTGTAATGCTGGATTGCCTTATGCTTATAAATTGGTCACTTGATCTTGACGTCAGTTCAGGTTATGACTCCTCAAAATTAGAGCACATAATGACACTTCTCATAAAATTATGTTATGCGATTGGTTGGTTTGTGATGTCACCCTCAACCGCATCTCGGAGCTCCTACTCTGCTATCCATACAAACACAACAGATGAGAAACAGGAAAAAGAGGATCTGAGGTAAATCTTGATGTACAGAACTTTAAACCAAATTATTTTAGTGTAGGACAGGGAAAGCACGAAGAACGTGAAGACGGACGTCGTTACGTATTAAGAAAGTGTAATTCCGCTTAAAAATCATTTACGATATTGCGGTACCTCTGTTATTCTGATTACGACGTAAAGTTAAAAAAAATGATTCAAATGGCTCTGAGCACTATGGGACTTAACATCTGAGTTCATCAGTCCCCTAGAACTTAGAATTGCTTGAACCTAACTAACCTAAGGACATCACAAATATCCATGCCCGAGGCAGGATTCGAACCTGCGACCGTAGCGGCCTCACGGTTCCAGACTGTAGGATGCAAAGTTCCCTTGGACATACATGCATGGCCAAAGGAACTCACGACATATGGAGGTTTAGGTGTAGCCGTCAGTAGTACGCCGATAGCCAAATGGTAAGGGGAACATTCGCGATAAGCGGGAAATCCGGGTTCCACGCCCGGTCCGGTACAAATTCTCATTGTCGTCATACCATTCTATAGCTGATGGTAGTCCTTATTCGCAACTGCGAATTCATTTGATGTATTAAAATGATTTTGTTCGTAACGGGGTGAGCGTAACATTATGTTACTTGTTTTTTCTTTCGTTTTTCATCAAAAGTAACAGGACTGGTAAATGTATTGTTGGAAATGACGTGTGAACATGTCATGCAGAGAGATATATGGTACAACGATCTCTATTTACCACTGAAAATATAAACAAAACGCATATGTAATGATTACATAACGGCTGTCAGGCATTCACAACGAAATGTTAATGTGGAATGGGAGAGCTACCAGCGTACACCCTGGAAGATATGGAATGTTATGGAGGGATTAGGGGGAAAAATTAAATCCTGAAGTGCTCTCGCCTTGAAAAAAATGGCAGGAATGAATGGAGCTGTCTATTAAAGGTGCTATAAACGAGAAAATCTTGAGATGTTTCGGAATTCGAGAACATACCTTCGTTCTTTTTGTCCAGTTACGGACTCTAAAAAGAATTAGATGATACTAATGTTGATTAAAATTGTAAGTTAAAAATTAAGCTTGACCTTATTAAAAGGGCACCAGACAAACGTAAAGAAATTTAGTAAAGATTTTCCACCAGAATATTTTCTAGTTTTATTCGCTAGGCTGTCAAATATCCTAACAAGTTTTCTATGTACAATGATCATCGTGTATGTTTCTGGATGGAGGAAAGTGAATATTTGGGTAATGACGTAAACATCAATATATTAATGTATATGGACATCATACCGCTTACAGCAAACCAGTTCAGTGCTCACTGAGAATACTAATGACCGAATGGGAGTATCGCAGTATAAACATACTGTACAGACAGATACCAGCAACTACATCTCGAGCCTTGCAAAACGCAATGTAGGCTATGTCTTAGAGAAGATTCTTAATGAAAGAGGACAAAGACAGTAATCAGAAACATTTGGAAGAAAACTATATGTCAGATTAAACACAAAGACTTACATTGGGGCCGGCCGAAGTGGCCGTGCGGTTAAAGGCGCTGCAGTCTGGAACCGCAAGACCGCTACGGTCGCAGGTTCGAATCCTGCCTCGGGCATGGATGTTTGTGATGTCCTTAGGTTAGTTAGGTTTAAGTAGTTCTAAGTTCTAGGGGACTGATGACCTCAGCAGTTGAGTCCCATAGTGCTCAGAGCCATTTTAACCATTGAACTTACATTGGGAGGTCGTATGGGCAAATCCATTGGTTCACAGATGCGCTCAGCGATATCATCCATGAATCAATTTCAACAGAATTACGTTGCCACAAAACAAAAACTGACAAGTCATCCAGCCTGCTAGCACTGTGGCATGGCTAATACAACTTTACACCGAACAGTACGTTTCTGCAAAATTACGTGTCCGTGGAGATGGATATAGTTTATAATCGAATATTAACGAGTTGGAATACCTAGAAATTAATGTGTATGAACATCAACATCTTTGCAGCCTCCAAGACAAGATTGCTTGCATGCATTACAAAATTCAGATTCAACGACGAAAGGGAGTCCGCAATCGTTCTTCGCATCATGCGAATATCATAGGAAAATAACTAAGAAATAGTAAAATGATGTAATTATTTTATTAACGACCCATTACTGGAAATATTTTCGGTATTTATAGAGACATGTCATAAAAAAATAGATCGTTTTTAAGACTCCCTGCGTAGTGTGTCCTGAACCGGTTACTTCCTACTGGCTGCTATCTACCGTGAGTGGACATCATCGCATGCAGCTATCTCAATTAAGAACCAGAGAGTGAGCAGGGCATGGGGTAAATGAGTTCGGCGTAATTTCTTCGACCTGTAGTCGGGCAACACAGAGCGGTAAAGCGGTAATTCCCCATCTCTCAGGTACATAGGATGGTCCTCCACCTCCTCCTTACCACTGGCGCTTTGTGTGAGACCATTAATAGCTTGTGATCAGTGTTACTAAAGCAGAGCATAAGTAGTGTGTCCTCAACAAGCTACTAGGTACGTCGCACATGAAATACCATATGTGCGACTCCTCACATTTTTAGTTTTTTTAAATAAAATACTTGTTATCCTGTTCCCTGTAGTTGTTATTGTTTACAGGGTTCGTTGTCCGCCCCCGGTAGTTGAGTGGCAGTCCGGCTCTCGCCGCCGTGCAGTGTGGACGTGTTGTTATTTCCGCCTGCGGAGCGCGCGCGCTCGCTGTTGTTTACATTTCAGCGGCCGTCACTTACGTGTCGCTTACGTGCACTAGAATCATGGCCAACCGTTTTAGAAAATCAACTTTACGTTTCAACTTCTGCAACGACTACGCACGACCAAAGGCCTTGGAAGTGGAACGCTTCCTACGCGATGTTGCTAAGATCCCAGCTTCTGACATCTTGGGCATCCATTTGTCCATATTAAGCAGTACTGTGTACGTCAAAGTCGTCAATGACGCGGTGTGTGAAAGAATACTTCGTGATACCAACCATGGACTACGCTTCTGCCACGCCCACGGCAATGTCGGAGCGGTCACTGTCGACCATGCCGGCTTAGGAATGCGCACCATACGAGTTTTCGAACTCCCGTTCGAGCTCCCAGCGGAAGACGTTATCGCGGCTTTCCGCCCCTATGGCACTGTACATGGCCACACTGCCGAGCGTTGGGCGCAATTCCAAACGTACCCTGTTCTTAACGGTGTACGGCAGATCACCATCGACCTCCATCGCCACGTGCCATCTTACCTGCAAATTAGCGGGTGCCGCGCGGTTGTCATATACGACGGCCAACCCAAGACCTGTTCCGGGTGCGGCAAAGAAGGCCACCTCAGATCTGAGTGTCTTCAGCGACGAATCACCCAACTGCCAGCCGCTACCGTGGCACCTCCGGCACCGACGACGGTTTTACCGATCACCTACGCATCGGCGCTCTCTTCTCCTCCCACCGGCCGCCGCCCATCGGACCATACACCGGTGACCCTTCCAGCTGCTACGGATACCGCTGGGGCCGACGCGTCGCGCTCAAAGCCTGACGCTACTCCGGCGCCACTACCAACAGCGACGACTTCCGACACCCCCCCGCCTGAACATATGGACGCCCCTTCATTGGACGTTCCCGCGACGGCCTTCCTCTCAGAGCGACGCGACTCCCTCCCGTCTTCCGACACGGAGGGACGAACCCGCAAACAACGTTCACCTAAGAGGCGCAAGAGGAGGCGCCGTACGGTCTCGGAACGAGTCGGATCACCACCCCCCGATGCTCCAGAGGCCGTCCGACACGACGAGGCATCGGAGAACCTGCACGACGATACGAATGACGACAACATGACGCCGACTGTGGATACGTCGATGCCTACTCTACTGGCTCGCTCAGGTGCTCCTGAACCAATGGACTCCACAGATGCGACTGCCGCCGAGACGTCCTTTGCCCCTACGACCGAAGTGGAACGTACGACCATCACAACGACAACGCCTTCGATGGTGTGGAGTGAGGACGTCGATGTTGACCCGGACCACACGCTGGGGACAGAGTTACCCCAGACGGAAGCATCGTTACGCCGCTGATAATCCCGTCGGGTGGCGTACGGCACGACTCACCGTTGCCTCGTCCCTCTTCATCCTCCGCCGGTGGAGTTCCCCTCCACGGCTCCAAACCTACCGAATAGCGACGATCAACACTAACACCATTAGCTCACCCGTGAAACTTCAACTACTGCGAGAGATGATATGGGCGTCGGACGTCGATATCGCACTACTACAGGAAGTACACCTGGCCACACTTCCAGACGTCGCGGGATATAACACTTATCCTTCTCCTGGTGATCACCTGGGACGCGGCGTAGCCATCTACGCCAGAGAAGGTATTCCAGTGGCCGATATCACATACCTTCCATCTGCCAGAGGCATGGCCGTCACCGTCATGGGGACGCGTATCGTCAACATTTACGCTCCGTCAGGCTCCACCTGCAGACGCGACAGGGCACTCTTCTATTCAGAAGACATCGCTCCTTTGTTTCTTGGACGCTGCGACCATTACTTGCTTGGGGGTGATTTTAATTGTGTCTTGCACCCTAAAGATCAAGTGCCCCACTACAACACCTGTCAAGAACTGCGTCTTGTCGTCCGAGATCTGTTTCTCCGCGACACTTGGGAAGTTCGGCACGGCGACGCGCCTGGACATACTTACCAGGCGAGTCACTCCGCGAGCCGCATTGATAGAATTTACGTCTCTCGGGAACTCACACCTGCAGTCCAAGGTGCAGAACTTTGGCCCCTGGCCTTTTCGGACCACTGTGCCTACATCTGCAACATTCTCTTCCCCAAG
Organism: Schistocerca serialis cubense; assembly: GCF_023864345.2. Lineage (NCBI taxonomy): Eukaryota > Metazoa > Arthropoda > Insecta > Orthoptera > Acrididae > Schistocerca > Schistocerca serialis. Next base: position 928,915,542 of record NC_064640.1, on the reverse strand, counting down.
CAAGTGGTCTGGCGTAGTCGTGCACCCTGGAAGCTAAACACCTCCCATCTTCATGATCCCGAATGTCTTCAACGTGTTACCGAGACGTGGGCCACCTGTGAACGTCGCTTACCTAAATACTGCACGACCTTGACCTGGTGGCTGGAATGTGCCAAACCTGCCATTCGACGTACTTTGATTCAGTATGGAAAGGAAGTTGCTATGTGGCGCCGGCACACTACCGACTATTTCTACGCCGTTCTCCGCAACCTGGACGCCCAACCGCCCACCCCCGACACCCAGAGGGAACGCAGCAGGATTAAGGCGCAAATTGTAACTTTGACACGCCGTAGACTGCAGGGGGCTATGGTGCGAACCCGACGTCAAGATTCGGCGGAACAAGAACATCCGACCATGCATCATATCGCCTCCGATAGGAAACATCGACGACGACAACTCATCACCGAGATCACCACCTGTCGCGGCCAGCACATCACTTGCCAGGCCGAAATCGTCAGTGCCTTTGTCGACCACTACCGCACAACGTACCAGGAGGAGACTACCAACAACCACGCTGAGGAGTCTGTGTTACCACACGTAACTCGCACCCTCACCAGCGACGAAGCGGACGAGCTGATGGAGCCCATTACGCGTGACGAAACCCACGATGCAATCAAAAAAGGTGCTCTGAATAAGTCACCTGGTGTCGACGGATTGCCGATAGAATTTTATCGCGCTTTCTTTACACTAATGGCGTCACGGTGGACAACGATGTTTAATGAACTGCTGACGATGGGGAACGCCGTACCGCCGTCCTTCGTCACGGGAATTATTATACCCATCCACAAACCGACACCAGGTGTGACGACAGCACATTACCGTCCCCTGACTCTGCTTAACGCAGACTGTAAAATTTTTACACGCCTACTGGCAACGCGATGCCGCAAGATCCTGCCTAGCATTCTATCCCCGGAACAGACAACTCCGGGCGGCTCAGTTAATATACAAACGGCCACAGGAGAATGTCGCGATTTAATTGCACTGGCAGCGGCGTGCAGACTCCGCGCCGCAGTGGTTGCCATCGATTTTGACAGCGCATTCGACAAATTGCGGCATCTTTTTCTGTTCTCAGTGATGAACCGCATGGGTTTTCCACCAGCCTTTATCGACGTGATCCGGCGCCTGTACGGCACCGCCGAATCTCTGATTCAGGTTAACGGTCGTGTGGCGGGACCAGTGGCGATCCGGCGTTCCGTACGGCAAGGCTGCCCACTTTCGACCCTACTGTATGCCATAAGCCTGGAGCCACTCATCGGGAGTCTGACGAGCCACCTTTCTGGTCTCACTTTGCGACAGCACAGTTTTCGATGTCGTGCGTATGCGGACGACCTCCTCCTCTTGATCCGCTCACGGAGTGAAACACACACGGTACTTGATTTGATATCAACGTACGGCATTGCAGCGGGCAGTAACCTGAATGTGGCTAAATCCGCGGCGATGCCCATTGGACGCGGCCTCTCACACGAAGACCTAGCACCTCTCCCGTGTGTACAACAACTACGATATCTTGGTATCATTTTCACCTCCACCGTGCGCCGCTCCGCTGCCAATAATTTTTGGCGTGCACTCCAAACTATCCGCACGACGGTGCGACAAAATCTTCTCTGACGACTCGATTCTTTACAACGTGTCCAATACCTCAATCAACATGTGGCGGCCAGAATGGTCCACATCGCACAGGTCCTCCCGCTGCCATCAACAATTGGACGCAGCCTCCAGGCTGCCTTCGGATACTTCCTTACGGCCGGTACGCTCTTTAAGGTCCGCTGCGACACGCTCGCCCTTCCCCCGCGAGCAGGAGGCCTCGGCCTTGTCAATGTGCGACTCCGAGCGGCGTCCTTGTACATGTCCACCATGCACAAGCAGTGGCACGGGGGCACCTCCCTTACGCGCAGCTTGCTGGAAATTTTTGTGCCCGCGACCATAACACCACCAGTACCAGTCGGACACATCAAGCATCATTTGACGCACATTTCTGATTTCATCGTCGACTTCAGTTATGCTCACACACACTTACCGACCACGCGTTCTCCTCGACCTAAAGATTTTTACACCCCACTCCTTCGTTCCATATCCAGCAACAATATCGAACTCAGACATCCGTCCAAGCGGTGGCCCACGGTTTGGCGTCATATCCACCAGCCTTTTCTTCCCTCCAACGTCCGGGCAACATGGTACCAAGTCGCAAATGAAAAATTCGCCACAAACCATCGCCTTCACGCCATCGGACTACAGGACTCTCCACTTTGTTCCATTTGCCACCTCGTGGATGACGCTGTCCATCAACTGACTTGTACTGCCACCAGTGACGTCTGGAAACTTGCCCGACAGTTCGTTGCCTGTTACCTCCGCGTTCCGCCGGACTCGATTGACCCACGGACTTTTATCCATCCTGAGAATACTTATTTCCCCGCCTCCAAAAATCATGCGATTGTATGGGTCAAGGGATGGACGATCAACTACATGTATAATGGTGGCGACAAATCACGCCTTGATTTCTGGCAGTACTTACAAACCGCCCACAGTGAAGTCGAACAGCGACCGCGCTACCGCGCCTTCTTCGCCAATTACCTACATGCGATCTTTACTTCACCCCCGCTCAGTTGGATGGTGCCACACGCCGACAGCACTCCCGGCCCCCCTGCTGACATCTGAGACTCCCCGCGCTACTTTCTACATTGTAACCCACAGTGGAGTAGGCGCATGGACACGCGCCTCCTTTCTTTAATGCACTACCCCAGACAACACTGGTCTTTCCCTCACTCCACTGTATATTGCTTCACACCTCTTAGATTACATGAGAATTATTATTCTTTTTTTCCCTACACCTTGTTCATAAAAAAAAAAAAAATCCTCGCCTTGTACGAGTATATTGTCTTGTGTTATTTTCGCCGGTAGGATGGCATTTCTGTTGTATTTAAGTTTGTACCAATAAAGAGCTGTTTTTTCATTTACCCTTTTCCTGATTAAAAAAAAAAAAAGTGGTCAGCGTGACAGAATGTCAATCCTAAGGGCCCGGGTTCGATTCCCGGCTGGGTCGGAGATTTTCTCCGCTCAGGGACTCGATGTTGTGTTGACCTAATCATCATCATTTCATCCCCATCGACGCGAAAGTCGCCGAAGTGGCGTCAGATCGGAAGACTTGCACCCAGCGAACGGTCTACCCGACGGGAGGCCCTAGTCACACGACATTTACAGTGTTCGTTTAGTGATGTGTTGTGAGTGTGCACCTTCGACTTTGTCAATCATTATTTTCGAGAATGTAATAATCCTAGGTATCTTGGCAGTGACATCTAGAGTTGTAAAACCAGCGTAGACTACCATAACTTACCATAAGTTATCATAGAATACAGTACTTTTCCTAATGACTTTGGGCAATTAAGAGTGTACCCACGTTACATGTACGTTAGTGTGTTGCATAGCTATCATGCTTTACTTCATATCGATCACTTTATTTAAGAATGTGGTCAGTGACTTACTGGATTCCCCTAGAAACCGGAAGCAGCCAACCATCTGCAATCGGAGGATATACTACATACAGGGGTGCATAACCTACGGAACATTTGTGTAATACATTGTTGTCCTCATGTCCGCTACTAAAAAATGAACAGTATTTATAGAAAAATTTTAATTGTTAATGCTTAGTTCAAGTTTTATATATATATATATATATATATATATATATATATATATATATATACTTCAGTACTTCGTCGAGCTTAAATAAAACATATTCCTGTAATTCATTAACAACTTTCGCATTTATCAATAACAACAGGAAACTCTTGCCTTTGATTGTGCCGACGAACGATTTATTGAGAACATAACTCTATAGATTTTTTTTATGTTTCTACATGCCAACTTTACTTCCATCAAAAGTAATTGCTTTGGTTACATAAAAGCGCAGAAATTACGCAGTCAGCTAATTTTTATTTCTTGCAAAATGCAATTTATATTCCGTAAGGATATAAAATATACAATGGACTGACAGTGAATGATTTGCTGTTCTAATTATATGCAACAAAATCAAGAAAATAAACAAAAAAAGAGGAAACGTCGGCTCCCAGTACCTCTTTTGCACGTTCTTTTACGTTTCTTTCCCTGCCAGTGCTACCAGTACTACCGGTAATCCTACCATTTACTACGTCATTTACGTACTGTACCAGAACTACTGTACTGTAGAAGGAGGAGGCGATTAGTAAGTCCGTCGACAAGTAAGTCATTAGAGACGGAGCACAGGCTCAGATTACGGACGCGTGGAGAAGTAAGGCAGCCGTGCCCTTTCGAAGGAACCATCCTGCCATTTGTCTGAAGCGATTTAAAGAAATCACGGAAAACCTAAACCAGGATGGCCAGACGCGGATTTGAAACGTTGTCTTCCAGAATGTGGTCCAGTGAGCTAACCACTGCGCTAGCCAGCTCGATTACTGTACTGTGGGTCTGGAAGAGCGCAACTCTAACGACGTCAAGTACCAATAATGCAGGGACAAGACTTGGTATTAATTTGTCGGAGTTTGCTGATTTTTCAGTTCTGTATCCGCGTGTGTCTGTGGAATGCTGAGGGAGAATGGACAACACCGTAAATAGCGACAGAGAGATGTGATCTTTCGTCTGTGTTCTTGCAGATGGAACAAGAAGAAGTGTATTTATTGCTTTGATTCAAATGGTTCAAATGGCTCTGAGCACTATGGGACTTAACATCTGAGGTCATCAGTCCCCTAGAACTTAGAACTACTTAAACCTAACTAACCTAAGGACATCACACACATCCATGCCCGAGGCAGGATTCGAACCTGCGACCATAGCAGTCCCGCGGTTCCGGACTGCAGCGCCTAGAACCGCACGGCCACTGCGGCCGACTATTGCTTTGAAAATTGTTTAATGCAGGGCATAGGCGTATTTTGTTAGAATGTAAATGTGGTTACTTGGGGAAAAAGTGATCAAAAATCTTAAATGGCTATGGGAGGTGAAGCGTTTATGCCACAATTTTTAACTGGCTATGACGTCACACATCAGTAACGCAAGTACATGTTTCCTCATAGCAGTTGTTTATTTGCTGCAGTGTTGTAATTGCTCTGCTTCCTACTTAGAGTTAGTATTTGTGGAAAAATCGTCTAAAACTGTAAATAGCAATGGGAAGTTGAGTGCGTACAGAAAATGCTAAATACTTTGTTACTAATTGTGTTAATTAGGATATCAAACTTCAAGGTGGCCGTTTCCGACCATTCATTAAGGTAATAATGAGCACCATTTTTGTGTGGTGTGACACCGTATCATACATAATTAACTTGGAGGGGTGAATGAACTAACATTTTCCGCCATTTTGCAGAATATGCAAGGGATGACAGATTTGGAATGTAGCAAGAGCATATTTGTTTAAAATCGTCTTGTGGTATGGGTTTAACATTTAAATTCCCAGGAAGAGTGTATTCTTTATTAATAATGCATTTCAAAACTTGTTTTATGCGGGATATCGGCGTAATTTGTTGCAATATCATACTTTGCTATTTGTTTAACAATTAAAGTCCCTGCAAGAGCGTATTTGTTGTTAAACATTGCATCTCTGAATTTTTGTATGTCGGGGTACTGACGTAGTATGTTTTATGATGCATTCCGATAACTCGTTAACATTATATTTCCATACATATTGGGATGGAGATGTGGGTATTTGGAAAATCGGTAAAGTTGCAACAAATTACCTAATATTTGTAAACAGCTATCAGTTGTGAGAGGAAGGGGTTAATTGTACTTACATGTCCTTCAAATGAGGAGCACAGAACTAGAATGATGACGTTCACACAATAGCTGCAGTAAAAAAAAAAAAAAAAAATGGAGCGGGGAGGGGGAGCTTGGTTCCTGTTATTTCGGGGGAAACCGGCTCATCTCACCGGCATTTATGCAATGACGGTTGCTCAACTCCGTGGGACACTGAAGATACGGAAGCGTATAATTACCCATACAACGCCAAGTAAGAGAGTACGAGCCAGTACCAGACGGTGGAGTACATCATCGCGATATATATCACATCACTCTTCACATCCGACCATGTCTTCTGCGTGCTTCACTTTTCTTGTCTGGCAGTGAAATAGAATGCTTTGGAAAACAATTCTGGTCTGATCAGGATTGATTTATTTTAAAAGCTCCACATCTATATCTGTATCTACATACATTCTCTTTAAGCCACCATACGGTGCATGTCGGAGGGTGCCTTGTACCACTACTAGTCATTTCCTTCCCTTCTCGACTGGCAAATGGAGGGACGGAAAAACGACTGTCTATATGCCTCTGTACGTGCCATAATTTTTCTTATCTTGTCTTCGCCGTTTTTATGCGAGAAATACGTTAGTGGCTGTAGAACCGTTTCGTGGTTACTCTCAAACACTGGTTCTCTGCACTTTCTCAATAGTATTTCAAGAAAAGAACTGCATTTTCCTCTCAGTGATTCCCACTGGAATCCAAGCAGAATTTACGAAATATTCACGTGTTGACCGAACCTACTAGTAACAAATCAAGCACCACGCCTCTGAATTGCTTCGATGTCTTCCTGTAATCAGATCTGTTACAGATCTTAAACACAAGGAAATTTCTCAGGAATGGGTAGCAGAAATATTCTGCACAAGTTCTCCTTTATGGATGAGCTACACTTTTCTAGAATCCTCACATTTTTCTGGAATTACCTGAAATAACCTACCCTATAACCCAATTCACGAGCTCGATACATTTCACTTAGATTTGCAGTATTATACCAAGATAATTAATCGACGTAATTATGTCAAGCAGAGTACCATTAAAACTGTACTGAAACGCTACAGGTGTGTTTGTCCTACTCATCTGCATCAAATTACATTTTTCTTCATTTAGAGTAAGCTGCCATCCATCACACCAAATAAAAATGGTGTCGAAGTCATCTTGTGTCATGTTACAGTCGCGTAATGAATGCACTTTCTCGTAAACTAGAGCGTAATTCGCCATATCATGTATACAGGGTGAGTTAGGAGGAAAGATACATGCTTTGAGGGATGATAGTGTTAGTGATTCTGAACAAAAAACTTCATATGGGCGTATGCTCTATTCCGAATGGTTTCCGAGATAGAACACGTTTAGTATCAGTTCTGTACGTTTTACTTGAACAATTCGAAAATCGCAGCCTCCCTCGAAAACGTGTCGCAGTACAAAACAATTGTTCAAATGGCACTGAGCACTATGGGACTTAACTGCTGAGGTCATCAGTGCCCTAGAACTTAGAACTACTCAACCTAATTAACCTAAGGACATCACACACATCCATGCCCGAGGCAGGATTCGAACCTGCGACCGTGGCGGTCGCGCGGTTCCAGACTGAAGCGCCTAGAACCGCTCTGCCACACCGGCCGGCGTGTCGCAGTACAAAATTAAACTATAACAAATTTCCTACGAAAAAGGTCCTATTCATTTTTTTCTCTAGAACTAATGGTTTGTGCGAGGAGAGCGCGAGAATGTTGATAAACTCGCTCGACGAGCATGCGCTAGAGCTTACGTAGCTTTTGTAGTCCAGTTTGAGGTACTTTCCCGACTTGATAGATACAAATGTCCCGTATAAAACTGTTCGTCTCAACTTGATACCTCAATATGCTGACTCAAATTGGCCTACAAAACCTACGTAAGATACAGAGCATGCTCGTCGAGCGAGTTTTTCTAAATTCTCTCGCTCTCTTCGCACAAACCATTAGTCCTAGAGAAAAAAATGAATAGAACTTTTTTTGTAGGAAATTTAATATAGTTTGATTTTGTAGTGCGACACGTTTTCGCTGGAGGGTGTGGTTTTCGAGTTATTCAAGGAAAACGTACAAAAGTGGTATTAAATGTGTTCTATCTCCGAAACCATTCGGAATAGGGCATACGTCCATATGAAGTTTTTATTTCAGAATCACTAATACCATCATCCCTAAAAGCATGCACCTTCCCTCCTGACTCACCCTGTATATACAGAGAACAAGAGGGGTGCTAACACACATCCCTGGGCACTCCAGGCAAATCTCTTGTCATCCTAGTCAACTTCCCTGCTTGTCAGAAAAATTCAAATCTTAAAAAAAGAGAGCTTGAACCCTTTCAAAAGTCTTGTCCCTGGCTGAAAGCCGAGTTTGTAGGGCACGTATCAAGGCTCTTTTACATGTTGTACCTCTCCTCAGTATGAAGGAGGAACTGTTGATAACCAGGTTGTGTTGTGGTCTTCAGTCCGAAACTAGTCTGATGCTGCTCTCAATGATACTCTATCCTGTGCAAGCCTCTTCATTTCCGATTAACTACTGCAGCCTACAGCCTACAGAATCTGCTTACAGTATTCGTCTCTTGGTCTCGCTCTATGACTTGCCATCTCCCCAACACACACATGCACACACACACACATACACACACACACACACACACACACACACACACACACACACACACACACATACACACACTCACACACACACACACTACCCTCCAGTACTAAACTGCTGATCCCATGAAGCTGTGCCACATATTTTTCGGCTCCCAATTTGTATTCAGTACCTCCTGATTAGTTACGCGATCTACCCATCTAATCATCAGCATTCTTTTGTAGTATCACATTTCATAAGTCTCTATTCTCTTCTTGTCAAAATTGTTTATCATCCGTGATGCACTTTCCCACATGGCTACACTATAGACAAATAATTTCAGAAATGACTTCCTAACACTTGAATCTATATTCGATATTAATAAATTTCTATTCTTCAAAAACGCTTTTCTTGCCATTGCCAGTCTACAGTTTTTATCCTCTCTACTTCCGCCATCATCAGTTATTATAGGGCACAAAATAACAGGACGCATCTATTACTTTTAGTGTTTCGTTACATACTCTACACAGAGATGACAAAAGGCATGGGATCTCAATAAGCACATGTGGTTGCATTGCGTACACAAGATATGATAGGTCAGTACATCGGCAGAACTGTCATTTGTACTCAGTGATTCATGTGAAAAGGTTTCCGACGCGATCACGGTCGCACGATAGGAATCAGTAGACCTTGAACATGGAACGGTAGTTGGAGATAGACGCATGGTGAATTCCATTTCGGAAATCGGTAGAGAATTCAATATTCCGAGGTCCATACGCACAAGGGCTTCCCGTTAAAACCAAATGTCAGGCATTAATGCTCACCACGGAGAGCGCAGTGGCCGATGGTCTTCACTTAACGACCGAGAACAGCAGCGTTTGCATAGAGTTGTCAATGATAACAGACGAGCAACACTGAGTGACGTAACCATAGAAATCAATGTGGGACGTACGATGAACGTATCCGTTAAGACAGCGTGGCGAACTTTTTTTTTTTTTTTTTTTAAAATCTTTATTGATAACTATAATAATAATTATACAAATTTAACCCACTACCTAAAACTCATTAGTGGGTCCTAAATAATATACATTTATGTTAATTGTGCGGCTTTTTCTTAATTTAATAGTGAGCTACAGTTACATTAACAACAATGGGCATTTAATTTCTATATCTACTCTTTATTCTAGTTCCTATAACTAATTTAATTTATGTATTTCCTGCAGCGTCACATGTGTGCCAGTAAAAATATAAACCTACTTAATATGCCTTGTTCTTCGAGCTAAACCCGAAGAACATGCCCCTGGCACTGGGCAGGCCACGACGTTATTAATCGCTGCAGTACCTAATCTAATTTCCTATAACTAATTCCTACAAACTAACTTATCCTACGTCATATTCGGTGTGTCATAGTCGGTGGTTGGTCACTGCTCCCCCTAGTCCTGTACATGGCGGATTCCAACTCGGGTGGAGTTGGCCAGTCCACGCACAGGCGGTATGGGACCAGGGCTCTAGGTCACAATCGGTAATAATTATTTCCTTGCTCTTACTGTATCTCTCTTAGATATTCGGTTAAGACTTTCCGAGATACCTCGTTTGCCAAGGTGTTTAGTGTCTGAAAGGTTTCCTCACGTCTAAGCAGTTGATACGTGTCATGGGTAGGAAGTCTGTCTCGTAGTGTATTTGCAACATCATTGAAGAGAGGGCATTCGTAAACAACATGTTCGGGTGTTCCCTCCGGATCGCCACAGTCGCACGCTGGTGTCGCCCTTTTCCCAAATCGACATAAGTATGTCGGGTAGGGGCCATGGCCAGTGAGGAAGTGAATCAGACCTCGTGTAGGCTCGAAATACCTCATACCCAGACGTTCCCTGACATCTGGTAGGAACTGGAAGGTTCGTCGTCCAGCCTCTTCTGCAGCCCAGGTCTCCTGCCAAAGTTCTTCCCCTCTTATCCTTATATCTCTTTTGTCGCCCAATCTGATACCCATAATATCTACAATCTTTTCATAATTCTCCCTTTTGGCCCAGTACCAGGCCGCTTGTTCCCTTATTTTGATGTCCAGGGGGCAGAGCGCCATTATGACTAACAGGGCCCCCCCTGGAGATGTTCTGTAGGCACCCACAGCTCTTAGTAGCATGCTCCTCTGGACCCTTCTCACCGCCATGGCGGGCACCACCCTCGTGAGCCTGTGTGCCCAGACTCCCGAGCCGTAACCCACGACTGAAGTTAAGATGCTGTTGTGGTATAGTCTAATTAAGTGTGACGGAAGGTGGAATCTTTTATGACCTATTGAGATGAGATTGTTCAGTATCTGAAGGGCTCTCTGGGTGACGGTATCAATGTGCTTGCCGAAACTCCACCTCTCATCAATGATGACTCCTAAGTAGCGTGTCTCACGTCGTCTAAGAACTGGTGAACCGTCTATTCTGACTGTCGGATTTCTAATGAGATGTCCTTTTAGCAGGAGGTAAGTAGATTTGCTGGGCGATATCGTCATTTTTGTCGCGTGGCACCACTGTTGGAGTTTGTCTAGTGCTGTCTCTATCTTTGGTTCTATGTCTTCGCGGCTGCGGCCGCCAACCAACAGGAGGAGGTCATCCGCATAGGCTATCACCTCTAGCACCTCTTCACTCTGTTGTAAGCTATCTAGCAAAGGCTCCATATGGATGTCCCAGAAGAGGGGTCCTAAGACGGAGCCTTGGGGACATCCTTTGGTGATTGTCTTGCTAACTCTTTCGCTAGAGGATGATAGCCAGACCTCCCGATCCTCGCAATAGCTCCTCAGGCAACCATATAGCGGCCCTGGACACTCTTTCTCCCGCAAGCAGGAGAAGAGCGAAGGCCACCACAGGTTGTCGAAGGCGCCACTGATGTCAACCATGATGCCGACCACGTATTTGTGCGGGGTCGAGCCACAGACCTCGGCCGCCAGGGCGATTGCATCAGATGCCGACCGCCCCGGCCTGAACCCGAACTGCCTGTCACTCATCCCGCACAACACCCGGTGTGCTGTCAGTCTGTCAGCCAGCAATTTTTCCAATAATTTGCCAAATATATCCAGCAGGCAAATCGGCCTGTAGGATTTCGTTTCTGCGGGATCCTTGTCTGGTCCTTTCTTTATGATGACTACATGTGCCTTTTTCCATATTTTAGGGAACTTACGCTGTCTGAGGCATTCATTGTACAGATGTGTTAGTGGTGCAGTCAGCTGGGGCGCCAGAAACTGCACCACGTCCGCCACAATGCCGTCTGGCCCAGGTGCTTTTCCTCTTTGCAGAGATCTTATGTGCGTTGCTACCTCCTCTTCTGAGAAGGGGTAGACCGCCGTCTCATTGGTGTATATTTCGCGGTCTTCATCTCTGAGTTGCTGTTGCCTCTCTGTTTCCCCATCCGCATTGTCGTCAGGCAGCAGGGAGTGGAGGAGGACCCCCGCAGTCTCCTGCCAGGACTCCGTCATCCTATCCCCGTACCTGACTGTGGATAATTCCAGAGGAGAGCGGATTTTTTCCCTAACTAGCTTATACGGGAGTCCCCATGGGTCCGTGACTAGTTGGTTGATCACGAAGTTTTCCCAGCTTCTCATTCTGACTTCCCGTAGTTCCTTTTGGAACTTTCGCTTTTCCTCCCTGTACAGCAGCTGCCACCTTCGTCGCTCCCGCCAGACGACACTGCGCTGATAGTACCTCCTCAGCCTTCTGACAGACTGACGCAGTTCACTTAGTTCGGCAGACCATGGTGACGGTGAGGCCGCCATGGCCCTCCTCCTGGTAGGTACGGCTGCCCTCACCGCTCTTCTCACTGCGTTCACCAGTTCCCCCGCCCTCTGATCCACGTCCATATCTAAGTGCATGTCATCTTCCGGTAATGGAGCGTGGCGAACTTCGGCGTTAATGGGCTATGACAGCAGACGACCGGCGCGAGTTCCTCCGCTAACAGCACATTGCCTGCAGCGCCTCTCCTGAACTCGCGACCATATCGGTTGGCCTTAGACGACTGGAAAACCGTGGCCTGGAAAAGAGTCCCGATTTCAGCTGGTAAGAGTTGATGGTAGGGTTCGAGTGTGGCGCAGATTCCACGAAGCCATGGACCCAGGTTGTCAACAAGGCCCCTTAATGGTTCAAATGGCTCTAAGCACTATAGGACCTAACATCTGAGGTCATCAGTCCCCTAGACTTAAAACTACTTACAGCTAACTAACCTAAAGACATCACACACATCCATGCCCGAGGCAGGATTCGAACCTGCATCCGTAGCGATCGTGCGGTTCCGGACTGAAGCGCCTAGAACCGCTCTGCCACAACGGCCGGTGCAATACAACTTTAGCGAAAATTTTTAAAGATACTCATCAAATACATTCAGTATACGACTTGACGCCATCTCGCAATGAATGTAGCCACACAAATATTGTATCCATTGTATACTATATGATCAAAAATATCCGGACACCCCAAAAAGATACGTTTTTTATATTAGGTGCATTATGCTGCCACCTTCTGCCAGGTTCTCCATATCAGTGACCTCAGTAATCATTAGACATCGTGAGAGAGCAGAATGGAACGCTCCGCGGATCTCACGGACTTCGAACGTGGTCAGGTGATTGGGTGTGACTTGTGTCATACGTCTGTACGCGAGGCTTCCACACTCTTAACCATCCCTAGGTCTACTGATTCCGATGTGATAGTTAAGTGGAAACGTGAAGGAACACGTACAGGACAAAAGCGTACAGGCCGACCTCATCTGTTGACTGATAGAGACTGCCTACGGTTGAAGAGGGTCGTAATGTGTAATAGGCAGACATCTATCCAGACCATCACGCAGGAATTCCGAACTCCATCAGGATCCACTGCAAGTACTATGATAGTTATGCGGGAGGTGAGAAAACTTGGATTTCATGGTCGAGCGGCTGCTCATAAACCACGCATCACTCTGATAAATGCCAAGCGACGCCTCACATGGTGTAAGGAGCGTAAACATTGGACGATTGCAAAGTGCGAAAACGTTGTATAGAGTGACGAATCACGGTACACAATATGGCGGGCGATCCGATGGGAGGGTGTGGGTATGGCGAATGCCCGGTGTAAGTCGTCCGCCGGCGTGTGTAGTGCCAACAGTCAAATTCGGAGACGGTGGTGTTTTTCAAGGAGGGTGCTAGCACCCCTTGTTGTTTTGCGTGACACTATCACAGCACAGGCCTACATTGATGTTTTAAGTACTTTCTTGCTTCCCACTGTTGAAGAGCAATTCGGGTATGGCGATTTCATCTTTCAACACGATCGAGTACCTGTTCATAATTCACGGCTTGTGGCGGAGTGGTTACACGACAATAACATCTCTGTAATGGACTGGCCTGCACAGAGTCCTGACGTGAAAACCTGTAGAACACCTATGGGATGTTTTGGAACGCCGACTTCCTGCCAGGCCTCACCGACCGATATCAGTACCTCTTCTCAGTGCAGCACTCCGTGAAGATTGGGCAGCCATTCCCCAAGAAACCTTCCAGCACCTGACTGAACGTACGCCTGCGAGAGTGGAATCTGTCATCAAGGTTAAGAATGGGCCAACACCATATTGAATTCCAGCATTACCAATGGAGAGCAACACAAACTTGTAAGTCATTTTCAGCCAGGTGTCCGGATACTTTTGATCACGTAGTATATATCACGAAATGTAATTGGTAGGCACATAGGATCAAGAGATGTGGTATGCAGAGATCACAAATATTTATCGTCATTGTTCATTCCAAAAATTGTGCATCAGAAGAAGTCATGTGTTCCCTCACCCGTATTGGAAAACCCACCTGCGAGATTTTAAAATACGGCCTTCCGTGATGCACAACGTCTGTGCTGTCGTCTCTTCCACAGAAGATTTAGAACATTTCAATTTCCATATCGCGGTGGATTAATAAAAATTAGGACGAACTGCATGGCTGTTTTCTGCGTATTCATATCGCTTCTGTCAATTTAATTCGGGGAAGAATCGCTCGGACAAAAGTAATGTATGCGGCAGTCGCCTCTGGGATGACTACGATTAGATTTATGTGGTAGTTCCATCTTAAGATGGTCTGATTTCTTTTATTTAATCGTGATGATCATTTCTCCCTATGTAGGTGGGTGCCAATAGAGTGTTTTTGCATTCGGAGGAGAAAACTGTTGATTGAAATGTCATGAGAAGATCCCGTCGCAACGAAAAACGCCTTTGTTTTAATGATTGCCACTCCAATTCCCGTATCATGTCTGTGACAGTATCTCCCCTATTTCGCGATGATACAAAACGAGCTGCCCTTCTTTGTAGTTTTTCGATGTCATCCGTCAGTCCGATATGATGTGGATCCCACACGGCAAAGCAATACTCCAGGATAGGGAGGACAAGCGTGATGTAAGCAGTCTCTTTGGAAGACTTGTTGCACCTTCTAAGTGTTCTGCCAATGAATCGCAGTCTTTGGTTGGCTCTACCCACAACATTATCTATGTGATCGTTCCAGTTTAGGGTACTTGTAATTGTAATCCCTAAATATTTAGTTGAACTTACAGCCGTCAGATTTGTGTGACTTATCTCGTAATCGAAATTTAGCGGATTTCTTTTAGTACTCATGTGAATAACTTCACTCTTTTCTTTATTCAGGGTCAATTGCCATTTTTCCCACCATACAGATATCTTATGTAAATAATTTTGCAATTCGTTTTGGTCATTTGATGACTTTACAAGACGGTAAATGACAGCATCATTTGCAAACAATCTAAGATGGTTACTGAGATTGTCTCCTATGTCGTTAATATAGATCAGAAACAATAGAGGGCCTATAACACTTCCTTGGGGAATGCCGGATATTATTTCTGTTTTACTCAATGACTTTCCGTCTATTACTAAGAACTTTGACCTTTCTGTAAGGAAATCACGAATCCAGTCGTACACCTGAGGTGATATTCCATAGGCACGCAGTTTGGTTAGAAGACACTTGTGAGGAACAGTGTCGAAAGCCTTCTGAAAATCTAAGAATATGGAATCAATTTGACATCCCCTGTCGATAGCACTCATTACTTCATTAGTATAAAGAGCTAGTTGTTTTTCACAAGAACGATATTTTCTGAGTACGTGCTGACTAAGTGTCAATAAATCGTTTTCTTCGTGGCACTTCATAATGTTCGAATACAGTGCATGTTCCAAAACCCTACTGCAAATCGACCTTAGTGATAAGTTCCTGTAATTCAACGGATTACTCATACTGCCCTTTTTGGGAACTGGTGTGAATTTAGCAATTTTCCAGTCGTTATGTACGGATCTTTCTGCTAGCGAGCGGTTGTATATGATTGTTAAATTGTATCAGCATACTTTGAAAGGAACATGACTGGTATACAATCTGGACCGGAAGCCTTGCTTTCTTTAAGTGATTTAAGCTGCTTTGCGACACCGAGGATATCTATTTCTATGTTTCTTATCTTGACTGAAATTCAGGAATATTAACTTCGTCTTCTTTGGTGAAGGAGTGTCGGAAAATCGTGTTTAATAACTCTGCTTTAGTGGCATTGTCATCGGTGACTTCACCGTTGTTATCGCGCAGTGAAGGTATTGATTGCGTCTTGCCACTGATGTGCTTTATCTATGACCAGAATCTCTTTGGGTTTTCTGCCAGATTTCGAGACAGAGTTTCTTTGTGGAAGTTAGTGAAAGCATCTTGCATTGAAGCACGCTCTATATTTCAAACTTCTGCAAAGCTTTGCCAGTCTTGGGGATTTTGCGTTCTTTTAAATTTGGCATGCTTTTTTCGCTACTTCTGCAACAGCGATCTGGTCCGTTTTGTGTACCATGGGGGATCAGTACCATCACTCATTAATTTACGTGATATGTATCTCTCAATTTCTGTCAACATTGTCTCTTTGAAATCGTTCCACAACTTTTCTCTGCTTACATGATCAGATCGGAAGGAGTGCAGCCAGTCTCTTAAAAAGGCGTTAAGAGCATTATTATCAGCTTTTTACAATAGATATACTTTGCGTTTCTTTTTGATGGTTGTAGGAGTTACGGTATTCAGCCTAGCAGCTACTGCCTTATGGTCACTAATCCCTGTATTCGTCACAATACTCACTATTTTTCCAGGATTATTTGTTGCTAAGAGGTAAAGTATGCTTTCGCAACCATTTACGCTTCGAGTGGGCTCATGAATTAATCGTTCAAAACAATTTTTTGAGAAAGCATTGAGTACAATTTCGGATGACGTTTTATGCCTGCCGCCGGCTTCAAACGTATAATTTTTCCAGCGTATCGAGGGTGGAGTAAAGTCAGCACCGACTATAATTGTATGAGTGGGGTACCTATTTGAAATGAGACTCAAGTTTTTTTTTTTTTTTTGAACTGTGTCGGTAAAACGATCCAATTAATAATTTAGTTAGATTGTCAAGTATAGCCTCTACACATACTATTTCGCAGGAACTATCCACTTCAAGATCACTACAAGGCAAACTACTTCTGACAGCAATAGATACTCCACCACCAATTGTATTTAATCTATCCTTTATGAACCCTCTTAGGTCGTCAGAAAAATTTCTGCTCAGGTTATTTCCGGTTTTAGCCATCTTTCTGTACCTATAACTATTTGAGCTTCAGTGCTTTCAAGTAGGTCATGGAGTTCTGGTTCTTTCCCAGCACAGCTACTACAATTTACAACTACAATACCGAGCGTTTCTACAACTAACTTACTGTGTTTTACCTGCCCCTTTTAGTCGGACGCCCTTTCTGTAGTTCCTTGAGGCAGTCTGACATAAAAAATCGCCCAGTTTTCTTTATGTTGAAGATCTTATGCCTAATCTTTACTGGCAGCAAAGATCTTTCTGCATTTCGTAACATTTTTGTGATGAGATTACTTTCCTGCAAGAAACTGCGTCATCAGAAAACAGGCTCAGAGAAAATTCGAAGATACGCTTTTCTGGCCGTTGGCATCAGAATGAGCATATACAAAGTCATTTTTCCCTCGTTCTGTTTGGGAGTGGAAGAGGGAGAAGAAATGCTAGTTGTGGTACAAGGTACCCTCCGCCACGCATCTTATGGTGGATTGCGGAGTATGTATGTAGATGTAGATGAAGGTCCATACATGATACCTGCAGCCTCTTTGATAAAGCTGTGACTTCTAAACGTACATTGGCGAAATAAAAGCGCTATCTAAAAGACAGTGCACAGATTGTATTATTAAATTTTCATAAATTTTAATGTATTTGTGGGAGAGACTGCTCCAGCTTAAAATCGAATACAGCTTCTTCAAAATATCGTGAGTGCAGTACTGAAATATAATAGTACCGTTTAATCGACATTTTAGTTTTCTTCAAAAATTATGAATTCCTGGTGGGTTCACAAAATCCTGAAAATATGCTTAAAGTAAACAGCAGTATCTGCCGGAACAGGTGCCTGTATGCTTTACGGCGATTACTTCATAATACTCACGCAATCTAATGTTATAGGACTACTTTTCTCCGGATAGGTACCGCAGTCGTACAACGTTTCTGAAATTTACATCTACACACGTACTCCTGAAGCCACCAAACATAGCATGACGGAGGGTACCTTGTACCATAATGTCTCCGTCATCGAGTGAGTGAAAAAACTAGTTTTATCATCCACTTACTGATAAACGGTTACCGTGTTACATAAAACAGAGGAGTCGTAAGCGGTGCTCGTGAAATCGAAACATTTTCAGAGTCGTGAAAGACGAATAAAAGGAAGAAATACTGATGCCGAAAGCGACTCATTTGCAGTAAGCGAAGAAATCCAATCGACGCGTACACGAACAAAAACTTGAAATAGCAGGCTCGTTCCACTAGGCGATACCACCACGACATCCGTATACGTTGTCTCATCATTGGCGGTTTGCGGGGCACGAGCGCGCGCTCCCATTGGTCGGGGAGGTGGAGTCTGGGAGCACTTTTTCTTCGTCTCTGGGCCGCCGTAAAAACCTGAATTCAACCGCGACAAGCTGGATATTGTAAGCGGTCTGGGAACCTGACCTCTTTGGCGGGGGCCGGGGCCCCTTACCGGGATGCTGCGGAGCAGCAGCGCGCCGCAACAATAGCGACAATGCCAAATTAACGTCTCGCTTAGCACGCACCAGCGCCCATTTAAAGTTTAAATGCGAAAAGAAAAGATGGCAGCAAATCGGGAGCATTTTCTTGCCAGACGTGCTAGCAGCTGCCAGTTCGGCGAGTAGAACGTGCCTTCAAGGAATACATCTGTCGCATTCCTGCGAACGACTACTCATAGGGAACGAGTCTCTGCTGCCGTTGGTTTATTTCACTAATACTTTACATACCATCAGATAGTATACACTATTAATTTATCGATTTATA
This sequence comes from Schistocerca serialis cubense, assembly GCF_023864345.2. Lineage (NCBI taxonomy): Eukaryota > Metazoa > Arthropoda > Insecta > Orthoptera > Acrididae > Schistocerca > Schistocerca serialis. The sequence continues at coordinate 928,896,830 of NC_064640.1, read as the reverse complement.
GTTGATTTTACAAAATTCAAAGATGTGAGTAGTGGTATACCAGTGTGCCTGAGACCGCACCGGTACGGTCCCCAAATAAATTCAGCTCGTTCACTATGTCACCACGAGAAGGTATTCTGAAATTTGAAATAGCTGTAGCGAAGCAGTTACTCACAACAAGAGTGACGCATATACAAGTATAACATTTCGTATCATCAACAGAGATATCGACTACAGCTAATAATTCTCGTTCCGCAACGGCTATTTTATCCATTCAGTAACTGATAAAGTTCAACAAAAATGAAAACTCATTTCATACCTCTGTCTTATAACATCTCGGAAACGCATTTGTGTAAAAACGTTTGAGCGTAGAAGTTATTTGTTCAGGAAGTTTCTATATTCGACTATATTGTTTATGTCCTGCACTGAGATAAGTATGGTGTGAATTAGTGAATGTAATCCCTCATTTCCTGCTTAATACCCGTACATATTATTTTGCCCTAGACATTACTAATAAGTTAGGCCATAAAAACGTTGGCAACTTAAAAAGCTCAATGGGTCTATTCAGATGTTATGCGCTAGCCTTCAACTGCGTCTAACTCTTCTGTACTATTTTATTGTATTATTTGAATTTTTGTCAAAAGTTAACAGTTTGTTGAGTGTGCAGCATCAACAACGTAAACACTACGATAATTTTGTGAACACAGGCAGAAAAGAGCATGACGACATTTCAGTCTTCCTGTAAGCTACACAGCCGACCGGAGTGGCCGTGCGGTTCTAGGCGCTACAGTCTGGAGCCGAGCGACCGCTACGTTCGAAGGTTCGAATCCTGCCTCGGGCATGGATGTGTGTGATGTCCTTAGGTTAGTTAGGTTTAATTAGTTCTAAGTTCTAGGCGACTGATGACCTCAGAGTTAAGTCGCATAGTGCTCAGAGCCATTTGAACCATTTTGTAAGCTATACAGAATTTTTTCCTTCATTTTTCACGTCTCCTATAGTTACTGTAGCGTTGTACCAGCAAAATTCGCACATCAAATCAATTTCACACAAGATGACACTTCTCCTGTTGTGGGCTCATTTATGTTGTAATTAGAAGTAGCTGTTAACGTTCTGAACACAGGATTACTGTTACGTATATTCAAAACATTTGTGTAATAATTAGATATTATGCCGCAAATAACAGAATGTTATGTTTATTCACTGGTTTAGTTCATAAACTGACAACACTTCTTTTCTGTATCTTAAGGTTTCTCAGCTTCAAAATGAGTTGCTTCCACTATATCCCAATATTATATTCAGTTAATGCTACAACAGAAACATCTTCTGCAAGACTGGATTTTGTTACCTAAACAGATGTCATGTGCAAGCCGCGTGAACAGGAAAAAAGGAGTATTTAGGGTACATATATCGCGTAGTACTGTTCCTCCTTCTGTTTCTTTGTTGCGGAGAAAATTCAGACTCATTCCAGTGTGTTAAAAATTATCAGATTATTTTGTTATTTGGCATTATAGTAGCAATATGTCTCAACAAATTGAATGGACTTTATAATTTAGAATGGTACATCTAATTTTTTAAACGTTACTTCATATCTTTCTTTTCTATAGGTGAAAGGCAAAATTGTGAAAAATTACCTATTCAATAAATGATACAGTTGGTAAGTGGTTCGCAACTGTTACTACAATTCATAACAATACGTACTTTTAACACATGCCAACTGTACAGCGATGAGAACCGTTCTCTGGTAGGTCGACACAATGAATCTTTTCCACATATCGTTGAATCCTTCACACAGGAGGTCAAAGATACACAAATAAGGGTCAAGGAATCTGATGATTTTCTGGTAAATATGCATTTCAGGAACGAATAATGAACCATGTAAATGCATTTTACTGGACCACAGACTGAAAGATATACAAGAAAGAAAAACTCTTCCATATTTAGCTCAGTCACAGTTGTCATAATATGCCTTAATCAGGCATATGCCTGGCAAGGCTGAAAGGGCTGGGAACGACCTGCCATAATTCAGTAGTAGTATTAGGAAGTCGTTACACACAGTATCATAACACATTTATACAAAGTGATATCCTTGTTGACTAAAAGAACTTAACGAAGACAAAATGAGAGTAAGGTGAAAAAAAAAAGAAATTGGATTGAGTTCTAAAGCAGATTTCTGCTTATCGATCTCCCGGATAATAGTTTGAAATTGTTTTACGTAATGTCAGTGAACGGATCAAATTCATGAGTACAATTGCTCAAAGAATACTTTGAGACCTTAACTTAGAATTACACACATAACACTGAAGTACAAAATCAAGCAGTGCGAAATTTTTTTGGTACGTAAGATCGTCATAGAGTTCCTCCTTGCAATCGCACGGACACCGAAATGACAGATATTAAGATTGGTGATAGCAGATTACAAAATCCAGAATAGCCGTTCAACGAAGAAATAAGGCTGTACGTAATGGTGTATCTAAGCCCATCTATAGAGATTCAATAATTTCCTTCGTTTCTAGCTGTATTTTAGAGTATGTCGTTGTAGAAGCGAAGGGTTACTAGCGATTGGATAAAGGCCAAGTCGTATAGGACGTTGCAACGCCAGTATGTTACAACGAAATGCAGGGATAACTGCAAGGTATCAACACTTCGTGAGGGACTGGAAACTGATCCCTGACACGAACAAATTTTAGGTACTGCATATTGCTAGGTGGAACTACATGTTACTGTCTGACTACACAATTAGCGATCTGTCACCGGGAGTAGTCAGAAACCTATACCTGCGTCCGGAACGATTTAAAGTATAACGTTTATTTAAGTACCTATAGGGAAGGTAGGAGACAGGAAGATTCACCGGAAGCATCGTAAGGAAGTGTATCTCGTTTACGAAAGAAGCAGCTTACAAAACACTAGTTTGACCGACTGCTGAGTATTTCTCTTAGCCCGGGACCCTTACAAAGGAGTTTTAGTAAAAGAGATAGTGAAGATCCAAGAGGCACCGTGTCTTTAGCCCATGGGTCCTGTTAGTAAGCGTGAGCGTGAAGAAGATCCACACCTATATGCAGCGCTACATAAAAAAAAAGGCGTTATACATCAGTGAGCGGTTTACTGTTGAAATTCCGATAGCGCGTGTTTCCAAAATAGTCAAGCAACAGTTTACTCCATCCCACATAGATCTTGCGAAAAGACCAGGATGTTAAATAACAGCTCATACAGCGAATACCTAAATTAAAATTTTTAAGTCCCATTCCTGCGAAAGTGCTACAAATTACCTAGCCGATGAACTGGAAAAGGGAAAACCCCTTTCTGCTATTTTACTGTCCACTTTATGTGGCATGCAAGACCCTAATGAGTGTTAGTGTTTGAGGGGTATGAATTGCTTGGAGAAAATACCTTCTACCAAATGAAAGTAATTAAGAAATAATTTTCTTTGGAAAGTTAACGTTGAAGCCTAAAATTTCCTCTCATTATTAATATCAGCTTCTCATCGTCCAGATACTTGCAACCTTCCAAGCTTTAGGGGACCATAACTGAAAAGAATGAGTGACGTCTGGTGCTACTTACGTTTCCCGTTTAAAGGAATTAGATCGTGCACGTGTAACGGGTTCTTCGATATGAGCATACAATAATTAGTTTATTTTTGTTTCCGTTTATTTCAGGTCTAAGCCATTAAATACAGCGCTCCTTGTGTCCATATGCGCTATCAAGCGGTCCACTCATCACCAGTAACTCTTTCTGAACACAATTTCACAGCCTGACTCTCGTAACCAGTTTGAACCATAATCCTGTCTTTAACTGAAGCGATGCTTTAACTCCAAATATTACTCTAGATTATACAGCTGCAGGGTATCCTTCAGTTTTTTTGATGAAGTATTCCAAAGTGAGCTCCATAGAAGAGCTTTGAAGAGTTAAACGACATATCAAACGAACCAAACAGTAACACTATTCCATTAACGTACCCGGGAATCTAGCTGGGTATGGTTGCTCTAGAGCAGTTTCGAATGCTGATGTCGACAGATTTTCTAATTGTAACCATACCATAAAAGAATATATGAAAAGGTTTTCAAATACCGCTACCTGTCACAAAATTTGTTGACTACTAAATTATTTATTTATCAACATGTATCGAGGTGTTAGCTCATGTCCAGGCTACATTGGCATTATAAAACATTAACGTAAGTATCTGAAGATATTAAATTTTCGTTTCATGACAAATTGTAATATCTGTATACACTTATAATAATATTTTTGTTATGCGACGATAGCCTGACGATGAAATGTCACTTAGAGACGAGTCACTTAAGATATTATTTTGTAGTCAACAAATTTTGTGACTGGTAGCGGTATTTGAAAATTTTTTCATATATTTGAAACAGAGAGGGTCGATTAATGGCCAATATGGCTGCAAATTAAAAAAAAAATTAAAAAATCTCCGAACTACGTTACTGAAGTTCTCGAATCGATTTCTGCATTATATATTTTCTAGCAACCTTTAAAATACTTAAAATGATCTAAATGAGTGAAAAGTCGTTTATCTTTTCATGCATCGATATCATGTGATGTGAAACAAAAAGAAGACGTGATTTTTAAGTCTGAGGGCTAATAAAGTTTCCTTACATTTTTTTCTGAACAAATAAAACATATAAATTTTTGATGGGGGAAGTTAGCATTAGTATCAGTAACGGTGGTGGTATTGCGTGGTTTTTTATTCAATATGGATTGCATAGGCATCTCACTGAGATTTTTATAATATTCTCCTTTCCCTGTTTGCGTATTATTATTTGTAAATATGGATGCGATCTCAGCAAGATACTATAGCAACGTGGAAAATACAAGGAATAAGTACCACCTGCATCTCTAAAATATAATGACATGTATAACTTCCATTAATGCTCATGTCCAAACAAGTAAATTCTTTGCTCTGAATAAACTAAGAAGTATATTGAGTGACGGTGGCCATATGGTAATAAAAAAATTTGACTGATGGTTTATTTATCAACACGTGTTGCACACGTATTGGATATTGCATATTACATGGCTTTAGGCATTCGACGCACCTGAAAGTTTATCGCAATTTATTGTGCCATAAAAAAGTAACCATGAAATAATCCTATAGACAACACTCAAAAACGAAGAAGTTCTAATGTCAGATTTTTGATACATTATTTAACTTAATGTGAGTTAGTACTGTACATGAAATGTGAATAAATAACATTAAATTAATGATACAACAATGTGAGCGATTCTAAAGAAGAGAAACGTTGCGAAGCGAATGTACTCACTAACATAGTCCAACAAGACTGAAAATCCTTTGGCTGCAGACGTATCCAATAACCTGCAAAAGAAATCAAGTTAGTCTCTGTTCACCCATGTATGAAAAACACTTGCTTCATTATTCGACAAAATGGTTAATGACAAAAATATTACATACGTTAGCTCAAGGAACATACGGAGTTACTGAAGTGGCAATGGGATAGAACTTACTTTAGTGGAATACAATTATTTTAAAGGTTTCGTATTATATTAGCCAGAATCCTTAAATTTTTTCGAAGCTGTAAAAGAAAATTCACACCTCACAGAAGGGGATGACATATTAATAAAAAAAAATTTCTGAAGAAATGACAAACATATCAAAACAAAACAGGAAAAATTGCTACTCTTTGGCAATTAAGTGGAATGGAAATTTATTGGAGTTCCACGGCAGCTAAACTGATGATCTCTGTATCAGAGAACAGTTACGGATGTTCACTAAAACGTCATAGTGGTTTCATTAAAATAAAGAAACGCATTTCCATAACATAGTTTACAGATATTTTCATTCTACGACGTTGTTCCGTACCTTTCATGTGTCTTAGCAACCAAAAAAATGTTTCAAATTTACGCATTGAGTTATTGGCTGTATAATTTTCGTTCTCTAGCTACGTAGGAAAGATGTCATTTGTCGTTTATGACAAAGTTTTCCTAAGTAGTAAAGTAAGGTAACAACTACAAGGTGTATTACCCTTTGCGTTTTGTGCATTTATTATCATTTATTGGTAGGTATCATTACACTGATGCAAATATGTATGTTAAATTACGTTCAATAATTCATCTCTTGTCTTGCAGTAGCTTATTTTGTTAGAAAATGCAAATTTCGAAGCACACCTTCATCCTCAGGTCTCCAGCTGACAATAAAAGAACCTACCAAAAGAAAGCTATGGAACTACGTATCTGTGGGAGGCTACTATGAATTCAGAACGAAAAAAATTTCAAAATTTAGAACATACAAGGAATTAATTTAAATCTTTCACATTCCTGTGAATATTAGTGTTCCCTTCCATGTGACATTGCAATATAGTTCCTTTCTGATACTGACTGTAATAGAGACTTACAGTTTTATATGCGCTATTATAAAAAATCAAAGAGCATTGAAAAATAATCAAAATATCCACGGGTGTACTGCCGGTCTACAGTGTCCAACGGGAACAATATTTCGGCGATCATAAATGTCGCCATCATCAGCTGCGGTACATCTCCTCCCCGTAAAGGTGTATGATGTGATTCTTGAGTTTCTCCCAGCGTATTTGATAATCAAAACATCCACAGGTGTACTGCCGGTCTACAGTGTCCAACGGGCACAATATTTCGGCGATCATACATGTCCCAATCATCAGCTGTGGTACATCTAATCCCCGTAAAGGTGTATGATGTGATTCTTGAGTTACTCCCGGCGTATTTGATAATCAAAATATCCACGGGTGTACTGTCGGTCTACAGTGTCCAACGGGCACAATATATCGGCGATCATACATGTCGCCATCATCAGCTGCGGTACGTCTCCTCCCCGTAAAGGTGTATGATGTGATTCTTGAGTTTCTCCCGGCGTATTTGATAATCAAAATATCCACGGGTGTACTGCCGGTCTACACTGTCCAACGGGCTCAATATTTCGGCGATCATACATGTCGCCATCATCAGCTGCGGTACATCTCCTCCCCCTAAAGGTGTATGATGTGATTCTTCAGTTTCTCCCAGCGTATTTGATAATCAATATATCCCCGGGTGTACTGCCGATATACAGTGTCCAACGGGCACAATATTTCGGAGATCATACATGTCGCCATCATTAGCTGCGGTACATCTCCTCCCCATAAAGGTGTATGAAGTGATTCTTGAGTTTCTCACGGCGTATTTGATAATCAAAATATCCACGGGTGTACTGGCGGTCTACAGTGTCCAACGGACACAATATTTCGGCGATCATACATGTCGCCATTATCAGCTGCTGTACATCTCCTCCCCGTAAGGGTGTATGATGTGATTCTTGAGTTTCTCCCAGCGTATTTGATAATCAAAATATCCATGGGTGTACTGTCGGTCTACAATGTCCAACGAGCACAATATTTCGACGATCATACATGTCGAAATCATCAGACGACATGATGATGGCGACATGTATGATCGCTGAAATATTGTGCCCATTGGACACTGTAGACCGACAGTACACCAGTGGATATTTTGATTATCAAATACGCCGGGAGAAACTCAAGAATCACATCATACACCTTCACGGGGAAGAGATGTACCGCAGCTGATGATGGCGAAATGTATGATCGCCGATATATTGTGCCCGTCGGACACTGTAGACCAGCAGTACACTCGTGGATACTTTGATTATCAAATACGCTGGGAGAAGCTCAAGAATCACATCATACACCTTTACGGGAAGGAGATGTACCGAAGCTGATGATGGCGACATGTATGATCGCCGAAATATTGTGCCCGTTGGACACTGTAGACCGGCAGTACACCCGTGGATATTTCGACTGTCAAATACGCCAGGAGAAACTCAAGAATGACATCATACACCTTTACGGGGAGGAGATGTACCGCAGCTGATGTTGGCGACATGTATGATCGCCGAAAGATTGTGCTCGTTGGACACTGTAGACCGACAGTACACCCGTGGATATTCTGATTATCAAATGCGCCGGGAGAAACTCAAGAATCACATCATACACCTGCACGCGGAGGAGATGTACCGCAGCTGATGATGGCGACATGTATGATCGCCGAAATATTGTGCCCGTTGGACAGTGTAGACCGGCAGTACACCCGTGGATATTTTGATTATCAAATACGCCCGGAGAAACTCAAGAATCACATCATACACCTTTAGGGGGAGGAGATGTACCGCAGCTGATGATGGTGACATGCATGATCGCCGAATTATTGTGCCCGTTACGCACTGTAAACCGGCAGTACACCCGTGGATATTCTGATTATCAAATATGCCGGGAGAAACTCAAGAATCACATCATACACCCTCACGCGGAGGAGATGTACCGCAGCTGATGATGGCGACATGTATGATAGCCGAAATATTGTGCCCGTTGGACACTGTAGACCGGCAGTACACCCGTGGATATTTTTATTATCAAATACGCTGGGAGAAACTAAAAAATTACATCATACACCTTTACGCGGAGGAGATGTACCGCAGCTGATGATGGCGACATGTATGTTCGCCGAAATATTGTGCATGTTGGACACTGTAGACTGGCAGTACACCCGTGGATATTTTGATTATCAAATACGCCGGGAGAAACTCAAGAATCACATCATACACCTTTATGGGGAGGAGATGTACCGCAGCTGATGATGGCGACATGTATGTTCGGAGAAATATTGTGCCCGTTGGACGCTGTAGACAGGCAGTACACCCGTGGATATTTTGATTATCAAATACGCCGGGAGAAACTCAAGAATCACATCATACACCTTTATGGGGAGGAGATGTACCGCAGCTGATGATGGCGATATGTATGTTCGCCGAAATATTGTGCATGTTGGACACTGTAGACTGGCAATACACCCGTGGATATTTTTATTATCAAATACGCCGGGAGAAACTCAAGAATCACATCTTACACCTTTATGGGGAGGAGATTCACCGCAGCTGATGATGGCAACATGTATGATCGCCGCAATATTGTGCCCGTTGGACACTGTAGACCGGCAATACACCCGTGGATATTTTGATTATCAAATACGCCGGGAGAAACTCAAGAAGCACATCATACACCTATACGGGGAGGAGATGTACAGCAGCTGATGTTGGTGACATGTATGATCGCCGAAATATTGTGCCCGTTGGACACTGTAGACCGACAGTACACAAGGTGGATATTCTGATTATCAAATACGCCGGGAGAAACTCAAGAATCACATCATACACCTGCACGCGGAGGAGATGTACCGCAGCTGATGATGGCGACATGTATGATCGCCGAAATATTGTGCCCGTTGGACACTGTAGACAGACAGTACACCCGTGGATATTTTTTTTATCAAATACGCTGGGAGAAACTCAAGAATCACATCATACACCTTTACGCGGAGGAGATGTACCGCAGCTGATGATGGCGACATGTATGATCGCCGAAATATTGTGCCCGTTGGACACTGTAGACCGTCAGTACACCCGTGGATATTTCGACTGTCAAATACGCCAGGAGAAACTCAAGAATCACATCATACACCTTTACGGGGAGGAGATGTACCGCAGCTGATGTTGGCGACATGTATGGTCGCCGAAAGATTGTGCTCGTTGGACACTGTAGACCGACAGTACACAAGGTGGATATTCTGATTATCAAATACGCCGGGAGAAACTCAAGAATCACATCATACACCTGCACGCGGAGGAGATGTACCGCATCTGATGATGGCGACATGTATGATCGCCGAAATATTGTGCCCGTTGGACACTGTAGACCGGCAGTACACCCATGGATATTTTGATTATCAAATACGCCCAGAGAAACTCAAGAATCACATCATACACCTTTACGTGGAGGAGATGTACTGCAGCTGATGATGGCGACATGTATGATCGCCGAAATATTGTGCCCGTTGGACACTGTAGACCGGCAGTACACCCGTGGATATTTTGACTATCAAATACGCCAGGAGAAACTCAAGAATCACATCATACACCTTTAGGGGGAGGAGATGTACCTCAGCTGATGTTGGCGACATGTATGATCGCCGAGAGATTGTGCTCGTTGGACACTGTAGACCGACAGTACACCCGTGGATATTCTGATTATCAAATATGCCGGGAGAAACTCAAGAATCACATAATACACCTTCACGCGGAGGAGATGTACCGCAGCTGATGATGGCGACATGTATGATTGCCGAAATATTGGGCCCGTTGGACACTGTAGACCGGCAGTACACCCGTGGATATTTTTATTATCAAATACGCCGGGAGAAACTCAAGAATCACATCATACACCTTTACGCGGAGGAGATGTACCGCAGCTGATGATGGCAGCATGTATGTTCGTCGAAATATTGTGCCCGTTGTACACTGTAGACCGGCAGTACACCCGTTGATATTTTGACTATCAAATACGCCGGGAGAAACTCAAGAATCACATCATACACCTTTACGCGGAGGAGATGTACCGCAGCTGATGATGGCGACATGTATGATCGCCGAAATATTGTGCCCGTTGGACACTGTAGACCGGCAGTACACCCGTGGATATTTCGACTGTCAAATACGCCAGGAGAAACTCAAGAATCACATCATACACCTTTACGGGGAGGAGATGTACCGCAGCTGATGTTGGCGACATGTATGATCGCCGAAAGATTGTGCTCGTTGGACACTGTAGACCGACAGTACACAAGGTGGATATTCTGATTATCAAATACGCCGGGAGAAACTCAAGAATCACATCATACACCTGCACGAGGAGGAGATGTACCGCAGCTGATGATGGCGACATGTATGATCGCCGAAATATTGTGCCCGTTGGACACTGTAGACCGGCAGTACACCCATGGATATTTTTATTATCAAATACGCCCGGAGAAACTCAAGAATCACATCATACACCTTTACGCGGAGGAGATGTACCGCAGCTGATGATGGCGACATGTATGATCGCCGAAATATTGTGCCCGTTGGACACTGTAGACCGGCAGTACACCCGTGGATATTTTGACTATCAAATACGCCAGGAGAAACTCAACAATCACATCATACACCTTTAGGGGGAGGAGATGTACCTCAGCTGATGTTGGCGACATGTATGATCGCCGAGAGATTGTGCTCGTTGGACACTGTAGACCGACAGCACACCCGTGGATATTCTGATTATCAAATATGCCGGGAGAAACTCAAGAATCACATAATACACCTTCACGCGGAGGAGATGTACCGCAGCTGATGATGGCGACATGTATGATAGCCGAAATATTGTGCCCGTTGGACACTGTAGACCGGCAGTACACCCGTGGATATTTTTATTATCAAATACGCCGGGAGAAACTCAAGAATCACATCATACACCTTTACGCGGAGGAGATGTACCGCAGCTGATGATGGCGATATGTATGTTCGCCGAAATATTGTGCATGTTGGACACTGTAGACTGGCAATACACCCGTGGATATTTTTATTATCAAATACGCCGGGAGAAACTCAAGAATCACATCTTACACCTTTATGGGGAGGAGATTCACCGCAGCTGATGATGGCAACATGTATGATCGCCGCAATATTGTGCCCGTTGGACACTGTAGACCGGCAATACACCCGTGGATATTTTGATTATCAAATACGCCGGGAGAAACTCAAGAAGCACATCATACACCTTTACGGGGAGGAGATGTACAGCAGCTGATGATGGCGACATGTATGATCGCCGAAATATTGTGCCCGTTGGACACTGTAGACCGACAGTACACAAGGTGGATATTCTGATTATGAAATACGCCGGGAGAAACTCAAGAATCACATCATACACCTGCACGCGGAGGAGATGTACCGCAGCTGATGATGGCGACATGTATGATCGCCGAAATATTGTGCCCGTTGGACACTGTAGACAGACAGTACACCCGTGGATATTTTTTTTATCAAATACGCCGGGAGAAACTCAAGAATCACATAATACACCTTCACGCGGAGGAGATGTACCGCAGCTGATGATGGCGACATGTATGATCGCCGAAATATTGTGCCCGTTGGACACTGTAGACCGGCAGTACACCCGTGGATATTTCGACTGTCAAATACGCCAGGAGAAACTCAAGAATGACATCATACACCTTTACGGGGAGGAGATGTACCGCAGCTGATGTTGGCGACATGTATGATCGCCGAAAGATTGTGCTCGTTGGACACTGTAGACCGACAGTACACAAGGTGGATATTCTGATTATCAAATACGCCGGGAGAAATTCAAGAATCACATCATACACCTGCACGCGGAGGAGATGTACCGCAGCTGATGATGGCGACATGTATGATCGCCGAAATATTGTGCCCGTTGGACACTGTAGACCGGCAGTACACCCATGGATATTTTGATTATCAAATACGCCCGGAGAAACTCAAGAATCACATCATACACCTTTACGTGGAGGAGATGTACCGCAGCTGATGATGGCGACATGTATGATCGCCGAAATATTGTGCCCGTTGGACACTGTAGACCGGCAGTACACCCATGGATATTTTGACTATCAAATACGCCAGGAGAAACTCAAGAATCACATCATACACCTTTAGGGGGAGGAGATGTACCTCAGCTGATGTTGGCGACATGTATGATCGCCGAGAGATTGTGCTCGTTGGACACTGTAGACCGACAGTACACCCGTGGATATTCTGATTATCAAATATGCCGGGAGAAACTCAAGAATCACATAATACACCTTCACGCGGAGGAGATGTACCGCAGCTGATGATGGCGACATGTATGATTGCCGAAATATTGGGCCCGTTGGACACTGTAGACCGGCAGTACACCCGTGGATATTTTTATTATCAAATACGCCGGGAGAAACTCAAGAATCACATACACCTTTACGCGGAGGAGATGTACCGCAGCTGATGATGGCGGCATGTATGTTCGTCGAAATATTGTGCCGGTGGACACTGTAGACTGGCAGTACACCCGTTGATATTTTGACTATCAAATACGCCGGGAGAAACTCAAGAATCACATCATACACCTTTACGGGGAGGAGATGTACCGCAGCTGATGATGGCGACATGTATGATCGCCGAAATATTGTGCCCGTTGGACACTGTAGACCGGCAGTACACCCGTGGATATTTTGATTATCAAATACGCAGGGTGAAACTCAAGAATCACATTATACACCTTTACGGGGAGGAGATGTACCGCAGCTGATGATGGCGACATGTATGATCGCCGAAATTTTGTGCCCGTTGGACACTGTAGACCGGCAGTACACTCGTGGATATTTTGATTATCAAATACGGCGGGAGAAACTCAAGAATCAGAGCACTGAAAAATGTTTGGACCTTACTGTTGTTCAAAACTATAATGTAACTAACATAGTAGGCAACGAACAACTTACACAAAACAAATTTACAGATGATTATTTCTCTCTTTGTGCACTACAGAAAAGTATACGTAGTAGTAGTACTAGTAGTAGTAGTAGCTTTATTCATCCGTAGATCTCTTTTTACAAGAATATATGCAGTTCTTACAGGTTATTTTGCAAAGTACGAACTGTCGACATATCAAAATGATTTGTTTTATGGTTTACTCATTAGACTAGGTTCACCACTATTGTTACCATGAAAGGAAATTTTTATACAGCGTGAGTAGATCCATGAGAATGAGTAGTATAATAGAGTTCGCTTTTTAAAGATCGCTTCACTTCCCTTTTTTCTATTAGATATAGCTTTAACATGATTAGTGAAGTTTTGTATCGTTTAATTATTGATAGTTTATGCGGTTCTGTCTCCATAACAATTTTATGAAATGGGAAAGATAACAAAGATTTTATTTTTTTGCATCACCTGTAGTTTACGCCACTTCATTCTAAAAAGAATAATGCACGTTCATTATAAATATTTATGTAAACTGAGAAACTTTGCACAAATGGATATTAAAACTTCATCAAATGTTGTAAATGTATCGATTCCCAAGAAATAAAGGGTTAAATGCGGCCATTCGTTATGTAGCTGTTTGACTTACAGTTTGTGATTTGCTTCTTATTTTGGACCACATTTTATTTGCTAATTTTAACAATTTATTGTGACGCTCTACGTAACAGTATATTTAGGTTTCTTAAGCATCAAAGTAGAATGCTATAGTGACGAGTAAGGAGCGGTTCCCACTATCGGAACACATGTAGCGATAACGGACGCGCCATATGGCACCGAAGTTCGTCTGTGGTGTGATGCCTATGAGTAAACCTAAGGAGTAAATTCTGCTCGAAGATTTCTGCATGTCGAGGACCCACCGACATATAGACGCGAAAGCAAGACATTCTCTTTATGAAGCGTGAATTATTAAAAGCTACCTTGAGACTATTACAGTGTTTGCTACTAAAGCGCCGGAATGTAGTAAGATATTTATATCAATTAATGTAGGTTGATTCTTACAAAGAAGAAGACAGCAACCAGCAACTATTAATACTGCTATTTATTTAAGTGAATAGCGCCGTAACCGGTTTCGAACTGACAAGTTCATCATCAGAAGGCTGTTCACAAGATTTACAAGATCCGCTTTACATAGTCGTCGGTTTTCGATTTTTATTTTTCCACTGTAGCGAAATATTCTTGGTGTGTTGGTGCCCTACGGTAGAAAACATTGTTAGAAGCGCCCTATGTGAACATAGCTAACCTCCAAACGATAAAATACAGAGTAAACAAAGATGTGAGGTTAAGTGGATATAGTCCTTACATCGAAAATTCCGCGCAATTTTGTTGCGAAGTTGCAGGGTTGTATTTTTGAAATATTTCAAAATATTTATATCAGAAAACAAATAACAGTTGTTAACCTCTTAACAATATCTGAATAGCTGTGAAGTTGTACCAAGTGTAGTCAAGATCTCTGTTGTACGTCAAGCCAGCCAGTCGGTATTACAGTACAATCCAGATCTCATCTCTATTGCAAGTCATGCTCAGGAATTTACGTAATTTCTAAGTTTTAATTATGTGTTTAACAGTGGGATTTTTTACTTCTTTATAGTGATTGATAATTAACTCAAATTTAAGACATGCAGAGATTTCCTTCCGGCAGAGTTAAGTATACGCATTCCACTTATAGCCACACAGGTAGACTGTATGCATCTTCTAAAGACTCCAGTGGCGGTACAAGAATTGGTTCAGGGAACCACAAGAGCGAGGAAACTGCACAGAACAGTAAGGAGGAGTTCTCTGCGTCGATTACTGCTTGATACAGGAAAAGGTTAACTTAATTTTCGCTGTCACGAGTGGAAAGGAATGACAAGTTGTACTGTACGTATCCTACAACATTTCCTACGGCCTTTTTAACATGTACAGCGAACAACTTACTCCAAACAAATTTATAGATGATTATGTCTCCCTGTATGCTTTACATAAAAGTTGCCTGTAGTGTAACGTTTTATGGAGGTTCAGTACCACAGGGGATCTCGCAAACAGCTAAAACTAGAATGTTGCCACAGCAGTGTTTCTGCGTTATTACTCCCTCTTTATACGATTCCCTTCACTTGTATCTTGTCACATGACTAACTTAATTTCGTAACAGAGTCGGAAAAGTCTTAGAAAGAAGTTTGAGTGTGGAGATGGCTGACAGCATCCGATGAACAAAAAAACCATCCGGAGAAAGAAAAGAATTTTAAAAGATGTGCAAGGTATAAAGGTGAAAAACTGCTGCTTCATAACATGTAGAAATGTCATAACTTGCTACTCTTTGCGTTTAAAGTAAAAACTTCATACGAGTACACAAAAAAAAAAGTTTTTTCGCAGCTGGTTCTCCAGTAGGGAGAACCAGCACTTTACATCTACATCTACATCTACATCTACATCTACATGATTACTCCGCAATTCACATTTAAGTGCTTGGCAGAGGGTTCATCGAACCACAATCATACTATCTCCCTACCATTCCACTCCCGAACAGCGCGCGGGAAAAACGAACACCTTAACCTTTCTGTTCGAGCTCTGATTTCTCTTATTTTATTTTGATGATCATTCCTACCTATGTAGGTTGGGCTCAACAAAAATATTTTCGCATTCGGAAGAGAAAGTTGGTGACTGAAATTTCGTAAATAGATCTCGCCGCGAAGAAAAACGTCTTTGCTTTAATGACTTCCATCCCAAATAGCGTATCATATCTGCCACACTCTCTCCCCTATTACGTGATATTACAAAACGAACTGCCCTTTTTTACACCCTTTCGATGTCCTCCGTCAATCCCACCTGGTAAGGATCCCACACCGCGCAGCAATACTCTAACAGAGGACGAACGAGCGTAGTGTAAGCTGTCTCTTTAGTGGACTTGTTGCATCTTCTAAGTGTCCTGTCAATGAAACGCAACCTTTGGCTCACCTTCCCCACAATATTATCTATGTGGTCTTTCCAACTGAAGTTGTTCGTAATTTTTACACCCAGGTACTTAGTTGAATTGACAGCCTTGAGAATTGCACTATTTATCGAGTAATCGAAATCCAACGGATTTCTTTTGGAACTCATGTGGATCACCTCACACTTCTCGTTATTTAGCTTTGAAACTGATACTGGTCTTCGGATAACCTTACTAGACGGTAAATTACAGCATCAGCTGCGAACAACCTAAGAGAACTGCTCAGATTGTCACCCAGGTCATTTATATAGATCAGGAACAGTAGAGGTCCCAGGAGGCTTCCCTGGGGAATACCTGATATCACTTCAGTTTTACTCTACTATTTGCCATGTATTACTACGAACTGCGACCTTCCCGACAGGAAATCACGAATCCAGTCGCACAACTGAGACAATAGCCCATAGGCCCGCAGCTTGATTAGAAATCGCTTGTGAGGAACGGTGTCAAAAGCTTTCCGGAAATCTGGAAATACGGAATGAACTTGAGATCCCCTGTCGATAGCGGCCATTACTTCGTGCGAATAAAGAGCTAGCTGCGTTGCACAAGAAGTATATCTTCATTGTTAGCATCAACAGAGTCATAGTCCTCATCATTTCCCCAAAAAAATGGTTCAAATGGCTCTGAGCACTATGGGACTTAACATCTATGGTCATCAATCCCCTAGAACTTAGAACTACTTAAACCTAACTAACCTAAGGACATCACACAACACCCAGTCTTCACGAGGCAGAGAAAATCCCTGACCCCGCCGGGAATCGAACCCGGGAACCCGGGCGCGGGAAGCGAGAACGCTACCACACGACCGCGAGCTGCGGACATCATTTCCCCCTTTTCCTACATCTTGCATGACGATTCAAATTATCCACCCAGTAATCTGTTCTGACTTCGATTTACCATTGTACTGTAATAATTAGGTGTTATGGGAACATCGGGTTTTACTTATACTTATTATTCTGCTCGCAGTTACCGTCTCAGAGATTGGGGTGTAGTGGATGGTCCACATTTCATCAATAGACGAGCTCGTGTGTAGAGGAATTCCTCAATTGAAGTATGCCGCGAAGCCGGCAGCCTGGATACTGCAAACGAGAGCGCAGCCGCGGGAAGCGGCCAGTTGCAGGAGGGCTCTACTCAGGAAGAGTCGGGCGGGCGGGAACTTTGACAGTACGCGGTCCGCGGCAGTGGCACTTGAGGCTCGGGGTCCCAACGAGCGCTTCCTCATTAATACCGTTCTCACAGCCTTGTCACACCCCAACCTGCCCGCCCGTATGGCCTCGCCAGCTTCGCTTTCAGTTGCATTGCGGTCGCGGCTCTGCATCCCGCATACGCTGCTCTGTCATCGATCACTAGCGCTGCCGCGCTGTGCCGATCGAAGTAGTCGGCGGTAATGAGCACGCTGAAAACGCGGTCAGTCGGTGACTATTGTGAGCCTCTGCTTCAGGCTTCCTGAACGTTTTTTAACTCACGACGTGCGTGATGCTGTGATATCTTCACTGATTTTCCTCCTAAAGTTGCTTTCATCGAAGGTACGAATGGAGATAATCTGTCTCAGTAAGCAAATTTCAGAAGTTGCTTTAGTCGTTGCTAAGAAATGTGTTAAATTATGAAATTGAATTAAAAATGACTGGAGAATGTAAATGACAAGACTGCCAGCACGGAACACGTTCTCCGCCGACATCTGGTGTTTACATAATACAGTGGGCAGATTTGTTCTATGGCGACAGTCATCGCCTACATATTTAGCACAATGACTACTTCTTTTAATAAATGAAAAGCACCAGTTTGCTTTTGTTCTACAATATTACTTTTATTGTTAACCGGTTTTCGGCTTACAAGGCCATCTTCAGACATATACTGAGTATTATCACCAAAGAAGTTAAATGTTAGCAGACAACATTGGAAGAGAACTAACACATCTAGACTGAAGTAGAAACATACAGAAAGTAAAAACTGAGCAGTACATAAATAACAGTGGAGTAGACAGGAAAACCTTTAGTACAAAATAGGAATAGCATGCCTACATAACAGTTTATATTAATAAACAAAACTAATACAATAAATAAAATTTGAACTAGACAAGGCTGCACCAGGAGGTATGAAACATGGAGAGTGATACATAACCAATTAAAAGAAGAGACAGTTATCAATGTAAATACAGAATACGTAAGGACCTTAAGCAATATCAATAAGATAAACAGAAATAAATAAATGCAGGAAAATGGAGGTGTTTGAGGGAACCTACAGTTTGATGGTGTGGTGGTACTGCATTTTAACATTAACATTATAGTCAAAGCAGTGGCTGTGTACCAATTTTCATTAAATAAATGAGCAAAGTAAAATATGAACAGTATTTGATGAGACAACTGTAAGGGTTGTTAAACATGGACAGTAATACAAGTACCAGTTAAAAGAAAGCCTTAACTATTGAAACTACAGTCTATGTGAAATACAAAGACAACTTCAACAAAACAAAACAACTTAATGAATACAGGAAAATGGGAATATATGGGAAGAGAGAGTGTGGGAAGTAAAGAACAACAAAGATGATTATATGAAGTTTAGGAGAGGGGAGGTGTTGAGCTGTGTCTGGTCATTTTCTCAGTGTAACTTCAAACAATGGTTAAATTACTAAACTGTATGTACAAATACATATTTCCATTTTAAAAACAATGTCATCCTCGATATATTGCTGGATAAAAATCAACATTGACATTACCATGAGGTCGTTGAGTTCTTTGCCTGTGGATTAAATTACAGCAACCAGCCATTTTTTTATGTAGCTTTCTCCCCAGATTTTAATCATCCAGTATTTGAGACACTTAGTGTCTTGCAACAAACTTAACGCATAATTTGAAACCTTTATGAATTTTTTTCGCTGACAACCGCCACAAAATGATGAAAGGAAAGTAGTTTGTCGCTTACTGCCTCATTAGGCACGACGTTTTAACTTACTACTAACTGTATTAGTGACTCATTTTGCAGACAGTATTCAAATACAACCCTTAATGTACCTGGAAAGTTATATCAGTATAAGACACATAGTTCAGGAGATATAACATCATAAACAACGATATCCGTGAAAAGGTGCCGCATCATGTATGACATTTAAATTTATTACTTCTTTACCACTAATTATATTCGCAACAAATTTCATAGAAAGTATCCAAATATTTCGCTGAATACACCTGCAATATTATATCATTGTACGACACATAGATCAGGAGATATGACGTCACAAACAACGAGCAGCATGAAAACGAAACTGCAGGGCGAAATTCGTGAGAGATACAGGATGTGACATGTACGTCCGCTGGCAAAGCCAAGAATAAAATGCTCCTCTTAAGCCCCTGCATTGATTTAAACCAGACTTGGTACACTCACAACTTATTTGCTGGGAAGAAATACTGTGGCGACAAATAACAGCAACCTCATTTTTGTGTAGGAGTGGTAGCGTGGAGATGAGGATGAGATGGACAGTCAGAGAGGAAGTGAGCAGAATATTGACACAGACAGGGGGGAGTAGGAGAAGGACAGAGAGAGGAGAGAGAAAGAAGGACAGAGGAAGGAAGGGGGAGGTGATGGATAGAGAGAGCAGGAGGAAGAGGTGAAGGAGATGGAGATGGACAGAGAAAGGGAGGTGGAACGGGCGGGAAGAAAGAGGGGAGTAGACGAGATGGACGAATAGGGGTGGGAGGAGCAGATGGACTAACAGGGAAGGAACAGATGGACAGAGAGTCGGAGGAACAGATGGACAGAGGGAGGAGATGGAGGAGGTGAATAGCGAGGGGTAAGGTGATGGACAGAGAGAGGGAAATGGAGGACATGGACTAATAGAAGATTGCAATAAATACATGCCCGGACAACACCAGGTTCTCAGCTATTAAATATAACTAAACAACTCGGAGACGTTGTAGCCAAAGGAATTGTTATTTTACACAAACCAGCTGCAGCGATCGAAATGCAGTCGACAAAAATGTTGCTCTGATGAGGATAAAAGTGTACTACGCCAACTGAAGATGGATGAAAGATCGGTCCACATGTCGGTACAAATAATTCAATGCAAGACATAGGCTTCTTGCTGTATTTCTTGAAGTAGCTACCTACAGAGAAAATATCTGCCCTTTTTTTAGCCGTTACTTGTAGATAACTTTTATCTTGTATCTTGAATCCTTATGGAATATCATGGTTTTGCACGGTACATAGGGAACGCATTACAACCAAAAAGCAATATTTGTTGCATTTAACTATCTGTTTACTTAAATTTACGACGACGTGCCACGTCCGTGAGAAAATAATTTCATATAACTCGCCTGACACGTATCTCTCCTGTTTCTAGTTGTATCCAGCTGTTGTGTCTAGGCAAGACAGCCTAGACACAATGAGAGGAAGCCGAAAGGCACGCGCTTAAACTCACGCAGGCTGGCGTGAGGTCTGAAACAGGATACGTAATGAATGCTATAAAGAAAAGTAAGTAGCTGCTGGAATACTTAACTTTAAGCCACAATTGGTGAACATTGGTCTTGTTGATACAGTATTATCATCTCAATATAACTTGGTGATGGCGCCTTGCTGGGTCGTAGCAATTGACTTAGCTGAAGGCTATGCTAACTATCGTCTCGGCAAATGAGAGCGTATTTGTCAGTGTGGCGTCGCTAGCAAAGTCGGCTGTACAACTGGGGCGAATGCTAGTACGTCTCTCTAGACCTGCCGTGTGGTGGCGCTCGGTTTGCAATCACTGACAGTGGCGACACGCGGGTCCGACGTATACTACCGGACCGCGGCCGATTTAAAAGCTACCGCCTAGCAAGTGTGGTGTCTGGCGGTGACACCACACCAGCGATAATATTTCAGAGTTTGTAAGCAACACACACATTGATCTTAGAGAGAAATTGTAAATGCCAGACGCGTAAACACGGCTGATACCTTACTGGCAGCACACAAATTCACAAATCTAATTGCAGGCTGGCGTGTCTGTTTTAATACCTATCGAAGACATCTGATTTGTTCTGCTTTTGTTCCTTGCTTCTACGCTCAAACCTAATTGCTAGTCAACAGAATGACTGTAAACGTAAGCTCCATTAGTAGAAATTTGTCGTTATATCCATTGTAGCTGTTTTTTATACAATGTTTCGTCATCTTGAAAGGCTCCCCTTGTGTGTGAACTCCCTTAATGAGCCAGAAATTAATCTCAGGGATACTTGTTAAATGTAAGTGGGAAGACTAGGGCAAATTGAGCCAGTTTTTAAAAACTCTTTAGCTTTTATTTAAAATTTTGCAATTAATTTTTTTATGCGGAAACATTGCTACATGGTTTCAGCATCTATGAAACTTAGTAATTAAGGCTTCTCGCTCTTTGTCCATTCATAAAAAAATGTTTAATACGGTAATACCAACTGAGCCAACCCCTCACGGGGCAAGTTGGCCCAGCAGTTAGGATAAATTACGCCATACGTTTTTATTATTAAATTTAGCTATGTCATTCGTTAATTAATTGGAAATAATCATGGAATACTCACAGTTTAATATAGAACAAATTCCTGCATCGTTATGAAAAAACTACAATTATTGACTATGTTATCATCGATATGATAATTTTGACAGAAAAGTATGTCCAAAATTTTTATCACTCTTCGTGTGAATTCTCCGATAGAATCTTCACAGTTAAAACATTCGTAGAAAAGCCCTTTCACATTGTTTTTCAGGCGTGATGCACGATCCCACCTCTTACAACTTGTGCGTTGGATCTATTCATCACCTGGATTTCTGTGAGAAAATGTTTGACACCTAAGACACAGGGAATTCTGACAATCACCTGCTTCATCCAGAAGAATCTTATTAGGAAAGCCAGCGTTCTTTCTGCGCTTCATTTCAGGAGTTTTATCATGTGATTTAGCTTGACCAGCTTTTTTAGAAAATAGTTTTTTATGCAGAATATCCATATTTCTCTTTGAAATGTTTTCCTTTCTGTCTGTGGAGGCATTTTCGCGTTGTAGAGCGTCTTTCACTGGAGTGTCTGCCAGTATTGCTGAAGCTCTTTTCCATTTGTCTGCCGTCTTTTTTTCTTCGTTACGGTTTCTCAAATGACCTGACTTCTTCAGCTTTGGGAAGCGCAATTTGTCAGGTGATGTGATGTTCAGCATTACAGGTGTTGATACTAACATCATAGGCCCACCATTGCGCTCTTGAGCAGTTGGAGGTCCAACTTCAGCAATTAAACAACAACCAACAGCATTATAATAAGGTCTGTTATGTAAGAAGACAGGAAATCAGTATTGGTAAACATGTCCCTGTTTAAGGGGGAAATTCTTGACACTTTGAATCCAACCAATACGTTTCTGAGAGTGATTATGTTTGGTAGTTCAGTTTCACAATGCCTGGAAGGTCGTATTTTGTTATTGGTCGTTTGTTTGCTGTCACCCACGCACTGCACGCTGAGTTTACAAATTTCTTAACCGATGTGTAAGCACTAAGGGCAACAGTTATGTGGAAAAGACGAAAGTGTGACACCATTTTCCCTGCGAAAACCTATGACTTTAACCTAGAGATGTAAACGATGGTAGTCAATAGAAGTAAGAAGGAATGGTCTTTGGAACATCGAGAATGCGATACAAAATGTATGTATTTCAAGAATCTAGCTTCTCTCATTCACGTGAGGGACGGACACTACATTCGCTTGAAAAAGTGCCATCCAAGTCAATTAGCAGTAAGAAAGGATGGACTTTGGAATACCGAGAATGTGATACAAAAGTTGTATGTATTTCAAGAAGCTAGCTTCTGTCATCCACACGAGGGATGGGCACTGCATTTGCTCCCAAAATGGCCATCCTGACAAAATGGGGCTATAAGTTAGACTAGGGAATATGAAAAACTGAAGCACGCTATTCCCAATTGCAGTTACAACTAAAGCCATACTAATAAGTGATCCTTCGAGTAATTATTCTGTCAGAAATTTACACTGTTGTGATTCTAGTTTCATCTACATTCCATATGTGATAAGGTGTCAGTCTCAGTTTTTTTAATTTGTTGCAGTGTCTCTCTGAAATTTTCTAGCAGTTTTAATCGCTTTGCTCGCTTTCCTAACAGCTCTTTTCTGCCGTTTTACTACTAATCTCACAGCTGCGTCAGAAAAATTGTTTCCTCAGTTTTCCTTCTTATAATTTCGAACCAGTCTAAAAACGAAACGGCGGGACGACAATGAGTAAAAACATGACTATATTGGGCGGTACACCCAGTTCTGATACGTGCAACGTACCACACATAATAATTTCCAATTTATATTACAACCGTTTTAGTTGAATTCTGGAATACAGGTTTTGAGTTTTAGAAGAAAAAAAGTCAATCATCGCATCGATACTGGTTTAAAATCAATGCATGACACAATTTGAATACGTATTGATTGCAGTAGATATGACCAAGCTTCGACTATGTTGGAGCTATTAAAATTAATAAGGGTACTTACTTACAAAAAGACGTGCCCTTATTTAAGTGTGCTATTGTGGCACATCGTTTACGGAGACGTTTTAAGCATTTATCGTCGTATGCTGTGTCCAAACAATCCTTGCTCTAAGTACTTTAATCGTTGTACTCATTTGTTTATAAAGAGTGTTGTCCTGGAGTACACAAAAATTATCTTGATGAAGCAAAATTTACATTCACTAACAAGGAAACGTAAAACTGCTTACCTATCCTAGCTCGACAATTTAAATGCAATGACGCGTTTGTGGAAAGACGACAGTATTGTTGCCACCAACCAGCTTTGTTGGTAGCGTATTATAACGACAGTTTCACGAAATTGTACGAACTGGAAATAGCAAGGTAGCTAGTGGTAACCGTGCCCTTATCACCAATGTGCCCCAGTTTCCCCTACTAGCTATGCCCTGTCGTCTTAGCTAGTAGCGGCTCACGCGCGCGCCCTTCGGTGGTTTGTATGCCCATCGATAACATTTTAATGCATTACGTGCGCCAGCAGGCAAATAAAATGATAATACATGAATTTATGTAGCGCAACGGATAGCGACTTTAGCACCTGACTGAATACACCTAAGGCATACAGTCTCAACTGGGAGATAGGTTCTTGGGCAGTGCAAAAAACAGTTACTAGGTGAGAGGTGAGAGGTGAGCTGCTTCTACTTATCAATTCCTGTGGAGCTCATGATCTCCCTCGGGATTTCATTGAAATGGTTAGGACAATGAAATGGTAAAGAAGCACAGGGAGCGTTTACTCATTACGGCTGTGAATGATTACAATGTTGTCCATTACAATGTTGTTCGCTCTTCATCACCCTCTCACTATTTCATCTCTTCCAACTGGCAAAAGCACTACGACAGCTGGTTTATAACTTAATCAGATGCAATCCGATTTATCGGGGTATAGAACAAGAGACAGACCTCATAATAAGAATTTTATAAAATGCATAACACTGTGCTTTCTGTGATAATGTTATTTATTCTGCTACCGCCAGAAAAATTATCGCAGATTTATCACAAGCCATACATGCTTTGACATACGTTACTACTGTGGTTTTCAGTAGTAAATGCTTCAAAACATTTGTGTCACTCAGTCCGGAACATAGGTAGGAAAGAAGGTAGGGACGAACGACATCAAGGAAAAATAAATAAATGTACACACACGGTTCTTCCCTAACAGAGGTGAAGTTGCCTTGAAGAAAAAAAAAGGAAAAAAATGAGAGTAATAAGTTGCTGGAAACAAGTTGCGGCACATGTTGCACGGTTTTAATGAAAGTGGGAAATACTTTTCCCTTTCATCAAGCTCTGCTGCAGGGAAAGAAAAGATGTAGAGGTGGTCCTGCTAAAAGTATAGCAACCTCGAATTTTTCTTATCATCCTATTCTATGTAAAACTGAGTATGGGATCCAAGGTCCCTATTACGAATCAACTTTTATGAGCATGAATACCTACCACTGATAATGACAGGATCATACAGGAAACATCAAACTGTACGTACTTAACTGAAACATCACACATCACAGTATGTCAGCAAAACTGGTCATACTTTCACCAATGAGAAAAAGGGGCAAGAAAGCTAAAGATAACGCGTTGTACGAATCAAGAGATACCTGTATATAAACATACAGGAATTTACTAATTATGACTTTCCATGTCCAGTTTCAAGAAATGGGCATCGTTCATTCGCTATCTTAATTACACATACAGCAAAATTAAAAAAAAAAAAAACAATGGTTTACAATCAGTCTGAGAAAGCTGGCGTGGGTAGAAACTATGTACTCATAAATGTGTTCATTAAACGACTCTCAGTGATAGTGTGTACAAGGTAAGGGGTATGGAAGACAATGTCTATCGCATGTAAGAGTGTGTAGGGAAATCTATACATTTGCTCAATGTTTGACGAGTGGTTTACAGTCTAGCTTGATCAACAAAAACAAGGAATGTGGTCCACAGTCACTGAACCATTACACCATCGCAGTGGTTCAAATGGTTCAAATGGCTCTGAACACTATTGGACTTAACATCAGAGGTCATCAGTCCCCTAGACCTTAGAACTACTTAAACCTAACTAACGTAAGGACATCACACACATCCATGCCCGAGGCAGGATTCGAACCTGCGACCGTAGCGGTCACGCGGTTCCAAACTGAAGCGCCTAGAACAGCACGGCCACTGGCGGCCGGCCATCGCAGTGGAACGAAAAGATTAAAATGTGACAATTAGAAATTGTAGAAATTATTCATATGCATGAAATTCAAAGAGGAAACATAGTACAAAGACATTATCAAGGTATCTTGAGTAACTGACCGCTGACATTAACTAAACCAGTATACGGAAAGTAAACATGGTAATTTATCATGAGCCTCACATCACACCACTCACTGTTCATTCAATCCAGAGAAACTTTCCATTTCTTAAAAACTACTGAATCGAAGAATCATGACTACTCACGCAACATTATAACTAAACTCTTACTGTATTGACAGAATGAATGTGGACACAGTGGCACACTGGATGCCTAGGCTCGAGGGAACAACACTTCACAAGATAGCCCCCCTCAGTATGAGAATCCAACCTCCTCAAACCTCACATGTGATGAGTGACTCCTTTCACTCCTGCAGTTGTCCAAGTCACTATTCAGGTCCCTGCAGTAGATCATCATAGTGTGATATCAGTGAGCATGGCAGCAGCACCTACGGATGTGCTGGATATGGGCACCTTTGACACCTGGCATTTGGGCTTCGCGGTAGCCACTTGCAGCAGCAGATATCCGTCTCGTCTTCTGGTGTGGGTTGTCCCGTTCAGGTGCACCCGCCATATTGTGTGGTGGACCCATGCCCTTGCATATGGAATACATGTGCTTTTGACATCTCATAGGTGAGCTTGCCGGTGGATGTGAGCCACGGCACCCTAGTGTTGGCCAGTTGCCACCTCAGCTGTCACTGCCTCTCTTTACGGTGGCTGTTTCTCCAAATATACGATGGCTGCTTGCTGCCACACAATGGAAACACCAGCTAAATATAAAAATGCAATTCATTGATATAAGGAACATAAAGTTTCTCCATAAATAACATAATTCATTTGATACTGATTTTAACACTGACTTCAGGCGTAATTGTTACTTCTCAGAACAAAGTGTGTTACACGAGGTACCTACAATAAAATCAATTTACACCAAGACTGCAAAATAATACTTTTCGCGAAGACTATGCATTGTTGCTAAGAACAAACGATCTCAACTAACTGAAATATCATGTCTAGATAATTTTACACAACACTTCGTTCGTGAACTAACAGTAGAGCAAATCAAACACATCGATTAGTTATCAACTCCAGGCGGACAGTGAGCAAAAAGCTTTGCCTCTAGCGTGCCTGCGCCCATATGGCTGGTGGGGGAAGGGTGAGTTACCTTTCGCCAGTACCTGGATCTTCCACCAGCGCGGAGTATTTACTTCCTGCCACTAATCTATGCCTCCGGTCCTACTGTTACCAGTTGAAATAAGCCTAACGACACGATGATACTCGCTAATCAGTAACGAGCGAGCTTCAGAACTTTTGTGTCCTCCCATTTACACAGCTGCACATACATATAGGTACGAAAGGAGGTAGGGACGAACTGCAGCAAGAAAAAAGTAAACAAAGGTACACATACGCATTGTTCCTGACTAGAGGCTGGGTCAGTAAAGTTTCCATGAAGAAAGCAAAAGGGAAGAATGCGAGTAGTAAGATGCTGACAAGTTTAGCACACGTTGCACACAGTTTTAATGCAAGTTACAATGCGAGTTACAATAAGCATTTAAACCATTTTATTTTGTCCGTCGAAGTGACAAATTTTTTCTGCGTACACATAAAAATGTGAATGAATGTAAGTCTGCCGTTTCAGGCTGACGAAATAAATGTCACACATATCGAAGAAAAATAACTTCTTAAAAAAGGTTTTCTCATAGAAAAAAACCGTGCGTGACACAGAAATTGGGGTGAAAAATCGTTAACTGGATGGAAGGACGAAAGTGAAACGTTCTATACCAAAACTTAATGTTCGTCTTAGTATTTGTTAGGTGCATATGCTTATTAAGTAAGAACCACACATAGGAAAATTTTAGTGAGGAAATCTCTCCTGGGGAATTAAAATAACACGTATACGGTGTTCGCGAAAACTCAACGTAACAGATTTTCTTGATAACTGCAAAGCACAGGCGTAACACCCGAGCGCACGGGCGCACGCCTGCATACGTACGCAGAAAAGATGTTACGAAACCAAACACATCCACTTGGCGCTGCGCCACTTGCTTGTGTGATTCACGACGACTTGAAAATTTGCCAACTATCGGTAAACGTTCAGACAGTAGCCAGTTCCCTCGTCGCTGCCAGTCGCACTGAGCTATGGCTGTCGTTTACAGGCCATTTTAGTCCCTTTTGTAAAACTCCTTTTCTCCTTACCCCTATAACCGTGCACAAACATGAATTCTTTTTGTGACTCTTCACTCTGAAAATGGATGCATAATTTGCCTTCGATTACTTTATTTATGTGTGGCCGAGAAACTTAATACTGTTTATAATGGCCCAGTGACTGACAGAATAACAGATAATGAACTCACTAATATTTTCTTTCAAAAGAAATAGTATTTTACACTGCATTTGCACTTTTCCTCTATAAACCCTCAGGATGGAAACGAAACTGGAACTGTGGTCCATCTCAAAGGTTCGATTTTTCCACTTCCCGCCAACGTAATTTTTCTTTCTACTGACGCTCATACAATTCCAGTCCTTTCAGATTGTGAAAATCTGCAGTCTGCTTGTCATATTTCTTCTAGCGACCAGAAAACGTCGATTCTCATCCTTTCATGACGTTACGCATTTTTGTTAACAAAAGACTAAATTACTGCCCGCATCCTTTTACCATTAAACTGGTGCCTTGTCTGTAAGGATCTCGAATTCGAAAGGAAGAAGGTTAGTCTGAAACTGCCTCGTCGACATTAAGGTCTTTAGAGCTTCGATAGCTCATTAAAGAGACACCCAATGACTGTTTCCCTGATATTCTATGTACGAAATGTTTTTGATTATGTGGTGGTCATTGGTTCTTCAGACCAGTTAATGGACATTGGAATCTTTAACCGATTATACTCATGGCCAAGGGACAGAGCAGAAATTCATAGACACTATCTGACGAGGAGTTTGACACGTTGGGAGTTCAACACAAAAGTATATAGTAACTACTTCAGAAAGGGCAATGCACGATACAAGGATAAAACAGATGAAATATTTGGCTTCTGCTTATTTCTTTTCTTCAAGCTAAAAACCTACGAGTAAGCAAGTGATTCATTCAATTATGTAATATGATCCTAGGCAGAGGAAACTTCAAGTAGCTATAGTAGTTCGAGGTATTTACTTATGAGCAAGAAAGGAAGAAGTGATGAGCCACAAGATTTATCTGAACGCAGCAGAGCGTTAAAAGTCATCGTACAATTTTCCTCCGACGCGTCAAACCGCTCAGTTAGCTAGCGGTATGTGAAAGGTTATCTGATGAACGATACGACTTTTAATTTTTTGAGCAATAACTAGTACCTCAGAATCAACTTTCTTAAGTGTTTTCTGAACTATACCATTGTTTATTTCTGCTCAGTATACAACGTCTAGAAATGGGACAAGGACACAACAGTACTCATCAAAATAAAACAAGAGGATCTGTATTTAGTACTACAGTTTTCGCAATGGGAAGTGTCTGAGTCTAAATTTTATTAAGAGTGAGCTAACGACTGGAGCTTAACACGCGTTACATCTGTGGTGCGGGTGCGCTAAGTAAAAGTTCCCTATTGAAAACTAATTTGTATTTCGAGTAAATCTCATTCGTGAGCCTGCCCGAGATTCACTCTAATTGTTTTACAATGCGATTCAAGACATATGATCGAAAGTTTTGCCTTGTCCGCTTTCAAAGTAACCTACGAATAAAATTTATGAAAACGCTGTCAAATGTTCTTCTTGAGATGTCGTATCACTGCTGACTAACAGCCTCCGATAAAGATTTCAGGGAGTCTCTGGAAACAAAAACAGATATTTTAGGAACTATTCTAAAATCGTGTTCAGGTTGACAATTACTGAACTAAATGAAATAAAATCTTCATAACTTCGGAACGGTTTTGCGTCAGGAAGTTGAAACTGCACAGTTGGTCGCGGGGCATGATGGGAATTAGTATGCGCATGCGCAAGCGGCTTGATTTTGTCGGCCATTTGCACTTGAAGATGTCACGTACCTGAGCTTATAGCGCTTGTGAGGGCCTACTACGCGAGCAATAACAGCTCAACTGCGGCTTGAAGGAAGTTTGCAAATGGCTCTGAGCACTATGCGACTTAACTTCTGAGGTTATCAGTCGCCTAGAACTTAGAACTAATTAAACCTAACTAACCTAAGGACATCACACACATCCATGCCCGAGGCAGGATTCGAACCTGCGACCGCTGTGGTCGCTCGGTTCCAGACTGTAGCGCCTAGAACCGAAAGGCCACTCCGGCCGGCGGAAGTTTGTAAACGACTTCAAGCTTAAGACAACCGGTCCAGGTGTGCTAACTACCAACAATTTTATTCGCAAGTTTGAGAGCATGGGTAATGTTCGTGATGACAGTGTTAGCAATGTCGGTCGTCTAAAAGGGTGAGAACACCTGAAAACATCGAGAAAATACGCGCTGTGTCTCAAATCAGCCCCAGTAAATCGACCAGACGACTTGCACAGCAGGTGGGAATCAACCGCGAGATACTGCGACAAATTGTTGTTGAAGATCTGCATCTCTTCCCATACAAATTTCAACCCATCAGCTATTAAGCCCCAGGGCCGTGCAACAGCGGTTGTGTTTTGCTAACACTTTTTGCCACAGAACTAAGGAACAGGACTTCGATGTGAATAGGGTTTGGTTTAGCGGCGAAGCTCACTTTCATTTGGATGGGTTCGTCAATAAGCAAAATTGGCGCATTTTAGGGCTGAGAATCCGCATTTCGCCACAGAGAAGTCTCTTCATCCTTAACGGATGACTGTGTGGTGTGCAATGTCCAGTCACGGAATAATTCCTTGATGACACGATGACTATCGAACAGTACGTGAAGGCTCTGAAAGATGATTTCATGCCCGTTATCCAAAGTGACCCTTATTTTGACAAGATGTGGCTCATGCAAGATGGAGGTCGAACCCATCGAAGCGGGAGAGTGTTTGATGTCCTCGAGCAGCACTTTGTGGACCGCATTCTGGCTCTGGGGTACCCTGAAGTCACTGGCATGGGTGTCGATTGGGTGTCATTTTCTCCGGACCTGAACACATGGACTCCTTTTGTGGGGCTATATGAAGTACAAGGTGTACAGCAATAACCCCAAAACCATTGCTGAGCTGAAAACACCCATTCAGGGGTCATCGACAGCATCGATGTTCTGACACTTCACCGGGTCACGCAGAATTTAGCTATTCGTCTGCGCCATGTCATAGCCAATGATGGCAGGCATATCGAACATGTCATAACCAAATTCCGAATATCTATAGTGACGTTTACACGTTGAATAAAGTGTTTGCACTCCATAGTTTGTAACTAATTTACGTTTTTTCATATAGTTCAAAAATCGTCATCCTATATTTATAAGTGACGTTTTTAGTTTGCGTTTTTTAGGTCATTTAATTTTCAAAATGGCCTGTTTTACAAGCAGAAGACCTATGTTTGTTTTCCTGTGGTCATTTAGAATCCATAATGTACCGAAGTGAAGAGTGAAAGAAAATAAAAGAAAATTCATGATTCGCATGCTGCTCGTAAGTCAACATTCGCGAATCCCTGGTTGGTTTCTTAAACAAGGGCTAGGCCGATTTTCTTTTCGTTTCTTGTTCAACTGAGCTTCTACTCTATGCCTAAGGATATCGATGTAGATGAGATGATAAACTCAAATCTTCCATCGCTTCTTCATTTCAAAAGGACCTAGAACTAATTATAAACTCCAAAAAAGATGTAACGCACTGCAAGTGTTTGAAGCAGAAGACAGCGATGACAAACCTTCAGAAGGAAGCTGGGTTGGCACTACTCAGGCATTACATAAAATAACATTATAACCCTAATGTAAGGCTGGAAAATTCCATTGTACCGCTTCACATGAGTCAGTACTTTCACATTTGGTTGACAGGACATTAAATTAGTTGCATGGAATTACTAATTAGTGTTATGAAGTAGTGCCTAACTGGTTGTCATAGTTCCACCTGGAGTGTGACAAGAGACAGTATTACTTATTCTATTATTATAAGCTTCCCAAGGCATATCGTAAGTATAGATGAAATTTTGAATCACCCTTTCAAATAAATTACAATCAGGGAAGAGTATTTTAGACTACTCTGATCGCAAGCAATATCACCATTCGTCGGAGTAGTTGGAGACACTGGATTGCTAGGCTTTGATTCGTGCTCGAAGTCATAAAGGTGAGACCCCAGAAGAAGCGAAGTAGATCAGCATTTGCGGGATTCCTTGAGCTGGTGCGCTCAGCCAGAAACAAAATACGGAACATCTTTGAAATTTTTTCTACTGACACCTATTTTGTTTAATTGTCCTCATAATCTGTTTTGTTTAGCTCTGTTCTTATAATACCTTCGATTTTGTATCTGCGTATGTCGTTTCTGACTCGAATAAAGTAGGAAGAAGTTAAACCATAGATTTAGTTGTCACGTTCCAGGGAAGGCCACCTTTACCCCTTCCTTTACGAGCATTATTTTACTATTTTTTATTTTAGACATCTGGTTACTAGAAAACAAAATTGAGAACCAGGCCCTCATGATCATGTAACGTGTCAGTACACGAAATTAACATCAGAAAATATAAAACAAAATTTACATGAATCCCGGGCAGACGGCAAACTGCTGAGTATATACTAGCATTTCAACAATTTTATAAGGGAAATTGTATAATTTTTCCATTAACTCTTCGACAGAACTGAGCCACGATGAATGTCTTTTAGCGTGAACCGAAAGTGTGTGAATTGTTACTCCAGTTTTTTAATTCTTATGGTAACTTATTAGAAATGGATGCAGCAAAAAACTGCACGACTTTCTGCACAATAGTCAGAGAGATACGATTCACATGCAGATTGAATTTATGCGTAATATTAACCGACTGAATGCTGCTAATTCTCGGAAATAAGCTCTTATTATTAACAACAAATGACGTTAAAGAAATATATATTGAGAGGCGAGTGACAGAATTCCATGAATTCTGAGCAGAGGTAGAAAATAGCTTCACCAACTTACACCTGTTTTTCAGTTGAAAATATTCATTCTGAATTGGAAGAATTACTCCGGAGTTGTTGTAAGCCAATTAAAATAAGCAAATTAGACTAATTTTACTGTTGGACTGTCACTTACTGCAGCAGCTGTTCTGAAGGTAAATGTAACAACATTGTTTTTTAACAAGATCCTGAATATGGGCTTTCCATGACAGATTACCATCTATCTGAACACCTAGGAATTTCGACTGTTCAGACTCACTGATTTTACGCGGAACCCGTGTAGTCTAAAGGTCAATTACAACTGAATTGTGTGTCAGAAACGGTAAAAACTGATTCTCACCCTGAATTAGGTAGCATCGATATATTTTCTACAAGCCATGAACTTATGTGTTGAATTGCACTATTTGATAAACTGCCGATGTTGCACACACCATCCTTCACTATCACGCTACAATCAATAAACAGAAATATTTTAGTATCACCTGTCATATGACAAGCATATAATTTGTATATAAGAAACGGTAGTGGGCGCAGCACTGACTTACTTAACAGTGCCCCAATCAGGCTCAACGTCTTACAAGGGGAGGCCGCCAATTGTGAAATTCAGATTCGATTCATACTGCGCATAATAAAAGCTCATGGCCAGAGGTGTAATGTGGCAAAGCACCAAGATGCACTTCTCAGCCGTTGTCGAGAAAATCGACAGTTAAAATAAACCGTTGCCGTGAAATACTCTCTACGATTAATAATTTTCTACAGCGTCGTGGCGCTAATAATTAAAAATAGTGTTGCATGGCGCGAGATTCGATCCGGTGACCTTCGGATTACGAACCAGAGCGCTTACCGCTGCGCCACGACGCTGTAGAAAATTATTAATCGTAGAGAGTATTTCACGGCAACGGTTTATTTTAACTGTCGATTTTCTCGACAACGGCTGAGAAGTGCATATATATATATATATACAGTAAGCCAACCGTTACCATGCGTAAAGGAATTGTTAATGTCAATGCTAAAATTAATAATTAAAAATAGTGTTGCATGGCGCGAGAGTCGATCCGGTGACCTTCGGATTACGAACCCGAGCGCTTACCTCTGCGCCACGACGCTGTACAAACGCGTACCAAAGCTCTCACGTCCGCACTGATTTTCGACGATGTGATAACTTGCGCTAGGGACCGCATCTACCTTCTTTCGAAGTTAGCAGGCAACTACGCTGTTATGCGGCGGCTCGTTTCGGCCCATTCTACATCTGTCCTTCAAGTGTAACGAGCGAGTAACGGAGTTTATATTTCATACCTGCCACAGCAAATTTGTGTTCGTGGGGTTTCTATTTTAATTCGAACGTTTGATTTACGCTATACGTATTCGTTTCGGAATATCGTTTCTACGTCTTCCGTTAACTATACGTGGTTAACATTATGAAGACAATTAATAACATTTGTGAAATACAACTTTGGTTGCGGAAAACATAATGATGTTCGAAGTCGCCAGTTTTATTATATGCATAATTGTTGCAACTGATTGCCGGGAATTATATATATATATATATATATATATATATATATATATATATATATATATATATATATGTGTGTGTGTGTGTGTGTGTGTGTGTGTGTGTGTGTGTGTGTATGTATACACACATTTGAATTACAAAAAACGAATACAGAACAAATAAAGGTTGCATGGCGGGAGATTCGATCCGGTGACCTTCGGATTACGAACCCGAGCGCTTACCGCTGCGCCACGACGCTGTACGAAATTATCAATCGTAGAGAGTATTTCACCGCAACGGTTTATTTTAACTGTCAATTTTCTCGACAACGGCTGAGAAGTGCATCTTGGTGGTTTGCCACATTACACCTCTGGCCATGAGCATTTATTATGCGCAGTATGAATCGAATCTGAATTTCACAATTGGCGGCCTCCCCTTGTTAGCCGTTTTCATTACTGTGGAGAACGACATTTTACTATTTGCTCTTAAAATATGAGATTAACCAATTGTGAGCTACTCCTCTTATTCCATAATGCTTCAAAATTCTGCAGTAATGTTTTGCGATTTCTGATGAACACAGTCAAACTCTTCAGTTAAAAGTAAGAAGACGCCTAAGTGTTTGCAAATTTTTGTTTAATCAGTTCAGTGTCTCACAGAGAAAAGAGAATATAGCATTTTCAGTTGCTACACCGCTTCCAACACATCTAAAATTGTCTACACCATTCCTCTGTCCTTTTTTAAAAAGTGATTTCACTATTGACTTCCTAAGACGTTCAGGAAACTAATCATTCCAAATGGAGAAGTTATAAACGTAGCTAAGTATTAAGCAAACACATGCAGCAAAGTATTTTAGTATTCTGCTAGGTACCCTATGACATCCACGAGACTAACTGTCGTCCAACGATTCCATTATCGCTTCAATCTGCCCATTCTCCCTATCAAGGAAATGTATTTCAGATAGCACTCTTGGAAATCCTTTTTCTGAGAGAGTTTGTTGCAATACTGTGGAACTAAGTATTTATTTAATTCAATTGCTATATTCAGAAAAGATTGTTAATTAATGTACATGCAACTGGCTTATCAACAATAAGAACACCTTCATTGCGTACTGATTTTATGTCCTTGAACTTATGCTGTTCGCCAGATACTTCCTTCACAACTGAGCATATGGTTTTAATTTTATTCTGAGAATTAGCTATTCCATTAATATACCACGTGCTTTTTGCTTTCGTTATGACATTCTAAACACCATACAGCATTTTCGTCACGGATTACTTCAGCTGCAACTGACTACTTCTGAGGTTTTGAAATAATTCCCATTTTGTTCTACATGTTACTTTTGGTAATAACACTTCGTTCTGCATTTTTAGAAATTCAAAATAAGTTTTCCGATCATTTCCGTGTAATAATTGCATAATAATGCCGGCCTTCCAGGAATAAACAAAAACGGAAAGGGGAGGAAGCAAGGAAAGAATGTGCTGACGTACTCGCAGGGTATTTTCGTTTGGCTCTCAGTCGCAGCAGACCCTGTTCGACCGAGGCTCCGAGTAAGCTGAACGACTTCCGCTGCAGCTCTTGGGGTCTGCGAGAGACGACAAATATTTGCTAGAAAACTATTTGTGCCAAACAGAACGATAATTATAGCATTATGTGACTAATGCGTCAACCGCAGTTCTCTGAAGAGACGTGTTTGTCAGCGGCTATAATGGTGCATGAACAAAAACAGGCACTCACTGAGTTAATGACAAAGGTTTCAAATGATCTGTAACATCTGGTAGTATATGAGGCGCGTTTGTACGACAGTCTGTGACATCCTATGTAGAGTAGTAAATGCAGCATCTGGTTGGAATATCTCATATCATCATAAAAGTTATGATTAGTAACATAGCACTCTAACTGAACTCGCATCTTAAACAGTTAACATCTCATGTAGAATTAATGCAATATATAGAATGTTTTATGTTGAAATACCTAAGTCAGACACAACAGCTGCATTGCAAACATAATTTAATTTGAGCTCAGCAATAAGGGAATATAAACTAATGTGGAAAAATTGGCTCTGAGCACTTTGGGGCTTAACATCTTAGGTCATCAGTCCCTTAGAAGTTAGAACTACTTAAACCTAACTAACCTAAGGACATCACACACATCCATGCCCGAGGCAGGATTCGAACCTGCGACCGTAGCAGCCCCGTGGTTCCGGACTGCAGCGCCTAGAACCGCACGGCCAGCGCGGCCGGCCAAACTAATGTGGATTACAACATCGAAAAACGGTTTTACTCACTGAGATACTTGTACAAAAATAATTACCCGCTAACTGTTATACCCCTGTAAAGCACAAGCTTCATAAATTCAAATGAAGTGTTGCTTCAAATATCTCCTATGTTAACAAAGACATAACGAAGAAATAAAGTATAGTGAAACTACCTTGTGTTAGTAACCGAGATAACTTGAAAGTAAAAAACTTCAGAATGGAAAGTTATTTCTGGCATCGTGACGTCTCGTAAATAATAATAATCATCTCACGCTGGAGTTACTGATCACGATAAATGATTCCTTCTAAGATAGAGTAACAAGTACGCGTTTTTGTTCTATTAAAACAGTGTACTTATTATTCAACCTTAAATATGGAATTTCTCTACCACGAAGTAACGGAAGCATCCATAAATATGATTCCCTTTACGTCGTAGCGATACTTTGTTCAACTATCAACAAATCGCTCTCGAATCACGTGTTCCACCATATTTTCCATACCTTGAGTCGAATAGTTTGCCAGTAACCGCGAAGATGAAATTAATCTTTTTCTAAGCAATATAATTTTAGCATACATACTTCAGACACACACAATTTGCCGTCTCGTCTCACTTCTTCAATGTATTTAAAGTTTTATATAGGCAGCAGCGTACATTATAACAGCAGTTCAAACTACATATATAGTCTCTATGTCAAACTTATACACATAAACCACCCGGCAAAAAGGTTTTGGACTATTCTTATTCCTGGCGCTTAACCGAGGTCAGCACAGTAACTCGAGGACAACGGCTGCGTGCGTTACAGCACATGACACTACGGGTCTTACGAGTTGCAAAGACCGTCTACAGTGGGGAAAGGATTACTACTCCAAACTAATTTAATATTTTGTAATTGCTAGTTTAAATGCAGTCAAGCTCTCGACAGCACATGATATAGTTAAGTCACATACTGGTTTCCCGCCTGGCCCTAGATGTAACCGAGCATTCGCGTGTATGTCGGGGAAGGCAACTGGAGTCACGTCACAAGCTCTTTGCGGGGCCGGTGTTTGTCGCATGCCCCGAATAACTACGGTGACAGCTTGAAATAACAACTGTAAACAACAGATGTGCATTCGACCAGTCAGCTGTGAGCAGTCAGTGTCATGTAGTGGACGTACGGCCATATTGTTGTTGTGGTCTTCAGTCCAAAGACTGGTATGATGCAGCTCTCCATGCTACTCTATCCTGTGCAAGTCTCTTCATCTCCAAGTGACTACTGCAACCTACATCCTTCTGAATCTGCTTAGTGTATTCATCTCTTGGTCTCCCTCCACGATTTTTACCTCCCACGCTTCCCTCCAGTACTAAATTGGGTGATCTCATGATGCCTCAGAAAATGTCCTACCGACAGATCCCTTCTTCTAGTCAAGTTGGGCCACAAATTCGTCTTCTTCCCAATTCCATTCGGTACCACCTCATTAGTTCCGTGATTTACCAGTCTAATCTTCAGCATTCTCCTGTAGCACCACATTTCGAAAGATTCTATTTTCTTCTTGTATAAGCTATTTATCGTCCATGTTTCACTCCCATGCGTGGTTACACTCCACACAAATACTTTCAGAAAATACTTCCTCGCACTTAAATCTATACTCGATTTTAACAAATTTCTCTTCTTCAGAAACGCTTTTCTTCCCATCGCCAGTCAACATTTTATATCCTCTCTAGTTCGGCCATCGTTAGTTATTTTATTGCCTACGCAGCAAAACTCATCTACTACTTTAAGAGTCTCATTTCCTAATCTGATTCTCTCAGCATCACCGGATGTAATTCGACTATATTCCATTATCCTCGTTTCACTTTTGTTGATGTTCATATTATATTCTCCTTTCATGACACTGCCCATTCCGTTCAATTATTCTTCCAAGTCCTTTGCTGTTTCTGACAGAATTACAATGTAATCGGCAAACGTCAAAGTTTCTATTTATTCTCCCTGGATTTTAGTTCATACTCCAAATTTTTCTTTAGTTTCCCTTACTGATTGCTCAGTAAACAGATATTAGGCCATAATGTGTCAATAATTCTAACACGGAGCAGCATCGCTATATCAAGTGTTCAATACATTCTCAATAATGTACTGAAAAAGAGAAAAATGTGTGCAAAGTTTGTCCCACACGCCTTGACACCCGAACAAAAACAACGACACCTGGACGACTGCCACGATTTGACTGCAATGCAAAATGCGGACATTTGTTCCCTGAAAAAAAAAAATCATAGCGGATGGCGAGAGTGGGTTTTATCAATATGAAGCTACCACAAAAGTGCAGTACTTCACATGAAAGGTCAGCGCTTTGACAGCATAACCGACCTTCAAGAATATGTGATACATGAGTTGAACAATATAAAAAAACAACGTTTAGCAAGTTTCACATCGTTATGTGACAGTTCTGTGCATTGTATTTAAGGGGTCGAGATAATGTATAACACTTCAAACATGCATGGACACACACACGACCAAATGCAGAGCACTATAATGGCAGTTCCCATTAATACGTGTACATATTTACATTACATTCTTCAAATATCATTTCACTGGATTGCGCCCTAGTTTAGTCAAGTATTCATACAGGATGTCAGCAACGCTCATTCACAACATTTAGGAAGCAACAGAAAAGCTAAGATTGTTCAGGGAACGTCTTACTGAAATTACTAGAGAAAGTAACAATTACTACATAATATTTTCGGTAAAAATTGAGTCTTTATCAGTTTAGAACCTAACATTTCCAGTTTAAGTTTGGATGTGAAAACTGCACATGAAAATACTCTTAGAATTGCTGGTTTTTCATTCTTTTTATGGTAACATTTTGGAAAACCGGTAAATGGTGTCGAAACTACCTTCCGGGTAAACAAACATAGAAATATTATCAATGTCAAATCTTTCTTTGACGATTTGCTCAAAACACCAAAGAGTTTCATCAGTAATTGTTTCACCTTCAATAATGCTTGCAATCTGATCTTTTGTGAAGGCTAGCGCCGTCTAGTAACCAAGTCGCGTCATATACCAGGTAAAAGGAAATACATGGTCGCTAGGTCAGGATTTCGTGGTGCTGCCTTTTACTGCCATTCAAGTGAGTAGGCAAAGCGTCATTTAGATGGTTCCGAAAATGGCTTCAAGTTGTAGAGTGGAACAGTAATAGAGGAATCATATTCGCTCTCTACCAGCCAACGAAACTTTCTCCAACAATTCTCGTAACGTTCCACATAGACATAAAAAGTCATTTTCTCCACAGGACAAAATTGGCAGAACATATGCTACATATGCAACGTGAGACAATAAGTACATCGCAAATATTTGTCGGCGGCGTTTCACGAATGTAGCTCTAAAATTTTTAAAAATGCGTTTTCTAGTGGCTTCTGCTCTTACTCAAATTTCCGTCTTCTGTGAAAGAAGCCTCATCGATAAGCAAAACGTATGTTCAGATGTCAAGGGTCATTAAAATTGTCCGATCGTATCTCGGGAAGAGATCCACGTGCCGATGAAAGTCATCATTTGATGGGATTTGCAACTTCTATCACAACTTCAACGAGACCATTCGTTTACTAGCGCTATGGCCGTCCTTTACTAAGAGAAACACAATTTTTTTTCAAACTAATAGGAGTGCCACGCTGACGTAGTGAGACTTGGGAATTTGTCATAAACAATAGCATGTATAAGGTGGTATCCTCCTCATTAGAAATTAATCTCCGGACTATCGTCTGTCCATGAACGCCATGCTTGTCGCATATGTCGGCTAGAGAGCACTGAAACACTGCTGTCGATTGCAGGCAGAATCTTTCATATAAGAACATCGTAAAGGAGGCGCAAGCATTGCTGATAAAAACGAAAGCTATCTGACCTTGTAGTTAAAGCAGTACCACCATTAAGAACGTAGTTCGGACTCTCTTTACGTACGCAGCTTTTTTTGCGGGTGATACTGACAAAATAAAAGCTGGTAGTGTTAGCCTCTGTTAAGGGCAACTAGCAATAAAAATTGCATCTAAGAATGCATATTCTTAACATCTCTAGCACTTCTGGAAGTTATAAATGAACAAAATTTTGTATAAATACTTCCTTTGTTCGTAACTGATAGGTAAGATGCACTGATAACAGAAAATGGAAGTAGGGATAGGGGAAAATTAAGGATATTTTAGACTGATACACAGGTCTGTACATGAATAATAAGAACCTATTATTGAATATTTGGATGAATAACACAATTATAGGTTCATTAGAAATATCTTTTGTCAGCGTACTTCTTTCTAGGCTTAGCTACGGAACAGCATTATTACTGGTTCTCCATAAACAGTTCAGTTTTACCACATTTTGCAGATAAATGAGTTTTTTTCTTTTCCGCTTCGTGGTTCCCATGTTGCTAGTGTACGCATTCTTATGGATGAAGAGATTAAAACGATCTTACACCCATCAGCTTGCGAAAATGGTTATTTATCTGAGTCTTAGCCACGAGAATATAACTTTGATAGACACACGGGAGCCATTCCATTCTCAGTGTCGCGACTGACGGCCAGATTTAAACAGAAAGGCGTGGAAAGCCAGGAGAAAATATTTGATCAGTTATGATCAAGTTAGTGCTTGATCATCGATAATATTGTATGTGCAATATTGGTATCGACAGTTCTTAATGTCCATGTTATCACTGAAGAACACACACTATCCAAGATTAGTTCTGCACAACATTTTTTGAGGATATTTGGCACTCAGACTGCAGTGTTCTCGAATGTATTTGAAGAAAGTATTCGAACTATCAAATAGATGTTTCAATATTCCAGAGCACACGCATCTCCTTTCGTCCACACTCCGCCGCCCCCCCCCCCCCCCCCCCCTTCTGTATCAGGAAGGGTTCATATGTCTGGGTCCAGTCAACAGGCTTTATTTATGAGAAACGGGAATTCCACAGTTAATCTCAACTCGTCACATTTTGCTAGGCGGCATCAGTTCATAAGAGACAACAATAAATGTAACAGTATGTTTTAAACATATGAAAAATCCTGTAGAGGAATCTTTCAAAAATGCGCCCCTTTTTCTTAACAGGGTTTCGTTGCAAGCCTATGGTGCTGTTGGAAAGTAACCTCATGTTATTTATTTGTCGGGTTCCGTGGGGCCGTTCGAGCCAGAGCTACTTGGTCATCGAACTAGTCAGTACGTGGTTTACAGAATTATGATCAGAAAATGTATAGACAAAAGAATTAAAGAAAAATAAAACACGAAAGAAACTTTGAGAGCGTAAAGGAACAAATAACACATTACAAAGAAAAGTTCTGAACTACTGCAAGAAATTCCTGTACCAGAATAGAAGGAGTGCGCCACAAGAAAACTTTTAACCAGGTTTTGAATAGTTGGTGTTTATCATACAATTTCTCCACTTCTGTTAGAAGCCTATTAAAAATGAAATATGCTGAATAGTGCATACCTTTCTGTGTAATGTCTAAGGAAATGTTATCCAAGTGCATTTCATTTTTCCATCTAGTGGTCACTGAATCAATGTTATAGCTCCTTCTGACTGAGACAACATTGTGAGCAGCAAAGCCCTTGATGAAAAAAATGTACAGCGATGGTTGAGTTGAATTTCGAGACACCTGAACAACGGCCTACACGAAGTTCGCGAACTGACATCGTAGATCAGTCTTCCCACCGGCCGAGGTGGCCGAGCGGTTCTAGGCGCTACAGTCTGGAACCGCGCGACCGCTACGGTCGCAGGTTCGAATCCTGCCTCGGGCATGGGTGTGTGTGATGTCCTTAGGTTAGTTAGGTTTAAGTAGTTCTAAGTTCTAGGGGGCTAATGACCTGAGAAGTTAAGTCCCATAGTGCTCAGAGCCATCAGTCTTCCCAACCTTTTCTGGGCTAAGAATG
Organism: Schistocerca serialis cubense; assembly: GCF_023864345.2. Taxonomy (NCBI): domain Eukaryota; kingdom Metazoa; phylum Arthropoda; class Insecta; order Orthoptera; family Acrididae; genus Schistocerca; species Schistocerca serialis. The sequence goes on along the minus strand of NC_064640.1, from coordinate 928,854,133 downwards.
TTCTCAGTAAGTACACAGAGTCGCCCAAAAATATAAAACCATAAGAAATAATAGAGTGAAGCGAATCAAAGGTTCATTGTCAGAGACAATTGAAATCTTTGTCGTAGTGAAGTTAGCAGCATTCAGCTAACGCATAAAATCTTGGATGAGTTACTTCCAAGAATGTCTTTCATTTACTCTCAGCCCCAAGAATTAAAAGTGGCCGTCTTCACTGAGTGTTTGATTACCAAGGAACAAAAACTTTGCTTTTTCTAAGTTCCTCTTGGGAAACTATATGTACTGCATATTATTGTAGTTATGCGTTAATCTATTCTCGGAATACCACGTTCTGATGCTAATGACTACCCTACTACCTGAAACGTTTATATTACACCTCTCTGTATGATTTTGTTTCACAATCACATTTGTATCATCTGCGAAAAGGAAAAGAAAATGAGTGATGTGTTGTGTTTAGTGGCGGATCATTGATATATAGCAATAACAGTAGCGGACTCAAAAAAAGCCAGACAGCAGTTTTGCTGTAGTGCTCCAGCCGGACTTCGTCAGTCACGACGACAGCGGCTTCCAGTGTTTCAAGAGATTTCTTGCCGCCAATCGTTATTTGCGAGAAAGGACAGTAAGGCGGACACTACTAAAACCCACAAGCTACGTCAGCGAATTTGGGGATGGTTGTCCAACCAGATTTACCGTTGTTTCAAAGTGTTCTGCACAGTTTTATAGACGAACGCCGTAAACTTATCCTCTACACGTCAAATACTGTATTAATATTGAGATGGCTGTTCATGTTGTCACGCTAGACCTGTATGGCGTTGTCAATAACCAATCATTACTACGAGGTATATTCTTCGGCCTGAATGTGGTACGTATTAGGATAATGAGTGTAACAAACTTTGGCCGGCCGGTGTGGCCGAGCGGTTCTAGGCGCTTCAGTCTGTAACCGCGCGACCGCTTCGGTCGCAGGTTCGAATCCTGCCTCGGGCATGGATGTGTGTGATGTCCTTAGGTTAGTTAGGTTTAAGTAGTTCTAAGTTCTAGGGGACTGATGACCTCAGGTGTTAAGTCCCATAGTGCTCGGAGCCATTTGAACCATTTGTAACGAACTTTCAATGGTTTACACAATACATGTGCTTATGAAATATCACAGTTATAATCATACACTACAAACATTGGCTGCTATGCTAGGATAAATGTTGTGCGCTTGAATACATTGAATAAGAATAGATTAAGACTTTGAAAAACTATTATCTCCTCGTACTCAGTGTTGACAGGGTAGCCCTTTTAAATCCGGAACACTTATCTAAATTCCTCTATGCGCAAAATGATACAACAAATCCAATGAATAAATTACTGACTTATGCTGGTACATCCCCTTGTGCAGCATTGCTGGGAGGTAAGGAATCCTTACTGGGTATGACTGACAGAAGAGGGCAAAAAAGTTGAAGAGATGGTGGTTTGTGTAATCACGAAATAACGGAAAGAACGTCAAGGAGATAACAAGCGACTTGGAATGCCATTCATTAAATCAACGGTGTTTTTAATTGCGGCAAAATGTTTTCGCTGAATTTCAGTCAACGATTTCCTCTTCCGAATTCCAAATGTTGTGACTTGGCAAGACAGCCAAGCCACTATGAGAGGAAGCCGAAAGGCACGCGTTTAAGCTCACGCAGGCTGGCGTGAGGTCTGGAACAGTTAAAGGAATAGAGACTAGCAAAAAAGGTGCGTAGCTTTTGGAATACTTAACTTTAATCCATAATTGGTGAACATCGGTCTGACGGTACATGCATCACAAGATAAATAGCAATTGATAATGGCGCCTTGCTAGGTCGTAGCAAATGACGTAGCTGAAGGCTATGCTAACTATCGTCTCGGCAAATGAGAGCGTAATTTGTCAGTGAACCATCGCTAGCAAAGTCGGCTGTACAACTGGAGCGAGTGCTAGGAAGTCGCTCTAGACCTGCCTTGTGGCGGCGCTCGGTCTGCAATCACTGACAGTGGCGACACGCGGGTCCGACGTATACTAACGGACCGCGGCCGATTTAAAGGCTACCACCTAGCAAGTGTGGTGTCTGGCGGTGACACCACACCAAATATTTTATTGCCTCCCACTTACATCAGCAGGAATGGTCATCTCGATAAAATACGATAAATCTTAGTTCGGTTTGAAAGAATTTATGTATTCGCATTTCCCATGCGCGAGTCGAAAGTGGTATGGTAGAGATAATGTTTGTAAGTAATGACTAGAACACTCTGTCACGCACCTGAATGAGAGCTGCAGACACAATATCTAGATGCAGATGTCAATATAGGTACAGATTTTCTCATCCTTACGTATAAGGAAAAATTTCACTGTAAGCGAACATGGGTTTTTCACTGACAGATGTTATCCCTATAGAATGAAGTACGAAATCTACTGAACAATAATTACAATGTGTGGGACAACACTAACAAAGTTCGATTCTCATCCAGCAGAAATGAAAGTTCATTAGCGATGGAAGAAGAAAAATGAGTCGTAAGAGTCTAACTAGTACTACAATCGTGTAAAAGTGAGATGCCATCTTACCCCTGCAAAAGAATTTTCTACCTATCGTACAGTCTCACATTAACCTACGTCCGATATGGCTTAAGATACCGACACCAAAACTGACTGACTCTGGTTCAGGTCTTCTTGAGCTCACAATCCTTTGCAACTACTGTATATGAACTCAGTTTTTTTGCAAAGTTATTATTGACATGTTGTTGTTATCTCATATCTCTTACCGCACTTCAGTCTCATTGTAACTGCATGCGAGAGCATCATGAGTCGCAAGTCAGCAGCCTCCATTCATACATTTATACACGAAAAATATCCTAATATTTGAGTTTTCTAAGACGTCACTTGAATTACTTCAAACGTACTGTTATACCTTATTTTGAAAGCATGGACATTGTATGTAAGAAAGTACATCACCTTCTTTATCCGTGCTGCCGTGACTCAGTTTGTAACAACGGTAGAAGAGCTACAGAGTCGTGATTACTCAGCCATATGCTGCGTAGAATACGCAATGAGGTAAGTAAAAGGTTAATTTTCCTGTTTTATTATTAATCATCATTTTATGTTGGGCGATCAAAGAGAACACTACCTTTTTCTTGCGTCTATTTCTTCGGTTCAGAAATAATTGCTCTGCTGATTTAAGTATTTGTATTTAATCAGTTTCTTGTGGTTTAATGGCTGGGTGCAAGTCTATCTATTGCAGGCCATTTCGGCGACTTGCGTGTCCCTAAACTACACCAGATATCCAACCAGGGAAAGGGGACCTACAGTTTAACGCGGAATCCGAACCATGTGGCGCTCCTGGCGATTCCTCACGTCACAGAGAGGTGAAGGCTAGATTAAAGCCAGACTGAAAATTTCCACTTTTAGAACGGGATTCAATCCCGCCACCTTTCGGTTTCCAGACACGCACTTTACTAGTAAACCACCATGCCCAGCAAGTATCTCAAATAGCACATACACAAGGTTCCATTCGATGGTGGCAGAAAGTGCGCACTGAGCCATTTCCTCATGATTTTGTAGTCGGCTGGAAACCGTGTACGTCGTTCACGCTCCTTCAACTTCACGAACATCTGGAAGTGCGAAAGTACGAAGTTTTGGCTCTGGAGGATGGGAGGTAAATAGAAATCTCGCAATGTTTCATTACATAATTTTTCTCTCGATTATGCGCCAGTAAACCGTTCGAAAATACACACGTGGCATCTTTTGCAGGTAGCAAGTAGATGAATGGGAAACGGAAGAAAGGGCGTGTCATAACTCTACCTTCTTAGTATCCGTAGTTAATAGACCATAATACGACAGTTGAACTGTACTGCCAAAATACCGGTGACACTGAAACTGGGCTACTGGGTTTTGCAGTTAAGTACAGTTGTCATTTGCTGGACACGCAACGTGTATTAAACAAGAAAACTAAGTCTACAGTAATTTAAACGTACCTATGTATCTTTGGACCTTGTGTTGCAATTAACTTTCGTTTTGAGCACCCGTTACGAAACAAACTGAGCTGTTGGAAACTTCTCGCTTTCCAGCACATCCAGTAAGATTTTAAGAGACGCCTCCCTTCGGAAGGATCTCCATGATTTTATCGTACTGCCTAACTACAGACCATAGAATTCTAAACAAGCGGTACCACCTGCTCTCCGTTTACTGCTTCAAGGCTGTCTGTGCAGAATTCACGTCACCACTTCTCGTCACGAAACGGACAGTATCTTCGACAGCATAACTCGTGGAATAAACCACTGTAACAGGAAGGACTACAGTGCTTGGTGTGGTGTCACCGCCAGACACCACACTTGCTAGGTGGTAGCCTTTAAATCGGCCGCGGTCCGTTAGTATACGTTGGACCCGCGTGTCGCCACTGTCAGTGGTTGCAGACCGAACGCCGCCACACGGCAGGTCTAGAGAGACTTCCTAGCACTCGCCCCAGTTGTACAGCCGACTTTGCTAGCGATGGTTCACTGACAAATTACGCTCTCATTTGCCGAGACGATAGTTAGCATCGCCTTCAGTTACGTCATTTGCTACGACCTAGCAAGGCGCCATTATCATTTGCTATTTATCTTGTGATGCATGTACCGTCAGACCGATGTTTACCAATTATGGATTAAAGTTAAGTATTCCAGAAGCTACGTATTTTTTTTACTAGACTCAACTCCTTTAACTGTTCCAGACCTCACGCCAGCCTGCGTGAGCTTAAACGCGTGCCTTTCGGCTTCCTCTCATAGTGGCTTGGCTGTCTTGCCAAGTCACAACACTTGGCATATACACCGACAGAAAAAAGCGCAACACCAAAAAGATAATTAATGTAGACCAATGAAATTTAGGAACATTGGTCTATGTAACATACTTAAGTGATTTACATTGGCAGATCACAGGTTAATATAAGCGCGACGTAAGCCACTGCAAATATGAAATGCTGGTACATTAATAAACGGTGTAACCGCCAGAATGTTCAATGGCACTGCGTCATCAGGCCACATGTGATCCACCGGGTCCGCAGCTCGTGGTCGTGTGGTAGCGTTCTCGCTTCCCGCGCCCGGGTTCCCGGGTTCGATTCCCGGCGGGATCAGGGATTTTCTCTGCTTCGTGATGACTGGGTGTTATGTGCTGTCCTTAGGTTAGTTAGGTTTAAGTAGTTCTAAGTTCTAGTGGACTGATGACCATAGATGTTAAGTCCCATAGTGCTCAGAGCCATTTTTTTGGTCCACCGGGACCATCCGACCACCGTATCATCCTCAGCTGAGAATGCGGAAAGGAGGGGCGTGTGGTTCAGCACACCCCTCTCCCACCGGCCAGAGTGCCCGTGCAGTTCTAGACGCTACAGTCTGGAGCCGATCGACCGCTACGGTCGCAGGTTCGAATCCTGCCTCGGGCATGGATGTGTGTGATGTCCTTGCGTTAGTTAGGTTTAATTAGTTCTAAGTTCTAGGCGACTGATGACCTCAGAAGTTAAGTCGCATAGTGCTCAGAGCCATTTGAACCATTTTGAACACCCGTCTCCCGGTCGTTATGATGGTTTTCTTTGACCGGAGCCGCTACTATTCTGTCGAGTAGCTCCTCAATTGGCATCACGAGGCTGAGTGCACGCCGAAAAATGGCAACAGCGCATGGCGGCCCGGATGGTCACCCATCCAATTGCTGGTCACGCCCGACAGCGCTTAACTTCGGTGATATGACGGAAACCCGTGTATCCACTGCGGCAAGGCCGTTGCCAGAATGTTCAGTGCATGCATGAAAATTGACGTGCTTTGTGTTGGAAAGGTGCCGAATGTCAGTTTGTAGTTCCATGCTTGTTGCACTTGTTCGGCCACTACAGGGACGATTATTGTTGCTTGTGAATGAAGCTGTAGTAGTGGTCCGCTGATGACCGATATGTGACCGACTGGAGACAGATTTCGTGATCGAGCAGGCCAAGGCAATATGTCGATGCTCTGTAGAGCATGCTGGGTTACAACAGCGGTATGTGGGCGAGAGTCATTCTCTTGGGAAACACGCCTGTGGAGTGCTGTTCATGAATAGCAGCACAATAGGTCGAACCACCAGACTGACGTACAAATTTTCAGTCAGGGTGCGTGGGATAACCACGGGAGTGCTCCTGCTGTTATATGAAATCCCACCCCAGACCATAATTCCAGACTTAGGTCCAGGGCGTCTATCACACAGACACGTTGGTGGTCCTTAACTGGCCTCCTGCTAACCAACACGCGGTCATCACAGGCACTAAAGCAGGACCAGCTTTCATCAGAAAATTCAACAGACCTTCACCCTGTCCTCCAATGAGCTCTCTCTTGACGCCACTGAAGTAACAAATGGGGGTGGTTTGGAGTCAGTGGAATGAACGCTACAACGCGTCTGGCTTGGAACTGTCATGGAAATAACTGGTATGGAACAGTTCGTTGTGTCACTGTAGTGCCAAATGCTGCTCAAATTGCTGCTTCAGATGCGGTACGACGAGCCGGAGCCATACGCCGAACACGATGGTCTTCCCTCTCGGTAGTACCTCGGAGCCCGGTTATCTTGCGACCGTACATCCTCGTGGCTACCGCTGTCAGAAATCAAGTACAGTGGCTACACCACAGATGATAAGAGGAAGCTTCTTGTAGCGCTATTAGACGACCTCGTTCAAACTCAGTGAGGTACTGATAATGATGTCATCTTAAAGACATTCTCGACTAACTTCAACTCAGCACGTCGAAGCTCAGAGGTAACAAACGTTCATGACCGTTGCAACGTGGATTTAAAGCAAACCTGATTTGCATCTTCATAGTGCCACTACTGGCGCCGCTCTAATGCGACTGATGCGAAATCTGAACAGAGATCATTTTTCAAATGTAGAAAGACGCCTACCAACTTTCGTTTAAGTCCCACAACTTTTTCTTGTTTGTGAGATTTTTTCCAATCAGTGTATTAGCGCCTCAATCAGCGACAAATCATATTTTATTAAAAACTAGGAAATTACTCTTACAACTTCAATAATGTTTCCACGATGTAGTTACACTACTGGCTATTAAAATTGCTACACCACGAAGATGACGTGTTACAGACGCGAAATTTAACCGACAGGAAGAAGGTTCTGTGATATGCAAATGATTAGCCTTTCAGAGCATTCACACAAGGTTGGCGCCGGTGGCCACACCTACAACGTGCTGACATGAGGAAAGTTTCCAACTGGTTTCTCATACACAAACAGCAGTTGACCGGCGTTGCCCGGTGAAACGTTGTCGGATTGTAGCCTATCGCGATTGCGGTTTATCGTATTGCGCCATTGCTGCTCGGGTTGTTCGAGATCCAATGACTGTTAGCAGAATATGGAATCGATGGGTTCAGGAGGGTAATACGGAACCCCGTGCTGGGTCCCAATGGCCTCTTATCACTAGCAGTCGAGATGACAGGCATCTTATCCTCATGGCTGTAACGGATCGTGCAGCCACGTCTCGATCCCCGAGTCAACAGATGGGGACGTTTGCAAGACAACAACAATCTGCACGAACAGGTCGACGACATTTGCAGCAGCATGGACTATCAGCTCGGAGACCAAGGCCGCGGTTACCCTTGACGCTGCATCACAGACCAGAGTTCCTGCGATGGTGTACTCAACAACAAACCTGGGTGCACGAATGGCAAAACGTCATTTTTTCGGATGAATCCACGTTCTGTTTCCAGCATCATGATGGTCGCATCCGCGTTTGGCTACCTCGCGGTGAACGCACATTGGAAGCGTGTATTCGTCATCGCCATACTGGCGTAACACCCGGTGTGATGGTATGGGGTGCCATTGGTTACACGTCAGGGTCACGTCTTGTTCGCATTCACGGTACTTCGAACAGTGGACGTTACATTTCAGATGTGTTACGACCCGTGGCTGTACCCTTCATTCGATCCCTGCGAAACCCTACATTTCAGCAGGATAATGCACGACGGCATGTTGTAGGTCTTGTACCGCCCTTTCTGGATACTGAAAATGTTCGACTGCTGCCCTGGCCAGCACATTCTCCAGATCTCTCCCCAGCTGAAAACGTGTGGTCAATGGTAGCCGAGCAACTGGCCCGTCACTATACGCCAGTCACTACTCTTGATGAACTGTGATATCGTGTTGAAGCTGCCATTCAAACTCTGTTTGACTTAATACCCAGGCGTATCAAGGCCGTTATTACGGCCAGAGATGGTTGTTATGGGTATTGATTTCTCAGGATCTGTGCACCCAAATTGCGTGAAAATGTAATCACATGTCAGTTCTAGTATAATATACACTCCTGGAAATGGAAGAAAGAATACATTGACACCGGTGTGTCAGACCCACCATACTTGCTCCGGACACTGCGAGAGGGCTGTACAAGCAATGATCACACGCACGGCACAGCGGACACACCAGGAACCGCGGTGTTGGCCGTCGAATGGCGCTAGCTGCGCAGCATTTGTGCACCGCCGCCGTCAGTGTCAGCCAGTTTGCCGTGGCATACGGAGCTCCATCGCAGTCTTTAACACTGGTAGCATGCCGCGACAGCGTGGACGTGAACCGTATGTGCAGTTGACGGACTTTGAGCGAGGGCGTATAGTGGGCATGCGGGAGGCCGGGTGGACGTACCGCCGAATTGCTCAACACGTGGGGCGTGAAGTCTCCACAGTACATCGATGTCGCCAGTGGTCGGCGGAAGGTGCACGTGCCCGTCGACCTGGGACCGGACCGCAGCGACGCACGGATGCACGCCAAGACCGTAGGATCCTACGCAGTGCCGTAGGGGACCGCACCGCCACTTCCCAGCAAATTAGGGACACTGTTGCTCCTGGGGTATCGGCGAGGACCATTCGCAACCGTCTCCATGAAGCTGGGCTACGGTCCCGCACACCGTTAGGCCGTCTTCCGCTCACGCCCCAACATCGTGCAGCCCGCCTCCAGTGGTGTCGCGACAGGCGTGAATGGAGGGACGAATGGAGACGTGTCGTCTTCAGCGATGAGAGTCGCTTCTGCCTTGGTGCCAATGATGGTCGTATGCGTGTTTAGCGCCGTGCAGGTGAGCGCCAAAATCAGGACTGCATACGACCGAGGCACACAGGGCCAACACCCGGCATCATGGTGTGGGGAGCGATCTCCTACACTGGCTGTACACCACTGGTGATCGTCGAGGGGACACTGAATAGTGCACGGTACATCGAAACCGTCATCGAACCCATCGTTCTACCATTCCTAGACCGGCAAGGGAACTTGCTGTTCCAACAGGACAATGCACGTCCGCGTGTATCCCGTGCCACCCAACGTGCTCTAGAAGGTGTAAGTCAACTATCCTGGCCAGCAAGATCTCCGGATCTGTCCCCCATTGAGCATGTTTGGGACTGGATGAAGCGTCGTCTCACGCGGTCTGCACGTCCAGCACGAACGCTGGTCCAACTGAGGCGCCAGGTGGAAATGGCATGGCAAGCCGTTCCACAGGACTACATCCAGCATCTCTACGATCGTCTCCATGGGAGAATAGCAGCCTGCATTGCTGCGAAAGGTGGATATACACTGTACTAGTGCCGACATTGTGCATGCTCTGTTGCCTGTGTCTATGTGCCTGTGGTTCTGTCAGTGTGATCATGTGATGTATGTGACCCCAGGAATGTGTCAATAAAGTTTCCCCTTCCTGGGACAATGAATTCACGGTGTTCTTATTTCAATTTCCAGGAGTGTATTTGTCCAATGAATACCCGTTTATCATCTGGATTTCTTCTTGGTGTAGCAATTTTAATGGCCAGTAGTGTAGTAATAAATTCCCCAGGTTTTACTTCCCAGAAAAGTGAGTTACCACGAATTCCAAATTTCGCAGTGCCTAAGCTTGATAAACTAAGTGCACAATAATACATAGGCAACACATTTTCCGACATGTATTGAGCTATATGTCCGCTGCACATCCAGATGCATTCACGTCAATGACCTATATGGCCTGGATAGTGCGGGGCATCATATTGGCCTGTATTTCATCGGCTTGTCATTCAGTCTTTCGTGGTACTGTCGTAGGATGAGGCAACATGTTGGAGACGTCTATACGTTTCAATTTGGAACTGATGCAACAAGCTCCTGATATAACGTGCGAAATATTACACCTAATAGTAATATAAATGGGTGAAGACCTCTGGCATGCCTCCCTCAACAATATTTGAAGTACCAGACCTTTCACTGGAACTGTTAATGCTTCACACTTGCCACAGTACATGTAGCCGACAACTTCATCGATCGTTGTTACGATGATCGTGTTTAGCACTCAGGATGCATTCTTTGGAATCAAGTTTCGGTTTCACATTCTCCTTCATCTAACGTTAGCGCGCCATGATCCTATAGCGGGCGACTGAGGAGCGCTCGGGTAATCGGACTATACAGTTCGGTACATCGAGAATGGAATTTTTGAACAACCTCAAAGAAGTCTAGTTGCTCGCCGCGTATAAAGCGGTCGCACGGACATCTGTTGAACTTACGCGGAACTACATGCGCCGAGCAATTCGAACGAGCATTAACCTCAGGTGCAGACATCTAGTGTATATTGTGGTGTTACGTTTGTCTTATATTATGATTAAAGACAGGAGGACGTGGAATCCAGAACGAACACATAGTTTACTTCTCCGAGCCGAGCTTGACGTCCTAACCGAGAGACCATCAATAGGGTCAGATACCCTCACTTTATGAGACGCTGCGGAAAGGTTTGAAATGTAATCAAAGACACTGGCGTTTCATTCCTTGCCTCCTCGTACCGGTCAAATAACGTCAATGAAAATTTCATCCAGCACCAGAGTGCGAAACTACTTAACTCCAATTCGAGCGCCGCCGCACAGCGATGTGTTAGCGACCTCGGCTAAAGAGGCAGGTTAAACCGTCAGTATTCACGTCGAGGTAATTGCCATGAGGTTTCTACAGAGTGATGTAACGAAAACATGAATATCTTAAATCAGAATGGCCCCAGTGGAAAGCGAAACGATTTCAGTGTCTTATCCACTGCACCTTCTTAACCAAAGTCGCTAAATCACTCTGTTGTGGTGGAGGTCCACTGGATGGTAGTCGTCTCGATTTCTAGTGTCGCAAAAAATTTTCTGCGCCAGTATTTCGCTGTCAACGGAAAAATGTTGGTGGTGTCAAGTTTCTCATCATCAGACAGTTAAGCCTGAAGGTTACATTTTGCCGCTTAGTCTGCATTTATTTATACTTCTTCTCCTTCTTACGATTGTCGGCTTAAAAAGTCATTTGTGAGTGTTTACCCGTAACAGTGTGCATACGCATAAAAATGGTTTGTAAATAATGTATCATTCAAACCATTACAGTGTTGCACACCACTTAAGTTCACTGTCATTTTCATGGCTTTGAGTAAAGACTCAAGACTTGCTTTTAAAGTTAAAACTATTATTGTAAGTAACTAAGGACGGGTCTTTTATAACGCTACCTAAGTGGAAATAATGTTACCTTCATTCATCCTGACGGTTCATTATTGTACTGAGTGGGAGAAACGTGGTGACGTAAAATTCTTAGTCACCAAACTTCTCGTCTATGTACTGGATTAAACTCCAAATGTCACTACATTGTGTTACAGTGTGACAGCGTTTGACACTCTTGGCAGTGATCTGTACATCTAATGGGGACATTTCGTTAACAGATTTCCTAGGTGTTGTGTGAGAGGGATGGACAATATGATGACAACTAATCTCACATTTTGCAGTTCCTCAAATCATCTCCAACAGCAGAAACTCAATATTTCTTACCAGACGCAAGCGTCAATCTTACTTATACTTAACACTTACACGTACGAAACATGACACATTGGACTTGAACGGAACGGAATGGAAATCGACGTCATGGTAAACCGAAGCATTTTCACTCAGTGGAAAGTCGACAAAGCGTCACTTCAGAACGTCGACATTTATTATCTTGAGAAAATATAAACATACATCAAACAATGTTTAGATGACATATATATAAGCCGCGCGGGATTAGCCGAGCGGTCTCAGGCGCTGCAGTCATGGACTGTGCGGCTGGTCTCGGCTGAGGTTCGAGTCCTCCCTCGGGCATGGGTGTGTGTGTTTGTCCTTAGGATAATTTAGGTTAAGTAGTGTGCAAGCTTAGGGACTGATGACCTTAGCAGTTAAGTCCCGTAAGATTTCACACACATTTGACCATTTTTGACATATATAAAGTCCTTCAGCCTTATCCATTGTGCTTTTGTTTTCTTTCTAAGTACTGAATGATGTCAAAATAACTGTATATTCCTCCATCAATAAAAGTAACTTTTTCATTGCCAGGAAAAATTTTTATAGTAAAAATTGCTTCATCTGTCTTTGTACTTCTTTATGCACAGCGTAAGCATTTTTTTGTCTGGGTATCATAATACCTAGACAATATTTCGTTTTCAGGAATCTGGCTTCTGTACAAGTCCTCATGGAAAAATCGTTGTATTTCACTAACACAAAGTGAACATAAAATAAAAATTTACGTGATACAAAAACATAAAATCCACTACAGTAACGTAAGTGCAGATAGCGAGAATAGATTAATTTCAGATGTTAGCAGACGACAGTAATTCTCTCCCCACCATCGTCAACGTTAAAATTTTCTTCTCAAGTGTCCTCGCCATTGCCGTCCCATTCCGCCCCGTGACGGTCTGTATGGATACCATCATTTGAAAAACATTATGGAATCCAGAATGAGTTCTCCCTCTGCAGCGGAGTACACGCTGATCTTAAACTACCTGGCAGACGAAATCTCTGTACTGAACCAGGACTCAGACCTGGAATTTGTCGTTCACAGGCAAGTACTCCATAGATTAAGCTATCCGACGGCCCTCACAGCTTCTCTTCCGCCAGTATCTCATTTCCTACTTTCAAAACTTCACAGAAATTCTTCAGCAAAACTTGTGGGAGAAACACTTCTGGAAGAAAGGATATAGCGGAGCAATGTCTTTGCCACAGCCTAGAGCAGGGGTAGCCAACCTTTTTGAGCTACCGCCCGCTTTTGTATCTTTATTAGTAACAAAATTTTCTAAACACCCACCGGTTCCGGTTTACAAAGTATGTAAACTTTCTGTAAAATTTTGCCTGTATGTGAAAAAACCAAATATACTGATTTCGAAAACTTTCTTCTCATGTAACATGTACCTTAGATAACGTACTCAGCGGGTGAGCAAAATAGACTGCTCATCGGCCCTGTATTGAGCATGTGAAAAGTGTCGTGGAAAAAAATTTAAAATTCATGAGATGCAAAATTTGATATAAAAATAATGAATCTAATTAAATGCCAAAAGAAACGGATTAGGTGCTCAAGGACAGCTACATAATTAAAACTCAATACCGAAGTAGATTATGAACGTTGCGTGATATGAACTGCAATGTTTGACTTGGAATACCCTCCCCCCTCCCCCCAAAAAAAGAAAAAAATTGCTGGTCTACTCGTCAGAAAATAACTGTTGGAAATTATCGACATTGTTCACTGAAAATAAATGTACTTGAAAGCACGACACCTTACAATCCTGAGTACACACAGTTGGCTCAAGAATGTAACGTTACATCTGCACCGAAATAAAAGTGACTTACCTCTTGCTCAGCATGCTATTTCTTTTTTTTTTTTTTTGTCAGCAGTACTGAAGTTCTCGAAACCAAATGCAAATCGGCAGATGCAGCAGACAAATATAAATAATCGACTGTAAATTCTATTGCTTGTCAGAAACAATCTGTTGCTGTGAGTGTCGTAAGGTGCAATGCACACACAACAGAGTTCAAAAATTTACTATGAATTATGGAAGTGGGTTTTACTATAAAGAAAGTCGTTCTTGAGAACTCAAACTCTGATTATTGGCAAAAACACTGCACAACGTAGGAAGACTCTAACAATTACTTAATTTTCTCACTATAAAGAAACTACAAACATACCTTTAAACCGGCCGGAGTGGCCGAGCGGTTCTAGGCGCTACAGTCTGAAACTGCGCGACCGCTACGATCGCAGGTTCGAATCCTGCGTCGGGCATGGATGTGTGTGATGTCCTTAGGTTAGTTAGGTTTAAGTAGTTCTAAGTTCTAGGGGACTGATGACCTCGGAAGTTAAGTTCCAGAGTGCTCAGAGCCATTTGAGCCATACCTTTAAAATTCCTCCAAAAACTTCTCCATCAAGAAAATGAACAAGAAAGCATTATATATCAATTTTCATCTCCATTATAAAGTATTCTACATAGCTTCTCCCAGATTCACAGACACAGATCTCATTTTTTGAAAAACTCAAATGTACGCTAATATGCCTCAATGAAGAATGTCCCAGCGCTGGACAAAAGACTAACTAGCAACCACAGATAAAAAGAAACGCAGAGTAAAGGATCTTATTCACTACTCCTATTGTAGGGTCATTCATATCTGTCCCAGTACAGTGAAGGTCAGTTATTTACAATAACAGAAAACGTATGAGAACCTTACAAGCAGGGAAGTAAATTTACTTTATAAAATGTATAAAGTAGTATGAGAGCAAGCTAATACATGTAAAAATAATTACTTATCAAACACTCTAAGCCAAAGTTTTGTGAAAACCTAATAAAAATGTTGTAATGACCCTACCGCCCACCGTCCACCAAGAAAGCTGGAACGGGGCACAGGTTGACTACCACTGCGCTGGAGCATCGTTTCCAGAATGTTCTCTCTGCAGCGAAGTGTGCGCTGACCAGAAACTTTTTACGACGTTGAGGTTGTGAGTCTGACAGAGACTCGAATCTGGCACCATTACCTTTCACGGGTTCCATTCCGTCATATCCAGTGCCAATCGACCTTTAGGCATATGAGCGTACTCCTGACAGTCTGTCAACCGCAGTGGCATACGACTTAAACGGTTACCTCTGCGTCACCTCTTTCGGTGCTACCCCACCGCCAGCCGAGTCGCGGCCAAACGCTAGGGTAAGAGGCTGACGGCCGCTTGGATAACGGGAAGGGCGCACCCATAGTGGCCCATACGTGACAGCACGGGCGCAGAAAGAAACGCTGCGGTGGTGTAGGGGCGCAGTACCGGAAGGCGGCGGTTATTAGGAAGGTAAGAAGGGCCGTTCTGAGGCGGCGGCGGGTCACGTGCGACGCCGCGGTCGCCGCAGCCTCTGTCGCGGCCAGCCGGCCCGGCCGCAGCATTTTTGCGTCGTGTAGGCCGCGCAGCCGTGCATGGCGCCCACCACAGCCGCCGCGCCTGCCCCTGCTTCATTTCACAATAAGCACTTTACATAAAATTACCGATTTTTTGCGCACGAAATAAATTTAAGAAATAACAACGAAAGAAAAATGTACGGGAGAGTGGAAAAGAAAATTGAGTAACTTTTAGATTACGATCGCTTCGTCTTTAGGAAATG
The DNA here is from genome assembly GCF_023864345.2 of Schistocerca serialis cubense. Lineage (NCBI taxonomy): Eukaryota > Metazoa > Arthropoda > Insecta > Orthoptera > Acrididae > Schistocerca > Schistocerca serialis. The sequence goes on along the minus strand of NC_064640.1, from coordinate 928,838,776 downwards.
GCTGGTTCAAATGGCTCTGAGCACTATGTGACTTAACTCCTGAGGTCATCAGTCCCCTAGAACTGAGGACTACTTAAACCTAAGGACATCACACACATCCATGCCCGCGGCAGGATTCGAACCTGCGACCGTAGCGGTCGCGCGGTTCCAGACCGTAGTGCCTAGAACCGCTCGGCCACCCCGGCCGGCCTTTAGGAAATGTAAAAGCGCTACAAGCAGTTCTGAGACTGTTCTTGATAATGGCAGCAAGACTTAAATCGAGACAAATTCGAAGGATTTGTTGACCTAAAACGTGCATCCGGCAGTGTACGAGGGTCATTCGATAAGTAATGCAACACACATTTTTGTCGGCCAATTTCAGTTAGAAACACGCGGAATTTGTTGTCGGACATCGTAAATATTCCCGCTTCAGCCTCTATAGTTAACGTTAAGTTCTGAGAGGTGGTGGCGCTCTACGTTGACTTCAAAATGGTATCTGTAACGGAGGGCGTTGCAAGCAGAGAGCTGTCATTGAGTTTCTTTTGGGGGAAACCAGAGAATCGCACGTATTCGTAGACGATTACAAAGTGTCTACGGATACCTAGCAGTGAGAAAAACCACGGTGAGTCGTTCGGCGAGGCGTCTGTCATCATCTACATCTACATACATACTCCGCAATCCACCATACGGTGCGTGGTGGAGGATACCTCGTACCACAACTAGCATCTTCTCTCCCTGTACCACTCCCAAACAGAACGAGGGATAAAAGACTGCCTATATGCCTCTGTACAAGCCCTAATCTCTCTTATCTTATCTTTGTGGCCTTTCCGCGAAATGTAAGTTGGCGGCAGTAAAATTGTACTGCAGTCAGCCTCAAATGCTGGTTCTCTAAATTTCCTCAGTAGCGATTCACGAAAAGAACGCCTCCTTTCCTCTAGAGATTCCCACCCGAGTTCCTGAAGCATTTCCGTAACACTCGCGTGATGTTCAAACCTACCAGTAACAAATCTAGCAGCCCGCCTCTGAATTGCTTCTATGTCCTTCCTCAATCCGACCTGATAGGGATCCCAAACGCTCGAGCAGTACTCAAGAATAGGTCGTATTAGTGTTTCATAAGCGGTCTCCTTTACAGATGAACCACATCTTCCCAAAATTCTACCAATGAACAGAAGACGACTATCCGCCTTCCCCACAACTGCCATTACATGCTTGTCCCACTTCATATCGCGCTACAATGTTACGCCCAAATATTTAACCGACGTGACTGTGTCAAGCGCTACATTACTAATGGAGTATTCAAACATTATAGGATTCTTTTTCCTATTCATCTGCATTAATTTACATTTATCTATGTTTAGAGTTAGCTGCCATTCTTTACGCCAATCACAAATCCTGTCCAAGTCATCTTGTATCCTCCTACAGCCACTGAAGGACGACACCTTCCCGTACACCACAGCATCATCAGCAAACAGCCGCACATTGCTATCCACCCTATCCAAAAGATCATTTATGTAGATAGAAAACAACAGCGGACCTACCACACTTCCCTGGGGCACTCCAGATGATACCCTCACCTCCGATGAACACTCACCATCGAGGACAAATTACTGGGTTCTATTACTTAAGAAGTCTTCGAGCCACTCACATATTTGGGAACCAATCCCATATGCTCGTACCTTAGGAGTCTGCAGTGGGGCACCGAGTCAAACGCTTTCCGGAAGTCAAAGAATATGGCATCCGTCTGATACCCTTCATCCATGGCTCGCAAGATATCATGTGAAAAAAGAGCGAGTTGCGTTTCGCAGGAGCGATGCTTTCTAAAGCCCTGCTGATGCATGGACAGCAACTTCTCTGTCTCAAGAAAATTCATTATATTCGAACTGAGAACATGTTCGAGAATCCTGCAACAAACCGATATTAAGGATATTGGTCTGTAATTTTGAGGATCCGTCCTTCTATCGCTCTTATATGCAAGATCCACCAAGCGTATCTGATCTTCCGTGTACCAGCGGGCCTCACACAGATGTGATTACTGCAGCGTTGGTACGTGCGGACATTCTCATTCGAGGTGATCGACGGATCGTAATTAAACTCTTCGATGCTTAACTGCACTTTTCTGTCGGTAGTACTGACACACTCGTCCACCAATTGGCGTACTAAAGAGTGTGTACCCATTGGGTTACTCACCGCCCAATAGAAGACATAAAAACCAACGAAGGACCACCTCTGAGAAATTGCTTGCGCATTATGAGGCTTATCGTGACCATTTTTTGTTGAAAATCGTCGCAGGTGATGAAACATCGTTCCACACTTCGAACAGGAAACGAAACGGCAATCCATGGAGCAGCGCCACTCCACCTTTCCTCCGAAGAAAAAGTTCAAAGCCGCACCATCAACCGGTAAATTCTTGGGTACGGCCTGCTGGGACTCTGGAAGGGTTATTTTGCCTGATGTCCTTCTTCATGGTTCAAATATCATCTCTGAAGTGTACTGTAATATCCTCACGAAAGTGAAACGACTTCAGCCTGTTCGTCGCCACAAAGACGCAAAGGAACTTCTCTTGCTCCATGACGACGCAAGGCCTCACACAAGACTGATCACCCGAGAGGAGCTCACAAAACTTCACTCGACTGTTCTCCCTCATCCACTCTGCATCCCGCCTCTCACCCCTTCCGACCTCCATCTGCTTGGCCCAATGAAGAATGCAATCCGCGGGAAGTGGTACGTGGGTGAGGGGGAGGTTATTGATGCAGCGAGACGTTGACTCCGACGTCGATCAGTTGAGTGGCACCAGGCGGGCATACAGGCCCTCCCGGTAAGGTGGCGTAAGGCCGTCACATTAAACAGAGATTATGTTGAAAAATGAGGATTTTGTAGCCAAAAGAGTGAGAAATGATATGGTGCATTGGAATGCTGAATAAAACCAAACTGCTTCCAGAAAAAAAAATTGTGTTACTTTACTTGTTGAACGCTCCTCGTAAAATGGTGAAGGTGTTCAAAATTGTCATGAAACTCTTGTAAGCTATAGGGAAAAACCGTTAATATACACTACTGGCCATTAAAATGGCTCCACCAAGAAGAAATGCAGATGATAAACGGGCATTCATTGGACAAACATATTATACTAGAACTGACATGTGATTACATTTTCACGCAATTTGGGTGCATAGATCCTGAGAAATCAGTACCCAGAACAACCACCTCTGGCCGTAATAACGACCTTGATGGCGCGTACAGGTACAGCTGCCCATGCAACTTCAACACGATACCACAGTTCATCAAGAGTAGTGACTGGCGTATTGTTACGAGCCAGTTGCTCGGCCACCATTGACCAGACGTTTTCAATTGGTGAGAGATCTGGAGAATGTGCTGGCCAGGGCAGCAGTCGAACATTTTCTGTATCCAGAAAGGCCCGTACAGAACCTACAACATGCGGTCGTGCATTATCCTGCTGAAATGTAGGGTTTCGCAGGGATCGAATGAAGGTTAGAGCCACGGGTCGAAACACATCTGAAATGTAACATCCAATGTTCAAAGTGCCGTCAATGCGAACAAGAGATGACCCAGACGTGTAACCAATGGCACCCCATACCATCACGCCGGGTGATACGCCAGTATGGGGATGACGAATACACGCTTCCAATGTGCGTTCACCGCGATGTCGCCAAACACGGATGCGACCATGATGATGCTGTAAACAGAAGCTGGATTCATCCGAAAAAATGACGTTTTGCTATTCGTGCACCCAGGTTCGTCGCTGAAAAAACCATCGCAGGCGCTCCTGTCCGTGATGCAGCGTCGAGGGTAACCGCAGCTATGGTATCCGTGCTGATAGTCCATGCTGCTGCAAACGTCGTCCAACTGTTCGTGCAGATGTTTGTTGACTTGCAAACGTCCCCATCTGTTGACTCGGGGATCGAGACGTGGCTGCACGATCCGCTACAGCGATGCGGATAAGATGCCTATCATCTCGACTGCTAGTGATACGAGGCCATTGGGATCCAGCACGGCGTTCCGTATTACCCTCCTGAACCCACAGATTCCATATTCTGCTACCAGTCATTCGATCTCGACCAACGCGAGCAGCAATGTCGCGATACGATAAACCGCAATCGCGATAGGCTACAATCCAACCTTTATCAAAGTCGGAAAAGTGTTTCTCCTCCTTACACGAGGCATCACAACAACGTTTCACCCGGCAACGCCGGTCAACTTCTGTTTGTGTATGAGAAATCGGTTGGAAACTTTCCTCATGTCAGCACGTTGTAGGTGTCGCCACTGGTGCCAACCTAGTGTGAATGCTCTGAAAGGTTAATCATTTGCATATCACAGCATCTTCTTACTGTCGGTTAAATTTCGCGTCTGTAGCACGTCATCTTCGTGGTGTAGCAATTTTAATTGCCAGTAGTGTATCAGGTGAGTTCAAATGAAGGACGCGAATGTAGTATCATTTCCTACCCCAAAAAAATTCAGAGCAGTATCATTAGCAGGAAAGGTGATGCTCATCGTCTTTTTCGACGCCGAAGCCCGATATTCATCGAATACCTTGAGCACGGAAGAACCATTAATAGTGACTTGTACGCAAGTCCATCAATAGCAATCGGTCTGGGCTGCTCGCGGAGGGAGTGTTTCACTTCCACAATAACGCTCTTCAACACGTCTCCAGTGTCACACAAAGACCAAGATCAACTGGGAGCGACCTGAGCATCCGCCCAACAACCTGGAAATGTCGCTATGTGACTTCCGTGTGTTTATTCCACCAAGAAAATGTTTCAGAGGGAACCGCATCAACTCGGACGACGAACTGGACACAATAGAGGACTGGCTCCTGACTCAGCCACAAGGGTGCTGGGTACATTGAGTCCTTCGGCTCGTGAAGCAGTGGAGTAGCTGTGCTAGAGCCTCTGGTGATTACTTATGAAGAAGAAGTTCAATCATATGTACAGTTTTGTTTAGTACCTTTTCTTTTGAACACCCCTCGTAGAATATGTACAAGAAACGAAATGGAAAAATAAGACTTGATAATCAAGACTGCAGTGCTCTGATTAAAAAGGGTGTAGAGAGGGATGCAGTTCTTCATCACTACTGTTCAATCTGTACACCGAAAAAGTAATATCGGAAACAAAAGGAAAGATTCAGGGGTGGGATTAAAATTCAGGGTGAAACGATAACAATGATAAGATTTGCTGATGACATTGCTATCTTCAGTTAAAGTGAGAAAGATCTATAGGACCTGTTTAATGGAATAGAGGGTCTGATGAGCACACGCTAAATATCGAAAGCAATTGTAAGAAAGGCGAAAGTAATGCAGAGTGGCAGAAATGTGATTAGTGACAAACTCAATGTCAAGATAAAGGATGACGAAACAGGCGAAGTCTCATGACGGAAGAAGGAAGCAGGACATAACAAATCAACTAACACATTCAAAGACGTTCCTGGCCAAAAAAGTCTACTAGTACCAAAAATCAATCGTAAATCAACGAAATCTGAGAGCGTACCTTTGGAATACAGCACTGTGTTGTACTGAATCACGGTTTGTCATCAAATCGTAAGGGAAGAAAATCGAAACGTCTTATATGGGGTGCTATAGAAGGATATCGAAAATTAGGTAGATCGGTAAGGTAAGGAATGAGGAGGTTCTCTGCGGAATTGGCGAGGAGAGGATTACATGGAAGAAATTGACAAGAAAGAGGTACAAAGTGACAGGACATGTGCTAAGGCGGCAAGGATAAACTCCCATGGTACTTGAGAGTTCTGTAGAGGGTAAGAGGCAGAGACCGTAACATATCCAACAAAGTACCGATTAGATTCCTTTCAGATTACGCTGATACAATAGCTCCCTACTTAGCAATCATATACAACCGCTCGCTCACCTATAGACCTGTACCTACAGATTGGAAAATTGTGCAGGTCGCACCAGTGTTTAAGAAGGGTAGTAGGAGTAATCCATCGAACTACAGACCTATATCATTGACGTCGGTTTGCAGAAGGGTTTTGGAGCATATACTGTATTCAAAGGTTATGAATCACCTCGAAGGGAACGATCTATTGATACGTAATCAGCATGGTTTCAGAAAACATCTTTCTTGTGCAACGCAGCTAGCTCTTTATTCGCACGAAGTAATGGCCGCTATCGACAGGGGATACGAACAACTTCAGTTGGAAAGACCACATAGATAATATTGTGGGGAAGGCGAGCCAAAGGTCGCGTTTCATTGGCAGGACACTTAGAAGATGCAACAAGTCCACTAAAGAGACAGCTTACACTACACTCGTTCGTCCTCTGTTAGAATATTGCTGCCCGGTGTGGGATCCTTACCAGGTGGGATTGACGGAGGACATCGAATGGGTGCAAAAAAGGGCAGCTCGTTTTGTATTATCACGTAACAGGGGAGAGAGTGTAGCAGATATGATACGGGAGTTGGGATGGAAGTCATTAAAGCAAAGACGTCTTTCGTCGCGGCGAGATCTATTTACGAAATTTCAGTCACCAACTTTCTCTTCCGAATGCGAAAATATTTTGTTGATCCCAACCTACATAGGTAGGAATGATCATCAAAATAAAATAAGAGAAATCAGAGCTCGAACAGAAAGGTTTAGGTGTTCGTTCTTCCCGCACGCTGTTCGGGAGTGGAATGGTAGGGAGATAGTATGATTGTGGTTCGATAAACCCTCTGCCAAGCACTTAAATGTGAATTGCAGAGTAATCATGTAGATGTAGATGTAGATGTACTGAGGACTTCCGTTGCAAGTGCTTCTCTGGGGGGAAGAGGCTGGCACAGAAGAGGAAGTCGTTGCGGGATGCATTAAACCTATCAAAAGTCTGATAAAAAAAGAAAAAGTCGTGAATGTGAAGAAGAAAAGAATAAACTATCGGCACGGTGCAGTGGACTTTTCATATCTAAAAACGATGTCATCATTAACTTCCCGGAGAGGCTTGGTTTTTGAGGTTATTTTCTGTAGGCGAAGATGGATGTTTCCACAGTATGCTCTGGCACTTAATCTGTGGTTCTTAGTGAGGGAACAGGTCAGCTGAGAAACTCTTCTCCTTCCTCTTCGTCAAAACCAAACGCACGTACTTCCTTGTCTGACAGTTGACGAGGTACCCAGCGACAAGGAGCACAAACTTTGCCTTAATTTAGAGGGTCACGAGCAATTGCAAATGTTTAATTGCAGCTAATATTAAACTTATAAGCAATATATCATCACGAATCACTCACTCAGCTCCATGTTCGTGTCCGTTTTCGATAATGGTGGCTTATCCTTATGCTCTTCGTAACAAAATATATACACGGGCCATTTAAAACGATTTATCCTCTTGCAAACATTTTTGTATACTAAGACAGATTTTATCACATTTCGGTTACATTCTTCGAATTATCTCCACCCGCTCGAGAGTCCAGAAACGAATCGCTTCTCACAATTTCTTTCTTGGTGCACACAGACAATCATGTTCAGGCGTGTCTTTGCTGTGTCAGTTCTTTCAGTTTATGGAGCACAAAAAATTACTTTTACTTATTGATTTGCCTTCGTACTTGGCTGCGGAATAGTGCTTTCTGTAGGTAACCGTACTTCCTTCAAAACTGGTGTACGTTTTTAAGAAGTCTGTTTCTCAACGATTCAGAAAGATGTATTTAGTTTCAGAAGTGACCTTACTTCTCTTGCCTGCGATCGATGTAAAGGACGTCCCAAACCGCAACCACAGAAGAAAATAAGGAGGAAGTTCGACCTAAGGTACTGGACCTTTCTTGTTTTTTCCACTTGAGGGCAGGTCTTCATATGTTTCTCTCCGAGTGTCCGCATCTCGTGGTCGTGCGGTAGCGTTCTCGCTTCCCACGCCCGGGTTCCAGGGTACGATTCCCGGCGGGGTCCGGCATTTTCTCTGCCTCGTGATGACTGGGTGTTGTGTGATGTCCTTAGGTTAGGTAGGTTTAAGTAGTTATAAGTTCTAGGGGACTGATGACTATAGATGTTAAGTCCCATAGTGCTCAGAGGCATTTTTTTTCTCTCCAAGCCCTTCTGTCTTCTGTTATTTTCTTCATTTCCATGTGACTTCAACTTCCTTTAATGTCATCCACCATCTTGTATGTTTGCCTTACTTTCATTCTCCTCTCACACATTAATGCTTCGTCATCAAACAGTGACCAAGCCAACTTCCAACAGTCTTCTTCTCGCCCCTATTCTTTCCAGCGCCTCTACGTCGGTCAGTCTCTATACCCAACTAATTCTTTCCATCCTCCTCCACACCCACATCTCAAATACTTCCCCACTCCTTTCGTCGTCTGTTATCAGTATCAATGTTTCCGTTTCATTCAGAGCTACATTCAAGACAAAACATCTGGACGGCCTTTTGCTGACCGTTTTACCTTGCCTTCCACACAAGAAGTTCCTCTTTTTATTAAAAGCTTCCTTAGCTACCGCCAATCGATCTTTGACGTCTTGGCGGTACCTTATAATTTGTCCTTTCTTGATATCAGATATTTTACCCCCTTTCCGAATCACCATGTCCTTTTTTCTGTTACTGATCTCCATACCACAGTCTTCACAGGATTCACTAAGAGATTTTCACATTTTGCATGCTCTATTTGCGGTTCTTTCTAATATAATATGTTAATCGTGCACATCTAATTCTCTTACCTCCGGCAGGATTCCACTTCCTCCAACTGAACATTTCTGTGTAATTTCCTCTAGGTATACGCTAAAGAGCAGTGGGGAAAGACAGCAGCCCCTCCTCACTCCCCTGCCCTTTCCATCCTACTTTCCTTACATTTCATTTCCAACCTTTACTTTTATGATCTGTCGTAAACGCAAATTTTGTACCAATCTGCTTTCCTTCCAGTCAACTCCTTTGTTCTTCAAAATGCTCTGAATACTCCCTCATTTTACTGTGTCTAACACCTTTTTTTTTACGTCAAAAAATACGGTACAAATTTCTCTGCCATCCTCAGTAAATCTGTGTCTTATGTTTATTAGAAGTTCAATTGCATCTCGTATTCCTTTACCCTTCCTAAGTTTAAACTGTTCCTCTGCAATGTGCCAAACTAGCTTTCCATATAATCTTCTGTGCAGGACTCTCAAGAATATTCTGGCTGATGAAGTCAACTGATAATACTATGTTCTTTCCAATTTTGGTATTTTTATTTTTCTCAGGTGGTATCATCACTACTGTGATAAAATCTTCTGGACGTTGTCGTGTTTCGTTTATCTCATAACAAAGGTGAATTTTCACTCTCCTTCTTCTATATTTCAGTTTGTTTTTAGACTTTCTGTTTTCTACAACGTCTGTTGCCACAGACATGAGATTGCTCCTCATTTTTATCAATAAATATTTCTTCAAGCTGTTATCTACGGCTGGTAAATATTTGAAAGAAATTATTTTCTGTACCAACAGATGTGTTATTTTATTTATTCTCTACCGGTTTCGGTACTGTTACCATCTTCCTAAGATATACTGCAAGATACAAAACAGGTTAATACAAGTATGTCATTTCCTAAAATTTTACAACATGAAAGTAGGTGCAAAAAAAGTTTTTTGAAGCATCAGATACTTACATAATGTACATCAAATGGTCAAAAATACATCTGTGTCGAGTACGGAAACATCAGCTATAACATGTGACGAATTATCATAATAATTGTGTCATTGAATTTCCAGTGTAGCAGATTTATGCAACCAAAATGTGGTAAAATGTACACACTTCATCTTAACATCTAATAACCACCACAAGCTCAGTCAGAGCATGATCTATACAAGAAGAAAAACTGTTTCGTCGATATATAATACGCAGTTCACAATACTCTTCAATGTTCATCAAAGAATACTGGGCTGTAATTATGTTTTACCCGTCTATCTACTGTATTGTTTCTTTGATCGCAGATTAGGTGGATAAATATTCAAGTTACGATGGCATCTATTAGTAGTGGTGACAAGGGTACATTACGGAAATATGTGCCTCACATTTTCATACGAAACTAAATAAGTCCTCAACTGGAGGAATCTACAGTAGTCAAATACTCCATGCGTGTTATGTGTTTTCTACGTTACACAACATTGTGTAGAAATGGGCTTGTAATAATTTTTTTGTATCACAGTAGTGAAAGTATTGGTAAGTATCATATTCACAGAATTTATGTAGGCTGTCCATAACAATTACTGGACCATATCAAAAAAATTTTCATTTCAAATATTACCTTCAAATATTTTTCATCCCCCCTCCCTTCCTAATTCTCTACCACGTCGTTATCACTTTCCGACTTGGTAATTCAATAAGTTATTTGTAAGGAACATTGTCCATACGGTATTTACAGCTATACACAGACCTAGACCTTGGGCAACCATTAGCACTGTTACTAGGTTGGTTTCATTTCACAACAACAAATACAATTACCAAGTAAGGGACAGTCCAGTGCATAACATTGTTGTCGGTGCACTCTGAGATTACTAGTCTATCCTGATGTAGTCATCATATGCATATAAAACAGAACTACTCAATTATTTGCTAATCGAAGGTGAAAACATTTTTTTCAAGTGTATGTGATATTTACACTACCAAATTCTAAAGTGTAGGAGCTCAGATTATCTGTATTCTATGGAACTACGTTAAAGTAAATTATGTATTGCAGTAGTAGTTATGGACGTTGTGGTAAAACCTGAATTTCATTACATTGTTAAGGCCTTTCTGAGCTTGAAAAATGACGTACAATAAATCTGTGTAATCTTTTACATAAACTATACAACCGTCAACCATAAATAACATATTGTCCTTTTACTTCTCTCATTAATTTTTACAAATGCTATTGTTGCATGGCCAAATACAGTTAAAATTTTTGTAATTAATAATGAACACGCTACTCTCTGTGATTACTCACTAAAAGAAATAAAAAGCACAACACACTAGATAATTCTAAAAGTTATTTACTTACGAACTTTACGTTAGTCATATTGGCCGTACAGTATATGTACCAACTCCACCCTCCCAAATCTAGACTTGGGGAAATTTCTGATTCTGTTCTGCATACTCCACAAAGTATTATAAGGTCGGTGGCGGGGGGTACCTCGTACCGCTTTTAATTGTTTCCTTTCGTGTTCCAACGCAAACAGAGCGAGGGAAAATTAGTGGCAGAATGAGAATGTGTGTAAATGTCGTAGAATAGTAAAGCTTTCGCAGTAGGGTAAGTAACTCTGCGTGTGCGTGCAAGTGTGTATGTGTATGTATGTGTGTGTGTGTGTGTGTGTGTGTGTGTGTGTGTGTGTGTGTGTGTGTGTGTGTGTGTGTCTGTGTTGTAAATATTTATTTATTTATGCAATACTGTGTAGACTTGTAAACATATACTTGTAAAAAAATATCTGCGCATGGTGTTCATTGGCAAGAATTGTACATGTAAAACATCTGTACACCATGTGCGTTGACAAAAAAGTGTGAGTCAGAAATATAAATATTACCTTGGACCTCATGTAAATAGTTTAGTTTTTTATTTTTCACACATCACCAGCTATACAAATATGAACAGTTTTTAAGTGCAGATGTAGATGCATAGTTCACAGTCCATCAGAACTGTTGTTGCTGTTGTTGTATAACAACCATGTAACTGGTACTATTGGAACAGTTGAATTTAGTTGTTGTGTAAGAATATCTCCGCATTAGTTTTAGTGTCGATTAATATAGCTGACAAATTTGGAAATATTTCAACCATTGAATTTTTTTTATTAGTGTGAAAAAACAGTATCTCTGCCTTGAATATTAGAACAAAATTCTATCTCAAGAACCAAATTGTACTTCAATAATCAAACTGTATCTGTGAGAATAGAATAAACGAAAAATTCGTTACTATATATCTTTGTTGTTGTTATTTACAAAAAACCTATCGCAATTGTATATACAAAGGATGTGCAAGACACAGGAATTTGAGATGGACGGTAACAAAATATATGTAACGGTTGCTTGGGATTATGTCAATTTGCAGCAAATGTTTCATTATGGGAACTGGTAGCACATGACCACGTCTGCTCCAAGAGACATATAGTTAACATGCCAAAAATTGTATCTAATGTGCTTGAGAAAGCCACTGACGTGGTATCTGGGTAAAGACAAATACGAACAAAGTATGAAAGTAAAGTACACAGATTGTGAGGTAAAAATTCATTTATTTTCTACCGAACTTAAAAGTAATTTTACATTTCCATAACCTGAGACAACACTATTTTCACACTTCTTCTTCTTCTTCTTCTTCTTCTTCTTCTTGAGTCGATCTAGAGCAGGACATCTACAGAAATTCAGGTCTTGAATAGCAGCAAAATTGAAGATTCGACGCATCCATGTGATCTTCTCCTCACCTTTGATGTAAAGGATGGTCTCTGTGTGGTCGAATAATCGAAGAGACGTCATCATATCTGTACAGGGTATACTAGGATCCTCTCATTGAATTCCATGGTAGAAACGTCTTAACCATTATTTCACTCCTCTGTGTTTCAGTGCACTTCACATCCTTGAAAGGCCTTGCTGAAGCAGTGCTTGCTGAGAATATCTCTATTATACTGGCATCATCTGTGTATGCTATGAATGCAACATCTTTATAAATATGAACTGTCTACGCTCATCATCATAAAAACCCTGATTGTGTGCAACGATGTTCACAGCTTGAGATGCCATTGCTAAATGCGCTCTGGGTATGGCGCAGCACCTGTTCATTTATACAGTCTGTTGCACAACACAAGTAAGCAGGCAGTAGTTAATCACATAGTCATGTAGAACTAGAGCATACTCTGCAGTGCATTCTGGGAAATTTTCTGAAGATTCAAATTCGATTCGTACCTCTATTGGTCCAGATTGAATTATTTCGTTCTGTTTTGAGTAGTGTATTACGAAGACTGGTGCCAGCTCCTTGAATTTCTGTGGGCTTAGTAGACATTCTTCCTCTTCATAATAGGAAGCATAGCACCTAGCATACATGACAAACGCTGCACTGTAAACATTTTCATCCTACTGCAGGTACAAATTGTCATACAGGTAGATTTTGGATTCATGGTAGACTCTGGAATTAGTTACCCTTCAATTGTTAAATATGGTGGATTCATTTGCTACATCCTTCTTCTATTCGTATGACATGCAAGTGTGATGAATCTGGGCGTCTTCAGTTGAACAAAGGTTTTAATATCCCATGTTTTACTGCTTCCAGTCGATAGCACTGGGTGCTCGGCAAAGTCCCATGAACAGAATGTTAATGATAGAAATACATCGACAGTCAGAACTTTTAAAAGTTTCAAACGCTGCTCATCCAATACCGTGACATGTGGCATTTTTCTTATTATTTTATTAATGGTGATCTTGTTCTCCTCTTGAGCTCCTTGAATGTATTTGTTATCCATTTCACTCCCTACCAGAATAAGTTCCGGTTTAGCACTCATAACAGTTTGCTACATATCTTCAAAGTTTCCCATAAGCAGTTTTAGAGGTATACATGCGGTAAACCTCTTGTACTCTTCCACTGTCCTACCCAGTGGCTCATGTATCAACCATCCACCGTATTCTAAATCGTTCAAATCCGAGGGGGAAGCGGTAACATACATTTCAAGAATAGTTGCTATGCTTCCGTTGCGTGTACTGTCACACTACGCGAACATTGGGAAGTTGGAGACTGTTTCGAATGTCCACTGGTTGAACGTCACCGCTATTTCCGGTTCCAGCAAGCTGAATGTCGTTGCTGCTGCTTCCGGTTCTGACTGGTTGAAAGTTACTGCTGGAACTGACAGGTCTCTGCACTTTGTGGTCAGAGCTTGTCCTGCTTTAGATGTAATCGTACAATGCTTTCCTCACCACAAAAGTCTACAAGTTGATTATCCTGGTCCAAAACACGCAGCTTCAGATAGTTCAATGTCTGAACTGTTACTGGGATCTATACAGCGTTGGTAGGGATCTTAATGATCTTATACCCAGTTTCAGTTGAGGTAAAGAATCCATAAATCGTATGAATGAATCTGTTGTTGAGACAGGAGTTCGTGGCGCTGTTTCACTCGACACAGACTGTACTGACAGGAAGCATATCCACAGACTGGCCAGATCTGTAAAATTTATTAAGGTCCTCCTTCAAAACCTGTCCTTTTCTGAAACCCGGTAGTCGTCCTATTGACCCTAGCTGGTTAAAGTCCGTTGTTGCATTCGTTATCTTTAAATCAGATTTAAGTGTACTCATGCTTTCATGTACCACAAATCCTTTCCCGGATAGTTTTAAAACGTCGTTTAAATCGACAATATCATACGCAGCAGGTTCTATTTCCGCAATTTTTTCCTTAATTTCCAGATGAAGTTTATTGTTAAGCACTGAGATATCTGGAATGCTATTGTATGTCTCCAGCTCAATTAGCGCAGTTAACCCACTCTCCATTGCTTAAAACAATCGATGGGGTGTAATTTGCGCTTAATACTAACGATTGTTCTTTTAAAGTCAGAACATATGACATTGTGCCTGAACCTCAACTCACGAGTAGATGCTAAACACACTTCTTTCTGTACGCTTTTTCCTAAACGTCAGGAGAAACATGATACCCAGATGCCCACACAAGTGAGTATTAAAGTCTAGCTATGAAAACTGTAGAACACACATCTTCTGTCAGTGAAGTATCATTGGATACTTCTAGTGACTCCAAACAAGTCGAAATAGTAGACGTTATTTGTATCTGTCTTAACATACGCCATCCAGTGGGTTCCTGCTCCCCAGCAACATCTAACTTCACAGTTCACATTCTCTAGATTTACCCATAGTCTTCAGTAATGTATCCAACATAGATACACCACAGGGTTTTTTCCTAACAAATTCGAGCAGGTCTGTATTTGTAAGTGGTCTATCTGGTAGGATAGCTAATGGGCCTCTTATTATTTATGAAGAGATCTAGTCCTTCTTGTATGGTTTCAGATATAGCCCTTTTCCGATCGCTGCTTCGTCCATCATGCAGCTATGTGTCCTTGCCGCATCTAGCTGCTCCTTGGGGTTCTGTGCGTCCTTGACTGTTCTGCCAATAGCCATATCACCACCACCCAGTGAACCCATCGTTGAGGGACATGCGACGGTAGGAATGAGGAACGGAACATTTCCACCTGACCCCTTGTGTATATGCTTAATCCTGTACGTTTTAACCGGTCCTTTATGCTTCAGGGCACTTTTAGCTGCATATATCCCTGCCAGGATACCTGCCCCAGCTTCTTCTTCTTCATCATCGTTATCTTCTTCTTCTTCTTCTCCTTTTTCTTCTTCAGTACATGATGTACGACGTTTTTGAAATTCACACTCAGGACCAACTTAATTTTACCACACATGGATTTATCAACTACAAATGTTGCAATGCGCTACCCTATATCAATAGCCTTTCTCACACATATTGCCTTCGCTTTATCCGCTAAAATTCAATCTGCAGTATGACGTCCTGGGAGATCTTTATGTTGTCTGTATGCAATGTCGTGTTCCAAACTAGCTTCATCAGCAGGTTAAACTCCTTATCACCACGAGGCAAACGTTTTTGAAGCTTTGTACCAAGCCCGCAGTAATTCTACCCTGGAATATGCAATTCGACTGGCTGTTGGTTGCGATTACTACCACCTGCTGCAATGTGCCACCTATCGTGCCTGTTATGCTATTATACTGGATGTGCTCTATATGTGCATCATACAGCAAATCGTCAGCGTCAATACAGCTGTTTTATGTTACAGGAAAACTGAGCCATCTAGCTAGTGCTTATTCCTCAACATCTTGTGATGTTTTCTATGAGAAACACATGCGGTTCTGAGCTCTTCTCCAATTCCTCTGTGTAAAATCATTCTGTAATTTTAGTGCCACTGCTATCCTCGAAGATATCATTTTTGCACGCTGGAAACTGTGAATATCTCACTCGATCAGTTTGAGAGGTATGACTTCTCAAATGTTATCTTATGTTTTGAGATAGGCAGCTAATAACCCACATTAAATTTCTGTTTGTGAGGATCCAACATTTTAATACGATTGTATACTGTATCCAGAAGTCCATTATCACTAACATCGAGTACTCTCATTTTTATTGTACTATGTTTGGCTCGATTAAACTTTGCAGTTACATCTGGGAGGACATCATCTAGTTGTATGAAGCACAATTATCGAAATACAGCCACATTTGTGCTTTTGCAATTCTGTTCAGACAGTTCACGATATTCGCCATCAGGAGCATGAATGTTGAGTACTGATGTATTCTGCACTGCTGCAGCATGTTCTTGAAATACCTGTTGAAACAGCGATTTTGAAAATATACATACATGGTCACAGAGGACTCCATTATTTTTTTAAAAATATACATGCATGGTCTCAGCGGACTCCATCCACATGTGTTATCAGCAACATGAGAACATTTGTCTCGCCGTAGTTGGATGGACCTACAACATTATGACTCATATATTGTTGGGTAGGAGTATCCCATTTCCTTTTGATCTTCTTCTGCACCATCACTGGACCAGTCACTTACAACGAAGTCCTGATATTTCACCCATCCTGCCACAATAATGCCTTCATCAGGTTTTGGTGTGCAATGGGCATTTACAGAAAAAGTTGTAATAATAATAATATGTGTAGCCACTATAGCGCACTCCGTTTACCAACTGAGTTACAATGGCTAGATTTTGATCAGAGACAATTTGTCAATTTACATCTTTTCATAGCTATATATAGAAACACATGAAAGTTCCATCTGTCATTCGGTTTGTCGATGATTGAAGAAGAAGTATTTACTTATTTTCATTCCACAGCACAACTTGAGGATGGAGTGACTGAGGCAACTTGCTGCTGTTGTTGCATTATAGAAATCGCGCTGAAGATATTGTCAGCGATTATGCAGTTTATAATCTCAACTAAGGAACATTATAATGAGAAGTATGAACAAATTAAAATGTGGTTTGCAGTAATATACATATTTATCATTCAACAGCCATTCAGTGGGTGTACTACATCAGAAAGTCAAATGGTTCTTTCTTTATCTTCAGACCTCTACAGAATTTAGCAAATAAAGCTTTTTTGTACACACAGAATTCAGCAAGTATTTCTTTCAAATTATTGGCTGTTCCTTTAGCTTCTTGTTTTGTCACTGCATTGATGCAGTACTCTAAATCATCTACATGCAAACTATACATGTGGAGGTAGTTCACAACGTCTTCGCACACAGTTTCAACACACAGCAGCCTGTGATTCAGTCTTGCCAACACAAGGGGTAGCACTATCCCCAGGCCGAACAAGTTCATAATTTTGTAGTCTTGCAGATAAATGGATCGACCGCCACATCTCACCATGAGCACCATTCCGTCATACAATGAAGTTATAAATAGCGTCAGGCCAACACAGAAAATGTCTGGTAGAAACGAGATGTAGAATACTTGGTGATCATCTGTTCACTGATGTAGAGTTCTGCAGGACACATACCAGTGCATTTTCATTCTCTAACACAACATGCCAGTCACAGTCCTCTGATTCGTCTATACTGGTATTTAAGCACTTTGATCCACTAGCATTTAAATTATATGTAGAAGTGAATGGTAGAAGTGTACTGAGGGAAACTGGCAGCATCTCATCCACTAAATCCACACCCTGTATGTGCAGTAACACAGGAATATTCTGAGATTGTGCATGTGTTGAAGACCACTACTGAACAGCAACATGCAGTGTGGAACACCGGCACGATTCTTCTGAAAGTCAGAGACTCGCTGGATGCCTTTATGACAAACAGGATGGATAATAGCAGCTGGTTCTCCTGTTCCAATATACTGGTCAGGTGTGCTACAGGATCCCATGGTGCTACTATCACTGCCAGTCCCAACTGGCCAAAGGTAGCTGGGGGTCTCGACAAGACGGCAGTGTATGTTGGGACCCAAACATGCCAGAGGCAAACAGGCCAGAGGTTGCTGAACGAAGAAGGAGAAGAAACAATCAGCATTCCACAGGCATGAAGTTGAACAAAGATGTGGAACTAAACCGCATGAACTTACTTTTATGCTTCTTCTGCGAGGTGGAGGTGACTGAAAATCTCGGTTGCTGTTGTCACTTCATGTTTCTTCCACTGACTTATTGTGACTGAGACCACAGCCTTCTTATTTCCTCTGACGTTACGATCACGTGACCAGGTGTAGCATTCCTGCATACCTATGGGCTCCCACCAATTTCCAGGTAGGAGAGAGAAGAGTGCCGTGTTTCCATTGGTTCTCAGGGGACACAACCCATTTCTGTTGGCCTCAGTAGAGTCCCATACACCTAGGCAAACACCCATTGTTCGTTCAGTCTGTGGTAGTGGAATGGGACAAAGTTGTCTCCTGCACTGTGTAATGACAGGCCATTTTAAAAAATATGAAAAGCTCCAGCACAGACAATAGTCTCTATGAGTTGTGAAAAGCATCATCGCCAACCCATCCAGCTGCATGACAATTATTTTCTGTAATGTATTTTCCCTACACTTGTCCATTATCACCTCTTTCTATTCCTCATATAGGGGGCTGTATACATGGTTCTCAACTGTATATTTACAGGTAATACACATACTAAACTCCTCTCTGTCCAGCACATACATCTCATCCATTGAACCCATATCCACCAAAACTAAATACAGGACCTTCCTATCCAGCCTTTTTCCACCAATACACAAGTGGTGTAGAGAAGGCAAGGGTTGGAGCCCTGTCTCCTGCAAACTAATTAAATAAAGAATATGCATACTAAATTATATAAATAAACAATATATTATTATTTCCTATGCAATGTAATTGACACTGAATTGAATTTCATATAATGAGATCCTTGATACCCAAATCGTAGCACAGACTAAGTGATTCCTACTAATTTCCAGATGGAGGAGGGGAGGTGGAGGGAAGGGCAAGTGAGGGAGAGAGGTGAGGAGGGCTGGGGTTTCCCAGGAAGTAGGAAAGTGGCTCAGAACTGAATTGGGAAGGGTGCTGAGAAAAAAGTGTCCCAGGATCGGTATCCCTTTTCCCAGATGGGTGGAGAGGGAGTAGGGGTAGAGGGAGGGGTAGGGGTTTCCAAGAAGGATGAATTACTCCTAGGGGTCATAATCAGTTAGCATAACAATAGGTTAAGGGATAATATCATCAATTTAATTAATTAGGCTATTAATTTGATATCAATAGTGGTGTAGAATACCCCTTACCCCACTACTGTTGATGTGGAAACTTCTCAAAATATGATATCTCATTAACGAATAGCACTAGAATCTTGTGACAAACACCACCAACATTTTAATTTGCACTAGTTTTTTTGTTAATGTCGATAAGCATTGTTCCATTTAAACAAGTGTATGTTTGAACAAAAATACACTTTCTAAGAATTATTACAATCTGTTCATTGGCTAAAAATATGACCACCTGACAACCACTCCACCCTTTAAAAACAACACATCAGTAGAACTTTCCATTTACACAATATTTGTGGTGTAAGTTTTTTGTGATTCACTCTGCATATATATGTATATTTATTACTCGCTGGGCCTTTATTTCACAAAAACAAATAAAACAACTGAGTGAGGAGCAGCCTAGTGTAGTACTAATGCCGTTTGTGTGCCCTGAGATTATTAGTCGAAACCGAAATAGCCATCAGATGTATATAAGACAGAACATCCCAATTATTTTTTCTGATCGGAGAAAGGATATATTCAGTTTCAAGTGTATGTAGTGTTTGCTCTAACAGACTGTAAAGTGCAGTGCACAAATTCCCTGCACTCTACAGCACTACGATAAAATACATTACATATTGCAATACTGTAAAAGTTCAGTCTCATTGCGTTACTGACAGCTTTGTTAACTACGAAAGTGACTTACAAGAAATCAGTACAATTTTAACAGAAATTGCCTTTCCGTTCCATGTAATGCATTGTATATTTAATCATCTTATTACTTTTTAGGAATGTTAGCGCTGCATTGGTAAGAACAATAAGTTTTTTTTCAACTGAACATGCTTACATTAATTATATTAATTTCTGTAATTACTCATTAAAAGAAATAAACTAAATGTTAATGAGCGCATACACCACCTTCATCTTGATTATATAACTATTACAAAGGTCAGTTCCTAGTACACGTATGTACACACACACACACACACACACACACACACACACACACACACACACATATATATATATATATATATATATATATATATATATATATATGTATATATAGTCATTCAGTAAATTTATAATACATCCCTCTTACTACAGGTTGATCTTGTAAAGATAACTTCTATGGGAACCCACATGTAGTCAAGCGTTCTTTATACTACAAGAAAAACGATCTTAACCAATCTAGGTGTTTACATTAAGTTGCAGGACACCAGTGAAATTCTTAAGGACATTTTGATTTTTTAATTCTCTCTGCTCATTCAAGATGTCTATTAGGTATAATTTTAGGTTGTAAAATATTTCTATTTCTTCTGATAGATCCATGTAATTTTCTTTATCAAGTTTATACAGTGATCTTAAATTCCTATCCGACTGACCTATAGTGTGCTTGGGTATTTTCAAGTGTATCTTTGGAGCAGGTTTTCTGGACTGATGCATATGTTCATGGAACTTTGCTCTCAATTTTCTGCCAGTTTAACCTACATAGCATTTTTCACGTTGGTCACAATCAATTCTGTAAGCCCTAGCTTCTTAAATTAAAGTTTATCTATAATCAAGTATTAACATTGTTTTACGTCTGAAATAGAATGGAAACATTAGTTCCTTTAAAGATTTGACATATGTTATCTGAAATTTTCTGTCATGTCTGTCTCCCTCTTTGGCCTTAATTTTAGAAAGAGTAATTTCGTTATTATTTTGACTTGCCTCAACCTAAACTTTTTCTTGAATATCCTATCTGCTGCATTGAGGTCCTAAACATTCCTTGTTGCTACAATTTCAAGGTATCTAACTGTAAACGTAACTGTTCGTCTGATAATCGTATCCTAAAAGCTCTATCAAACAATGAATGACAGTATCCATTTTCCCACTGAACTGAATGGCACCAAATATTATGAATAATTACGTTAGTGTTCTTTACCTTCCCGAAAATATAAAGGCATGATTATTGTCAACAATAAATACTGTGAGATCCAAAAATTTATTTTACCATCCCTACCTGTTTCCATTATAAATTCTAATTTAGAATTCATAGGTCTTCCATTAAAAAGTCTAAGAAAAACTTGTATATCCTCATCACTACCACTAAATAAAACTATTATATCGCCTACATATCTTCTGTTGTATATTGTTTTTTACACCTCATAGTCATGTCCTCAACATAATCCATGAAAATATTTGCCATGGTTCCTGCGAGCCAGCATCAGCTGTGATCGAAGATAGAGTACAGTAGATATACAGGTTCAAATGGCTCTGAGCACTATGGGACTTAACATCTGAGGTCATCAGTCCCCTAGAACTTAGAACTACTTAAACCTAACTAACCTAAGGACATCACACACATCCATGCCGGAGGCAGGATTCGAACCTACAAACGTAGCGGTCGCGCGGTTCCAGTCTGAAGCCCTAGAACCGCTCGGCCACACCGGCCGGCCACAGTAGTTATACCGGCAACACATAACTACAGTCTGATATTCATTGATGAACATTTAATGTCTTCCTTTTAATACTGTGATTGTATCTTTGAACTGGATTGTGATCTGTGTGCTATATGTCGACGAAATAGTGTTTTCGTATATTGATCTTGCCCTGATCGAGCTTATGGTGGTTATATGATGTTAAGATGAAGTATCTACATATTACCACATTTCGATGGAATAAATCTACTGCACAGGAAATTCAATGAAACAGTTACTATAATAATTCGTCACATATTATACTTGATGTTGCCTTATGTGGCAGATATGTATTCTTGACGAATTGATGTAAATTATGCAAGTCTCCGATGCTTAAAAAAGAAAAAAAAAATTGTACCAACTCTCATGTTGTGAGATTGTAAGAAATCACATACTCGTATTATTGTGTTTTGTGCCTTGCAGTATGGTTCAAATGGTTCAAATGGCTCTGAGCGCTATGGGACTTAACATCTATGGTCATCAGTCCCCTAGAACTTAGAACTACTTAAACCTAACTAACCTAAGGACAGCACACAACACCCAGTCATCACGAGGCAGAGAAAATACCTGACCCCGCCGGGAATCGAACCCGGGAACCCGGGCGTGGGAAGCGAGAACGCTACCGCACGACCACGAGCTGCGGACTCTTGCAGTACGTATGGTTAAGACTGTAGCCAGTTGCGAAACGGGTAGAGGATAAATAAAATTGTACAGCTGTGTTATTTCCCAAAAATATAGTCGTTTATCAGTTTCTCATTCATGCTCTCTTCCTTATTACCTTTCCTCCATTATTTCATACATAGTTTTCCAGTTCCCTTTGCTGCGTGCCTTAGATTGTATGAAAGGTAATTACGGAGATATCAGGTATTTGACGCTATAAACATGTCAGAGGAAAAAACACAATTCACATTACAGAGAGAATCAACTGTAAGAAAAGTCTGTGAGAGTTCGTGAATTTCTTGATTGTTGATCAAAAGCAGATACGCAGAATAAAATATAAGCATTGTGTGGAGGACTTACGAAAATCGAGTTGATGTCCTGCGACGATTTATACCGTGGATGAGATGTAGGCTATAAACGATACAGTATTTAAAACACTGGCAGGAAACTGGTAAACAAGCTCTAATAAATCAGCTTCATCTGCCGGAAAGGTTGTAGCGAGTGCTACTGAGAATGAGTAACAGACTGTTCCTTTTAATTACTTGTGTAAGTTAAAACGATTCGATCTTTTGTCCACCTGTATCAGAAGGTACGTGAATAGAGACATTGTTTACAGAAGAAAAATATATATTCTTAAGGCATTTGTACCTAAAATAGACAGCCAACGTGCCCTCCTATAACGTTTGAACCCAATATGACGTTTGAATACTGCACGTTCATCTTTGATTTCCATCTCATCGACTACATGCTTAGCGCTCCTTTATGGAGTCCAAATACAGTTACTATGATGGTTCTTAAGGCAGAACTGTTTCAAATTCTACTTGAAGGAAATATTATATTCAACACTGCAACAATGCGCTATGTATTTCAACGTACAGTAGTCATGATACACAGTGGTGACGACTCAACATAGAAGACATACATGCTAATTAAGGTACTGAAAGTTAAGGCTAATATTAAAAATTAAAAAAGAGATTACGCTACACAAATATAAGAGATGTTTTACTAACATGCTGTGCTCCTGTTAACAGCAAGGACAAACAAATGCTATTTATGTTTACCGTTTAGAATAGTGTCCAAAACTAAAGCTCTACAACGTAAGTCAATCCAGTAAATCTTACAAGGAGCAGCCAAATGAGAGCGAGACAGACAGGAAATAAGTAAGTAAACTGTTTCTTATTTTAAAAGTTATGGCCATAATTGTTAATACATTTATCCCACTGGGAGACAAGACGGTCATTACCTTCATGGGAAAATTTTTGCGGTTGCGTGCGGAACCATGATCGGAACTAAGTGTGCCCCTCTTCGTCCGAAGCAAATCAACGAGTACGAACGTCTCCCTTTGCGGCTCCAAAACTATTTTCTCAGTGATACAGTACCATTTGTACAGACACTAGTGAACAACTTAACTATGCCATTTTGCGGTATGGATCTTGTTTGACACTCGAAAAAAATACTTCTGAAGAAGGGCACTAAGTGTCCGAAACCCGTAAGGAAATTAAATTTCTTTCATACAACTATTTGCTTATTATTTCGTTATATGAGACTACACTTGCTAAGGATGGATAAAATACTAACATAAAGTAAGTATACACGTAACGGGATTGTTTAGTGAATCCAAGAGTATTATGGAGGTCTTCAATAAACTCCAGTGGCAGAGCCTACAAGAGAGGCATTGCGTATCACGGAAAATTTTACACGTCAAATTCCGAGAACATAGTCTCGAAGAAAGGTCGGAAAACATATCTTCCTCCTACTTATACCCCGCAAAGTATCTACGAGAACAAAATCGGGGAAATGTAAGCGAGGTTTATCGGCAATCGTTCTTCCCACGCTCCATTCGTGAATGTAACAAACACGTGGGGAAATGATGACTGTAGCAGAAATACGAAGGCTGTGCCGAAAGTAAGGTCTGATCGTTCACGAAACGGAAACTACAGTAAAAATCAAACACTTTGCTACACCTTCTAGCTACTTCTCTAGATAGTAGCCACTCCGACTGAGACATTTGTCGGAGCACTATACCAATTTTCCAATACCATCCTCATAGAAGACTGCCGCCTTTGCTTCCCGCCTCTCCTCTACGCTGATCTTGTAGCTTGTTGTCTGTGCCAGAATGTTGTCTTCGTGGCCAGGGAGTCATTTGAGCAGAGATGAAAATCTGATGGAGCCAAGTTTGGATGTTTGTGGTATGTTCCTGCAGGACCAAACTGCTGAGGTCATCAGTCCCTAGACTTAGACACTACGTAATCTAACTTAAACTAACTTACGCTAAGGACAACACACACAGCCATGCCTGAGGGAGGGCTGGAACTTCCGTCGGGGGAAGCCGCGCGAACCGAGGCAAGGCGCCCTAAATCGCGCAACTACCCCGCGCGGCTCAGAGGGAACCAAGTCTGTGCTGTGCAGTGAGTGATCAAACACTTCCCATCGAAGTCGCTGCAGCAATGTCCGCATTGCTGCTACAGAGTGCGGCGAAGAATTGTCATGAAGAAGGAAGTGCAAGACAGTTATGCCGTGAGGGCTGCATGAAATCAGGCGAAATCTCATGGAGGCTTTCATACTTTGCGGGAGACACCGTTGTCTACGTATCATTACGTGCCCTCTGTACACTCAGAATTGAAAAGAGCCACGGCTTGCTAGAGACAGTGCACAACACATCAGTACAAAGATTCATCAGATTTTCAATGTTGTTTCCATTTCGCGATGGACTGGACCTCACTTTCCGAATAGGCCTCGTACTATCCGCCATATTTTGTAGCATGGATTGCTGACTATAGGTGTAGGTGTCTATTTTGAGACTGCAGCGTTCATCTGAGAAGTTTATACTTTGTACTCCTCTGGGTGAAATTCAGTTATGCATGCTACTGTATGTGACTTCAAGTGAGACAAAAGAGAATGTTGACTGTATGGGTTCACAGAATGGTGACATTATACCTCACGGTACTATTAATGCATCCTGAGTGAAGAAGGCTACAGAATAACGTAATTTCACTTCCTACCTTCAAAAGCCTTCATAATTACCCACACAAGCACAAAATGACCTACAAGCAGTCATCACAAAAATTTACCCTGGACAGTTACTTTGTCTCCAACTCCTTCTGCCTTGATATTGCCTTAAATGCTAAGGTTATCTTCTTTTGATCAATCACGACTAAGATACATCACCAACATCTCTAGAACAGATTCGAAATTGGCAAGTGCCCAGAAAAAAATTAATAAATAAAGCCCTCAGAGACGGAAGGTGGACGAAGTCCACGGATCTTGCAGTTAGCGGAGTCCAAGCTCTGCTGAAATTAAGATGAAGACAGAGAGCTATGTAACTGATAATAGACAGAAAACATTAACATTTATGTTTTTACTGTAAATCGGGATGCAATTTTAGATCTTCATTGTGGGAAACTTTATTGTCATTTCAGAGAGATAAACATGTTTGAAATCTGGTTCAGATGGTGGACAACGGATCAGCGATGCACCCTGTATTTTGTTTTACTATTTATGATAAACATTTCAGAGAAGAAGATGCTTAATATTTTACATTGAATTTATAAATCCTCAGAACAAATTTTTGTGTTTTATAAGGTATTAAATAGGTCAGCTAGTAGCTTCTTGTGAATGGATATTGCTGTCGATTTTTATTTTGATGATTCCAACAGATGTTTTTTATGTCCGTTATGTATAACTCTCGTAATTTTCGATTATGAAACTATCATATTTGAATTTTCATTATTAAAAATTTCCATTTTATGGACAAAGCCATTTGCTGGACGTATCAGGAGGAATTAGAATGTTTAATGATAGGTTCTTTCCCTGAACTACAACTCCTTTTTACTTCCTTCTAGCGTCTCCTGTTCCGCATTGTCAAACAAAGTTTGGTATGGCTCACACACACACACACACACACACACACACATATATATATATATATATATATATATATATATATATATATATATATACTACTGGCCATTAAAACTGCTACACCAAGAAGAATATATATATATATATATATATATATATATATATATATATATATATATATATATACTACTGGCTAATAAAATTGCTACACAAAGAAGAAATGCAGATGATAAACGGGAATTCATTGGACAAATATATTATACTAGGACTGACATGTGATTACATTTTCACCCAATTTGGGTGCATAGATCCTGAGAAATCAGTACCCAGAACAACCACCTCTGGCCATAATAACAGCCTTCATACGCCCGGGCATTGAGTCAAATAGAGCTTAGATGGCGTGTACAGGTACAGCTGCCCGTGCAGCTTCAACATGATACCACAATTCATCAAGAGTAGTGGGTGGCGTATTGTGACGAGCAAGTTGATCGGCCACCATTGACCAGACGTTTTCAATTGGTGAAAGATCTGGAAACTGTGCTGGCCAGGGCAGCAGTCGAACATTTTCTGTATCCACAAAGGCCCGTACAGGACCTTGCAACATGCGATCATGCATTATCCTGCTGAAATGTAGGGTTTCGCAGGGATCGAATGAAGGGTAGAGCCACGGGTCGTAACACATCTGAAATGTGACGTCCACTGTTCAAAGTGCGTCAATGCGAACAAGAGGTGACCGAGACGTGTAACCAATGGCACCCCATACCATCACGCCAGCTGATACGCCAGTATGACGACGACGAATACACGCTTCCAATATGCGTTCACCGCGATGTCGCCAAACACTTATGCGACCATCATGATGCTGTAAACAGAACCTGGATGCATCCGAAAAAATGACGTTTTGCCATTCGTGCACCCAGGTTCGTCGTTGAGTACACCATCCCAGGCGGTCCTGTCTGTGATGCAGCGTCGAGGGTAATCGTAGCCATGGTCTCCGAGCTGATACTCAATGCTGCTGCAAACGTCGTCGAACTGTTCGTGCAGATGGTTGTTGTCTTGCAAACGTCTCCATCTGTTGACTCAGGGATCGAGACGTGGCTGCACGATCCGCTAGAGTCATGCGAAGAAGATGCCTGTCATCTCGACTGCTAGTGATACGAGGCCGTTGGGATCCAGCACGGTGTTCCGTATTACCCTCCTGAACCCACCTACTCCATATTCTGCTAACAGTCATTCGATCTCGACCAAAGTGAGCAGCAATGCCGCGATACCATAACCCACAATCGCGATAGCCTACAATCCGACCTTTATCAAAGTCGTGATGGTACGCATTTCTCTTCCTTACACGAGGCATCGCAACAACGTTTTACCAGGCAACGCCGGTCAA
The DNA here is from genome assembly GCF_023864345.2 of Schistocerca serialis cubense. NCBI lineage: Eukaryota > Metazoa > Arthropoda > Insecta > Orthoptera > Acrididae > Schistocerca > Schistocerca serialis. Next base: position 928,811,307 of record NC_064640.1, on the reverse strand, counting down.
TTGCTGTTTGTGTATGAGAAATCGGTTGGAAACTTTCCTCTTGAAAGCACGTTGTAGGTGTTGCCACCGGTGCCAACCTTGTGTGAGTGCTCTGAAAAGCTAATCATTTACATATCACAGCATCTTCTTCCCGTCGGTTAAATTTCGCGTCTGTAGCACTTCATCTTCGTGGTGTAGCAATTTTAATGGCCAGTTGTATATATATATAATGCTCATGATTATGTAGGACAGAAGGTCTGTCTGGATGTCATTCCTTAGGATTCTTCCACTGACTCTCATTCCACAACTTAAGTTATCCGTAATCCGTTCAGATGTACACAACTGCATATCTGAAGGTTGCTACTCTTTCCAGAGACTGAATAACAAAGGCACAGTCGAATATTGTCGAGTCTTTTCACACATTTACACATGGAATTCTGCATTTTGCAACACTTCGATGCGTCTTTCTATACAGCTGCGTCTTATATTTCACTGGTCATTTTACACTTTGAATATCGTTAAAGCTAGCTAGCTTCCATTATGGTGTCTCCATATGCGGCAACAGAACTTTAGTTCACAAAAAAATGCAACCTCATTTAAAACAAAGAATAATCTAGCAATTATCTGTCAAGCCATGCGAATGTCGGAAAACCCTTCAAGAAACACGAAGGTGTACCTGCTCTCGAGTCACTAAACATTAGCCCTGCAACTTTATCAATATTAGTGGTGTTGTGGTTGGCAGGAGAGCCAACACCGGGTTACTAGAGGAAGCCGAAAGGCACGCGTTTTAGCTCACGCAGGCTGGCGTGAGGTCTGGAACAGGACAAGGAAATTTGAATTTAGAAAAAAACGGACGTAGCTGGTGGGATACTTAACTGTAATCCATAAATGGTGAACGTCGCTCTTGACGGTACATTATGCACAGTATCAATAGTAACTGGCAATGGCGCCTTGCTAGGTTGTAGCAAATGACGTAGCTGAAGGCTATGCAAACTATCGTCTCGGCAAATGAGAGCGTATTTTGTCAGCGAACCATCGCTAGCAAAGTCGGTTGTACAACTGGAGCGAGTGCTAGGAAGTGTCTCTAGACCTGCCGTGTGGCGGCGCTCGGTCTGCAATCACTGATAGTGGCGACACGCGGGTCCGACGTATACTAACGGACCGCGGCCGATTTAAAGGCTACCACCTAGCAAGTGTGGTGTCTGGCGGTGACACCACAAGTGGAACACTCAACTGCAGCAAAGCATTATAGTGATTAAAGTGCACTGGAAGTGACAGTTTGTATTAAAACGACAGAAGTAACATAATCCAGAATTGGACTGCACACGTATTTCGGTAAGCAATAAAATAATGACCACTTTTTGCTATTTAATAAAAACGGAATGATATATGTGTAATTCCTTGTGAAGAATGTAACGATGCTCAAGTCTAAGAAAAAAATAGTTCAAATGGCTCTGAGCACTATGGGACTTAACTGCTGTGGTCATCAGTCCCCTAGAACGTAGAAGTACTTAAACCTAACTAACCTAAGGACATTACACACATCCATGCCCGAGGCAGGATTCGAACCTGCGACCGTAGCGGTCTCGCGGTTCCAGACTGTAGCACCTAGAACCGCATGGCCACTCCCGCTGGCCAAGTCTAAGACAAGACTGTTTGGTGATGTTGTGAGTCGAAGTTGTGGCTCCACTTTTAGAGTCAGGTGTGCAGATCTACTAACTCCGGAAGTTACGAAAGTGCTTGGCAGTTTTGTAGGCTGTCGTCGTGCTGATAACGACTGAGATTCCAGGGCGCACTTTTGTACAAGTCTGGGTTGTCGTTGATTACACAATGATGAGCCAAAACATTATGGCCACCTACTTAATAGCTTTATTGTCCGTCCTTGGAACGAAATACATCACTGATTCTGCGTATCTGGGATACGACAATACGTTAGTAGGTTTGTGGAGGCACGTGGCATTGGACGTATACTCACATGTCATGCAGTTCGCGTAAACAACGGGCTGCTGATTTGCGTACGCGGTACTGGCGCCCAATAGCGACCCAGGTTGGTTTCATAGGATTTACATCGGGCAAATTTGGTGACCAAGACATCGACGTAAGTTCACCATAATGCTCCTCAAACCACGGTTCTGGGTTCGAGACACGGACAATTACAGTGCTGAAAGGTGATATTACCGACGGGGACGACATCAACAATGAAGAGATAAAGGTGGTTCGCAGCTGGCAGCATGTCTTCGATTACTACGACAGGCCCCATAGAAGGGCAGGATAAAGTCTCTTATAGCATAGTACCGCTCACACCAGTCTGCGTGCGTGGCGCGCTACATGTTTCGAGCCGCCGTTCACCTCGCTGACGACGTTTGTGGAGACGACCATCGACCTAGTGCAGCAAAAATGTGATTCACGCGAAGAGCCGACACGCTTCTATTGATCGATGGTCGAAACCCTATGGTCCTGTGCCAACTGCAGTCGTAAATGACGATGTCGTTGGATCAACATTTGAACACGAAGGTGTGGTCTGCTGCGGAGCTCCATGTTTAAAAATGTACGACGAACGATTTGCTCAAAAACACTTGTGCGTGCACCAGCATTGTGCCCTCTCGGTAGAGATGCCATAGACCAGCATCTGTCCTACTTTACAGAGCAGACAGGGGTCCGAACTGCATGCTCTGTGAAGAAACGTGGACGTCCAACGATTCAGCGCCTAGTGCTAGTTTCACTGTCCTTCTACGTCTTTCGACGGATACTCATGGCTATAGTACGTGAACATTCGACCTGTTTCGTCGTTTTCGAGATACTCGTTCATAGGCTCTGGATAATAATAATCTGCCCTATGTCAAAGTCGCTTAACTCAGGGATTTCCGCATCTGCAGCCCATGTCTTCGCTAGGGTGATTCCCCGTCCATGTCTGCTCTGCTGACACTTTTTTTTACTACGTCACGTGTCCGCAATGCCAGCAGGTGGCATCCAGCGTGGTGGTGAACAATGCCGGCCGAAGTGGCCGTGCGGTTAAAGGCGCTGCAGTCTGGAACTGCAAGACCACTACGGTCGCAGGTTCGAATCCTGCCTCGGGCATGGATGTTTGTGGTGTCCTTAGGTTAGTTAGGTTTAACTAGTTCTAAGTTCTAGGGGACTAATGACCTCAGCAGTTGAGTCCCATAGTGCTCAGAGCCATTTCAGAAAGGTGAACAATGGTCATAATGTTTTCGTTTATCAGTGTATATTTTTCACCTTTTTTATGTGGTGACAATTCACAGTCGTTTCAGCAGATTTTTCATTTCATCGAGCTGAATTTGGTGACGAGGGAGTCGATGCGTATGCTGTGAAGCGCCGGCCATTGTGGCCTAGCGGATCTAGGAGCTTCAGTCTAGAACCCTCGTCCGCTACGGTTCCAGGTTCGAATCCTGCCTCGGGCATAGATGTGTGTGATGTCCTTAGGTTAGTTAGGTTTAAATAGTTCTAAGTTCTAGGGCACTGATGACCTCAGATATTAAGTCCCATAGTGATCAGAGCCATTTGAACCATTTTTTGCTGTGAAGCGTCCCCAAATTCCGGCGCAACTCACAAGTCAGGTATTTCTACTTTTAACAACGGAGAAGTTTTTAAGCTACGGTTGACAAGTCTCGTGGCGAATGATATAACTATGTGCTCCGTCTTATATGTGCAATAGTGACCAATTTATGGTTTCTTGGAGACTTTGGGCTGATCGCAATCTCAGTACCTGATTACCATTCCCGAGTTCTAACGAAAACACCTAAGATTACTATTGGCGGATATACCCCTACATGTGCATTGCCGCTACCGTACCCTTACCGTCCAAACCATCACCCCATGCTGCGAAAACAGCTCTCATTAAAGTGGTCGACCTCAAAACTGTGGCCGAAAAAACAACAGAAAATCAGTTGTAACCAAGAGTTTATAATAAACGTAACTATCCTAGCCTCACTCAGAATATTTGGAGACATTTTTCACCACTTACTTCAAAACAAAGACTTCGTATTGCGTCGTCAGTAAAGTAGTTCCATAAAGAGACAGTTGTCAACAATGCTGGATGCCCGTGATTACCTAAACGAGCATTGGAAACTCTTGTCTACCCATCACCGCTGCAAAAAATCCACTTCCACAAAAAGTCTCGAAGCCGTATTCCCACTTGCCCAACGTGAAACACATGTAACCAGTACCAGTCTCTAATCAACGAAATGTGTGTCACTCCTTCCTTCCAAACAAACCAAAGCTCAATGTACCTGCTTGTTCAGCTGTGAATCTCTATCACTCAGACAACGCGTTCAGTATGCATCCATGGCTGAAAACATTACCCACTTCACCAGAAAGCATCCTTAAAAACGACCATACCTGTAGACGTCCGCATACTCTAATCCGCATAATCCTTACTGATACCCAATGATACACCTAAATATCAAAGAAACATGTTTCCCAAATGAGGTACATTTTTCTTCATCTGAATAGACATCATAATTCAGTCAGCTCTTCTCTGTAGTGCCCACAGCTCCCGATAAAAAAAACCTTCAAATGTGTGTGAAATATTATGGGACTCAACTGCTAAGGTCATCAGTCCCTAAGCTTGAATGAGATTTTCACTCTGCAGCGGAGTGTACGCTGATACGAAACTTCCTGGCAGATTAAAACTGTGTGCCCGACCGAGACTCGAACTCGGGACCTTTGCCTTTCGCGGGCAAGTGCTCTACCAACTTTTTTTTTTTTTCTTTTTTTTTGTAGGTCAGGGGGCAGAGTGGGCAGGGGTCGTACTTGGAGGCCTGGCCACGGTGTCCCCGTCTCCTGACAGGATAAGGGAGAGGCAGCAGGAAGGAAACATTGATATTGTAATTTTTTTTTTTTAGTAACAATAATATTTTATTTATTCATTTAATTTTAATGTCCCAAAAGAAAAATCATATATAAAAAAGAAGGGAAATAAATATAGGGCCGAAGTGACATCCTCGTCACTTCACTGGGAGTAAATCCTATCCCTCGAAACAACGTAAACCTGGGACTCCCCACCGCTTCGGGGGGTTATGAAACATGCTGCCTAGAAAGTTCGCAAAATGCGTTTTATATTTAGAGTGGCGTCTGATGATTTCGTGTTGCTCTAGTAGATAATGCCAATAGTCCATGACCGATATCAAGGTCCGCGAGAGCACATAGTGTGATGCGTGTCCTCCAATCCGTCGGATTGCCGATGTTTTGTGTGAGGGGAAAAAGACAGGGTCAGGGAAAAATAAAGCGTCCGTCGTGATCGTGGATTCGTCGGTGCGTCGGAGGAGGGCCATGATGCGTTGCGTCAGCCGCCAAACATCCTTTGCCTCACCGCACTGCAGAGAATGTTCGTCGGTGTCCTGCATGCCACATATAAGGCAGAGCGGGGAATCTACCATGCGAATGTCGTATAATCGTTGGCGGTTGACTGTCTTGCGGTTGATTAGTGTATACCATGACGATCGCGCTGCTGTGGTGAGGAGAGGTGTGTGGACAGCTCGCCAAATCTGTCGCCAGTTTCGTGTTGGGTATTTAAGTTCGACAACATTGCTGCCATGATGACGCCGCAAGTATCGATATATCTCACGGGTAGTGGGGATTCTGGTAGAAGGTATCTGTAACTGAACATAACTAAAATCAACAAAAAATCGCGCGACGTGAGAAAACGAGGGCGAGATGGTGCCTACTGCTACCGGTGGTTCAAAGGACGTGGGAAGAAGCACATCCAGGATGGCCGACGTGATGGCGTGTTGCCGCTGGTTCCAAGTTCGTAGCGTCGCTCGCAGGTATAGAGTTAGAGCCTTGTTCCGCACATCCGTGGGTTAAGTCCTCATCCAACTGAGCTACCGAAGCACGACTCACGGCCGGTACTCACAGCTTTACTTCTGGCGCTGCAGAGTGAACATCTCATTCTGGAAACATCCCCCAGGCTGTGGCTAAGCCATGTCTCCGCAATATCCTTTCTTTCAGGAGTGCTAGTTCTGCAAGGTTCGCAGGAGAGCTTCTGTAAAGTTTGGAAGGTAGGAGACGAGGTACTGGCAGAAGTAAATCTGTGAGTACCGGGCGTGAGTCGTGCTTCGGTAGCTCAGTTGGTAGAGCACTTGCCCGAGAAAGGCAAAGGTCCCGAGTTCGAGTCTCGGTCGGGCACACAGTTTTAATCTGCCAGGAAGTTTCAGTCCCTAAGCTTACACACTACTTAACCTAAATTATCCTAAAGACAAACACACACACCCATGCCCGAGGGAGGACTCGAACCTCTGCCTGGACCAGCCGCACAGTCCATGACTGCAGCGCTATGACCTCTTGGCTAATCCCGCGCGGCTCCCTATAAAACCCTAATCGACAAGAAACTTTGTCAACATGAACTTACACTCGTCTCCTACACGAATATTCTACTTCGCGTAGTAAACTATTCCTAAACTACCCAGAGAGTTAGCACACACCTGCAGTACCGCGTCTCCTCTCGTCAGTAATGTGTTGGTCGCCAACACCAGCGGCACCACCTGCGCTGGATCGTTTCTCGGATCGTTCCTACTAAGACCACCAACTTCAATGATAGCAACCACATACATCTGTGAGCTTTACAATCACAGACCATGTCAGGACTGCCACTTCGAAGACAATCACCACATAATAGTAATACTGTTTTGTTCTAATTTTGTTCAGTATTCTTGCAATTTTTTAAATTTAAAACATTACACTATAAATGCAGAAAGGCATTGATTCAGCTGCTCGTAGAGTGCCCCTTACAAGATATATTAAATAATAAGTAAACAATGAAAACTTGATTATTGTGTTCTCGGGAAACTGGTCCTGAAGCATCTTTTACAGATTGACAACGAGGTCGAATTCCAGAGTAGTAGCAGCTTCTGATCACCCAATGTTCCGCAAAATATCAGATTCATATTCTCTGAGATTCCTGAAGGCGTAAAATATGCGACGGTAATGTTATGATGATCTAATTAAAATTGTACGTGATTAGGGAGCACAGAAAGGCAAGAGTAAGATCATTTCTCGTGGTTAAACCACAACAAAATAAAGAGGCAGTTTATTTTTCCCGTAGTACAAGCCTGTAACAGAGATGTGAACCAGACCAGCGTGGCGGACCCTAGAATCAGAACTCAGCTCCACCAAAACCTAGCGTTAGAGTTTCTTCCGTTCATTTGCGACAAAAACACCTGCATCTTGTTTACATGAGAAACTACTGTGATTATAACAAGAAACAAACTCGTGATCAAGAAGAGTGGTGTTCAGATCTTTAACAAGCTACCCTGAAATAGTTTCTAGTTTCTCTCTAATTTCTTAGAGTGGCACGAATGGAATGATAGGTGGTTGGAACCAGACGCAAGAGCGAAAGAGAGGGAGAGAGAGGGATAGAGACAGAGAGAAAGAGAGAGAATGTTTAGTTAAATGCGCAAGATCAAACTGCACGAATTCTTTTTTCAGCGTCCTCTCCTTCGTTTGTAAACAAGTTCTAACAATAGTACTAAGTCTCAGACACATTTGCATATCCTGTAGCAGAGTGTTTACAAATGCAAGGCAAATAAAATGCAAAAGCGAAGGAAATTTGGACAGTTATTTATCCTAGGAATAGCAAAGGTAAGTGAGTTCTACTGAAGACCATTTCTTTGTTGCTTGGTAGATCTGAAGTGAGACACGAGCCGTATGTTTACAACACAGAGGCCGGCCGGTCTCACACTCGGGGAAAGGATGAGGTCGGTCATAACGTGAGTGCTTTACGCGCTCACCGTCCGCTTTTCCATCGCGAATCCCAGAACGGTCAGCTTAGTGGCTCGGCTAGTTTTAGTTGCTCTCCTAACTGATACAACCACTGCATTTTTAGACCTTGAGTAACATCATATTAGGTAGTCATTTAAGCAAAGTTTCTGTTTCCGCTAAGTTGTGTCTTACAGCTAAGCTGTATTTCTCTAAATTAATTTAAAACATTACCTGTCCGTATTTCATTCTTTTAGGCTGCTAGGGGGTAATGCTGTTTACAAGCAATGTACGGCTCTGTAGCATCGAACTGCACGGAATGTATTTTTGATTGTGCGATTACCTCAATTAAAGTCCGAAACATTTGAAACCTGTCTCGAAACGTGTTTTTTTGAAGTTTCTTTCTGCGCACAGATCAGTTTTAATTGTTTCCAACTGGCATATTAAATGGCATTTGTGTACTCACATTCACTGCAACCTACTGAATGATAAAATCTTTTTCTTTCTCTCAAATCAGAAACCATATTTTGTTACTTGTGAGAGATCCGTATGGTTTACACCGATAATTGAAAAGATATTGCAAAACATCTGACGAAACTTTGCAGGAACTGATGTGTATTAATACCGTATAGCAATCATACAGTTATTTCAAAATCGCTCTGTCACACTGCACATCAGTTCACCGTAATTTTTTTAATTTAATACAAAACTTATCTGCAAGCAACTGATAATACATGCAGCCGATTAATGTATAGATTATAATTCTATAACACAAAAAAGATAGTCTCTTTACATATGAGTACTACAGTTTTCACAAGTGTAATTTCGTTAATATTGTTGTATCAATGCACTATTGTTGTCAACACTACAACAGCAGTATGAATATTTCTTTTTTATTACAGGAAACTAACTGCGAAATCACCTAAATATATGTAGAATCATACATTCCTGGAAATGGAAAAAAGAACACATTGACACCGGTGTGTCAGACCCACCATACTTGCTCCGGACACTGCGAGAGGGCTGTACAAGCAATGATCACACGCACGGCACAGCGGACACACCAGGAACCGCGGTGTTGGCCGTCGAATGGCGCTAGCTGCGCAGCATTTGTGCACCGCCGCCGTCAGTGTCAGCCAGTTTGCCGTGGCATACGGAGCTCCATCGCAGTCTTTAACACTGGTAGCATGCCGCGACAGCGTGGACGTGAACCGTATGTGCAGTTGACGGACTTTGAGCGATGGCGTATTGTGGGCATGCGGGAGGCCGGGTGGACGTACAGTACATCGATGTTGTCGCCAGTGGTCGGCGGAAGGTGCATGTGCCCGTCGACCTGGGACCGGACCGCAGCGACGCACGGATGCACGCCAAGACCGTAGGACCCTACGCAGTGGCGTAGGGGACCGCACCGCCACTTCCCAGCAAATTAGGGACACTGTTGCTCCTGGGGTATCGGCGAGGACCATTCGCAACCGTCTCCATGTAGCTGGGCTACGGTCCCGCACGCCGTTAGTCCGTCTTCCGCTCACGCCCCAACATCGTGCAGCCCGCCTCCAGTGGTGTCGCGACAGGCGTGAATGGAGGGACGAATGGAGACGTGTCGTCTTCAGCGATGAGAGTCGCTTCTGCCTTGGTGCCAATGATGGTCGTATGCGTGTTTGGCGCCGTGCAGGTGAGCGCCACAATCAGGACTGCATATGACCGAGGCACACAGGGCCAACACCCGGCATCATGGTGTGGGGAGCGATCTCCTACACTGGCCGTACACCACTGGTGATCGTCGAGGGGACACTGAATAGTGCACGGTACATCCAAACCGTCATCGAACCCATCGTTCTACCATTCCTAGACCGGCAAGGGAACTTGCTGTTCCAACAGGACAATGCACGTCCGCATGTATCCCGTGCCACCCAACGTGCTCTAGAAGGTGTAAGTCAACTACCCTGGCCAGCAAGATCTCCGGATCTGTCCCCCATTGAGCATGTTTGGGACTGGATGAAGCGTCGTCTCACGCGGTCTGCACGTCCAGCACGAACGCTGGTCCAACTGAGGCGCCAGGTGGAAATGGCATGGCAAGCCGTTCCACAGGACTACATCCAGCATCTCTACGATCGTCTCCATGAGAGAATAGCAGCCTGCATTGCTGCGAAAGGTGGATATACACTGTACCAGTGCCGACATTGTGCATGCTCTGTTGCCTGTGTCTATGTGCCTGTGGTTCTGTCAGTGTGATCATGTGATGTATCTGACCCCAGGAATGTGTCAATAAAGTTTCCCCTTCCTGGGACAATGAATTCACGGTGTTCTTATTTCAATTTCCAGGAGTGTATAACGAAAGTTCTCTAGTGAGGTTTTGTCAAGTGTTTACTTTTGAAAAATAATTTTATCCTCTTTTAATCATAACAAAAGGGAAGGTGGTAGTATCTATTGAACTCCAATCATATATTTTCACAATAGGAGACAAATACTTGAAACAGATAAATTTCATCTGAGTTTATGTCCCTCGAAGAAAGAGTACACGATCGTCAACGATCATTTTAAAAATTTTAAATTAAGCCTTACAAAATATCAAAACATTAATTAGTTAAAAAGCAATAATGGCTTCACGGAAAACATTGAAGAGAAAGAGTGCCGTGTGTGTCATTGAATATTTGTAAATTACACGTAATTATCTCACGAAAAGAAGCTACACGTACCAAGGAAAAGAATTTAAAGAAACACAAAAAATTTTAGCCATTAAGGAAGTGAGTGATGACTTTGCACTATAGTTTAAAAATACCTATTTACAAGCCATGAGACTACATTATACTGCGTGTCATAATCCTGAACATTCTTGACTACATTTGATGGAAATGAAACATGTTTCCAGACTGCTGCCAGTGCCTGTAATTTAAGCAAGAAGAAGTTGATGTTACACATAACAACGAAGAAGCTTTGGCGACACTGTAACGATGCGTGTGATTTATGCTACAGCCTGGAGCTTCAAGGTATCAGACGGGAAAAGAGGGAATTATATGTAAATATAGAAGTCAAGGGGCGGATGTGCTGTAAAGGGGACACACCGGACTTACTACAGGTGTGCGATGCCATACTTCACACGTCTTCGTGTCCTAGCACCAGTCATAGTTCCAGTTTATTAAAACTGCAAGTAAGTTAGAAATGTGCTCACTGCTTGAACATTGACGAGCAATGAGAAATTTTCAGTTCGTGCGGCTCTTAAAGAAGGCGCTGTCTCATTGGCGTCTTATAACTGTTTTGCAGGATTTGTGGGGGAGGAGAAGGGGAAACCAGAAATGGAAGTAACTAGAGACACATTGCTTGCGAGACGGGCAGATCCAGATTAGATCAACCACCATCGGCCTGCTACATCGTTTGTCATTTGTTTAAATGTATACCGTGTGGTTTGCTGGCTGCGTGGGTGAAACTCACACAACAAATCACCACATTCCATGTTCAATTCTCAGACGAATTGAGGATTTCTTCTGTCCCTTATCGCTTCTCTAAACTTTGTCCGTAATTTTTGTGTGTGAAAAGGCTAAGCTGACGTCTGTTCTATGTCCACATTAACCAGTATGTCCCCCATAGACGGCTGCCAAGCCATTTCAGAGGCAACGACGCACCACCTCCAATAGCACCATGCACACTAAAACACAAAAAAATGTTCAGACCAATCTATGGCTTCAGGAAAGCATTTTTTTAGTGTATACCATACTGGTTCCCCATTTACTGTTCAGATAACCGTAAAGAATACCACGCATCTCACGAGAATTCCTTTCCAGGCTTCCGGTAAGCGGGCGGTATGTGCAACACAAGAACATGAAAACACAGACGAAAATATCAAACACTGGCTCATCAGGTGCGGAAACAGCAATTTCGTAAATGGTGCCACGTAAAGAGTGAGAAACTCGTCTGCAAAGTCCTAGCAAGTTCTCATATTTTAAGGCCTTCTGCTGTCCCATCTAAATCTCCCTGTATCTTTCTGTTTTCTTCCCTCCATCTCATCTGCTATTGTTTCTCGCTCTGCTCCTATCAACATCTTCTTCAGATTTTATTTCTTCCGTGCTACTATAATATCTTTATGTAATATGCTATTACTTACATTTGACAAAAACCCGACGAGGAAATTAACACAGTGGTAATTAGACTGAACAATCTGAAATGCTATGTATTCATTACTATATCTGTTATCGTCATTATAGTTTCCTATCAATGTATAGTGCCTATTTTATTGAGTATTGTATCTACTATTATAATCATTATTATTGTTATTGTTGTGTATTGCATATCTTTCAATGTTAATTTACTAAGAATGTTTGGTTACATGCAAAATGTAAAGGTAAAAGATAAAATAATGCATCCATATTTTAATGATTACTGTATCTATTATTGTTATTGTTATTATGTCCGCCCCTGGTAGCTGAGTGGTCAGCGCGACCGAATGTCATACCTAACGGCCCGGGTTCGATTCCTGGATGGTTAGGAGATTTTCTCCGATCAGGGACTGGGTGTTGTGTTGTCCTTATCATCATTTCATCCCCTTTGACACGCAAGTCGCCGAATTGGCGTCAATTCTAAACACTTGCACCAGGCGAACGGTCTACCCGATGGGAAGCTCTAGCCACACATCATTTCCATTTTCATTGTTATTATCATTGTTATGTACTACCCATGTACTACACATCGTGAAATGTTTATTTATTAGAATATTTAGTTATATGAAAAAGAGGGCCAGAAGGTAATTCAAATGCATGCATAGGAAAAGAAATTCGCTATTGTACAACCACACTATTGATGATAAATTGCTGGAAATGTTTATTTATTAGAATATTTAGTTATATGAAAAAGAGGGCCAGAAGGTAATTCAAATGCATGCATAGGAAAAGAAATTCGCTATTGTACAACCACACTATTGATGATAAATTGCTGGAAACAATATCGACCGTGTTGTCTTTAACAGTAACTTTCCAGAGAGACCCTAAGTGAAATGACCACGAGAAGACAAATAGTCGGTAAAGCAGATTCCAGATGGAGATTCATAGCAAGAGTCCTAACGAAATGTAACTCATCCAGGAAATAAACGGTTTACAAGGTCCAGAATGAGATTTTCACTCTGCAGCGGAGTGTGCGCTGATATGAAACTTCCTGGCAGATTAAAACTGTGTGCCGGGCCGAGACTCGAAGTCGCGCAGGAGAGCTTCTGTAAAGTTTGGAAGGTAGGAGACGAGATACTGGCAGAAGTAAAGCTGTGAGGACGGAGCGTGAGTCGTGCTTGGGTAGCTCAGTTGGTAGAGCACTTGCCCGCGAAAGGCAAAGGTCCGGAGTTCGAGTCTCGGCCCGGCACACAGTTTTAATCTGCCAGGAAATTTCGGTTTACAAGGTGCTTGTTCGACCGATTCATGAGTATTTTTCATCAATCTGGGAAGCTTATCACGTAGGAGTGATAGAAGAGATCGACAAGATCCAGTAAAAAGCAGCGCGTTTCGTCACGGGATCGTTTAGTCGGCGCGAGAGCGTTACAGAGATGCTCAACAAACATAAGTGGCAGACGTTACAGGAGAGGTGTTGTGCATCAAGGAGAAATTTAGTTTTGAGATGTCGACAGAATGCCTTCCGGGAAGAGGCGGACAACAAATTTCTTTCTCCCACATACAGCTCGCGAAATGGTCACGATGACAAAATTCGAGGAGTTAGAGTTAATACAGAGGCTCACGGACAATCGTTCTTCCCATGCGCCATTCGCGAGTGAAGCAGGGTGGGGAGGATCAGTTACTGATATCAAAAGTAACCTCTACCACATACCTTTAGGGTGGCTTGCGGAATATGATGTTCACAGATGTAGATGCAGAAGTAAATACGATAAATTTTTGTATGGAAGTTAATCTTTTTAGGGTTCCGTGGTTCAGTCAGTAAAATCGGAACCCTTTAAGGATCGCCTCGTTGTGTCTGTCCGACTGCTAAGATCCATTTTTCTTAGGAACGGGTGAACGTATCAAGTTCAAATTTGTGTCAGCCACTTCCGTCTGTCGTCCCTTAGAGGGGTAAAAATTTTAAGCGTCTAAGTCACTTCAATCAAATCATACGGCCATTTATGTCACACATTTTGATACTCGAAAACTCACGCATCAAAATCTTCAAATTGTTTCCCGTTTACCTAGATCAGGAAATTGGTCAAGAAGAAACGTTTCACAGTAAAAGTAAAGGAAAATATCCGAAAATTGATAATTTGTACTTATATCATATGAAACACTTTTTTATAATTTTTTATCCCCCTCTCTGTCTGTCGGTCTCTTAAGATCCCTTGTTCTCTGGAATAAGTTGATGTAGCAAGTTCAGATTTACGTCACATACTAAAGTTAATGGTCCCTTGGCGGTGTAAAAAATTTAAGCTTCTAATTCAATGTAATCAAAAGATTAGATAACTTTTTCACATATTTTGCTACTCGCAAACTCATTCATCAAAACCTGTAGGGTACGTCACGCTGATCTAAAATCATGAATATTAGCAAGAAGCAAGGTTTCACAGTACAACTAAAGTAAAATATCTGGAACTTGTTAAATTATAACTATACCACGTAAAAGTATATTTTACCATCTGAACATACATTGATTTCATCATCTGTCAAAAGCATGTAAACGTAAAATGTAAGTTGTAGACATGTTTTAGTAAGTAAATAAAAATATGTATATATGGTGTCTATTCTTGAGGACATATGTAACTAAGACGAGGGTGGCCAGCAATCCCTTCAGTGCAGATGCACAACACGCTCGAACTCTTACGCGAATCGGTGAATCGCAGCGAGTAATGAGGATAATGGGTAGGCTGGCTCTGAGCACTATGGGACTTAACAGCTCAGGTCATCAGTCCCCTAGAACTTAGAGCTACTTAAACCTAACTAACCTAAGGACATAACACACATCCATGCCCGAGGCAGGATTCGAACCTGCGACCGTAGCGGTCGCGCGGTTCGAGACTGAAGTGCCTAGAACCGCTCGACCACACCGGCCGGCCGATAATGGGCAGGGCACTACATCAAGAGTGTGGGGATAAGTGGAGAATTTCGGTCCGACGGGATGCGTGCTAGGATAGTCCGTGCAATTGTGATGGCCACTGTGTCCGGATGGCTTAGTGCTCCAGGCATCTGCCTCGAAAGCAGGAGACTCTGGTTCGATTCCCGATCCAGTGCAAACTTTAAACTTCCCCCTTGATGTAAATCAGGGCCTACTAGCAGCTAACTGTCATTAATTTCTTTGTGTCTTCATTCATAATGGCTGCAGGATTAAAATTGTCGCGCTATGTCAGTAGTGTGTGGATAAGTTGAGAATTTGGGTCAGACGGAAGGCGTGCTACGGTAGTACGCGCAGTTACGATAACCACTGCGTCCAGATGGCTTAGAGGTCAGAACATCTGCCTCGCAAGCCGGAGACTTGGTTTTGATTCCCGGTCCTGTACAGATTTTCAATTTCACCTATTGACTTAAATCAATGACCACTTGCAGCTACCTGTTACTAATTCCTTTGTGTCTTGACAAATAAAAATGTTTTATTAAATCTTCTCTCTCTCTGTATATATTAACTGAAGCCCCTTGCTCAATTCCTTTTGTATGACCGGGCAAGTCTGAGGAACTACTCTCGAGATTTTGATATGTCCTTGAAAATCGTGTGATGAATGTCTTACTAGGATCGATATCGATAACACAGAAAAATCGTTGAGGTTCTCGATTCCCATGATGGATGAATTATACATAATGTAGTGGAAATTAGTATAGCGGCATGGACATTTCTTGGAGGATTAACATTGTCGACTGGAGCAGCTGTGCGCGGTGCATATGAAATAATATAAGATCCAATATACCGACAAATGCTGCCAAATGATTCGGCTTTTAATGTCAGTAATACAGTATATACCAAGACATCAGCGATTCAGATGATAGACTGTCGAACGCGATGTAAGGCAGTGACTTTTGTGCGGTGTTAGTACGTACGTGCTTCTACTGTATATAGGAAACAGAAACCACCAGTGACAATACAAGATGTGTACATAAGCCACTTGTGACAGTGCCACGCAAAAAACAATTATCGGGTGACGAAAAAAAAGTTGTTGCGTAAAAGGAAATGGAACTCTCTGATCGCCCAATTGCCAATAAGTTGAAGCGATCTAGAACAATGACTGATAATTTCGTCAGACTGAAGCACGATATGGACAGAAAAAAAACTATCTGAGGCATGGGAACGGTTACTTTTGCACAAATCAAGAATCACAAACGTTATTCTTCTCAACTTGTTACTGATTTATAATTGCTAGTAACTGCCAGACGTGTAGCAAAAATTTTATTATATGACAGACATCTTGCATTCAAGAAACGACTACGGAAAGCTGCTCTAACACCCAAGCATAAACAGACTAGACGAGTTTGTTGAAAAACGTGTGACATGGATTTCAGAATGGGGTAAAGTGATCTCCATTGATGAGAAGAAGTTTAATTTATATTGGCCGGATGGATTAAATCCAATTACCATGACCTGAGAACAGAGCAGCCGGTAAGAATGAGCAGGAATTTTGGTGGTGGAAGTGTTATGATTTGGCACCCTTCTGTGGTAAAGGTAAATCACGCATTACTCGGTTGAACACTAGAATGGTTTCTAACGTGTCCTCTGAGATGCTAGAGACAGGATTTAATAAAATGTATGAGGACCTAGAACACGAAAGTCTATTGTTTCAAAAGGTTATGCATGTATGCATGTCACAACTAAAAAAGTGGTCTGAAGATAAAGATTTCGAAGTCTTGCCCTGGCCTACACAAATCCCGGATTTGAACTGCTTGGAAAACCCCTAGGGAATACTTAAAAGGCGTGTTTATCGCAATGGAAGGAAATTTGAGGTCGTATGTAAGATGAAAAAAGGGACGCGAGGAGAGTGGGTGACAGTTTCTCTGCAAGAACTACAAATGCTAACCAGAGCAGTGCCGAAGACAATTTTTGAGATAATTAGGAAGAACGGAGGTGCGACAAAGTACCAACAATACAATAATACAACAGGACAGTGAGTGCCTTTATACCAGTTTCCATCGAGGAAATGCTTACTCCTTGTTTTGTTACTCCTGTTATGAGAGAAACTACGCAATTCCGTCATTATTGTTTATGGTTTATATGTACCTACTACTTTCATAATAAATTTGTTACATGTATGATTCATACATCGTACTATCACCTTCGTGAGAACCCTGCCTCTGTAGTGATTTCCAGTAGTGTGTATATAATTAAATTTGTGCGGAACCCTCAGTGTGTGAGTCCTACTCGTACTTAGCCAAATCGATAGATGTGATGTTCAGTTACAGACCAAAAAAAAATAAAATAAAATAAAAAAGAGATTACAATATCAGAAAAAAATGAATGATTTATTCAAGAGAAAAAGCTTCACAAATTAATCAGCTCAAAAACGTGTTGGTCCACAGCCCAGAACGTGGCATGATATCCATCAGGAGAACTACCAACAACTACATCAATCAGTCCCAATGTCAAGAGCTGCTTGCATAAGGGTCAGAGTTGGACCAATGCGCTATTGACTGGGTCAGTTTCTGAAACTCTCTTGAAGAAAACATCCAATTTTTCTGAAATAATGACCTTTTGTTTTTCTGTACATGTACATCACAGCTACCGAATAACCTTTTGTTTTGCCGGCCCCTGTGGCCGAGCGGTTGTACGCGCTTCAGTCTGGAACCGCGCGATCGTTACGGTCGCAGGTTCGAATCCTGCCTCGGGCATGGATGTGTGTGATGTCCTTAGGTTAGTTAGGTTTAAATAGTTCTAAGTTCTAGGGGACTGATGACCTCAGACGTTAAGTCCCATAGTGTTCAGAGCCATTTGAACCATTTGAACCTTTTGTTTGTCCGTACATGTACATCACAGCTACCGATTTCCGTCCCGGTAGGACAATTCCTTCGTGATGAGTCGTTTTCTCTTGGCTTAGAGTGTATTTCGTGAACCATGAACGATTTCAAAGCATTGTTTCCCTCAAGCAACTTAGGAGTATTTAGCTGTATTCTCAGTGCTTTAAACTTGTTTTGTATAGCCAGGTACTAGGTTCAAATGGCTCTGAGCACTATGGGACGTAACATCTTAGGTCATCAGTCCCCTAGAACTTAGAACTACTTAAACCTAACTAACCTAAGGACATCACACAACACCCAGCCATCACGAGGCAGAGAAAATCCCTGACCTTGCCGGGAATCGAACCCAGGTACTAGGTCATATGGTATAATTCTAATGGCCACTGTATACTCCTATGACAGACATTCGACTGCCAGTGAAAATAGTACCATAGTGAACATGTTATAACTTGCAGTAAAGGTTTTTCTGCAAATTTGGGGGAGGGGGATTGGGCTAAATATGAAGGCAAATAATAATATTAGAGCACCTATTCCGAGCGGTTATCTATCATTTGTGCGGCAGAGAAAGGAAAGCATTCTTATTCTAAGTACACTATGGTTTTTCTGCCTCTGAGTATTTCATTTCTGTTGAGCAGTTTCATGTATGTTTCCGTATACTAATAAATAATTTTATCTGTTCATGGTGCAGTAGAAGCAGTGTGCGATTTATACAAGAAATGTCATCCGCTGTTCAGGCTTAGGCCAGAAAATAATTACGGCTGAATAAATAGCTCATTCGACTAAATCGTGATTAACTGTTTTCCATACCGCTGCAAAGAAAATTTTATTTCTGTGCACATGAAGAGAGCAAATACGAGTTACAGAGGAAAATGGACATGTATTCCTATCAAAAACAATCTCGATAGCATTTCTGTTGCTACTGATTTCCTGTAAACTGTTGCCACGTTATTATCTCATTAAGTTTAGCTAAAACGTCGGTTATAATTGCTACAGCAAATGAAGTGAGCACAGAAGCTATAATCCAATTTTCAGCGTATTCCCATATAACTGCCTGTTATAACTAACTTCGACTTTCAAGAAATTTGTCTAATGGTGTAAACAACCACTCTTGCAGAAGCGGAGAGAAAAACAATTCCGTTAGCATTCATTCCCCTACCAGAAAGAGAAATTAAGGATTTATTTCACGACCGTGAAACATTCTCGGGCGCCATTCCGCTTCTCAACTGTGAATCTTGTCTCTGTTTTTTTACAGACAGGCAGAGGGAATTTGGCGCCTGCCAAGTTCGCAGGATGGCTGGCGACGGAGACTTTTCCAATAGTTGCGAGACACAGACCCGGCTGTCTGCCGCACCAAAGACGGACCAACTCACTCCGTTAAACTTTCCTCTCTCGTTGGCCTTTTTTTTTCTTTTGTCCTCGTGTTCTGGAATTCGATACTGAGACAGAAACAGCGCACAACTTTATGGGATGGAAGTTAGAAATTCACTGTCAGGAGAACTACACGATTTCGTCAGAATGACATACCCCTCTTACACACAGTAAAAAACGATAAGACTTGCGGTTTTTACCTCCAGTTATCCGGCAAAGGTAATAAGAAACACAGACCTGATATAATATACTGCTAGCATTGGAAATAAATTCGAGACATAAAGAATACGTTTGAGTGTACTCGTATTTACATAGGACTACGCTAGCCGGAAAAGATGGAATTTTATCGAAGAAAGGCTAACTGTATGGAATGCCTTTATGAATTTAATACAAAATGAGGCCTCCGTGTTCTCGCGGTAGCGTTGTGGACCGTTGGAAGCGAATTTTAAATGACGGTTTCTACCCTAAGTGAAACAATAAACAATGAAGTCTAGCTTGACGTATTGTGTATTCTCAAAATACGTTGTGTGCTTTCAAAGGTGAGTGACACTTCCAAAAATACTAATGAAATATCTGGGTGGCTGAACTACTAGATAACGACCGTTTAAAAATTGCATTATTACTTTAAGTAAACGTAAAGTCCTCTTCTCACGTTACGACTAACGTTTTGTCACCTCCTTATTTATCAGAATAGCTCTGAAACGCGAAAGGTAGCTCTAAGAGCCTGTAAAGTGTTTATCCTGTTCGTGATTGCACTTAAAATGATTTTTTGACACGCAAAATGCTGAATGTCAAACAATGACGCAGAAATGGCTTCCGTTGCATCCTAGGAAAACGTGATAGCAGTGTTACTGTTTACGGCCTATCTGGATGAGTTCGTGGACAATATTAGTAGCAGTCTAGCACTTTATGTGGATGACGCGGATATCTATGTAGAACAGTCATGTAAAAACGGTTGTAGCAATATCGAATCAAATGCGAATAAGATACTATCGCGATGCAACGAGTGACAGCTACCATGTAATGTAGCGAAACTATGAGTTGTGCATTTCACGAAATATGAAAGTGTTATAGTTACTAATATCTACCAACATGTATGTTGATGTGAAGTGGAACGTCACATAGGCTCAGCTGTAGCTTTTATTCGTAGAAAATTGCAGTTTTCCTACAAGAGACATTGCTTAAAGAATACTTGTACTGCTTATAGAGGAGTACTGCTCAAATATATGGGATGTATGGCAGCGTGGAAGAAAGGCATAGGTCGGTTCGTCTCGCGATATAAAGTAAAGACAATGTCGAAATATCTCAGCTGGCAGACATAAGAAACAAGAAACCTAATATCTCGCGGAAACCTAGTTAGGGAATTTGAAGAACGAGTTTCTAGTGTAGAATCTGCGAACTTTCTTCAGATCCCTCCCTTAAACGTCGTAAAGATGAACTTGGACAAATAATTGGATGCGCAAAGGCATGTGTACGGCCTTTAATCCGATGTCACATTCGACGGGAAGAAACATAATTTGTTGTGAACTACCCCATATTTCACCGCTCAGTTTATATTGTTTCGCGAATTGCAAGTGTACAAGTAGAGGTAACTATAACGTACGTATGGTACCGATACAATATTATTATTTGTCCTAATGGTAAGGGGAATAAATTCTAGAACTGGAGTATAAAATCATTCCTGGTCCTCACGGTATGTTTTACGTGAAATGATATCGCGAATACATAATTTTTTGACATCTTTGCTTCTGTATTCTGACAAAACGACATTTTACTGAATTTATGAAAGCACAGCCTAAATTAAATTCCTACCATGAAATTATTTTAATTCTGTGCTAATCTTCTGCATTGAAACCACGAAGCAATAACGATTTTCTTTTCTATATGAAAACTTAGAACTCTAAACCCACATCACCTTCGTAAGCTAACTCGCCGACTCGAGTAGAGCATTGGGTTCAGCGTTCTGGTTAGAGACAAAAGGCTGTGCCAGGCACGGATCCGATCTGCCGCTCGGAGTAACGACCGATGGTCTGGCGAGTCCATATTTAAGCTGTGTTCAGTAACAGTTTCATAGGACTCCTCATTTTTCGTATCACAGAACACGTGAATACTTAAACTCGAATTTCACGCGTTTTAATCTTTCGTTATACTCGAACTATAGTCTTTGAAGGCGTCCCACGTAACGTGACTTTAATAGTACTTCATAGAAGCGTCAAGCTTTTAAAAACCAGGTTTCCTGCAAAATTGCAGCACACAAATGAGTAAATAGCTTAGCATGTTGTTAATATTTTTAAAATTTCTATCTTTCGGCTATTATAACAACTATGGTTTTCCTGAAACGGGATGATGACTCTGGATAGCCCTTGGAAAGAGAAATGAAGTCATAGAGAACAAGTGGAGATTCAGAAAAATTGCCGAAGAAAATGCCAAGTGTCCAGTGCAACCCACCTTTCCCCATGCTAGATCACGTATACACGGAAACTGTGTCTTCCCAGCGGACTTGCGAGTCACATTTACCAAATGCTTCACTTTATTTTACAAAATGCTTCAGTGTGAACCTTGACATACTCCATAAGACTGTTCTATTCGGTATACTTGCTATTCCACCCCGTTGAAATCTATATCAATCCTTTAAACAAGTAGACGAGAATTATTCACGGAGAAAAAATGTGCGAAACTTCTCACCACATAATCGTTAAGCGGTTGACTCTAATAATAAAATAGAATGATACACGTTTCGTGTGGTACCGAACTAGAAGTGATTAAGAGCAGCGAAAACGAGGCACCATAGGACTTACTCAGGGGATTTTTGTTCGAATTTTCACAGCCAAACGAAGAGTGGGAAATCGATAACTGAGGTATTATATTGACCAATGTGATATACATTGGGTGAACCAGCTGCCGCGACCGCTGTTGTTTTATGCAGCCCATAATGCTATAGCTGGGCTTCATAATCCTCTGGCGAGATGTTCATATTCGCTCCCTCGTTATGTGCCAATTATTAGTCCTACAAAACAAATTAGCAGTACCTTTTTGTAGGAAATTTAATAGAACTAAATTTTGTACTGGGATACGGTTCCGCTAGAGGCCGTAGTTTTCTACTCACTCAAGGAAAACATGCACAAAAAAATGAATTTTCAAACCACCACCACTTCCACACTCAAACCCCACGGGTCAGAATTTTTAATATGTTTTTAATGTCGCTCCTTCCCATCACTGTGAAAATATTTGCTGCTGGGTGAATCATTGCCCACATTCACCCTTTTTTTGGTCTTCATTGACAGGCCTTATTACGCCACTAGCGTCGGCGAGCACCTAAAAATTATAAAATTGACGTTTGTGAAAATTATACCTAAGAGTGTTAAGAATGTTAACAGCATAAAATAAACAATTACATCGTTTTATTCTTCAGGCCTTCTGACTATGAAATTATTATGCTTGTAAGGGTTAAGTTTGAACCCAATCGTCAACTATTTTTACCGCGACGTTTACAAAAGCAATTTCTCATCACCCTCTAGGGCACCTTTAAATTAAAAATGTTAACGAAGTCGCCGACTATGCTGTTGGTGTAACAGTTCAATCAACAGAGACCAAAGAAGTTGGTATATCCTGAACAGTTCGTGTAATCGGAAATTTTTGTACAGCGATACGAAGGAGTGCCACGAACAACATAGTAGAAATCGTGACCGATGAGGGATGAATGTGGTTTGGAGGTGTGACCGATGAGGGATGAATGTGGTTTGGAGGTGTGTTTGAAGGTCACTTTTGTACCTATGTTTTCTTGAATAACTCGAAAACCGTGGTCTCCAGCGAAAGCATAACCCGGTACAAAATTTAACTGATTTTTCTGTTGGACTGATAGTTTGCATGTAGCGAGCGAGAGAATATGAAAATCTGGCACTTGGTTTATGAAGGCCAGCTATAAAATTGCGGGTTGCATGAAACGACAGCGGTAGGGGTAGCTGAATCGCCTTGTGTAGTCTTGGGGAAAAATGTCATTATTTGAAATGAATCACGGTAATTAATAGTCATAATTAGAGGTTTGAGGGAAACTTGAAATAAGTCGTAGCTGCTAGCTATGTAAATGGGCTGTGAAAAAGTTCATCTCTTTGGGGCCTAACATTTAGAAGTTACCATGGTGTTGTCTTTCACTGTGAAAAAAGTTTTTAAAATACTAATTTTTAAAAAAAAACGTGAATTACATGTTTCGTGATATGATTTGAGTGATTGATTTCTCATCTTGAATGGTGCCAAAACCATGTACAACGAATGCGGTTCCAATTAAGAACTAAAATTCAGTATTTAACTCAGGATCTTATAATGTTACAGTATATTAGAGGACATTCTGTGGATTATTAGGCCGTGAAGCCTGCTTGGCATGTTTGCATTATCTACGCCAGAAGGTGGAGAAAGTTTCATTAATTTCTCTGTCTCAAATATTTTCAACAGAGGAGTCTTCCCGTACAAGGAAAGAAAATGCGCATAGCGCTAGATGTAATGTTTCCTTTAGATGTGCTATCGATGTCATTGTTCTTCCTCACTATTTTCCCAAAAAAATGGCGAATATGAAAAAACAGAAGAGCGTGGAACCGTAAATCAGAAAACATTTCCAATTGAGCTGTCGATTCTACTTAGTCTTCTTTCTATATCACTGCCGTATGAGCGTCCTAGCTGCTGTGGGTTTTTGTATCTGATTTTAAATATTTATATGCTTGATTTTTCATAGCAATGTCAGAAACATGTGAAATTTTCTAGGGTTCTATGTAATATTCTCCTGGCGGATGTTTACAGTACTCAGTGTTGCTGTGTGGCTATGACATATTTCTGTGATCTGTAATAGTAAATGTGAAAAATCTTCAACAGTGAACTAAAATGAACTAAAATTGGAACCATCGATCAGAAATCACTTGGAGAATCGGTTGCCGGATTTCACACGGTGGTCTTCCTACTTCACTAACGTATGAGCATCTCATCTGCTACGGTTAATAACTCTATCGCTAGGATATTAAACCACATGACTTTCCTTAGCAATAGTAAACTAACTGATAAAGTATTTACCATTTGACTTCACTTAGCAATACTGTCTAAAGGCTACACAACTGCACACTGTACGGTCAATATAATCCACCAGACAAATGTCCTGTAATACTCTTCAAAATTATAAAGTAGATATTGAACTTGAATGTTCTTAATTGACACCTCATTTGCTGGACATGACTTCGAACGTAATTAAAAGAAGCGTAAAAAGTGTCTGTAATCAATTTTGTTTCCCTCATTTAGACAAACAGTATCACAAAATATTTTACCAATTTTTGTTAAATTTAAAAAAAAATCATATCCGCTCTTTCATAATGGCAAAGATATATACAGGGCGTCGAGAGGATAGATACAGATATTGTGATCATTAGTACCTTAATATGTAGCAACTTGAGGGAGTAAGTTGTTTCTTCTCTTCATCCAACAGTCTTTCCGTAAACACATGACTTAATTTACAACCTGATGTTTTCTGCATAGTCGTAACTGCACTGCAATGTGGACTATGCCTGCCAGTGTAGACTATCTATTTGCCTGCACACAACAATACCCGACCTGCTGCTTAGGGGAAAATAAACTTTAATGGCTTATTTGTGCCACACATAATAACAAACCTAAAAACATACTTTTCATAGAAGCTATACCTGTAGGTCTGTAAATGAAGTAATCATTAATATAATGTTGTTCAATACTCTGCCCTCAGTTATCACTAGAAATATCTGCATTTACACCCCTAACACTCCGTATGTATATACAGGCTATAAGAGAAACCTATGCTTATACCATTTGTAGATTTAGAGCAAGCTTTTAACAATGGTGACAGGAATACAATCTTTGAAATTCGGAAGAAAGTGAGGATAAGACACAGAGAGCGAGAGGTTACCTACAACATGTACAGAAATCAGATTGCAGTAGTGAGAGCTGAGGTTCATGAAAGGGAAACAGTAGTTGGTAAGGGAGTAACACAGCATTGTACCCTATTCAAAGTGTTATTTGTAGCAAGGCATTCTTTGCACTTAAACGCTGTATTTGACCTTGTGATACCACTGACTTCTATTGCAAGGGCTACTGTGGGTTGCCTACATGCAGGGGCAATGATATCACAATACAAGAAGGCGGAACAACCCATCCACCTTACCAATGACATCATCAAGTGAAGATCTATTCCCCTTTCACTGTCCCACTCCGTCCAGCAAATTAAATTCCAAGATGGCGAAACAAAACCTTTTTGTGTTAGTGGAAAATTTAAAAAAATCTAAGATAGTGAAACAAGATCACTAGTGCTTAGCACTCCCTACCACTCTCCAGCCAACGGAGTTAACGTTAGAATGAGGCAGCCCATCGAATGTAGGTGCGTAATATGAAAATGATGCTGTCACTTATTCAATTGCGTAAAAATGATGTGACGTTCAAAGCTATGCAGTATTTCCGAAAAAAATGTACGTTTCGCTTGATAGCCGGAGACGTCTGCGTAAAACAGCTTAAGATGTTCACCTATGAACTGCATGCACACGCACACACATACATACACTGATGAGCCAAAATCTTATCACCACCCGTTTAATAAGTTGTTTATTCGTTTTTGGAAGGAAATACATCACGTATTCGACATATCAGGCACACAGCAGTTTGTTGGTAGGTTTGTAGAGATATGTGGCATTAGATGTCTACGCACAGGTCATATATGAGAATTTGCTTAAAAAAGGGCCGCTGATTTGTAGGAAAATTGTGGTAAGGTCTTATGGGATCAAACTGCTGAGGTCATCGGTCCCTAAGC
Source organism: Schistocerca serialis cubense (assembly GCF_023864345.2). Classification (NCBI taxonomy): domain Eukaryota; kingdom Metazoa; phylum Arthropoda; class Insecta; order Orthoptera; family Acrididae; genus Schistocerca; species Schistocerca serialis. Next base: position 928,785,549 of record NC_064640.1, on the reverse strand, counting down.
ATACACACTACTTAATCTAACTTAAACTAACTTACTCTAAGGACGACACACACCCATCCCCGAGGGAGGACTCGAACCTCCTCCGATGGGAGCAGCCGCGAGGACCGTGAGAAGATGCCTGAGAACGCGCGGCTACCCCGCACGGCCCGCTGATTTGCGTACATGGTGACGGCGCCCGATAACGGCCCAGGTGGGTTCCATAGGACTTACATCAGGCGAATCTGGTGGCCGAGACACCAAAGTGACTTCACTATTATCCTCCTCAAACCACTGTAGCACGGTTCTGGTTCCGAGACAAGAACAGTTATCAGAATGAGATTTTCACTCTGCAGCGGAGTGTGTGCTGATATGAAACTTCCTGGCAGATTAAAACTGTGTGCCCGACCGAGACTCGAACTCGGGACCTTTGCCTTTCGCGGGCAAGTGCTCTACCAACTGAGCTACCGAAGCACGACTCACGCCCGGTACTCACAGCTTTACTTCTGCCAGTACCTCGTCTCCTACCTTCCAAACTTTACAGAAGCTCTCCTGCGAACCTTTGGAAGGTAGGAGACGAGGTACTGGCAGAAGTAAAGCTGTGAGTAGCGGGCGTGAGTTGTGCTTCGGTAGCTCAGTTGGTAGAGCACTTGCCCGCGAAAAGCAAAGGTCCCGAGTTCAAGTCTCGGTCGGGCACACAGTTTTAATCTGCCAGGAAGTTTCATATCAGCGCACACTCCGCTGCAGAGTGAAAATCTCATTCTGGAAACATCCCCCAGGCTGTGGCTAAGCCATGTCTCCGCAATATCCTTTCTTTCAGGAGTGCTAGTTCTGCAAGGTTCGCAGGAGAGCTTCTGTAAAGTTTGGAAGGTAGGAGACGAGGTACTGGCAGAAGTAAAGCTGTGAGTACCGGGCGTGAGTCGTGCTTCGGTAGCTCAGTTGGTAGAGCACTTGCCCGCGAAAGGCAAAGGTCCCGAGTTCGAGTGTCGGTCGGGCACACAGTTTTAATCTGCCGGGAAGTTTCAAGAACACTTATACTGCTGAAAGACGACCTCGCCGTCGGGATTGGCGTCAAACATGAAGGTGGTTGCAGGTGGTTTGCAGCTGTCAGCTCGTCATCCATTGTCACCACAAGTCCCACGTAAGCGCAGGAGAAAGTGTCCCATAGCGTAATGCTGCTCCCATCAGCCTGCGTTCGTGGCGTGCTGCACGTTTCGAGCCGGTGTTCACCTTGATGGCGGCGTTTGTGGAAACCTAGAAAATGTTATTCACCTGAAGAGCCGACACGTTTGCATTGATCAATTGATCGATGATCGTGCCCACTCTCAGAGGACAGGTGGCAGCACTAGCAGTGGAGGCTACAGGTGAGTTTTTCAGATGAATCACGTTTTACGTTCCATCAGAAAAATGACCGTTGGCGTGTACGGCGTAAAAAGTCAGAAAGCAAATATCCTGCAACAGCCGCCAGAAAGGTCAGACTGGAGGCATGCCCTGGGAGATCTCGTCATTCTGGAAGGCTCAGTCCTTAAGGACCATATCGTGCGCTGTATGCAATTTGTTTCTCCTCGACACAATGACATCTAGCAGCAGGACAATGCAACATGTCACACAGTTGGCATTGTGGTTTGTAGACCACCAAGGTTAATTAACTGCACTCCCCTCCCCACTAAACTCCCTGGAATTATCCCCATTCGTGAATCCTTGGGACCACCTCGATCAGTCGGCTCGTGCTGTGGATCCTCAACCAAAAAACGTAGCGGAGCTGTCCACGGTACTGGAGCCAGCATGGCTCCACTTCCTTTTCAGTATCTTCGAGAACCTCACCGACTCTCTTCTTGCACGGCTCTGAGAGGACCGGGCTACAAAATGTGGTCATACAGGATTTTCACATATGGTGACATTAATGTCACTAAACACTATGTGAGAGATATTGATGTTACAGCACTAAAGGGAGATTGTTGTGGCTCCTAATTTAATTGGAGAGAGTGTTCAGTTCTCACATATAAAGCCATTCGTAATCTAAGTGCTTCCTCAAAATTGAATGGAAAGAGAATACACATGCTTATGAGGGAGTCCCTTCCAGTTTCTGAACACTGTCGTTTTGGAAGGTGAAACAAATATGAACGTCTTTGTTACACCGAACTGTTTGTTTTCCATTATGACATACTGGTTGATTGTCACATTAAGCATACATTATTCACATTGTCCACAGTTCTCCAGCAAAATACAGGTTAGTGCCATTTCAATTTTATTAAGGCAGATACAGAAGTCAGAAGTTGGTTGTGTAATGGATTTGACTCAAATATTTACTCAAATTGTAACAACCTTCTATTTGCAATAGGTGATATTCTGAAAAGTGTTCAAGATAAAGATTAAATTTGTATGTTTTCATCGTCTGTGACTGCATAAAATGCCGAAGGTCAGTGTTAAAATTCTTTATTAAATATTATATCTACAGCATTATTTTTGTTCCTCCTTTCGCTCCCTCTAAAATATATTTTTATGACAGGCCAGTTGTGGCTAAATTTAGTGCACGCACATGACACATAAAATTTAATGATAAGACATAGGTAAAAAAAGAGAGGCGTATGAAGTTTTGTGTGGCATATGAATTACAGAGATGTGTAAGTACTTCGTGCACATACATCTGTGAGATGAAATTTAATGATGGAATGATGGGGCAGCACATCATTTACAGACGTGGTACATTATGCAATGTGTGTGTGTGTGTGTGTATGTGTGTGTGTGTGTGTGTGTGTGTGTGTGTGTGTGTGTGTGTGTATGTGTGGGTGCGTGCATGTGCACGTATGTGCACGTGTATGTGCAAGGAAATGGCTCTGAACACTATGGGACTTAACATCTTAGGACATCAGTCCCCTAGACTTAGAACTACTTAAACATAACTAACCTAAGGACATCACACACATCCATGCCCGAGGCAGGATTCGAACCTGCGACCGTAGCAGCAGCGCGGTACCGGACTGACGCGCCTAGAACCGCGAGGCCACAGGGGCCGGCCGTGTGTGTGCAATTCAGAGACAAATATCTATGAAAAGCAATGCCGTACTATCCTATTAGCAATTATAATATTGTGCTGATTACATACAGTGGTATGTGTGTGCAAGAAAATCAGAAGCAAACATCTGAAGCCATTTTGCATAAATGTCTTTTGACATTGGCGCATGTTCAAGCGAAGGTTCTGGAAATAATACATATCTTTGAACTTGACACTAGCTTTATACGGTTCAATATTGTGCTAATTAACTACAGAGATATATATATATGTAAGCACTTCAGAGGTAAATATCTTTGACTTTAGATTGAAGGATTCGGAAAGACTGCTTATCTTTGAACCTCATGTCAGAAGCTTCGATCTACATTCTGCCTGGCAATATCATTTTAACATAAATGTGATTGGTTGGGGATGGGCAGGGGGGAAGGTGAAGGGTTAAGGGTGTGGTTACAAGCAACAACTAGGCTAATTACACCATCTTGGAATTTTTTGAGATTTCTCACTTGCACAAATTTTTAGTTCCGCCATTTTGGAATTTGTTTGGTTAGAGAGTGGGAAAGAGGGAAACAGGGTGTAGCTTGTCATGTGATGAGGTCGTTGATATGGGACGGGGTTCGCAGACCTCTTGTATTCTGAAGTAATTCCCCTTGCGTGTAGGCAACTTGCCACTGCCTTGCTTACGCAGGTTACGCATCGCCTTTAAGTGCAAAGTATACTGGAATGTCGACAAACACACTATAGTTATCCAAAATAATCTTTGAGAAAACAAAAAATGAAACCACGGAGAAATCTGGGCAACGAACTGAAGTTCAGGGAGATTATGATTTCGAGGGTTGCCGACGACATCGTTATTCTGTCAGCGACGGCAAAGGACAGAGGAAAGCCGTTGAACGGAATGGACAGTGTCTCGAAAAGAGGTTATAACAGGAACACTGACAAAAGCAAAGCAAGGATAAGGAATGTTGATTAGAAAATGAGAAATTAAACCTAAGAAAACGTTTTGTCATTTGGGTGTCGAAATAACTGATGAGGGAAGAAATAGAGGATATATAAACCGCAGACTGATAATTACAAGAAAAGCATTTTTGAAAAAGGGAAATTTGTTTGCACCTAATACAATTTTAAGCGTTATGAAGTCACTCCTGAAGGTAGTTGTCTGTAGTGTAGCTTTGCTCCAAAGTGGAACATGGACATAAAAGAGTTCAGATAAGACGAGAACAAAAGCTTTTAAAGCGGTGCTACAGAAGAAATCTGAATATTAGATCGGTATATCGGATTACAAAGGAGAGTGAATTGAAGCTAATTGAGGACAAGGGAAATTTTGCCAGTGTTCTGTAGCACTAGACTAAGCACCGTTCCTTTAAACTCTCCAGTGTGGGTGCATTCTATTGAGAAAGAAATTAAATATTTGAAAAAAAGATCGTCGTTGTCGTCGTAGCAACGATTGCCATGATATATTGGAAAAGACTAAGTGTCGCTTGCCTACGTTTGCTTTTCAATTTTGTATCACAAATGGGTAAGCCGCAGTCCAAACTGTAGGTTCGCAACAGTAGGCCAAGCGCCACTTATCAGTCTCTGGATCAATGATGGTACGCGGGACATACGGCAACGCTAGTTCATAACAGAGGCTGTGTACCCAGACCATGTAAAACGCCATCTTTCCGTACGCTGTGAGCTGTGTGGTGTTTACGGACCTAATACTAGGTTGAGTATTTTAACTTTACGAATGTCATGTTTACCAGGTGCGACAAAGAGTACTTTCCAAACCTGGACACAACGTATCACTGAATGTGCAACAACGATGTCGAACGGATCTGGAGCTTTAAATTTACGAAAATGTAAGTTTCTATTGGAAGGTAACATCAAAACTACTTCAAAAAGACCTAAGAAAAATGTCTAAAACCTTACGCATTCCGTTCTTCTTCCGTACTTTAGGAAGAATATATATCTTCAAGCACGGACATTCCAATCAAAGATTCTTTTCTGAATGGAAATAACCGAAACAATGACTTAATATTAAGTGCAGTAGTGGGTAAGGAAACCGTTGATGGATCTGTACCTTATAATGAAGATGAGAACTGCAAACCTGGCAGTAGCTTCGTTGTCAACAATGAAAGGCAAATAATCGTAAATGAAGAGCTCCCACAGCAGAGCGTGTGTAAAACGACGTACAGAATGAAGTTCCTCAACTAGATAGAACTCAATCATCGAAAGGGAGGCCAAAAACAGGACTCAAACGTAAGTACGAAAATCAAGACAGGGAGACTCGGAAAACAACGTTGCGTTCAAAACATGGGCTTTTTTCTCAAACAAATTTCTTCAAAGAAGCTGAAGAGTTCCGACATTACCTCAGTCTCTGCAAATGTCTGGGAAAAGTAGGAAAGGACAATGTTAGGAAGGAATTTGACAAATTTTATAGTGATGTCAGGTTGTAAAGTATAAAACGGTTTGCAAAATAAGAAACGCACTGTAGGACTTCGTGACTGTCGATGAGTAGTTGGTGAAAAGAATAAAATTTATGATACCCGTGTACAAGATTTAATTGAACACATTAAGAAATTCACCGGATATAAATCTTTAATGTGATTTGCATTGTTACAACTGTGTTTGTTAACAGTCAGCAAAAGATACGTACATGCTAAAGCAACTTAAGTTTTGCTACCTTCAGCATGTTTTTCAAAACTATTTAGTTCGCAAAATATAATTTGCTATTTATTTAAGCTTAGCTTCCAATAAAGTGACCTCATCAAGTTGTTTCAGACTGTGACAGGCACATGCTTTATTGTTATGTTATGCTTAATGCACTGTTCAGTTATGCATAGTGACACCAAAGGATTTTCAAGTCTTTTAGTATGTTGACACTCAACAAAACTTCACAAGCGGTAACTTATCATAGCCGGCCTCTGTGGCCGAGCGGTTCTAGGTGCTTCAGTCCGGAACCACGCTGCTGCTACGGTCGCAGGTTCGAATCCTGCCTCGGGGATGTTTGTGATGTCCTTAGGTTTAAGTAGTTCTAAGTCTAGGGGACAGATGACCTCCGATGTTAGGTCCCATAATGCCAAGAGCAATTTGAACCATTTTTGAACCATCATAAGTAAGCTAACGATCATTTGTGGTATTTTTTCGTGTTGTTTAGAATTTAATGACGTTGAGATTCCACTACTAAGTCAAACAATAATAACCATTCTTCGACGAGAAAATTGGGAAAATTCAACAGTAAATTTTTAAGGGAATGGGAACTATGGGCTCCATTATCTCACCCATGACATTATGGCGCTAGGTCTAGCGATGCATAACACTGTCTACTTAAGGTACAACTGAATGAAAAGAAGGGATCGATTTATAGGACACATCCGGAGGTATTATCGAATAGTTAATCTGATGATTAAGGGAAGTGTGGTGGTAGTAAGTGTCGAGGAACAAAAAAAGGTGAATAGTATATATAGGTTCTAATGTGCGTAGGTTGCAGATATTATGTAGAGATGAAGAGACTTGCACACTGTAGACTAACGCGGATGGTTGAAAACCTGTCTTCGGGCTGAAAACCACCACAAAATCAAGAATGCATTATGTTAGTACGCTGCTGGCCTTTATTTTCCTTGCATTCATTACTAGTGGAGCCTTTCTATCGGACTCCATTTGGCGGCAACCAGCCTAAGATTGAAACTACCTGGCAGTCTAAAACTGTTTGCCGGATTGAGACTGGAACTCGGGACGTTTGCCTTTCGCGGGCAAGTGCTCGTGGTAGAGCACTTTCCCGCGAAAGCCAAAGGTCCCGACTTTGAGTCTCGGTCCGGCACACAGTTTTTAATCTGCCAGAAAGTTTCATATCAGCGCACGCTCCGCTGCAGAGTGAAAATCTCATTCCAACCTAAGATTGGCTTAAAATGTACTACACGTGTGTGTATGGAAATGCCCAACATTTCAGAGAAACTGCAAAAAACAGGTAAGAGATACGCCATCTACATTTTGACTGTAAATAAAGGTTACGTGAGAGTTGCTAACTCAGAAATCGTATACGAATTTTGGTATCATATGATCATGCTACGCTAGTGCCCAAGAGAACAGACATACGCTAACTGATTGAAGTATCCGGACAAATATTAGTCCACAGTAATACCTTTCGCCTTTATGACAGTTTTAACTCTGGTGGGGACACTTTCAATTAGGGACCTGAATGACCGTAGAGGAATGCAGTCCATTCATCCTCAAGAACCGAAATAAGAGAGGGTAGTCTTGTTGGACAATGGGGTCTGAAGCGAAGTCGATGTTCTAACTCATCCCAGAGGTTTCCCGTTGGGTTAAGACTGAGAATCAAGGCAGGCCAGTCCATATTGTTCACAGACCATTGCCTTACATTTGCTACTTTACGACAGGGTCCACTATCATGCAGATATGAACAATTATCGTCTCCGAAAAGTTTCTCTTCTGTATGCGGTTGACAGTGCTCTGAGATGTGTTCATATCCTTCCGTTTTCTTAAGCGCAATAAGCGAACCACATCCTAACCACGAAAAACAACACCATTCCGGAACACCACCTCCTGTGTACTTCACTGGTGATACTAAACATGTTGGCTGGTAACGTTCTCAGGCGTCCACCAAATCCAAACCTTTCTGTCTTATTATCACACGGTATAGCGTCACTGATCACTTCAAATTACTCGTCTCCATTCACCAACTGTCCAGTGGTATCGCTCTTTACATCACCTCAGATGTTGCTTAGCATTGATCAAAGGAATGTGTGGCTTATGTGGAGTTGCTCCACCACTGTACCCCTTTTGTTTCAATTCTCTGGGCGCACTCATTGTGTTAGCTGGATTACCGGAACCACTGTGGAATTTACGAGTAATTCCTTCCACGATTTCATGCGATTTTTTACAAACACCTTCCGCAGTGGTCGATTGTTCCTGTGCATCACTACACGAGGTGTGCTTCGTCTTGGTTTAGCTCTTGTTATTCCTTCACGTTTGCATTTCACAGTCACTTTACCCGCAGTCGATTTGGGCAACTGTAGAAGGGCCGTGGTTTCCGTAAAGGATTTGTTACTCAGGTGACGTGCAAAGACTAGTCCACGTTCGAACTCAGTGTAGTCTGCTGACCAACCCAGTCTGCTGTTACTGGTTCTCTACTGACAACAGAATAATTCCCGCCTTGTTTTATGCTGTCGGGTCCACCTCTCTTGACATCTAGTGATTAACTCCGCATTACACAGAATGTCCGGATACTTTTGATCATATACTGTATTGTTCGGTTATCCGGGTACGATTGTGCAGTCGGATCAGGAAACGACCTTGATTACAGCAAGACAAGAACCCACAGAGATGATGGGACGATATCGGGACCATTACGACTATGGTTGCGGCTTGTCTCGACGCGGCAGCAAAGAGACGTGCCCGGCGACAACACAGGACACAGGATTGATAGCTTGTCGTCTTTTCAGACTAGACCAGGTACAGCGTGCAGCATCACTATGAACGTATCCGTGTGTGGCGGTTCTGAGGAGAATGAACGCTGCCACATTGCTTTCCTCATCATTACACGAGTCCAACATCTGCCGTGATGGTATGGGGTGCCACTGCGTACTCAGTACTAGTATCTATGCTTCTCAATTTGAACAAATGCCGCTACCTTTTTCGACTTGTTAATACTAGGGGCTGTGCCCCATCTCGAAATTTTCCATGGCAGTATCTTTCAACGAGGTAACGCATGTTCACAATTTGACCGCAGTTTGCTGACCTGCCTCGATACAATGTTGCCCTTGACAGCACGTTTTGTAGGTTTCACGCCTACTGAGAATGTATCGTAATGGTTCGCAGATAGATTGGCTCATCATCAGTCACCAGCCACTATGATCCATGAGCCCTGGTACAGAGCTCCAGCTGCACAGAATGACGGACCCATACCTGTCATGCAATCTCAGTTCGACGCGATACCCAGCTGCAGTAAAGCCATTGTAGCTCCCAGAAGTGACAGCTCTGTTTACTGTACAAGGTGAATAGCATAAAACTTGCATTACAAATATTGCGGAAATGTAAGATGCTCCTGAGGCGCGATTTTCGCAGAATGGATTTGTAGTCAGAGGCTCGTGTTTATAGCCAATCAACAGATTGTAATAATACTTAGAAAATGTATTTCTAGCGCAAATATACAATTGTTTAAATTGAATAATGTCTAGTGACATTAACAGACTGAAAGTACGGCAAATCAGAATGCCAGGGGGCTCTGTTGTAGGATTCTAGTGCAGGTTGTTTACGAGATGTCGTGTTTTGAAAACTTTGCTCACGGACACTTGTTAGTGCCTATCAACCTGCCAAGCTGTTAGTACGATGTTGTTACGTTTGCTTGCAGTCTGCTAGTATATCCCTTGAGTACACTGCGACTACCTACTCAGATAGTGTGTAACAGTCCAAGCTGTAGGTCGTGAGTGGATTTACCAATGCAGAAAAAGCCAACATGGTGTATGGACAGTTTAGAAAGAATGCTGTTCGTTCTTGTTCGGTGTATGTGGCAAGATATCCCAACAGATCTCAAGACCTCAACCATCTCGGCAATTATTTATCAATCTCTTCAAAAAACATGGGTCTAAGCACTATGAGACTTAACATCTGAGGTCATCAGTCCCCTAGACTTAGAACTACTTAAACCTAACTAAGGACATCACACACATCCATGCCCGAAGCAGGATTCGAACCGGCGACCGTAGCAGCAGCGCGGTTCCGGACTGAAGTGCCTAGAACCACTCGGCCACAGTGGCCGGCTAGTTACGTGAAAGTGGTAGTGTAACACCTAGGCACCGAAACAGAAGGAGACAAATGAAATCAGGAGGGGGGGGGGGGGGAATTAATGTTCTTGCTGCTGTTGCAGTTGATCTGCATGTTAGCTCCCACGCAATCGCACGAGGAAGTGGTATGAGTGAGGCAAGTGTCCTACGCATTCACCATCGACACAGATTGGATCCCTATCACATCTCTCTCCATCACGAGCTGCATTGAAACAATTATGAGAAGCGCGTTAACATCCGCACATGTGCATTAAAACAGGATACTCCAGATGTATCATGCATCTCGTTTAGTGATGAAGCCACATTTGCTAGTCATGCTCAGGTAAACCGCCGAACTATGCATTATTAGGTGGTCCCGGCGGAGGTTCGAGTCCTCCCTCGTGCATGGGTGGGTGTGTTTGTCCTTAGACAAACAGAAGCTAAACGATGTCAAAGTTATCGTAAGGAGGGCTATGCGTGAAGTGAATTCGAAAGTAAAATTCTATGTACCGACTTGACAGAAAATCCTAGGAAGTTCTGGTCTTACGTTAAATCAGTAAGTGGCTCGAAACAGCATATCCTGACAGTCCGGGATGATGATGGCATTGAAACAGAGGATGACACGCGTAAAGCTGAAATACTAAACACCTTTTTCCAAAGCTGTTTCACAGAGGAAGACCGCACTGCAGTTCCTTCTCTAAATCCTCGCACAAACGAAAAAATGGCAGACATCGAAATAAGTGTCCAAGGAATAGAAAAGCAACTGGAATCACTCAATAGAGGAAAGTCCACTGGACCTGACGGGATACCAATTCGATTCTACACAGAGTACGCGAAAGAACTTGCCCCCCTTCTAACAGCCGTGTACCGCAAGTCTCTAGAGGAACGGAGGGTTCCAAATGATTGGAAAAGAGCACAGATAGTCCCAGTCTTCAAGAAGGGTCGTCGAGCAGATGCGCAAAACTATAGACCTATATCTCTGACGTCGATCTGTTGTAGAATTTTCGAACATGTTTTTTGCTCGAGTATCATGTCGTTTTGGAAACCCAGAATCTACTATGTAGGAATCAACATGGATTCCGGAAACAGCGATCGTGTGAGACCCAACTCGCTTTATTTGTTCATGAGTCCCAGAAAATATTAGATACAGGCTCCCAGGTAGATGCTATTTTTCTTGACTTCCGGAAGGCGTTCGATACAGTTCCGCACTGTCGCCTGATAAACAAAGTAAGAGCCTACGGAATGTCAGACCAGCTGTGTGGCTGGATTGAAGAGTTTTAGCAAACAGAACACAGCGTGTTGTTATCAATGGAGAGACGTCTACAGACGTTAAAGTAACCTCTGGCGTGCCACAGGGGAGTGTTATGGGACCATTGCTTTTCACAATATATATAAATGACCTAGTAGATAGTGTCGGAAGTTCCATGCGGCTTTTCGCGGATGATGCCGTAGTATACAGAGAAGTTGCAGCATTAGAAAATTGTAGCGAAATGCAGGAAGATCTGCAGCGGATAGGCACTTGGTGCAGGGAGTGGCAACTGTCCCTTAACATAGACAAATGTAATGTATTGCGAATATATAGAAAGAAGGATCCTTTATTGTATGATTATATGATAGCGGAACAAACACTGGTAGCAATTACTTCTGTAAAATATCTGGGAGTATGCGTGCGGAACGATTTGAAGTGGAATGATCATATAAAATTAATTGTTGGTAAGGCGGGTACCAGGTTGAGATTCATTGGGAGAGTGCTTAGAAAATGTAGTCCATCAACAAAGGAGGTGGCTTACAAAACACTCGTTCGACCTATACTTGAGTATTGCTCATCAGTGTGGGATCCGTACCAGATCGGTTTGACGGAGGAGATAGAGAAGATCCAAAGAAGAGCGGCGCGTTTCGTCACAGGGTTATTTGGTAACCGTGATAGCGTTACGGAGATGTTTAATAAACTCAAGTGGCAGACTCTGCAAGAGAGGCGCTCTACATCGCGGTGTAGATTGCTCGCCAGGTTTCGAGAGGGTGCTTTTCTGGATGAGGTATCGAATATATTGCTTCCCCCTACTTATACCTCTCGAGGAGATCACGAATGTAAAATTAGAGAGATTAGAGCGCGCACGGAGGCTTTCAGACAGTCGTTCTTCCCGCGAACCGTACGCGACTGGAACAGGAAAGGGAGGTAATGACAGTGGCACGTAAAGTGCCCTCCGCCACACACCGTTGAGTGGCTTGCGGAGTATGAATGTAAATGTAAATGTAAATGTAAATGTAAATGTAAATGTAGGTTAAGTAGTGTGTAAGCTTAGGGACTGATGACCGTAGCAGTTAAGTCCCATAAGATTTCACACACATTTGAACATTTTTGAACATTTTTAGGCTGTTGACAACCTCCTTTGGTTTCGTCAGGTGGAACGTCAGCGTCCATGGAGTGTACGTGTGTAGTGTGGGGACAGCGAACCATCAGCTCATAGGCCCGTTTTTCATAGACGGAACGCTGAACGATCACAAGTATCGCAACCTCCTAACAGACAGTCTCCCACGGGTGCTAGAAGATGTTCGTCTGCAGGCTACAAGGAATCTGTGATACCAACATGATGGTTGTCCATCCCCTTGTGCACGAAGTAATACAGCATGTCTTAATAAACTGTTTCCAAACCGTTGGATTAGACGCAGAGGACCTGTACCTTGGCCGGCCTGTACCCCGGATTTGACGCCTGTGGGGAAAGCTGAAAGACACTGTCTCCAAGGACATACCACCTACACCCTCTGATATGTAACAACGTATTACTGCAGCCTGTTCGGACATCTCCTCTGAAATGAAGGCACGTGTGCAGCTGTTGTTCAATAGCAGACAGGAAGCGTGAATTGCCGCTGCCGGTGATTATTTTGAACACAACCTGTTATACTCAATTGCCTCGTTTTGGTCACAGTTCTCATAATTAATTAAGCATTTGTACTGCTGTTTAGTGTGTGCCACCACAGGTATTGTACAAGTGTCGATGTGGGAACTTTTCAAAATACGATATGTCGTAAACGACTCGCAACAGACTCCTGCAACAAGCATCATTAACATTCAAATGTACCCTTCTTTTAGTTTGTTAATTTCAATAGGCATTGTTTCATTTAAAAAAGCGTATGTTTGCACAAAAAGTACACTTTGTAAGTATTATTACAATTTTTTGATTGGCTAACAATACGAGCCCCTGACTACTGATCCATGCTGTGTAAACCGCACATCAATAGCACTTTCCATTTCCCCAACATTTTTGGTGCAAGTTTTAGATGATTCACACCCTGTATGTCGCACCCTGTATGACCTCCCCCCCCCCCTACCCTTCCCTATCGAGTGAGGTACTGCAGAGGTTAGCACACTGGATTCTCAGACGGAGGTCGATGGTTCAAATCTGCGTCCAGCCATCATGTATCATGGTTTAGGTTTTCTGTGATTTCCCTAAATCGCTTCAGGCAAATGCCAGGCTGGTTCCTGTGAAAGGGCATGGCCGACTTCCTTCCTCATCCTTCCCTAATCCAATGGGACCGATAACCTTGTTGTTTGGTCCTCTCTTCCCAAATCAACCAACCTACACCCGCCCTATCATCCAGTTAGCTCCAAGTAGCATAGGACTACCGTTTCTTTGGTAGCATATACACTGGATGTCACACTTATCTTGACCATTCCAAATAACTTTTGGTCAAGAAACAAAATAAAGGTCTATTAATCAAATGTTGTTTAGATATCATGGTGGAATTAACCGGCATAACTTTGTGCCTTACAAGGGATGAACAGCACTACACCGTTTGTAAGTAGCACCCTCTATTTTTTAGTTGGTCATCCACTTCCTCTCCTCTAAACCTTTTGAAAAACTAATCACATTGTACAATTTGTAGCGGCACTAACGTTTGGGATAGGAAAAGTCACATCTGGTGCCATATTTCTGAGCGTGCAAGTTACAGCCAGCTGCGGGCCTGTTTACAGTGAGTTACACTCACCAGCAGTTGCGAAGTAAAATAGAGGCCACAGGGGTGTAGAACCGCCAGAAAAAGTACACGCAGTGGTTTGCATTGCTTAAGTCATAGGCAGAAGGTGCCCGTTGGCCAACCTAAGTGTTACGAGTACGTGACAAGGAGCGGCGCGTTTGGCAAAACAGAGGCACACAGTCACATATAAATAGGTGCCGGTTCACTAACAAAGCATTCAAGTGTAGCAGCTCTAATGGACGTCGGGACGTGTCACACCATCGACTACACACAGCAGCAGACGGGGCGCCAGCGTTCGAGTCCACGGCGTGCCACTGGTTCGACCCTCTGAGGCCGATGCGGGTCCGTAGCCAGCCAGTGGCGGCCACTCCACTGCTCGCTACTGCGGGCAGTCGTCTTGGCTCCCAACATGCACCAGAGATATCCAAGGCGAGGGCCACAGATTCAGCTGCCAAATCGTGAGCACTTCTCGCCGCGACCCAAGGCATGCCGGCGACGAAGCATGGCCCGGGACACCTAGCAGTTGTCAGCAGGTGGTGCTGAGGCAGCGCAGGTCGAAGGCTGCTCAGTCAGCTGCCAGCGCAGCCCTGACGTCATCATATCACTGTGGCTGTACAAGGCCGACACAATAGCAGAGTGCTTGATGGGTCGCTGAGGTGGCGTCCTCAGCATTGTGGGACCTGATGACACAGACTGAGGGGAATGGTGCACTGTAGTTGGAAACAATAAATCACTTGGAAAGCTCGGATGAGTCTTAAAACGGTGCCTTCTTCCTCTTTCCGCCACATTTGGTAATGCTGTTACATTCGGTGTCAGAAGTAGCTACTACAAATTCATGTAAACAAAATGTTATTTAAAACTTAACAAAATGAATGTTGACTCTCCTGTATGGCACACAATTTAGGTGCCCATTGTAACATACCTGATCCCTTGCTGGAGTCGACAGTACACAAATTTAAACACACCCATAATTCAGACAACTGTCTTCACTTGGAGCTTAGTGTAAGTACAATGTACACTGCGGAAAGAAGGTGAAAACTCTATTCCTCTACGGAGAATATTACACTCCTGGAAATTGAAATAAGAACACCGTGAATTCATTGTCCCAGGAGGGGGAAACTTTATTGACACATTCCTGGGGTCAGATACATCACATGATCACACTGACAGAACCACAGGCACATAGACACAGGCAACAGAGCATGCACAATGTCGGCACTAGTACAGTGTATATCCACCTTTCGCAGCAATGCAGGCAGCTATTCTCCCATGGAGACGATCGTAGAGATGCTGGATGTAGTCCTGTGGAACGGCTTGCCATGCCATTTCCATCTGGCGCCTCAGTTGGACCAGCGTTCGTGCTGGACGTGCAGACCGCGTGAGACGACGCTTCATCCAGTCCCAAACATGCTCAATGGGGGACAGATCCGGAGATCTTGCTGGCCAGGGTAGTTGACTTACACCTTCTAGAGCACGTTGGGTGGCACGGGATACATGCGGACGTGCATTGTCCTGTTGGAACAGCAAGTTCCCTTGCCGGTCTAGGAATGGTAGAACGATGGGTTCGATCACGGTTTGGATGTACCGTGCACTATTCAGTGTCCCCTCGACGATCACCAGTGGTGTACGGCCAGTGTAGGAGATCGCTCCCCACACTATGATGCCGGGTGTTGGCCCTGTGTGCCTCGGTCGTATGCATTCCTGATTGTGGCGCTCACCTGCACGGCGCCAAACACGCATACGACCATCATTGGCACCAAGGCAGAAGCGACTCTCATCGCTGAAGACGACACGTCTCCATTCGTCCCTCCATTCACGCCTGTCGCGACACCACTGGAGGCGGGCTGCACGATGTTGGGGCGTGAGCGGACGACGGCCTAACGGTGTGCGGGACCGTAGCCCAGCTTCATGGAGACGGTTGCGAATGGTCCTCGCCGATTCCCCAGGAGCAACAGTGTCCCTAATTTGCTGGGAAGTGGCGGTGCGGTCCCCTACGGCACTGCGTAGGATCCTACGGTCTTGGCGTGCATCCGTGCGTCGCTGCGGTCCGGTCCCAGGTCGACGGGCACGTGCACCTTCCGCCGACCACTGGCGACAACATCGATGTACTGTGGAGACCTCACGCCCCACGTGTTGAGCAATTCGGCGGTACGTCCACCCGGCCTCCCGCATGCCCACTATACGCCCTCGCTCAAAGTCCGTCAACTGCACATACGGTTCACGTCCACGCTGTCGCGGCATGCTACCAGTGTTAAAGACTGCGATGGAGCTCCGTATGCCACGGCAAACTGGCTGACACTGACGGCGGCGGTGCACAAATGCTGCGCAGCTAGCGCCATTCGACGGCCAACACCGCGGTTCCTGGTGTGTCCGCTGTGCCGTGCGTGTGATCATTGCTTGTACAGCCCTCTCGCAGTGTCCGGAGCAAGTATGGTGGGTCTGACACACCGGTGTCAATGTGTTCTTTTTTCCATTTCCAGGAGTGTAGTTCGCTGAATACTAACTGCAATAAAGTTATCTTATTTCCAGTATGGATATGTATAGAACAGTACTGTAGCAATTTTAAAGGATATGATGTATACACTGAAGGCGGTCCTTGATTAAAAACTAAATCATCATTGCTTTTCTTTTATTGTGTTGAAAGTAGGCGTCATTCTACTCAGATAGAAGCATTCACTAGAGAACGATATCCTAACAAGGAACTCACCTTCCCGACGGATGTTCTCTCGTCTTGTTATAACGCTTCAGGTAACAGGATTTTTCAGCCAGAGACCACCCAATCGTCATAGAACCCGCTCAGACGAAGGTGCCGCAGTTACTACTGTTCTCGCTTCTGTTACAGTGAATCTACACCTTCGCACATGACAGCTTGAACAGGATATCTAAATCCCCACAAAGAGTGTACATTGCATTCTAGCAAGTCACAGGTTCCAACCTTGTCATTTACATTTAAGCAACTGTATGGGAATCATTTCCAGAATCGTGTACAGACCTGTCACTGGGTCTAACAGCAAACCTTCGCCTTGCTCAACTTCTTTTATGTTCCCTTTTTCGTTGAATGTTCCTTCTCAGAAAATACAGATAAAAATACAAAGAATATACATTATTGATCGATCAAAAGCTGAAGATAGTTTAGACATGTAGTTAATCAGCGTCAATGGAGAGTTAATGTCTGTTATGCTACGATCGTACTACTGTCATTGGATATTAGTTCATCAACGGTAAACTAAACGGTAGGGCATATGCCAAATTCCGCAAATTCCTCCTCGTCTTCTGGGCGAAGTGCTACTAAGAACCAGAATGCCTATGTGTTATTACTAACACGGTGGATGTCCAGTATTTAACGTCCATTTTGCACGCCGTCTTCTGAAGCGAATGTATCGTGTCAAATGGATTGTTTGTAGAGGGACAG
Organism: Schistocerca serialis cubense; assembly: GCF_023864345.2. NCBI lineage: Eukaryota > Metazoa > Arthropoda > Insecta > Orthoptera > Acrididae > Schistocerca > Schistocerca serialis. The sequence goes on along the minus strand of NC_064640.1, from coordinate 928,768,412 downwards.
TGGAGTTGTCCACTCAGTCTACTGACTTAATTGCTCAGGACTCTTTTATTTCTGGATGCATAAAAGGCGTTTTCTATCGGGAGAACAACAAGGAATGTATCGGGCTTACTTGTAACCACTTCAGAGGGCAACACTGGAAGCAGCGATAAATTGTTTTGTCAGTGTATCACTGTATACGATGAGCACTCTGGGCGCATTTGAATATTCTACCCCTTTTTTGTGACCACAATGGATTACTGCGGTGTCACCGCCAGACACCACACTTGCTAGGTGGTAGCCTTTAAATCGGCCGCGGTCCGTTAGTATACGTCGGACCCGCGTGTCGCCAATATCAGTGATTGCAGACCGAGCGCCGCCACACGGCAGGTCTAGAGAGACTTCCTAGCACTCGCCCCAGTTGTACAATCGACTTTGCTAGCGATGGTTCACTGACAAAATACGCTCTCATTTGCCGAGACGATAGTTAGCATAGCCTTCAGCTACGTCATTTGCTACGACCTAGCAAGGCGCCATGTTCGGTTACTATTGATATTATGAATCATGTACAGTCAAGAGCGACGCTCATCATTAATGGATTAAAGTTCAGTATTCCACCAGCTACGTCCGTTTCTCTAAATTCTAATTTCCTTGTCCTGTTCCAGACCTCACGCCAGCCTGCGTGAGCTAAAACGCGTGCCTTTCGGCTTCCTCTAATAATCCGGTGTTGGCTCTCCTGCCAACCCACAACAATTACAATAGTACAAAATGATAGTTTCTTTTCAAGTCGAATGTTATGTTTACATGAGTACGTGAAACGTTTTTAAGCACATCTCGAGGAGAGACACTGGATTACTGAATAAAAAATATAGAGTGCTATTTAAAAAATAATGCCTTTCATATCATCGTAACTAACGACGTTACATGAAAAAACATCATGCTGGTTAATGTCCCTAACCAACATTTGCTCGATATGGTTTTTTTTCTTTTGCTTCCTGACAAAAAGCGGGGTTGTTCTGATAAATGGAACACCCTGTATAGATGTGAAAGAACTGATGGGTACCTTTGTTGAACGTCGCTGTTTATGAAAGAAAGGAGTAACTTTCTCACAAGGTCGTAAAACGCACTCGTATTTGTGAAACCGGTTCTTGCGGTGGTTGCGTTTTTCGTTTAAGGTTGGCGTCATTCATGCCGGGGGAAGTTTTCGCCGGCACAAGAGACACGTGCTTGAGAATGTCCGGAGGCAGTAATGTGTGCCGAAGACAAGCGGCAGGAAACACGGCCGGTGGACCCCAGCAGAGCGGAGAAGTCCTTCAAGCACACCTGCCGCCCGCCGCCTGCTGCGTTCCGCCCTCGCTCCGACGACCGCCGCAGCCGCAGCCGCAGCCGCAGCCACACACGCCGAGCGCAGGTCCGTCTCCGTCTTCTCGATGCCTCCCCGTCTCCAGCTTGCGAAATATTCCTGTATCGTGGGAAGGCTGCACGCGTCTTGGTCGAGAAGACGTGAAAAATATCGATGTCTGGCGGAAGGACGGGCAGCCGACCGTCAACAGAACCAAATGCTGTGTTGTTGTCGCTGTGGCCTTCAGTTCCAGGACTGGTTTTATGCAGCTTTCCGCGCTGCTCTTTGCTGAGCAAGCCTCTTCATCTCTGTATAGCTACTGCCACTTAAATTCATTTCAACTTTCCCACCGCAGCTAAGCCGTTGCCTGTCTCTACAACGTTTTACCCTGCACTATTTCCGTTACCAAACTGACGATTCCTTGATAGCTCAGGATTTAACTTATTAACAGATCCCTTCTTTTAGTCAAACTGTGCCACACATTTCTTTTCTCCTCAGTTCGACTCTGTATCTCCTCGTCATTTACTCGATCTACCCATCCAACTCTCAGCATCCTTCGATAGCACCACACGACAAAAGCCTCTAATCTCTTCTAGCACCACATTACAAAAGCCTCTATTCTCTTTTTGCCTGAGCTACTTATAGTCCACGTTTCACTACCGTACGAGGCTATACTCCAGACATACACCTTCAAAAAATATATCATAATGTTAAAATTTATACTCGTAGTTGCCGACCGGTGTGGCCGAGCGGTTCTAGGCACTTCAGTCTGGAACCGCGCGACCGCTACGGTCGCAGGTTCCAATCCTGCCTCGGGCATGGATGTGTGTGATGTCCTTAGGTTAGTTAGGCTTAAGTAGTTCTAAGTTCTAGGGGACTGATGACCTCAGATGTTAAGTCCCATAGTGCTCAGAGCCATTATACTCTAAGTTAACAAATTTCTTTACTTCAGTTACTCTTTTCTCGCTGTTGCTAATCTTCATTTTAACTTCAGCTGTTGTAAGCTATTTTGCTGCCCAAATAGGAAAGCCCATGTACTACGTTTAGTATCTCATTTCCTAATGTAATTCCCTCACCGTCGCCTCATTTAATACCAGTCCATTTCATTAACTTTCCTTTATTTTGGTGATTTTCATCTTATAACCTGTTATCAAGAGACCATCCATTTCGTTCAACTACTCAGCCAAGTGCTCTGACACCTCTGAGTGAATTAAAGTGTCATCGATAACCATAACAGTCTTTATGTCTTCTTCCTGCACTTTAATTCTGTTTCCAAATTCCTCCTTGGCTTCCTTTACTGCTTCTGAATGTGTGCAAAGAATAAAGTCGGGTGGGGCTACAGACGTGTCTCACTCCCTTCTCAACCACCGCCACCCTTTCGTGTCCCTAGATTATAGCAACTGCAACCGTCTTGATTCTGCACAGCGTGTAGATAAATTTATTCTCCCTGCAATGTAATTCGCGTAAATAAGCTAAAATACAGGATACTGTGCACTTATAGCGCCCCCAAGACTTATGGGAAAAAAAGGAAGTAATGTTCAAGTTCAGTAATCTCTCGATAGCAAGGTCATTACATGCAGAAATACTGTATAATCCTAGAGACACGTTACTGAAGCTGCAAACATCTTTCCCTTCCTTCCCTGTTTCATTCAGGAATGGTGCATGGATGGATCATTGTTGCTAGGCTCTAATTCTTTTTTTATTTTCTGGACATTGTCTCTTTTCGATTCGTACGTCGGAGGAACGAAAGTTCTCCGTGATGATCAACATCTCTCTTGTAGTGCCTGGCACTGGTGTTTCTGTAACGCCCTCGTACTGACCGCGCCATCCCTTGACGAAACGTGGCGCTAATAGTTGGATTTGCTCTACCACCTATTTTAATTCTACTGCTGATGGTCCAGAGTGATGTAAAATAGTCAATAATCGATCGAACAAGAGTTTTATAAGCCAATTCAATTGTGGATGACTTACATTTCCTTATGATTCTTCTAGTGAATCTCAGCTTGATATATACATTTCCTAGAATTAGTTTTATATGGTCATTCCACTTGAGGTTACACAGGATGGTTATTTCTATGTGTTTTACGGTAGTTACTGCTTCCAGTGATTTGTCCCAATAGTATAATCGAACAGTAGTGAGTCTGTTCGCCTAGTTAGGCACAATACGCTTGGCTTTATTTACATTCAGGCTCAACTAACAGTCCCAAACCAACCGTCCCTCCACCGCGGCTCTTCCTGTATTTCGTTACAGTCTTCTGGCGTTGTAACATTCCTACTAGTAGTAGTAGTAGTAGTAGTAGTAGTAGTAGTAACAGCAGCAGCAATTTCATTTATATCTAGGGCACTTTTACATGATATTGTAAATCGTTGTACTAAATTGAATAAAGACAAAAATACTGTACTTCATGTATACCGGAATTTACGATACATACGCGCAGATCTAGTTTGACAGGGACTGGACAGGCAGTCGGCCATGACTTTAGAGTAGGAAACATTCCTGCATTTGCCTGGAGAAATTTAGGGAAACCACCAAAAACCTTAATTATAATCGTTCAATGGACACTGAAACCTTCACCCACCCTAAGGCCAAACTGTTTGGACGGTGTTACGTTGTTCGTCTTATCCCTTGTGTACAATAGCGTTTTGAAATAATAGTAATGTAAAAGACTAGTTCTACACTGTTCATTCATTTCTCACTCCCGGTCGCTGCACACACTAAACACAATATACGCACATTATTTCGTAATGAAACACTAAACGCACGTGAGACACATAGTGATGATTTTTGGCTTCCATTTTGTGTACCGTAAATTTCCAATTCATAACCTGAAAATACAGTCAGCATCTCTCTATGATTAGAGAGATGTTGATCTCATAAAGAAGATAAAGTCTCAATATTACCCAGGGCATAGCTTTGGAAGTAAGGTTTTCCAGAGCAAGAAAAAGGAAAAGGTAAAAGAAGAAAAAATATTACGTGAAGTGTTATGTGATATGACAGATGTTTTACTATTGTTATTACTATTTATATGTGTTGCACTTCTTGTCAAATTTCCAGTCCGTGTTATCTATGTACACTGATAAGCCAAAACATTATGACCACAGTCCATCGCGACGTTGGATGCCGCGTGGTGGCGTTGTCAGCACGACACGATAACAAAAGTATGGAAGTGGGTTAGACACGGATGGGGGTCACTCTAGCTAAGATATGGGCTGGAAATGATTAAATCCATTCAAGTAAGTGACATTTACAAAGGACAGGTTATTATTACGCAGAGCCTGTGAACGAATGTCTCGAAAACGGCGAAGCTGGTCGAAAGTTCACGTGCTACTGTCGTCAGCATCTACGGGAAAGGGAAACTAACACTAGGCGCTAAATGACTGGACGTAAACGTGTGGTTCGGAGGCTTGTCTGCTCTGTAAACTAGGACAGATGCTGACCTGTGGTATCTCTGCCGAAAAAGCACAATGCTGGTGCACGCACAAGTATTTCGGAGCACACCGTTAATAGTACATTGTTGAACAGGGAGCTTCGCAGCAGACCACCCGCTACGTGTTCACATGTTGACCAAACGACACCGTCAGTTACGATTGCAGTGATCACGAGACCATGGGAATTCGACCATAGATCAATAGAAACGTGTCTACTCTTCGGGTGAATCAAATTTTTGCTACACTAGGTCGATGGTCGTCTCCATAAACGCCGTCATCGAGGTGAACGGCGGCTCTAAACTTGTAGCGCACCACGGACGCAGACAAGTGGGAGCAGTATTATGCTACGAGAGACATTCACCTTCGCTTGCAAAGGGACCTGTGGTAGTAATCGGAGACACACTGACAGCTGCCAACTACCTGCATTCCCCTTCATGGTCGATACCTTCCACGACGGCGATGTCATCTTTCAGCAGTATAATTGGTCGTGTCCCGGAGCAAGAATCTTGCTACAGTGGCTTGAGGAGCATTATAGTGAAATCATGTTGATGTCTCGGCGACCAAATTCACCTGATGTAAATCCTATAGAACCCATCTGGGTCGATATTGGGTGCCATCACCGCGTACTCAAATCAGGGGCTCGTTATTTACGCAAATTACATGACCTTCCCGTAGATATCTAATGCCACACACCTCCACAAACCTATCAACAAACTGTCAGATCCGTGATACGCAAAATGAGTGATGTATTTAGTTCCAAAGACGGGCAAATAAGCTATTAAGTGGGTGTTCATAGTGTTTTGCCTCATCAACGTAATCCTTCAATATATAAAAAAAAATTGAATCATTTATCTCGTTTCTGTTGGAGATGAGAGGTTTTGTTAAAACTTATTATATAATAAAACAGTTGCAACCGGCGACTGGTTCATTATACGAGGGTTGAGGGAAAAGTAATGCCTCCACCTTCGTTAATTGTGTTTGGATGGGAATTTTTTAATAAATCAAACTCACAAATAATCCTTAGAATGTGATCTTTAACTACCAATATTCACTTTTCCACATAATCACCAGCCAACTGGATACATTTCTGCCAACGATGAGCAAGTTTTCTGAAGCTGTCACGGAATAAGTCGACGCACTGTTCCCGCAACCACAGTCTCACAGTTCTCTCAACGTTTTCATCAGAAGCATAATGATGTCGCCGCGGATCGTCTTTCATTATCGGGAACAGATGGCAGTCAGGCAGTGCTAAATCTGGACTGTATGGAGGATGCCGTACGCTGGTGAGATTCAGTCTCTGAAGTTCTGCTGTGGTGGCGCTTTCATTTCCAGAGTCAGCATTCGGGGTACACATCGTGCACAGATCTTCCGATAGCCAAGCAAAGCAATAATGTGACCCACACGTTCTTGTGAAATGCCGATTGTGCTTGCAGTTTCTCTCTGAGTGATACGATGATCGTCCTGAATCAATCTGTCAACATTTTGCTTGTGGAACTCGGTGGTTGCTGTCACAGGACGTACAACTCTTTGTTTGTCACTCAGGTCAGATGTTCCCGCCTCAACATCTTTAAACTTACTCGCCCAACGACGTACAGTACTCATGGAGCTGTGGAGAAAGGGCTACATAACAGGCTAGTAGCTACCATATACCAATGCTGTCAACTGTTGAATAGTTACGAAGGTGGAGGATTTGCTTTTCAGTCAACCCTCGTATAATAAACTTCAATGTATAGAATATATTGCTTAACAGGTATTTCTTAGCTGCCTTTTTTTAAAAAAATGTTCGTTTTAATAATCTCTCAAGAGATATTGGACAGTTTTTGTGCAGTTTTACTTCTTGGTAAAAAATGCCATTTTTAGTTTCGTGTTTATTATTTACTGATAAATGTAATTATAGATTATATCTTGTTCCGTAGCTATTAACAGACCTGTTTGTGCAATGGTAGATGTAAATGCCGTGTGACTAGGGCCTCCGCTCGGGTAGACCGTTCGCAAGGTGCAAGTCATTCGATTTGACGCTACTTCGGTGACTTTCTCGTCGATGGGGATGAAATGATGATGAGTAGGACAATACAACACCCAGTCACTGTGCGGAGAAAATCTCCGACTTAGCCGGGAATCGAGCCCGGGCCCTTAGGATTGACATTCTGTCGCGCTGACCACTCAGCTATCGGCGGCGGACTCCTCCACACTGCGGAATCTGTGTTCACATTTTCTGCATTTGTTCCCTAGAAAAGAATTCCATTGGTAGGAATTAAGTATACATATGAACAGTATGTAAGTAGAAGACATTGTCTGTTACATACAGATGACAAGACTGTAAAGGGCATAACATGCTGATGACATTCTGTTTGGAAGTAGCTTTGTGTGCTCACAATACCTCAACGGAGAGTCAATGTTCATTCCCAGAAATCTTCTGTTTTAGAGGTGCCATCTGCATTTAATTTTACAGTTTATTTTCGCTCTTCAAACTGAAATTTGTGACATTAGTTTTCTTTCTGTTCAGTGTCACATTATTGTATATTGACCATAATAAATTTTGTAGACGAGTTCATTTGCTTTCTCTGCAAGCATTTACCTTGTTTTCTTTGTTATTATAACACTGCTGTTATTAGCTAAGAGATTTATTCCCCATGAAATCGCTACTGGGCAATGTTCAGATAATTGACGGGAAAGAAATTGGGTGACGTCTTCGACAACTGCCGATATTTCGACGAGTGCACGCCCTGTTACTTTGAAGGCGTAAATGCAGCAAGAAAGCGCCGTGCAAGGCAGTTGAAGACCTGTTTGCAGAACAAATCTGGAAAGACATCACACACACTCACTGCGAACACAGGGAACATCACACAGCCAAAAATGACCAACGTGAAAAGTTATCGATGCTAAATTTGAATGACCACTGGCTGAGATAGCATTAACTCTGCCTTCTGTTTCTTTGACAAGGGAGAGAGCAAGGTTCCAAACAGATTTTAAGCAAAAACTTGAAACTCTATTTATAAGATCACTTGCTACTTTAATTTCAACTACTTCCCTAATAACACTGTCCCAATAGATGGAAGTGCGTAATCCTAAAAGGTCCCTGCTCATAGTTGGTAGTAGAAAAACATTTTTCACGTCATATTTCCGAAAAATACTATCAGTCCTTTTAGAAATGCTTCCTGCCTGAGATAAAAAGGTCTTGAACTTTGGTGTCACCTCGATACTGTCATCACTCACCAGGTGCACGTTTGGTCAAGAGGACAACATACGTCTGATCTTTCACTAAAACCATTCGGACGAAAGATGAATTCGAGATGGGCTAACTCAATTGACAAACTATCAGAGTCTGGGATGACGTGGGCCCTGTGAACCAAGATACAAAGTACCCGTTCACGCAGAGCCGGATGGTGAAAATTGCCAGCCTGTAGATACAAGTCGGTGTGAGTTGGCTTTCTATAAACGGCATATCAAGAAAGGGAAGGTCCCCATACTTCTGCACCACCGTCGAGAAGCGACTTATTGGGTGGGTTGAATTCATATGTTCTAAAAAGCCGTTCGAATTCTCACAATCATGAGGCCAAACAACGAAATTGTCGTCTACATGTCTCAACAAAATACGCAGGCTTCAATGGCATCGACTCCAAGGAACGTTAGTCTTCCATAAACAAATTTGAAAATAATAGGTGACAACGGGCTTGCCATCGCAACTCCGTCCGTCTGTTCATAGTATTGGCCCTTGAATTAAATTCCATGTGGAAGTCAACACATGCCGAAATACACTCCTGGAAATGGAAAAAAGAACACATTGACACCGGTGTGTCAGACCCACCATACTTGCTCCGGACACTGCGAGAGGGCTGTACAAGCAATGATCACACGCACGGCACAGCAGACACACCAGGAACCGCGGTGTTGGCCGTCGAATGGCGCTAGCTGCGCAGCATTTGTGCACCGCCGTCGTCAGTGTCAGCCAGTTTGCCGTGGCATACGGAGCTCCATCGCAGTCTTTAACACTGGTAGCATGCCGCGACAGCGTGGACGTGAACCGTATGTGCAGTTGACGGACTTTGAGCGAGGGCGTATAGTGGGCATGCGGGAGGCCGGGTGGACGTACCGCCGAATTGCTCAACACGTGGGGCGTGAGGTCTCCACAGTACATCGATGTTGTCGCCAGTGGTCGGCGGAAGGTGCACGTGCCCGTCGACCTGGGACCGGACCGCAGCGACGCACGGATGCACGCCAAGACCGTAGGATCCTACGCAGTGCCGTAGGGGACCGCACCGCCACTTCCCAGCAAATTAGGGACACTGTTGCTCCTGGGGTATCGGCGAGGACCATTCGCAACCGTCTCCATGAAGCTGGGCTACGGTCCCGCACACCGTTAGGCCGTCTTCCGCTCACGCCCCAACATCGTGCAGCCCGCCTCCAGTGGTGTCGCGACAGGCGTGAATGGAGGGACGAATGGAGACGTGTCGTCTTCAGCGATGAGAGTCGTTTCTGCCTTGGTGCCAATGATGGTCGTATGCGTGTTTGGCGCCGTGCAGGTGAGCGCCACAATCAGGACTGCATACGACCGAGGCACACAGGGCCAACACCCGGCATCATGGTGTGGGGAGCGATCTCCTACACTGGCCGTACACCACTGGTGATCGTCGAGGGGACACTGAATAGTGCACGGTACATCCAAACCGTCATCGAACCCATCGTTCTACCATTCCTAGACCGGCAAGGGAACTTGTTGTTCCAACAGGACAATGTACGTCCGCATGTATCCCGTGCCACCCAACGTGCTCTAGAAGGTGTAAGTCAACTACCCTGGCCAGCAAGATCTCCGGATCTGTCCCCCATTGAGCATGTTTGGGACTGGATGAAGCGTCGTCTCACGCAGTCTGCACGTCCAGCACGAACGCTGGTCCAACTGAGGCGCCAGGTGGAAATGGCATGGCAAGCCGTTCCACAGGACTCCATCCAGCATCTCTACGATCGTCTCCATGGGAGAATAGCAGCCTGCATTGCTGCGAAAGGTGTATATACACTGTACTAGTGCCGACATTGTGCACGCTCTGTTGCCTGTGTCTATGTGCCTGTGGTTCTGTCAGTGTGATCATGTGATGTATCTGACCCCAGGAATGTGTCAATAAAGCTTCCCCTTCCTGGGACATTGAATTCACGGTGTTCGTATTTCAATTTCCAGGAGTGTATATTAGGTTCGGTAAATCAACATCAAATCCATCCTCAATTAACAGAAACGAAACAGACAGAGGAATATGAGTGAAGAGAGAGACGACATCAAAACTTACTTAACTATTAGACTCATTCAAACCCAACATCTCTAAATCGACGGAAGGTATTAGACGAATTAACCTACATTAATTGTACACAGCCACGGTCTCACCATGTCAGTTTTAGACAAAATAGCATTCGACGAATTCTTAATGTGATGCTTATGGTCTCAACAACCTACTAGTGGGTTCAACAGAGCAGCAAGGTGTTTTGATACACAATATTTCGGAGCACCAATGTTACCGCCAATCGGCCTAATAGCAACACCTTCCTTTTGGATCTTAAGGAGAAGAGATAATGTAGAGGGGACACCACAACAAGAATTAAGACTCTTGATAATCTCCTGCGACAGTCAATTTTTCTTCAGGAGATTGTCTTTCTCTCAAAACTTTTTATAGGGTCAGCACCGATTCTGAGATATGCTGACTCAATGGTAAACACTGCATCTTTTGAACATAATCCTGCTTGTACGTGGGTAAAATATCATTATCCAGAACCACTCTGGGTGAACGTAAGGCGTTTGAAAGTCTCTGATATTTTAGTAAGACTTGAAGTGGTCCCTCTCTCTACAAACGCGTTTAATGAACCTATCGCGGTATGAGTTGAGTTTCACTTATCTTTTCTTAAATGGCAAGTATTTCGAGCAGACTGATGAAGGTGTGATGGGAAACCTGTTTCATCTATTATTTATTTATGAAAGACTTCGAGGAACGCACCTTTAAGTCAACGTCATTCGGACCTGCGTGTTTTTTCGGACATGTGGACGACGCCTGTTAGATTATTTAGTCACATTTATTTTGTGGCGATGCGAAGCTGCGGGGTTTAAATAACTTATAAACCTGCGTGCTGCTGAGCGAGATGGTAAGCTGATGGATTCCCACATACCGTCTTCCAATTTAAGTCTTTGCCTTCATTTGTCACGGAGTTTTCTTCTGAATGTTTCCGAATACTGTCTTTTTCATATAATAAGTTTCAATAGGAGTCTTCTATAGTACATACGTTGTGGTTTGTAAGACACAAGATATAGTTGGTGACATCAGTATATATCTTACCTTTTCTGCTGCAGTTCTCCATGCAGGTATTTCACATTTTTAAGTTAGGAAGATGTAGTATCACCTTCTGAGGCTACCGTTTTCGATTTTTATTTTCGATGACAGTTCTTGTGATAAAGAAGAACGTAAAAAGGCTCACTTTTCTATGGGTCGTCATTACGGAGTAGACAACTTTTATCTGTGTCAAACGCATGACAGAATACAGAAACAATTAATTAGAGACGATGCTAATGTAGCTATTCTTTTCAGACAAGACGAACATACTTGGAGACATGTTTTCGGTGATCACGTTAATCTAGATATGACTTTTATTAGTGCGCTCCTCGAAACGTGTAAATGAGAGATTGCATACAACATTCTGGTTATAAGCAGCTATGATTTAAATAACGGACTTTCGTTAACTATTTTTGTATTTAACACTATCACTACATGCAAGCTGGTGTATAATTTGATAATGTTTGCTTACAATCGCTTCAGATGTTGACTGAGCGTTGTGGTTGTCAAAATGTCTGTCAATTCCACAGGACGAAGAATTTGTCTTAAAAGTCGAAAATTGGAATTTAAACGGAATATCTGCAGGGTACATGCGTTGTTGCAAAAAAGATTAGCGAAAGCTGAAGCCGGTAGTTGTGATATACATCTACAGCAAACAAATGATTACAATTTTAGAGTAGTTGGATGATTTACTCAAGAGAAACAGCTTCACAAAATGTGCAAGTCGCCGCGCAGGGTAGCCGCGTGGTCTGGGCGTGTTGTCACGGTCCGCGCGGCTCCCCCCGTGGGAGGTTTGAGCCCAACCTCGGATATGGGTGTGTGTGTCGTCCTTAGTGTAGTTAAGTTGTGCAACGGTGGTAACATTAAGAGTGCAACGGGAATTCCACTGTTAAATGCAGAGGAGAGAGCAGATAGGTGGAAAGAATATATTGAAAGCCTCTATGAGGGTGAAGATTTGTCTGATGTGATAGAAGAAGAAACAGGAGTCGATTTAGAAGAGATAGTGGATCTAGTATTAGAATCGGAATTTAAAAGAGCTTTGGAGGACTTACGGTCAAATAAGGCAGAAGGGATAGATAACATTCCATCAGAATTTCTAAAATCATTGGTGGAAGTGACAACAAAACGACTATTCACGTTGGTGTGTAGAATATATGAGTCTGGCGATATACCATCTGACTTTCGGAAAAGCATTATCCACACAATTCCGAAGACGGAAAGAGCTGACAAGTGCGAGAATTATCGCACAATCAGCTTAACAGCTCATGCATCGAAGCTGATTACAAGAATAATATACAGAAGAATGGGAAAGAAAATTGAGAATGCGCTAGGTGACGATCAGTTTGGCTTTAGGAAAAGTAAAGGGACGAGAGAGGCAATTCTGACGTTACGGCTAATAATGGAAGCAAGGCTAAAGAAAAATCAAGACACTTTCATAGGATTTGTCGACCTGGAAAAAGCGTTCGACAATATAAAATGGTGCAAGCTGTTCGAGATTCTGAAAAAAGTAGGGGTAAGCTATAGGGAGAGACGGGTCATATACAATATCTACAACAACCAAGAGGGAACAATAAGAGTGGACGATCAAGAACGAAGTGCTCGTATTAAGAAGGGTGTAAGACAAGGCTGTAGCCTTTCGCCCCTACTCTTCAATCTGTACATCGAGGAAGCAATGATGGAAATAAAAGAAAGGTTCAGGAGTGGAATTAAAATACAAGGTGAAACGATATCAATGATACGCTTCGCTGATGACATTGCTATCCTGAGTGAAAGTGAAGAAGAATTAAATGATCTACTGAACGGAATGAACAGTCTAATGAGTACACAGTATGGTTTGAGAGTAAATCGGAGAAAGACGAAGGTAATGAGAAGTAGTAGAAATGAGAACAGCGAGAGACTTAACATCAGGATTGATGGGTACGAAGTCATTGAAGTTAAGGAATTCTGCTACCTAGGCAGTAAAATAACCAATGACGGACGGAGCAAGGAGGACATCAAAAGCAGACTCGCTATGGCAAAAAAGGCATTTCTGGCCAAGAGAAGTCTACTAATATCAAATACGGGCCTTAATTTGAGGGAGAAATTTCTGAGGATGTACGTCTGGAGTACAGCATTGTATGGTAGTGAAACATGGACTGTGGGAAAACCGGAACAGAAGAGAATCGAAGCATTTGAGATGTGGTCCTATAGACGAATGTTGAAAATTAGGTGGACTGACAAGGTAAGGAATGAGGAGGTTCTACGCAGAATCGCAGAGGAAAGGAATATGTGGAGAACACTGATAAGGAGAAGGCACAGGATGATAGGACATCTGCTAAGACATGAGGGAATGACTTCCATGGTACTAGAGGAAGCTGTAGAGGGCAAAAACTGTAGAGGCAGACAGAGATTGGAATACGTCAAGCAAATAATTGAGGACGAAGGTAGCAAGTGCTACTCTCAGATGAAGAGGTTAGCACAGGAAAGGAATTCGTGGCGGGCCGCATCAAACCAGTCAGTAGACTGATGACCAAAAAAAAAAAGTTGTGTGTAAGCTTAGGGACCGATGAACCCAGCAGTTTGGTCCCGTAAGCCCTTACCACAAATTTCCAATTTGTGCAAGTCAGTAATGAGTTGTTCCACTTCTGACCCTTGCTCAAGAAGTTATTCGGCTTGAAATTCATTGGATGTCTTCCTGAGGGATATCGTGCCAAATCCTTTGCAATTGGAGCCTTAGATCGTCAAAATTCCGAGCTGGTTGGAGGACTTTGCTTATAATTCTCCAAGCGTTCTAAAGTGGGGAGAGATCCGGCGACCTTGCTGGCCAAAGAGGATCTGGCAAGCAAGAAGACTTGCAGTAGTTGTTTTTTTTTAAGAGTTAACCGCCATATGATAGTTATTACTATATTTACCAAAAATGGTTCAAATGACTCTGAGCACTATGCGACTTAACTTCTGAGGTCATCAGTCCCCTAGAACTTAGAACTAATTAAACCTAACTAACCTAAGGACATCACTCACATCCATGCCCGAGGCAGGATTCGAACCTGCGACCGTTGCGGTCGCTCGGCTCCAGACTGCAGCGCCTAGAACCGCACGGCCACTCCGGCCGGCTTATATTTACCTTCTGTACTATCTAGATTTCGGCTTTTATGACATTATCAAGTACAATGGTGAAAGTTGTTAGACTATTATTGCGTCATATCTGTTAAAAGTTGTTAGACTACTATTACGTCATATCTCTTAAGGCAACACAAAGTAATACACAGTCAACTGCCGGTTCATTCTTTTAAAAAATATTGCATGAGTATTTCTCAATAGCATCAAAAACTTTTTATAAGCGGTAGACGTTCTCGCCGTGTGTTGGTGGGCATTATCTTTATGGCTTGCCATAAAGGACAATAAAATAGGGCTTAGAATATCATCGACGTACCATTGTGTCTCCCAGTACCTACTGCAACTTACATCCTTCCGAATCTGTTTAGTGTATTCATCTCTTGGTCTCTCTCTACGATTTTTATCATCCATGCGTCCCTCCAATACTAAATCGGTGATCCCTTGATGCCTCAGAATATGCCCTCCCAACCGATCCCTTCTTCTAGTCAAGTGGTGCCACAAATTTAAAAAATGGCTCTGAGCACTATGCGACTTAACTTCTGAGGTCATCAGTCGCCTAGAACTTAGAACTAATTAAACCTAACTAACCTAAGGACATCACACACATCCATGCCCGAGGCAGGATTCGAACCTGCGACCGTAGCGGTCGCTCGGTTTCAGACTGTAGCGCCTAGAACCGCACGGCCACTCAGGCCGGTCCACAAATTTCTCTTCTCTTCAATTCTATTCAATACCTCCTCATTAGATTCGTGATCAACCCATCTAATCTTCAGCATTCTTTTGTTGCACCACATTTCGACAGCTTCTATTCTCTTCTTGTATAAACTATTTATCGTTCACGTTTCACTTTCATACATGGCTACACTCCAGAAACGACTTCCTGTCACTTAACTCTATACTCGATGTTAACAAATTTCTCTTCTGCAGAAACGCTTTCCTTGCCATTGCCAGTCTACATTTTATATCCTCTCTACTTCGACCATGATCAGTTATTTTGCTCCCCAAATAGCAAAACTCGTTTACTACTTTAAGCGTCTCATTTCCTAAACTAATTCCCGCAGCATCACCCGATTTAATTCGACTACTTTCCATAATCTTCATTTTGATTTTATTGATGTTCATCTTAATATCTTCCTTTCAAGAGACTGTCCATTCCGTTCAGCTGCTCTTCCAGGTCCTTTGCTGTCTCTGACATAATTACAATGTCATCGGCGAACCTCAAAGTTTTTATTTATTCTCCATGGATTTTAATTCCAACTCCTAATTTTTCTTTTGTTTCCTTTACTGCTTGCTCAATATACAGGTTGAATAACGTGGGGGATAGGCCACAACCCTGTCTCACTCCCTTCCCAACCACTGCTTCCCTTACATGCCCCTGGACTCAACTGCCATCTGGTTTCTGTACAATTTGTAAATAGGCTTTCGCTCCCTGTATTTTACCCCTGCTACCTTTAGAATTTGAAAGAGAGTATTCCGGTCATGTAGACATAAATAATAAATATGTAGAATGCTAATAACGTTTGCTTTATTTAAAAAGCTTTAAGAGCTCTCACATTAAAATTTCAGTGGCAACACTTTTCAGCACACACTCATACACATACATTCACTTTCATAAAATATGTGGATTTGCTGTTGTCTGTGCATTGCATGTTTCAGCCTTTACGGTCCTCGTTAGTGAAAATTTCTAAAAAAGACAGGAAATCGATGTGTCTCGCAGCTGCACCGTGAAGTACAAATGCGGAAGATGTTGTCTGAATTTCGAAATGATAAGACATGCATTTGCTGACACATTAAGGTGCTCTCGAGAACAAAAAATTACAGCATTTGCAGAAGGCGAGCGTCAGGTAACATATAAAAGGCGTAGCTGAGGAAACGGCTGTAGCTCAAGTCCCGCATGTGCGACATGATAACTGCTGCCACCAAACTCCGCAGTATATTATCTGAAGAAGACTAATACTTCTGCGGGTGTATGTCATTTTTGCAGTGCTGGTAATGGTGGAGCCTGTTTCGCACAGGGTTTCACGGAATTGGGAGCGTGTCTGTACGTGTGTGCATGTATGTGTGTGCGAGAGAGAGGGGATTATTATTGTCATTCCGTGGGTATATCTCATCTGATTAGGCCACCCCCACTCCCATCACTCGCTCTCACCCACCCCCCCTCCGTCCACGCCCATCCCCCGGAAACCACCTGGTATTGATCAGTGTCACTCCGCGCAACCCCCACAAGCCTTACGCAATAATGAGATACTGGTAATATGATATAAAATCGGTCGAAACCCCTGCCAGCCAGTGCGAGCAATGTAAAATGGTTGGAAACCCGGTGTACCAACAGGAGACAAGCTCTCCTCTCCCCTCACTTTATCATATTATGAATCCAGTAGCCTCGACGCCCTCAATGATGCTCTGAACTTTATAGCGGGATGATGATGAAGAACCTGCTGCATTAGCAGGGAGCGGCCAGCAGAATCATTCTGTAATCAGCTTCGCCGGCCTGTGTGGCCTAGCGGTTCTAGGCGCTTCAGTCTGGAACCACGTGACCGCTACGGTCGCAGGTTCGAATCCTGCCTCGGGCATGGATGTGTATGATGTCCTTACGTTAGTTAGTTTTAAGTAGTTCAAGTTCTAGGGGACTGATGACCACAGAAGTTAAGTCCCATAGTGCTCAGAGCCATTATTTTTCCATAGTACTTGCTCGTTGATCGAACCTACCAGTAATAAATTTAGCAGTACACCTCTGAATTCGATGTCCTCCTTTGATTCCGACCTAGTGGGGATCCGAAACACTCGATCAGTACTGAAGAACGGTTACACTAGTGTTAGATACACGGTCTCCTTTACAGATGAACCACACTGTCCTACAATTTTCCCAATAAACTGAAATCGACCATACTCCTTCGCTACTACAGTCCTTACATTCTCGATCCATTTCATATCAATTGCAACGTGTCACCTAAATAATTAATCAACTTAACTACGTCAAGCACCATATTACTAAAAGTGTATTCGAATATTCTTTGTCTATGTCATCTTGTATCCCCCTACAGTCACTCAGCCTCAGCACCTTCCTGTACACAACAGCATCATCAGCAAACAGACGCTGATTGCTACTCACCCCGTTTTTTTTTTTCCTTTATTGTAATTTTCATCACCTGATACAGGCGGGCTGTCAGCAGCATAATACGCTGCTCTTCAGCCTTAAGGGGTACAATAATACGATATATAGGTGACACAGACAATACAAAAAAATGGCGGGCAAAGAATGTAGATACAAAAACAATAAACATGAAGCCGTTCACGCTGGACGAAAAAACACTAACACTTGTTGACACGGCGCACAGAAGACGGACGACGGCGACGGCACACGTGAACAGATGAGGCATGACGACGAAAGAACACTAAACGCAGACGAAGGCACACACACGAGACACTGATGGCGATGATCTCCGGCGCGCGAATGTTCACTGAGCGTGTGCGAGTCTGGGGACCTGCCAAGGGAGGAGGAGGAAGGGGAGTGGGAGAGGGAGAGGCTCAAAATGGTTCAAATGGCTCTGAGCACTATGGGACTCAACTGCTGAGGTCATTAGTCCCCTAGAACTTAGAACTAGTTAAACCTAACTAACCTAAGGACATCACAAACATCCATGCCCGAGGCAGGATTCGAACCTGCGACCGTAGCGGTTTGGCGGTTCCAGACTGCAGCGCCTTTAACCGCACGGCCACTTCGGCCGGGAGAGGGAGAGGGGAGAGCAGAGAAGAGCAGAGATGCCAGGGGCACGGGAGAGAGGGGGAGGGGGGAAGGGGGAGGGGAAGCCCGGGGGAAGAGGGGGGGAGGGAGGGGACGGGGGAAAAGGAAAGAGAAGGGAGGGAGGGTATCAGAAGTGGGGGGGCAGGGTCAAAGTTGATAGGAGGGGTAGATGGAGGGGAGGAGGACATCATCAGGGAAGGGGAGCTGGCGGAAGCCACCTTGGGAGAGGGTAAGGAGGGTGGAGAGATGGAGACCGGGTGGGACGTGGGAATACAGGCGCGGCAGCGGGCGGGGGTGGGAGAGGATCGGGGAGACGAGCGGGTGAGGAGGATCGAGTTTACGGGAGGTGCACAGGATCCGTATCCTTTCAAGGAAAAGGAGGAGGTGGGGGAAGGGGATGAGATCATACAGGATCCACGTAGGGGAGGGGAGACAGATGCGATAGGCGAGGCGGAGAGCATGGCGTTCAAGGATTTGGAGGGATTTATAAAAGGTAGGGGAGGCGGAGATCCAAGCCGGATGGCCATAACAAAGGATAGGGCGGATGAGGGATTTATAGGTGTGGAGGATGGTGGAGGGGTCCAGACCCCACGTACGGCCGGAGAGGAGCTTGAGGAGACTGAGTCGGGAGCGTGCCTTGGCTTGGATTGTCCAGAGGTGGGGAGTCCAGGAGAGGCGATGGTTGAGGGTGACGCCAAGGTACTTAAGGGTGGGAGTGAGGGCGATAGGACGGCCATAGATGGTGATGTAGAAATCAAGGAGGCGGAAGGAAGGAGTGAACTCACCCCGTCCATCAGATCATTTATGTATCTAGACAACAGAAGCGATTCAATTATGCTTCCCTGGGGCTCTCGTGACTCTCCTTGGTCGTAGCGACAGAAAGTCAAGGAAAGAGTGTTTAAACTGTGGTGGCCGGTGCTGTATCGACGTGTCTTCGTCGACCGCATTCGGCGAATTGCGTGCCGCTCTCATCTCTGGAGAAGAAACATGTAAATCGGCCGTCGCGGGCCGCTGCTAGAGAAGGCTCGCCGGACGCCGCCAGGTGGTGCTGCACAAACCGGAGTCGGACCACCTCACTGCTTGTAATCATGACTGGTCCGCGCACCTTTTTAAGCCGCCACCCTCACATTGTCCTAAGATTATCTTCAGATGATCATCAGACTACTATTAGCTAACACTGAGCGTCCGGATGACAGCACAGTGAGAACTACACGAACCTAGTACGTCGCTTGCGCTGCTACGACTGCAAGTGAGTGTTCTAAACTACTACTAGTGGAACGGAGAGAGATACCTCGGAGAGACTCAAGGATACAAAGTTATGTATACTTCATATGGAATATATCGTAAATAAGTATATTTGTGTTGTATTCTTTCCTTAGTGTTCTGTAGTGTTCATCCAACTCGTAACACTGACGATAACAAAAGATATTTCTGGCGATGAGTATCAATTTTGTGATAAACTGGATCCATGGAAAAAGACCCGACATCTCTACATACTCATCCAGCTAATATTTCTTTCAGCGTCGGCGAACTAACTGAAGATTTTCTAGAAACAGCTGGGAACAGAAAGCGTAATTTTTGCATTGTTTTAATTACAATGTTTCGTAATTTGTTATATCTATTCTTCAAGTGATTTAAACTTTCTATGGAATGGCAACTTTTGGAGAGCAACCACTCTCTTCACTTACTCAGTTTCAGCAACAAATTAAATCCTTACTAAAGGGCGTAAGTAAACTGGTGGGCACTCAGAAGTTAACAACGACTGAACCTAGGTGCCACCTTCTCTTTTTCTCTCTTTTGATGAAAAACAAGAAGAATGGATGGAGTACCGGAAACAGCTCGAGTAGCACTTCGCCACCTATGTAGTCACTGAAGCCTCACGTGTCAGTTTACAGAGAGTGTAGTACGTTGTTGCTTCAAGTACAGCCCAAAACCTTACCCTGTTTGGAAGTCGTTAGCAAACTTGAATTTTTTGAAGCTCAGATTCATGTAGCTGCTGTTTCAAATTTTTTAGTACACATCGTTATAGTAACTAATGTTAGAAGGAATGCATCACTGAACTGAAGCGTATGATTAGGAAGTGTCAATTTGATTGCACTTGTGGAACTCCTTTTCAAGACGAAGTGTTTTGTGTGCTATTACTCACAACCTTTCAGACATCAGAACATGCGCTGAGATTCTAAAGCATCACAATCCTTGTGTCAATGATGTGCTTAAAGTAATAAAAGCTGAGGAAGTACAAAACGTGGCGGAACTTTAGTGTTCCTTCGACAACATTGCTTGCAAGGACATGAGGTCCCTGTTGCTGCAACACTCACGGAACTCAGTTCTAAGCGTGAGCGGTCTCGCGTGTCTCCTGTTGACAGTAGTTCCAAGCCGTGGTTTAAAGGGACGTGGAGGTGAACGGCTTGTGTTTTTATGATTCGCTTTCGTTACCCGTGACCTGCAATGCGGAGGGAGTTGCGGTTTTGTACCAACACTGAATTACATTAACTGAAGCTTTAGAAGAAATTTTATTAAATTGTCAGTTATAGTTTAAGAATTACAATATTTTGTCTAATAGATGGTTTTATAACACTCGTTTCATTTATGGTACTATTTTCTGGTGCATCATCAGTCTAACAGCATTCATACTGTGGCAGGCTGCTGTCAACATTCATAGCAACACATTATGTGTCTCGTTTTGTGGTTTGTAGTGCATCTGAGGAAACAAAAAAAATCTTTATTATACCACATAATTATTTTGCTCAGAAATTACCGCTAAAATTATATGCAGAATGACAAACATAGAAATTTTCTGCAATATACTAGGCATAATGCAATGGGACTACACCATTCTTCGATTGGGAGAAATTTGGTGAACATAGCTCAAACCATAGTGAAGATATATGCCGGCCGTGGTGGCCGTGCGGTTCTAGGCGCTGCAGTCCGGAAGCGCGAGACTGATACGGTCGCAGGTTCGAATCCTCCCTCGGGCATGGATGTGTGTGATGTCCTTAGGTTAGTTAGGTTTAAGTAGTTTTAAGTTCTAGGGGACTGGTGACCTAAGATGTTAAGTCCCATAGTGCTCAGAGCCATTTGAACCACTTGAAGATATATGTACCGAAAGTTCGGAAAATGTAGTTCCGAGAAAATGAGAAAGGACTGTTCACAGTGATTTTGACTCACCGAATGCCTCTTTCAGAACATTCCAGCAGCATATTTTTGCTGGCCAGATGTTTCTTTATCCTCTACACTTTTTCAGGAGTCCTTTCCTTACTCTGACCTCTTCTGTGGTGGCCTCCACAGCCTTTCAGCTTCAACTACTCGCTGACGATCTAAGGCAGTCGGAGGAACTACCATATTATTTCCTGGTTAGATGACCAATTTGTCCGTTATTTTTGTCCTGATAATTGCACCATCATTGGAACAGATGACAGCGTCCATCTCACCTATTTTGAGTACCGTCCTTCCAACAAACACTGTTTTTGGCACTTGATGCTACACACAACTGTTGAAACTCTTATTGTAGTTCTATGTGTGGCCATGTAGACATCTGCTAAATAATTTTTTATCTGCAGAGTCCCTGTATATTGACTTTATTGTTTGCATGACAGAGGCAGTGCGACAGTGAACCGAAAGGAGACATGGCTGGTGTACAGAGTTTCGTTCAAAGAGCTTTTAAGAACAAATAAACAATTTGAAAGTTGATAATGCACACATTTTTAGAAACGGGAGAAATTTGTCTTTCAGATGGAGATAATTTTTTTTCTATTTTTTAGTCATCTTCACGTCCAGGCCCCCTTAAGCAGGGTGTGAGGAACCCCACCACTTATAGTTCCAATTCACTGCTCCGAACTCTTATGTCATGTGTTACGTCACAAACACTGCTTCTCCCGCCAAGCGGAATGCCGACACTATTTCAAGTCAGGACCCGCATAGCAAGTGTGTGGTGTCACCGCCAGACACCACACTTGCTAGGTGGTAGCCTTTAAATCGGCAGCGGTCCGTTAGTATACGTCGGACCCGCGTGTCGCCACTATCAGTGATTGCAGACCGAGCGCCGCCACACGGCAGGTCTAGAGAGACTTCCTAGCACTCGCCCCAGTTGTACAGCCGACTTTGCTAGCGATGGTTCACTGATAAATTACGCTCTCATTTGCCGAGACGATAGTTAGCATAGCCTTCAGCTACGTCATTTGCCACGACCTAGCAAAGCGCCATTACCAGTTAATGTTGATGCTGTAAAACATGTACCATCAAGAGCGATGTTCACCATTTACGGATTAAAGTTAAGTATTCCAACAGCTACGTCCTTTTTTGCTAAAGTCTAACTTCCTTGTTCTGTTCCAGACCTCACGCCAGCCTGCGTGAGCTAAAACGCGTGCCTTTCGGCTTCCTCTCATAGTGGGTTGGTTCTCTTGCCAATCCACAACAAAGTGTGCTTGTTAAAGTAGCGAAGAGCAAACTGTGTTCCACTTCGATCTACATTTCAGCAAATGCGGATTAAAATGAACTCACATACTGAGTCTGTATTCACCTCTCCTGGCAATAGTGGCTGGAACAATGGACACAAGCATGCGAATCGCGAGGCAATGTGAACTGTGCAAAACTCGGATAATTCAGATCAGCTCTCCTCACGTCTCTCGCAAGACAGATAAAATCAGTCTTCCAAAACTCAGAACTGGGTTCATATTCAGTAAACAAACAGCAAGTTATTCATATCTTTACTGATTTACAATCAGTCAGAACCATTTCCGTTAGATACTGATGCATCAGTCACGTTGATTATTCAAAATACTTACGAGTAATTCGGTTACCCTCATTTCCAAAAGTAATAACTGCGCCTCACAGTTTAGAACACTGAAAGTACTTCTGCTCTTGGGACGTGCAGTTTCCAAGCAAAATATCGAAATACAACGTCAGTGCTATTCAGATTAATTCAATCACGCTAGAGTCCCAATATTTTTGGCAGGGATGCATTTGATTGACAAAGCACAGCCAGTGACAGAACTCGTGAGGCCCTTCGTCTTACCGTTATGACGATCTGCGCAGCTTTCTGTCTCTCACACAGCATAACTTGTAAGGACACGAAGTGGTACCAACATACACTGACTGAAGAAAAATCGAAACAACAAGAAGAAGTTGTGCGACAGAAAAGAAAGTTGGTAGGCGAGTTTCTACATCTGAAAGATGTTGCCCATTCAATTTTCACACCAGTCTCCTAAGAGTAGTGTTATTAGCGCCACTATTCGATGTAAATCAGGTGTTCTTTAAGGACATGCTGTAACGGTAGGGAGTGTTAGGTACTTTTGGGATTAGACGTGGTGAGTTGATGTTAGTCAAGAATGCCTTTAAGGTGACAAAGACGCCATTGTCAATTCCTCACTGACTTTGGACGAGGTCGTGTAATAGGGCTACGAGAAGCTGGATGTTCCTTCTGGGATATTAAAGAAATACTTGGTTCAAATGGCTCTGAGCACTATGGGACTTAACTTCTGAGGTCATCAGTCCCCTAGAACTTAGAACTACTTAAACCTAACTGACCTACGGACACCACACGCCCATGCCCGAGGCAGGATTCGAACCTGCGACCGTAGCGGTCGCGCGGTTCCAGACTGTAGTGCCTAGAACCGCTATGCCACCCCGGCCGGCCAGAAATACTTGGCAGGAATGTAGCCACTGAAAATGATTGCTAGCAGCGGTGGTCACGAGAAAGTACAGTCGCAAGATGACCGGGCTCCAGCCAGCCACGTGGCACTACCAAGAGGGAAGACCACCGTGTTCGGCTTATGGCTCTGGCAGATCGTACTGCATATGCAGCAGCCACTGAAGCCACGGTTAATATCACTGTGGCCGTGCGGGATTAGACGAGCGGTCTTAGGCGCTGCAGTCATGGACTGTGCGGCTGCTCCCGGCGGAGGTTCGAGTCCTCCCTCGGGCATGGGTGTGTGTTTGTCCTTTGGATAATTTAGGTTAAGTAGTATGTAAGTTTAGGGACTGATGACCTTAGCAGTTAAGTCCCATAAGATTTCACACACATTTGAACATTTTTTTAATACCACTGTGACACATCGAACTCTCAGAAATCGGTTACTTCAAGGACAGCTCCGAGCCAAATGCCCTGTAGTCTGCAGTCCACTGACCCCAAACCACTTCCATTTAAAACTTCAGTGGCGTCACGCGATAGCTCATTGGAGTGCAGGATGGAGGTGTGTTGTCTTTTCTGATGAAAGCTGGTTCTACTTCGGTGCCAGCGATAGTCGTGTGTTGCTTAGAACTCAGCCAGTTGCAGGCCTGAAACTAACCCGTCTGCATGATAGACACACTGGAACTACACCTAGAGTTGTGGCCTGGGTAGCAATTTCGTATTATAGCAGGAGCATTCTTGTGGTTATCCTACGCACCCTGACTGCCAATTTGTACGCCAGTCTGGCGATTCGCCCTGTTGTGGCGACGTTCATGAACAGCATTGTAGGAGATGTTTTCCAACAGGCTAACACTCGCCCACATACCGATTTTGTAACTCAACACGCTTTACAGTGTGTCCACATGTTGCCTTGGTCTGTTCGATCACCAGATCCGTCTCCAATTGAGCACATATGAGACATGATCGGACGACAATGCCAGCTTCATCCACAGTCAGAAGTAACCGTCTCTGAATTGGCCGACCAAGTGCAGCAGACATGGAACGCCATCCCACAAACTGACATCCGGCGCCTGTAGAACACAATCTATGCACCTTTGCATTCTTGCATTTAACATTCTGGTGGTTAAACAGGTTTTTAATGTACCAACATTTCGCATTTGCAATGGCTTGTATCATGCTTACATTAACCTGTAATCTTGTGGTTTTAATCACTTAAATAAGTTACCTAGACAAATGAATTTCCGAAATTTCATTACTCCACATTAATTATTTTTTGGTATTGCGATTTTTTACCATCAGTGTATTTTCTACACGTATGAAGTCGAGACATTTTCTGAGCATGGTCCTCAGTCGTTACCTGCAATAACCCAAAACTGTTCCTTGCCGTTTTTTACTGTTACTGGATCGCCATCTGACTGCTACATCGAACTGCGACATGACTATACTTGCTCTGTTTTACTATAATCTATTAGCTGCTGGTGGGCTGTCATAATAAGTGCCTGTATTTATTACCAAAGCTGACGTTACTCTTTAATAGCAAAGCTGACTTTATTCTTTAATTAATTTGACTGAAGTTACGTAATTCATAGTTAAACTTTTTCTTGACAACAACAAAATTTTGCAAAGTTTTACGTTGATGGTTTTTGGGATGGATTATAATTTGTAATGTAATATTGCTGGCAAAAATTATTTATATTCTGAAAACGATTCTTCAAATATTTACTGTTGGCAATGAAATGATTTTACAAACGTTCAAATGGGACTTACTTTTTACAATAATTTTACAACCAGCATTGCGCAAACATACCTTCAGTAGTCTTGAGTTTCTCAAAAAAAAAAAAAAATCAATAATATTAATTCCTCTTATGATAATAGTTAGCTGATGTCTCTGTACATCCGTTTATAATCTCTTGTAAATCTTAGCTGATGGCTGGCAGGCACACCGCTCCTCTCAACCTCTCGCTTCAGTGCTGCTACCGACTCACTTCACATCTCGCTTTCTACTGACTTCCTACGAACGCTAAAGTGCGATCTCTCCCGCCAACAATGCTTTCTGGAGCAGACAATCCCTGCTACCATTACAAAATGTATCAATGCCCGTCTTTCCCGCTCTTTTCTTAAAATGTATCCATACGCGGTCTCTCCCGCCCTTTTTAAAATTATATCAATGTGCGGTCTCTCCCGCCAACAATACTTTGGCGCAGACATTCCCTGCTATATTTCCAAAATGACAAATATTAATTATTCCTACGTAATCCCATTAATAAAATATAAACATCTCTCATAAATAGTGGTTTGACAATAGGCAACAGAAATATACACGTCTTACAATGTGCGAGAAATACAGGCAGTTCTGGGCAAACCGACAAACTATATCAAATTTGTTCCGAACGCAGTGCTAATTGCTGCCGCCTTGCATTGCCTCCGGCGTAAAAAGTTCCTTTACAGTGTACTAGAGAATGCGAGCAATCATTTCAAAGACTGAAAAACGCATTGGTTAGTCGCCTCGCCTTATTCATTTCGAGCCACAAAATCCAGTATGGAAATTTGGAAATTTGTTGTAAGTTCTATGGCACCAAACTACTGAGGTCAGCGGTCTCTAGGCTTACACACTACTTACCCTAACTTAAAGTAACTTACGCTAAGGACAACACACACACCCATGCCCGATGGAGGACTCGAACCTCCGACGGGGGACGGCGCGCGAACCGTGGCAAGACGCCCTAAACTGTGCGGCTACCCCGCGCGGCAAACCAGTAGGTATTGCAGTTGATGCATATCTCATGGAACAGGAGCAGTTTTATACCACACGCCTGATAACACCGAACGCCCCATGGCATTTCCGTCTATGATTCTCAACAAGGTCCAAGTTAACTACAGTCAGCTGGAAAAGGAAGCCTTAGCCATCAGCTATGCTGTTACGGAATTTCAGCAATATGTGCATGTTAGAAATTTTTTTCTCGCGTCAGATCATATGCCGTTTACTGCTGTTTTTCGCCCGACAAAACGTGTACCGGATCGTAAAGGACAGGAGCTGCAACGTTGATCACTACTTCGTTGAAATTATCCTTATGAAATTATCTATCACCCTACGGTACAGCATGCAAACGTAGACACTCCGTCTCGTTTACCTACGGGAAACGATCCGGAATTCGATGCATAAGAAGCTTCTTGTCTTCAAATTGATCAGTCTAATTCTCAAGCACTGAACGCTTTCTCAATGACTGTCGGCTGATCGCACAAGCTACTGAACACGATCATTCACTACGATAGTTCAAGTATTGCATTCGAGTAGGTTGGACTTGTAGTCCAAAATCAATAACAGATGTAGTATGCAAATACCATGCAAGACGCAACTGACTTTCTCTTCAGAAAGGTGTGAAGTTATCGCGTTCTCTTAAAGAACAAAGCCAATTCATGATTCTCACATCACTGCAGCAATTCGTTTTGATACTCTTACAAAGAGGACATTAGTGGATCACTAGAACCAAGCAGCTATCGCACCAGCGTCGTCGTGTGACTTGGGCCTCCCGTCGGGTAGACCGTTCGCTGGGTACAAGTCTTTCGATTTGACGCCATTTCGGCGACCTGCGCGTCGATGGGGATGAAATAATGATGATTAGGACAACACAACACCCAGTCCCTGAGCGGAGAAAATCTCCGACCCAGCTGGGAATCGTACCCGGGACCCTAGGATTGACATTCTGTTGCGCTGACCACTCAGCTACCGGGGGCGGACACAAGCATTATACGAGACTAATCTTAGACGAGCAGAGTGAACGGATAACACTGCCGCTGCCATATATGAGCGGATAACCAGACAGGGCCACGTCAGAAATTTTTCAAATGGCGTCGACCTAACAGTCCTTGGTAACGAATCCATGTTGACTTGTGGTCCTTTCTGGAAGACACGGTTGCTGATTATCGCCGATGCGTAAAGTACATACCCATCTGTCATGCCAATGAATTCGACAAGTAGCGCTAGCATCACAGAAGTACTCGTTTCTGCCTTTATTTAGAAGACTGTCCACAGGCTATTGTTTCGGACAGTGGTCCTCAGTTTTATTCGTTGCAATTTCAACAATATTTCCAACAAAATACGATTCATCATACCAAAATGACCCAGTTCTCTCCTCGGTCGAATGGTGAAATCGAACGTTTTGTTCACACTTTGTCCCAACTTCATGCTTTTCACTCGAGTTGTTGTTATTTCTTAGCATGTATCACACTTTGCCTTTTTTTACGAAGGTTCGCTGGCAGAATTATTACATGATCGTCGTGACAGCACTCTGCTGCATCTGTTTTACCCTCGAAGTTCCGCACGAAAGACAAAGTTTTCTATCGTGTCATTAACGAGCCTCACACCTGGGAATTCGTCATTGTCACTGAGACGCCTGGTCGAATTCATTATACTGTTCATGGGAAACCTGGCACCCATTGACAGCACAAAAAATGGCTCTCAGCATTATGGGACTTAACTTCTGAGGTCATCAGTCCCCCAGAACTTAGAGCTACTTAAACCTAAGGACATCACACACATCCATGCCGGAGGCAGGATTCGAACCTGCCACCGTAGCGGTCGCGCGGTTCCGGACTGTAGCGCCTAGAACAGCTCGGCCACTCAGCCGTCCTGACGGCACAAAAATCGACTACGTTTTCGTGATTATTGTGATCCTGCAGTAGATTTTCATGTTCCATCCCAGACTGCTGCCCACATAAGACTGTGCCTGACATTCGGGTGCATGGATCGTCCAGCGACTCTTCCATGGAAGTCGACGCCTGTACGCCTACACAGCCGCTGCCGCCTCCACAGCTGCTTCGCAGCCGTAGCGTCAGCCGCCACTCATAGTGACGTTAGCCACGGATATCGAGTGTACACCAGCCGCACACCCATTGCCGTCCACAGTGTCTCCCATACCGTACCCACCTGAACCGTTGGATGCGCGTCCTACCTCCGGCTTTTTGGCAGATGTTCGCGGTGGTTTGGAAGGCCAATTCTGAGACGTGGGTATGCCACCACTATCTACCATTATGCCACAGCCAACTCCATCAGCAGCACCACGGCACAGACTTCCCCCAGTCATCGCCAGCAGCCACTTAAGGCGTCAACGGTGCGAAATTTTGAGCAAGAGGAATGTGGTATTGACGGTGTCTTCATCGATCGTACTCGGTGTTCGTGACTGTTCTTAACCAGTACTAGTAGAACAGAGAGACACGCTGTAGGGAGACTCAAGGATAAAATGTTACATATGCTTCATATTAAATACATTGTAAACAGATACATTTATTTTTTTAATCGTACTATAGTAGTTGAAGTGTTCTAGATACTTCATATCGAATATATTGCAAATAAATACATTTCTAATCCTTCTACAATGTTCGATGTGTTCTAGAGTGCCCACACACATCATTACATCGATGGAGATAATACGCAGCATGACGGGAGACAATGTCATGTGTCCATTGTGGGCGATGGTCAGCAACGGTCTGGACCCACTCAGGTCAGATAACAGCAGTAGTGTAGCCGGGCAGCAAGCTGGTCTGGGTTCGAGCTAACAGTGCACCGGATGGTGCTCGTCAACAGAAGGCTGGGCAGCGATGACCTCATTTAACCCGATTTTCCTGTTTATTCAGTTCCTCCAGATGTCCAGTCAGAGCTGTAAAATGTAGAAACTTTCAAGGACACTGAAAAGAGTATTTCGCACCGAAGCTTACTGAACGAGTGTTCTTTCACCCTGAATATGCTCTGCTGACCAGTGCCTCCAATTCATAAGGCTGACGGCCATTTCCCTCTGTATTAGTTCTTATGATCGACATAGGAATACATTGCCCCTGGTGAAGCCACAGCGCAACACTTTTATTTTCCTTCAACCGGATCAATAAAGTAGCAACATTACCTATTAATAATATTGTTCTTGTTTAATCCCTTATGTGTGAGGATATAATCTTAAATTGTCATACGGAAATAATGCTTAGGCAGCTCTTTCCACTAACTGAAAAGGAAATGTCCACTGGAATGAAATGTTTACGTCTTTTCAAGGAAGATATGCACCTCACAGCAAGTTCTCTACTTCGGTTTTTTGTACGGTTGCCCACATCCTCCAGCATAAGACAGTATAAACAACATTATCCTATTTAACATCTGTCAGGCATGCTCTTATAGGAACACATAATACAAGCATGTAATTACAAGTACATGTACGTATCGACGTAAATCTATAAACACGTTGCCGGCCGGGGTGGCCGAGCGGCTCTAGGCGCTACAGTCTGGAACCGCGAGACTGCTACGGTCGCAGGTTCTAATACTGCCTCGGGCATGGATGTATGTGATGTCCTTAGGTTAGTTAGGTTTAAGTAGTTCTAAGTTCTAGGGGACTGATGACCTCAAAAGTTAAGTCCCATAGTGCTCAGAGCCATTTGAACCATATAAACACGTTAACCTGCTACTATCCACGAGCTAGAACATCGCTGATGTTTTACATTCAGCAGCAATATCATCGTCATTTACCGATACTATGTAGATAATACTTTTATGGAGTCCTTGTACAGATAAATATTGTATAAGTTAATGGCTCACTTTCTGTATTATGCGCAAGGAAACCACTAAAATTGTGTTATGCAGACCATTTCTGTTGACATAAACAGAGTTACGATATAACTGAGATGACATAC
This sequence comes from Schistocerca serialis cubense, assembly GCF_023864345.2. Classification (NCBI taxonomy): domain Eukaryota; kingdom Metazoa; phylum Arthropoda; class Insecta; order Orthoptera; family Acrididae; genus Schistocerca; species Schistocerca serialis. The sequence continues at coordinate 928,738,215 of NC_064640.1, read as the reverse complement.
TAAGACTAATACATACATACAAGTACGCTTTATGCTATTATTTCCTTAAGCAAAGGTAAGAGGAACGCTAAGTCTTATAGTACGCATCATTCGACCACAAACAAACAGTTGGTGTAAAATAATGGTATTACATGTTCATCGACATGCCTTATGATTTCTTCTTCTGTAGTGCTACGGCCCTTGGTGATCCTTGGCCTTCTTCAACTATTTTCCTCCATGATTTTTGCAGCTCCCATACCGATGAGATTCTCTATTACATCATCAATTCATCTAGGTCTCCCTTTTTATCTAGCAACATGGATCACACCTTTCATCGCTTCCTTTTGCATTCTATCTTCCGCCATCTTCTCCACGTGCCCTAGTCATGGTATTCGCTCTGATTTGAGTAAATTTACTGTATGTCTTCCTTGTATTAACACTTGTAGTTTGGTGTTATAGCGTACCCTCCACATTTCTTCCTCGCTTACTGGGCAGTAGATTATCGAAGTTTCTTTGCTCAAACATTCTTAAAGCGTTTTTGTCGTCTTCTTTCAGCGTCCATAACGCTGACCCATAGGTGACAACTGGGTGAAGTAGGGATTTATATACTTAGAGTTTCGTTTTTATTGTAACAAGACGGTTTCTGAAGAGATATAGATCTGCGAAGTAAGCTCTGTTCCCTGCTTGTGAACTTTCCTCATAGCCTTTCCAACGCAGTTATCATTTCATATTATGACTCCCAGGTAACTAAAACAAAGCACTGTTGTGAAACAGTTCCCATTTATATTTAGATCTTTAGGTGTTCTTGCAGCCTCAGAGTGTGACGTTACTATGTATTTGATTTTATTTTCGTTTACAATGAGACCGCTTTTTTGTGCCCCTGTTACCATTGCCAGATATGTTTTCTTAAATGTATTGAAATTTGTTTCTACTGCCTCAGTGTCATCAGTACATGCATAAATCTGGCTAGATTTCTTAAATACGATGCCTCTTTTACTAAATAGCATACAACCTATTCAGGGATGTATTGAATAAGACAGTGGAGACACTATTCCTTGCTTCACTCCTTTATTGAGGACAAAGCTTTCACTTGCCCCATACAATATCTTTAGTTTTTCTCTTGTCTCTCTCATTTTCATTCTGTTGCCCAAGCTGACGAAAACAATGGAGGACAAGGAGAGATACATCATGCATTACTGAAACCTCTAGTGGTGTCTCAGGTTTAGGATGGAGCTCATTATGGCAGAAGCTCTATCCACCTGAGCCACCGTGAACACAGATGAATAGCGCGACTGCAGGGGCTCATTCCTTGCACGCTTCCCGTGAGACCCACTTTCCCAACTGTCTACAGTCTACATACGTAATGTACCTAATAGATATTTGCGCATCTACTCATTACTCGCGCACACTAAGATGACGATTCCCGTAATAGTTCGGGCAACCTGTGCGCATTCGCAGAGACGAAGGTCAATGGCTGGGTAACCTTTAACTTTTAACTATAAAGATAGTAACTGTTCTCGAAAGAACAGATACCATACATGACCGTGCAGCTTCTCTAGAATAAATGATAATTAATTGAATGTCTCAGCAGCGCTATTCATCTGTCTCCTCGGTGGCTCAGATGGATAGAGCGTCTGCCATGTAAGCAGGAGATCTCGGGTTCGAGTCCCGGTCGGGGCACACATTTTCAGCTGTCCCTATCGAGGTATATCAAAACACCTGTCGGCAGCTGAGGGCTTTAATTAATTATCGTTTATTCTAGAGAAGCTGCACGGTCATCTATGGTATTTGTTCTTTCGAGAACAGTTACTATCCACATGTATATACCGAGAAGAGGGTTTATATGAGTAACGTTTTTGAAAAAGATTTTTTAAAATTGTTGAATAACGCGATTTTTGGCCATAGTGACTGTAGCATGGTGTACCCGTATAAGTTATTCACCTTGAAGTACATGATGTAGCTCGAATCAAGGGATGTGTTGAACCTCTCATCCATCTCAGAGTTATTTGTCTTCGCCGGTCTATGGGCACATTGGCAGTCTCCCCCATGGATCCCACGTTCGAAGAAAAGAAGCATGTCAATATCAGTCAACAGTTAGATGTCGACTTTCGTTTTCTTGAACATAGGGTCCAAAGACAACCTGGGTGCTGTGGGATCCCAAGCATATGTGGTCCTGTATACACACTGAAATTTCTCAAAAACAACAGCAAGCAAAGCACGTCTATGTCCATACAAAGTTTCATATACTCTCATAAATTCAGGATGATGAACACCTGTTAAACATTCACAGAATGCTCATACTTTACATCCGACATGGCATCGTCTGTAACGTTACTAGTGAATACAGTTACGTCGAGTAATCTGGTTTCGTCGAGTTTTCCCATACATCTAGATACTCGTATGGGAAAACCCCCTACCTTGTCACATGTTGAAACTTTGTGTCATCAGGATATGCACCTCAAGTGATATGGATATCTACCTGAGGCACAGTTTCAACAAGTATCTGGAGGGTCGCCTGCATAAAATGCAGCGAATCCAAGAAGTGGAGCATAACTGTTGGCATCATCTGTTTGGAGAATGAAACATATTTGTCAATGTTCTTAGGCATGACAGTGACCTGATCATTCTTTCTACTGAAATCAGCCAACTGCTAGCAAGAAAGCGAGCATCATGCCAGTTCAAACTGCGGAAAAAAGGGTATGTGTCGTGATAAATTATGTCTGCGTGTTTTATGGGCAGCAATACTGACTTTCCCTGTTAGGTGACAACGGTCTCTAAGGGGTATTTGCACTTTCTAATGGAACAACTGCACACAATTATGAGAATCAACCACCTTCTTACAAAAATCAATTTTCTCCTTTGACCCAGTCATGGGAATGTTGGTGCTGTAAATCTTATCAACCTCCCATGGACGTTTATCGAGCTCAGTGAGCAACCAAATCGTAGGACTATACCCGTCATATGATTTGTGAGGCTAAGACTCTAATCGTAATAACTTACGACCTGAAATGCTGCTGCATATGGTATGTGTTTTTCTGTAAAAGTTGTATGTGAAGTTAAAGGATCACCTTCACGGTATGTCTGAGGAGAGACGAGACACTCATAATTAGCATACACTAGAAAAGGACAACGCTCCTGATCATGGGCATTCTTAATCTTTTAGATTTGGTTTTCCTCGGTGGGCATGACCAGGCGTATCGGTTTCCTGGTATAGCAGCCCACAGGATGTGCTGCTAATAATCTACTTGCGGAAAGAGCACAGCGGCACCTAAAGAAAATACGCCTTTTATACATTTTTTACTTTATCGAGATCAAAGGAGTCGGGATATATCGTTGATACACAAGCAGTGATTATTGTTATCCACTGGAGAATAGCAGTGTGTTCACATGCAGCCAACGATGACAGTAAATTCAGAGAAATCAAGGGGCCCCACAACTTAGTCTGTAGCTTTACTACCTTTATCTGACTTGTTCTCCTTCAGGTCATAAACATGATACGATAGCCCAGTACTGTGTACTTCAAATTTAGGAATGTCCTGGATCTTAATGAAGAACTCGATATTTTCAAAGTTGTAAAACTCACGAACGTCAGTATCTCTGCCGTATCAAGATGGAAGATGTGGATAATACTTGTAATTTCTTCCACAAGCTAGGATTGGCTACGCAAAACAGTAGTTGTCTTTCATCTTTTGGACAATAATGCATGCCATCTTATCATCTATATCCTTAGAAAGCTTGATATAGCTGGTTCCCCCCATTTATTATATGAAAGATATGAGTGTGGATGTCGAGGTGTAGTACTCGGCTGAGTGCTTTACCTGAACCTCTAACTTCCACAGCAGATAACTCGCCCTGTAGAGTAATCAAGATGAAATAATGAAACCACTTAGCGACTGAGGTGCTCCACAACACCACGCCATTTTCCCCCCAAATATACACAATCCTCACCTCCTTCACACCAGAGTCCTGCCGGCCATGGTGGCCGAGCGGTTCTAGGCTCTACAGTGTGGAACGGCGCGACCTCTACGGTCGCAGGTTCGAATACTGCCTCGGGCATGGGTGTGTGTGATGTCCTTTGGTTAGTTAGGTTTAAGTAGTTCTAAGTTCTAGGGGACTGATGACCTCAGCAGTTAAGTCCCATAGTGCTCAGAGCCATTTGAACCACAGAAATCATTTCCTGTTACGACAGTGCAACTTTCCGTGAAGAAGCCTCAACAGGAATAATTGATGTATTTAAAATATTAATTTTTGGAACATACATCGTATTAACCGTGTCTGTGTAGCCACTAACTGCCGCCTACCTACAGAAATGTCTGTCTAAAAAACATTTTGAGCTCAATGAAGAGGCCACGACAGCCGTGGAAGGATATGTTACAGATATTCTGGAATACCTATTAAGGGATGAAATCAGATTATTGGAAAGCCGTTGGAGTACATGCTGTGACCTGCAGAGAGGCTACATCGAAAAACAAATGCAATTTTGACCTAAAACATTGTCTTTCCTCGACAGCTCGAGATAATTTTACCTTGCTTTTGTATATCACGCTTAGCGCACTTTAGTGGCTTTATCCGCTTAGGCGAATGGGTGCGTGAGTGAAGGGCGCGCTTGTTATTTACACACTGCGGGACGGCAGCCGACCAAGGCCACGGCGGCGTCCGTCACGTGGGTTGGCGCCCGTTGGCTCACGGGATGCACCGCTGCAACAGGTTTTACCTGCACTTCTGCCCTCTGTACTTCAGCGCCCGCGCTCCCAGTCTGCCGCCGTACCAACGCAATAAGGAGAAAAGGAACACAGCATTTAGGTTCAGTAGCCGTCGACGGTGATGTCATCAGGGACGATGCAACATAATAAGCATTGTAAAATAAAAATCTTAAATGAAGACGGCAGGTTTCCATTTAATCGGCTTTTGTACTAGTGACTACTCGTGGCAAGTGAGTTTACTGCAGCGCTATTAGCATTTTATCCTTGTGCTGAGACTCACACGATGCGTTTCCTTACAAGTCAGCACCAAAACTGCGTGTGTTGTCAGAGCTGTCTGCTGTGTAGTTTGGTGTCTGAACGGTGAATGAAGAAATAGAAATATAGTAACAGACTGTAGGAACAAGCGATAATAATAAAGTTCTTGAATGACGAAAGTGATATTAATAGTGTATATTGCTGAAAAAAATTGTATGGGAAATTCTGTTCCATCCTGCGAACTGAAACAATAGGAAAAGTGTCGTCAAAAAATACATACTTACAAACACACCAAATAATATTTAAAAGGCGGTTAACCAATTTTCTCTCGTTTAGCTTAATTTCAAAGTGGTAACAACATCGACAGTTATGGCTCTGAGCACTATGGGACTCAATATCTGAGGTCATCAGTCCCCTAGAACTTAGAACTACTTAAACCTAACTAACCTAAGGACATCACGCACATCCATGCCCGAGACAGGATTCGAACCTGCGACCGTAGCAGTCATGCGGTTGCGGACTGAAGTGCCTAGAACCGCACGGCCACCGCGGCCGGCTTCGACAGTTATTTTTCTTCGCGCATGGATCTGGCTTTTTCGCTGTTGGAACAATTTTCATTGGAAATGTTCATCTATGTACGTTTTTATTTACATAAGGTGTAGTTCTTTTCTTTGTTTTCTAGAACGTAAATACCTTTTAGCTTTCAGATATTTTGTTTCTCTTGTGCGAGAACATCAGTAGGAAAAGTACAGGGCCCTCTCACAGTCTATGCAATATTCTACGAAAATGAAGCAAACAACAAAATAAGGGTTAAGAAGTCATAAAAACAAAACATCCCTTACTATTATATAACAGGAGTGATCTCGACGGAAATACATTAACATCCGATGTTAGCTGCAGTTCCCTGTTTCTACGCAAACACCTTCTACAGCATGCTCAACATTGTAGAGCTCCACACTCGGCGTAGTCAACTGTTCATTGAAGTCACTGACTCACTCGCGACGTGTTTTGCGCTAATTTACTTGCAGGCGCGTGACGCACACCGAAACAAGTAGTCAGTTTTGATCAGAGACTCACTCGTATTTAAGAACGTATTTAGATCTCTTTATCTATCCACAACTAGTTCCGGCTTTTCCTAGCAGTTATCTTGTGTTTAGCTGTAACAGTATACTGTATGTATGAAAATGGTAGCGTATTCACACGATTTCCTTCCTTTCGTTTTAGCTGACAAGTTTTGCTGAAAATAACGGAAGCGTATCACGTGAATACGCTGACATTTTCCTACGTCTGGCCATTTGTTCTAGATAACCACTTGGTAACGCCTTAAACAAGCTGAAATTCGAAGTGGAACGAAGAAGTGGCATCATAAGTCGAAAAATGACGTCTTTATGAGTATGGCGCCCACCATAAAGAAAATGTAAAAAATCGTTAAAATAAACTTGCAAAAAGCTGTTTTGTCTAGATCAAATTGCTGTGTCGTCTGAGCAAGACATCGCCAGGGCAAAAGCACCACAGGTGCAAGCTGGTGCCAGTGCCATAGAGACTCGACACTTGTACAAGTTCCACCAGCCGCGCTGAGGATGTAGATATCGACTCTGCCCCGGCCAATTGCTGGACGAGTACAATCCGCCAATGACCGGGCGACAACAGATAGAAGCCTAGTCGGAAGACAGAAGAGCACCTCTAGCCCACTTTGTTACAGATCGCCGGCCAGAGTGGCCAAGCGGTTAAAGGCGCTACAGTCTGGAACCGCGCGACTGCTACGGTCGCAGGTTCGAATCCTGCCTCGGGCATGGATGTGTGTGATGTCCTTAGGTTGGTTAGGTTTAAGTAGTTCTAAGTTCTAGGGGACTGATGACCTTAGAAGTTAAGTCCCATAGTGCTCAGAGCCATTTGAACCATTTGTTACAGATCATCGTCTAGGGCTGACTTAGACAGGGAACGTCATTTAGTGAACTCTTAGAAGTAAACTGACAGTTGCTGTAATTTCCTGTGTACTGTGTAGTCTACCTACGCACTTACCCATTGAGGACCTTTTTTGTGCTATATTACAAGCAGTGTTCCAGACTCCCCTATTCAACTAGTCACAAAAATGAGTAAACTTTTTTAACTCATTTGTGTGACTTTGTTACCAATTTGTTGGAGTTTCGTTGAACCTTCGTTCTCCTATTCTGTTACATGACCCTGGGGCATAGCTGTGTAATAGTGGCAGGGAGAAATTGTCTTAGCGGTGTACTGCACCGGAAGCCGTTTCACAAACTCACAAACTCGTCCTGCCCTAAAAACAGTGGCAACTCGGCCCCCACATTAGTGGTGACGAGGCCTTTACGAAACTGGCGACGAGGGTTTAAAAAAATGCCATAACGTTTCTTGCACTGACGTTTCTCAACGAGCTGAAGTACACGCATATTGACAAGATAAGGGAACTTCGAGATCCACGAAGCAACAATAGACATGACGATAATGTGTATACTGTGAGGTATCTTGATGACATTGTGAGACGTGACAGAGTGGTTGGAATTCAAGACGTCTCGGAAAACCGGCCATGAGCCATAGATGGCGCTTACGCTATGTGCGATTCCTCTGCTGACGCCATAAAAAGAATTAAAGCTGTGATCAACCCGAAGGTTGGTTTGAACACCATAATGATTTACTTGGCCTGGTCCCATTGGAAGTGGTGTGCCCTTGACTGCGTCCGAAATGTAAACTGTATTATCCAACCAGTTGCAGGGTGATCCTAAGGTTTAATGTGTACTTAGTGCCACGATGCAGTCTGTCGTTTTGACAGTAACAAACGTTCTCAGAGGAGAAAGAAATGATAAATAACTGCCAAAAATCCCAGAGGTGGCTAGGGATCAAATCTCAAATCTGTCGATCCGTAATGTGGCGCTTAGTCACTGAGCTACCAGTCCATACGGTTGTGTCAAACAGAACGTCAATACAGAATGTGATCACATCGTATCATGGTCAACGGGCTCTCATGTTTGGATTAAGCTATCCAGCACGTCTTGTAGCTACACCGCCAGTGCTAGGCAAGTACCCTTTGAATGTCAGCGTGTTGCTGTCTCTGGATCACGGGGTCCCAGGTTCTATTCCCGGCAGGGTTGGGGATTTTCTCTGCCCAGGGACTGGGTGTGTGTGCTGCCCTCATCATTTCATCATCATCATTCGTGACAGTGGCTGGATTGGACTGTGTAAAAAATTGGACTGTGTAAAGATTGGGACTTTGTACGGGGGCTAATGACCGCGCAAATGAGCGCCCCACAAACCAAATATCATCTGGATGCCAGCACTAGTGCATAGTGGCAGCGGAAGGTCTGCAATCCTTCGAGATATTTCATCCCACGCATGCTCAATAGGTCTGAGTCCAAGGAACGAGCTGCCCGCTGTACATGCGTGAAGAGTACATGTTGAAGGCACTTGTGTACCGTCGCTGCCCTGTGAAATCGAGTACATTTCATGAGATGGAAGCCAGATCCATATGCACCATCCAGAAGGCAGACAGGCCGTTGCAGGATATGACTTCTACAGCCCGCAGTCGACACACCGATAACACTAGCACTATCATACTGATCCCTCACCGTAATACTGGCTAAGCTGTAACGTGTTTAAAGGCGTCTTATACGAGCCGATGGCGATAACCAGTCTCCAGGTTAACACTAGTAGCCTTTAACAGGATATTACAACATTGTTCGTCAGTCCACTCACAGCAGACACACAATAGTGCCTTTGTGTAAGGCAGAACATACACCACACCCTCTGGAAACCGAGGATCCACACCCTGACGACAGTTGAATGATCCTGAATTTGCCTCTATTAGTTGGATTTCTTCAAGCACTCATTGAAAGGTAATGACACTGATGCTGCATTGTAGCCCCTGGTCGACCTTGTCTGTGCTACCGTTGAATATCTTTACACTTCAGGAACCTTCTCTTCAGATTTGCAAATGAGGCTACGGATTGTATTCGGCTCCAGGTCTACTTCGCACTAACTTTGGCCAGTCTCTCAGCTTCGGACGTTGCAGAGTTTCATCGAAATTTGTTCACTGTGCCAACCTGTTTGCCCATGACTTAGTTACTGCATCCCACGCGAAAATACATCCTGCGGTAGGAATCATTATACCCAAGATCTCTTCCGATACAGAATATTGCAAGCACACTAAACGGCCTCGTACTGGGCAAACATTTATACCACATGTTTGCGTGATAAGCCACAGTTTAATCAGCATAGTGTCACAAATCTCAACGATTTGTTAACGGATAGAGTAAGTGCGTATTTATTTTCTGAAATGTTCTTAGGAAATATTGACATAAGGAAATGACCAAATACTACACTGTGACGCTGTTTGTTCTTTCGTTTCCATGAGAGTCCATGTCACACCTAGCATGGAACTTCGACACATACAAAATAGGCAGGTGCGAAAATCGTACTTTTGTGAAGGAACCGCTAGAAAATAAATTATGAGCGACTCCTAACTGATAGCAACGACTGGCAATTGACACAGAACTGACATAACATCAGCGTTTCGTAAATCCACTATTAGTTGTAGTAAGCAGTAAAAGATGCTGAAGAGAAGACACTGGGATTGTTTTTTAGCACAATCGCTTTTATCTTACTTCTTCAAACTCACTTCTAGTGCACTCAAAGCATATTTCCATCCTTTGAAACCATTCACAACACCATTTTCTCCCGAGTCTTTCACCAACTGCACGTATTCAACGAGCCACGCCAGCAGGATCTCTTATTTTGTAATAAACCACCGTTCTCAGTGTAGAAAAGATACTCGTGGAAACACGACGAAGTAACGCGAGGGAAGATCAGATATATATGGCGAGCGTGAAAAAGAGGCGAGATAAAACTGTGCATTTTCATCTTTAATAAAGTTATTTAAATTACAAGCTGAGTTTCTTCGACAATAACTGGAATTTGTTTGGACCAAGATACACAGGGTGGCATCTGCGTCGTTAGCAAAGAGCGTTGTGCCCTCTGTCATCAAAATTAGGTCTTGCAGGATGTCATGAAATGTTAATAAGAACTCAAACTTGTATCACAAACTAGCTGTTTTGACGCTATACCCAAGGAAGCTCATGCATTATGCATCATAACAACTTCGTTTTACTACGAAATTTCAACAGAAGAATGTTGGTGTTTATCAACACGAAGTGCTCATCAAGCTACAAAAATGGTTCAAATGGCTCTGAGCACTATGGGACTTAACATCTGAGGTCATCAGTCCCCTAGAACTTAGAACTACTTAAACCTAACTAACCTAAGGACATCACACAGATCCATGCCCGAGGCAGGATTCGAACCTGCGACCGTAGCGGTCGCGCGGTTCCAGACTAAAGCGCCTAGAACCGCTCGGCCACACTGGCCGGCCATCAAGCTACAGTGGTAGCCGCTAAATGAGTGGTGGTGTACGTCACGGGACGGTTCTCTGCTATAATTTCGAGAGAATAACTTCCAAGAAGAGTCGGCCAGCATATTGCTTCCTCCCCCTCATATCTTGTGAAATGACCAAGCTGGGAAAACTGGAGAAGTTCAGGCTCATGTGTAGGCTTACCGAGAGTCGTTCTTCCCGTGCATGATTCGCGATTTGTACGGGAAACGTGTAAATCGTAGTGGTACCAGAAGTACCGTCCTTTTAGAGTATAAATATAGATGTACCTATCGATTGGTGAAAATGTTGTTCAAAATGGTTCAAATGGCTCTGAGCACTATGCGACTTAACATCTGAGGTCATCAGTCCCCTCGAACTTAGAACTACTTAAACCTAACTAACCTAAGGACATCACACACATCCATGCCCGAGGCAAGATTCGAACCTGCGACCGTAGCGGTCGCGCGGTTCCAGACTGTAGCGCCTAGAACCGCTCGGCCACTTAGGCCGGCGAAAGTGTTGTTACCAGCAGAGCTATTTACGTATGTTTTGCTGCCAGATTTTAATTTCCGTTTTGTTAGTACGTCTCTTCAAATCGCAAACAAGAGGCAAACATTCGATACTGTGACCCAGTTGGCTCTAACTCTTAATCCGCCAGGTGGTTTAATACAGCGTATTGTTCGATGCGAACTGGGAGACTCTACCTCGAACGAACTATGGGTTATAGCTTAGCCAATCTCTTCCAAGCCGTCCCAGCCGTCACTCCCTGTTCATTAAGAGCATTTACTAGTGTTTGAAAGGTAGGAGGGAGATACAGGCTACTAGAACGCCGCAGTTAGTACGAATGTTCGTCGCGAATGGTTTCGTGTAAATGCCAAGAGTACAGTCTTAATCAGGCAAGAATTTTCAGAGATGTTTTACCTTTTTATAACGAGAAAGAGAACGACAGAACTATGCATAGGACGTCAATAAAACTAAGTGGGTCTCACATTGGTTTACTGCCTACAATCGCCCTTTACTGCTGGAGCGGTATTGTCTTCAGTTCTTATCAGTTACTTAGAATTATCTGGAACCCGTTGTCCTGGAGCTGGGTGCAGGCAACATAAGTAGGCCAAATAAGGAGTTGATTACGTTAGCGAGAAGCGCTCTTGGTTCGCAAGACATCGAAGGGGCGACAAGCAGAAAGATCTGTACCTGATGTTAATCACACAACTTTCAGCAACTGTAATTTGAGCCATTGTTATGAAGCCAGACCGAGACAATATTACGTACGCAAGACGCATGCGAAGGAACTTGCCGTAATTCTGAAAGTATGCGTAGTTTTCTGATAAAAATGTATTTTCTAATACCGTGGATCCATTTTAAGTTGACACAGGAGGATAATTTTTTTTACTATCTTAGTGTATACATGAGTGAAGCCAAGGAGTGTTCAGAGAACTAACTTGCCAAGCAACGAAACAGAGAGAGGATGCACTACAAACCAAGCAGTGCATCTGGAATTTAAGCCTGGCGGCGAGCCATCTGTTCACGCACAGAGAACATGGCGGGACTAACTGCGCCACGAATGTTGATCACGTACAGTAGTTAAGCGCGCCCTACCTCCTCCGCTCGAGATGAATTTCAGCTCTAAACTTCTCTCCCACAGACACAGCCGTTCGTATTTCCTCACTTTCAAACTGACGCTCTGCAGTAGGCTATTTGATTGGATGGCTGTTGATATCAGGTCATCTAATAGCTGGGACGTTATTTTCAATGTACGTATAAATCGTAGTATTTACGATCGTTTCAGTCCACTTCACTGAACATACTCTGAATGCACATTTGCATAAGATGCTACTCCGCCACTGCTTACCCTATACGAGATCAGTAAGCGGGGCTTCACTGATAGTGAATCCGGATAAAGTTCATGGGCTGATATCAGTTCCTGGCGGCTCTACACATAATCTTGTTAAACATGTATTCTAATTATTTACATATTACGCTTTTTCAGGAGAAATCTAAACCGTACATCACTCTGGCAATGATGAGTGTGCCATTCTACATTCGTCAAAACTATGCACTGTGCAACAGAAACGTTGTACACATCTGTTCCTCATGATGTTTGAGCTGCACTGTGTATGACTATCAACGCCCTTTAGTTCAATTGCTCTGTTGCGTGCACACTAGGGCTAAGTGTGCCACAGTGAGTCCCCGCACACTAAAACTTAGTTCGTTCAAATACTGGATAGGAAGATTGTGGTTTAACGTCACGTCATCGATGTGGTCATTATGGATGGGGTACAATCTTGGAATAGGAAAGGATGGGGAAGGGAACAATTCACCTTACGCAATTTCACGAAAATGTCTAAATTCGGATGTTTGCATGGGGATTTGAACTACTGCACTCCCGAAAAGGAGTCCAACGTCTTACCATAGCGTCACCTCGTTGGGTATATCTGCACTGCCACCGTCAGTATACTATTCTGTCGGCCTCTTAAATCATGTAACCATCACAAGATGATAATTGTCTCATCTATAACAAGAGTGAACAATCTAATCCTCAAACTACTCAATTCACTACTATACAAAACTGAAGCACCTTCTACACGTCGTACTTACACGCCGCTAGAGAGTTCATATAGCTTTTAACGCCGATCGTTCAAAAACATATTCTGCACGTCCTCGATTTACAGCTTCAGAAGTAGGTTCCAAGACATCATTCCACTTCCTAGTTGGTCTTGTCTAGGACCACTGTTGGTTGATGTCCATATTTTGATGTGCTTTACCGTAGTCACATTGAGGCCTATCGACGGTACCCCAGCTGTGTATGGAAGCCCAAATTCTGGCATGGTCTGTTCGGCCCCTATTTAGCCAGCACCAAATCTCTCTGGGTTTTTCAGAGCTTGATGATGGTATAGTGGTGTCTTCTTAGTTATTACGGTGGAAGACATGTCCAACTTCCATTTCTCCTTCAATGGTTCCTCCACGACCAAGTGTTGACGCTGCAACAGGACATCATCTTTCCACACAAGCCATGCCTTTAACGTCACTTGCTGTGTTTATTTCACGAGCGTTTGAAAGGGGGTAGTGAGGCCTTCCTATTCTTACTCTGCACACGACTACTCTGCTCTGAACTCGCATCGCTAGAGATGAATTCCTAAGACATGTCTCTTATCTACTTACACGCATTATTCAACACTTGCAAGAGCGTATGTGATTCCTCCACTTCCGGGTCTTTAGCACGTCGTGTGGCTAGGTACAGTATTTTCCGCCGCTTAAGATACACTGACGGAAATGGAAAGCGTTACTTCATGAGAGTTATCAAATTTTGTGGAGATGTTAATCACATAGTAGGTATAAAATAAATAAACTTTTATTCAGTTCGAAACTGTTGTTCGTTATCAACATCAGTACGAGGTGTGATTACCACAAGCACGAATACAGTCTTCCATTCGTTGTGACATGAAAGTAAACAGCCTTTGAATGTGCTTTTTAGGAATTTCCTGTCATGCCTGAAACAAGCGCTGTGTCAGTTCCTGAACACTGGTGACTGGTAGCTGATACGAAGTGTACTTGTTCTCGCAGCACTTCAACTTTCTCGTGGGTGACAAATGAGGTCATCAAGAATCGGCTGGTTCCTCACGGCCTTTGTTGTGTGAACCGCATCTTGGGCTCCTGCATTATCCTACTATAGTATATCATTAGGTACGCTGGTGAGCATTCAGTCAGTTTGCAACAATAACCCAATCAGTCCTATTATCATATAGAATAGTTTCCCATACACCGATACCAGGAGTTGGAGATGTTTGCGACGCGAAAATCGCTGCTCTCTGTAACCTTTCATCAGATCGTGTACGGACACGTTAGCGTCGACCTGACCGCAACAAACAGGAGCACGAGCACCACAGAACGCCACTCATTGTCCCATATGGTTATGGCTCTACACCGTGCAGTCTCTGTTGTGTATTGTATGGAATGTGCAGCCATTGCACTGCAGGCAACTCTGTACGACCCTCCGGTTTGATGCTTCCACGTCAGTCATGCCAACGATTCGACCTTTCTCAAACTCTGAAAGATGGGGATAAGTTGAACGTGGACGACACTTGGGCATGCTATGTTGTGATCTCTACCTGAAAACTTCCAGTAACACTCAGTAGCCACGTAAACAAGCCATTCTTCACGTACAGGAGTGGCTGTTTTCGGTATTGAAAATACTTAATATAATTGCGGATAAGGATGTACACAACTGGTCATTAAAATTGCTACACCAAGAAGAAATCCAGATGATGAACGGGTATTCATTGGACAAATATATTATACTACAACTGACATGTGATTACATTTTCATGCAATTTGGGTACATAGATCCTGAGAAATCAGTACCCAGAACAACCACCTCTGGCCGTAATAACGGCCTTGATACGCCTGGGCATTGAGTCAAACAGAGCTTGGATGGCGTGTACAGATACAGCTGCCCATGCAGCTTCAACACGATACCACAGTTCATCAAGAGTAGTGACTGGCGTATTGTGAAGAGCCAGTTGCTCGGCCACCATTGACCAAACGTTTTCAGTTGGTGAGAGATCTGGAGAGTGTGCTGGCCAGGGCAGCAGTTGGACATTTTCTGTATCCAGAAAGGCCCGTACAGGACCTGCAACATGCGGTCGTGAATTATCCTGCTGAAATGTTGGGTTTCGCAGGGATCGAATGAAGGGTAGAGCCACGGGTCGTAACACATCTGAAATGTAACGTCCACTGTTCAAAGTGCCGTCAATGCGAACAAGAGGTGACCGAGACGTGTAACCAATGGCACCCCATACCATCACGCCGGGTGATACGCCAGTATGGCGATGATGAATACACGCTTCCAATGTGCGTTCACCACGGTGTCGCCAAACACGGATGCGACCATCGTGATGCTGTAAACAGAACCTGGATTCACCCGAAAAAATGACGTTTTGCCATTCGTGCACCCAGATTCGTTGTTGAGTACACCATCGCAAGCGCTCCTGTCTGTGATGCAGCGTCAAGGGTAACCGCAGCCATGGTCTCCGAGCTGATAGTCCATGCTGCTGTTCGTGCAGATGGTTGTTGACTTGCAAACGTCCCCATCTGTTGACTCAGGGATCGAGACGTGGCTGCACGATCCGGTACAGCCATGCGGATAAGATGCTTGTCATCTCAACTGCTAGTGATACGAGACCGTTGGGATCCAGCACGAAGTGGCCGTGTGGTTAAAGGCGCTGCAGTCTGGAGCCGCAAGACCGCTACGGTCGCAGGTTCGAATCCTGCCTCGGCCATGGATGTTTGTGATGTCCTTAGGTTAGTTAGGTTTAACTAGTTCTAAGTTCTAGGGGACTAATGACCTCAGCAGTTGAGTCCCATAGTGCTCAGAGCCATTTGATCCAGCACGGCGTTCCGTATTACCCTCCTGAACCCACCGATTCCGTATTGTGCTAACAGTCATTGGATCTCGACCAACGCGAGCAGCAATGTCGCGATACGATAAACCGCGATAGGCTACAATACGACCTTTATCAAAGTCGGAAACGTAATGGTACGCATTTCTCATCCTTACACGAGGCATCAGAACAACGTTTCACCAGGCAACGCCGGTCAACTGCTGTTTGTGTATGAGAAATCGGTTGGAAACTTTCCTCATGTCAGCCCGTTGTAGGTGTCGCCACCGGCGCCAACCTTGTTTGAATGCCCAGAAAAGCTAATCATTTGCATATCACAGCATGTTTTTCCTGTCGGTTAAATTGCGAGTCTGTGTCACGTCTTCTTCGTGCTGTAGCAATTTTAATGGTCAGTAGTGTAGTTTTAAAAAATGCATCCAAATGGCATCATTTGGTAGCTTTCGATGCAGGTATAGCACTTTGCATTTGTTGCAGTGTGTTTCAGACGTTATACCTCAGATTCCGAACACACACAGTGCACTCCTCGTAATGTATTTCAGCGGTAATATAGTCGTCGACGGATTCCTCCGGCGGACTCTGTTAAATATGGACAGGGAAAAGGTGGACGTGACCTGCGCGGCTGTCTCGAAGGACAGCCCCGGCAGCGGAGGAGGGCTGGCCGTCGCGCGGCGCAGCCTGAATGGGAGGCCGTCCTTGAACTTGGCCTTCCGCGTTGGTGAACGACCCGCGCTGTCACATGTGGCGCCTCCCGCCGAGCGCGGCTTGCCGTTGCCGCCACATCCTGTGACACGCAGTCTCACATTTACTGACGCCGCGTCGCGCACATCAGCTGAATACTCCACCTGCGCTAGACACCCGCCACCACTTCCCTAGATCCCGTCGCAGTTCCATTACCATTACTAGCTGTCAAAAGCATCACACAGGTCTAAAATGAATGTAACACTCGAGACAAGATAAAAGATAACAAATACTTTTCAGCTGGAAGCATTAACAGCTCTCCTCACATGTTAACTACCTCCTAATATTCCACAAACGCAATACCATATCGGAAATGTCCAGCATGTTGGCTACACCTTTGCACACAATAAATCTTTCTCCAGAGCCCTCTCCATTTCATTCATACGCCTGTAGAACAAATTCGATATGTTATTGCAGCAGACGTGTTGTTAAGAAGAGCGAGGCAGTGGCTGTGTTGTTAAGAAGAACGATGTAACGTTCCTTTGGAATTACATACACCTCCGAAGAAACATGGCACCGTACTACTTAGCAACACAGGCAGTGCAGTATCGTATTAATCCGCCGATATCAGGCAGCGACTTTCAATTAAAATGTTCTCCCCTGTACGGGAATTGCATAACGTGTGTACGAATAGCGATTGTGACGCAGGAGCAACGGCATATGGAAGTTTGGATCTGGCCGTGAGCCGTGCGCAGATAACCAAACTTCAGAAGGCGACCGCTCGCGCAAACGCGAAATCCGTCTTCCAGTCCCTGTCCGGCACAAATTTTCATTGTCGTCATTCCCTTATACAGTTGATGGTTGTTCGTACTCCCAACTGCGAATAATTTTATGTATAGGACAAACTATCCCGTAAACTCCTTCTTATATCTGTTTTCTTCTTTCCACCTTATCTGCTAACTTCACTCCATAATTTCTCACTCTTCTTCTGACAAGTCAGTTTCTTCTTCACATTAATTCCTTCCCTACTGTTGTTACTCGTTTCTGTTATACTGTTGCTATACGTTTCTGTTAGAGGTGGCTACTCATAATCGGGGAAGAATGTAATGAGGAAACTGCTTAGTGTTAATGAAACTCGTATTTTTGTAATTCTTTATGTTCAATATCTTACATACAGTCAGTCATTTCTATTGTTATTATTATTATTATATTGTTCATTTACCATATAAGCTATCCCGCGCCCGGGTTCCCGGGTTCGATTCCCGGCCGGGTCAGGGATTTTCTCTGCCTCGTGAGGACTGGGTGTTGTGTGATGTCCTTAGGTTAGTTAGGTTTAAGTAGTTCTAAGTTCTAGGGGACTGATGACCATAGATGTTAAGTCCCATAGTGCTCAGAGCCATTTGAACCAGCCATACAAGCTATAATGGTTACACATTGAGGATATCTGGTTAGACGTAAGGAAGGATTTTGCCAAGTGAAATAAATGCTAAAATAAATCAACTGCTTTACACCAGAAACGTGTTATGTCCACTCTAGGGGGCTGTGCAGTTAAGAGACCTTCCCAGGAGCATTTCACAGGGCACTGAAGACAAGACAGCTTACTTATTGATTGATTTTCTTATCCTGGCGAGATTACACATTCCATATGCACGGTAGTCAGAAATAGTCTGACAAGCTTTTGAGGATGCTGCAGCGTAGGTTGAGGTTGTGCTGAGGAATAATTGTCAAGAAAAAAATTCGGTGTGTTGCGCCATTTCTGAATTAGCCATTGCGCACGCAGATTCAAGTAACCCGCCAGATACCATTAGCGCCAACGGTCGTGTTAGGGTTGATGATAGCGTACGAGACTCCTCAGCCTTTGGCTCGGGTTCAGCCCTCACTATCGTCCCATGTTCAATTTTTGTATCTCTCTTTTTTTCGGTTTTACGAAAATTAGACGACAACATCTCTGGCGGGTCCTTTGAATTTGCGCGCTCAACGGCCTGATTGGCTAATTTCAATGCTAATTAACTGGCAAACGGAGCAAAGTATCGAATATTTTTCTTAAAAATTACTTTGAGCACAACCTACCCTGCAACACCCTTACACGTTTCTCAGACTGTTTCTGTAATTTACATTGCGTTCATATTGACCACAGGCTACGTTATTAAAAAAAAAATTATTTACATTAAGGTCATAATGACACATACGCTACAGAAAATATATCTAACATGGGATATAACACTTAGAAATAACTAAAACGTAAACTGTGCAGAACGTAGTTACTACATTAGACAAAAATGGATTATTTCGTGAAAAGTAGAGAAACAAAGACAAATTAGAGTAGTGTCAGATTGATGTAAGCTGGTGGCCCGGCAGCAATGGACGTGAAAGGACATGGGAGAGGGAATCAAAGAAGAACACAAGAGAGGGATTAAAGTGGCATCTCTGAGAAATAGATATAACTGGGTGAATACAGAAATATTTGCTCTGCTGTTTGACAGAGAGAAACGGGCCATGGTCTTGGCATGTCAAGGAACCCCCAGTGCTACAGCTCTTCACTGCATCTAGGGCCACCAGTTCGAAATCTGTTCAACGTCTTCCATGTGTTCCAGTTCCCTCTGTATCTTTCTACGATGTTCTAATAATCGACTCCGTAATAGTTTGTAGAATTTATCTACATATATTGTTCCTTGAAGCCGGCCGGAGTGGCCGAGCGGTTCTAGGCGCTACAGTCCGGAACCGCGCGACCGCTGCGGTCGCAGGTTCGAATTCTGCCTCGGGCATGGATGTGTGTGATGTCCTTAGGTTAGTAAGGTTTAACTAGTTCCGAGTTCTAGGTTCTGAGTTCTAGGGGACTGATGACGTCAGAAGTTGAGTCCCATAGTGCTCAGAGTCATTTGAACCATTTTTTTGTTCCTTGAAGTTTCAGTGGGATTCAAAATGGTTTACTCAAGCCTTATTCGCTGAGTGCCAAGCAGTGAGCCCTAAAGCAAGTATGTAGTACAGACAGTTCAGAAAGAAGGAAGTATACGCGTTAACGTCTCGTTGACGACAACGCTTTTGCACCTAGATTAGAGTGACACAGTGACTGACAGCTAGTCACGGAAAGGAGAGAACTTGTACATTCGCTGTTACCCGTACGCCCAATGCCGCGGCGACAGTAAAGGCTGTGCAATTTAGTACCGAATTCCTTCGGAAGTTACCCGTAAACTTGCAGTATTAAGTTCACTGTTAGCTGCAGACGTTGTTCTCAACAGTATAAAAAAGTCACTACGAACAAACAAAGCATAAGACGAAAAAGAATCAGAACATTTTGTAGAGGCAGTTCGCCCAAGTAATAGTTCCCCAAATGACGCTGGTTAACGTTGTTTCTAGCATTGTTGACTGACTTGGTGTTGTAGAAATGTTTATGGAATGAAGAGAACGTACTGGGGAAAACTTAAAGCTTCGTTTTTGTGACGTTGGTGTTACGTCGATTCTTATGTAAAATAGATCCACTTTCTTAAGCCCCTGAGAAGTTGTTTTGTGCCTCCTTCTCAAACGTGGTTCTTGCACGGCTGTTGCCCCATCATCGTATAAAATATAGCTATTTGGATTGCTGGACTCCAGCTGATCGTTGAAGTAAACGATAACGTACTTATGGCGAGCGCACTCCATCGTGGTAAACATATTTCAGACATTTGTCCGCCGTCTTCATTTCTTCTGCTTCTTAAACTATAGTTTTAACAAGAATCCACGAAAAATTTTGGGCTTACAATAAAATTCTCCGTAGCATATTAACGCTTTTGTGTGTTACAAACCCAGAATAATTTCAGCAGCACAAGGTGGGAGCCAGTCGACTGAGAATTCAGTAAGAGAGAGACGGGCTGGAAAACCGGCCGCGGTCTAATTGTGGATGCGATCTGGAGAGACATTTGAATCCAGCTTCACCAATGCCTTACAAAATTTCATCATCTATATTGGTCAGTACTAAAACATTGCAGTTCAATCTTTTTGTAGATACCAGTTCACAGGAAGGCTGAAGGGAGAGATACGGGGTTCGTCGTAATTAACAGTGACAACTGTCACAAGTGAAATAATACGATGACAGAAACAAAAATGTTGCTTACAAGGATTCAGAAACGAGCAGTTAGCGTGATAAAACACGGTCGAGTCATTTTAATGAGACCACCGCCTTTGTTCAACGACAACGTGCAGTAGGTGACACCACTAGCAGTAGAGGCTATAAAAAACGTTACGAGGGGTCGGGAGGGAAGGGGACACAGGCAACAGTGCAACGCGGAAACAGAGTGATTTATCTGATGTCCAAAGTGTGGTGTCACCGCCAGACACCACACTTGCTAGGTGGTAGCTTAAATCGGCCGCGGTCCATTTAGTACATGTCGGACCCGCGTGTCGCCACTGTGTAATCGCAGACCTAGCGCCACCACCAAGGCAGGTCTCGTGATACGAGAGAGCACTCATCCCCAGTTGTACGCGAACCTAGCTATCGCCCAGTTGTACGCGAACCTAGCTATCGCCCAGTTGTACGAGAACCAAGCTACCGCCCAGTTGTACGAGAACCTAGCTACCGCCCAGTTGTACGAGAACCTAGCTACCGACCAGATGTACGAAGCCTTTCTCTCTCATTAGCCGAGAGACAGAATAGCCATCAGCTAAGTTAATGGCTACGAACTAGCAAGGCGCCATTTGTATCAGTGCCTATAGCTTACGAGTATTCAAGAGAGATGTATTCCAAGGACTAAATAAAAGATAAGTAATAAGCATCTACATACTTTTCTTCTTATTCATTTATAAGTTCTCATGTTCCAGACTTCACGCCCGTCTGCTTTAGCAGTGCGTGCCCTATCGGCTACAGCGTTAGTCTAGAGTTCATTTTCAGCCATCTCTACTTCACGGTGTCGGCCCAGCTACCGACACAACACAAAGCATGATCATTGTCTTTCGGATCAAGGATTGAAGCATTTCCGAAACGGTTAAGTTTGTGAAGTGTTCGCGTCCCGCCGTGGATATATCTACACCGTGCATGGTGACATGGCGCAATTCAAAATCGACGCCTAGGGAACTGTGGTGCACCACGGGCTATAGATGACATGGGTGAACAACGGCTGCCGAGATACATGGATGAATAGAGGTGCAACTGTTGAGCAACTGACTGCCCACATGATTCCGAGGTTTACTTGGCTCATTGTGTGTAAACACTGATACTGTTCAGTGACAGAGACCACCGCCGATTTCCCCTTAGTCTTGTTCCGCCGAGCTCACACTCAAGTTACTGCTCAAGTAGCAGATTGTGGCGTTTATGCCACATCACTGCTCGCGTTCAGTATGTTTTGTTGCTATGTTTTAATGCACGGTATAGGAAGATTTTGCTGTGGGAGGCTAGCGAGTAGGTTGCTTCAGAGGGCAGATTAATCGAACGTTGCACCAGATAGTGAGCAGGGGGGTGTGAGCAGTACAACACAAATGACAAATGCGTCGAGTGCCCAAGTGACTCAGGATCTCACGAATTGACAACTGAGAGAGCAATAAACTCGCAGTCAAACTTGTACTAAAGCTATTATGCAAAGAAGTTTATCGAATTTCGATTCCTATCTTCAATGCTCCTGCAATCTGTACATAATAATGTACTGTGTTAATTAGTGAATAATCGTGACTTATCGTTTATAGCGAGACAAGCTAATGACATAAAAGCACAGTATACAAGTAAAATAAGCAACTGATGGTGGTTCAGCTAGACCGAAACATACACTGCTCAAAGCAAAAACTGAGGAAACTTCGTTTCTCTTAATAATGGTCTTACTCTACAGATTCATTCTCAGTTTGTAATTGACGCTAATATTCACCCGCGAGGAATGGAAGTGTGACTCTTTATCTTGCGTGTTTCTGTTAACGTTGCCAACAACCTTGCAGCAGTGGTAACACAGGTTCCAATCAGATCACGAAGTTAAACGCTGTTGGGTTTGGGTAACACTTGTATAGGTGGCCATCCAGGTCTGCCGAGCGCTGTTGGGAAGCGGGGTGCACTCAGCCCTAATGACGCCTAATGAGGAGCTATTTCATTCAAAAGTGCCGGCTCCGCTCACGAAAACTGACATTGGCCGGTACAGTGTTGCACAGAACACACGCCCCTCCCTGTACGGATTCAGTGACGTCTAGCGGTTGAGTATCACACGGCTTTCAGTCGGCACAGTTGAGCATTCCAAAGCCTGTTCGGACGGAGTGTCTGTTTGCATAACGCCCAGGAAAGAGAGAGAAAGTAGAGGGGGGGGGGAAGAGAGAGAGGAGGGGGGGGGGGGGAGGGAAACAGAGACAGCGCGTAAATAATGTGGGGTGCTTCACTAGAAAACTCCAGCATTTACGTAATGTGGAAAGACGGGTTGTGTTCAGGCTGTTACGGTAAGTGCTGAGCAGCATGAATTGGTGTATCGGATTCTGTAAAATTTTAGTTCGTGGGGAATACGGTCTTCTGAACAACAATAGACGGAAGAAGTGACATAGTTTGGATTCCAGAAACGACGAGGAACGATATTAGAAGGAGTTAATTTAAAAAGAAACGTTTACGATAAGGCAATAAACATGTTTTTGTAGTTGATTTAGGAAGCAGCTTGATCCAAGATAATTTTTACATGAAATGACAGACTACGTAAAGAAGCTGACCAGTCAGAATGAGATGTACCCCAGAGTAAACGTGCCTGGATTATCGTGGAGATGGGAGAAAGAAACGTCTATTGTGGAACTTAGAACTTGTGATATGGACTTCAGGAAGGCGTTCTGTTCTGCTCATTGCTGAGGCATACTTACTGGACGAGATATTCCAAAGAAAGTTTCCCTTACAGACTTCTGACATAGGAGCAAGTGAGGATTAGAATCGATTAAAAGACCAAGATGTGGATTCCGATAAGGGGGGAAGAACATAGGCGACACGGTAACTGTCAGATCTAAAATTTACTTAGCAAGGGCCCAAACTAGCATGATTAATATGATGATGTATGTATACTTCCATTACCTCCAGCCTGCACACCTAATCATGTTTTGTATCTGTTGTTACCACACTCATATGAACGTTTTAATTAATGCGCAGATCAAAATGGCATTCACCATATTTCACAGCCTTTGCGACTGACTGTTTGACTAGTCTAAAATGCATGAATGCAACGTAATTCCATATCAACTTAATCTACGAGGGCTGTCTAGAAACTAATAGACGTTTTGAAATAAAATATTAACTACACGGAAAAAACAAATTTTATTATACACATTTTACAGATGCAAACAGTCGCCATTCTAATTGAGGCATTTATACCGTGGCACAAGTTTTCAATACAGTCTCTGTAGAAACATGCCGCCTGCTATTGCAACCACTGGCTTACATAGGCATGCAGTTTGGCGGCAGTACCAAAGCGTTATGAAGAAAGCCATTTCTTCTTTGCTGGGACAAGGTGGTAATGGCTTGGCACCAAATCAGGCCTATTTCGTGGATGAACAAACAGCTCCCATCCAAAACCCTATACGGGCTCGCGGGTGCGATTGGCAATGTGTGAACGTGCGTTGTTGCGAAAAAACAAAACTTTTGCCCTAAGTTTACCCCGACACTTGTTATGTATCGCTCGCCTTAACTGTGTCAGTGTTTGACAATACCTCTCAGAGTTAACAGTAGTACCACGTTCAAGGAAATCAACGATAGTCACGCCCCCAGAGTCCCAAAACACAGTAGCCATGATCTTTCTTGCTTAGAGCGTTTACATACACTTCCTTGGTTTCTTGGGGGAAATTCGTGTGTCCCCATACCGTCCACTGCCTTTGTGTTTAACAGATGACGTGCTTCAGCCAAATCTTGCCCCCAGTTCCAATAGATCGATAAATTTGTTACCATTTTTCTTGTAATCTTCGAGGAAGTTTATTGCTGCAGCCAGTCTCCGTTTTTTGTGGTCTCCCGTTTGATTTCGGGAACCCACCTAGCATAAAATTTGTGGTAACCAAGCTTCTCTGCCACAATTTCATGCATAAACTCCGTCAAAATTTGGGGAAAATGTTGCGAAAGTTCCGTAATCGTGAAACGACGATTTTCACCTCTAGTCGTTGATCATCACCAGTTTCTCACACACGAGTCTATGCCTACCATAGCGGTCCTCATCGTGACCATAGATACGGACATTTTTGAAACCAATGCACCATTACCTCGCTCAGCTTTCACTCATCATTTCTTTCTCGTTTACATCAAAAGGGTCTAGAAAAATTTCAATTGGTTTGCAGTTTTTTCCAGCAATTACCTAATCACAGAACGCACCTCACAAGTGGTACGATTTTCTATTGCAGCGTGCATTTTCAAACGTCACAGAAAACACAGTAGCAGAGACACAGACCACACGCTACCACCGCTGGCTGCGTAGTGAGTGTAGGAACGTTATGGTACCAATGTTGTGACTCTGGCACCTCCCACCGCTGCGGTAGACTGAAACGTCTGTTGCTTTCTGAATAAATTAAAATTCAGTTTCCAGTTATCAACACATTCTGAGATTCATACCAGGTACAACAAACTGCATTTCTTTTGTTAGGTATGCTATTTTCTTTTTATGATGTGTATCATAGTAGAGCATGCAAAGAAGCAGTTCCTCGGTTGTTACAATACATGGTGAAAAATAGCAAAACGAAAGACGAAGTTAGCAAAACGGAAGCCGAAGTTTCAAATTTCGCATTCAAGATGTTGTTCAGGCAGGAGAATCGTACAAACATACCGTCATTTGATCGTCGGACAGACTGCCGTATGGACGACATACAGGGTGTTTCAAAAATGACTGGTATATTTGAAACGGCAATAAAAACTAAACGAGCAGCGATAGAAATACACCGTTTGTTGCAATATGCTTGGGACCACAGTACATTTTCAGGCGGACAAACTTTCGAAATTACAGTAGTTACAATTTTCAACAACAGATGGCGCTGCAAGTGATGTGAAAGATATAGACGACAACGCAGTCTGTGGGTGCGCCATTCTGTACGTCGTCTTTCTGCTGTAAGCGTGTGCTGTTCACAACGTGCAAATGTGCTGTGGACAACATGGTTTATTCCTTGGAACAGAGGATTTTTCTGGTGTTGGAATTCTACCGCCTAGAACACAGTGTTGTTGCAACAAGACGAAGTTTTCAACGGAGGTTTAATGTAACCAAAGGACCGAAAAGCGATACAATAAAGGATCTGTTTGAAAAATTTCAACGGACTGGGAACGTGACGGATGAACGTGCTGGAAAGGTAGGGCGACCGCGTACGGCAACCACAGAGGGCAACGTGCAGCTAGTGCAGCAGGTGATCCAACAGCGGCCTCGGGTTTCCGTTCGCCGTGTTGCAGCTGCGGTCCAAATGACGCCAACGTCCACGTATCGTCTCATGCGCCGGAGTTTACACCTCTATCCATACAAAATTCAAACGCGGCAACCCCTCAGCACCGCTACCATTGCTGCACGAGAGACATTCGCTAACGATATAGTGCACAGGACTGATGACGGCGATATGCATGTGGGCAGCATTTGGTTTACTGACGAAGCTTATTTTTACCTGGACTGCTTCGTCAATAAACAGAACTGGTGCATATGGGGAACCGAAAAGCCCCATGTTGCAGTCCCATCGTCCCTGCATCCTCAAAAAGTACTGGTCTGGGCCGCCATTTCTTCCAAAGGAATCATTGGCCCATTTTTCGGATCCGAAACGATTACTGCATCACGCTATCTGGACATTCTTCGTGAATTTGTGGCGGTACAAACTGCCTTAGACGACACTGCGAACACCTCGTGGTTTATGCAAGATGGTGCCCGGCCACATCGCACGGCCGACGTCTTTAATTTCCTGAATGAATATTTCGATGATCGTGTGATTGCTTTGGGCTATCCGAAACATACAGGAGGCGGCGTGGATTGGCCTCCCTATTCGCCAGACATGAACCCCTGTGACTTCTTTCTGTGGGGACACTTGAAAGACCAGGTGTACCGCCAGAATCCAGAAACAATTGAACAGCTGAAGCAGTACATCTTATCTGCATGTGAAACCATTCCGCCAGACACGTTCTCAAAGGTTTCGGGTAATTTCATTCAGAGACGACGCCATATTATTGCTACGCATGGTGGATATGTGGAAAATATCGTCCTATAGAGTTTCCCAGACCGCAGCGCCATCTGTTGTTGACAATTGTAACTACTGTAATTTCGAAAGTTTGTCTGCCTGAAAATGTACTGTTGTCCCAAGCATATTGCAACAAACGGTGTATTTCTATCGCTGCTCGTTTAGTTTGTATTGCCGTTTCAAATACACCGGTCATTTTTGAAACACCCTGTAGTAATAAGTATCCGTGGCATAGGGAAACAACTGAAAGATTTGAAAGCATTGAAAGCCAGTAACTCACCAGAACCAGATGGACCCAGTTCGGTTTTACAGAGCATTGACCCCTTACCTAACCTGCATTTATCTCGAATATCTTGCTCAGCACGAAGTCCCAAGTGACTGTAAAAAAGCGCAGTTGACTCCTGCATATAAGAAGGGTAAAAGAACGGACCTACAATATTACCGACCAATATTACTAACTTCGGTTTACTGCAGAATCCTTCAACATATTCTGACTTCGAATATAATAAATTTTCTTGGGAGTGAAAAGCTTGCCGTGCGGGATTAGCCGAGCGGTCTTAGGCTGATGACGGTGCGGTTCGTCCCGGCGGAGGTTCGAGTCCTCCCTCGGGCATGGGGGTGTGTGTTTGTCCTTAGGATACTTTAGGTTAAGTAGTGTGTAAGCTTAGGGACTGACGACCTTAGCAGTTGGGTCCCATAAGATTTCACACACATTTGAACACAGTGAAAAGTTTACGTCCACGAATCAGCTTGGTTTTAGGATGCATCGCTCATGCGATTATCAACTTGCCCTTTTATCACATGATATACTGTGAACTACGGATGAAGGGGAGTAGACAGATTCCATATTTCTAGATTTCTGGAAAACATTTGACAGTGTGCCCCATTGCAGTCTGTTAACAAGGTACGAGCGCATGGAATAAGTTCACAGATATGTCAGTTGCTTGAAGACTTCATATGTCATACCCAGTATGTTGTCCTCGACGGCGAGATTTCATCAGAAACAAGGGTATCGTCAGTGCCCCAGGGAAGGGTGATAGGACCCCTATTGTTCTCTTTATGCAAAAATGATTTGGTGGACGGGGTGGGCAGCAATGTGCGGTTGTTTGCTGATGATGCTGTGATGCACGGTGAGGTGTCGAAGTTGAGTGACAGTAGAAAGATACAAGATAACTTACACAAAATTTCTAGTAGTTGTGATGAATGGCAACTAGCTCTAAATGTTGGAAAATGTTACGTTCGGATACAGCATTACTTCTTGATGGTTGACACAAAGCGAAATGAAATGGAAGAAGCATATGAGGATTCTTGTAGAGAAGGCGAATGGACGATTTCGGTTTATTGGGAGAGGAAAGTGTGGTTCATCTGTAAACGAGACCGCTACCTATTCCTGAGTGCTGCTCGGGTGTTTGGGATTCGTACCAGGTCAGATTAAAGGAGGACATCGTAGGCATTCAGAAGCGGGCTGCTAGATTTGTTACCGGTTCGAACAACACGTATTATGGAGACACTTCGGGAACTCAAATGAGAATCCCTGGAGGAAAGGCGACGTTCTTTTCGAAGATCACTATTGAGAAAATTTGGAGAATCAGCATTTGAAGCAGACTGCAGGCTGAATCTACAGCCGCCAATATACATTACACGTGAGGACCATGAAGATAAGATACGAGACATTAGGTCTCATACGGAGGAATATGGACACTCGTTTTTCACTCGCTCTGTTTGTGAGTGGAACACGAAAGGCAATGACTAGTAGCGGTATAGGGTACCCTCCGCCACGCACCGTACGGTGGCTTCTGGAGTATCTATGTAAATGTAGAAATGTCGAATACGAGCCCACTAATATTACTTAGTGATACTGAATCTACAGTGGCGCGTGACTTTTTAGGTAACTGGCCTCAAATATTGAGTCTAGATTGAACCTTAGTCAACAGAGATTTCCTGACACTCTAGTAACCATTACGGCTTAGCTGACCTGGCTATCAAGACGCAATAAATTCTAAGACAACTATTGAGAACTGAAGAGATCGCTTGAGAATACTGAATGTGCCGTGTATGAGATGTTACCCAAAAGGAATGTGATTGATTCTGCAAATTTGTATACCCACGATATATGGTCCATTTCGTCGTGGTCACCTTCGGAATGGGCCTCTTGTGCTTCACAGCTTTCTGAATTGGTTCCTGCCTCTGTTCAAAGCATGTCTGCATGTCTGTCAAGACCTGCGCCGTTTTTGCCCCCCAGGAGAGAGGACGAACACGCGTGAAGCAAACATTCTCGACCTCTGCCTCTTAGAGGACCGAGCAAGCTAAGACTTGTCGCAGCGTAAGGATACGGTTCAAGGGCGAGGAACTGTCGAGAACGAATACGCTCCTTAGTAGTGTGGGGAAGTTTCGTTATTTTCTTGCAAGACTTAACATTAAACAAAATTTAAGAATTCGTTTTGTAAGCAATTTACAATGCCACCACTCATAGTACTTTCGACCGCGTCGAACCATATATCGATCTGCAAACACTTGCTTTAAGAGTTGGAACTTTATTAGTGTACACTACTCTGCGATCAGCTAATAAAAAAAAATCTATGTTTAATTTTGCAATTGTATTGCATTTTTAATGTGGTAAACGAAATCAAATAACATAAGAACTAATAGTATAGCAAATCTGATGGAAATAGTCATATCTGAGTTGTATTGAATAGTTCAACGGCAGCAGTGGTATCACAACAAATGTCAGGACCAACGATCAAGCATATTTAAACAACGATATTAAATGTTTTGTGAGCTTATACAAAATGGTCACCCTAATGTGCCATTATTATTAATTACACGAGCAGAGACAAGACTGAATTGTGGAAGATGAGAAGATCTCGTACTAACATTAGTTAATGTGAAACTTAAAACTCCTCACCTCCTCCCCCCCCCCCCCTCCCCCACCCTTTCCCCTTTCTCCCGAACAATGCTGAAGGAACGTCTTTGAAAAGTGTCGCATTTTACTGTTATTACAACCTATATATATCATAGCCTACAGTGAATGGTCTCACGATTGTATAAAAGTTTATTTACTTATTTTCTTTATGCTCGAAGTGCGGCCTAGACACGTAAAAATGTCTGTTTCATTTCTCATACTTGTGTAACAACGTATAGTTAACGAAATTATTAAACCTTACGGATCCTCGATATTGTCACTAAATATTACCAAGATGTACACTACTGGCTATTAAAATTGCTACACCACGAAGATGACGTGCTACAGACGCGAAATTTAACCGAAAGGAAGAAGATGCTGTGATATGCAAATGATTAGTTTTTCAGAGCATTCACACAAGGTTGGCGCCGGTGGCGACACCTACAACGTGCTGACATGAGGAAAGTTTCCAACCGATTTCTCATACACAAACAGCAGTTGACAGGCATTGTCTGGTGAAACGTTGTTGTGATGACTCGTGTAAGAAGGAGAAATGCGTGCAATCACGTCTCCAACTTTGATTAAGGTCGGATTGTAGCCTATCGTCGTCGCGGTTTATCGTATCGCGACATTGCTGTTGGCGTTGGTCGAGATCCAATGACTGTTAGCAGAATATGGAATCGGTGTGTTCAGGAGGGTAATACGGAACGCCGTGCTGGATCCCAACGGCCTCGTATCACTAGCAGTCGAGATGACAGGCGTCTTATCCGCATGGCTGTAACGGATCGTGCAGCCACGTCTCGATCCCTGAGTCAACAGATGGGGACGTTTGCAAGACAACAACCATCTGCACGAACAGTTCGACGACGTTTGCAGCAGCGTGGATTATCAACTCGGAGACCATGGCTGCGGTTACCATTGATGCTGCATCTCAGACTGGAGCGCCTGCGATGGTGTACTCAACGACGAACCTGGGTGCACGAATGGCACGACGTAATTTTTTTTTGGATGAATCCAGATTCTGTTTACAGCATCACGATGGTCGCATCCGTGTTTGGCGACATCGCGGTGAACGCACATTGGAAGCTTGTATTCGTCTTCGCCATACTAGCGTATCACCCTGCGTGATGGTATGGGGTGCCATTGGTTACACGTCTCGGTCACCTCTTGTTCGCATTCATGGCACTTTGAACAGTGGACGTTACATTTCAGATGTGTTACGACCCGTGGCTCCACCCTTCATTCTATTCCTGCGAAACTCTACATTTCAGCTGGATAATGCACGACTGCATGTTGCAGGTCCTGTACGGGCCTTTCTGGATACAGAAAATGTCCGACTGCTGCCATGGCCAGCACATTCTCCAGATCTACCACCAATTGAAAACGTCTGGTCACCGGTGGCCGAGCAACTGTCTCGTCACAATACGCCAGTCACTACTCTTGATGAACTGTGGTATCGTGTTGAAGCTGCATGGGCAGTTGTACCTGTACACGCCATCCAAGCTCTGACTCAATGCCCAGGCGTATCAAGGCCGTTATTACGGCCAGAGGTGGTTGTTCTGGGCACTGATTTCTCAGGATCTATGCACCCAAATTGCGTGGAAATGTAGTCACATGTCAGTTGTAGTATAATATATTTGTCCAATGAATAGCTGTTTATCATTTCTTCTTGGTGTAGCAATTTTAATAGCCAGTAGTGTAATTTCAGTTACGCTGCGGCTATGACGCACACTTGTGTAGAACTTCGAGTATTCCTGAGTTACACAATCGTATAACAGATGCGGGACGACAGATTTGGAACACGAAAGCGAATGGTACGCTTATGGGGATATTGATGATCACTCTGTCGAACACAGTGGATTGTATGTGCAATGAGTGTGTGGTCTGTGGAGTACCTCTATGTTTGCAACAATAAGTCGATAGCTCTTGTACCACTGCTTACACTTGACTCAAGTACAGACATTTAATTCTAAACATGCCCGTATAGTTTAGTAGATGTACGTGATTGCACTCCACAAATGAAGCTCAGCGAGAATGTAGCCCTTTGCTGAAGATAGAACGTATTCAGTTAGCATGTGAGCGCATATGTACAATAAGTTTCTATCCTGATATGAAGAACGTACCTAGCAGTTAACGCAAAGTCAAAATGTTAGCAACTTACTTACATTAAGAACACGATCTGTTAAGCAAACACGTCTTTCAGTTGTAGACTACATTCAAGAACCTTTAAATGTGGATTTAAGCTCTTATAGGTATGTGTTGTAATGATGTTGTCTTTATGAACATCTCTCTGCTAATGAAGAATTAAGATGGAAACACCTAACCACATCGACGGAAACAGAAAATGCTGTGCCATGAACGCCTTACGCGAACTCCACCATTCTGACACTCCAGTATTTCGACGCTCATGGGATATGTCGATTAAAATTTCGTATAATCCGACTTCTTTTCAATACAGAAAAAATTCATTCCTACAGATGAAAAATGGCGTAAGTGCATGATGACTGTTGACTATGTCTAACGTTACTAGTACGTCTCAGGCGGAGAACGCAACACAGCAGGCACAGAGGACGTGCACGCGTAGCTTATCGCCATCTTTCACACTCTGAGAAACGCCGGAAACCACATGCAGTTGGCTCCAGTGCAATGACTTGTACTTATCAATGACACATCATGCGAAACTTACTTACGTCCTTAAGTTTTACACACCAGTGTAATTTCCTCAACGGTTTTCTCACTCATGTCCCAATGCAGTAGCTATTACCCAGTTGTAATTCTCTTCGTCTTTCATATGACTAGTTATTCTGGCTAAAGCCACCGTGTTTTGAAATTATCTTCTGACGGAAGGATACAATCAATGTACAATGTCGCTGTAAACAAACATTTTCGAAATCTCTCCCACATAGAGCTATATAAAATGTTGTGAATAAAAATGAGTTGAAAGTAAAAAGTGAAGACGGTTTTTCATTGACTCTTTCCACATACATCACTTTATCACACTCCTTCAAGGTCTCAGTTTCTCTTGAATCGCGAATACAGACTATATTAAAACCGAGGAAAAGCGGTAAATAAGATACTAAAATGACATTTTGGAGCTACGCCGTCCTGTCATCGTGATTTAGATTCCCGAAGACTTACCTCAACAGTTAACTAAGGATTTCTTTCCGTTCACTTATAATATTCGCTTAAAATTTCTTGCCACCAGCAGTAAATGTGAGTAGTCACCTGGGGCGATAATGGTCTCCGTCTTGCTAACATGTATATATTCCTCACTGTACGGTACGATGCACCCCCGCCATGCTCTGTCCAGTGAGTTGCGGAGATTGTATGTAGATTTAGTGGAATCCATTCTTTACGCCTAAAATAATCTCTGACTGAAAAGTAGTTTCACTGTAACTGTAAAGGAATTAGTTCCTTAATCGCCATGCATTTAACCCTGAAATTAATTTCTCTAGCAACAAATTTACTATCGCTGCTAGAGAAAAAATTAAGTAGAAGAAAAGTACAAACTTATCTACAAGATGATACTGAACGATGTTATAAAATAATTATAAAAAATAAATTCGAGAACCGAGAGTCACTTGCTTTTCATTCTTTTCATGCTGTTTAATTTATTTGCTTCCAACGTGTGTTGAACTACCTTATTGTTTTAATCTACCTTGGGTTCTGCACTGGTTGTAAAACTTTTTAGTCGCGCGGGATTAGCAGAGCGGTCTTAGGCGCTGCAGTCATGGACCGTGCGGCTAGTCCAGGCGGAGGTTCGAGTCCTCCCTCGGGCATAGGTGTGTGTGTTTGTCCTTAGGATAATTTAGGTTAAGTAGTATGTAAGCTTAGGGACTGATGACCCTAGGAGTTATGTCCCACAACATTTCACACACATTTGAATTAGAATTTTTGAAAACTTTTTAATTACACATAAGTTCTGTTGTGTCTAGACAAGACAGCCTAGACACAATGAGAGGAAGACGAAAGGCACGCGCTAAGCTAAAGCTGGATGGCGTGAGGTCTGAAACAGGATACGTAATGAATGCTATAAAGAAAAGTACGTAGCTGCTGGAATACTTAACTTTAATCCATCCTTGTGGTACATCTGGAGATTGTGGCGATACAAGTGAGACTCTGTAGATACATGCAATGTTACTAATGGCGCCTTGCTAGGTCGTAGCCATTGACTTAGCTGAAGGCTATTCTAACTATCTGCTCTGCAAATGAGCGAGGCTTCGTCAGTGTGCATCGCTAGCTACGTCGTCCGTACAACTGGGGCGAGTGCTATTCCGTATCTCGAGACCTGCCTTGTGGTGGCGCTCGGTCTGCGATCACACAGTGGCGACACGCGGGTCCGACATGTACTAATGGACCGCGGCCGATTTAAAACTACCATCTAGCAAGTGTGGTGTCTGCCGGTGACACCACAAGTTCAAATGTTCAAATGTGTGTGAAATCTTATGGGATTTAACTGCTAACGTCATCAGTCCCTAAGTTTACACACTACTTAACCTAAATTATCCTAAGGACAAACACACACACCCATGCCCGAGGGAGGACTCGAACCTCCGCCGGGACCAGCCGCACAGTTCAGGACTGCAGCGCCTTAGACCGCTCGACTAGCCGGCCGCGGTGGTCTAGCGGTTCTGGCGCTGCAGTCCGGAACCGCTGGACTGCTACGGTCGCAGGTTCGAATCCTGCCTCGGGCATGGGTGTGTGTGGTGTCCTTGGATTAGTTAGGTTTAAGTAGTTCTACGTTCTAGGGGACTTATGACCTAAGATGTTGAGTCCCATAGTGCTCAGAGCCATTTGAACCATTTGAACCGCTCGACTTATCCCGCGCGGCAATTACACATTAGTGTTTATCTAAGCAAGACATGAGATAACTATCTTCGAAGTACCGTCAGTACATGCTATACTCTCTCCCAGACAAATGTCTTCCATTATTCATTTAAGTACTAATGAGACTCTCGGTGAGATATGGTGATTTAACGTACTTTTTGCAAGCTTAAGACAATCTTGGAATGTTAATACTGAATATTGGTGTTACGTGATGCAAATATGTTACTTGTTGATGAGTCTTAGTGTCTGCTTGGACCTCTCAGTTTAATAAAATAAGGCCCGCTGTGTTTCTAGCAGGTATTGTGTACAGCTGTAATTTTATCTCAGAGCGTATCGAAAGTAACGTGTTCAAGAAGTGTCTATAGGAATGGAATATTGCTTATAATAAGCCACGCACATCATTTGGTCCGGTAATGATAATAATTTCGTATAACTATAACACTTATGCTTACGTGTCAACGCTCTAATTCTATGAAAGGTTTCGTGGTTTCGCTAAAATGATCAAGCCGACGCTGCGACGATTCCTTTGAAAATGACGCAGCCGATATTCTTCCTCACCCTCCTAAAAAATGTCAGTCACCACCGTTGACTTCACTACACCTGCGGCAACTAACCGCGCTCCGTTAATCTGCACTTGACGTAAGTCAAGTTAACGTCCCCTATACCTGGGCAGCTGAACCAGTTTCTACGTGTTATGCCCAGTACCGTACTGTGGAATCATAAGAGCTGCTGGGTATTAATGATCACTGTTATCACCTACAGTGTTACTCTGTGATTCGGAACGCACACAGTTGAGTCGTATTATTACGTATTTACATAGCTAGATGACTAGCTGTAGAAATGTTATTAATTTACATCAAACTACGTAACAATGACTGTTAAATGGACA
Source organism: Schistocerca serialis cubense (assembly GCF_023864345.2). Lineage (NCBI taxonomy): Eukaryota > Metazoa > Arthropoda > Insecta > Orthoptera > Acrididae > Schistocerca > Schistocerca serialis. Next base: position 928,703,105 of record NC_064640.1, on the reverse strand, counting down.
TAACAAGTAGCAGTGTTAGACAGTGAAGCTTAAACGTGGGACTGTCGCTTTTGCTGATAGCAGGAGGTGTTAGTCTTCTATTTCAAAATCCATATTCTGGGCAACTCGCATTTAACTGGTTCTTTGTGCTCCTCAGTTGCGGAGTTCATTGGATTATTTATCCTGTTTATAGAAAATGCGAGCTCGCCAGATTAGGATCTCATATTTTGTCTTTCTTTGAGTCTTCTTAATGATTTGAAGAAAAGTCCCACATAATAAGCATAATTTTTTGTTTTTTCAAGAGTGACGCTGCAGTAACATACCACTTTTGTAGTTGAGGGACAGATTGATAATTGTGAAACTGACTTCCTTTTATGAACTTCGTACAGCTTTTCCCTTATTTAACAAACATAATGATATATAATCTAAGTTGCTGAATCAGCGTGATGGTGTTTTCATTGTGCACAGTGGTCAAATTAATGTAGGAAATAATACGTAAGATGCAAATGTGTTAATTGGGGTGTCGAGGGGTAGCGCTCGCACACATTAATCCACAGCTCAGATCACTTATAAGGGGCGTTCAAAAAGAAACGAGCCGAAGGCATAATTACAGAAACCAGTACCTGCATCCCTGGATGTTGAGACACTTGTCCCACTGTGACACAAGGCGGTGAATGGCTGTCTCATAAAATTCCCGGGGCTACAATGTTAACCAGTTCCGCACGTACAGCTGGACGTCGTCGTCCGAGGAGAATCATTTGCCCCTCAGAGCCTTTTTAAGGGGATCAAAAATGGCCTAATCAGAGAGAGTCCGAACTGTATGGAGGATGGCCGAGAACCACCCATTTGAATTTATGCAGGAATGGCGCGACTTTTGGCCGTATGAGGCTGTGCATTGTCGTGAAGCACATTGCCTGGTCGTTTTGATTTGATCGCTTGGCCAAGGGTGGTCAAGGTTTGAAAGTAACACTGGGCATTCACTGTTGTCCCGTGCTGCAGGAAGTGTATCAGAAGGGGCCCATCTTGGTCAAAGAAGAACGTCAGCATAACCTTTCCTGCACTCGTGTGGACAACGTCCAGCTGTACGTGCGGAACTTCAAAAAATGGTTCAAATGGCTCTGAGCACTATGGGACTTAACTTCTAAGGTCATCAGTCCCCTAGAACTTAGGACAACTTAAACCTAACTAACCTAAGGACATCACAAACATCCATGCCCGAGGCAGAATTCGAAACTGCGACCGTAGTGGTCGCACAGTTCCAGACTGTAGCGCCTAGAACCGCTCGGCCACATCGGCCGGCACGTGCGGAACTGGTTAACATTGCAGTCCTGGGAATTTTATGAGACAGCCGTTCACCACCTTTTGTCACAGTGACACAAGTGTCTCAACAGCCAGGGTCAATACTTATAACATACAGGTACGGGTTTCTGTAATTATGTCTCCGCCTCTTTTCTTTTTGAACGCCCCTTCTACTAATGTTGATCAGTTTCAAACTTTAATCTGCAATATGGTTAGAAAAGAACATTTTTGGCAAATCTGTGTTTGTTTTATCATGGGAAATGAGGACGCTGCGCAAGTCCAACCAGAGTTGTTAAAAAATTATTCCATTTGTGAAATTAAGAATCTAATATGATCATCAAATGCTTGGAAACAACCAATGCGAATTTTATAGAACACCAGGAAAGAGAAGAGGTGAAGGAAATTTCTAGGCTTTTACAAGTGTGCGTTTTATAACGTCAACTAAACACCTTACATTTGGTCGTAGTCTTCGTGTCTCTCTCTTTTTTTTATGCTTCCGTACAAATTCCGTTTTCGTCTTAACTTGTCTTCGCGATTCTTAAGAGAGATGTATATTGGTGGTCATAGAGTCGTTCTACTGTCTGTCTCAAATTTCGGTTCTCTAAATTTTCTGAATAGTGTTTCCAGAAAAGAAAGTTTTCTCCCAACCAGAGAATTCCACTTGAGTTCACGAAGTTTTCCCGTAATATTCGAGTGTTTTTTTTCAATATACCGTTAACAAATCTATCGGAGCACTTCCGAATCGCTTAGATGTCCTCCTTCAATGCAACCTGACGGAGACCTCAGATACCCGGGCAGTACTAAAGAATGGATCACACAACTGTTCTCTTTGGTTCAAATGGTTCAAATGGCTCTGAGCACTATGGGACTTAACTGCTGTGGTCATCAGTCCCCTAGAACTTAGAACTACTTAAACCTAACTAACCTAAGGACATCACACACATCCATGCCCGAGGCAGGATTCGAACCTGCGACCGTAGCGGTCACGCGGTTCCAGACTGCAGCGCCTAGAGCCGCACGGCCACTCCGGCCGGCCGTTCTCTTTGGTGTCTCCTTTATAGATGAACTACACTTTCCTAAAATTCTCCCTGTAAGCATTGGTTTGTGTGTTGTCCGTAGCGTAAGTTAATTTAAGTTAGATTAAGTAGTGTGTCAGCCTAAGGACCGACGACCTCAGCAGTTTGGTCCCACAGGAACTTACCACAAATTTCTAAAATTTCTCCCAGTAAACCAAAATCGACGATTCCCCTTTCCTAAGGCCGCCTTTATATGCTCATTCCTTTTCATGTCGCTTTCTAAGGTTCAGCCTAGATGTGTAACAGACATGACTGTATCATGCAGCATACTAGTACTCTATTCTATTGTTTTTCCTTCTCATCTTCATTAACTTACATTTTTCCACATTTACAGAAAGTTGCCACCCATCGCACCAAATAATAATTACATCAAAGGTTATCTTGTCTCCTCCCACAATCACTCAAAGACGACACGTTTCGGTACACTGGAGCATCATCAGGGAACAATTGCAGATTTCTGCTCACCATATAACTCGGATCGTTTATATGTTCGAGTGTAGTGAACAAGAGTGGTGTTATTGCACTTCACAAGAGCACTTGTGACGATGTTTTTGTCTCCTATGAACAATTGCCATCCAGGACAAAATGCTGGGTCCTATTACTTAAAAAGTCATCGAGCTACTTGCATATCTGAGAACCCATTCCGTACGCTCCGATGCTCTGACCTCGGTTAACAGTCTGCGGTGTGGCGCTGTGTCTAACGCTTTCCGGCAGTCTAGGACTACGAAATCTTCTTTTTTCGCTGAGTCCATGGTTAGCAAAAATGATTCAGATGGTTCAAATGGCTTTGAGCACTATGGGACTTAACATCTGAGGTCATCAGTCCCCTAGACCTAGAACTACTTAAACCTAACTAACCTAAGGACAGCACACACATCCATGCACGAGACAGGATTCGAACCTGCGACCGTAGCAGCAGCGCGGTTCCGGACTGAAGCGCCTAGAACCGCTCGACCACAACGGCCGGCTCATGGTTAGCAGGTTATCGTAGGAGAAAAGAGCAAGTTGAGTTTCACACGGGCGATGCTTTCTAAACTCGTGCTGATTTACGGATAGAAGCTTTTCTGTCCTAAGGAAAATAATTTTATTCGAAGTGAGAATATGTTCAAGAACTGCAGCTAACCGATGTTAAGGACAGCTTGTCTGTACATTAACTGTACATAGAGGGGTAGTTCCTTAATACGAAACAGTTTAAGACTTCTCAACACATTGGTTCTTCTTCTTTATACGTAAGGGAAAAACGTTGTTTGTGAGAACCAGCTCTAATTCAGTAATATCTATAGTCGAGGGTGTGGCTGAGAACACTGTCCTGGATTGGAGGAAATATGTTTTGCCTTTTTTATTATGTTGGTGTTGCAAAGCTCCACTTAGTTTATAGGTGACTAATTAAAACTGAATGCAGACAGAGCATAATTTATAAGTTTTTCTTGGTCTTGATTATCTGGGAGGTTGACATTGTATCATAACGCTCCAAAACCACATCAAAATGTCCATCAAAATACATCCAAGCTGCAATATAACTGTTTCCAAAGCTACAAAATCCATCATTACAGTTCTCAGCTCCTCCACAACTACATTAACCATAAACTCCCCCCCCCCCCCCCTCATACTGACTTGACTTTTCTCCAGTACAGGTGACAAAACTTTACACAAGTCTGTGATACATCTATGGAAACAACTTCGATCACAGGCTCACACATACAGGATGATAGCTAAAATCCCAAGCAGTTACTCTATGAACTGGCGCACTTCCACTACACTTTAAGTATTTTCCCCCTTATTGGAGTATTACATCTCTCTCCTCCTAAGACATGCTTTACCACTCATAAGAAAAACACGTCTATGCATCCCGGAATGTTCTTTCAATATTGGTTATCACGTTGTTTGGTCCTACCAACATTACGCTATTGGTGAAGTCTTCTACTCAACATAGCGAGTGCAATTTGCTAGCCGAATCTGTGCTTAAGGACTGTTGGATAATGTTGAAACGTCCCCTTAGAAATATTTATGAATTGCTGTGCTGATAAACCTCTACGTTATTTGATTTTCAAACAGCTGAGCAAACTGAACGTACTCAGACATTACTCTCTTTACTTATCTGATCAACACTAAACTGACACACAATATTTTTAGCGCATCGCAATCCGACTTTCAAAAATCCCTACAAAAGAATGGTCCAGACTAACAATAACCTATACCTTTCATGAATCACTTACCTCACACAAATCTTCGTTACTCGAACTAATTCAATACAGCAAGCGCCCACAAAAATCTTCGTTACTCGAACTACTGCAATACAGCGAGCGCCAATACTGCCAGCTAAATAAAAGATTCTAACTACTGAAGGCACTAACTACTGATAGGCACTAACTACTGATTAGCAAATGAAAGATTGTGACCGAGTGAGGTGGCGCAGTGGTTAGCACACTGGACTCGCATTCGGGAGGACGACGGTTCAATCCCGCCTCCGACCATCCTGATTTAGGTTTTCCGTGATTTCCCTAAATCGCTCCAGGCAAATGCCGGGATGGTTCCTTTGAAAGGGCACGACCGACTTCCTTCCCCGTCCTTCCCTAATCCGATGAGACCGATGACCTCGCTGTTTGGTCTCTTTCCCCAAACAACCCAACCCAACAACCAAAGATTGTGATAGAGAACAAACAATGTATTTACTTTAATAGTGTTCAAAAGTCATAATATATATATATATCAGTTCATGACACCCAGTATTACAAATTTACTCTTTCTGGCGGACACACGTCCAGATCATCCGCTCTCAAAACTCCGCCATCTCTCTCCCCACATCCACCACTGCTGGCGGCTCACATCCAACTGCCCAACACCACACTAGCGAATATTACAACAATGCCAACCAGCCATAGACATCACACAGCACAGCCAGTGATTTTCATACAGAGCGCTACGTGGCGTTACCAACATAAAAACCTAAACAGCCTACTTACATTGTTAATCGCTTATTTTGTAGTGTACTCAACGCAGGATTCAATAAACTCTGTTCAATTCATCGATCCGATGGTATATTTGCGAAGCTTCAACAGTGTTATGCATCTACAAATTGAAGGTAGAAACTAATGTTGCATAGATAGGTACAAAATAAAAGAAGAAACTTGTAATGTGGGTGTTAAACTCGCGTTGTGAGCACTGACGCCACTAAAGACGGTTCAGTCGACTACGTAACTCGGCAGCTGTGGTCGTGCCTGATATGCCACGCTGGGAGCGTTGTCAACAGAACGGGAAAGCTGTCGATAAAAGAGGGAAAAAAGCGAGGAGCGCGGTCTGGCGCATGTTGTGTGGCGTGGCGTGGCGGGAAGCAGTGGCGGGAGCACGTGCCGGCGCAGCGTGGGGGCGTGTACGCTGACGCTGGGGCAAGGACCCGCCTCCCGGGGGGCGCTCGGTCGCAGCTGCCGCCGGCGACGCGGTGCCACCTTCCGTCGCTCCTAAAAATAGCAGACAGGCCAATTGCTTCCGCGTTTGCGCTGCTATCTGCCACCTTGCACCGACACCTCACAGCTGTAGCCGCCTTCCCGCGCTCCGGCGTCCCAGGCTGCGGCGGAGCTGTGATGCCAATAATTTTTTATTAGTTTTTTGCCGTGTTGAGGAAAGTATTGACGGAACATCAACATCTATATCCCACAAGTCACTATACAGTGCATGGTATGTAATTCCTATTATTATTAGAAGTCATCTGTACTGCTACAGTCATCTTCTCGTATAGAGTAACGCGCAGCTAGTAGGTTGAGTAAGACTCACGGTCAACTTCTAGAGGTGGATTAACGACTGTTGTTCTTATACACCAGTGAGCCTGTATGTGGCTTTTCAGACTGTCCCACTCTCGTTTGGGCAATTACTGTGTTGGTGCCCAAACTGCGCCGCGCTGAACACGATACACAAACAGATAAAATGCAGACACGCAGATCAAAGTTTACACGATTCGCAGTCAGAGGGCGCACACGACATCCCTACCTTACGTTATCTTCACGACTTTGGCGTCAGAAAAGGCATCCGGCCATAAAGTTAAATACTAAAATAAAATTTCCCAAATCCTCAAGAAGGGGACCCCGCACTAGAGGGGACAACAGCTATTTAAGTGAAACAAGTATTGAACTATTATAAAAGCAGAATGACATTTTCAAAATGGTTCAAATGGCTCTGAACACTATGAGACTTAACTTCTGAGGTCATCAGTCCCCTAGAACTTAGAACTACTTAAACCTAACTAAGCTAAGGACATCACACATATCCATGCCCGAGGCAGGATTCGAACCTGCGACCGTAGCGGTCGCGCGGTCCCAGACTGTAGCGCCTAGAACCGCTCGGCCACCTCGGCCGGCAATGACATTTTCACTCTGCAGCGGAGTGTGCGCTGATATGAAACTTACTGACAGATTAAAACTGTGTGCCGGACCGAGACTCGAACTCCGGACCTTTGCCTTTCGCGGGCAAGTGCTCTACCAACTGAGCTACCCAAACACGACTCACACCCCGTCATCACAGCTTTTCTTCCGCCAGTGCCTCGTCTCCTACTTTCCAAACTTCACGTGCGAACCTTGCAGAACTAACACTCCCGGAAAAAAGAATATAGCGGAGACATGGCTTAGCCTCAGCCTGGGGGACGTTTCCAGAATGAGATTTTCACTCTGCAGCGGAGGATGCGCTAATATGAAACTTCCTGGCAGATTAAAACTGTTTGCCGGACCGAGAATGGAACTCGGGACATTTGCCTTTCGCGGGCAAGTGCTGTACCAACTGAGCTACCCAAGCACGAACCATGCCCCGTCCTCACAGCTTTACTTCCTCCAGTACAATAGTGTAACACCCACATTACAATTTTCTTCTTTTATTTTGCACCGAACTGTGCAACATTAGTTTCTACCTTCAATTTGTGTACTCTTACAGATGCATAACACTTTTGTATAGCTTCGCAAATACACGATCGGGTCGATGAATATTTATCTCTTCAACCTGACAGGATTAGAGCCACCAGTACCTCTGAGACATCTAACCAGGCATTACACGTATTTTATATTAAATTCGTTACGACAAGTAACTTATGTTTTAAGTTCCATCTGAATCAAAAACCGGCATTTAGAAATTACTATAGTCCATAAAAAGCACACAGCTAACATTCGTTCGTGAGAAGTACAATAATAATGACAAATTACACGCAAGTAGATTTTAGCTATGAGCGCTGGCAGGAATGCACGTGACAGAAGGGACAGAAGAGGAAGACAAACGTGATAAAACGCGATATTATTAAAACAGGGCAGAAGGGAGTAGTATCACTGACTGAGAAATGAAAAGAGGAACAAGCGGAAGAAAATGACCGTTTGGCCATGGGGAACTGGCCATATTCGTCAATGGTTAATAGAACACAGTATATTATATGGAATACGTTCCATAGAAACGTAAGTAACATCGCATGTGTACCAAGGAAGTGTAGTGGGGCCTCTAACGTTTTCAATATGCGCCTAAGTTATTTAGTAAAACTACAAGGTTATTCGCTGTCTATGCTGTTATGCACGGTAAAGTAAGGATTTACATAAAGACGTGGCCTAAAGGAATGGCAACTCTCTTTGAATGTAAGATCACGTGTATAAAAGAGAAAAAGGATCCGATAGACTCTGATTTCAATATTGCTACAGCACTTCACATAGTACAAGTATTTAGGGGTAATATCAGAGAGTGATATGAAATGGGATGAACAGATTAAATAATTATTGAGGATGATGAATGGAAGAAAGATTCGTTGGAAGTGTTCTGGGTAAATGCGTTGCATCTATAAAGGGTATCACGTACAAGACGGCAGTGCAACCAATTTTAGAGAATGTTCCAATGTTTGGGTTTCTTGTCAAGTAGGCGAGACAACAGACACACAACGAATTACAAGACGCACTGCTAGAGTTGTAAGTGGTCGGTGTAGCCCATAAGAAATGCTCGGGGAATTACAGTGGGAATGCTTGGAACAAAGACGATGTAGTTCTCGAGGAACCCTGTTCGGTAAAGCTGTGTTGTCTTCCAAGTAAGTTCCGCGACCATTATGCTAGACATCACGTGCCTCGCAGAGGCATAAGAGAGAGTAGGGCGCGTGCAGATGCACCTAGAAAGTAATTTTTCCCTCGCGCAATACGAATCGAATAGAAAAAAAAAAAAAAAAAAAAAAGATCGAGAATGTTGGTCTGATGTAGTGGTCAGATGTAGTGATCTAGGTACCATCCCTTTCGCTAACATATTCTCTGAGTGTCAATTGCCTTCCCTAAAACAGTAAGGGAACTTTGCTTGCACTATCATCTGATTTGTGGTGCGTCACAACTAGCTGAATCATTACTTTCTCTAACAATAAATTTACTATCTACGCCGGAAGAAAAATTAACTTGAAGAAAAGGACGTTCTTCTCCGCAAAACGAAATTGAACGCTATTAGAAAATGGTTATATAACAGTAACTCGAGAATCGAACGTCACTTGCAAGGAACTGGAGACTAAATTGGCGTGGTTCATATACTTACGCAAAACTGAAGACCAGCGGTTACTGGTTGCGTAAATCTACATCTACATTTATACTCCGCAAGCCACCCAACGGTGTGTGGCGGAGGGCACTATACGTGCCACTGTCATTACCTCCCTTTCCTGTTCCAGTCGCGTATGGTTCGCGGGAAAAAAGACTGTCTGAAAGCCTCCGTGCGCGCTCTCATCTATCTAATTTTACATTCCTGACCTCCTCGGGAGGTATAAGCAGGGGGAAGCAATATATTCGATACCTCATCCAGAAACGCACCCTCTCGAATCCTGGACAGCAAGCTACACCGCGATGCAGAGCGCCTCTCTTGCAGATTCTGCCATTTGAGTTTGTTCAACGTCTCCGTAACGCTATCACGGTTACCAAATAACCCTGCGACGAAACGCGCCGCTCTTCTTTGGATCTTCTCTATCTCCTCCGTCAACCCGATCTGGTACGGATCCCACACTGATGAGCAATACTCAAGTATAGGTCGAACGAGTGTTTTGTAAGCCACCTCCTTTGTTGATGGACTACATTTTCTAAGGACTCTCCCAATGAATCTCAACCTGGTACCCGCCTTACCAACAATTAATTTTATATGATCATTCCACTTCAAATCGTTCCTTATGCATACTCCCAGATATTTTACAGAAGTAACTGCTACCAGTGTTTGTTCCGCTAACATATAATCATACAATAAAGGATCCTTCTTTCTATGTATTCGCAATACATTACATTTGTCTATGTTAAGGGTCAGTTGCCACTCCCTGCACCAAGTGCCTATCCGCTGCAGATCTTCCTGCATTTCGCTACAATTTTCTAATGCTGCAACTTCTCTGTATACTACAGCATCATCCGCGAAAAGCCGCATGGAACTTCCGACACTATCTAATAGGTCATTTATATATATTGTGAAAAGCAATGGTCCCATAACACTCCCCTGTGGCACGCCAGTAATACTATTTCCCTACCACGGGAATATTGCCGTGGAGGTTGTAAAATGTGTTATAACAATAAAAACGTTTACACAACTCGTTACATAGGCGATGGTTTGTAGATTTTTTGTGTGTCAATTTTTTTTAAAAAAACGTTGTTGAATTTTCTTGCTATCTGACATATGTTGAACTAACGTAATATTTTAATCCTCCCAACGTTCTGCACTGTTGCAAAATATTTTAATTACATGTAGTCTTTGCGTGTTTGCTTGTAAAGGAAGCATATGTTGAAGCAGACACAGAACTATGCCTTATTAATTTTTAATTTTGAAACGGAAGCTAAATTATAGTTTCGTGTTCCTCCAACGATAAAGACGCAGGAACACTAGACTACAGCTATGCAACACGTTCTATAAATTACACTCTCCCGCAGCCATATACTTTCCTCTTGTCGTATAAAGTACGGGTAAGATTCGCGGAGTAAGACAATGATAAGGTTATGCTTTCCTACAGCCCACCATCCCCCTTAGATAGGGAATGAAACCTGAGAAAACAGAAAATGAGGTGATACCGTCTTCCGCTTTAACCAACTTAAAATAATTTCTTACAATAAGGCCTTCCTTTCATTTTAATACTAACATTGGTGTTACTCGTATGCTAATATATCACCTGTTAATTGCGTCATAGTGTCTGTTTGAACTACATAGATTAATAAAGTTCCGCTGTCTACTTCGCAGCTGTCATGTGAAAATGAAATTCTGGCTCACTGTGCATTAAAAATGATGGTATGCATGACTGTGTGTAGGAATGTATAGCTTCCATCTGGGTCGTACTAAACTATGTGTGTTACCAGCTGGTCGGATAGCATTTTCGAGAAACGTGTAGTGCACTTTCAGCAGTTCTGTCTACGAACGGTTTCGAAGAAATGGAGGGGAGATTGGGCTTAACGAGAAGGTCATTACCGACGGAGCACAAGCTAGGATTGTCCCAAGGATGGGGAAGGAAATCGGCCGTGCCCTCTTCACAGGAACCATCCCGGCATTTACGTGGAGAGATTTATGGAAATCATGGAAAATCTAAATGTGGATCCACAGACGTGAGTTTGAAGCGTCGTCCTCCCGAATGCGAGTCCAGTGTGCTAACCACTACACCACTTCGCTCGCTATAAACGGTTCCGTGGTTTCGTTAAGTCGATTAAAGCGAATGCCTGAATGGTTTCCTCGAAAAGACCGCCACCAACATCCTTCTATATCCTCGTTCTATCGGAGCAAGTGCTACGTATCTAAGTACCTCGTTACTGACTTGATGTTTAACATTTAGAGACTCTTTTAGTCTATTCAGGGCGATTATTTATTTGGGACGATGTGGTTATCTACAGTGATGTTTTATGAAATAAAAGTATAGTAGTATTCAGCTAAATTTTGACGACGTACCAGTTTATTGGAAAGACTGGTAATTAGCTCTTAATGCAGAGAAATGTAAAACTTTGCACTTCGTAGAAAATGTAGTCAGACTATACAGTTTCTGAGATACAACTGGTAGCAGTCATATCATACAAACACCAGGGTTAAACAAATTTCAGATATATGAAGTGGAGTGGTGATATTGATGATGTGTGGTTTGTGGGGCACTCAACTGCGCGGTCATCAGCGCTCGCACAAAGTCCCAGTTTTTCCACAGGCCAATCTAGCCACTGTCACGAATGATGATGATAATAATGAAATGATGAGGACAACACAAGCACTCAGTCCCCGGCCAGAGAAAGTCCCCAACCCGGCCGGGAATCGAATCCGGGACCCCGTAATCCAGAGACAGCAACGCTAGCCACTAGACCACTAGCTACGGACAATGAAGTGGAGTGACAACATAAAATCAGTTACAAACGCGGCAGACGGCTGGTTTCGATGCGTTCGTAAGATTCTGGAAAATTGCAGTGTGTCTAAAAGAGTCATGTGCCACCCATAATGGAATACTACTAAATAATGTGGAATCTATATTGTGCCGCACTGGCAAGTTATACAGAGCGTATACGAAATGTGCAGCGGAAATAGTGAGTGGCGTGTCTGCCTTACGGGAAGGCTTAACAGAACTTCTGGAAAAATATTAATTGACACACACTCAAAGAAAAAAGAAATTAGACTAACAACTACTCCCACAAGGAACAACCCTTTCCATGCTTTTTCCGTGAATAGATCGAGAATAAATGTTAGCAAATGGCCATACCAATGATACTGATTCGCATAGTACAGATTTTTTTTCGTGTAATGTACTTCATACAGGAAACTGTTTTCATTATGCATTTTGAAGAAGAGAGTGATATATCCCTGAATAGGAAACCGAAATCGGAACTCAGTGAACCAAACTCATTTTTCTTAAGAACCACCGTGAAAAATAACACCAAACATGAAACAGATACGAAATATCGAGGCTCATTTTCAATAAAATTCGAGTGTTGCTCAGTTATCCGTACAGTTAAAAGTTGTAATGCCTCTAAAAGCAATTGTAGTAAGACGACTCGTTATTTTTCAGTTTAGTTCGTAAGATCAGTACTATAAATACTGCGTTGAAATTAAAAATAGTGTAGAAATGAAAGTTTAATTGTTGTTATACTCTCATCTCAGCTTCGTTCGTTTGTACCATATTTTTTATGGTTGTCATGTTTTCTGTACGTTATAGACTGTCATGACGTTTTAACATAGCGTTAATACACCAAGAAGGTCGTATAGGAAAACTGATAATAGCTTACAAAGTTCTAGTAATAACTGGCTGTCTACCCTCGGAACACTTTTCGTCTCTGCCTCTCTGCCTTCTCTCTTATCTGTAGTGAAGCATGTGCAGTACGTGTGTAGAACATGCATCTAAACATCATGAGCGTTCACTGAAATTTTTTCAAGAGGGTCAATATTCAAAAGTTTCTAGTTTTGATGGAAATGATTGGGTAAGTCTGAAAACGTATCGTGCCGTAAGAACTAAAATTGACTAAAACAACACAAAATTTATTGTTTCTCTAAAGATTTATAAAGACCTGCTTAATATTTTTATGTAGATTACTTTGCTATGTAAACGGTACGCATATTTCATCACTACATCTTCTCGTTATTAGTATGAATATGGATGAGACCCTTTTTATTCGAAACTCTGAAATGACATGCTTATATGTTAGAACAAATAAGCCCTCGGTCACAAATATTAAGTCACAATTGACCAGGTTTCGACGCTACTATGAGCGTCGTCTTCAGAATTAGACTAACTGTTCTAAAACATATTAAGTATATAATACATTAATAAAATTAAAGTTTGTAATGACTGGAAAAAGATGCAGTACTTACAAGTCACATATTAAAAAAGGTCTAAGCCGGAAAGGCGACGTCGTAATTAGTTGTAAGTAAGAAAGTGAACCGCTAAGGACTGCTCGTACTTTAGTGAACAAGGGTTGCAACAAGACTTAGGCTTAGGCTTATTTGTTCCAATACAATTCTGACACGGTCACTGAACCTTAGCAGCTATGTTCAAAGTTTTATGCTTATATGATTATATGCAAGGTATCCAACGAGTTATGAAATAAAGCTAGAAAATTTTCACAAAAATAATGTATTTAGACTCCGACAGTGCTAGGTTTAAATTGAAAATTAAAAATCTGGAATAGGAAAACAAGTCAGAATGATTGTGAAAAAGCTACTGGGCAGCTACAAAAATGTAACATTAATAACTCTCGAATGGAAGAAACAGGAAATAAAGTTTTAAAAAAGTCTTACTCAACTTTGATTTCATTATAACATTGTGCTTTTAAAAATTCATATCTATTCCGATAACGGGTTTATTGCAGTATTTTCTAGATTTATGTTTTTTTAATGTAGACTGGCATAACGTAAGATAAAGAAAATGGTTTCTGAAAGATAAATTTTTGGAATGGTTAGGTAAAGCTAGCCTAGGGCCAATAAACGACTAGGTGGATGTGGGAAAATCCCAAAAACCACCGTCAAATCAGCTTGTAATATCACATTTTAGGAGCAAAGAGCTGCTTCAAGCTAATTGCTATGTGACCGCCCGATGCGGTACACAAGGTTATCTTCACAGTGCACCACACTACAGAGACTCTCAGCGTGGCTCCATGCTTAAATTGGTCAGTCGCCTCCTAGACGGCGCATGTACGAGAAACTAATTTGTACTTCCACTATAAGACTTTCAAATAGGCCTTTCATCCGCCGATAGTTACGTCCGCCTCCACAGAGGGAGCCGAAACTTGTAACAATTTTACAAATCGGCTAAATAGTCCACAGGATGGCATTCACATGGCGAGCACACGATTTTAGCGACTGCATGCCGTTACTCGGCCAGTTACTGTTCCATTTCTAGCAATCATGGCTCAGCAGTTACCGTCGCAGTTCAATAGTTCGAGTCTTCGGACAATTTACGCCGAGGGTCAAACATTATTTGAGTGACAGTCAAAGTGTTCACTACATGAGAATCTGAACTTAAGCTCTCTTAACCACGATTACATTAGTTAGAAATCGTCCACTGTGTTGGGTTAGATTAGGTTTATCGTGCCACACCACCTCACAGAGCATGAGTTGAGTATCTAATTTGTGATGTATATTCTTTTAGTAAATAGTTGTTGTTGCACTTTTGCGTTGGCACTAGTGATTCTGTTTTATACTTATTGTTCTGTGAAGAGTGTTTAGCTAGCATCCCAGCGGGTTACTCGCATTTAGCTATATATGTGTGCGGCATGGGGCTCGCATCCTGCTATCTTTATGTTGGGTGACTACCACAACTGTGCACAGCATTAAAACACTTCTCTCCAGTTTGACATATTACTCTGCAGTGTGCCAACCAGAAAGCAGAAGTCGTAACTCTGTAACTGCAGGTGGTACTGCGTTGTACCCACAGACATTGAGGAGATCCCAGTCCTGGATAGCTCATTTTTTTTTAACCTCGAAATTTCACTCTTCTTTCCCTCTCTTCAATGGCAGAAAAACTATTTTCTGTTATCGAGTGACGTGTTTGAGATTAAGGACAGGCCTAAATGTACACTCCTGGAAATAGAAATAAGAACACCGTGAATTCATTGTCCCAGGAAGGGGAAACTTTATTGACACATTCCTGGGGTCAGATACATCACATGATCACACTGACAGAACCACAGGCACATAGACACAGGCAACAGAGCATGCACAATGTCGGCACTAGTACAGTGTATATCCACCTTTCGCAGCAATGCAGGCTGCTATTCTCCCATGGAGACAATCGTAGAGATGCTGGATGTAGTCCTGTGGAACGGCTTGCCGTGCCATTTCCACCTGGCGCCTCAGTTGGACCAGCGTTCGTGCTGGACGTGCAGACCGCGTGAGACGACGCTTCATCCAGTCCCAAACATGCTCAATGGGGGACAGATCCAGAGATCTTGTTGGCCAGGGTAGTTGACTTACACCTTCTAGAGCACGTTGGGTGGCACGGGATACATGCGGACGTGCATTGTCCTGTTGGAACAGCAAGTTCCCTTGCCGGTCTAGGAATGGTAGAACGATGGGTTCGATGACGGTTTGGATGTACCGTGCACTATTCAGTGTCCCCTCGACGATCACCAGTGGTGTACGGCCAGTGTAGGAGATCGCTCCCCACACCATGATGCCGGGTGTTGGCCCTGTGTGCCTCGGTCGTATGCAGTCCTGATTGTGGCGCTCACCTGCACGGCGCCAAACACGCATACGACCATCATTGGCACCAAGGCAGAAGCGACTCTCATCGCTGAAGACGACACGTCTCCATTCGTCCCTCCATTCACGCCTGTCGCGTCACCACTGGAGGCGGGCTGCACGATGTTGGGGCGTGAGCGGAAGACGGCCTAACGGTGTGCGGGACCGTAGCCCAGCTTCATGGAGACGGTTGCGAATGGTCCTCGCCGATACCCCAGGAGCAACAGTGTCCCTAATTTGCTGGGAAGTGGCGGTGCGGTCCCCTACGGCACTGCGTAGGATCCTACGGTCTTGGCGTGCATCCGTGCGTCGCTGCCGTCCGGTCCCAGGTCGACGGGCACGTGCACCTTCCGCCGACCACTGGCGACAACATCGATGTACTGTGGAGACCTCACGCTCCACGTGTTGAGTAATTCGGTGGTACGTCCACCCGGCCTCCCGCATGCCCACTATACGCCCTCGCTCAAAGTCCGTCAACTGCACATACGGTTCACGTCCACGCTGTCGCGGCATGCTACTAGTGTTAAAGACTGCGATGGAGCTCCGTATGCCACGGCAAACTGGCTGACACTGACGGCGGCGGTGCACAAATGCTGCGCAGCTAGCGCCATTCGACGGCCAACACCGCGGTTCCTGGTGTGTCCGCTGTGCCGTGCGTGTGATCATTGCTTGTACAGCCCTCTCGCAGTGTCCGGAGCAAGTATGGTGGGTCTGACACACCGGTGTCAATGTGTTCTTTTTTCCATTTCCAGGAGTGTACATACCTACAATATAGCATGGCTGTATTCTTCCGAGTGTGTACTAAGTCCTTAGGTTAGTTAGGTTTAAGTAGTTCTAAGTTCTAGGGGACTGATGACCACAGCAGGTAAGTCCCATAGTGCTCAGAGCCATTTTGTAAAGCTGAATGCGAAATAAGCAAGCCGTTATAGGCTTTCTTTTTCCATAGACAAATAATAAACTACTCTTGTGATTCTGTTGTGCATCAAGAGGCAGGGTGGCGTTCTTACAGGAACTGGACATACAGTTAAACGTTGAGCCCAAAATACGTCCAATTCTGCCGAATACCCACCTCACTGAGAGATGAATGCTAGGTTAAAAAGCAGATTTTAAAAACTGTCGTCCAACCGCAACTTTTCAGTTTCGAGCAACGCGCTTTACCGCTAAACCGCCAGGCCTATCCTAGGTTCTGCTCAAGCTTTGTTGCTCTCTGGAATTGTGGCAGCTGTTCCTTTAGTGCTTTCCCTTCTCTCCTCTCCAGCTGACCAGCTCGTACCGTGCGTCGCTACCACGAGATATCACTCTAAACGCCTCTTAAATATGAACATATAACAGTATTAAAAGTACATACAATGACAGAAAAAATCGCAACATCAAAAAAAAAAAAAAAAAATTAATGAAGAGTAATGGAATTTTGGGAATACATTTGCCTTGGTAAATTTGAAATGATCTACATTGCAGGGCCACAGGTTAATGTAAGCGCGAGATAAGCCATTGCAACTATGAAATACTGGTATATTAATAACCAGTGTAAACACCAGTATGTAGAGTGCAAACATGCAAACTTGCATGCATTGTATTGTACGGGTGCCGGTTGTCAGTTTGTGGGAAGGAGTTCCCTGCCTTTTGTACTTGGTCGGCAATACAGGGACGGTTAATGCTGTTTGCGGATTATGCTGGAGTTGTCATTCGATGATATCCCACAGGTGTAGGTCCAGTGTGTTCAGTCGGAGACAGATCTGGTGATCGAGTAGGCCAAGGCAATATGTCAACACACTGTGGAGCAAGTTGTGTTACAAAAGCAGTATGTGGGAGAACATCATCCTGTCGGAAAACGCCCTCCGGAATGCTATTTACGAATGGCAGTCCAACAGATCGAATCACAAGACTGACGTACAATTTTGTAGTCAGGACGCGTGGGATAACCACGAGAGCGCTCCTGTTGTCATACGAAATTGCACCCCAGATCGTAACTCTAGGTGTACGTCCAGTGTGTCTAGCAGTACGATGCTCAGGAGCCATACGCCGAACACTATGGTCTTCTTTCTCGGTAGCGCTAAGTGAGCGTCCAGAGCGACCTTACATTCTCGTGACCACCGCTGCCAGCAATCATGTGCAGTGGCTATGTTCCTGCCAAGTCTTTATGCAGTATCTCAGAAGGAACATCCAACTCCTCCTAGCTCTGTTACACGACACAGTTCAAACTCACTGAGGTGTTGATAATGGTGTCTTTGTCATCTTAAAGTCCGCCCCGATAGCTGAGTGGTCAGCGTGACTGACTGTCGTCCAAGGGGCCCGGGTTCGATTCCCGGCTGGGTCGGGGATTTTGTCCGCTCAGGGACTGGGTGTTGTGTTGTCTTCATCATCGCTTCCCGGCCAATGACCCCAAACGCTCATTTCATTTTCCATTGTCGTCTTAAAGGCAGCCCACCTACATCTACATCTACATTTATACTCCGCAAGCCACCCAACGGTGTGTGGCGGAGGGCACTTTACGTGCCACTCTCATTACCTCCCTTTCCTGTTCCAGTCGCGTATGGTTCGCTGGAAGAACGACTGCCGGAAGGCCTGCGTGTGCGCTCGAATCTCTCTAATTTTACATTCCTGATCTCCTCGGGAGGTATAAGTAGGGCAAGAGATATATTCGATACCTCATCCAGAAACGCACCCTTTCGAAACGTGGACAGCAAGCTACACCGCGATGCAGAGTTTACTAAACATCTCCGTAACGCTATCACGCTTACCAAATAACCCTGTGACGAAACGCGCCTCTCTTCTTTGGATCTTCTCTATCTCCTCTGTCAACCCGACCTGGTACGGATCCCACACTGATGAGCAATACTCAAGTATAGGTCGAACGATTGTTTTGTAAGCCACCTCCTTTGTTGATGGACTACATTTTCTAAGGACTCTCCCAAAGAATCTCAACCTTGCACCCGCCTTACCAACAATTAATTTTATATGATCATTCCACTTCAAATCGTTCCTTATGCATACTCCCAGATATTTTACAGAAGTAACTACTACCAGTGTTGGTTCCACTATCATATAATCATACAATAAAGGATCCTTCTTTCTATGTATTCACAATACATTACATTTGTCTATGTTAAGGGTCAGTTGCCACTCCCTGCACCAAGTGCCTATCCGCTGCAGATCTTCCTGCATTTCGCTGCAATTTACTAATGCTGCAACTTCTCAGTCTCAAAGATATCTTACGCTCAAGACCATCATAGCGTGTATTTACAATAAACTTGCTTTGCAACCTCACAGCGGCGTTACTAGCGCCAGTATTATGCGTCTGACCTGAAATTTGAATATACATCCTTTTGCCGATATAGACTCACGCATACCAATTTTCTTTTATGCGGCGCAGTCCTTTTTGGTGTTGCCATTTTTTTTACGGCCAATGTATGTTAGGTACTCGTCATTACTATAAACAATAAATCATTTAGACAAACATTCATCTTGTATCAGTATTTTTATTAGTGAAAACCGTATAAAAATCAGTTCCTGAAATTAGCCATAACATACACAAAGAGAATCGTAGCTAGGGCTATAGCTTACATATATGATAGACGGAGATATGTATATTGATTATGAATATAAATTACTTTCAATTGATGACATTACTATAAACAATAAATCATTTAGACAAACATTCATCTTGTATCAGTATTTTTATTAGTGAAAACCGTATAAAAATCAGTTCCTGAAATTAGCCATAACATACACAAAGAGAATCGTAGCTAGGGCTATAGCTTACATATATGATAGACGGAGATATGTATATTGATTATGAATATAAATTACTTTCAATTGATGACATACTCAGGTTCTTAGACAGTTTCGTTGTGATCTCTACCATAAACATGTGGTATCCTGGAAATTAATCACACCGTTCGAATCGTACCGTATTCAATCACCGAGAGACGTGATGCAGTGAACTCTTATTCGGGAAAAAGATGGTCCAAATCTCCACCGGGCCACCTACATTTAGGTTTTCCGTTATTTGATCGTAGTACATAGGGCGAATGAAGGGATGGTTGCTGTGAAAGGGCGTTACGCATTTACTTCCCCAGTTCGAGCTTGTGTTTCCATTTCTCGTCCTCAACAGCACGTTAAACTCACTTTCCCAACAGCTTGTCGTCTACTTGTTAGCGTCGCTGCCTCTAGATCGTGAGGTTCCGTGTTCGATTCCCTGCCAGATCGGAGATTTTCTTCGCGCAGGAGTTAGACGACTGTGTTGCCCTAATCGTTTCAACTCATCTTTTTCGAAGCGCAACGCCGAAGTGACGTCAAATAGAAAGATTTGGATGGTTGTCTTGGATGCTGTTCACTGTAATAAAGGACTGATACTACTAGAAAACAATGAAATACTTTCATTCTGTTTTCTTTCTGTGATATATAGTGCGTAACAACAGTCAGCCGAACAACCGCTAAGCGGCGTCTCGACCATAGATCACTTCATTTTTCCTTTCTTTCTTCATATTTCATCTAATACAATTTTTCACTTATGTATTATTCCTTCCCAAGCGCCATTAAGCATTAACTTTACAATATTTGTAATGCAAAACTGGGATTTTAACAGTATTTTAATATATATTATTACGAACAATGCTAAATTTTGACTGAAATTTCTGTTGAAAAGTACTTACGAACTCTTGTTAAAGTAAATGAGCTCCAGTTTTACAAAAGCTAAATGAAGCTTGAAATAGAAACCGTGTATGGTACGATGGATAACGAGCTTTCTGTGTAAGTTTCACGGCGGGAAACATCTGCTGTCTATCACTTGTCTTGTGGGTGCCGCAAAATGGACATCGAATTTTTTTATCTGGTGATGTCATCTTCAGTAACGCAATACGGAAATCAGGCAGAATCTCGAACGGTTACGACTGAAGCTTCACCACTGCATAATGTAGGTCGACGCCGACCTACCGCAACGGGAGAACCGTTACCGCAGACGTAGCTGCCTGGAGCGATGAACAGACAAAAATCCTATTTTCTGTATATTTCGTTACTGCAGTTCAGGAATAATGCTCTAGAAATAACTGTTGCATTTGTGTTTATGAGTGGGACAATTACATCTTCGTCGTGAGCTCGATTTTAGCTGAAGATACAAAGTGGTATATGTAAAAAAAAATAAAAATAAAAATAAAAAAAGAGGCCCAATACTCATAATACTATGTCTGAGAACTGTCGTCATGTAACAGTTTCTGGAATGTGGCTAAAAAACGTTGTGAAAACCCTCTAGTCACGACGTGATGCAATGCGTTAGAATCCCAGCCGTTTTCAATGCATTGCTCTTTTCTGTTCCAGCAACATTTGTCCATTATCTAAGGGGGGAATACAGTTTATATCTATCTGTTTTTATACAACTCGTCTATGTTGATTTACATCTAAATATTGAGGCCGTTGAGTTTTCCTTATCGGCTGAGCTGGTCTCGAATAAAGATCAATACCTATGAAATTGATTTCTTTCTCTGTGCACGTCCCTGTACTGTACATCAATCTGTTTCTCAGTCAAGGAACTGTCTCAAAGTTAAATATTGTAGCTCTAGAGATAACCCTATTGTGAGGAGAAACTGATTTCTACTCACAGCGAAACCAAATCCCAGAATTAACTTAACTAACTGTTTAAAATTCTTGGGCGGTGTGACCAAGAGTCGGAGATATGTCGGTAGTATGCAGCTACCAACTTCGAAATAGGCGAAGGTCTACGAACCAGTAACGGCTAAACGTATTAAAATTTAAAAAAAAATTAGAACTTCCAGTTCCAAGGCTAAACGCTACAATGAACAGTCACGAAATCTCAAAAATTAGGTTTTACTCCGATTTTATTTGTGGACGGAGTCGGTTAGGTTGATTTTTAACAATGTAACTGTCAAAATGGAAAACATAATTAAAAAAAGAACAGAAATATTCAAATGTAATCTGTCAAAGTATTCACATAATAGTACAGTAATTCTCTATACCCGCTTCTCAGGTCAGTGGGTTTTGAAATGGACAACACTAAAGCAAACATTGCTAGTCAGATTATAGCAAAGCAACTGAAACCAGTAAAAGGAACTAAGGCAAAAGAGATAAGATAACTCATTTTCAAAGTTGATCATGAAGTAAGTCTGGTTACTGTCTTAGATGCTGTTCACTCTATTGCAAAGTTGCCACAAAAGTCTGATATTACTTGAAAACATTGAAATACTTTCATTCTCTTTCTCTTCTGTGATGTATAGTACGAAAAAAAACGGAAAATTATACAGAAAAACTATGTGTGACTTTAGTCCAACACCCGCAGACTCTGTAACAAATGATGAAATAAATAAAAAAACACATAGAAAATCAGATAAATTTAATATCTTTGCCCTTGTTTATCAACAAGACCTAAAACGAAGTTATAATTTATCGTTCGCTTGAAAATGAAGTTACTGTAGTTATATTCGAAATGCAAGGGTTTCGGGGATTGTGATCCAAAAGATACTGTATTATACAGTCTGCAATTTTTATATTGTGTATTGTGTATTGTACAAAATAGCTATGGAGGCATGGGCCTGAACTGATAATTGTCACGAATTTGTAAGAAATTACCCAACAACTGGTTCAGTGGCTACAGTCACGCTGTATTTTAAATGTAGAAAAAATTAACTACACGGAAACAGTGAATTCATTTGACTATACCGTCTACTCGAAGTATTTCCAGCTATTCGAAGCAGTACTATGCGAAATGCGCCTGCGACTTAAATGTGAATAAAGGACTATTATTTACTTTGGATGAGCAGTCAAACATTGTCAACTGCTCTTAGGGCAAATTAGTCAGTATTTTCAGTATGAAGTACAAATGTCTAGTTATTACAAGTATCGAAACAGCCTGCAAGCTCCAGGACACCACATATTATTGTGTCTGATCACGTAGAATTGCTCTTAAGTCGGAAACAGTGGTATTAATTTTCCCAGAGGCTACATGAAATATTTCAAGAATTCGTTTTTAGATGTAATATTCGGAGCCCTATTTTATCTTTTATATTCCAAAAAGGATTTCAAGCACAAAATAAAAGAAATTATCATACATAGAAAGGTGTAATAAGATACAGTTTTTACTTACTTCTAGAGTGTACCAAACTCTAAGAATGGCATTGTGAGCGATACTAAGAGTTTTGAGTCCTTACCACATACCGGGTCACATCTTTTGCGACCCACAGCATCTCACACAGAAAGCTTTGACGAATGAATGAAGAAACTCATAGTGCATATACAGAAATGTAATCATTATGTACTGCACTATACCTGTATCGATATACTTTGTATAAGTGCACAAGCTTCCGCGGTCGGCGTTAGTTCAAATAAAATTCTCTGGATGTTAAGCTATGTCTTACGTAAAATGAAATCGATGGGCATTGTGGAGGAAACATTTTACTGTTCTTAGTCACTTGCTTTAGCGAATGGAACGAGAGAAAAATTTTTGCCTGTATTGTTGCGCAGGGATTTCTGTGGTCTTATTCTTATGCTTAATTAAAGAAGTGTATGGTGAAGGCAGTAAAGTTGTTTCACGATCTGACTTACACGTAGGTTCTGTAAAATCCTGCTGGCCGGAGTGGCCGAGCGGTTGTAGGCGCTACAGTCTGGAACCGCGCGACCGCTACGGTCGCAGGTTCGAATCCTGCCTCGGGCGTGGCTGTGTGTGATGTCCTTATGTTAGGTTTAAGTAGTTCTAAGTTCTAGGGGACTGATGACCTCAGAAGTTAAGTTCCATAGTGCTCCGAGCTATTTTTTTTTTTTAATCCTGTCTGGTAGAGTCCTCCCTTCCAGAGAATCGTATCTGAACGAACTGAACATCAGGATAACAGTCTTGTACTGAATGAACCGTCTGGTTGATCTCATTCGCCGACGTACAGCAGTTTTCTAAGGTTCTTCTCATAAAGCCCAAACGTAAAATCGTCCTCCCTGCAAAGCGTTAGCGCACATCACCTCAGATACTACGCCACAATATTTCCTAAGTCCAGCGACGTGCCACAACACCGCTCTTATTGATCAACGAGTTGCATTTATTATGAAGTGCATTGGAGTGGGGAGGGGCAGTAATAGCTAACTAAAAATTCGGTTACGGCCAGCCTAATTTCGGTTTTCTATGAAAAAAATTATCAATATTTGCATAATTTCGTTCGCTTGATTGAAAGTTAAGTCATCGTTTATTCCCTCTGCGGGTTGTGATGGTCTCACATATGCACTCTGCTAAAGAGTGAAGGGTGGGGATATGGTGTCACCGCCAGACACCACACTTGCTAGGTGGTAGCCTTTAAATCGGCCGCGGTCCGTTAGTATACGTCGGACCCGCGTGTCGCCACTATCAGTGATTGCAGACCGAGCGCCGCCACACGGCAGGTCTAGAGAGACTTCCTAGCACTCGCCCCAGTTGTACAACCGACTTGGCTAGCGAAGGTTCACTGACAAAATACGCTCTCATTTGCCGAGACGTAGTTAGCATAGCCTTCAGCTACGTCATTTGCTACGACCTAGCAAGGCGCCATTACCAGTTACTATTGATACTGAATCATGTACAGTCAAGAGCGACGCCTCATCATTAATGGATTAAAGTTAAGTATTCCACCAGCTACGTCCATTTTTCTAAATTCTAATTTCCTTGTCCAGTTCCAGACCTCACGCCAGCCTGCGTGAGCTAAAACGCGTGCCTTTCGGCTTCCTCTAATAACACGGTGTTGGCTCTCCTGCCAACCCACAACAGGGGAAGTGTAGAAAACAGTAGGGAGAGAAGGGAGGGGGAGGGAGACACGACAGATCGGGTTATCAGAAGTACGTTCTCAGAGTTCAAAAAATGGTTCAAATGGCTCTGAGCACTATGCAACTTAACTTCTGAGGTCATCAGTCGCCTAGAACTTAGAACTAATTAAACCTAACTAACCTAAGGACATCACACACATCCATGCCCGAGACAGGATTCGAACCTGCAACCGTAGCGGTCGCTCGGCTCCAGACTGTATCGCCGAGAACCGCACGGCCACTCCGGCCGGCGTTCTCAGAGTCACCACGGACTGAAAAATTCAAAATAAAGATGACAAAATGTGCAGTTATAAACAGTTTTAGCTCTTTCGAAATTCACGAGCCAGTATTCCTAATGCGAGACTTATTTCACTTTGAATTATAGTCGTGTAGCCGGCCGGTGTGGCCGTGCGGTTAAAGGCGCTTCAGTCTGGAAGCGCGTGACCGCTACGGTCGCAGGTTCGAATCCTGCCTCGAGCATGCATGTGTGTGATGTCCTTAGGTTAGTTAGGTTTAAGTAGTTCTAAGTTCTAGGGGATTTATGACCACAGATGTTGAGTCCCATAGAGCTCAGAGCCATTTTATAGTCGTGTATTTGTGAATTTTCTGTCGGTATTCCGGTGAAAAAGGAATTACATTTAATGTTAGACGCAGTACACTAATTATTAGCACTGTGACTCTATAGAGGTATTTCTGCAAAGAAATGTTTAAATCAGGATACCTCACACAGTAGAACGTCCAACGTAATCTGGTGAAGGCCAGCAGACAGCGGCGCCCTCGCCTGTTAGGAACTTGGTCTAGTCACAGAGTTATGCAACATATGTGGGTGCACGAACATTGTCGGTAGAAATGCCCGGACAGAATGTTTGGCCGCAGCTGGGGGCCTTACCGTCACCCGAGAAAAACTTGCGCCATGCTTGCAGCTGTGGGCCACGTGGGAACACGGCTTCAGCTAACGAAGGCCGGCGTGCCAAAACAAAAGCGTGCTTCGCTGCGCTGCCGCCATTCACAACTGGCGCTGCGCCTGTGCCTCGCCCCTGCACTCACTTCCGTCGCCCACACCAAATATTTGGAGGAAGCGGCGGAAAAACCACGCGATCCGTCGGAAACGGTCTTAAAACCGCAAGCAATGTCAAGGCACTTGCGCCATCGTGATTAAAGCCCGGACTGCTCTGATGCCCTTTAGTTCTCACTTCAAACTATATACAGAATTTTAATATCGTTTACCAGCGTCTCTACTCTGCTCAAATGTTTTGTTTATTTTTTGTTAGTTCTGGAATGCTTACGGTGATTTAACTATTCGGAGTAGTGGTGGCCCCATAGTACAGTCTTACATTTCGAACCGAAACAGTTCGTTTTCATTCATTGCCGTCACCAGATGGGCGCATTAGAATTCCATACTGCCTTTTACAAAGTGTGTTAACTGCCGTTCTATTTATTTTGGTTGTAAGGAATCGAATAATGTTGGATAAAAAAGACAGAACATTTCATTCAAAGCGTGATATAAGCTTATAGATATAATCACAGTTTTCAGGCTGAAATGTTTGTAGATGTGAATCGATTCACTTATTTTAGCACTAGGTAAACTACAGATTAGAACAGTGAACTGCGTTGGGACTGAGATTGTGCCGGAAAGTAGCTTAGCTCTTAAGCTGTAATTTGGCCCAGAAGCAGTAAAACACAATGACCGCTCAAAAAAATAGCTCTGAGCACTATGGGACTTAACTGCTGTGGTCATCAGTCCCCTAGAACTTGGAACTACTTAAACCTAACTAACCTAAGGACATCACACACATCCATGCCTGAGGCAGGATTCAAACCTGCGACCGTAGCGCTCACGAGGTTCCAGACTGTAGCGCCTAGAACCGCACGGCCACTCAGGCCGGCAATGACCACTCAAGTAGATTTACTAACAATATATAGAATCTTGTAGACTTTTCTTTGAAGTGTCAAAAAAATATAGAGAAGATTGCTTAAAGTCAATTGCAGCTACATTTTGTTACCTTTGGTAGTTTTCTAAATATCCATAACATTTTACGTTATTGAGCATAAGCTGTTGTTGACATTGTCCTCCAATCTGTGTCATCAAAACTGCATGAAGTATCATAAAGTATGACGTGGGTTGTAGAGTGCTTCTTGAAACATTCCCGAGCAAAATCCATAAAACGTACTCCTCACCAGCTTTAAAAGCGATCAGGTGAGTGTTATCATTTAGGATACCACTGCATTCTAACAGAACACCGCAGTATTTAGTTACCATATTATTCCGGCTGATGGTGCAAGTGCACATTGGTGTGTCAGGATAACTACAGAACTACCTCACATTTCTTACCCTTCCCTTTTTCCTTTTTCCCTAGCTTCTCTCCTCTCCTCTTCGGAAGATGCTGCTGACAGTAGGGGTAGCAACTCTCTGGTTCTTTGGCTCCCTTAAAAGAATGAATACGACTACTGTGGACTATTGTGGGGCAAGTTGAGAGTTGGAGATTAACATTAATAACCGATATCATGTCTATAACCTGAAAAGGGGCCCTGATAATGTGTCACAGACTTCTTAGTTTCTTCTTTTGGTACATACGGGTTGGTCATCATAGCTGATCAACCTAAGTGACACTTAGGTAACACTGTTTTCCTGTTTTGTGTCCTGTGTTGTCATTCCAAAGCTTCAGTATTTATCGTTTTCCTTTTGTGGACTTTTGGATTGTACTCTTCCATGCCATGTGCCCGTCTGATGAACCCTTTCTATTCTACCGTTTGCCTGTGGATTTAAAGCACTTATCGGAAGTTCCTTAATATGCAGTAACCATTCAATCAGAGATAAAGTTTACTCCTTGGTCAGTTATTATCGTCTCAGGCGTTCCGAAATCGAATATCCGCCATTGCGTGTGGTACTGTTTTGACCTGCTGGTTTGGTATGGCTATTGTAGAAACTAAATGTGAAAAATGATCGATTATGGTCAAAACATACTGGCATTTGTGCCATTGTTCTGAGGCATCCAATTCTATCATTTTTAATAATTTGTCTGCCTCACGTAGCCTTTGCAAAGTAATCCTTTGGGGACTAGGCTCCATCCTTTGCATGCATAGTATACTACTTTTTACATAGTAATCGACGTCCTGTTTGCTGGTTACCCACTAGTAATGTGGTTCTACTGTGTGTTCCGTTGACCTGCGACCAGCGTCACCAGCTAAAATCAAATCGTGATCCTGCCTCAACAATTCATTTCATTATTACTCTTGCACTTAACACGTAGCCCATATCTCATCTCCCTGTGCAATATCCCTAGGTCCATGCTGAATTGCAGCTACCTCGCAAACGGCTCACAATCAGATTCTTCGCTTTGCTCTTCAACCCAACCATCTTTGTCTGTGCCAGCGCATTCCATGGCACGTACCTTACAGTGTAGACGCTCTGCAATTTCATGTAACCTTCTAGGGTGATGTATTACAGCACAATCGAAGTTACCGAAGTGCCATGCCCAGCTAGTTAACCTACTACTTGAATTATTATGTCCTAATAACAGTTTGAGTGCTACGTGATCGGTTATTACTCTAAACGATGTCTATGTAAATAACATTGGAAATGAGGTATTCTGAATATTAATGCCAACATTTCTTTCTCAGTTGTTAAATAATTCGTTTCTGCCCGATCAAGTTGTCTGGATGCATAGGCTATAGGATGTTCCTGGTCATCTATTTCCTGACTCAAGATGCAACAGAGGGCAAAACTACTAGAGTCGCAGAACAGTATGAACTGTTTCTGGAAATCTGGAAAGCCAAGAACTGGACTATATGTTAACAAATATTTTAGTTTTAGACATGCTGCCTCACAGTCCGGTGAACAATGTAACTTTATCCCTTTCGTTGATTACTGTGTGAGAGCTCTCGCAAATTCAGCGAATTTTGCGATAGAAATAGGCATAGCATAAATATTATTGTAGTAGATGTTGGAAACTTTTTTATGGCATAAACAATACTTGGATTATTGCCAATCTCTTTCTGGCCAACAATGTGGCGCAAGTAACGGACTTTTTGTAAAACGAAATAGCAGTTTTCCAGGCTAAGGGTTAACTGTGCTGCACATATGCAGTCGAAAACTTCACATAAACGCACTATATGCTCCTGGACATCTTTGTAGTATACAACTATATCATCTAAACAGACCATGTATAGCTTTGGTTTTAATCCTTGCAATGAACTCTCTAATAATCTCACGAAAATAGTCGGTGAATTTTTCTGGCAAAAAGGCATCCGGTGATATTGATAATAACCATAAAGGGCTGATAATTCTGTCAGTGGACGATCTTCAGCACTACCTCTGATTGACGGTATCGACTTCGTTGGTCCACAGCGTAAATTATCGACGCTGGCCCAGATTATCTGATGGTTTCTGTTACATTGGTCATTGGGTAGACATCTGATACTGGTTTTTATTAAGTGACGGTAGTAGCAATTTCACATGTTTTGCTGCCATCTGGCGATTTTTTCAGTATAATGATGACAGGTGCCGACCAGGGGCTATTACTTCTTTCTACGATCCCATCTTGAGGCTGTTCACTGATAAAGTCTTCCATTACAAGCTGTAAGGTTTGAGCAACACAACATGGTTTTCTATAAATGGGCCTTTCATTTACAGTGGGAATGTGATGTTGGGCTAATGGCATAGCAGGCATTGGGCCAGGAGAATCAAACCATGCAATGTATTCTTCTAAAATTCTTTCCGTGTCTTTGTTCTGTCCCCTAGATGGGCTACTTTATTTCTCTGTATAGTGAAGGTGACAGACTGTCCTAGTGTTGGGTAACTTATCATGAATCCCCTTTCCAATTCATCTTCAACTGATACTTCTAAATTAGCTCTCAGTGTAGCAGATTACAGCTGTACCTCTTGTGGGCTAAAGTTATCAATTCTGACAGCCACTACTTTGCTTCCTTCAGTTTCTTGTATCTAGGATAAACTATACCCTGCAAAACACTTCTCTGTGTCCAGTTCTTCATTTCCAGATAAAGGTTCAACAATGCACAAAGCATTCACAGGCATTCCGCTCCTGCATCAACCTAAATTATTTTGCCAGTGCCTTTGGTATGATATACCATAAGTTCACTATTAGGACATTGTATGCAGGTTAGGTAGCCACCCCTGGCCTAACGACGAATACTGTGTTAGTAATGGTATTCTGACCATAGAACCAAGAAGAAACGATCTCCATTCAGTTCTGCTATACGCTGTTCCAAGTAAAATCTAGCGTGATGCACAGCCAGGAAACTAAACCGAGTAAGACATTGTAGCTACTGCCGAACACAAGAAGAATTACAACTGGGAAATTACCGTCCCTGACTCAGAAGCCTGTTACCACTGAACCGAGTGAATCGGCACAACCCCACCTATGCCACTTAAGGCCCAGCGTGGAGGATTTAATTTCACTTTACCAAGAATATCCTTACTTACCACAAATGCCTGAGATCTAGTGTCTAATATAAATTTACTCAGCTTTTACGTAACTTGTCAGAATAAAGGCTGCCACTAATTTCGTAATTGTGTTAATTCTACTGGGATCGTTGCACCGTGGACTTGCCCTCCCCCCCGCCGGCCGCGGTGGCCGTGCGGCTCTGGCGCTTCAGTCCGGAACTGCGGGACTGCTACGGTCGCAGGTTCGAATCCTGCCTCGGCATGGGTGTGTGTGATGTCCTTTGGTTAGTTAGGTTTAAGTAGTTCTAAGTTCTAGGGGACTTATGACCTAAGATGTTGAGTCCCATAGTGCTCAGAGCCATTTGATCCAAGCCCCCCCCCCCCCCCCCCCCCCATGCCCCATTTAAATGCGAGTTGCGAGCTCTGTCCTGTGGCTGTTTTCCATGTCTCTGTAAATTTCTGTCCTTACAATTCCGCTCAGCATGTCCAAAACGTCCATGTACATATGTACATGTCATTCCCGTTCTCTGCAGCTGCGGTTAATATTCCCCATATGTCCACATCTAAACATTTAACATGTGATTAAATATGACCTCTTTTCCTGTGGCTTGGTGACTACATCATTTTACACTAGTGCTAACGCTATTTCTACACCTTCGCTGAGAGTC
The DNA here is from genome assembly GCF_023864345.2 of Schistocerca serialis cubense. Lineage (NCBI taxonomy): Eukaryota > Metazoa > Arthropoda > Insecta > Orthoptera > Acrididae > Schistocerca > Schistocerca serialis. The sequence continues at coordinate 928,672,761 of NC_064640.1, read as the reverse complement.
TCCGACCAGGTGGAACGTTTCTGGCTGTAGCCACCATAAAGAAGGGCCAAGTACTCCCTGCTCAGCTTCCTGCAAGGTAGCTTTGTTAGCATTATCATCTTCCATGAGGTCGTGTGTATTGCCATTAATTTTACAAATGCAGTCTACAAAATGCTCTATTGATTCCTCATGTTTTTGAAACATACTGTTAAGTTAGTCATGGTAGTATCCAAACGAATTCTTTCTCTTATATGTGTCTCGCAATCTTTCCCTCCAGACATCGAACGACTGTATTTCGCCCAACTTTTCGTGACACATCACATGCATCCTAGCATCCCATGTAAGATTTAATTTGGTTACCTTCAGCATCTGCTCATTACTCCAATTTCCCAGCGTAGTGGGTATGTACACAGTATCAAAAAATACAAGGGCATGCTCTCCATATTTAATTGAAAAAAGTATGGTCAATGCAGCTGTGTTGGTATCGAAGTTAGGGATACGATGACGCATCTGTTCCCTCCTTTCCTGCATTAGTTGCCCTATCTCAGCCTGTACCTGAGCTGTTGGATTTATTAACTGCTGAATAGGGTCCTGAACCCGAAGTTGCTTCTCCGTATTTCCCATATTTCCTACTCACTACCAACCCAACCCAAATATCAATATAACCAAGAGATGAAGTGACAAAAAAAAAAAGGATGGGAAAGAAACCATATAGGTTCAAACACAACTTCCTCATATTGTTGCATAGGACGTCCCTGCTACAAAATATCCAAGGTTCTGGCTGCTGTAGTCTGGCTGTCCATTTTCTTTCTCGTCATCCTCAGCAGTCGTTCTGCCACCAGTTATAACAGGTGACTCTGATAGCCTAGCTCCTGGCTGTAGTAAGTGTGGCAGGCGATGGTAGTTACGGTGACGTCAGACCACAGCACGTAACTGGTCTAGGAGCGTAGTGGTCCTCTGTTGGTAGCTGGCAAGGCAGAGATGGCTGGAACCTTCCATCATACTCTTGTGATAGAGACAAAGCGTACAGCTCTCTCTGTTGCTCAAATGGCTCTGAGCACTATGGGACTTAACATCTGAGGTCATCAGTCCCCTAGAACTTAGAACTAGTTAAACCTAACTAACCTAAGGACATCACAAACATCCATGCCCGAGGCAGGATTCGAACCTGCGACCGTAGCGGTCGCGCGGTTCCAGACTGAAGCGCCTTTAACCGCGTGGCCACACTGGCCGGCTCTCTCTGTTGCCCAGAGGCTTATGTAGCAGACAGTGGTGCATGTCCCAGCGGAGGCAAAAGCATCTTCATCATCAGCACAGAGCAGCACAGGTCTGACGTCACATCACTGCCCAACTGTTTGACGATGATGGGCTGATTTGCGCGTTCTTAAATACTGATTGACCCTGCCTGTGACAATTGGGTTCCAATAATCCTGCATGCTGCGAAACGTGTCGGTGGCAACTGTGGTCTGTGACCATAGAAGCGTTACAAAGTCTCTGACCATGCAGTCCTCTTGCTGGTTGCGATAGACTTGGCGGTGGACTGCCTTCGACATGATATTCCTACTTTACACTTTACAATAATGTATGAGCCAATGGGTTATTCCCACAATTATGTCACATACTAGTTGTAGTTTGTTGTTTGCCTCAGTGATTTTATGAACTATGTTCCATGTTTCCATACCGGTTAATGGAATACTCCATTCCCCACCTACTGCTTACATCGTGGGAAGTAATTTGCGTTCATAACTGACGATAGTTGTTTTAGGGTTAGTGTGTATGACATCGCATCTAGACCGCATTTGATGCAGTGATGCAGATGCTGCTTCATGTTACGCATTGATCAAGAGGAACGTGACACAGAAATGTCCACAGAAATATATGTCCAAATACTGGAAGTGTAGTGCAGGTACCAACTTTTGATAGTAAGGTGGTGTGATTAACATCAGTTCATAAATTAGACTTGCATAAACATAGCTAAGAGACAAGTGAGCGGTTTGCTTACATTAGATTAAAATATCGCGTAAGCATTTTGTTTATATATTAGGTCACAACCAAGTGGGATATTGTTTTACATTTATATCATTAATATATAATGATTTAACCATTAATTTGGTCTAAATAAACATTACTAAGAGCACAAGTGATCAGTTTGTTTACATCAAGGTCATAAATTACATTGTGTACATAACGACGCTAGGCCAAGTGGTCCGGTATTTACATAAGAAGTATGGGTCCTTTGTCCTCAGACTCGCTTCAAATGAAGAAACAGAGTGGAGCTTCGTTTTAGAGACGAACAGATCGTGATATTAATCGAAGACCTACAGGAAAACGGCACATTTTAGTAAGTTAAAAATGGTACGTATAAATTCTTTCAGAGATTCTCTATTTTCCATAATAGCCCTTCTTAGATACCTAGATGTAAGTTACTCTAAATTTCAGTTTCGTTTCGTAAGTTGTGTTTTTAGATCCCTCAGATGTGCTCCTGAAGTTAATGGGAATTAAAGAGCAAAATGTTTACAAATCAGTTTCATTATTAGGTGTCTGAACGTTGTAAACCACTTTCTTGTATGTCCGTATTGCTATACTGGGCAAAGTCCAAATTCTATCCTCACCTTTATGTGTCAATAGCGTATCAATTGAATGTGGATGACAGTGATGACTACTGGTGCGGAACAGCGATGCTGATGTTGTTGTTGATGATCATATTAAGTACGAAAGTGAAGGAGTGACATTCAGTTGTGCTAAAAGATAGAACATTCCTCTCAAAAAGCACCAAATGGCAAGTGATCTTCACATCTCCAACCGACTGCCAGAATACCACAACCGTCTTACACGACCTTGCTACACAGCGCATAGCAGAAAGGTTTGGGACTTACCAAAGATAATGGTGCATTATCGTGGCTAAAGCAAACACCCGCGATAGTTGTGGAAAATTATATGACTGCTATCTCTACAGATGATGAAGACACTGAAGTTTAACGAGACAAAAAGTATTTAGGTCGTTTAGAGCGTGATAATGCATTGCAAAGAAAGACTGGAAGCCAGTTGCAGGAAAAATGGTAGGAGAACATGTAGTCTAGCAAGAGAGCGGAACAGGAAGTCGCCTGGTAGAATTTTGCTAGTCATTACTAAAGCTTGATTTAAGAATCATGTAAGAAGTGTGCACATGTGGAGGAGACCTGTAGACACGGGAAGGTTTCAGATATATGAGATTTGCAAACGAGATTTTAAACTGCAGAACATTTCCAGACTCAGCTATCGAGTCTGATCACAGTTTATTGATTATAAATCGCAGATTAAAACTACAGAAATTGCAGGAAGGTGGGATAACTATAAAATGGAAACTGGATAAGTTGAATGAACTATGGGGTTTTGAGACCTTCAGAGACAGCTTTAGGCACCAACTGACTGAAACACGCGAAATGAATGACTAGCGTTGAGAGATGAAATAGCGAAGGCGTAGAGGATGAAGTAGGCAGAAAGGCAAAGACCAGTACAAATATCTGGATAGCAAGAGATACTGAATTTAAGTGACGAAAGGAGAAAATAAAAAAAAGATCTGACAATGAATTCCAAGAAAGATAATACAAAAATAAACACCGTCCGAAACAGGCGTTGAAAGCCTATAGGTACCGACCGGCCGCCGTGTCATCCTGAGCCCGTAGGCGTCACCGGATTCGGATACCAAGGTGCATGTGGTCAGCACGCCGCTCTCACCGCTGGACAATGTGCTGGCCAGGGCAGCAGTCGAACATTTTCTGTATTCAGAAAGGCCCGTACAGGACCTGCAATATGCGCTCGTGCAATTGTCCTGCTGAAATGTAGGGTTTCGCAGGGATCGAATGAAGGGTAGAGCCACAGGTCGTAACACAAGGGCTGAGTGCACCCTGCTTGCCAACAGCAGTCGGTAGACCCAGACGGTGACCCATCCAAGTGCTAGCCAAGCCTGACAGCGCTTATCTTCGGTGATCTGACGGGAACCAGTGTTACCACTGCGACAAGGCCGATGGCACGAAAGATAATTATAAATAATAATAATAAAAATTCGACCGACCGAAAGTGCAAAATGGCGAAGCAGTAATGACTAGAGAAGAAAAGGATAGCTGTAGAAAGACGCATAACTATGGGACACATCGATACTGACTATAGCATAGTTAAAGAGACCTTTGGGAAAAGAAGCAGCTGTTTGAATATTAAGATATCAGATGGTATAGCTGTACAAAGCAAAAAAAAAAAAAAAAAAAATCTAAAAGTGGAAAGAATATATAGACGGGATATACGAAGGAGACGAACTTTGAGACAGTATAATGGAGAGAGAAGAGGAAGTAGATGAAGATGGGACGGGAGATATACTTCGGTCAGACAACTGACAGAGCACTCAAATAGAGGAGCAATCCTTCAGACTTCGAAGTCTGAATATCACTGAAGCATCAGTTTCATGAGACATGTTATCAAAATATTGCAATGAATTATTTACAGTATGATGACTAGTAGAACCAAACCACAGTGATAATCACTTTACATTCTGGAAAAATGTGGGAACACAGTTGCTGTTAGAACTGATGGACAAGACGAGAAACAGCAGGTGAGAAGGGAATGCGACTGACTTATAGCCTATCCTCGATCTTACTGAATGTATATATTAAGCAAGGAGTGAAAAGAAACAAAGATAAATTTGCAAAGGCAATTAAATTTAAGAGGAAAGAATTAAAAACTTAAAAAGGTTGTCGATGGCATTTTAATTCCTCCAGAATCGTCAAAGAACATGGAAAATCGGTATGGATCATCATCATTTTCTTTGGGCCATTGCCCCACTTTAACATGGGGTCACCATTGTTACTTCGGATTTTGTGATGTTAGCGTCAGAGGGTGGCCGGATGCCCTTTCTGTCGCTAGCCCGTACCCCCTGGGATGGAAAGAGTGTACCCCAGCTGTCTGCGTCTAGTGCAAGCCATGAAATAGTGCAAACGTTTTCAAATATCTGCGAGTCGTGTAACTGAGTTGGGACGTGGGGACCAGCCCGGTATTCACCTAGTGGGATGTAGAAAACCGCCTAAAAACCACATCCAAGCTGACCAGCACACTGGTCCTCGTCGTTAATCCGCCGCGCGGATTCGATTCTGCGCAAGCGCGCCTACCCGAGTCCAGGAAGCAGCGCGTTAGTGTCCTCAGCTTACGTGGTGGGTCGGAAAATAAGTATGGACAGGTCTTGGAAAAAGGTTATAGGATGCACAAAAAGGAAAGTAAAACAAGGGTAATGGAATATAGTAAAATCAAATCTGGCAATGCTCAGGGAATTATGGAATATTATGAAATGGGACACTAAAGAATAGTGGATGAGTTGCGTTATTATGGTAGCAAAATAATCAAGGACTGAAGAACTAGAGAGAATATAAAACGCAGGCTAGGACAGCACGAAAAACGTTTCTGAAACAGATAAATCTTTTACCTTCGAATATAAATTTCGGTTTTAAGAATATGAAAGTATTTTCTGAAGTGTAGTATTGTTTGTAATTGAAACGATGACAATAAACAGATCAGTCGGGAAGAGGACAAAAAGATTTGAAAAGTGAGTAGATCGGAAAGCTAATGAACAGGCAATGAATCGAATTGGGAAGCCAAGAAATTTGTGATACAAGTTGTGTAACATAAGGATACATCCTGAGGCATCAAGGAATCGTCTATTTTGTACTGGAGGGAAGAGAGAGAGAGAGAGAGAGAGAGAGAGAGAGAGGGAGAGAGAGAGGAGGGGGCGGGAGGAGGCTAAAATTGCGGAGGGAGATTGAAGCTTGAGCAAGCAGGTTCAAGTGGATGTAGGTTGCAGTAGTTTACAGAGAAGAAGAGGCACGCGCAGGATAAACTAGCATGGAGAACTATATCAAACCAATCTTCGGAGCGAAGACCACAACACACTTGTTCATAGTCCAGACTGGGATGGGGAAATGTGCGTCCCAATCTCCCATCCTCTTTTCGACCGGCTTCTGGTGATGTACTTCTCTGCAACCACTGTGATACGAACCGGGTACCTGCTGCATATGAAAAATGTTTCCTAACTCTCATGTTTTTGCGGCCTTGGTTACATCGGTGAGTTAGTGGATGTAAAGACAATCGACAAGTGTAATTGCTATTAGTACGTAGACAGGATTGTGGTGTGTGAAGAGGGAACTGTACAACAAACTGTACAATAATTCCATTTATTGTGGTTAGAAGTTAAATTCTTGACCTGCAAGTCCATTTGTTGTCTGCGGCAGAGGTATCGTAAGAACAGTCACGCAGAAAGCTATAAATGTTTTCAACAGTTACTGTACGGATTGACCACAATGAACTCCGGGCAATAGAATCTCGTGAAAGAAAACTACAGAGCTAGGCCAGTCCTGAAGAGTAAGATGCCACTTCTTTTTCAGCCAGTGGTACGTGTAAAGTGTTTATCTGCCAGGCTAGCTGAGAGAAATATGCTAACGTGGCTTTCATTATCCGAAAAGAAAATCCCGGAAAATGTTGGAGAGCTTCCATCGAGGCGCCCCCTACAACGTAACTTTACGAGTACTACCAAAATAACAGGATACACAACCAGTCTACCAAACGAAAAGCTGCTGGCTAACGTGCGGTGAGCCCGCAAAGAACATTTGAGGGAAGATATGGGTCTCCCCAAGAGACCTATGTGGCATACCAACAGCTGGGCTTTGTGTCTAAATTAGTTACACAGGCTGCGAACCTAATATATTAACGTCAAGAACGAACAGATTTAGAGGACCACGAGACACAGATACGTAATTTAATTCGACTCATAAATATCGACCTGCCAGAGAGAGGAGAAGAAGTGAAACGCGAAACACTGGGCAGTTAAAAAGCGATAAATTTTACTCCAGTTACGCACAGCACCTTTTAACACAAACACCAGTTTTCTGAATAGTGATCCGAAATTCTTGTGACAGACGGAAAGATATATCTAGCATCAATTTAACATTTCCTCTGCGGCATGACTCTCATTCTCTAACAAGGGTTCTACAACATTACTCACTATGTCGTAACACGTATATTGTAGCGTACAAATCACGCGTTTTGATGGATAGCCTCCAATAAATTAATAATACTGAGTTGTCTGTCCTGCATACAGATTTTCTTTAAAAGACTATTTTTGGAAACCATACGGACTGCGTTAAATGCTAATAGCTGCGTGAGCCACACTTTATATGAGCGACGAAGAACACGCACGAAGAGAGATAACAGAGTTGTTTTTGAGCGGGCAGAAATACTCCGCTGTTCCCATTTGTAACAGTGGCAGCCAAGCACGATTCATATGAAAAACGGTACGAGCAAACGCACTGAGAGTGCTCCACTGACAGCTTTAGACGCGTTAGAAGTGCCTGAGCAGCCGACTGGCTTAATGTGTCCGACAGATCAGCAGACAAGACTAACTCACAAGCTCGTCCGCGGCGGTTTTGAATTCCACCCAGTCTTCAGTGGACGAGAGTCTGCGGTCCAACCCGTCCACACCCAGACAGGCTTACAACGGAAGTAGTTCACGCTAACCAGAACTAAGCCGCGTGCGACCATTCTAAGTAGTATCTTATAATATGTAATTCCATCTTGCAAAATACGCAATTACAAGACTTTTATTATTGTCACATAAATGTTTCGGACTTCTCTCTGGCAACGCTACTTATGAGGGGGTCAGTACGAACTTCTCCTCACCGATTTGACCCATATTGACAGGTGTTTAGGGCACGACTAGCACTCCAACGTAATAATGTAAACAGGGAGAAGCAACTCTCAACCGTTCTCGACAAGATCGAGTTTGAAAGTTATAGGCGTCCATATGTAGCTTGTAAGGTTGCAAATATTCCAGCATTCTGCAGTATATTTTAGCAGTATAACACACGTATCGAACCGTATCACCGAATATTGGTACAGTCGACTGATGCCACACGGAGTAGCCGTTTGGTTTGAGGCTCCATGTCACGGATTGCGAGACTCCTCTCGCCGGAGGTTCGAGTCCTCCCTCTGGCATGGGTGTGTGTGTTGTTCTTAGCTTAAGTTAGTTTAAGTAGTGTGTAAGTCTAGGGACTGATGACCTCAGCAGTTTGGTCCCTTAGGAATTCCCACACATTTGAACATTCAACTGATGTTTTACGATGGACTGAATTTTTAGGCAGTCATCTCTAGAAGCTACCTATGTTTATTGTGTTAGTTAATGTACGCGCTGTCTTGTAGCCGTTTTATGAGATTCTTCGCCTGCATCTAAAAATGAAACTCGCAAGGCTACACACGCGGAGTACGTTTGGGAGGAATTTCTTTATCATGGCAAGTTGTCAAAACAGCATTATATGTACATTGAATGGGATCACTGCTGTCATCTGCAGCGGGACATTAAGCGGAATCAGCGGCGACGAACGAAAATGTGTACAGCACGGGGATTCGAGGGCGGGATCTCTTGCTTACTAACCAGCTGCTCACTAGCAACTAAACTGAAAAAAAAAATGTTAGTAAAGGAAGTGAAAGATGTATTTTCGTATGTGTCTCGGAATAACGTTTTAATTTTTCAACAGACTTTCTCGATTATTGTTCTCATCATTTTTGTTGGAGGCTATTATCAAGAGGTTTATACGCGCTCTTTGCCCTCACACCCACGAGAATGTGAGGTTTTGCCGAAAATTCGGCATTATTAATGTAATTCTCGTCGTCAGGCACGCCTCTTCTATTAGACACACGTTTGTTTCTGGACTCCAAGTACGTTATTGCATAGAATTTTTGCCGGCGTTTGATAGTTCTAAGGAGTCAGATGGCAGGTGTGGGATGTTAAAATGTTGTGTGCAATATGCGAAGCCTTGCTTAAACTCGTTATTCTGTCATTGTTTACTACACTTGCCCAACCTTCTTACCTGGACTGATACGCTGCTGCTGAAACTACTGATGTACACACAGCTATGTGTCTCGTCGCACCTCGCCTGCACGAGTTCAAAGTCCCACCAGCAGTGAGATAACTTCAAGCTGTTTCTAAGATAGAATGAAGTTCCGACATTTGTTTAAGTGAATTATGGGAAGAACGTAAACCAAAATTAGGATGGTGGGACTAGGTTTCAAATCTATCTCTTCCCGTATACAGCTATATTGCTGTAGTTAGCCATTAAAGTTACATCTAGGATCGCCACAAGTTGCCAGTTGCTTTATGTGACTGGCGCCTGAGAAGACAGACACATTGTTTGCTCCGCAGTGCATTATCATACAGCCAAGTCGAGTGGTTTGAGTGAGGAAATGGGCTCGAATAGATCAAGACAAGTACCCCCAACGGCGGTGCGACGACATCTGGAACACAGCATGGCAACCACTGTCACCATCCCCCACGACGGGGTGGCACGAAAAGGCCGGGGACGGTGCAGCGCTCAGTACCACTGGACACAGGAGTGGCACAACGCCGTCTTGTCCCGCTTCTGCGTACAGCATCACATATGGACATATGCGTGAGTCGGGATTCCGAGGAGAAAGAGCTCTGCCGTATAGCATTCGTCAGTGTAATATACACTACTGGCCATTAAAATTGTTACACCAAGAAGAAATGCAGATTATAAACAGGCATTCATTGGACAAATATATTATACTAGAACTGACATGTGATTACATTTTCATGCAATTTGGGTGCATAGATCCTGAGAAATCAGTACCCAGAACTACCACCTCTAGCCGTAACAACGGCCTTGGTACGCCTGGGCATTGAGTCAAACAGAGCTTGGATGGCGTGTACAGGTACAACTGCCCGTGCAGCTTCAACACGATACCACAGTTCATTAAGAGTAGTGACTGGCGTATTGTGGCGAGCCAGTTGCTCGACCACCATTGACCAGACGTTTTCGATTGGTGACAAATCTGGAGAATGTGCTGGCCAGGGCAGCAGTCGAACATTTTCTGTATCGAGAAAGGCCCGTACAGGATCCGCAACATGCGGTCGTGCATTATCCTGCTGAAATGTAGGGTTTCGCAGGGATCGAATGGAGGGTAAAGCCACGGGTCGTAACACATCTGAAATATAACGTCCACTGTCTAAAGTGCCGTCACTGCAAACAAGAGGTGACCGAGACGTGTAACCAATGGCATCCCATACCATCACGCCGGGTGATACGCCAGTATGCCAATGACAAAGACACGCTTCCAATGTGCGTTCACCGCAATGTCGCCAAACACGGATGCGACCATCGTGATGCTGTAAACAGAACCTGGATTCATCCGAAAAAAATGACGCTTTGCCATTCGTGCAGCCAGGTTCGTCGTTGAGTACACCATCGTAGGCGCTCCTGTCTGTGATGCAGCATCAAGGGTAACCGCAGCCATGGTCTCCGAGCTGATAGTCCATGCTGCTGCAAACGTCGACGAACTGTTCGTGCAGATGGTTGTTGTCTTGCAAACGTTCCCATCTGTTGACTCAGGGATCGAGAAGTGGCTGTACTATCCGTTACAGCCGTGCGGATAAGATGCCTTTCATCTCGACTGCTAGTGATACGAGGCCGTTGGGATCCAGCACGACGTTCCGTATTACCCTCCTGAACACACCGATTCGATATTCTGCTAACAGTCATTGGATCTCGACCAATGAGTCAACAGATGGGAACGTTTGCAAGACAACAACCATCTGCACGAACAGTTCGTCGACGTTTGCAGCAGCATGGACTATCAGCTCGGAGACCATGGCTGCGGTTACCCTTGATGATGCATCACAGACAGGAGCGCCTGCGATGGTGTACTCAACGACGAACCTGGCATCACGATGGTCGCATCCGTGTTTGGCGACATCGCGGTGAACGCACATTGGAAGCGTGTCTTTGTCATTGGCATACTGGCGTATCACCCGGCGTGATGGTATGGGATGCCATTGGTTACACGTCTCGGTCACCTCGTAATGTCGCGATACGATAAACCGCTATCGCTATAGGCTACAATCCGACCTTTATCAAACTCGGAAACGTGATGGTACGCATTTCTCCTCCTTACACGAGGCATCACAACAACGTTTCACCAGGGCAACGCCGGTCAACTGCTGTTTGTGTATGAGAAATCGGTTGGAAACGTTCCTCATGTCAGCACTTTGTGGGCGTCGCCACCGGCCCCAACCTTGTGTGAATGATATGAAAAGCTAATAATTTGCATATCACAGCATCTTCTTCTTGTCGGTTAAATTTCGCGTCTGTAGCACGTCATCATCGTGGTGTAGCAATTTTAATGGCCAGCAGTGTAGGTCCAGCCCTGACTAACAACGGTATGCAATGCCACTACTAAGCAAAACCATCACATACTCCTTAATGTGGGCAATAAGCGTTACACTTCTGACGTGTTAAGTCTGCTAGCTGTTTTCTACCTCTCAGGTTATCTTTCAACAAGTTCACTAGAACCACTCGATGGCTGTGCTTTCGTGATATATTTCGATACATTAGGTTCCTGGATTGACTGGTACGCCACTCGCCAGGCATTACGATTGATGAACTCTGGTGCAAAGCTAAAATAAACAACGTGGCTTGTCGTGCCTGTGGCTGTCATCGAATCTCAGTTGGACAGCATACCCACCCAGGTTACAGCCATTTTTACTACAAGACGTGGCAGCCCTAGATACTAAATTTCGCACCCTACATACCGTCCCCAAAATCAACTACAAACGTGAGATTCCGTTATTTTCCATCCTTACTCGTGATGCTGTCTTAATAGACAGCACTGTACATTAGACTGGCCAGACACGGTTTCGGGTCGCGCTTCTCTCGAATGGGAGGAAAGCTCGTTGGGGTCTGACGTTCGAAGTTCATCGTCAGTGATGCAAAGGAGCAAAAGTAGCAGCAGCTTTGAGGAGTAAAGTTTTGGTTTGCAGATGTGTGAGAGTGGCGCTGCGTGCTAGATGCGGCAATGGCGCAGAGCGGCACGTGCCGCGGCGGCTCGCCAGACCGCCAGCCGGCGATTTATGTGGAGCCGGCAGCACCCACGCCCTGGCTGCTTTTTGCTTCCCCGCGGTTCTGCCGTCGCCGCGCCCCACAATGGACAACACGCGGCGCGCGCTCTGCCTCCACAAACCCCGAGAAAACCAACTCAGACGTGCCTCCACCAACCTCGAAGATGATGCGCCTGAAGGACGTGCACAGGATGGAAACTTGGTTGAAACTATTAAGAGAGTACATACTACGGTATTCGACGACCGACGATTTAAAGTTTATTAAGCAACCGACGGCACAATCGTATTAAAAAAACCGATTATAATATCTTTTACACGATGGTACTGGTCGTATCTAGCTCTCTAACCATTCCATGTACGAGTAAAGTACTAGTTAATGTGGCTTACAAAACACTCGTTCGACCTATACTTGAGTATTACTCATCAGTGTGGGATCTGTACCAGGTCGGGTTGACAGAGGAGATATAGAAGATCCAAAGAAGAGCGGCGCGTTCCGTCACAGGGTTATTTGGTAAGCGTGATAGCGTTACGGAGATGTTAAGCAAACTCAAGTGGTAGACTCTGCAAGACAGGCGCTCTGCATCGTGGTGTAGCTTGCTGTCCAGGTTGCGAGAGGGTGCGTGTCTGGATGAGGTCTCGAATGCATTGCTTCCTCCTACTTACACCTCCCGAGGAGATCACGAATGTTAAAATTAGAGAGATTCGAGCGCGCACGCAGGCTTTCCGGTAGTCGTTCTTCCCGCGAACCATACGCGACTGGAACAGGAAAGGGAGGTTGTGGTGTCACCGCCAGACACCACACTTGCTAGGTGGTAGCTTAAATCGGCCGCGGTCCATTTAGTACATGTCGGACCCGCGTGTCGCCACTGTGTGATCGCAGACCGAGCGCCACCACAAGGCAGGTCTCGAGATACGGAATAGGACTCGCCCCAGTTGTACGGACGACATTGCTAGCGACTACACTGACGAAGCATCGCTCATTAGCCGAGCAGATAGTTAGAATAGCCTTCAGCTAAGTCCATGGCTACGACCTAGCAAGGCGCCATTAGCCTGACATAGTTTGATAGTTATCGTATGAAATGTCTCATCAAGAACGATGTATACAACAAGAATTAAAAGTTAAGAATTCGAGGAGCTGCATACTTTTCTTATTAGAATTCACTACTTATCCTGTTCCAGAATTCACGCCCGTCTGCGTTAGATAGCGTGCATTTCGGCCTCCTCTATCTACAAGGCGTTGGCACATTTGCCAACACATCAGAGGTAATGACAGTGGCACGTAAAGTGCCCTCCGCCACACACCGTTGGGTGGCTTGCGGTGTATAAATGTAGATGTAGATGTAGAATGTCAGTGAGGTTCAGAAACGGTTAAAATTTCTAATACTGAACAAAGCTCTAGAGCCCTGTGGGAACCCTGTTAGCTACTACGCAAAATATGCCTTTGATTTAGTCCGTCTTTTACCCACACTATGTCTTAGGACTTTTGAACAAAAAACTGTGCGCAGTAGTTCGAAGAAATCATGTCACACCAGTCAACAAGAAGGGTAACAGAAATTATCTACAAAACTACCACGCAATATCTTTGTCAATCATCTATTGTAGAATCTTAGAACATAGTCTGAGCTCTAACGTAGTGATTTATCTTGAAAATAATGACTTCCTCCATGGCAGCAACTACGAATGTCGGAAACATGAGTCATGTGAAATACGACTGGTGCTCTTCTCACATGATATCCGGCGGATATAGACCAACGTGATCAAGTAGATGCAGTATTTCTCGACTTCTGAAAAATATTTAACTAAGTATGACAAGCTACGGTCATTTGGGAGTATCAAACTAGAGAGAAGACTGAGGATTGCTTGGTAGGGATAACGCTGCATGTTATCCCGGACAGATGTCAGGTGTGCCGCAGGGAGGTGCCTTCGGAACCTTACTGTTCACGTAATACGTTAATAATCTGGTACACATTATTAACAGTAACGTCAGATTCTCCACACATGAGGCATTTATCTATAACGAGGAGGTATCTCAAGGAGGTACACAAATTTTCAGTCACATTTTGAAAAAATTTCAGACTCACATAAATTACCAGGCTGTAACGATCTACAGGGCTTTGAGCTAAAATGGTCATGCAGGCTTAGTCGTAGGAAAAGCAGGTGGTAGTTTGCTGTCCAGGCTACGATACTGGAAAATTGTAATCAACCTATATAGAAGACTGATTAAAAAAGACTCGCACGACCCATCCTAGAATACTGCTCAAGTGAGTGGGACCCCTATCACATAGGTCTAGCAAGGGATATTGAGCGTACGTGAGGAAAGGTTGTACAAATGGCCTTAGGTTTGCTTGACGTTTCGGAAATATTGAAAAACATGAAATATCAAACGCGTTGAGGCAGACGCCAGCTATCGCGCGAAAGGGTGTTTACCAAGTTTCAAGAACCAGTGTTAAGTGACGTATTCTGGAATATCCTACAGCCTCCTACGCATCGCTCCTGCAGCATACACAGACGCACTTACGCAAGCATTTTCCGTACGTGAGTGGAACGGAAGGAAGCCTATACGGGATGTGCTTTCTGGCATGTAGTTCAAGGAGTTTTAATGTGTATGTAGAAGAGTTAGTATGAAAAGGTCCGACTAAAGTGTCGCATTTCTTGAATGCTGGCTCTAACCAAATGCGAATGCAAATTTCTAGGCTGCTTTGGGACAGCATTTACCTGAAAGTGATCGTTCTATATGGAACATTGAGAATAGTATGCGCATTCTCCACAGGATGGAAAAAGGCCGTTGTCTTAATTTGTTAGAAGAGCTTGAAATTTATGAAGAGAAAAAAAAGACCAACAAAAGTGGTTCATTAGCAGAGCTTTTTCATGCCCAATGTCTACTGTGCTTTGTTTGGCAATGTTCTATTTTAATCTCTGAGCGCCTCTGTTTTATACAGGGTGTTACAAAAAGGTACGGCCAAACTTTCAGGAAACATTCCTCACACGCAAAGAAAGAAAATATGTTATGTAGACATGTGTCCGGAAACGCTTACTTTCCATGTTAGAGCTCATTTTATTACTTCTCTTCAAATCACATTAATCATGGAATGGAAACACACAGCAACAGAACGTACCAGCGTGACTTCAAACACTTTGTTACAGGAAATGTTCAAAATGTCCTCCGTTAGCGAGGATACATGCATCCACCCTCCGTCGCATGGAATCCCTGATGCGCTGGTGCAGCCCTGGTTCTCCCGTAGCACTCTCCATACAGTGACGTGGTCAACGTTACCTTGTACAGCAGCAACTTCTCTAACGCTGACATTAGGGTTATCGTCAACTTCACGAAGAATTGCCTCGTCCATTGCAGGTGTCCTCGTCGTTCTAGGTCTTCCCCAGTCGCGAGTCATAGGCTGCAATGTTCCGTGCTCCCTAAGACGCCGATCAATTGCTTCGAACGTCTTCCTGTCGGGACACCTTCGTCCTGGAAATCTGTCTCGATACAAACGTACCGCGCCACGGCTATTGCCCCGTGCTAAACCATAAATCAAATGGGCATCTGCCATCTCCGCATTTGTAAACATTGCACTGACTGCAAAACCACGTTCGTGATGAACACTAACCTGTTGATGCTACGTACTGATGTGCTTGATGCTAGTACTGTAGAGCAATGAGTCGCATGTCGACACAAGCACCGAAGTCAACATTACCTTCCTTCAATTGGGCCAACTGGCGGTGAATCGAGGAAGTACAGTACATACTGACGAAACTAAAATTAGCTCTAACATGGAAATTTAGCGTTTCCGGACACATGTCCACATAACACCTTTTCTTTATTTGTGTGTGAGGAATGTTTCCTGAAAGTTTGGCCGTACCTTTTTGTAACACCCTGTATATCTTGCTGATAATTTCACGTGTTGTCGAGTGCCTTACAGATATACTCATACTTCGTTTCTTACGTTGTGCGCATAACTCTACTGTTTCTTGTTCCTTCTCTAATCTTGCTCATGCACTGGTACAGGGTTTTATCATTCTTTTCTTGAAACGGCGTGTCGCACTGTACAAGGGGCCTTCTGGCGGTGACGTTCCTCTAACCACTTTCACCTTAGCGCCGTCCAGAGAGTGCTAATTATTAGCGGCAGTCTGCTTTCAGTCACTGGGCTTCTGTAGCTGTTTGTTTGCAATTTTTATACTATTCTGTGTACTCGGAGAGCTGTTTGTTATTTATGTCAGTATCAAAAATATCGCCACTTGAGCGCATGACAATTTCTGTCTTATAATTTCTTCCTTTTTAACACTCTAACTTTTGTCGTGTTTTATATCATTGGTTTTTATTACTGTAATACCTTTTACACCTTAAAAGCCCATTACAGACGTTATTGATTGCATCCCCCTTCATTTTACATCGTAGAGTAATCACTGAATAATATGTGCACACCTACAGTAGCGACATCTGGAGATCTTGCAACACAAGTATTTTGTGGATACTGTACGGCAGTATTGTTTTGAACAGTAGTGCTGCTGACAAGATAAAAGTCTCCAAGCACTATGGGACTTAACATCTGAGGTCATCAGTCCCCTAGACTAAGAACTACTTGAACCTAACTAACCTAAGGACATCACACACCTCCATACCCGGGGCAGGATTCGAACCTGCGACCGCAGCAGCAAAACCGCTCGGCCACAACGGCCGACTGCTGACAAGATAACTCTGCGCGGCTCCGGACTGAAGCGCCTAGAACCGCTCGGTCACAGCGGCCGGCTGCTGACAAGATAACTCTTGTGTGTACCATTTATTATATATATTTGACGATGCTGGCGCTGATTTTGTGTTTAGCTTTTGACTGTGCCACTATGGCTACAGTATATTAGGATGGGTTAAAGCGTACAAATGCACGTGTATGTCAATAATACTTTTCAGCCGCCCGCTGTGGTCGAGCGGTTCTAGGCACTTCTCTCCGGAACCGCGCTGCTGCTACGGACGCAGGTTCGAATCCTGCCTCGGGCATGAATGTGTGTGATGTCCTTAGGTTAGTTAGGTTTAAGTAGTTCTAAATCTAGGGGACTGATGACCTAAGATGTAAAGTCCCATAGTGCTCATAGCCAATCCATATCCTATCACAACAAGAAAATTCACGCGCAGTCACTCAAATACCAAATGCTGTTAATAAGAAATCAATAACATAGCTGTAATTGGGCAGAGCATAGCGCCAAACAACAGAGCAGTCTTGATGGGAGGTGTCATCGACATTTCCTAGTCATTCCCGCAAATGATGGGCCGACTTTGTCAAAAACAAATCAGTTCGTTGCCACCTTACCCTCTTAAATATCAGCTGTTGATGATCTCTGATGTTAAGTCCCATAGTGCTTAGAGCCATTTCAACCATTTTGAATACTTTTCATCACGGTCTGTTTTATTGTTTTAGGCTGTAGACAATCTGCTAGTTGGATCTGTGTTTTTCAAAAATGGTTCAAATGGCTCTGAGCACTATGGGACTTAACATCTGTGGTCATAAGTTCCCTAGAACTTAGAACTACTTAAACCTAGCTAACCTAAGGACATCACACTCATCCATGCCCGAGGCCGGATTCAAACCCGCGACCGTAGCGGTCACGCGGATCCAGACTGAAGCGCCTAGAACCGCACGGCCACACTGGCCGGCATCTGTGTTTTTCCCATATTTTGCTGCATATCTGAAGGTGGTCATTGTAGACCGAAAGCGGTAGTCTGATGACACAAAAATTTGTCACCATAGGCGTGAAGTAGAGGAAATTTAGTGATTTCACCGTTTTAAAAAGAATAAAACTGCTTTGGTGTACCGTATTGAAGCTGTGGATGTAACACGTCACTCCAGAAACGAGCCTGCAGTCAAAATAGTGTGTGGAAGCCGGCGGCGTATACTGAAAAGGGTCAAGTCGATATCGTCTGCTGGAAAGGTTACGCCCAGAATTCCTGCGCTTCAAGAGGCTCTGCTAATCGACTGATTTGCAAAGGGTGAAACAATCGCAAGGGAATGCTTCGAAAGCCGCCTGGATCAAGTGGATGCACAAATTCGTAATAGGAGACCAGGACTTAAAACGTACTTCTTGGACCCTCCACCTGTTCAGCTATACTCTACATCTATAGAAATTCGTTCTTGGCAAATGCGTGGAGATCAGTGGGGAGCGTATGGCAGTCACAGATGGATATTTGACATATCTTCAATGATAAGATCCGTTGAATGGAAGAACGTTGGAAAATGTGTTAACCTGAAACGAGACTACGTCGAAAACCTGGGGCATGTTTGAGCTGAGAAAACAGTTTCCCATTGCCAGAGCGCGAAATTTTCACCATTCTCGTATGAAAAACATGCACTGGATTTGTGGTGTCACCGCCAGACACCACACTTGCTAGGTGGTAGTTTTAAATCGGCCGCGGTCCATTAGTACATGTTGGACCCGCGTGTCGCCACTGTGTGATCGCAGACCGAGCGCCACCACAAGGCAGGTCTCGAGATACGGACTAGCACTCGCCCCAGTTGTACGGACGACTTTGCTAGCGACTACACTGACGAAGCCTCGCTCCTTTGCCGAGCAGATAGTCAGAATAGCCTTCAGCTAAGTCAATGGCTACGACCTAGCAAGGCGCCATTAGTAACATTGCATGTATCTAAAGAGTCTCACTTGTATCGCCACAATCTCCACATGTACCAAAAGGATGGATTAAAGTTAAGTATTCCAAAAGCTCCGTACTTTTCTTTATAGCATTCATAACGTATCCTGTTTGAGACCTCACGCACCCTGCTTTAACTTAGCGCGTGCCTTTCGGCTTCCTCTCATTGTGTCTAGGCTGTCTTGTCTAGACACAACAGGATTAGTCTTCACTCTTGTGAATATATTACGTAACTGCCCACTTTCGTACAGTAGAGTTACGTTACATTTAATCGGCAAAAAAAACGCTTGATAGCCGTATTTAAAGACAATGGTTCCTGTAAATAAGAAATAACTGCAAACATGACGCTAGCTCGGAGAGTTAGTATCGCGTATGATGAAGTACGAAAACAAATCACAGCGCACATACAACGTAAAAGCGCAGAACGTGATTACTTAAAGCGGCAATACACTACATGGAGTGGAATGCCACGTCTTTATAATGGTGTTTGGGGACGCCGGTATCAGTTGGTGTTATTGGTCTTCAAGATCTGCTGTCCGTGTTTAAAGAGTATGTGGAAGATTATTGGAAGTTAAGAGCTATTCGGGGGGATCTCAGTCATGAACTATGATCACCTGCACGTAGCTTATCTACGACCATTAGCCGCTGGTAATAATTTATTGCTCATTTTGAGCTTTCCTCCATAAAACACCGAATAAATGTTATTTATGCTGTCAGCTCCACAAAAAAGTGTACGCCATTATCTGTATGAAATAAAAGACACTATTATAAATATATGTTTGCAACGAAAAAACATGTTATTTCTAATTGCACATTATCTAATAGTTAATTCAATCGCCGCCATTATATGTTATGGCTTGCCACATTTTTGGCATGCTTTTCACGAGATTTTCTGCGTATTATCTCTGTAACGATCTCCATATCGCCCTGATTTTATGTGACAGCTGCTTCAAAATATACACTACTGGCCATTAAAATTGCTACACCAAGAAGTAATGCAGATGATAAACGGGTATTTATTGGACAAATATATTATACTAGAACTGACATGTGATTACATTTTCACCCAATTTGGGTGCATAGATCCTGAGAAATCAGTACCCAGAACAACCACCTCTGGCCATAATAACAGCCATGATACGCCTGGGCATTGAGTCAAACAGAGCTTAGATGGCGTGTACAGGTACAGCTGCCCGTGCAGCTTCAACACGATACCACAATTCATCAAGAGTACTGGGTGGCGTATTGTGACGAGCAAGTTGATCGGCCACCATTGACCAAACGTTTTCAATTGGTGAAAGATCTGGAGACTGTGCTGATCAGGGCAGCAGTCGAACATTTTCTGTATCCAGAAAGGCCCGTACAGGACCTGCAACATGCGGTCGTGCATTATGGTGCTGAAATGTAGGGTTTTGCAGGGATCGAATGAAGGGTAGAACCACGGGTCATAATGTGGTGTCACCGCCAGACACCACACTTGCTAGGTGGTAGCCTTTAAATCGGCCGCGGTCCGTTAGTATACGTCGGACCCGCGTGTCGCCACTATCAGTGATTGCAGACCGAGCGCCGCCACACGGCAGGTCTAGAGAGACTTCCTAGCAGTCGCCCCAGTTGTACAACCGACTTGGCTAGCGAAGGTTCATTGACAAAATACGCTCTCATTTGCCGAGACGTAGTTAGCATAGCCTTCAGCTACGTCATTTGCTACGACCTAGCAAGGCGCCATTACCAGTTACTATTGATACTGAGTCATGTACAGTCAAGAGCGATGTTCACCATTTATGAATTACAGTTAAGTATTCCACCAGCTATGTCCGTTTTTTCTAAATTCTAATTTCCTTGTCCTGTTCCAGACCTCACGCCAGCCTGCGTGAGCTAAAACGCGTGCCTTTCGGCTTCCTCTAGTAAACCGGTGTTGGCTCCCCTGCCAACCCACAACACATAAGACATCTGAAATGTAACGTCCGCTGTTCAAAGTGTCGTCAATGCGAACAAGAGGTGACTGAGACGTGTAACCAATGGCACCCATACCATCACGCCGCGAGATACGCCAGTATGGCGAAGACGAATACACGCTTCCAACGTGCGTTCACCGCGATCTCGCCAAACACGGATGCGACCATCATGATGCTGTAAACAGAGCCTGGATTCATCCGAAAAAATAACGTTTTGCCATTCGTGCACCCAGGTTAGTCGTTTAGTACATCATCGCAGGCGCTCCAGTCTGTGATGCAGCGTCAAGGGTAACCACAGCCACGGTCTCCGAGCTGATGGTACATGCTGCTGCAAACGTCGTCGAACCGTTCGTGCAAATGTTGTTTTGCAAACGTCCCCATCTGTAGACTCAGGGACCGAGACGTGGCTGCACGGTCCGTTACAGCCATGCGGATATGATGCTTGTCATCTCGACTGCTAGTGATGCGATGCCGTTGGGATCCAGCACGGCGTTCCGTATTACCCTCCTGAACACACCGATTCGATATTCTGCTAACAGTCATTGGATATCGACCAACGCGAGCAGTAATGTCGCGATACGATAAACCGCAATCGCTATAGGATACAATCCGACCTTTATCAAAGTCGGAAACGTGTTGGTACGCATTTCTCCTCCTTACACGAGGCATCACAACAACGTTACACCAGGCAACGCCGGTCAACTGTTGTTTGTGAATGGGAAATCGGTTGAAAACTTTCCTCATGTCAGCAAGTTGTAGGTGTCGCCACCGGCGCCATCCTTGTGTGAATGCTCTGAAAAGCTAATCATTTGCATATCAAAGCATCTTCTTCCTGTTGATTAAATTTCGCGCCTGTAGCACGTCATCTGCAAGGTGTAGCAATTTTAATGGACAGTAGTGTATTACATATACATTTACATGTTGTTGTTGTCTTCAGTCCTGAGACTCGTTTGATGCAGCTCTCCATGCTACTCTATCCTGTGCGAGCTTCTTCATCTCCCAGTACCTACTGCAGCCTATATTCTTCTGAATCTGCTTAGTGTATTCATCTATTGGTCTCCCTCTACGATTTTTACCCTCCACACTGCCCTCCAATACTAAATTGGTGATCCCTCGATGTCTCAGAACATGTCGTACCAACCGAGCCCTTCTTCTAGTCAAGTTGTGCCACAAGCTCCTTTTCTCCCCAGTTCTATTCAGTACCTCCTCATTAGTTATGTGATCTACCCATCTAATCTTCAGCATCCTTCTGTAGCACAACATTTCGAAAGCTTCTATTCTCTTCTTGTCTAAACTATTTATCGTCCACGTTTCACTTCCATACATGGCTACACTCCATACAAATACTTTCAGAAACGACTTCCTGACATTTAAATCTATACTCGATGTTAACAAATTTTTCTTCTTCAGAAACGCTTTCCTTGACATTGCCAGTCTACATTTTATATCCTATCTACTTCGACCATCATCAGTTACTTTGCTCCCCAAATAGCAAAACTCATTTACTACTTTAAGTGTCTCATTTCCTAATCTAATTCCCTCAGCATCACCCGATTTAATTCGACTACATTCCATTATCCTCGTTTTGCTTTTGTTGATGTTCATCTTATACCCTCCTTTCAAGACACTGTCCATTCCGTTCAACTGCTCTTCCAAGTCCTTTGCTGTCTCTGACAGAATTACGATGTCATCGGCAAACCTCAAAGTTTTTATTTCTTCTCCACGGATTTTAATACCTACTCCAAACTTTTCTTTTGTTTCCTTTTTTGCTTGCTCAATATACAGATTGAATAACATCGGGGATAGGCTACAACCCTGTCTCACTCCCTTCCCAACCACTGCTTCCCTTTCATGCCCTCGACTCTCATAACTGCCATCTGCTTTCTGTACAAATTGTGAATAGCCTCTCGCTCCCTGTATTTTACCCCTGCCACCATCGGAATTTGAAAGAGTGTATTCCAATCTACATTGTGAAAAGCTTTCTCTAAGTCTACAAATGCTAGAAACGTGGGTTTGCCTTTCCTTAATCTTTCTTCTAAAATATGTCGTATGGTCAGTATTGCCTCACGTGTTCCAACATTTCTACGGAAAACAAACTGATCTTCCCCGAGGTCGACTTCTATCAGTTTTTCCATTCGTCTGTAAAGAATTCGCGTTAGTATTTTACAGCTGTGACTTATTAAACTGATAGTTCGGTAATTTTCACATCCGTCAACACCTGCTTTCTTTGGGATTGGAATTATTATATTCTTCTTGAAGTCTGAGGGAATTTCGCCTGTCTCATACATCTTGCTCCCCAGATGGTAGAGTTTTGTCAGGACTGGCTCTCCCAAGGCTGTCAGTAGTTCTAATGGAATGTTGTCTACTCTGGGGGCCTTGTTTCGACTCAGGTCTTTCAGTGCTCTGTCAAACTCTTCACGCAATATCATATCATCTTCATCTACATCCTCTTCCATTTCCATAATATTGTTCTCAAGTACATCGCCCTTGTATAAACCCTCTATATACTCCTTCCACCTTTCTGCTTTCCCTTCTTTGCTTAGAACTGGGTTTCCATCTGAGCTCTTGATATTCATGCAAGTGGTTCTCTTTTCTCCAAAGGTCTCTCTAATTTTCCTGTAGGCAGTATCTATCTTACTTCTAGTGAGATAAACCTCTGCAAACTTACATTTGCCCTGTAGCCATCCCTGCTTAGCCATTTTGCACTTCCTGTCGATCTTATTTTTGAGACGTTTGTATTCCTTTTTCCTGCTTCATTTACTGAATTTTTATATTTTCTCCTTTCATCAATTAAGTTCAATATTTCTTCTTTTACCCAAGGGTTTCTGCTAGCCCTCGTCTTTTTACCTATTTGATCCTCTGCTGCCTTCACTATTTCATCCCTCAGAGCTACCCATTTTTCTTCTACTGTATTTCTTTCCCCCATTCCTGTCAATTGTTCCTGATGCTCTCCCTGAAACTCTGTACAACCTCTGGTTCTTTCAGTTTAGATTGTGGTCAGAGTCCACATCTGCCCCTGGAAATGTCTCACAATTTAAAACCTGGTTCCTAAATCTCCGTCTTACCATTATATAATCTATCTGATACCTTTTAGTATCTCCAGGGTTCTTCCATGTATGCAACCTTCTTTCATGATTCTTAAACCAAGTGTTAGCTATGATAAAGTTATGCTCTGCGCAAAATTCTACCAGGCGGCTTCCTCTTCCATTTCTTAGCCCCAATCCATATTCACCTACTATGTTTCCTTCTCTCCCTTTTCCTATTGTCGAATTCCAGTCACCCATGACTATTAGATTTTCGTCTCCCTTGACGACATGTTACATATACACTCCTGGAAATTGAAATAAGAACACCGTGAATTCATTGTCCCAGGAAGGGGAAACTTTATTGACACATTCCTGGGGTCAGATACATCACATGATCACACTGACAGAACCACAGGCACATAGACACAGGCAACAGAGCATGCACAATGTCGGCACTAGTACAGTGTATATCCACCTTTCGCAGCAATGCAGGCTGCTATTCTCCCATGGAGACGATCGTAGAGGTGCTGGATGTAGTCCTTTGGAACGGCTTGCCACGCCATTTCCACCTGGCGCCTCAGTTGGACCAGCGTTCGTGCTGGACGTGCAGACCGCGTGAGACGACGCTTCATCCAGTCCCAAACATGCTCAATGGGGGACAGATCCGGAGATCTTGCTGGCCAGGGTAGTTGACTTACACCTTCTAGAGCACGTTGGGTGGCACGGGATACATGCGGACGTGCATTGTCCTGTTGGAACAGCAAGTTCCCTTGCCGGTCTAGGAATGGTAGAACGATGGGTTCGATGACGGTTTGGATGTACCGTGCACTATTCAGTGTCCCCTCGACGATCACCAGTGGTGTACGGCCAGTGTAGGAGATCGCTCCCCACACCATGATGCCGGGTGTTGGCCTTGTGTGCCTTGGTCGTATGCAGTCCTGATTGTGGCGCTCACCTGCACGGCGCCAAACACGCATACGACCATCATTGGCACCAAGGCAGAAGCGACTCTCATCGCTGAAGACGACACGTCTCCATTCGTCCCTCCATTCACGCCTGTTGCGACACCACTGGAGGCGGGCTGCACGATGTTGGGGCGTGAGCGGAAGACGGCCTAACGGTGTGCGGGACCGTAGCCCAGCTTCATGGAGACGGTTGCGAATGGTCCTCGCCGATACCCCAGGAGCAACAGTGTCCCTAATTTGCTGGGAAGTGGCGGTGCGGTCCCCTACGACACTGCGTAGGATCCTACGGTCTTGGCGTGCATCCGTGCGTCGCTGCTGTCCGGTCCCAGGTCGACGGACACGTGCACCTTCCGCCGACCACTGGCGACAACATCGATGTACTGTGGAGACCTCACGCCCCACGTGTTGAGCAATTCGGCGGTACGTCCACCCGGCCTCCCGCATGCCCACTATACGCCCTCGCTCAAAGTCCGTCAACTGCACATACGGTTCACGTCCACACTGTCGCGGCATGCTACCAGTGTTAAAGACTGCGATGGAGCTCCGTATGCCACGGCAAACTGGCTGACACTGACGGCGGCGGTGCACAAATGCTGCGCAGCTAGCGCCATTCGACGGCCAACACCGCGGTTCCTGGTGTGTCCGCTGTGCCGTGCGTGTGATCATTGCTTGTACAGACCTCTCGCAGCGGCCGGAGCAAGTATGGTGGGTCTGACACACCGGTGTCAATGTGTTCTTTTTTCCATTTCCAGGAGTGTATAAAATATATATGAGCTATGTCTGTACGAAATGCTTTTTACAATATTGTCTGAAAATCTGTAGTAAATCAATCAGGAATTTTTAGAGATTTTTTATATAAACGTTATACAGAGTGGACCACAACATATACATCTACAGTTCAGAAATGTATCGAGGTGCGGTTTTAGCTAAGTTGTAGTGGGGCAATATGGCGAATTTCCTGATGTTTCAAAGTAATATTTATTATATGTAGACGCAGAATTATGACGCCGACCTTGATTTTGACTACTGGAAATGTACTGCCCATCCATATTAAAAAGACCTGTCAAAAATGTGAATGGAACTATACTGCCCATCGATATTAATGTGACCTCCTATCGCATACCGCTGTGTGACGTGTAGGAAGAGAGTGAGTGAAGTTCTGGTAGGTATCGGCAGTGATGAGGAGTCATGCCGTCTCCAGTGACGTGACCAGCTGTGTTGAGGATCCATGACGCGAACAGCCCTATCGAGATGGTCCCACAGACTCTCGATTGTACATAAATCCGGGGAGTTTGGTGACCAGTAGAATAAAGTAAACTCATCCTCATGCTCTTCAAGCCACCCACGTATCTACTCTACAGCTACATGATTACTCTGCAATTCACAATTAAGTGTGTGGTAGAGAGTTCATCGAACCACCTTTAAGCTCTTTCTCTAATCTCGAACACTTAAATATTTCCGTGCGAGCATTGATGTCTCTTTATTATATGATGATGTTTTTTTTTTCCTTTATTGAATTTCGATTCCCCCCGAAGGGGGCGGGCTGGCCACAGCTTAGTACGCTGCTCTGCAGCCTACAGACATTGTAAAACGTAGGAAGAAGATAAGAAACAATAAAAGCAGGCGGTAAACGGTGACTTAAATTGTAAAACAGCGGAAAATTGTGGAAAGTTAAAACATAAAGCAAAGGGTTGGCTATGCTAATAAAGTACACAGGAAGCAGACAGGTAATATTGTAGACAGACAATTAAAAAACAGTCTGGTTTCTGTTCGCAAGAGGTATAAAAATCACACCCAGTGACAGTATGATGTCCGTTCGCAACACTTCGGAAAAGACACACAACACTCAACACTCACTGTAAACACTGCACTAAAATGTCAGCACAATGATGGCACACCATAGCCAACGGCAGATGGGGAGGGGGGGACCTGGACAGATGAGGGGGAGAACAAGGAGGGAGGAGAGGAAAAACGAAAGGGGGAGGGAACTAAAGGTGGGAGAGGACTCATTAGGGGGGGAGGGGCAGGGCAGGCACGAGAGGGAATGGGAAAAGGCAGAGGAGGGAAATGCAAAAGGACTCGGGAGAGAGAAGGGCGCAGAGAGAGGGCAGGTGGGGAAAAATGAGGATGGAAGGGGGGAGAGGGAGCCCAGAAAAAGGACGGAGGAAAGGAGGGGGGGTGAGGATCAGAGTTCATAGGAGGGATAAATGGAGGGAGAGAGGGCAGCATCCGGGAGGGGCAGTTGATGGAAGCCACCTTGGGTAAGGAGATGAAGGGTGTAGAGATGGAGGGTAGGGGGGACACAATAGTGAAGACGTGGCAGGGGGCGGGGATGCGAGAGGAGAGGAACAACCAGGGGGTGAGGGGGATCAAGGCGGCGGGAGGTGTAGAGCATGCGGATATGTTCGAGGAATAGGAGTAGATGGGGGAAAGGAATGAGGTCATAGAAGATCCACGTGGGGGACGGGACGCGTATATGGAAGGCGAGGCAGAGTGCATGACGCTCAAGGATCTGGAGGGACTTATAGAATTTGGTGGGGGCGGTATCCAGGCGGGACTGGCATAACAGAGAATATGATAATGGTCATTCCGCACTATATAAGTGAGCGCCGACAAAATATCCCCACACTCTGAGGTCAATGTTGTTGACTGAAATCTCATGAGAATATCCTACCGCAACGAAAATCGCCTTTGCTTTAATGACTGGCACTCCAGTTCGCGTATCATGTCCCTGGCACTCTTCCGCCCTATTAAGCGATAGTACAAAATGAGCTGCTCTTCCTTTAACTTTTTCGATGTCCTCCTTCAATCCTATCTGATACAGGTCACATACTACACAGCAATACTCCAGAAGAGGTCGCACAAGCATAGTGAAACCAGTCTCTTTAGCAGACCTGTTGCATTTTCTAAATATTCTGCCAATAAATAGCAGTCTTTGGTGTGCTTTCCCTACAAAATTATCTCTGTGATCGTTCAAATTTAAGATATTCGTACTGTAACCCTAAGTATTTAGTTGAATTTACAGCTTTAGATCTGTGTAGCCGAAATGTAGCGAATTTCTTTTAGTACTCGTGTGGATGACTTCACACTTTTAGTTATTTAGAGTCAACGGCCACTTTTCGCACCATAGAGATACCATGTCTAAATCGTTTTACAATGTCTTTTGATCATATGATCACTTTATAAGAAAGTAAATGGCAGCATCACAGCAAACAATCTAATAGGTCTGCTCGGACTGTCTCCTAAATAGTTTATGTAGATCAGAAACAGCTGAGGACCTATAACTCTTCCTTGGGCAACGACAGATATTACTTCTGTTTTACTCGGTGACTTTCTGTCAATTCCTACGAACAGTGATCTTTCTGAAAGTAAATCACCAATCAAATTACACAACTGAGACAATACTCCAGAGGCGAGCAATTTCAGGAACGGCGTCAAAAGCCTTCTGGAAATGTAAGAATGCGAAATCAATTTGACATTCCTGCCGATAGCACTCATAACTTCATGAGAATAAAGAGCTATTTGAGTTTCACAAGAATGATATTTTTCCATTCTTTGAAGGTTTGCATACTATTTTCGTTGCTTCTGCAACAGTGCTATGACCTGTTTTGTGTACCATGGGGGATCAGCACCATCTTTCTTATTAATTTATCTGGTATATATCTCTCAACTGCCGTCGATACTACTTCTTTGTATAAACCACATCTGATCTACACTTCCATAGTCAGACGGAAAGGAGTGGAGACTGTCCCTTAGGAAGACGTTTTGCGAATTCTATCTGCTTTTTTAAATAGGTCTATTTTGCGTTTATTTTTAGTGGGCGTTAATGTTGCCGTATTTAATCTCGCTTTAACAACCTTGTGGTCACTATTCTCTGTATCCGTGATGATGCTCCTGATATGCTTAGGATTTTTTGTTTCAAAGAGGTTAAGTATATTTTCGCAACCATTTACACTTCGAGTGGACTCCTGAACCAACTGCTCATAATAATTTTCTGAGAAAGCGTTCGGAACAATTCCGGACGACGTTTCCTGCCTACCACCGACGTAAAACATGCATTCGCGGTAACCTACCGAGGCTAGATTGAATTCACCACTGACTATAAATGTATGAGTCGGGTACCTATATGAAATGAGAGTCAAATTTTCTTTGAACCGCGAAGTAACTGTTTCATCTGAGTCGGGGGACGGTAAAACAAACCAGTAATTAATTTATTCCAGTTATCAAGTACAACCTCTACCCATACTTATTTACAGCACCTATCTATTTTAATTTCCCTGCAAGGTAAACTTCTTCTGAAAACAGTAAACTCTCCACCACCAACTGTATTTAATCCATCATTTCTGAACACGGTTTGGTCTTTTGTAAAAATTTCGGCTGACTTTCATTTATGACTTTTCCAGCTTTCTGTAACTACAGCAATTTGAGATTGAGTGCTTTCTATTAACACTTGGAGCTCTGGTTCCCTTCCAAAACAGCTACGACTACAATACTGACTGTTTCAAGGTGTATATTCCTGTATTTGTCCAGTACTGTTTTAGAATGACGCCCTTGCTATAGTTTCAAGAGATCCTCTAACCTAAAAAACGACCTAACCCCCCACACAGACCCCACTATCCGTGTAGTCGATTCTTGTGTGTGGGGGACCCCTGATATGTTAAGCGGAACCTGGAAACCCACACTATGACACAAGTCGAGGAGTCAGCAGCCTACACGGTGGCAGAACCGTATGAGCCACTGATTGAGACACTCTCTACCAAAGGACCACAGTCAGTTCTGTCGATTATGTTACAGATGGTGAGGTCCCCCTCCAGCTCGCAAGAAAGTATTTATCATTTCAGCTAGTCACCCGAAATCAGAGAGAATCTCTACCGATCCAAAGTGACACACATTGTTGGTACAGACATAAGCCACAACCGGCAGTTGGCTGCACCCTGTACTCTTCATGGAAAGCAGAAGCAGCCTTTCCACATCTGGAATGACTCCTTCCGGTATGCATACAGAGAGCACACAGAATTCGTTCCCCTCTGCATCTGCAACTGTGTGGGCGGCTGTTAGTAAATAAATACTAAAAAGATGAACTTACGTATGCCAGCGATATACACTTGGGATTGCGGTAGTGTTGTACAATACAGTTTTGGTGCGTACTGGACCGCAACCCCAAATTCATAACGCTGACAAGCAAGGTGTTTTGCATTAAGGTGGACTCACAGTTCCCCTATTATTGTTTAATACCTGTACTGTTAGACGAAATTTAAGCAAACACGTAACTCAGGTACAGTTCTTGTGTTTATTATAACGGCTGTCTACTAAGCGCTCAAAATGTTATACCTGAACATTGCTACACGCTATAAAGTGCTTCTGGAGAAACAATAGATACCGAATTTATGGTGGAGTCAACAGCAGCACAGAATCGTACTGTAAGATACTAGCTAACAAACGTGGCATTACTGGCTTTACCAAGGTATTAATTTTGCCGGTTTTCTAGTAGGATCGAAAAGGAAAAAATAACTGTTTGTAGTGAAGTCTCGAAAAAGAAATTCATTTCCATTTGTTTATGAAAACCCCTTTGACATTACAAAACAGTCACACAAAAAATACGTATAATGTACAAATGTATAGGTAGAGTGTCCAAATTAATAAACATGCTCCCAGACAGTTTCAGTAAGGTGGGTGCAGCTGCTTGGCGTGTCTACAACACGATTTTGTAAAGCCTCTTCATAGTTCCACACTGCGTGAGGAAAATCGCATTACAAACTTCTAGGACTTGTAGAGGGGAGTGAATACATAATATATTGAATAGGAACCCATGTCCGAAAATAGTTTTTCATAACAGTCGTAGTCCGATATGAAGTGATAGCTGTAAGGAATCGCCGGCCGAGGTGGCCGAGCGGTTCTAGGCGCTACAGTCTGGAACCGCGCGACCGCTACGGTCACAGGTTCGAATCCTGCCTCGGGCATGGATGTGTGTGATGTCCTTAGAATAGTTAGGTTTAGGTAGTTCTAAGTTCTAGGGGACTGATGACCTCAGAAGTTAAGTCCCATAGGGCTCAGAGTCATTTGAACCATTTGTAAAGAATCTACACTTCTAGTTCCACTGACCACTTGCGTAAGGCTAGACTTATTACATCTCCTAGACCCTTTTTAAGGTGTTTATAACACTTGTGAAGAACAGGTTTACAAATAATGATGTAGCCGTCTGAAAAATTCTACAGTAGACATTCTACCAAAGGCTCACTAAAGTACTCATATCTTCCAGTAAGAAATATGGTGTATTAACATTCACTGTAATAAAATTCTTCTTAATGTGAGGCAGTGTCGCGGCGCGAAATAGTCCAACGTTAGGTCACTGCTGAAAGTATATTTATTTCCATTAAACCACCGTGTTAAATATTTCTACGATGGATCTACGAGAAATCGTCATAGAATTAAGCCTATGTTTTATAGTCAGAAGGAAAAACATACGCCGCAAAGTTGTAGTTATTGTCAGAATTTGTACCTAAGAGTACCATTCCTCTGCCATTATAATTTACGCATGAGTGTCTGTTGCATAAAAATATAATTTTCAATTAAAATTAATATTAGTCACTGACATCAAAATGCGTAAAAGTGTTTCTCTGGAAGCTAAGGCTCGACTTTCATTTCGTCCCCTGTGATTTGTGCCTCTGATGGTTTTCTTTGATCACTGGAGGCCACTGCTAGCATGGCTCATTAGTAACGGTCACGAGAGGACCGACAGATCAGAAAACCCGCCTTAAATGGATTTCGTGTCGGGAAGACGTTCGACATCTGCCATTACCCATTTCCTATGTTATTATTTGCGATGGTCTCCGATTACGTGAAATTCTACGTTAAGGATAAAGGGAGCCGACATGCCATTGTATTAAAGCATATCGTCATAAAAAGGACACAGAAAGTTTCTGCAGTGTGTAGAGCCACTATCAGTCTTACAGAAGCGATTTAACAAATAATGGTCTTTACAAATACCTTACAAGTTTATGGTGCTCAGTGTAGATAGCTCTTTGAAGAGATGTTTGTAATTTTTCGTAACATGTTAAAGAGTTATTAAAATCGTAAGCTTCTAAGTTGCTGTTGTGGAGAAAAGTACGGATTATCTCCAAGTGCGATCTAATACTGGCAGTGAACAGCTTTTCGTTCACGCTGTGTTAGTGCCCCTTTTGCTATAAGTGGTCGCCTGAATTTTCATAGGTCGTTACTATTTCCCACAAAATAACACAGGTGCAATCGGCATATAGATTGCTGCCTCTTACTTTTCTTACCAGATATTCGTATTCTGTAAGTGGTAAACAAATAAAACATATTCAGAGACTGAAGACTGTAGCTGCAGGTCTTCAACTCAAATCGCACTAAAATGCTTAGCGAGGCAAGTGGAAAAAGAGAAATGACTGTCTCTCCGAAATCATGCGTGACTGCTATTACATTGTTGATATATCGTCGTTTGTATTTAGTAACTAGCTATCTACAGAAATACACACAAGTGAAAGGACTCTTCCTTTTTAATAGTCGAAGCGACATGACACTTCGATAGTATGTTACTTAAAACAAACAACGCGCCGGTACAGTTTCATGACTGAAACACAAGATAAATATTTCGTGTAAATAACACACGAATAGAATTTACAAATCCATGAAATCATATCGCTTATTCCAATCGAGTGAGGATCTACTGCCGTCACACCTGCCACAAAAATATTTACTTTTTATTATTAAGTCTAGAGTTTGGATTTATAATATAATCAGCAAAGTATTAGATATTATACCTTCATTTTGGGTAGACCATTTTAACTCTTCGTTCGTTTATAGCAAAAATTACAGCCTTTAAGAAAACGACAGTTTCCTTTTGTAAAAACGCAGGTATACTCTATACACATAGTGTGCAATATAGACACTGCAGCATTTTCTAACATCAACACCTTTTCACTACATCTGTTCGCACTCTTTGTTTGCAGTTTGCTCTGCAGAAAGGATATTTGATGACAAATGGAAAAGTAGAACCTTTTTGTAGGTTATAGCTCATTTCATTCCAAGAAAAAAAACTCCATAAATCACAACACCCCTCAGATTCCTTTAGAATTTCATGATTTAAGTCGTTTTATCCATAGAAAAAATAACACAGAACCTACAAAAGAACGCTATTTTCTTTCGAATCACTCACCTCATTCACCTCAGTCCAAAGAGAATAAATAAGTAAATTAGCAGGGAAATGACGAATTTTAGGTATGATTAGGTTGAACCCAACCATCACCAATATGGATATAGTTTCAGTATCCTTCATAGGAATATTTAGGGTTTATTTACTTTTCTCATTCACAGGAAATGAGTAAAACCGATAGCTTTCAGTCTTGTTCATTTAATAAGGATAAATTTTAATAAGCCATTTCTAAAACAACTGTCGCATGAACAGCACTGATGTCAATTAAATTAACATTTTCATCATTTATAGTTATTTGTAAATCCTGAATATTGTAAAATACTAAAATATATACAAGATAATGTGATTCACGAATTAGTGGTTCACCAAACTCGGCTTTAGGCTTGAATGAAGCGATAATATCAGTTTCTCGATGGAAGTGAACAGTATACTTCAAAAATATAGATAAAAGTTTATATTGATTTCAAATGGAGTAATTTTAGGAATATCGTTAGCAATGGTCTTTTCATTAGCAAATATAGTTTAGCCATTAAATGCAAGGACACTTGCAATACTATCATTTATTATCTATATACAGTTTAACATTACTTTAAATAATAACTGTATTTAAGATGTCATCAACGTTAATGTGAATATTTGGCTTTTTTGAGTGAATAAATCTTGCTAAGCTTTGCAAAGTACATAGACCAACAAGCATTTCTATTCTTTCCATCACAATACAATTGATTATTTGTAGACAAATTCCATTGCCAAATGAAACCTTTCATCTGATTTTTGTATTTAATTATCCTTAATTTTAATCATATTTTTAAATGATTTACTTGAGTTTCATTCTTTTTTTCTGTACAATCTCTTAGACCTCATAGAGTTGCTTTACGTCATTACTTATTTTATATTCACTATGTCTTCGAACTGAAGGCAAAACTTCACAAGTAACTGATTTTTTATGTAATTTAGCTTCCCTCTTTAGTGATTTATATTTTAAAGAATATAGATCAGATTCAGTAATAAATACTGTGTAAGCTTCTGAATTTTGAGGAGTCTCTGAATCGGGCACCCCTTTAAGATCAGCAAAATATACCTCATCTTCATCAGCTACCTTTTTCTGTATAGCATTTAAAGGTTTCTTACATTCTAAAATTTCGATGACATCCTTCGCCATAAATCAAGGTTTATTCTGTTGATCGGTTATCATCTACATGTTCCTGTATAGCATTTAGAGGTTTCTTATATTCTAAAATCAAAACAACATCCTTCGCCAGAAATCAAGATTTGATCTGTTGATCGGTTATCGCAAATGCTTGCTTCCTATTGTATGTAAACTTGAAAACAGTAGAAGTAATGCCACACGAGAAGAGTAAAACAAAAGAATATTTGAATGATGTCAGTTATTTGGATACTCCATCAGCAGATGAAGCAACTCAAGTGAGTGATGATGCACCTTGAGAAAAATTAATCTTATTTCAGTTAACACATATTCATGAGATAAATAGTGCATTGAGTAAAGAGACCTTAAATTTTATGAATAGGCCTAGATGTGGTGTAAAAGTAAATTTGTTATGTATAGAACCAGTATGTATAAACGGAATAAAAGAATATCAGATGGCACTATAAAGGAGCAAATAAAAAGAATTAGAAGTAACAGAGGTAGCATTTAGTTTATGGCAAAAATACACTGAAGAGAAAAAAGACCTGGTCCCCCTGCCTACAGCTTAATATCGTGTACAGCCTCTGCAAGCATGCAGAAGGGCAACAACAATATGTTGCAAAGACTCAATTAATGTCTGAAGTAGTGCTGGAGGAAACTTACACCATGAATTCGGCAGGGTGTCCATAAATCCGTAAGAGTATGAGGGGCTGGATATCTCTTCTGAAAATCACATTACAAGGCATCCCAGATACGCTCAGTAATGTTCATGTCTGGGTAGTTTGGTGGCCAGCGGAAGTGTTTAAGCTCAGTAGAGTGTTCCTGGTGTCACACTGTAGCAATTCTAGACGTGTAGAATGTCGCATTGTCCTGCTGGAACTGCCCAAGTCCGTCTTCAAATAGACATGAATGGATGCAGAGGATCAGACACGATGCTTACATACATGTCACCTGTCAGAGTCGTATCTAGATGTATCAGGAGTCCCATATAACTGTACATGCTCCACACCATTACAGAGCTACCACCTGCTTGAACAGTCTCCCTCTGACATTCAGTGTCACATTGAAAGATTGTCTTCAGTTGTCACTGGTCCAGTTCTTTGAGGACCTTTTACTGGCTGCAGTTATGTTGGATTTTTGATGTTTTACTAGAAACCTGATATTCTCGGTACACTTCTGAAATGGTCATATGGGAAAATTCCCACTTCATTGCTACCTCGGAGATGCTGTGTTCCATGGCTTGTGCGCTGCCTGTAACACCACATTCAAACTCACTTAAATGTTGATAACCTGCCATTGTAGCAGCAGTAACTGATCTAACAACTGTGCCAGACACTTATTGTCTTATATAGGCATTGCCAACCACAGTGTCATATTTTGCCTGTTTACACATGCCTATACCAGTTTCTTTGGCGCTTCATTGTACATTGATATTCCATTAGTTTGTGATAGCAATAATCCTGATATTTTGATTGCAAGTAAAAGACGAATATATACAAAAGAAATACATGTATTTCAGCGTTCAAAAGAACTAGACGGAAAAGATAATATGTTAGATCACGCTTTTTTTTCCAAACATGAACAGTGATCCAGTGGAAATAAGGTGGAAAAAGAGACTGATGGAATACATCAAGCTATGAAACAAATATATTTTAAGTTTTAGTTCATTAAAATGGTCAAGCAATAAGTTTGCAATTTTCAGATGCTTATGGAGCAGTAAATAATGTATCCTTACTATAATGGTTCAAATTTAACATTATCTCAAGATGGTATCGACACTATTCAAAGCTTGCACAGCAAAAATATATCGACACAGTATTTCTCAATACCAACAACACAGCCATTTATTCCAGAAAGAGTGCCACTATGTGAAATTAAGAAGTTTGATCACTTATTATTGGTAAATGGAGTTTAATATATTTTTATCACAAATGGGTGTAGATTAGGTAATGATATGAAATCACAGTTAATAACTAATTGATTAACATTTTTACCACAAGATTTGCAAAAAATAGATGCAGTATATCCAAGACCAAGTGAAGAGGTTATGGTATTTGTTGAGAATATGATATATACGAGAAATTTACATGAATGGCAATTAATCCCAGAATATTAAAGCCATGTGTTTTCTGCAATATTAGTCATATGGAGTGCAATGCTCTTAATATGTACTCTAATGCAAGGCATATATGTCCAGCATCTGGCATGCATCCACTCTGCAAGTTTTCTTTCTTTTTCATTACGATGACAAACTTTAAGATTATAAAACTGCTTCTGTCTACACCAACTAAAAACATAGATTTTTGTGATACATGCACAGTATGGCTTTCTGGATGTGTATAGCGCCCATTGTTCACACCTAATTACTGGTCAGAAATTACAGTATGCTCGCATCACTCTAATAAAGTTATCGCCAGCAACGAAAAATGCCTCTTACAATGAAACCGACCAATGCATAGCAACAGTGTTTGACATGTGAAGTTACACACCATGCTGCACTAACCCCATCAACAGGACAGCTGTCTAGCAACTGCATACATAGGATTTGCAGTACCTCACAAACACCTATCATTAACTTATAATCACTGCATTTATGAAACTGAAGAACCGATTTATATCCAAAATGTGGTGGAGAAATGGAGTACTTTGCATGCATCTTCGTTTGTCTAGAGGAGGGTGTCAAAATAGGTTCTCCATTGATAGACATGAATCATCACACATGCACTGGAGTACCTCTGCTGACTGTGATATGGAGATGTTTGCTGTTAACTATTCTAGGTAGAGAGCACTCTAAGTCACACACAGAACGCGCAATTGTGTACACGTTGATCACAAGTTATACCACACAGTTTGTGCACCCGGAAACAAAAATGGAAAAATGGTTAAATGCATGATAAACGACCTGCAGCAACATCTCCCTCTCTCTGGAATGCATCATCAGCCTACCATTGAATCATACCTCGTTACAACCCGTCTCAACTGATCACTGCATATACTTTCTATCATCCTTTAATGCAGACCCATCTCAGTTTATAGGCACATAGTTTCCATTCCCAGGAAAGCATGAAAGGCATCAGTCAACCTGCATATATCACTATTACCTCAATAGACATACAGTAGAATACAATGCAGTACAAAGAATCACACTGTAGATACTGTTTGTTAGTGTTTAAAACACCTAAACAGTCTTGCACATGGTCAAACACATGATCCATGCTGTAGATGTATACTGCAGTCCCCCAGCCAGTAATACAATGCTCTTTAGCTAAGGACATTTTATAAACATATATTAGGTGGTTGCTGATACCTTTGGGGTCACACCTGGGCTCATGATCTGACATATATAAATTTATTGCTCTACATTTCATGGTCATCCACATTAAACAATCTTTTCCAGCCATCTTGTAAGTGTCAATGAAAATTGACTGTTTCCCTGCTTCCATATCAACTTTTACTCACATTCCTCTTGCTGTCACATACATATTCCCATGTAAAAGAGTTTTCCTGCACGAAGCAGAAGACATGCAAGTACTCCCTCATTCCCCCACAATATCTCAGCATTTTGGCGTATTTTCCCTCAATTTATAAGTATTCTGTCAATTTTAGTAATTTTATCGATTAAATGCCCCTTCTGCCCATGTGATCATGACATCACTTCCTGCCATGTATTCTAAAATTGCTTGTCCATAAAGTACAGTTTTCCACACTTCGCTCAATGAAATACTTTTCAGGATCGGGCAGTATAGTATAGCACCGTACTCAAATGTATCCTGTCACCACTGATTATGCTTTCTACAGCTGCAGTGCATTTGCTCTGTTTTTCTGTATGGATGTGTTTGTTTGTGTGAAGCAGATGGCTCCCATGAGCCAGTACACCCACTAGTGGGAAAGGGTTGGAGGTTTCCAGAGGGGTGGGTGACAAAGAAAAGTGGCCCAGGAACCCCGTTCAAAAGTGCATGAAATTCGAAAAGTGATGCAGAGTCCAGTGGAGGAGGGGGAGGTGGAAAACCCATCATATCATCAGTAAGGGTAAGGGTGCTGTCAATTTACTGACAAATTCTTTAACTAAATAAATAAACTATATTCCATACACTGCCTTGTAGCCAATAAATTATTTAAATAAACAATACTTCACACATTGCCTCATCTACTAGAAATTGTTTAAACAATAGTCCTTGCACTACACTCAATTCCCCACCAAACTGCAAATCAACTGGGTCTCTTTCAAACCAATTTAGGGGGGTGGGAGGGGGAGGGCTAGGGGTTTCCTGGAAGTGGGAGGATTAATTAACTGACTGATATAATTAATTAGTCAGTTAATCTGATATCAAAAGTGTGCTTGTATCAGAGAGGGTGTTCCCAGAGGTCTGGGGGAGGAGGAGGGGGACGGGGAGGAGGAGGTATAGGGGGAGAGGTGGAAGGTTTCTCAGAAGTACAGATTATCTCCAGGGAGTTATTATCCACTTAGCAGAACAACAGGTTAGGGAACTGTCTATCAAAAGAGAACAATATTTTTGTCCCTGAAAGTATGCTTGCCCCAGATGTAGGCAGCCCGCACTAACAACATGACCTAGAACATAGTTTGTTCCACTACTCTCTGGTCCAACTGAACCAGTTATGTTCGACTACTTGAAGACCATTTGCAGCCATTCATGGACTCCATGATCTCAAACAACGATGGATTTTTTATAGATGATAGTGCACCATGTCACTGGGCCACCACAATTTCTTTGAAGAGCATTTTGGACAATTCGAGAGTACTATTTGGCCATTCAGATTGCCAGACATGAATCCCATCGAATTTATATAGCACATAATCAATATGTCAGTTCGTGCACAAAATCATGCATCAGCAGCATTTTCTCAACTGTGGACGGCTATATAGGCAGCATGGTTCCATATTTCTGCTGTGGATTTCCAACGATTTGTTGAGTTCACGCCAAGTCGAGTTTCTGCTCTACGAAGGGCAAAAGGAAGTCCGACACGATATTATGTGATATCCCATGACTTTTATCACCTCAGTATATGTGTTGGGAAGTAGAAGGTAAGAAAACTGTCAGAAAACGGCAAGATATTATACCGCATCAGCAGAAAAATAGTGTAAGACGGAGAAAATCTACGAGTCAAGGTGGTAAGTGGTGCAGCGAAATTTTACGGGTTGTTTACCAGAATTTATGGTCACAATGCAGACCACAGGAACAGCCTGTATAATCGTAACTGTGAGATATGTGCAACTGAAGCTTTAGTGTAGAAAATGTGTTATCATAAGAATCATAACAGAAATGGCCGAGACTCAGTCATAAAATATTTTCAAATGTGAGGTTACTCTATGAATAAGCCTCTCAGGGCACCAGAATACTTCACGCGCAATACGAGTCATGGTTAATTCCTACGACGAGCTGTAATTCGCAAAAGAGCGAAGATTTTGCTATATATTTAAGACTGTAAACTTATTTTTTTTACCTAGGCTTATAAAGACCTATGGTAACTGTAACGGAATTAGAGAACTCTTCAAAAAATAAGTGCAATGATACAACACCAGTTTACCTTTCCAAGGAATTTCTTCAGTAAAAGAGCAATGTAAGATTAATGTGAAGAAGAAAGCTGCCGGCTCGGAGGAGTCCTTCACCGTTCTCTTAATGTTTGAGAATTGAGGTGAGGTTTCTCCGAGTTTTAGATGATCATGTTTCAGATTTACGGTGCAGATATTAACAAGCGTCAGTTCGCTGTACTTCTCCAAAGCTCTTAAAATATTCACTGCTGCAACTATGATATTTTCCAAGGAAATGTAGATAAGTATGTTAATTATAAACAATAATGCTCGCCTTTTTACGCATTACCACTCATTTAGTTTGTAACTTTTCAATCGCTTGTGATATAATACGAACGTCCATGTCGCGTCGGAAACCCCGTAAATGCGGATGAGTATTTGTGCCGTGAGTTGTAAAGTTAGAAGCCGCGAATTGCTTAAATTATTTCTCTGTTGTGAAGAAATATGTAAAGAAAGAAACATATAGCTGCTTCTCGAATGTTGAGTCTTCTTTCAGTCTAAAGTCAGCTATCTGAAATCGACTACATAGCAGTGCACCAGTGAATCGGCTCTGCAACAGTTAGCCAGTACTATAAGGCTACATAACACAAATACAGTCGCGTGTAGCGGTTAATTGACTATTGCTTTAGCTGAAGATGTTGTTTCAGATGTTGCGCGAGATCTGTTTACACAAGGCCATTCTAGATGGGCGGTCACTACACTTAGGTGCAAAACTCTGTAGGGAGGAGACTCCTGCGCATGGGTGTGGCTGGTTTGCCGTAAGCGGTCGTAGGAAGTAGTCACAACAACGAG
The DNA here is from genome assembly GCF_023864345.2 of Schistocerca serialis cubense. NCBI lineage: Eukaryota > Metazoa > Arthropoda > Insecta > Orthoptera > Acrididae > Schistocerca > Schistocerca serialis. The sequence goes on along the minus strand of NC_064640.1, from coordinate 928,632,613 downwards.
GCTAAGAATACCGCCGACGTATTAGCGCGCTGCAACCTTCCCTTCGGCTGCAGCTATAACGAGACTAGTATCGAAAAATGCGATACTCTTCAACATCACACACCCTTATATGACTTTTTCCACGAATTTATAAGGATTTAGTTTATATTTTCAGGGACCGAATGACGTTGTTACTCATTCTGAAAGACAAAATAAAACTTATAAGTTTATCAGACTACCACAACCTAACTGACGCTTCAAATAATTTTTTCGCAATTTGTAATTAGTCTTCATTTTCATTATTTAGATCATGAGTGGCCCGGCGTGTTAACGCGACCCCTTCCCACATCTAGCTAGGTGAATTCCGAGCTGGTTTCCATGTTCCGCCTCAGATACAAGCTACGCAGACATTTACGACACTTTCTTACACTTTTACACAAATGTACTGTGTATGCAGACACATTGGGTACACTGCTTCTGTCCAGGAGGCCGAACAGGAGAATGATGTCAGTAGCTGTTTGGCCTCCTTAGCCCTTGGAATCCCAACAACATAAAAAAAATTAAATTTTAAATTTTTTCACAAAATTAACGTTTATCATCACAGTAAGCAACGAATACAAGAGGAAATTGATAAGGTGTAAACATCTACGTCTACACATGCATCTACATGGCTACTCTGCAATTCACACGTAAGTGCCTGGCATAGGGTTCATCGAACCATCTGTACAGTAATTCTGTTATTCCGCTCTCGAGTAACACGCGGAAAAAATGAACACCTATATCTTTCCATGCGAGCTCTGATTTCCCTTACTTTATTGTGATGATTGTTTCTCCCTATGTAGGTCGGCGTCAACAAAATATTTTCGCATTCGGAGGAGAAAGTTGTTGATTTAAATTTAGTGACAAGATCTCGCCGCAACGAGAAACGCCTTTGTTTTAATGACGTCCCCCCAAATTCCTGTATCATGTCCATGATAATCTCTCCTATATTTCTCCATAATACAAAAGAAGTTTCTCGATGTACTCCGTTAACCATAACTGGTAAGGATCCCACACCAAGCAGCAATACTCCAAAAGAGGACGGAGTCTCTCTAGTAGATCTGTCGCATCTTTTAAGTGTTCTGTCAGTGAACCGCAGTCTGTGGTTCGACTTCCCCTCAATATTTTCTATGCTTTCTTTCCAATTTAAGTTTTCGTACTCGTAATTCCTATGTATTTAGTTGAATTTGTGGCCGTTAGATTTGATCGATTTATTGTGTAACAGAAGTTTAACGGATTCATTTTAGCACTCACATGGATGAGCACACGCTTTTCATTATTTAGGCTCAATTGCCAATTTTACACCATACATATCATTTTGCAATTTGTTTTGACCTTCTTATGACTTTACCAGACGATAAACGACAGCATCATCTGCAAACAACCTAAAACGGCTGCTCAGATTATCTCCTAAATCATTTATATAGATAAGGAACAACAGAGGGCCTGTAACATTATCTTGTGAACACTAGATATCACTTCTGTTTTACTCGATGACTTTTCGTCCTCAACTACGAACCGTGACCTCTCTGACAGGAAATCACGAATTTAGTCACATAACTGAGAACATAACTGCGCAGGCAATTTGATTATAAGCCGCTTGTGAGGTATGGTGTCAAAAGCCATCTGGAACTCCAGAAATACGGAATCAGTCTGAAATGCTTTTCCGATAGCATTCAACATTTCGTGTGAGTAAAGAGCTAGTTGTGTTTCCCAAAAACTATATTGTCTAAATCCGTGTTGACTGTGTGTCAATGGACCGTTCTCTTCTAGGTAATTCACAATGGTCGACCAGAATATATGTTCCAAAATTCTGCTGTATATCGACGTTAACGATATGGACCTGTAATTTAGTGGATTACTTCTACTGCCTTTCTTGAATATTGGTCTGATAGGTGCTACTTTCCAATATTTTGGTACGGATCTTTCTTCGAGCCAACGGTTATATATAATTGTTTAGTATGGAGCTATTGAATGAGCATATTCTGAAACTAATCTAATTGGTATACAGTCTGGATCGGAAGACTTGATTTTATTATGTGATTTAAGTCGCTTCACTACTCCGAGGATATCTGTTTCTAATTTACTCACGTTGGCAGTTGTTCTTGATTCGAATTCTGGAATATTTACTTCGTCTTCTTTGGTGAAGGAGTTTCGGAAGGCTGTGTTTCGTAGCTCTGCTTTAGCTTCTAGCAGAGAAGGCATTGATTGCATCTTGCCGCTAGCATACCGGTACTTTACAGACAACCAGATTTCCCTTTGGATTTCCTGCCAGGTTTGAGACAAAGTTTCGTTGTCGAAACCGTTATAAGCATCTCACACTGAATTCCACGCAAAATTTCGATCTTCTGTAAAAGATCGCCTAATCTTGAGAGTTTTTCGTTCATTTAAATTTAGCATGCTTTTTCCTTGTTTCTGGAACAGTGTTCTGACCTGTTTAGTGTACCATTGGGGTTCAGCTCCGTCGTTTGTTAATTTATTTGATATAAATCTCTTAACTGCTGTCGATATTATTTATTGGACTTCAAGCTACGCCTGGTCTACACCTACACCGTTAATTTGAAAGGAATGGAGATCCTCTCAGGATGGCGTCGAGCGAATTTTTATCTGCTGTTTTGAATAGATGTATTTTACGTTCATTTGGGAGTTAGGGTATTCAGTCTCACTACGACAACCCTGTGTTCACTAATCATTGTATCAGTTTTTATGCTCTTTATTGGCTTAGGATTATTTGTTGCTAAGCGGTGAAGTGTGTTTCACAATCGTTTACTACTCGAACGGGCTCATTATTCGAAATAATTATCAGAGAATGCATTTAGCACAATTTCGGATGATGTTTTATGCATACATCCGGATTTAAACATGTATTTTCGCCAATGTATCGAGAGTAAATTTTAGTCGCCACCAACTATAACTGTATGTGTCAGGTTCAAATGGTTCTGAGCACTATGGGACTTAACTGCTGTGGTCATCAGTCCCCTAGAACTTAGAACTACTTAAACCTAACTAACCTAAGGACATCACACACATCCATGCCCGAGGCAGGATTCGAACCTGCGACCGTAGCGGTCACGCGGTTCCAGACTGAAGCGCCCAGAACCGCACGGCCACTCCGGCCGGCTGTACGAGTCAGGTTCGTGTTTGAAATTAGATTCACGTTTTATTTGAACCTTTCAGTAATTGTATCACCTGTCTTGGGAAATAGGTAAAAGGATCCAATTACTTTTTTATTCCGGTTACCAAGAATGACCTCTACCTATACTAATTCAAAGGAGCTATCTACTTCAACTTCGCTACAATAAACTACTAACAGCAACAAACATGCTACAGCCAACTGTACTTAGCTTATCCTTTCTGAACACCGTTAGGTCCTTCGCAAAAATTTCGGCTGAACTTATCTCCAGCTTTAGCCAGCTTTCAGTGCCTATAACGATTTTAGCATCAGTGCTTTCTATTAGCGCTCTGGTACTTTCCCGACATAGTTACGACAATTTACAAGTGTTATACTGATGGTTCCTAGATCTAAGTACCTGTTGTGAAAGACCTACCTTTCCTGAGGCCCCTTACCTAAAAACTGGCCAGTCCACGCTATACAGCCCCCGCTACCCATGTAGCCACCTCATGTGTGTAATGGACTCCTGACCTATTTAGCGGCTCCCGAAACCCCACCAACGTATGGATCAAGTCGAGGAATCTGCAGCCTACACGATCACAGAACCGTGTGAGCCTCTGATTCACACCACCCAATCCGATTAGTACCAGAGGTCCGGTCTCTGGCAGCCTTTACCAGTTCAGTTAGCCGCTCGAATCCAGAGACAATCTCCTCCGATCCAAAGCAAAACATGTCAATGGAACCAACGTAAGCAACCAACTACAGTTGGCCCCACCCTCTGCTCTTCATGGAACACGGAAAAACGCATTCCACGTCTGGAATGACTCCACCCAGCACGCACACGGAGTGAACATTGGCTTTCTTCCCCTCCTTAGTAGCCATGTCCCTAAGGGACCACATAATGTGCCTAGCATAGGAGCTCCCAGCTACCAATAACCCCACTCCCTGTGACTGCTCGTGTCTTGCATGCTGAGAGATTTCTTCTCAAACAGGAAAAGTGACTTCATCTTGCTGAGGGACACTGTCAGCCACAGACAGCACATGGACCCACTTCGTCAGATCCTCAAGGATGTCTTTCAGAGCCTGACACGCCCTAGGGACCTCCCACTTGATCGTGGCTGAGGGGGCAACCTCAACCTCAACGTGGGCTGGCCACCAATGTGGACCTATCGGCGGACTCGTGGGTCGCGCTGGAAGTCCGTTGGTTCCCCACGGCCAGTCCACAAAAGTGGTGCCCATTCACTGCAGCCTCAAGCTGCGTAACGAAGGCCAACACGGCCCAGAGCTGAGAGCAAAGTACCACCAACTCAGCTCGCATCTGCTCACTACACAAACAAATAAACGACTGTCGACATGTGCTACGAAACTCTGCTGTTGACACTGCCATAAGCAACAGGGTCAGTCCTACTGGGAATGGAACGCAACACTCCAAAGTCTTTCTTGGGAATCCCAATATCGGTGTTCCAATGAAGCCTCTAAACAGTCTTATGCCACATCACTCATTTGGGAAGTGCTCCTGGTACAAACACCTGATGAGGGGCTTCGGATGGACCTACTGAAACGGAAGGATTCCACATTGGACACTTGTCTTCAGATTGTTCGAGCAACCTAGCCATGTGTCAGCTTCCATACAAGATCCTTCTTCTGTGTATGCGGCCTGCCCTACCCGCCGCCTGCTACCCCAGCAGCCCCCACTCCCTGCCGACTCTCCATCTATTGGTAAACAGACATTCCCTGCCCGCCGCCTCGAACAGTTGTCCTCCTGCGTTAACTGTTTCATCACGCATCCTCGGCATCAGTGTCAATTTTTTCGTGCCAAATTTGCCTACTGAGGCAAGACGCATCACAAAGCGGAAGTCTGCTGGGCCTCCACCAAGCTGCACGGGGGTTCGGCTCATGAGGACACTTTCCCGACAGAGGAATCAGACAGGCGGCCCAGAGGTGCTTCATATCTGCGCAATTCTTCTTGTCTGGGATCGACAAATATTCTTCCAGGTGTTCGTCAGTGATCACCCTGTCGACTTTCAGGTGGATACCGGTTCTACTGCCTCGGTCATCGTGTGGAACATATGCTGGTGGTTAGGCTCTCCTACACTGCACCGTTCTCCCAGTGCCTTAGAAGTTACAGCAATCACACAGTGGCGGTCAAAGGACAGTTCACGGCCCTTTTCCAATGTGGGACCACGACCTGCAAAGGGCACCTCCTTGTCGTCAGTACGCTGGCGCTACAGGTGGAGCTGCAACGTTTGCAAGATACTGGAATTTTGGCATTCTTTCCAATGGTCAGTGGGCAACACCCAAAATGCTGGTCGACAAGCCGAATGACTCCATCCATATATGTGGCGATTTTAAGAACACGACTGAAGCACAGTCCAATGTGGATGCTTTCCCCCCATCTTCGAAATGGGCGATATTCTAATTTCACTCAGTGGGAGAGAGATCTTCGCGGAAATTGACCTCAAGGACGCATACCTACAGCTTCCGACGGATCAGGCGTAGCACAAATTGCTGTTAATCAACACACCTTTCGCTCTCTTCCGTTACAGCCGCCTTCCCTTTGGGATTGCAGGAGCACCAGCGATATTTGGGGCGCCTTACGCAGGAAGTGTAGGGCACAGCCCAACAGCCAACTAGCTAGATGATATCATCCTTACGAGACAGTCCACACAAGACCTAGATGATAACCTATACACTCTTTTCTCCATCCTACATGCTGCAAATCTTCATTGTAGGTTGGAGAAGTGCCAGTTTTTCGTTCCTCGAGCGGACACTCTGGGATATATCCTTAGCGCCTCAGATATCCGGCTGGCGTCGCAATATGTCCAGGCTATGCAGGATTCACCGCTACTGACGAATTTCAAGTGGCTTCAGTCCGTATTGTGCCAACTGAATCACTATCGTAAGTTCATTCCTCATGCTGCAACTATAGCTGCTCTATTGCAAGAACGTGGCATGCAATTGGGACACTACTTGCGACCGCGCTTTCCAGGCCCTTAACTGGGCATTGCTTCAGCCCACCTGTCTGAAGGCTTATGATCCGTCACTTTCTTTGGTCATCGCGAGAGACGCATCCGATTATGGTTTAGGAGCCGTCCTCTCGCATGTAGTCAATGGGGTGTAATGACCAGTCGCCGTCGTCTCAAAGACATTGACATCGGTCTACTGCCACTTTCGACAAATAGAAAAGAAACTCGGGCCGTTGTCTTTGCTTTAAATAAATTCAATGTCTATGCAGGTGGTCGCCATTTTACCCTACAGACCAACCACAAACCACTGCTGCCACTATTTCGCGCCGATGCCAACATCCCCACAAAATCGGCTCGCCGACTTCAGAAATGGGCTGTGTTTCTCGGCGGTTATTCCTACGAAATTCAGTACCGTGCTACGACTCACCATGCCAACGCCGATCTACTTTCACAGTTGCTAGATCGTCAGGACTCCTTCTTTGCTTCTGATCCGGAAGTCGGTGGCCAGTTAGATACTAAACACGAAGCAGTTGTTACCTCGCTCCCTCGTGGCCCATAATTCTGCAGAAGACCCGGTTCCTTGCACACCAGCCAGAAATTTTGTCTAAATCATCGTGTATCGTCCTACAGTCACTTAACGACAACACCTTCCTGAACTCTACAGCGCAGAATCATCAGCAAACAGCCACAGATTGCTGCTCACGCTGTCCGCCAGATCATTTATGTATACAGAAAATAATAGCGTTCTTCTCACACTTCCCTGGGACAGTCCTGAGGATATAACGTAATGGGCTCTATTATTTAAGAAGTCTTCGAACCACTCACATATCTGGGAACTTTTTCCATATGCTTGTACCTTTGTTAACAGTCTGCAATAGGGTACCTTGTGAAATACTTTTCGTAAATCTAGAAATACGAAATCTGACTTTTACCCTTCATCCATAGTTCGCAGCATATTATATTAGAATAGGCAAGCGATTTTCGTAAGAGCGATGTTTTCTAAAACCGTGCTCTTTCTTGTACATTAGCTTATCTGTCTCTAGAAAAGTTATCATATTGGAGCTCAAAATATGTCCTAGAATTCTGCAGAAAACTGGTGTTAAGGATTCTGGTCCGTAATTTTGTGGGTCAGTCCTTTTACCCTTTCTGTTATATAGGAGTAACCTGCCGTTTTCACCAGTCGCGTGGAGCTTTGCACTGCGAGAGAGAGATTCGCGATTAATGCAAGTTAAGTAAGCGGCGAATTCTGTAGAGTAATATTTGTAAAACCAAATCGGGTTCCATCGAGACCTGGAGAATTACTTTTTTTTCATCTCTTTCACTTGTTTCCCTACTCCAGGGATGCTCATTTAGATTGTCCATACCAGACTGTGTGCGATGGTCAAACGACGAAATGTTTGTACGATTCTCCTGCGTGAGCGATTTGTTAAACGTGAAATTTAAAACTTAGGCTTTCGGTCTGCTATTTTCTACTGGTCTGTCTGACTGGTCAACTAGTGACTTGATGGAAGCCTTAGATACGCTTATCGATTTTACACAGGACCAGAATTTTCTTCGATTCTCGTCCAGATCTTTGGCTAAGGTATGACGGTGGTTCTTGTTGTATGCTTGGCGCATAGATCTTTTCACAGAGGCAAGAATCTCTGTTAACCTTTGCCTGGCGCCATTAGCGCTTCCTCATCTGAGCCTAGAGTGCAAAATCCTTTGCTTCCTTAGCATCTTCCGGATTACGTTGCTAAACCACGGTAGGTCTTTTCCATCCTTAACCCAATTACTAGGCACATTCTTGTCCAGAGCACAATTTACAATCTGTTTAATCTTTGCCCATAATTTCTCTACGTCCACCATACTGCAACCAAATGCTTGCAATTCATTGTCTACGAGAGGTGCTAACAATTACTAACCTGCTCTTTCTAGCAGGAACACTCTCCTAGCCTGAAACTTCCTGGCAGATTAAAAGTGTATGCCGGACCGAGACTCGAACTCAGGACCTTTGCCTTTCGCGGGCAAGTGCTCTACGAACTGAGCTACCCAAGCACGACTCACACCCCGTCCTCACAGCTTTACTTCTGCCAGTACCTCGTCTCCTACCTTCCAGACTTCACAGAAGTTCTCCTGCGAACCTCGCAGAACTAGCACTCCTGAAAGAAAGGATATTGCGGAGATATGGCTTAGCCACAGCCTGTTTCCAGAATGAGATTTTCACTCTGTAGCGCAGTGTGCGCTATTATGAAACTTCCTGGCAGATTAAAACTGTGTGCCGCAAGGTTCGCAGGAGAACTTCCGTAAAGTTTGGAAGGTAGGAGACGAGGTACTGGCAGAAGTACAGCTGTGAGGACGGGGCATGAGTCGTGCTTGGGTAGCTCAGTTGGTAGAGCACTTGCCCGCGAAAGGCAAAGGTCCCGATTTCGAGTCTCGGTCCGGCACACAGTTTTAATGTGCCAGGAAGTTTCATAATAGCGCACACTCCGCTAAAGAGTGAAAATATCATTCTGGGAACTCTCCTAGCCTTCTTGACTGATTTATTAACTTCCGTAACGGTAGTCGCTACGATGACACCAAGGTCACTAATCCCCATCTCTAAACTGATGCCATCGATAAGATCCGACCTGCTTGTTGCTACAAGGTCTAAGGTATTTCCATTGCATGTAAGTTGTCTTACAAGCTGCTCAAGACAGTTTCCGGAAAATATGGTCAAAAGCATTTCGCAAGGCTGTCTGTCTGTGTCGCCTGCAGTGAATTCATAGACGTCCCAGTCTACACTCAGTTGGTTAAAGTCTCCTCCAATTAGCACTGTGTGATCTGGATATTTACGCTCTATGGACCATAGGCTATTATTGAATGACTCTGGAACTGTCAATGTCTGTTGCTACGTCTTCTGCTACTGCCTTTTTGTGGTGGGAGCAACAGCTACGAGGGAATGACTAGGCCAGGTAATGTGGTTGTGTAAGCAGCCACCACAAGATATGTCCTCCACCAACAACGAGCCTACTGCTAGTTCTAAGTCGACTCCCACGGACTTAGCGCCTTGCAGCTGCTAGACCATCTCCCGGCTAGTTTCAGCTGCAGCCAGCGTTCTGTGCTGGTGGGCAGGTGTTCGTGCCTGGTCAGTGCAAACGTTCCACGTCCGCACTTTTGCAGACAAACTGAGGCTGTATGTCTCCACCCGCAGGGGCGAACATCTCTGCAGGCTTCCACGTTTGCCGGCGCGCTCTGCTCTGCATTGAAGACTCGCATGAGGACGGTGCACGTGCTGCCGCGGAGGTCGCGTGTCAGCATTCCCGCCCAGCAGCCAGAATGCCGCTGACCACCTGGTGCATCAGCACCGCCACACTCGCCTCTGTCAGCACACATCAAGGGGGCGTTTACATCACGAAACGACGCTACAAATGCTGTGGTTTGTTTTTTAATAACATTTGTGACAGTTAATGATGCTCTCAATAGCCACTATCGGTAAACCTCCTGACGACGACACACCGCTTCAACTCAGCCCTGCCACTCTAGAGGCCACCCACCCATGGCCTCTATAATCTGAGATCTGGACGATTACTTCTAGTTAAGCCTTAAATACACTCCTGGAAATTGAAATAAGAACACCGTGAATTCATTGTCCCAGGAAGGGGAAACTTTATTGACACATTCCTGGGGTCAGATACATCACATGATCACACTGACAGAACCACAGGCACATAGACACAGGCAACAGAGCATGCACAATGTCGGCACTAGTACAGTGTATATCCACCTTTCGCAGCAATGCAGGCTGCTATTCTCCCATGGAGACGATCGTAGAGATGCTGGATGTAGTCCTGCGGAACGGCTTGCCATGCCATTTCCACCTGGCGCCTCAGTTGGACCAGCGTTCGTGCTGGACGTGCAGACCGCGTGAGACGACGCTTCATCCAGTCCCAAACATGCTCAATGGGGGACAGATCCGGAGATCTTGCTGGCCAGGGTAGTTGACTTACACCTTCTAGAGCACGTTGGGTGGCACGGGATACATGCGGACGTGCATTGTCCTGTTGGAACAGCAAGTTCCCTTGCCGGTCTAGGAATGGTAGAACGATGGGTTCGATGACGGTTTGGATGTACCGTGCACTATTCAGTGTCCCCTCGACGATCACCAGTGGTGTACGGCCAGTGTAGGAGATCGCTCCCCACACCATGATGCCGGGTGTTGGCCCTGTGTGCCTCGGTCGTATGCAGTCCTGATTGTGGCGCTCACCTGCACGGCGCCAAACACGCATACGACCATCATTGGCACCAAGGCAGAAGCGACTCTCATCGCTGAAGACGACACGTCTCCATTCGTCCCTCCATTCACGCCTGTCGCGACACCACTGGAGGCGGGCTGCACGATGTTGGGGCGTGAGCGGAAGACGGCCTAACGGTGTGCGGGACCGTAGCCCAGCTTCATGGAGACGGCTGCGAATGGTCCTCGCCGGTACCCCAGGAGCAATAGTGTCCCTAATTTGCTGGGAAGTGGCGGTGCGGTCCCCTACGGCACTGCGTAGGATCCTACGGTCTTGGCGTGCATCCGTGCGTCGCTGCGGTCCGGTCCCAGGTCGACGGGCACGTGCACCTTCCGCCGACCACTGGCGACAACATCGATGTACTGTGGAGACCTCACGCCCCACGTGTTGAGCAATTCGGCGGTACGTCCACCCGGCCTCCCGCATGCCCACTATACGCCCTCGCTCAAAGTCCGTCAGCTGCACATACGGTTCACGTCCACGCTGTCGCGGCATGCTACCAGTGTTAAAGACTGCGATGGAGCTCCGTATGCCACGGCAAACTGGCTGACACTGACGGCAGCGGTGCACAAATGCTGCGCAGCTAGCGCCATTCGACGGCCAACACCGCGGTTCCTGGTGTGTCCGCTGTGCCGTGCGTGTGATCATTGCTTGTACAGCCTTCTCGCAGTGTCCGGAGCAAGTATGGTGGGTCTGACACACCGGTGTCAATGTGTTCTTTTTTCCATTTCCAGGAGTGTACAAATTCACTAATTTTTTCGCTCATCAGTTATCTCATTAGACACCAGGCACGTGCAATACATACGCATGGGATAAAGATCAGGCTTTTGTATCTATCATTTGGATTATTCTGCTTCTAGGAGTCTTATATTAAGTAAAAGTGCGGCGAGACAGTTACTTCAACTAACCGCAACAGCATAATCATACAATCAAGGCTTTCACGACCGGATGGTTCTGTTGTTGATAATTTTCCGGGTTATATGGCCGTGTTCCATGGAGTTCTTCTATTCCCAACGTTTCGTCCAATACTACGTTGGACATCCTCAGAGGTATGGCTGGTCCTGCTGAGTCCTGCCGACTGACGACTCGGGCGTCGGAGAGCGGCCTAAATACCGAGGAAAGTGGTCGTGGTCTAGCTTGCACATAGTAGCAGAGAGAAAACTAGTCAAAGATTAAATGTAACTATCGATAATAGTCCGTCATAGAAAAAAATCACTTATCGATTCTGTAACGCCACTGTCCATATCTCGCTTAATTTCAAGGCCTCTTCTTTTCTATTACATAAGAACTCCAATCATCACCCACAACGAAAAAGAGGTGTAATCAAAAGTTTAGTGGACAGGGCAAAACGGATTTGTACTCCGGAACATCTGGATACGGAACTGCATCATCTGAAACAGACCTCGAAAAGAATGGGTACTCAAAAAAAGAAATTAATAGAGTTTTAGGACCTAATTACAGCAGGCCAAAGGACAAGAATGGTACACAGCAATGGAAGAATACGGTGTCTTCACCTTTCATTAGTAAGGTTACAGATCGAATCGGCAAAATTTTGCTGAAACATAAAGTGAAACCGGTATTCAAACCTACCGGAAAAATAGGACAAGTACTTCGTTCTGTTAAAGATAGAAGGCCACCATTATCATCTAGCGGTGTGTATAAAATTCCGTGTACTTGTGGTAAGGTCTATATTGGTACTACGAAAAGAAGTGTGAATACGAGGGTAAAGGAGCATAAAAGTCTTTGCAGACTGGGAAAAATAGATAAATTGGCCGTTGCGGAACATGCACTTCAGTCAGGTGTCCATGCAGTTAAGGTTTCTGAAACTACAGTTTTAAGTGCTACCACGAACTATTATCCACGACTGTATAGGGAGGCTATTGAAATTTATAAATATGAAGATAATTTCAACAGAAAAGAAGAGGCCTTGAAATTAAGCGAGATATGGACAATGGCGATACAGAATCGATAAGTGATTTTTATCTATGACGGACTATTATCGATAGTTACATTTTATCTTTGACTAGTTTTCTCTCTGATACTATGTGCAAGCTAGACCACGACCACTTTCCTCGGTATTTAGGCCGCTCTCCGACGCCCGACTCGTCAGTCGGCAGGAATCAGCAGGACTAGCCATACCTCTGAGGATGTCCAACGTAGTATTGGACGAAACGTTAGGAATAGAAGAATACCATGGACCACGGCCATATAACCCGGAAGAATTATCGACAACGCAACAGCATAAAACAGATTTGTGATCGATGACCACGTGTGATGCAGTAAATAAAAGGTGCCTAGTGAGAGCAGAGGTACATTGGATTAAACGATGACTTGAGAACTAATACGCCAGGAAAAAGAAACAGAAGCGGCCGAAAAAAAAATCCCTTTACTGAAAACTAAAGGCGTAGGTAGTATCTCGTTGGATTATTATGCAGGAAATCAAGATTAAGGAATATGATAGGAACGATCATTCGAAATAGTGTAGTAAACATGGGTTCTAAAATGCACAGTTTAAGAGCTATGAGCACATTTTCACCTTCGATAGTGTGGAGTCTCTTCTGCTGCAATCTCTTTGTTTTCCATTTTTCGGGAGGAGATAGCAAGAACCAAAACAAGAAAAAGTATGTAGTAAACATGGGTTCTAAAATGCATCCCTTAAGAACTATGAGTACCTCACATTCTGTATTGTGAAACTAATCTCTTTTACTGTACACTCTGTAGTTTCCATATTTTGGGAGGAGGTAGTAAGGTCCAAAACAAGAAAAAATGGTCTGGTATATATGGACTCTGAAATGAATATCTTAAGAGCTATGAGTGCTTGTTCAATAGAAGTGATGTGTTTCACAGTAGCTAAAATGAACAAGTGCTCATAGTATTCCAGGTATGCAGTTTAGAGCTCATGTTTACTGGGCATTTTAATTTAATACTACCCCCACACTAAATATAAAGCGAAGAGGCAGCTTTAGAAGATATTTATTTCACAGTATCGAAGATGAAGCAGTGCTCTCAGCTTTTAAAGGGTGTGTTTTAAAGTCTATGTTTACCAGACTTTTTTGCTTCAAACTATCGTTCCTGTCATATCCTGAATAATGACCGTTCCTCCTGAGACACCATGTATGGGCACAAAGTGATAGTCAATCATACGTTTCATTTATATCTGCACATTCCTTCCAGAACCCACAGTGCGGTGTATGGTGAACTGTAAATAATGTGCAGCTACAACTAGGCCCCTTCTTATTCCAGTCTATAAATGTACGCGGCAAGAAAATCTGTCGCTACACCTCGTGCGACCCTGAATTACTCTGACTTCAGCATCACACTCTTTGCGTCGGATGGAGTACTAGGTCTCTCGACTCATTTCGGAAGGAAGGCCGCGCGGGATTAGCCGAGCGGCCTAGGCGCTGAAGTCATGGACTGTGCTGCTGGTCCCGGCGGAGGTTCGAGTCCTCCCTCGGGCATGGGTGTGTGTGTTTGTCCTTCGGATAATTTAGGTTAAGTAGTGTGTAAGCTTAGGGACTGATGACCTTAGCAGTTAAGTCCCATAAGATTTCACACACATTTGAACATTTTTTTTCGGAAGGTAGGCTCCCGAAATTTTGTGCGGAAGGCTCTCTGCAACGCAAAACGTTTCTCTTGTAGTGCCTGCAACTGCAGTTCGTTGACATTTCCTGTCACTCTCAAGGTGACTGAACAAACCCATGCAACTCTTGTTTAAATCTTTCATGTTTTTCGATCAACTTACCTTGGTATGGACCACACACCGACAAACAATACTTAGTAAAAAGTCGAACACGGGTTTTTATAACCAAAGTCTTTCATGTGTGATTTACACTTCCTCAGAACTCTTCCAAACCTCTGAGTCTGACGTCTTGTCTTCTCCATGGCTAGGTTTATGTGCTCGTCTGAATAAAGATTTCTAAATACTTGAATGTTGTATTCATCATTTTCACTTGCTTTTCGTGTATTTACCATATTTACAGATAAAAGTTACTCTATCATACGGTTATCATAACCATTTTCCACCGGTATTTGTTTCAATTGTTTACTTGATGAGTGTAGTGCTGTGTTCTGTTTAATATGTGGAGCGTGAATGTGAAGTTTGCCCGCTTGTGTCCGAAAGACTGGTCCGGTAGACTGAGAATGCTGGTGCTCGTGGTTGTCAGTTTCCTGAATGCTGTGATGTCACGCGTATCGTTAATTTTTTGTAACGTGACATACATAAAATGTAGTGTGTTGTCTGTTTCTGTTTCTAATGTGAGATGGATTTATGGGTGTAAATTACGCAGTCCATTCTGGATCTTTCAACTACAAAATGTTTGTGATTCCCTGAATGTGAGATGGCCACCGTGTCATCAGGGAAGTGATGTCGGTAGCCCTACCGCCTCTGAATGCCTCGTAAGTCTCACAGTGGCGCGGTGCCAGCATCGAACATTATATCCTCACCGGACTCATCAGAAGACTAGTTACTGGCATCTGCTCATCCGTAGGTTCTTAGCTACTGGCTGTCATTTCTTCTCGTAAACGCTAGAAACGTTACTCTTCTGTAGTGGTCGCTGAAACTTGATGGTCTGTCATTCTTAATTAACTGTTTTGACTACTATTAATTCCAATTTCTTGCAGGAGACTCCTTGTATCAGTATCCTCATCTAAATTAGTTTTGGACATACGTCTACCACACTTACTCATTACTTACCGTAGCATATACTACGTGTTCACACTCGTCTAAATAGAGAGTATTTTTTCACATTCAAATCACATAGGTTTAGACGCGTTTACTAGTCCCATTTCGCGTATGTATTTGGGAGAAGATGGCAGGGGTAAAATACAGGGAGCGAAAGGCTATTTACAATTTGTACAGAAACCAGATGGCAGTTATAAGATTCGAGGGGCATGAAAGGGAATCAGTGGATGGTAAGGATGTGAGACAGGGTTGTAGCCTATCCCCGATGTTATTCAATCTGTATACTGAGCAAGCAGAAAAGGAAACAAAAGAAAAATTTGGAGTAGGAATTAAAATCCACGAAGAAGAAATAAAAACTTTGAGGTTCGAGGATGGCACTGTAATTCTGTCAGAGACAGCAAAGGACCTGGAAGAGCAGCTGAACGGAATGGACAGTGTCTTGAAAAGAGGGTATAAGATGAACATCAACAAAAGCAATACGAGGATAATGGACTGTAGTCGAATTACATCGGGTGATGCTGCGGGAATGAGATTAGGAGATGAGACGCTTAAAGATGTAAATGAGTTCTACTATTTGGGGACCAAAATAACTGATGATGGTCGAAGTAGAGAGGATATAAAATGTAGACTGGCAATGGCAAGGAAAGCGTTTCTGAAGAAGAGAAATTTGTTAACATCGAGTATATATTTAAGTGTCAGGAAGTCATTTCTGAAAGTATTTGTATGGGGTGAAGCAACGTATGGAAGTGAAACATTACGATAAATAGTTTAGACAAGAAGAGAATAGAAGCTCTCGAAATTTGGTGCTACAGAAGAATGCTGAAGATTATATGGGTAGATCACGTAACTAATGAGGAGGTATTGAATAGGGTTGGGGAGAAGAGAAATTTGTGGCACACCTTGACTAGAAGAAGGGATCGGTTGGTAGGACATATTCTGAGGCATCAGGGGATCACTCATTTAGTATTGGAGGGCACCGTGGAGGGTAAAAATCGTAGAGGGAGACCAAGAGATGAATACAATAAACAGATTCAGAACGATGTAGGTTGCAGTAAGTACTGGGAGATGAAGAAGCTTGCACAGGATAGAGTAGCATGGAGAGCTGCACCGGACCAGTCTCTGGACTGAAGACCACAACAACAACATTTGGGAGAAACAAGTGGACCCATGGAGACGTGCTTCTCACGTGCCATTTACATTGTCACTCAGGAAATATCCATTCCTTTAGTTGTTAATTCTCAGAGACGTTCTGGTTATAAAATGCACCTTTGCTAGACTGCCTCTGGGCAACTAATGGCAAGCTCTTAGACAGCGTACTTTTATGTTGATGGCGTAAATGCCTAACAAGACCAGGACTGACCCGACAGCCGCTGTAGCAAGCGCATCTGTCAGTCCGAGCAATGTTCCTCTCTGGGTGAGTCGGAAACTGAATGCATTTTGTTCACGTGTTTCTAGCCCCATACAGTTGCCGCGAAGGTAATAGTTTTTCGTTTGTAACAGTGTGTTACATTTTACTGCATAATTTTTGCAGGTCTCTGACACCCGTAATACGTGCTAAAATATTATATTCATCACCAGAAATGACATCCAAATATCATTATGCCTCTCTTCTTCGAATGGAGATTTGTCGTCAGCTTCCTTTAAGTAGAATATATATTAGCTGATAGAGATTTTGCTGTTAACGCAATGCTTCTACCAGTGTGCCAGATGCTCCGTGCTTCAACTTTTCTTCGGTCTCATAGATTAAAATCGAGATGATCCATGACGTCTTCATAATATCAGAGTGATTTTTCTAAATGTGGACGAACTGCAGGAAACGTTTCTATAGAGGATGATGAGGAATAAAGGTCATATGGACGTTTGGCCGGAAATACATTGCAAGGGCGTTATTCCCACTTGAAGGCGGACGTAAAAGATCTTTGACAGTGTAGCGTTCAACGATTGAAAGTGCTGAGTCTCCGCCAGACGCGGTACATAGGGTTATATTCATAGAGCGCCACACATCAACCAGTCTCAGCATGCGGCCACACTTAGTGTGGTAGCTGCCTCCGGATGGCGCACGTACAAGGTACTACTATGTGGTTCCACCAAAAGACTTTCAAATAGGCCATTCATCCGCCAACAGTTACGTTTGCCACGACAGAGAGCGATGAAACCCGGAACTATTTGATGTAGCCGCCTAACAGTTCACAGAATGTGTACTGAGACCACGGTTTAGGGCCTAGCGACTGCACGCCCACACTCGGCCAGTTCAAGCTCCAATGATCACCAGGATGTACACATTCCGCTTTTGCCCATGCTTGCCTGTTAGCCATGCAGGAAAGCTGCGCACGTAGTCTTCAGAACGTGCGGGCTGCTTTACTCCCATCCAAGCCAAGTTAAACCCATCCAAAGCACGCTACAGGAGCGTTACTTGCCAGTCCGTCTACCTGCTTTGCTTCGCTACGTAGCAGGAATTTGATGAAAATATCCGAGCATCTCAAGACGAGGCCCAAAGAAACATACAGGATGTTCAAAAAACAGTGCCGAATACATTGAGAGGTTGTAGTACTCACCGAAACAAGAAAAATAAGTCCAATAAACATGGCTCAGGAAATGCATATTTTTCACGATAAACACGAGTTTACAGGAGGTGTTGAACGTGGCGTCCATTCATAACAATACACCCCACTGCCCTCTGGCGTAAGCAATGAGGCACCCTTTGAAGTATACGCGGTTGCCGTTGTACCTGCAGGCACGCATTGAAGGCGTCACCCTGTAGTGTCAGCGCATCTTTGGTTGGCGTGGTTCAGTGCAGTTCCTTCATGTGTCCCCATAACCAAGAATATATGGGATTCAGGACTGGTGAACGAGCAGGGCAAGGTGAATCTCCCCCCCCCCTCCCCCCATCTCTAACAATCCAGTGACCCCGAAATGTCTGCGTCATTTGTTTGCGCACATTGTGAAGAAAGCGCGCTGGTGCGCCATCATGCAAGAACCACATTTATATACCTTGCAGCAATGACACAGCCTCCAGCAGCGTAGGCAATACGTTAATGTGAAAGTCCCGACAATGTGCCCCAGTTAACCTTTGTGGTATAACGTATTTCCCTATTAATCCATCGCGAAGTACGCCTACCCCTGCGTTGACTGAGAATCAGTGTCGATGCCCTCTTTCCTGAAATGCTTGAGGATTTACAACTGTCAGTGTATGCTGGTTATGGAAAGTCACAACACCCTCGCTTGTGAACCCTGTCTCATCGGTAAATAAAATATTGGCACACTTATGCAACAGCCATTGATAGAACCGCCGCCTGCCATGATGATCTTGTGGCTTTAGGGCCTGAACTTGCTGTAGATGATATGGGTCCGTCAACTGTTCACGATGTACCCCGTAGATTAGAGAGTGAGACACGCCTTCTGCTGCTGCTAATCGTCGCACACTGGTCCCAAGGTTTACTTCCACGCTCCTCCATGTCAGGAGTGCCAACTGTGCGGGACCATCCACTATATCTTCCGAGGTGCAAGGATTCCTGTGTCCCTCAGACGCTGGAGAAGTCTACCGAACAGCTTATCAGAGAGCACTCAGCACTGTAGTAATTTTCCAGAGGCTCGCAGGCTGCGTCCACTTGCTAAACCACAGCAGAATATCATATCGGCCATTCACTTGCCGAGTAGTACGCTTCCATTGCTAACAAGTGGTGGAAGAGAGAAAATGTAAATGTAGTACACCATTTGTACGTACGAACAGCGCAATAACGGTAAACACATAAGTGAATCCGCGTTCGGAAGAAGGTAAAACACCATGATACATACCCAGAGTTGGCAGTAGCGTATAATTAGGCACACAAACACAACGAAAACTAACGTACCCTAGAACACGACTCGAACCACACAACTGTCGGCAAACCACCTAATATTAAGTAGCGTACTGTGAGTAAGACATCATAAAACGCTGCCTACACATTTGACAGAGCGCCAGTGCAACGACTGTGCTACGTCTACATCTACATGAATACTCTGCAATTCACATTTAAGTGCTTGGCAGAGGGTTCATCGAAACACAATCATACTATCTCTCTACCATTCCACTTCCGAACAGCGCGCGGGAAAAACGAACACCTAAACCTTTCTGTTCGAGCTCTGATTTCTCTTATGTACCTATGTAGGTTGGGATCAACAAAATATTTTCGCATTCGGAAGAGAAAGTTGGTGACTGAAATTTCGTAAATAGATCTCGCTCCGACGAAAAACCTCTTTGCTTTAATGACTTCCATCCCAACTCGCATATCATATCTGCCACACTCTCTCCCCTATTACGTGATAATACAAAAAGAGCTGCCCTTTTTTGCACCCTTTCGATGCCCTCCGTCAATCCCACCTGGTAAGGATCCCACACCGCGCAGCAATATTCTAACAGAGGACGAACGAGTGTAGTGTAACCTGTCTCTTTAGTGGACTTGTTGCATCTTCTAAGTGTCCTGCCAATGAAATGCAACCTTTGGCTCGCCTTCCCCACAATATTATCTATGTGGTCTTTCCAACTGAAGTTGTTCGTAATTTTAACACCCAGGTACTTAGTTGAATTGACAGCCTTGAGAATTGTACTATTTATCGAGTAATCGAATTCCAACAGATTTCTTTTGGTACTCATGTCGATCACCTCACACTTTTCGTTATTTAGCGTCAACTGCCACCTGCCACACCATACAGCAATCTTTTCTAAATCGCTTTGCAACTGATACTGGTCTCCGGATGACCTTACTAGACGGTAAATTACAGCATCATCTGCGAACAACCTAAGAGAACTGCTCAGATTGTCACCCAGGTCATTTATATAGATCAGGAACAGCAGAGGTCCCAAGACGCTTCCCTGGGGAACACCTGATATCACTTCACTTTTACTCGATGATTTTCCGTCTATTACTACGAACTGCGACCTTCCTGACAGGAATGTCCGCAACCAAGCGTCGCGCAGCCCTTCCTGAAGAGGCTTTTCATTCATTCTAAGCTTTCTTTACACTACGTTGCATACCACCAGAATTTGGTTTTTAGCAGGCCAGAGTGGCCGTGCGGTTCTAGGCACTACAGTCTGGAGCCGAGTGACCGCTACGGTCGCAGGTTCGAATCCTGCGTCGGACATGGATGTGTGTGATGTCCTTAGGTTAGTTAGGTTTAATTGGTTCTGCGTTCTAGGCAACTGATGATCTCAGAAGTTAAGTCGCATAGTGCTCAGAGCCATTTGAAGCCATTTGTGGTTTTTACAATGAACTGAGCCATATTTCTTTTTTCTACATCTACATCTACATCTATACTCCGCGAGCCACCTTACGGTGTGTGGCGGAGGGTACTTATTGTACCACTATCTGATCCCCCCTTCCCTGTTCCATTCACGAATTGTGCGTGGAAAGAACGACTGCTTGTAAGTCTCCGTATTTGCTCTAATTTCTCGGATCTTTTCGTTGTGATCATTACGCGAGATATATGTGGGCGGTAGTAATATGTTGCCCATCTCTTCCCGGAATGTGCTCTCTCGTAATTTCGATAATAAACCTCTCCGTATTGCGTAACGCCTTTCTTGAAGTGTCCGCCACTGGAGCTTGTTCAGCATCTCCGTAACGCTCTCGCGCTGACTAAATGTCCCCATGACGAATCGCGCTGCTTTTCGCTGGATCATGTCTATCTCTTCTATTA
The DNA here is from genome assembly GCF_023864345.2 of Schistocerca serialis cubense. Taxonomy (NCBI): domain Eukaryota; kingdom Metazoa; phylum Arthropoda; class Insecta; order Orthoptera; family Acrididae; genus Schistocerca; species Schistocerca serialis. The sequence continues at coordinate 928,611,910 of NC_064640.1, read as the reverse complement.
ATCCAACCTGGTAAGGGTCCCATACTGATGAGCAATACTCAAGAATCGGACGAACAAGCGTTTTGTAAGCTACTTCTTTCGTCGATGAGTCACATTTTCTTAGAATTCTTCCTATGAATCTCAACCTGGCGCCTGCTTTTACCACTATTTGTTTTATGTGATCATTCCACTTCAGATCGCTCCGGATAGTAACTCCTAAGTATTTTACGGTCGTTACCGCTTCCAATTTCAATCAATGTTTGCCCTAAATTTAGGAAGCCTATATACTGCTAAATGGCGTCAGGTCCTTAGTACACATTTCCACACACTTGCAGGCACTAATTCTGTCCTCTTTCAAAATATTTGTGGAGTGAGGAAACTGCTGATCAAACATACAAACGTTTCGTAACACACTCGAGGTTCCCAAATGAGTATTTAGTAACTTTTTACACAATTTGCATTCCGAGACACCTACCGATTTATTTGAAGCTGATTCATAAACACACGACAACTTTTCCCCTGCTGGACTTGCACTCTATTTCGGCCGGCCGGTGTGGCCGAGCGGTTCTAGGCGCTTCAGCATGGAACTGCGTGACCGCTACGGTCGCAGGTTCGAATCCTCCCTCGGGCATGGATGTGTGTGATGTCCTTAGGTTACTTAGATTTAAGTAGTTATAAGTTCTAGGGGACTGATGACCTCAGATGTTAAGTCCCATAGTGCTCAGAGCCATTTGAACCATTTGAACTCTATTTTGTGACCCGCGTAAATTCCCCAATTCTGAATTTCTCCTCACTATCCTTTAGGTGTGGTTTGTTCATTTTCCTGCTCCCACAGTTGTGGTAAATGAACTGCAGTGAAAATTCCTACGCATACATATAACTGGCAAGTGATGTTGAATTGACTGGTGCAGCACGCTGAAGGGGCCCCAGGCTACCAGAGAGCCAGGCTGGTTTGCTTGAATCATTGTGATTCGATACACATGTACTCTTGAGCCTCTACTGCGACAAGATGAGCTGTTTTAATGGTTGCGGAGGAGATAGGGGCAGGCAGACGGAGCGTGAATTAGTGCACATCTGGTTATCACATAGTTCCAGTTCCAGTAGTTCCAGTTATCACTTAGTTCTCGGACAGTCATCACCCAATTATTGCCCAGCATTTAACAGCAGTAAAGGTCGCAGTTCTTTGCAATTGTCTACAAATTATCTGCACTGCCGATCAGTCCAGTCGACGGGCAGTTTACGCAGGGTGTAGAACATTACCAGGGCGTGCTGAAAAGTAATGCTTCCTAATTTTTTATTCTTCATATCTGCCTATTTATGTATCTCAACATAGTCACCCCGGCGACGTTTCTGCCAACGAGAGTCCATCACTGCAGATTGTCTGACTTTGTTGGCGGAGCCACGATCTCACCTCTGCCTACACCGCTTCATGACTATCAAAGTGAAGCCCTGGAAGGTGTTTTTTAAGTTCTCAAAGCAGATCAAAATGGGATGGGACCAAGTCGGGACTATATGGAGGATGATCAACGGCAGTGAATCCAAAGCGACAGACTGTTACGGATGTCGTAATGCTCGTGTGTACCCTGTCATTGTCATGATAAAGGAGAAGGTGTTCTTTGTGCCGACGAACTCATCAAATTCGAAACTCAGTTACAGCAAGCAGTTTCTCAAGCACCGACACGGCTACGGTACACATCGCCATGTCACACGCTACAATTGGGAGTTCTCTAGCGGAAGAGGGCTGCATATATGTAGAGATGAAGAATAAAGAAGAAGAATGTTAATGACGTTTGTTTTAGTTAAAAGGCTTTAAGATTTTTTGCATAAAAAATTCGGAGGCATTACTTTCCAGTCCTCACTCGTTTTTAAATGATAGTCAAAGTACTTACGTTTTGAGAGTCAGGTTCTGAACTTCATTTAATTAGTTAGAAATCATCTACTGTGTTAGATTAGATTAGGCTCATTAGTGCCACGCCTACTCACAGAGCAAAAGCTGACTATAGATTTTGTGATGCATATTGTTTTAAAAAAATGAATGTTGTTGCACTCATATGTTGCCACCTGTAATTCTGTTTTAGAGACATTGCCGTGTGAAGGCCACTTCCATTTAGCTAGGTATGTTTGTGGTAGAGGGTTTCTCACCCTGCTACCTTTCTGCTGGACACCTACTTTAGGTGTACATAACAGAAAATACACATGAGAACACACAAGTCAGGTGGTCAAGAGGGCAACGAGCTGGAGCACCATCAAGCAATCGCGACATAACGTTTCATATCAACAAATACATGTCTTCCAGCAGGGGAAGGAGAGTCACCCATAGGAAGTACAGATAATTCTCACCTATGAGGTGTTGTGAAAGGATAACTGGTCCTATGAAGTGGTCGCCAATAACCTCTGCCCACAGACTGAGGCTGAGCTGGCGTTGGTAGTTCACTGGCACTATACCATGGGTGTTCTCCATAGCCCACACGTGAATGTCGAGGAGACTGGCGCTATCACCTTCGTAAATGTAGCCTTATCTGTGAATAGCATGGGTGACAGAAATCCCAGTATCATGGTGGAATTTGTGATGAACTTGTGGTAAAATAATTGCCACGGAGGCAAGTCCGGAGGTAATAATGCCTGCACTATTTTTCTGTGATACAGATAGTGGCTGTTGTCATAGAGAATGTTCAACATTGTCATCTGGATTACCTCATGCTGATTGGCAACCTGTTCGGTGCTGCCACCAAGATCGCTGTTGGGAGAGGACAAGTCACAATCTCACTATTCTCCATATTAAGGGTACAATTTATGGTTCATTTTACACCCAAGATATCGTTTTAGTGAGATGGGAGGAAGTTATAAGCATGAGCAGGCATTGGTGGCAGCATGTATGTTGTTAATTCATGCGGCGTCTTTATGGTGGCTCTCCTCTGAATAGTATTTTCCTGGAGTTGAGAACAAACAGGCAGTTTGGTCATTTAACACTAATTCCTGCAGTGGACGTTTGAGACTTGAAAGCCACATGTAGCTATTAGGGAAAGGAACATCTTGTAGCGCTTACCAGAGACAATATGTCACGTCCAAGAATTTCTCGCACCAGTGTACAGAAAATACGTTCGGTCGAAGAGGCGAGAAAGCAGCCTACCTTTACAGTTCCTCTTACTATAACAGGGGCTGGAAGTGCGAAAGGAATATAGATCACCCGGCTAACGTGTAACGATAGTGTTGTAAATGCCCTTTGTGAACAGGGATGGTGACCATAAAAATTCGCGAATTCCCATGTTCTCCATGGACTGGACGCTATTGTGGGAGCCACCACAGAGTTTTTTGGGAAGCCTCAGGCCTTCAAAACAATTTTAGAAAGAACACAACATTTATAACAGCTCTGAAATGATCTATATTGGGACACAAAAGCACTTCTCATAGTTTAGCCGGGCTCTCTGGTCAGACACGCGGTAACGTTCGGGTTGTCCAGATAAAGACCTCAAAGATAAATGTGTTGTTCACTTTAGAGTTATATGGAAACTCAAAACACCTTGCCTAAAGTAGTTGTGGGAAAAACATGTCAGGAGCACAACGTCTCCTCTCTGCACAGGAATGTAAAAGTCAGGGATTGGTTGCTTCTTCTGAAAAGAGAAGAATATTGTTAACTTTGACTAGGACTTGCCAATAAGTGGAGCGGATGAGTTAGAGGTGAGACATGGAACTCGTGGAGTCTTGTAATTGTCACGGAACTCTTGTAGGCGTGGTTGTGGGAGTGGTTTTTGGGAGTTCATCGAGGTCTGAAGGGAAGTGAGGAGTGAATATAATTGGTCTTCTGATTCAGACTCCAGTCTGAAGAGGATTCCGGTCTTGACTTTTGTTCTGTGAGGGTTGCTCTTGAGACAGTTGTCCTGAGCCTGACCTTGCACTAGCACTGGTCTTGACTGGGGAGTCTGTGGTGAGGACTTAGCTATACCTACAGTTTAGACCTCAGGCATCCCACACAACTCGCTGTACCAAGGGTAATGCAGGCACAGAAACAAGGCATCCAATTTCTCAAACGTAGGCAGAATCACCCAGGAAATTTCACCTTAATGAGCACGTGATCAGCCTAGTAGTAAATAGTTTGCTGTTTCTAAAGTTGCAGATGAAGATGCAGGCATCTGTGTGTAAAATATGTTTATGCCATAATACCTATGCAGTACGTAGTTTTATTGACGATTATATAGGTGGGAGTGCTTTGACATGCATATACGAGGGCTGGAACTTCAATAGTGGCAACTATTTATTTACAGCTCGCGCAAAATGGGTACGTGTTTCGAAGTTTTGCTGACCTTCAAAGTAGTCACCAGCATTGTGTATAACCCGTGCCAGTGATGTGGAAGTCGTAGGATACTCTTAGCAGTACCAGTTGTGTTCACAGTTTGAGCGGCGCGGTCTATTGCCTGATGAATTTGTAGCAGTTCTGAAGCGAATGCCGTGAATTGTTTCCTCCAGTTTATAAATCGAGTTCAACTCACGAGGGCTTAAGTCAGGGGAGTGCAGTAATTGAGCACTTAGCAGCCCCATTAGTCAAACAAATCACTAACAGCTTCCACTGTACGTGCTTGAGCATTGTCCTACAAAATGATGGTCAGGTCCTGCAGAAAGTGTCATCACTTCTGTCTCTAAGGTGGTCGTAGGTTGTGTTCCAAAAATGAACTACTATTACTGATTTATTTGACTGATGTGGTTGGTAAGTGCTATACCACCTACTGCACCCCCCCCCCCCCCCTGACTTAAGCCCTCGTGAGTTCAACTCGATTTCTAAATTGAAGGAAACACTTCACGGCATTCGCTTCAGTACTGCTACAAATTCGACGGGCGATAGACCGCGCCGCTCGAACTGTCAACACAACTGGCACTGATAAGAGTATCTTACGACTTCCACATCGCTGTCAACGGGTTATACACAATGCTGGTAACTACTTTGAAGGTCAGTAAAACTTTGAAACACGTATCTATTTTGTACGAGCTGTAAATAAATAGTTGCCACTATCAAAGTTCCAACCCTCGTACATTAATATCTTCATGTATAGCTGCTCTCTGTGGGTTAATATCTCGATGCATGGCTACTCTCTGTGTCAAATCACAGTAGTAAAGGCAATAATTTGAATCAACATGATCGTTTGTATATTTCCTAGTGAATAACATGATGCACTATCTCTGTCCTTCCCAAAATGGTACTTGAGAACAATAGTTCGTGTAAACGCTGCACTTTCTGTGATGCCTACGTATTGTACAGATATTTTAAATTTTTTTCAACATGTTAGATAATTTATTGACGACTCTGTTGCGATTCTTAACAGTCAAACCGTCTATTGGTGAGAGTGAGAACTACTACACATCATTCAAAGACCAAACTATCAACGTTTCTAAAGTGCAGCCATCTATTGGTGACAGTAATAACATCAAAGAAATCGTATTATAATGACCAAATATTGCTAACGTTAAACAGTTAAGCCATCTGCTGGTGACATGCATACTCGTTTTCTACAGTACAGCCATCTGCTGATGACAGGAATAACTTGGGTGTAAAGCAGGTAGTTGTCTGCAGTGTACCAGTTCCCAGCTCAGGAACGCTGGGGTCGACAAGTTCGTACCCAGCAAACGAATGCTGGGCCCGTGAAGGCTTGAATACAGTTAGCAGATTAAAATGGATGTAGTTTTCAGTAGTTATTCGGTGATGAAGAGGCTGGCGCGTGATGGAATAACGTGGAGAGCTGCATTATACCATTCTTCAGAATGAAAACCACAAGAATAAGAACACTTAAAGAGGTATAAGCCATAGTGCGTTATCTACAGGCTGCGTTGAAAAGATGTACTACGAAGAAAGTTCGGGCGTACTCAGATTGACAAAAGGAGTGAAGCACTGAGAAGACATAGCAGGAAGTCAGTGTAACTTTGTAGACGTACACACTATTGGTGGATGCATAAATGAGTAAAGCTGCAATTCTCTGTGACATGTAGAACGTCCTCCAGAGTGCAGTAGTGCTGCACATGTCGAGTGTTTTTACCAGGCCTGGTAAGGTAAACAGGGTGTGCTAGGAAGAGTGATCAATATTCAGGGATATGACAGGAACGATCATTCAAAGCGTAAAAGTTTGGTACACATGGGCTCAAAAAGGAATACCTTAAAGAGCTATGAGCATTTGTTTAGTATAAGAGGTGTTTGTCACAGTAGCGAAGGTGAACAGTTGCTAATAGTTCGTAATGTTTACTGGACATTTTTTCCTTGTGTTTGCCTATATTATCACTTCTCAAAATACAGAAAGCAAAGAGCTGGCAGTAGAAGAGATTTGTTTCACGAAATCGAAGATGAACAAGTGTTTCTCGCTCTTAAAGTATCCATTTCAGAATCCATGTTTACTAGACATGTTTGGTTCGAACGGTTGTTCCTGTTATAACCTTGAATATTGGCCATTCCTCCGGGATACTATATATAAGGGGCGTGAACAGCGTCAGCTGCCTGAGTGCTGGCTGTGAAGGACACAGAGATGCTGCATACTGATGTGAGACAACGTTATGTGAACCTGACAGTCTGCATGAGACTGATTTGTATGTCTCCATTAGGCCGTCTGGTCGAATCGCGCAGTGTCCTGATTTGTGGGGTATTTGAATCTGACTCTGGCTCGACACTAGCAGCAGCCAGACTAAGAAAATACCTTGCCATGTGTAGGTTGCCTTTAGCACCACAACGCATACACCTGCATTTGGAGTGGTACAGTGATCAGGAAGGATGGACTGTTGACGAACTTCGGCCCATTTTTTCAGCCATGAATCACGGTTCTTCATTAGCCTGGATGCCCATCGTCCGTGCTTATGGCGCGGACCTGGGGAGACGTCCCATTATTCCACTCTCCTATAGGTTTGGTGGTTCGAATTAGCCCGAGGTATACCTGCCGGACGTAAGAGGCGATTGAAAGGATTCTCCTAATTTTCGAATTACAGTGTTAAGGTCCCCTCTAGGGTTTTATGTACATATTTTCAAAATTTTTCAGGAAAGCGGGCCATTTGGGGAAGGATGTCTTATGTGGCGCATCATGTATCCATCATGAGCTGAGACCATCTGCATCTAATATTGTCATGGGTCTGCAGCTCCAACCGTAATCCATATTTGTGGGAGGACAGCTTATGTGGTGCATAATTTACATCAATTGCCCACTGTCCTCTTCTGCACCCATGATAATGATGGATCATTTCACACCAATATCTGGCACAGTAGCCAGTCTGTCGTGGAGGGATCATAATATACAATATTGGTTGTAGTCTCCTGACGACACATGGATCGCACTGCTGATGCCTAAGCTGCAGACTCCTACGTATGCCAAGGCGTAGACGCCCATCTTCTTGGGGCATCAGGACTCCCGGCAATGGCGATCGTGCCAGGTGGTGCTTGCTGTGGCTGCGTGGCGCCCATGAGGAGAGACCCTGATCGAAGTGGGTATCATCAGGACAGATGACCCACAATCAAATGGACCAAGTCATCTTTTGCTGGTGGCTAAGTGACCCCAGTAGCCTCTAAGAAGGGAAGGCTAGAGTTCAACGCCGAGGAGTATGATCCCACGTCATTCCTCTCCCTAGCTACACAACTGGAGGAATGTAGAGCTACAGAAAGCAGAGAGCCATATTCGCTTTGGCACTTAGTTTGCAGCAGAACAGATGGGAACTCCTTTCTGGCTACAAATCCTCACTTTTCTGTTGATAACCTGGAGGATGAGTTTGGGGAAGTGGTGGCGCTGTCCAAAATGAGAAACGGATTCAGTCCTGATCCAGACAGCATCCCCAGCCCCGTCACAGGCGCTGCTCGCCTGTGACAAGCTGGATAATATTCCCATTTCGATCACTCCCCATAAAAGCCTAAACATAGTCCAGGGGATTATTTTTCATTGACAGCTCCTATTGCAGTCCGACGACGAGCTCTGTGCCAATTCAGAATGACAGGGTGTTTACTTCGTCTAGTACATCTATATGGGACCTAAAGATAGTAGGGTTGCTACCAGTACCTTCATCTTGGCCTTTCAGGACAATATGTTATATGAAAAGGTGAAGGCGATGGTATAACGATGTGACGTAAAACCATACTTCCTTACCGCTATGCAGTGCCTTAAGTGCCGGAAACTCACGCACAGGTCGGCTCGGTGCATTTTCAGCACTACATGTAGTGCAGACGTCCACTGCATCCGAACCTGTGTCAAGTATAGAGAACACCATCCTGGACAGGCTGACATAACAAGAAGATAAAAATAAGTATACCGGTTGAAACCCATTCGATTGATTTCCTCCTATGCTGCACTACAACGACGTCGCCCTCACTGGTGACGGTAGTACCCTTGCCTATGCCTCCTACAGTGGGCCCTCAGGGCCCCCTCACGACATGCCCTGCCCTTCTTGGTGGTGTGGCGCACCTCTTCTTCCATTGCTTACAAAGCAACTATTTTGGTAGCAGAGCCCTGCCAAACGCTAGGGACATTGGTCCCCAACCTCCAGCCAGAGAAGCAACAGCTTCCTCTGGCTCTCTCTTCTGAGGCCTCTTATGTCCAGCAGGAGTACCAAAGTCTCCACCAGTGCAAAAGTGGATACCAGCCAGTTGCCAAATGAGCCCTGCACTACTGGTCGAAGGGCTTCATTTGCTTCATCTGTACCTCATCCTACTTCAGAGAAACCCTTGCGGCAAGCCCTTAAAGAGCAGCAAGAGGGCAAACAGATGAAGAAGAAAACAGTTAAGAAACAAAGAGACTTCAGAGGCCCCATACCACCAGTTCCTACGAGTTCCGCGTCTGAGGACGATGTGGAGATTCTAGCGTCCCCCGAGGACCTATATGTCGCCACTGCCTCAGAAGTAATGGTACTGGATAAAAGCACTCAAGTGGTGGCGGCAAGTAATTGTCGCGGTTTTTTCCTACACCTAGCTGAGCTACGACAACTCTTAAGCATTACACCTGCTTTCTGCATTGCCCTTCAGGAAACCTGGTTTGCAGAAATGCGGATCCCCGCCTTTGACGGCTAGCGGCGGTATTACAGTAATCGTAGTGACTGTAACAGGATGTCAGGTGGAATGTGTCCTTACATCTGCATGTAGCGAACCTGTGCCCCTTCAAACACCTTTAGCAGCTGTGGCTGTCAGGGTTAGGACAATGCCGCAAATTACCATCTGCAACATTTACTCTCCTCCAGATGGTGAAGTACAACTAGAGGCATTGGCTGCAATAATTTCACAATTCCCCCCACCTTTTATACATTTAGGTGATTTCAACACCCATATCCCTTTGTGGGGTGTAACCAAGATTACTAGCTGTGGTGAAGATGTGGACAATCTACTAAATCAACTCGACGTTTTCTTCCTAAATACAGGTGTCCCCAGCCGGCCTAAGTGGCCGTGCGGTTCTCGGCGCTACAGTCTGGAACCGCGAGACCGCTACGGTCGCAGGTTCGAATCCTGCCTCGGGCATGGATGTGTGTGATGTCCTTAGGTTAGTTAGGTTTAACTAGTTCTAAGTTCTAGGTGACTGATGACCTCAGAAGTTAAGTCCCATAGTGCTCGGAGCCATTTGAACAGGTGTCCCCACTCATTTCAGTGTCGCACATGGCTCATACTCGACCACTGATCTCTCGGTTTGCAGTCCTGGCCTTCTACCGTCTATCCACTGGAGACCTCACGACGACTTGGATGGGCTCTTACCAAGGCGGGTTCTAGGCGCTCAGTCCGGAGCCGCGCTACTGCTACGGTCGCAGGTTCGAATCCTGCCTCGGGCATGGATGTGTGTGATGTCCTTAGGTTAGTTAGGTTTAAGTAGTTCTAAGTTCTAGGGGACTTATGACCTCAGCAGTTGAGTCCCATAGTGCTCAGAGCCATTTGAACCATTTGAACCAAGGCGGAATGGGATGTTTTCAGCTCAATTGCTTGGTAACACTGATGTGGTGATCAAGAATGTTACTACAACCATTGTTTCTGCAGCTGAATCGGCCATCCTCAGGTTGCCCCCGCTTTAGTGGTTACTGGAAGTCGCTGCGGCCGTTTAGAGATCGTGGGGGATCTTCGAACGTTATAAGTGGTACCCATCAATGCAGCACCTCGTTGTCTTCAAACGGCTCTGTGCCCAGGTCCGTCAACTAATTAAAAGACGGAAGCAGGAGTGCTGAGAACGGTACGTCTCCACCAGTGGAACACGAACCTCTCGTTCCCAGGTTTGGATTAAGATCAGACGCTTTTACAAACATCAGATCCCTGCAGGTATACCTGGGATTTCCATACATGGAGCTGTATATAGTGACCCAGACACAATCGGCGAGCGTTTTGCGGAGCATTATGCTCGAGCTTCTGTGTCTTAGAATTACAATGCGTATGTACTATACATTCGATGTTGTTCAAAAAGCATATTTTCCTAGACTTCGGTAGCATCGCTGATCCTCGTCGGCAACGGTAGCTTTATGAAATAACGTCGATCACCACATGTTCTTACCAGAAACCGATAGTTGTTATCAAGATGCCTGCTTTTGGAATGTCATCTCAGTTATGCGACTCGATTCGTGATCTCCTTTCAGAGAAGTCAAAGTTCGTAGCAAGTTCCCGAAGGTATTGTTATATGTTCTCTGCTCTTCCTTACCTATATAAACGATTTAGGAGACAATCTGAACAGCCGTCTTAGGTTGTTTTCAGATGATGCTGTCTTTTATCATCTAGTAAAGTCATCAGAATATCAAAAGAAACTGCAAAGCGATATGAAAAGATACGTGTATATTGCGAAAATTGGCAACTGACCCTAAATAATGAAAAATGTTAAGTCATCCACATGAGTGCTAAAATGAATCCGTTAAAATTCGGTTACACGATAAATCAATCAAACATAAAGGTCGTACACCAACTAAATGCCAGCCGGAGTGGCCGAGCGGTTCTAGGGGCTACAGTCTAGAACCGCGTGACCGCTACGGTCGCAGGTTCGAATCCTGCCTCGGGCATGGATGTGTGTGATGTCCTGAGGTTAGTTAAGTTTCAGTAGTTCTAAGTTCTAGGTGAATGATGACCTCAGAAGTTAAGTCCCATAGTGCTCAGAGCCATTTGAACCAACTAAATACCTAGGAATTGTAAATACAAACAACTTTAACTGGAAAGAACACATAGAAAATGTTTTGGGGAAGGCGAACAAGAGACTGCGATTTATTGGGAGAACACTAAGGAGATGTAACAGTTCTACTAAAGAGACTGTCTACATTACGCTTGTCCTTCCTGTTTTTGAAGTAGTGCTGCGTATTGTGGGACCCTTAATAGATAGGATCAACGGACTATATCGAGAAAGTTCAAATAAGAGCAGCACGTTTGTATTATCGAGAAATGCGGGAGAGAATGTCATGGACATGACATAGGATTTATGGTGCGCATCAGTAAAACAAAGGCGTTTCTCGTTGGGGTGGGATCTTCTCACGAAATGTCAATCACAAACTTCCTCCTCCGAAAGCAAAAATATCTTGTTGACGCAATCTACACAGGGAGAAATGATCATCATAATAAAATAAGGGATATCAGAGCTCACACGGCAAGATATAGGTCTTTTTTCTGCGCGCTGTTCGAGAGGGAAATAATAGAGAACTATTGTGAAGATGGTTCCATGAATCCTCCTCCAGGCCCTTAAGGGGGGATGTAATGAATTTTGGTCCAAAAAATCGATTTTTCAAAAATGTTTTTTTCTTGATATACACAGTTTCATCTATGTTGTGTGTGAATTTTATCGTGATAGCAGCTTCAGAAATGCCTTTAAATTGTGAAACTGATTAACTCAGCACTGGCGGCCACACCCAACTTTTGCGGCATTTGGGAAACTGCTTGCTTCAGCGGAATTTTTGTCAATTTGAAGGCTACTTTCTTTCGATATCTTTTGCTGACATCTGTATCTCTGGCTGAAAACTTTCTTGCGTGTGTTTTTTTTACCTTTTGACAATACTAACACATATAAGTAGGTGGAAGGTTGAATTCGCAAACTTTTACTTGGAAGTCAAGATTTACGCATAGTGGGCGGTGGGAAAACTGTGTTTCGGAAACGGAGGTTTCATTGAAATCGGTTTACCAACAAGAGAGAGAAAGCAGCTCGAAATGAAGAACATAAGCCCTCAGCTTCATCATCGAAAATTGGGACAGGAGAATTGTACAGGTGCGTGAATGATGATGATATAGATTCCACTGGATTCAGACTTATTGATTTAGGGGTTCATCACCAGGCTATAAGGGTTTCATCTTCATGTGTCAGCTGTGAAAACAGGGAATGCATGATTGTTATTGAAGAAAGAAGAGTGTGAATAGCTTGTGTTTTTAAATTAATCTGAAATTCGTGTGGCTGTGAATTTTCATTTTCCTCTTCCAAAAAACTTACACTGGTACCTATGAAAGCAGTTTTAGGTTAGCGTATGCTCTGAGATTCCTTGGACAGGGCAGGGAAGGAGGTAATTTATTGTGTGGTTTTCTGAACATGTCTCCACATTGTGCCAGATTTGAAAAAATAAATTAAGACATGACTGATGTTGCATGCGATACTGTCAAAGTTTCTATGAAGGAACTAGTGGACAAATTGGTGGAAATTAACCAAAATAAATTGATCCTGGGGTAGATATTCATGGCAGTGAATCTCCTACAAATGTTACTGACCTGTATGTGTCTGTAGATGGGACCTGGATGAAAAGGGGTCACATATCTCTGTATGAAGTTGCACCTGTTATTGGTATTGACTCAGGTAAAGTTATAGATGCAGAAATTATATCTAAATATTGCCACCAGTGTGTAACAAGGAGAATGTCCTACAATGAAGACAGTGAGAAACTGTGGCAAGAAAAGCAAGCAGTAACATACTCTAAAAATTATAGTGGCTCAAGTGGGGACATGGAGGATGCTGCAGTTGTGAGGATGTTCTCCAGATCTGAGGACCAGTATGGTGTTAGATATACTAAATACCTTGGTGATGGGGACTTCTCTTGGTGCAAAGCTATAACAGATAAAAGTCCGTACATTACAATAATTGAAAAGTTGGAATGTGTTGGTCACATCCAAAAGAGGCTTGCTTGGTAGGCTTTGTCGCTTGCTGAAAGAGAGGAAAGGTGAAGTACTTGAGGATGGAAAACCACTAGGAGGAATAGACAGGCTTACTCTGAATGAAATTGATTCTCTTCAGTTATTTTATGGGAGAGTTATCAGGAAAAACACACGTAATTTAGAGGCAATGAGGCGTGTGATGTGGGCAGTTTTTATCCACAAACTATCCACTGACCGAACACCAATGCACAATATGTGTCCGAAAGAGGATTGGCGCGAGTTCAACAACAGAAATGAGACGTATTCACATAAACACTCATTACCAGAACCTCTTATGAATGCAATTAAACCCACATTCAGGTTTCTTGCAAACCCTGATTTATTGAGGAAGAGTCTTCACGGAAAGACACAAAATGCAAATGATAGTCTGAATAATTTAATTTGGATTAGATGCTCAAAAAGGACACTCTGTGGACTTGAAGTACTCAAAATAGGTGGATAATGCAGTTTTATGTTACAATATAGGAAATAAAGGCAGAATTGAAGTGCTGAAGAGAGTTGGTACAGATCCTGGCGTGTTTACAACAAAAGCATTTTACACCATCGACGAGAGCAGGGTCAAGGAAGCTATCAAATCAGTGTTTTACCTGCAACTACAGGCCAGGCAGATTCGAAGAGGAGAGAAGAGAAATCTGGAGGATGAGGAGTATCAGTATGGAGGTAAACTTATTACATGTAGAACTATGACAAGAAAATCTTTGAACCTCATTGTCTCTGTTTTACATTTTTTACGTTATTAGAAGCCTTTTCTCAAAAAGCATATGCGCTAGTGCTATGAAATTTCCAGGAATTGTTCGCAACGTGTTGCTGTCTACCTGTAACTAAAAAATACGAGGTCCTGCAATTACAATCTGATTTTTAGATGATTGTATTTAGAAAAAAAGTTAATTTTGGATGTGCAAAATTAAAAACTCTGTTAATGATACAGTTTGTACCATAAATTAATAACTGTAGTTTAGTGGTCTTATAGTCTTCTCAGGACACAACAATGAAATATTCAGATTAATTGCATGATTAGAATTTCAGCTATGCCTTTTTATAAAAACGGCAATAAGAAATTAAAAATTAAAAATTCAAATTACTGGCTAAATATGAATCCCGGATATTTTATTATATTTTTCCGTTAAACACAACTCTTTTGCTCTACACATGCAAAATTTTGGATTTGTACATTAATAAATATGGCTGTAATGATGTTTTAAATGTTTACATTTTCCGTTACATCCCCTCTTATGTATGATTTACGGAGTAGATGTAGATGAAGGTATTGACAGCTGTGCAATGAAATGTGTTTGTGCAGGAGCACAGTTAAACTACATTGTCTTTATTGTCACGAACTGTACTGTCTAAACCGAAAATATTCTTGAAGAACGAAAAGCACTTTATTGTTTATGTTCTACTGTGTATGTGTGACATTGCGTCAATTATTGGGGGCGATCTGCAGGTTGCAATATTCTTGAAAAGTCAAGTTTCCCAAGACAACTAGCAATTCTTTTTATTACGATTACTGTTTCCAATATGACTAAGCTGTCATCATCGGATCTTGTAAAATTATTAGATGTACATGTTTTTACAACAATGAAAGTCACATAATTATGTTGCATCAAAAAAAAAAAATGTTCAAATGTGTGTGAAATCTTATGGGACTTAATTGCTAAGGTCATCAGTCCCTAAGCTTACACACTACTTAACCTAAGTTATCCTAAGGACAAACACACACACCCATGCCCGAAGGAGGACTCGAACCTCCGCCGGAACCAGCCGCACAGTCCATGATTGCAGCGCCTTAGGCCGCTCGGCTAATCCTGCGCGGCTATGTTGCATCAAATTGTTATAAAAAGTGGCAGGAAACACCATCATGAAGTCGCCATTGTGGTGCCGAGTGGTTAGTGTATGCTGAGGCATCAGTGAAACATGTTGTATATTTCAGTCGTGTGGTATTTTATTCATGACGTGCTGATGTTTCCTGTCACTTTTCATTACAATTTGATGCAACATTTCTTTGTGATTTTTAGTGTTGTAAAAAACATATACATCTAGTAATGTTACAAGATTCGATGATGCCCGCATGGTTCTGTCGAAACAGATAATAGCAATAAAAGGAATTACTATCGATCTTGGCAAACTTGATTTGTCAAGAATAATATTAATTCATTGAATCAGCCTGTTTTCGGCTTACAAAGCCATTACCAGAGTCGAAGTCTGATGATGAACTTGTAACCCTTAAACCGGTTAACTCAATAAAATAATCTTGTAGACTATAAGCAATTAGTGCTTTTCATTTATTATAATCTTGGTCTAGCAGGAAACAAGGAAGAATCAGTTAATATGAATGTAGTCTTACGCACTAACATTGACTTCAGTTGGCTGAACATTCCAGATCAAGATTCAATCTCGCGGATCCCAATATTTCCATCTGAGCCATCCAAACACATTCCGTCGCCAGACTGAAGGTCTCAAACTAACACTATATTAATGCTGGGGAACCGCTCGACTCGATGGAACTAATTTCTAAAAATATACTACCAGAATATATAGAATGATATACAGGAAACTATTAAGCATTTCAGAATAGAATGCAAATTTACATTCCTCCGGAATGTGCTTATTAGTAGAAATTAAGATGCCTGACATCCGTGCTTCACGGGAAACGATAAATTTCTTAAACACAATTCACTGAAGGCAGAAAGGTTTCTATTAGGGTATCATAGAGTGACACTGAACCGAAAGAAATGTTTTAATCACTGTACAAGAGAATCTTCATCATAATGCTTATTTTCTTCTAGAAGATGACTGAAAACAAAGGTAGGAATGTAAATTGTTGCTCTTTGTGTATTAATTAAGACACTATGTCTCTTTTATTACTAGAGAATAATGCGACAGTGAGAATGTTCCACACTCCTTTAAATTTTTAACAGAACATTTCACCTGCGTAAACGAATTCGACATCTCCTGCGTACAGGAGTATATCAAAAAGAAGAGAGTAATTTTCTACATGTAAAGTTGTACAGCATAGCAGGCTCTCGATCCTGATGAAAAGTAAACATTGCACAACGGAACACAGATATAATTGTTTGTTCCGTCTTTTAAATTTTTGCCCCGATATTTTTGGGGAAAATGTTAGCAAAACACTTAATGATTCCAGAATAAGATTTTCACTCTGCAGCGGAGTGTGCGCTGATATGAAATTTCCTGGCAGATTAAAACTGTGTGCCGGACCGAGACTCGAACTCGGGACCTTTGCCTTTCGCGGGCAAGTGCTCTACCAACTGAGCTACCCAAGCACGACTCACGCCGCGTCCTCACAGCTTCACTTCTGCCAGTACCTCGTCTCCTATTGGAAGAAACTACCAACTGAGTTACCCAAGCACGACTCACGCCCCGTCCTCACAGCTTTACTTCTGCCAGTACCTCGTCTCCTATTGGAAGATAGGATACGAGGTACTGGCAGAAGTAAAGCTGTAAGGACGGGGCGTGAGTCGTGCTTGGGTAGCTCAGTTGGTAGAGCACTTGCCCGTGAAAGGCAAAGGTCCCGAGGTCGAGTCTCGGCCAGGCACACAGTTTTAATCTGCCAGGAAGTTTCACTTAATGATTGTTACATCACTATTTGCCCGCTTTCAAGAGCTCTCGAAAGATGTTACATAACTCTGTAGCTGTTTACGTATCTCGGCAGATAATATACACTGTCCAATCACATTAATGTGACCACCCATCAAAAATCTGAATAACCAGATTTTCCAGCGCAGACCCTTGCGAGACGTGCAGGAAGGGAGTCAGTGAGGTTCTGGGAAGTAACGACAGGGATGTGGAACCTTGCCAATTCCAGTGCCGCGGCACTCGCGCTAGGTTTGTAGGATGAGGATCCACGGCACGACCAGCCCGATCGAAGTTGTCCCACAACTTTCGACTGGCTTTAGATCGGAGTAGTTTGGTGGCCACGGGAGTGCGGTAGACCCAAGGATACATGCGTATTGTACTGATCCATTGTGCGTCCCAGAATGACGAGATATCCCAGAGAATCACGCGAAAGTATTCCCCACGCCATAACGCTCTCTCTTCCGGCCTGGACGCCTTAGCTTTCAGACGTTTCACGCCGTACACGCCAACGGCCATCTCTCCGCTGGAGCATGAAACGTGATTCATCTGAGAAGGCCATTTGGTGCCACTCATGAACGTCCAGTTGCCGTACTGGCGTGCAAATTCCAGTCTTCGTCGCCGATGAACAGAAGTCAGCTTGGGGACGTCTCCTGTTCCATAGTGCAACACAGCTTCCTTGGCGCCAGTTTTGAATAGCTCCATTTTGCGCTGTACGCTATACTTTAACCGCGACGGCACACGAACTCGTTACAAACATAGCTGTTTCGTAAATGCTTCCACCCTTGGCTCGAAAGTCAATTATCATGCCCTTTTCGACGTCAGATGAATCGCTCCGTTTCCGCATTACGACAACGACTGCACTGTTTTCTGTGTCCCCCCGACACGCTTTATATACCCTTCCCTGCTAGTTCTGCCACCTGCCGTCTGTTAGTGGCTATTGCACATTGACGCCGTACATACGCGGTGCCCACATTAATGTGAGTCGACTATATACACTACTGGCCATTAAAATTGCTACACCAAGAAGAAATGCAGATGATAAACGGGTATTCATTGGACAAATATATTATACTACAACTGACATGTGATTACATTTTCACGAAATTTGGGTGCATAGATCCTGAGAAATCAGTACCCAACTACCTCTGGCCGTCATAACGGCCTTGATACGCCTGGACATTGACTCAAACAGAGCTTGGATGGCGTGTACAGGTACAGCTGCCCATGCAGCTTCAACACGATACCACAGTTCATCAAGAGTAGTGACGGGCGTATTGTGATGGGCCAGTTGCTCGGGCGCCATTGACCAGACGTTTTCAATTGGTGAGAGATCTGGAGAATGTGTTGGCCAGGGAGCAGTCGGACATTTTCTGTATCCAGAACGGACCGTACAGGACCTGTAACATGCGGTCGTGCATTATCCTGCTGAAATGTAGGATTTCGCAGGGTTCGAATGAAGGGTAGTGCCACGGGTCGTAACACATCTGAAATGTAACGTCCACTGTACAAAGTGCTGTCAATGCGAACAAGAGGTGACCGAGACGTGTAATCAATGACACCCCATACCATCACGCCGGGTGATATGCCAGTATGGCGATGACGAATACACGCTTCCAATGTGCGTTCACCGCGATATCGCCAAACATGGATGCGACCATCATGATGCTGTAAACAGAACCTGGATTCATCCGAAAAACATGACGTTTTGCCATTCGCGCACCCAGGTTCGTCGTTGAGTACACCATTGCAGGCGCTCCTGTCTGTGATGCAGCGTCAATGGCAACCGTAGCCATGGTCTCCGAGCTGATAGTCCATGCTGCTGCAAACGTCGTCGTACTGTTCGTGCAGATGTTTGTTGTCTTGCAAACGTCCCCATCTGTTGACTCAGGGATCGAGACGTGGCTGCACGATCCGTTACAGCCATGCGGATAAAATGCCCGGCATCTCGACTGCTGGTGAAACGAGGCCGTTGGGATCCAGCACGTCGTTCCGTATTACCCTCCTGAACCCATCGATTCCATATTCTGCTAACAGTCATTGGGTCTCGACCAACGCGAGTAGCAATGTCGCGATACGATAAACCACAATCGTGATAGGGAACAATCCGACCTTTATCAAAGTCGGAAACGTGATGGTATGCATTTGTCCTCCTTACACGAGGCATCACAACAACGTTTCACCAGGCAACGGCGGTCAACTGCTGTTTGTGTACGAGAAATCGGTTGGAAACTTTCCTCATGTCAGCACGTTGTAGGTGTCGCCACCAGCGCCAGGCCTTGTGTAAATGCTCTGAAAAGCTAATCATTTGCATATCACAGCATCTTCTTGCTGTCGGTTAAATTTCACGTCTGTAGTACGTCATCTTCACGGTGTAGCAATTTTAATGGCCAGTAGTGTAGTTACGAGAATTAACCTAACAGTAATAAATAAACGCTCAGTTGCTTTGTATGATTTGTCGCTTGCTGCGCTACTTAGAACCGTTATGACAGATTACTCAGGACACATTGGGTTGTTAACTTCAGAATTCGATGTTTCTTGAATAGGATCCTACATCAATTGCGGCCTTGCAAAGGAATCATCCCAGAATTCGCTTTGAACTGTTTCTTATGAGTGCGGGAAAATGAAGATGGTCAAAGGTGTAGCTGAAACGCTTTCCGAATGCGTCTCCAGTGCGCTAACCACTACCACACGACACTTTGCACTAGTGGTGCTAATGGTTTAGCATGTAGCACCATAGGAGCTCACAGAATAGAAATAACGAGCAGGAAAAAGCTTCTACGTACCAATTCAGTCTCGGTGGACGCTGTTCGCTTATCAAAGGTAGCAGCATTCCAATTTTGCTTACAATCTGCAACTTGGGTATTTATGGAAAGTTACTTAATGACCTCCTTTCCTTGTAACCGTATTTCCGCTCTTTTCTAGCTGTTTCATCTCGCGCATTACTTCGCAAAACTCTTCCTTCGAACGTAATCCGCCTCGAGATTCTATCAAAATGCTCAGGGTAGCAACATGCTTCCGACTTTTTTTTGTATCTTTTCTGTAAAGGAGCAACTCCAGACTTGTTTACTTCGTTATCACAGTTATTGGAGCGTCGCAGGCGTGTTTGCTAACGCATAGCCCACATTAAAGAAGAAAGTGTGAAACAGCAGCGGCCGTAAAAGGTGTTGGCGGCGGAGTAGGTTTTTTGAGTGAGAAGAGTAAACGGTGGTCCGGGCCAGCGGCAGGTAGTCGCGCTGGCACACGCGCCGCGCAGTAAACAGCCCACCCCTCCCCAGCGCCACACACAGTTCTAAATATTTAATTTAAATACGAGGAATGTCATAAACAAAGCAGGCGGGAGTCTTCCTGGATAACAACGGCGGATGTAGCTTACAGGCGGAGGCGAATGCACCAATAACCCCATGGCAGATGCACTTTTTTCCGCTTCCTCGGGTTTCCATTGCGTGATACACAGTGAAATAGGAATTCGTGAGCTCTGTTACACACTTTTGTGGCTTTACGGGATGTCTTTCAGATTTCTCATATTAAGAGAGTCATTGCATACAAATAATTTTGTTTTAACTAGGTAACTGGTGAGCTACCCTACAGCTGAATTCTAGTACTGTTACAGTGCGTCCACAGTTCCAATTACAGACGTCCAGGGTTTCTAACAGTGGACTCAGTAGATAGGTTTTTATTTTTTTATTTTTTTATTTTTTATTTTGAGCTTTTCCTCATTACAGAGGCGTATATCCAACATAATAATTTACTCTGAAATTACTATACAAAGAATAAACGTTCTTAAACTATATTTTCAAAATATTCCTCCAGGTGTTTCGATCTTGAGTGCTCTCTTCCTCTGCGCCCATTCTCCTTAGTGTGTGATGTACATTTTGGAGCCAGGTGGTCATAAGTCGTCGTCTTCTTCTTCTCCCCTCCGGTTCCCACTCTAGTATCAATTTTGGTATTCTGGCTTCCTCCATTCGTCTTACATGGCCGTACCACTGTAATTTCTTCCTGTCTATTACGTCATATATTCTTTCTTCTATTTCCATTCTCCTTATCATTTCAGTGTTCCTTATCTTCTCTTTCCTGGAGAGTCTTGCCGATCTTCTCCAGAAGTCCATCTCTAGAGCTTGTAATTTTTTAATGTGCTCCAGGTCTCCGTTCCATACAGAACCACGCTCTCTAATGTAGATTTGTATATTAATTTTTTAGTTATGCTCATTACATTCATGCTCCATAAGACTGAGTTAAGTATTCCAATGACCTTCCGTGCCGGCCGGAGTGCCCGAGCGGTTCTAGGCGCTACAGTCTGCAACCGCGCGACCGCTACGGCCGCAGGTTCGAATCCTGCCTCGGGCATGGATGTGTGTGATGTCCTTAGGTTAGTTAGATTTAATTAGGTCTAAGTTCTAGGGGACTGATGACCTCAGAAGTTAAGTCCCATAGTGCTCAGAGCAATTTGAAAAATTTGACCTTCCGTCCGCTACTAATTCTTTTATTGATTTCTGACTCTGATTCCCCCCCCCATTTCTAAAATGGATTCAAATAACAGAAAATGTTTATCTTCTTGATTTTCTTTCCTTCAATGTATAGCTCATCTGAATCACTTCGATAGGAGATCTGTTTTCTGAAATGTACATACCGTTTAGATGTGCAATAACTATGAAGATCGGATCACTTGGAAATATGCCTCTTCACGGTACGTACACAGCGGAACGAATGAGCACTGAACTGTGTGATCTACTGGAGGCTCCAAGTGGCGATCGAACTTTACTTGCATAAGGTATCTCTGCTACGCATGCTTTCATACGCAAGGTACACCGGCACTGGTGTGTGCTGAATAATTTCTGCTGCCGCCAGAACTAGTGCAAGGAGTTCTTCCCACCGTGCAAGAGTCTCATACGCAAGACTTTTCGTGTACTACCAGAAGAAAATGTCTAGAGGAGTTAAATCTAGCGACCATGGTGGCCAAGGAGATGGACCACCTCGACCTACCCACCTTTCACCGTCTGTTTTGTTGTAAAGTCCGGGGACGACACGTGTAAAATGAGCGGATTCACCATCATGTTCGAACCACATTTCGTGACACCGTGACAGTGGCAGATCTTTCATTAGCCCAATGAGTAGCTCGTGCAGGAAAGTCATGTGACTGAGACCTGTTAGGCAGTACGGAAGACCGTACTGGTCTATGAGACGACCATCAATTGTACCAGCCAATGCATTCATAACGAACCGTTGATGAAATCAACGTAAGTATGTGACATCGATATATTCGTCATTCCAAATATGTTTTTTCCGCTGGTTCAAATTAGTCATCCTGTTGGAAAGAACTTAATCTGTGAAAATAATGCAGCATGGAGATTCGGGCGACGCAGTGGTTCAAATGGTTCAAATGGCTCTGAGCACTATGGGACTTAACATCTATGGTCATCAGTCCCCTAGAACTTAGAACTACTTAAACCTAACTAACCTAAGGACATCACACAACATCCAGTCATCACGAGGCAGATAAAATCCCTGACCCCGCCGGACGCTGTGGTGAAGAAACCACTTACAGAAATGGACACGTAGCTGAAAATCTGCTTGAGTCAGTGCATACAAGTTCTGTCGGTGGTAAGGTTGGAACTGCTGGTCGTGCAGAGCACGCCAGGTGCTCTCGTGGGGCGCTTTGATGGCACGGCCAATTTTTGGAGCACACATAATATCGGGATCTCTTCTACGTGATGAAGGACGTCCCGATCAAGGTCAAAAGTGAGACGCATCCATGGAGCACCAAAGGCAACTCTACTATTTGTGAAGTCATCAATATTATAGTCGGACGAAAAGTAATTTTTATGTGATATAATTACAACAGGGATTGACGACGGGACCCTCTCCTCATTTTGTGTGCGTGCCGTGAATCGGGAAAATTGAAAGTGATCCTATCTTCAAATTTATTTTATATCCAAACGGTACATATCCGAACATGGGATCCGTATCAAGATTTTATTCACTAAGGCCTCTCTACAAACCTTGGAAGCCTGTAATAAGAACTGTGAAATATTTTATATTAAGTATGAGGTAGAGGCTTCTTTTAATCAAACTACATGTAAAGTTTGACCCGTTTCATTTAAGAATAGCGTATGAGAAGATTTATTCTACACCTGTGTGCGGGATATTATTAGTTTCGGTCGACATTGTTTCCAGATTGATCCAGTTCTGTTAGATTGTCCTCAGCGAAGAGGAAGCAAGCTTCTCAGATTCAGGAATATCAGTTGTGTGAAACACATCTTACTGTCGTCATACATGACATCTTGCACACTATAGATGCAAATGAACAGGAAGATTTCGTCTTCTCAGATCTGCGAAAGGTATTCGAAAAAGTGATACAACTCAGCAAGATAAGTCTCTATGGAATATTTTCGCAAATATATAATTGGGTCGATGAATAATTGACTAAAAGAATCCAGTGACTTGTACAGGACGGTGAACGGTAATCAACAAAGAAAGTAATATCAGCTGTGCCCAATATAGCGTCTAATGTTTGAAATTACACAAACTAGCTATCAGGTAGGATCAACGCACATTAAGATTGTTCGCCGCCGAACTGAATTGCCCACAGAGAAGAATAGTCGATGGACGGTACTAAGGAATCACAGAAAGACTCAAACTTTTCACTTTTTGCAATGAAAGGCTGCTATCGCTGTTGCAAAGGGAAAGAGCTCGGTAGTATCTGATTGCAAGAAGAGCGGTGAAAAAGTTGAGCACGTTGCATCGTACATGTATTTGATTATAAAGCTCAGAAGCGATATGAAATGTGACGATCACGTAAAATCAGTACTAGAGTAGGCGAATGGCAGACTTAGATTTGTTGGAAGTGATCCAGGAAAAAGCAATGTACCGGTAAAAGAAATCCCATACAAGAAGCTATTACATCCAATTCTACAGTATTTTTATAGTATTTGAAGTCAGTATCAAATAGGCATGACAAAACGCATGGAATGAATTCAGAGACGAGATGCTGGAATCATAGTAGGTCGGCGCAGCCCATATGAAACTGCAAAAAAGTGCTCGGGGAATTTAAATGGGAATCTTTGGAATAAAAGCAATGCAGTTCTCGCGAAAACTTGTTGGGTAAATTTGGAGAACCAACATTCGAAGAAGACTGTGCAAATTATGTCTCGCGCAGGGCTCATGAGACTAAGATAAGAGGGTTTACAGAGAGATTCAGACATTTATTTTTCAATCGCATCTTACGATAATGTAATAGGACAGAAAACCGATAATACTTGTATCACGTAGCCTGCGTCGTGCAATGTATAGTGACTTGTGAAGCATACAAGTTGTCCTGGTCAATATTCATGGATACGACAGGGACGCTCATTTGAAACAATAAACTTGATATGGACATATGCGCCATTCTGAATGGTTTCCGAGATAGAACACATTTATAACTATAGAAGACGCAGTGTAGAAGAAGGATGTGGTTTATGATGTAGCCGTGAAACAGTAAGTGCAATTCATCCTCGGCTAAGGGTTATTAGGGCTACCCAGTCATTAATAAAATGTAGATGGTGTACACCAGCGAGCCACAAATTGATTTTATGATAATTTGTTCAAAAAATGCCGTTACCAGTTTCGACTTTATGCAATTCATCATTAGACGACGTTCATGCTTTAGTCAGACCATACAATGTATTGGTTCACTGGTACGTTGCCCTAGGATAAACAATAATTCACGGTTACAAGCGTATAATAAAGATGGTTGTGCTAAAACTTGTGTCAGAATGCAACTTACGTGAAAAGTCCGTCTGCAACATTTGTTTTCACAGTTTTCTACCATCGAATCATATTCGCAATGTTGTTTGTATTTTCATCATCAAATATGTTGTTTTCCATTATTAAATACTTCCGTTTGTTCACAAAACGAATTTCCAATGCCTACCACATGTTTCGACTCACAACTTGCGAAAACAAATGTCGAGTTTACAAGGTACAAGAGTGTCAAAGAACTGCGATACAACGTTATACGAGGAAAAAAAGGAGCCACTAATAATCTGCTGGAAGAAATAGAAATACACACTCACTTAAAATCATTTCTTCGATAACATGCTTAATGAGCAATCTAAGTTAACTAATACTCCTTTCCTGAGAAACTTCCAGGAAGTACTTGACACGTTCCAACATAAATAATGTTTCTATACATACCTGCAGATCAAGTGACATATCTTATAATATTGTACGTGTATGTATCTACAATAGTGAATAATATTGATGGCACTAAATTAATATGGACAAATTTTAATGTATTGTTATCACCACTGTCCAGATAGCACATAAGGATTTCACATACTTTCTTATCTGCATTTATTCTCTGAGGTGGTGTAAAATAAATTTTTACCTCTGCAGTTTACAAAATCCTATTTATCTACTGTATTTAATGTCATACATTTAATGCAAAAAAGTTTTTCAATTTAAAACAACAGTAATTTACGTTTCCTTTCCCAAAAAGCCATATCTCTGTATCACTGAATCGCGGCACTTTTTACACTCTAGTATCTTGTAAACTGCGAATTTGTTTTCAGATGTTGTAAGCCGAAACATGTGCGCAATGAACGCTCGTTTTGTGACCAAAAGAAAGTTTTTAGTAACGCCAAACGACGTATGTGGTTGGGAAAATACAAACACCATTGCGAATATGATTCGTTGGAAGAAAGCTGTGGGAAAAAATATCAGATAAGTTGCCTTATAACACAAGACTGTAGGGCAAACATCTTTATTACACGTCTGTAAATGTCAATTATTGTTTATCGTAGGGCAAATCAGTGTATCATATGTTCTGATGAAAATTTTAAAGCCGTCTAATGAACTGTACAAATTCGAAATCGGCAACGGTATTTTTTGAAGTAAGTGACTTAATACAAATCTGTGGGTGGTTGCTATACACCAGGCACGGGCAACGTTCGATGACCCGCGAGGCACCTCGTAACGTGACACGATAGCATCCCTCCTAGACTAGTCGAACCTATATCGTCTGCGATGTTAATTTTTATAGGGTAGCGTTCCGTTATGAGGGGCATCCCTTTCCCGACAGGCCACGCCAGTAAATTATGCCTCAAAACACGTGTTTTTTACAGCCAGTCGCCCACCTGTGCCGTGTACCACCAACACTTTGTTTCAGATAACAGCCACGGTCTCCAGCTATGTGATTCATTGGACAACGTCCGCCTGCTCAGTTGAGTGGTAATGTGTTGCCCTACGATGCATCGGGTCCGGGTTCGATTCCCAGTAGGCTTGTGGATTTTTCTCCGCTCGTAGTCACGCAAGTCGCCCAATGTGGGATCGACTAAAATAAGACTTGCAACTCGGCGACCGAACTTCCTCGCATGATGCCTTTCGACCAAGAATGCCACACGATCATTTCATTTTTTTATTGGACAAAACTGCATACTCTGTCATTATTTATGACACATACAAATGTTTTATTCCGAAAAGAATTGTTTGCAATTAAGGGCGTAATTGTAACGTTATTTTGAGTTGTAACTTCCAAATCAGAAGCATATCGTACAAGCTCTCGAACCGTGATATTCTAACACTGTAACTCAATAAGTTAAAATACGTAAAGAAAGAATTAGAGTGCAAATAACTGTATCTGCTTAGGGCTGCAAAAAACCTAGGAATCATATCATAGCAGGGGTAAGGATGGTACTGACGGCGCCTTCTAGCAACTTGGGCCCCCGCAATATCCAGTAAACAAAGCCGCGCATTCTGGTGGTGAGTTTATCATTCCAAGCACCAGTTCGTAGTAACGCCGATAGAACGCCCTGACGCAGTAGCAAGTTTTAACAGTTAGGTCACCATTTAGATTATCTTGCTTGTCTTGTTTTCACAACGCACAAAAATTTTGAGTAGTGGCGGTTTTTCCCAGTACTACTAAAGCTGTTCGTACGTAAATACTCGTTATGATATTTTTCTAATGTTTCACCTACATCAAGCGTTATATTCCAGTATTAATGTTGTACTTTATATTAATATTAGACGAAGTTACATTTTTGTTTACAAACATGGCGGTGTTCGTATTATGAACCCTCTTGGCACTGGCAGTGTGAACCCCCAATATAAATGACATAAATGGGCACAAATTATAATCGCTACATATTTTCTGTTCAGTTTTCTGTTTCAGAAGTCTCGTAGGGATAAACGAAAAAAGATAAGAGTTTTAAAGACACTATCAAGCAAAGAATGGGTCTATGGAAGTCAGCAAAATATGGGGCGATCTTCAAGAAGATTTCTACATTATGTTTTATAACAATATCTGATTTAATAAAAGTGTCTTTCTCGTAAGTTTATAAGTTTGTAGCATGAGGCTCATATTACAACCACAGTTTTTTTCGCAGAACGTTTAAGGTCCCATAAAACAATTACTTTTTGTGTCATGCAAAATACCCCAAAAATTATATGATACGTAGATGAAAGACATGTCATAGAATGTACTTAGCAAGTCTGAAGTAGATGAAAAAGAAATTGTGCCAATAAGGAAAAAAACGATGGAGTGTGTGCCCATTACACCACCTCTCCTATGACGTTGATATCGATCTCCATGATATCATTTTGTTTGTGGTGACAAACACTTACGATATTTATGGGCTTGGATAAATTTGAGAGATGGATTGATCGTACATATCCCACACAAAGCTCTAGACTGATTCATATGATTTGTGTTCCAGTAGATATATTGGTCTATATACATAGACGCGAAGTCTAAACTTACTTCGAATGGAGCCTTATCAAATAAGTCTGTTTCTGGAGCAATCTTGCAGTAACCATAATTAAGTTACATTTACTACGACCAGCTCGTGTAGGTAAATTTATAGTTCGCTAGCTTCCGGGTTAGTAGTTGACGCAAATTCATAACGAATCCGTGTACTGGGTGACAATAGGCGGTTCTTCATTTTGGTCTCATAAACGTGACACATAGACATTTAAAACATTAAAATATAAAGAACAAAATTTACATCATTCGCAGAAATGGAAGACGCGACACATACCATCATCGAAGGGTAAATAGTGCTTCAGCAACAGAAAGCAATAATACTATGATCTGGGTGGGGAAACGACCATCATGTGACAATCTCAAAAACGCGAATAACAAGAAGAGAAAGGAAGAGAGAGACAAATAATTAAAGTGAAAAATATACACATTGTGGGGTTTTTGACGCGTGATCTATCGATGCGGTGCACCTGGCTTTTTTTTACAACATAACGAACGATTTTACCGTAACTGAGAATTTTTTTGTAGCTCAGAGAATGTAAATAAACAGGCAGTTCAAAAAAGATATAAATTTTCCATCCCTGAATGTATCCAGTTTCAAGTTATGCAGGATCAACGCTTAGTTTTTCCAAATCTATGTGTCTTCCGTAATATAAGGAACGTATACGTATTTCCTGCATGAAAATACAGAATTTTCATTTTCCAGAGCATAATAAGGTTGTTTCATTAACGAAAAAGTTTGCTGTACCCTGTTAGAAATAAAAATTAAGCTATAATTGCTTCAGCATCGCACGGTACAGACGTTACCACTCAGAAACTAAACCGCATGTCTCTCAGATGTGGTTTAATACCAGCAATAGCGTCAGTGGTGAGAGTTACACGCATTTACAGTCGCTGGATCCGGCATAATGTGGTGTTTGTATTCAGCGGCTCATATGTGGGCGCAGAAAACGCACGTCGACCACTGTCAACCGGAAACAGAATTTCAAGTTCTATTCCCGGGACACAAGAATTGCTTAGTTTATCGCTACGCGCCGAGTGAACTACTGTTGGCTGTTCGTTAACTTCGCGCTTACGTCCTTAGAAACGGGGTCATATTGACTGAACATTCACTTCCATAAATTTGCCTCCAAGTGTTTGCTTGAGTGGTGGTTTCCTGTGACTGTACGTACGCAACATCATAGCAACGAACCCCAATGTCATCATCGCAATTTAACACAAGTTGTGGATTTCATACGCTAATGTAGTATTCTGCTCACTATGCACAGTTTTAGGAATTCAAACACATATAGGGTGGTCGGAAATTCCCGTTTCAGACTTCTAGGACTTGTAGAGGACAGTGAGTACATAGTATTTTGAATAGGAACTCATGTCCGGAAACGTCATCCAACGAGACTACAGAGCGTCAAAGTTATAGGCGCGGGCGTCTGTAAATGTACGTATACACGGGGTGTTTCCGTGATGATGTTACAAACTTTCTAGGATGATGGAGAACGATAAATGTATTAATTTGAAGCAAGGATCCCTGTACCGGAAACGAACGGGTCGAAAGCTATAAACGAAAACCGTCTGATACCTCTGACAGTTGAATACATGCACCGGTTCCTGTGTTGCGAAGAGTGTAGGATTGGTAAATTTCAGTGGTGGTAGTATGAACAAAAACGAGAAAAAATGTCCAATAAACGTGGGCTCTAAAGTGCGTACCTTAACAGCTATGAACACTTGCACAGCAGAGGAGATGTATTTCACATTAGCGAAGATGAACGAATGGTCATAGCTCCTCAGGTATACAATTTAGAGCCCACGTTTATTGGACACTTTTTCTCGTTTTTGTCCACACTACCACTGCGAAGAGTGTAGGATTGGTAAATTTCAGTGGTGGTAGTGTGAACAAAAACGAGAAAAAATGTCCAATAAACGTGGGCTCTAAAGTGCGTACCTTAACAGCTATGAACACTTGCACAGCAGAGGAGATGTATTTCACATTAGCGAAGATGAACGAATGGTCATAGCTCCTCAGGTATGCAATTTAGAGCCCACGTTTATTGGACACTTTTTCTCGTTTTTGTCCACACTACCACCTCTGAAAGTTACCAGCCCTACATTCTTCGCAACACAAGAACCGGTATATGTATTCAACTGTCAGAGGTATCAGAACGGTTTTCGTTTATAACTTTCGACTCGTTCGTTTCTGGTACAGGGATCCTTACTTCAAATTAATACATTTATCATTCTCCATCATCCAAGAAAGTCTGTAACATCATCACGGAGTCACCCCGTGTATACGTACATTTACAGACGCCCGCGCCTATAACTTTGACGCTCTGTAGTCTCGTTGGATGACGTTTCCGGACATGGGTTCCTATTCAAAATACGATGTACTAACTCCCCTCTAAAAGTCCTAGAAGTCTGTACCGGGAATTTCCGATACTATTCAGACAGGCAATGATTTTAATTCCGCCTCGGCTATTTTCCATCCTCATTTATCTATGTAGAAGCCTATCAATATAGCCAATATGTACTGCACACTGTCATTCATTACCTCATACATCATACATTTGTGTAAGCAGTTTAAGCGCATTTGTTTAGCACTTTATTTTTGGCGTGTAGTTCCTCGACTTTCTTTTTATTTCTTGCGATTAGTTGTGCCTCTTGAACTTTGAAAAGATCTACTCAACAAATTTGCTGCTCCTTCAACAGCTCCAACAACAGCATTGTCTGTTGTCAGAAACGTTGCAAAGATAAAATATTTAAATATGTATCCACTATTTCTGATTCGCTTTTGCGGGTAAGAGACAGGCTATCAACCAACGTCAAACTCAAGCGAAGTTCCTATATTTCATTTTTTTAGTTTTATACGAACAATAATGCGCTTATTATTTTCTGGTTTCCGGAATAGGTGAAATAAAACGTCCGTCTCCATTATCATATGGGGTAACTATGGGAACTAGACGATAAAGTGCTCGATTATTTACAATGGTGAATACCTTCATAAAAAACAACTGTCGGCTACTATTTATTACGATTTTAACTAGACTAGTTTTTCATACGACCATTATCAAGTAGCTGTAAGATCCCTCGTATCGGCAAATAATAAATATATATTTGGACCCTGTAGGTCAACCCATCTGCGGCTGAGTTTGTATACTCATCACACCGTCTCCTGGTTAAAAATCCACGGTTGTGAAAAAGGGGCTGCTACCCTTCCTACAACTAACTAATAAGTTAATGTTACGAAGCTGAGTCGACTCCATTTCAACCACTGCAGCAGGAAAATATCTTTGATGGCAGTAACGATCGAACACCTTTCTTCCATATAACTATCATACACAGTGACAGATCAGCTACATAATCGATAAATAAAGAATTTTGTAAGTGGCAAACAAAATCACACAATTATGAAGATCTCTCGAAGGACAAAAAAGGATCTGCAAGGTATAGAATAATAACCGCTACCAGGCACGAAAGAAGGTGTCTCCATTTAATGCACGACCGGTTTCGGGATTGTGCCCTTCTTCAAGTGGTTTTACACTCACTTACATGTTTCAGTACTCACTGTTGGAGACCACTGTTTGAAAATAAAGATACAAATAATGTAATGGTGACATAATAAAAGCGACTGAAACAAGTGGAAGTTGCTAAGCGACATGTATTGTACAGCATCGAAGTACTATAGTACTTTTCAACAAATGTCGCTTAGCAACTTCCAATAGCTTCAGCTGGATCAAATTATTCACGATCACATGATTTGCTTTTTATTTAAACAGTAATCTCAAACACTGAAATAGGTAACTGAATACAAAATCAAGTGAAGCTGAGCACAAGCTCGAAACCGGTGGGGCGTTAAATAAAATCAACTTCTTCTGTGGGTGGTACCTGTTATTATTTCACACCCTGTGAAGGAACAATCACTGAGTCAATTGCATCCATTATGGATAAAATTCAAGAAAGAATTTGTATTATGCATAAGATACTGTTTAATGCAAGCATCGTTTACCGCAAGGA
Organism: Schistocerca serialis cubense; assembly: GCF_023864345.2. Taxonomy (NCBI): domain Eukaryota; kingdom Metazoa; phylum Arthropoda; class Insecta; order Orthoptera; family Acrididae; genus Schistocerca; species Schistocerca serialis. Next base: position 928,580,510 of record NC_064640.1, on the reverse strand, counting down.
CCTATACACTTCATGTGTGTAACAAGCTGAGACAGTGAGCACCTCGATTGCAGTACCGTCGGTTATGAAATCAGATGCGGCATTCATTTACTGCAGGCTTAAAGCTTAGATAGTGTGCCATCTACCGTAAACTGGTTAAAAAATGGTTCAAATGGCTCTGAGCACTATGGGACTTAACTTCTGTGGTCATCAGTCCCCTAGAACTTAGAACTACTTAAACCTAACTAACCTAAGGACATCACACACATCCATGCCCGAGAAAAACTGGTTAAAGTATATGGCGAAGGTGTCGCAAAGCGAACCTCAGTTTTTTGTCATCACGGATGGAGTGCATTATTACTCCTAAACAAAATTGATGCTTCACAGTTATAAATTTACGAACTCGGCCTCATTCAGGATTCCGGTTCACCAGGAAAGTAAAACAGCAATTATGGGGGCTAGTAACAATTGCGTTGACATCGGACGACTACGTACAGTGGTAGGTATGGGGTAAATTAAGTGTATGCTATTTCTGTGGCATTTTTAAACAGTACGGTGCATGTAAAAACGTACCTCTGAACGAAGCTGACCTGAAAGATGTGATTTCCACCTGGAAATCTTGAGCACTGATCACTGCGTGACTGTCAGTAAGCTGTTGTTCTATCTCGATGGTCCATTCAGATACTTTAACCAGGACGCTTTCGTGCACAGCCTTACATTCCGTTTAGGTAATGTCATTTTAAACGTTGGTAAGGAACGTAAGAAATTCACCTTTATGCTGGATCGGAGGGCTCTAAGTATGACGTCACGCCAATCCATTCCATATATCATATTCCATCTTAGCTCTATTGCATGGGTTCGCAGAACTGCCATCATCCCTGTTCTGGAGAAGTGGGTTCAAATGTCTACACTGTTATCTGGTTTTGGACTTTTGGTGGTTTCCTAAATCATTTCAGGAGAATAATGGAATGGTTCCTTCAAAGGTACCACAGATTATTTCCTAAAACATCGTTGTTCAGTTGCGTATTTCATGATCCCTACTTAGAAGAGACGTTCAAGAGGTCTACTGTGATCAAGTAAGTATTAAATGGAACTGGCTGGATTCGCAGCTTCTTCCAGCATCCACATCCAGAATCTAAGGTTATCTCAGCTGTCAGGAAATGTACAGCTTTTGAGGTAACTGATTTTAATAACCATGCAGTGATGAAGGGATTAATGACGTGCAGGAAGAAAGTGATGATTCCATAATGAGCCCGAATGGAAAATATAGGAAATGAAGGTGGTTATGTACGTGTTCCTGTTTCAATAACCACAGTATTACCAACAGTACTGAAGCTATTACTGATGACGCGGTATGTCGACTCAGTGTGATTACAATTGTTAATCAGAAGGCCTTATATGAGGTGAACTATGTAACCTGAACACCTCGAATAAATAACAAACGGTTCTAGAAATCATTTAGCCAATGACAGTATGTAAGGGGTAAGTAATCCGTTGTATGGGTAACATTTATATCATATCTACGTACAGAATTACTGAACCAACTGTGTTTTCTTTTAAATTGAGCAATATACTTTTTTTAATGGCATTGTAAATCTGTCGGAAGAGGAGTTCAGCGATATAATGGTCGTCATGGTTTACAGTGAAATGTTCGCAATAACCGCAAGCTAATTATTTAAATAGAAGTGCCAAGATTTTCGACAAACGCTGTCTCTTCTCCTCTTAAAACACAATCTTTGTGGTACAAGACTAGGCCCGATGCCGGAAACGATGCGTTGTCTCCACGCTTATGACAACGGTGGCTAATTATTCACAAGAATCTGTATGTTTTTTTGTCAGCATATGAATGGTATTGCAAAATACGACATAAAATGTCACTATGTCTACTACTTAGCAAGAATTCTGAAACGAAATACTTGGGCTGTCCATGTTAAGTTGTTCAGCCTCCACACTGAGACTAATAACAATTATTCAGAACAAAGCTTGTCACACTATTATATCTCCTTGCTAGCAAAGGCAGTAACGCAGACAGTTTTTCCAGCTGATTAGAAATGTCTGCTAGGATGATTCCTAAAAACAAGAAGTCAGCAAAAATTGTCTCATTCCATGCCATTGTTAGTAATTTGAAATTAACTTCTTATACAAAAAATTCGGTTATTTGCTGTTATCCACTCAGTGTAATTAATTATTACCCATTAAATTTAGTGCGATTTCCATGAACACCTGACGATGGTAGTCGTTCTTGGGATAAAAATTAGTAATAAACGTTAATTAGGTAAGACTTACGATACTCTTCCTGAAATACAGACGCTTATATTTTGTTACCACTAATTACGATGTCAAGGGTAGTGCATACAGCGTCGAAAATATCGTCGAAACAACACAGATATTTTAGAACTGATTTCAACGACGAACGTCCAAAAACCCAGAATTTAATATTAGTGGGAGCTTCATAAAACCAAAAATAGTTTATTTTAGATTTGTGTGAGGTTCAGACGGAACGAATAACGTAACGACCGAATAACGCGACGCCAAACATTGAAATATGATCTTTACAGTATTTAAAATCGCATTTCTACCAATGGTTAATCCCTACATAATTTACATCGAAGGTTGGAGGATCATCACCTTAGAAAAGAAGAATTTCAAGTGACTGTGGGGAAAAAACGATTACAAGTCAGGTTATTAACCAAATATTCATTCTAGAACTCACAGGTATAACGACGTATATTATAATATGGAGTGTAGCAAAATATAATGTATCAACAGACTGAGTCTGTTCCTGTCTAATGCAGAATGCTGACGTTTGTTCTTTCGTCTCATGTCTCATTATTCTGTGTGTGGATCGGGACAGTTTACTAGGAAATCATTCATTATATGCCCAGAAAACTAAAGAAAATCCCCTTCTGAAACAACACATTACATTTCTCTGTGTTTCATTCCATTCGCCATACTCGATTTCCAGAGCAACATATTTTGTATACATACAGCTATTATTTCGTTGTAACGTACGTATATGAAAATCAGCCAACAGCTACGTTTATGTCCCAGCGAGCAGAGGGCGTGACAGCCGCTTGCGCAACCGAACGGCGTCGTGGCCACACCCCCTTCCCCATGGATGACGCCATTCTGCGAACTCGCAGCGCCGTAGGAAGGCCGCCAGCAAGAATTATACCATCTGGCTGCGGCACACGCGGCTTCCATTTTCTAGAAAAACGTGTTCCGCGTAAATTATAGCTGCGCTACTAAGCTTCGTAGGTTGTTGAACGAGGAAGTTGGTCTTCTGTCAACACAATCGCTGCCTTATTTTCGTCCACACGCACTTTTAAAAGCGGTGACGTGGCTTTCGAACGTCCTTCAATGCAACTGCATTCGTACCGATTACGAAATGTGTTGAGAAATATAGTAGGGCCTACGCGTTATTAGGGTGGTACAACGGTAGTATTTCTGGTTCGAATACTTCCTCTACTTCACTGTATGAGCTACTCCAATATATTAACATGGACTGTACGTAATGTCACCAAGCGAACTGTAAAACACAAAACGCCCTGCATACATCGCGGAGACTTCGAATCATGTGCGCTGATCATTACACGAACAAGAAAGTGTGTAGTTACTACAATACATCGTTTGTTTTAAAGATTAAATGACACTTTATTTGTGAAGACGTTGAAACAGTCGGACACTGTTAATGTACTAATAGTAATTGCTTGTATCTCTTTGCAATGTATCAAAAATTAAGTAGTTAACTTGAAGTCTCTGCGTTTAGATACGTAGGAAAAGATAATCTTATCCAAGGGGCTAGTGTCAGGCTCAATGATTCAATAAATTTGTAAATAAGTACTTACCGAGGGCGTATATTTCCTTAATGGGATCTCGCGTGTTTGCTTGTTGTCTGAGGAAGAAACTGCTCATCCAGACAGATTAACAAACCTGCGGTAGAAAGTTATTTTTCTGAAAGAAGCTGTATAACACTGATCTTCCTACGAGCGTAATCTTGTGATGGAACAAGTTGTCAGACACCTCAGATGAGGAATAAATAAAATGCCAGTTTACAATCTCCCTCGCTGTGCGAAAGTTAAGCGTTGTGCATGTAAACACGAGCACAGTCCACCACACACACGTTTAATAACTTGTTTTTTTCTGCCAGACGAATAACTGTGCCGTTCGTGTGACAGTTTCGCAAGGAAAGGCACAGTGTCACATGTCTCAAATTCCTCAGCGTCCAGCGAAGCGCGTCCCTTCGGCAGTGTGACCTAAGAAAGCGTGCCCTGACAATAGAATCGCCGGTGTCAAACGGCAGACGCGCGGCGCGGGGGCGAAGGCGGGGGCGGAGAGTCGCGAGTTGGCCGTGTGCTACGGACGCGCATGGTCGCCTCGCGTGCGTCAAGGCCGGCGCTGCTAGCGCGCCACTACCTTCGCTGCGACTGGGATTTCGGCAGAGGCGGCGGCCGGACCACCGCACGCCAGGACAGAATTAGAACGCTTCTCCTGCGACGAGGGCCAGGGAGGGCGCTCTTACCTTCCAGACACAAAACTTTCCCGCCGCCGCAGCACGTGCTTCTGCCGACTGTTGCTCCGACGCGCTCACAACCCCTCACAACTAGAGGCAATAACCCTCCTAACGAAGGCGAAAAGGGCCAGTTTACCTGCGCATTTGTCCCTTATTTTATGGACAGTGCTTGTAGTGGTTTTGCTAAAGACGGATATCGATTGGAAGGAAACAACATCATTAAGCTCGTTATATGTAACAAGAGTTCGTAAAGTAAGAATCGGAGAAGAATTATCAGGCAATAAAAGTCCGCACTTATTTTAGAGGCTAGATTAAGAAAAGGCAAACCTGCGTTTCTAGCATTTGTAGACTTAGAGAAAGCTTTTGACAACGCTGATTGGAATACTCTCTTTCAAATTCTGAAGGTGGCAGGGTTAAATACAGGGAGCGAAAGGCTATTTACAATTTGTATAGAAACCAGATGGCAGTTATAAGAGTCGAGGGACCTGAAAGGAAAGCAAAGGTTGGGAAGGGAGTGAGACAGGGTTGTAGCCTCACCCAATGTTGTTCAATCTGTATATTGAGCAAGCAGTAAAGGAAACAAAAGAAAAATTCGGAGTAGGTATTAAAATCCATGGAGAGGAAATAAAAACTTTAAGGTACGCCGATGACATTGTAATTCTGTCAGAGACAGCAAAGGACTTGGAAGAGCAGTTGAACGGAATGGGCGGTGTCTTGAAAGGAGGATATAAGATGAACATCAACAAAAGCAAAATGAGGATAATGGAATGTAGTCGAATTAAGTCGGGTGATGCTGAGGGAATTAGGTTAGGAAATGAGACACTTAAAGTAGTAAAGGAGTTTTGCTATTTGGGGAGCAAAATAACTGATGATGGTCGAAGTAGAGAGGATATAAAATGTAGACTGGCAACGGCAAGGAAAGCGTTTCTGAAGAAGAGAAATTTGTTAACATCGAGTATAGATTTAAGTGTCAGGAAGTCGTTTCTCAAAGTATTTGTATGGAGTGTATGGAAGTGAAACATGGACGATAAATAGTTTGGACAAGAAGAGAATAGAAGCTTTCGAAATGTGGTGCTACAAAAGAATGCTGAAGATTAGATGGGTAGATCACATAACTAATGAGGAGGTACTGAATAGGATTGGGGAAAAGAGGAGTTTGTGGCACAACTTGACTAGAAGAATGGATCGGTTGGTAGGACATGTTCTGAGGTATCAAGGGATCACCAGTTTAGTATTGGAGGGCAGCGTGGAGGGTAAAAATCGTAGAGGGAGACCAAGAGATGAATACACTAAGCATATTCAGAAGGATGTAGGCTGCAGTACGTACTGGGAGATGAAGAAGCTTGCACAGCATAGAGTAGCATGGAGAGCTGCATCAAACCAGTCTCAGGACTGAAGACCACAACAACAACAACAAAAACTGACGGGATATTGTCTATCATCTACATCTACATCTACATCCACACTCCGCAAGCCACCTGACGGTGTGTGGCGGAGGGTACCTTGAGTACCTCTATCGGTTCTCCCATCTATTCCAGTCTCGTATTGTTCGTGGAAAGATGGATTGTCGGTATGCCTCTGTGTGGGTTCTAATCTCTCTGATTTTATCCTCATGGTCTCTTCGCGAGATATACGTAGGAGGGAGCAATTTACTGCTTGACTCCTCGGTGAAGGTATGTTCTCGAGACTTCAACAAAAGGCGGTACCGAGCTACTGAGCGTCTCTCCTGCAGAGTCTTCCACTGGAGTTTATCTATCATCTCCGTAACGCTTTCGCGATTACTAATTGATCCTGTAACGAAGCGCGCTGCTCTCCGTTGGGTCTTCTCTATCCCTTCTATCAACCCCATCTGGTACGGATCCCTGCCGGCCGGAGTGGCCGTGCGGTTATAGGCGCTACAGTCTGGAACCGCGTGACCGCTACGGTCGCAGGTTCGAATCCTGCCTCGGGCATGGATGTGTGCGATGTCCTTAGGTTAGTTAGGTTTAAGTAGTTCTAAGTTCTAGGGGACTGATGACCACAGTAGGTAAGTCCCATAGTACTCAGAGCCATTTTTTTGGTACGGATCCCACACTGGTGAGCAATATTCAAGCAGTGGGCGAACTAGTGTACTGTAACGTACTTCCTTTGTTTTCAGATTGCATTTCCTTAGGATTCTTCCAATGAATCTCAGTCTGGCATCTGCTTTACCGACGATCAACTTTATATGATAATCCCATTTTAAATCACTCCTAATGCCTACTCCCCGACAGTTTATGGAATTAGCTGCTTCCAGTTGGTGACCTGCTATAGTGTAGCTAATTGATAAGGGATCTTTCTGGAAGAATTAGAAAAGAAATGCGTTCACCAAAAGGGAGTAGGAGAAATAAATGGAACGAAAATCAAATAAATGCGACTTGATAATGTTGAGATTTTATTAACTGAAGGCGAGACAACGATCAGTAGCAGTTTCTTGAAACTGAAGAACAGCAGAGACTACCATGATATTTAGATACATGTGAAAAAGATGAAGGCAATGTTGTAAAATAGAGAAATGAAGAAAAATGGAGAGAAAATGGAGAGAAAATGGAGAGAAACGATACTTTTACGTATCTGGTGTGCAAAAGGAGTAGAAATATTAGATGTGAAGCAGATGACAAAACAAGAACAGAAATGACAAGGGACAGTTTTATACAGTTTCTAAACTTATTGTTTTTTATAATTCCTTCAAACGCTTAAATTTTTATACTGTGTCGTAAAATACTTTTTTTGTCTGCTTATCTGCAACGGAAATTCAGCCAAAGTGATGAACATGTGTAAGAAATTTGTTCCTTCGTTTTCAGAAGCTATGAAATTGCTGGTTCAATATAAACTTGACAGTATTTGTGTTGGAGGTGATCCACAAGAAAGTTATTCTGAAACTTTAGTCATAGATGGAAAATTGTAAACTACACAATATCGCATTGGGCAATTGGGGAATGAAGTATTAATAAATATCTGATACATAGCACGTATCAGGAGACAGAACGTGACGCATGTTACATGCACAAATACTTAGAGAAAGCTTAGTGTTTGACGAGAGAATGACTGTCAAACGCAGAGGAATAAACGCATTTCAAAGAACTGCTTTAAAAATGCAGTTTATATTGCACGGTGATTAGTAGTCTTGAATGAGACGAAGGTGCAGAATCTCACGTCCAAAGCGAACCAGTTATCAATGAAATGGACGGAAACAGGTGGCCCTACGTAAAGCCGGACAAGTGCGGTTAGGATTCGCGCTCTGAGAGTTATGTACAAAATTAATTATGTATATAGATAATAATAATAATAATAATTTTGTATGGCTTAATGGCCTGATGTAAGTCTTTCTATTGGCCACCACTTGGGCGACGTGAGTGTCCCTAACCTAACTCAGTTATTCAACTGGGAAAGTTCAGCGTGGAATTTGAACCACGTGTTGTTTCTGGCAACTCTTCACGTCATTCAGAGATGAAGGATAGCTTAAAACGAAGACTGACAGATCCGTGGTCCGACCGATATTCGATATTCCCCTGACCTTTCAGACACTTGATTTTTCGCTAGACAACCGGGATCAGCATGTACATAAGAGGTCCATCTATAGCTTTTCATGAATGAGTTTCCGAGTATCAAAATATGTGACATTTATATCGCATTGAATTAGGAGCTCAAATTTTTCGCATTGTGGACCTTAATATGTGACATAATTTCAATTGATAACTCTACCCGTTCCTGAGAAAAAGGGTACTGACGGCTGAACAGACAGGCTGACAACAAATCGATCCTATATGGGTTCCGTTTATACCGACTGAGGTAAGAAACCCCACAAAGAAACAGCCGACTTAGCTAGTGGAGAGGTTATGACTAGCGTTCATAGGATATACTGTGTATTCTTCTCACTGAAAGTCTCGTAAAGTGCAAAAAGAATAAATGGCGATCGCTGCACAACTCTTCTGAACTGAAAGGGAAAGAAAATTCACGAGTAGAGGTCGGGATTGTAAAAGAACAAATATCTTCATTCAGGATAATGCACCTGCCCAAGATAGTGCTTGGTAACAGAAAAATTGGATAATTTGAAGCACGAATTGAAACATTCATCCTAATCACCAGATTTGTGAGTCACTGACTTCACTCTGTTCCATCATCAGTTTGTAGCTCAAAAAAATATTGAGTCCAATAAAAGGTTATGTCACTTGTGATGATGATGATGATGATGATCATAATCATGATGGAGCTTATAAGCTCATCAGCGCCCTTACACTCATTAAAATGAACGAATGTGACTAAAACCTCGAAAATGTTCCACACTCATGCACTCGAATCGAGAAGAGAATCGCTCTGTCTTACATTCTCTAAAACAACGGAGATAGAGTAAAAGTAGCTACACATGAGATTAAAAACAAGTAAAACGACAATGGAGCTAAAAGAAAGGCACAGGCCAATGTGCTTGGCTGACCACTTAGAAAAATATGGGTGAGCCAGTCACATTAGCACCATCGCCCTAAAATATTGGGAAAAATGTTGGACAGTTCACAAATCCGTCGCGACCCACTGATCGGAAAATAAAACACAATCCAATAAAATATGGTGTACAGTTATCTGTACGTCACAAGCTCCTCACATTGGGGGGTTCTCTTGCTGAAGCAAGAGGCCATGTGTCATAGTGCTGTGGCCTATGCGAAGTCGGGTAACGAGGTGCGCCACGCCCGAGTTTCGGGCTTTATTAGACGGAGCTTATTGTTTGCCACTTCCAGCCACTCATCCTGCCACCGACGTAAGACTCTGGAGCTCAACAGCGAGGTTATAGCATGCAGTGCAGGGGGACGACGCACCGAAATACCTGAGGGTCTCGACAGGCCTCCTTGGCTGCTGGATCCGCCCTTTTGTTCCCCAAAAGTCCCATATGCCCTGGTACCCAGCAGGAAGACACTGTAATAACGTCTCATCTGCTCCACTGCCCACAATGTCGCAAATAATTCGGCATCGAACACAGTCAAATCTCGGGGCAGTCGACCCTGAGGACACGATCCGGGAAAACAACTGAGCAACCAGAAGTGTCACTCGGTTTCGACACATCCGCAAAGACAGCTACATAGTTGCCGGCCATGGTGGCCGAGCGGTTTTAGGCGCTTCAGTCCGGAACCGCGCGACTGCTACGGTCGCAGGTTCGAATCCTGCCTCGGGCATGGATGTGTGTGATGTCCTTATGTTAGTTAGGATTAAGTAGTTCTAAGTTCTAGGGGACTGATGACCTCAGATGTTCAGTCCCATAGTGCTCAGAGCCATTTGAACCATTTTTTAGTTACATAGTTGTGGTGCTCAGATAAAATGTCATAAAATATGCTATGGAAAACAGGAGTAAGGGTGCAATGTCTCCTGTACTGCACCAAATCTAAAATTACTCTTGGCTTCTCCAGTAAGCAGAGCAACAGACGGTTAAATCCCTGGATTTGGGGTCGTACTTGCTCCACACCGAGTGACTCTAGCGCTGCATGTGGATTCTAAACGACACTGTGGCTCATGGGCGGCTGGAGGAAAGGTGTTCCAGAGGCGAACGAGCAACAGCATGGCGTGCGGGTGAAGTCGGACATGCAAAGAACTTACATACCTCACGCGGCTTGAGGAGCTGCTGCCAGATGGTAAGCGGTGGTTCCCTAGCCTCAGCACAGACACTGAGTGTGGGACTGGTTCTATAAACAGCTATGGCCAGCAGAATTCCCTCACAATGAACAGCATCAATGAACTGCGAATAAGAATGCCTTGCCGATCCACACACCAGACACCCATAGTCCAGCCGTGAACGCACGAGAGCTCTATAAAACTAGAACAGACACGCCCTGTCCACTCCCCAAGACCTGTGGCTAAGCACTTTGTGTTGTTTAGTGCCTTGAGTGACATGACGTTTAGATCTCTAAGGCGTGGCTATCACGACAATTTATAGTGCAGAATGAGGCCCAGAAATTTCACTGAGTTTCTAAAAAAAATGTAGGATGATGTCCCTCATATGCAAGACATTTACGTCAAAAATACGACGAGAAATATTAAAATGAACACATACAAACTTATCTGCGTAAAACTGAATTCAAATCTTTGAGGGCCACTCCTCTAATCTCCGCAATGTAAGTTGCGACTGACGATTCGCTGTTGCAACACTGAAGGAGAAACAGAAAACAGCAAAATCGTTCACAAATATGGAGGACTGCACAGGATTCCTTACCATAGACATGATACAGTTTATGGCTATGGCAAAGTGGGTAACACTTAAAACACTCAATTAACTTAACATAAAGTAGTCTTCTCCTCAAATCGATCTGACAACGTGTTACCAACTCGGGTCCTAAAAAACCGCTGAGATAGGAAAGATGATATGATGTTGAGGAGGTGGTCACAAAAGCCCCATTGATCAAGTTGTGCGAGAATACTATGTCTTCAACTAGTATCATATGCTTTTCTGATATCAAATAAGATGCCAATACAGTGAAAGACTGCTGAATATCTCACTATAGCAGAGTCAGGTTCTCAACAGTGGACCGAAAGATCCGGAATCCACACTGAGAGGGACTAAGGAGTCGCCTGGTTTCTATCAACCGGACCATAAAACGGTTAACTATTAACTCTAGTGACTTTCCTACTCAACTTGTAAAAATGATACTCCTGTAAGTACAAGGAGATGTGCGGTCTTTTCCTGGTTTGATGAGATGTATCAGAAATGTCTCCCTCTGAAAGTTGGGAAAGATGCCTATCTGCCCTAAAAGATAACACATTCGAGGAGGATTTCGTTAGACGCATGTGGCAAATGTATAAGCATGCAGTACCAGTTTTTGCCGTGACCGCGTGCAGTGTCACGAGTGTTGGACAGTGCTTATCGGAGCATCCACATGGAGAATGAGGAGTTATAGGACTAAGAACTGTTTGCTCTGAAATCCAGCTTACCCCTGTCTACAGTCGCACAGTAGTGACGAAACCCCATATTCTGGCTTGCATTGGCAGTAGGTTGTGGAAAATGGTCTGCCAGCGCCTGAGTGATATTTCCAGTTGTTGTTTGGAGATACTGATGTTTCAGTACTGCTGCTATTGGTAAACGCCTGTGTTTACCATAAATCCTCCGGATGGCCTTCCATACTTTTATAGAACAAGTGGGACGGTTTATAGAGTCCAGAAATGCTTGCAATGACCTTTTCTTCCTTTCGTTAACTACGCGTCGAGGGTTGGTTCTTGCTTCTCTAAAGGTTATGGGGTTTTCTGCTGTAGGCATTTAAATCGTCGAAGAGCCACACACCTGTCCTGGATTGCTGAATGGCACTCATCTGTCCACCAAGCCACATATCACCACCTTAGATGGGCTGAGGACTTTGGAAAGGATAAATAAGTGGCGGATCACTCATGTAGTGAGGTCCAGACATTCCTGGAAACTGTTGCGATGTTCATACACAGCCAGCTGGCTGAACAGCGTCTAGTTGGTCCTGGTGACCAGCAATTTTGGCGGGTTCTATTGAAGCTATTCTCCATCAAGTAGGTTAATGTGGAATGGGAATTGGTCACTGTAAATGTAGCTCATCAATGACTTCTCACTGTACAGAGTCTGCAAGGGCTGGAGAGCGCAGAGAGAGATCAAAGACTAAGAACGGCCCAGTAGCAGCACAGAAATTAGTGTGAGTAACAATGTTTATGATATACAGCTCTTGGGATCTCATGAGGCCCTCCAGAACCCAACTCTTAGGGCAAATAGAGATCGGGACCCCACAAGACATAATGAGCATGGTAGTCTCCCAAGAGGAGAAATGGGCAGGGGAGTCCTTCCAAAAGAATTGTGCGAGCCTCAGAGTCTACTGCATCAGAGGGAGGTAAAGACAGCGAGCAAACTGTAATCCTCCTACAAGTGTAAATTTCAGCTGGAACTCCTTGCAGATCAGTAGCCAGGTGAAGAGTAAAGGAGTGGTGTGCATTATTCACAAACACAGCAATACCTCCCTTGGCCCTTTGTCCAGTCAGATCGTCCTTACGAGAGACTGTATAGCCCTGTAGGACAGGTACATCAGACATATTAAAATGAGTTTCCTGCATACTGATGCACATTGGATGTTCTTGTGATACGAGCCTCCACGTGTGTCTTGAACCCATTAACGTTGTGCTGGAGGATAGGAGCCATTTGTCATAAGGGTTGAATTTTTCATCCTATCTTTCTACCTCTAAGGGGAGCCTACCAAATGAGGAGGCTCAGGCCTTACACATCTGAGGTGCAGCAGGTTCCCCAAAGGTTGCTCACTAACGATTGTTCCACCTTAACTGCCATGCATCTCATCAGCGCATAGCACACCTTGAGATTGAGGGTTTTTTTTTTTTTATAGAGGTTTACTCCATCCTCGCGATCCGGACGGTCATGCAAGATACTCACAGCCGCGCTGTACCGTTGTCTCTGAAACATGCCCAGAGCTTACAGCGACAGAGGACTGGAAGCGTTTACCAGTCCGAGCTGAGACACCACCGGGTCATCAGACCCGCACCCAGTAAACGAATGCTGAGCCCCTCATGGCTATGACAGGTGCTGATATTTATTTTGTTTATCTAGAACACTGTAGTTCAAGGATTGAGCTATTGTACTGAGGCATCGATTATGAAGAAGTCTTAATTGAAAAATAAGTGCAAGTCTCACATAAAAATATAGACTGAGAAATTTTCACCTTGTCCTCATACATAGAGTCTTTCAGTAGGTAAAGCTGTGACAGTAGAGAGGCTAATGGCGTTCCAAGACAATGGCCAACTGTTCTCCTTATCTGTTGGCCTTATTAATAAACCGGTATAATTTGTGACCTCAGTTTAGACGAACTCCTCATCTGCACTCTTAGTTACGTTAATTTATTTTCTGTTTTATGACCTAATGCTTTTAGCTGAATTTAATTCATGATCTACCATATGATAAAGTAAATCTCATTTTAAATACTATAATTCGCAAACCAAAATGTCTTCCGCTTATGTTTATGTAAGTCTAATCCTAATCACTATAACTTATGATCCAAAATAGGTCATAAAACAGAAAATAAATTAACATTACTAAGAGTGCAGATGAGGAGTTCGTTTAAACTGAGGTCACAAATTATACCGGTTTATTAATAAGGCCAACAGATAAGGAGAACAGTTGGCCATTGTCTTGGAACGCCATTAGCCTCTCTACTGTCACAGCTTTACCTACTGAAAGACTCTATGTATGAGGACAAGGTGAAAATTTCTCAGCCTATATTTTTATGTGAGACTTGCACCTATTTTTGCAGCATCCCTGAATATGGAAGTTAGTAGGAATATAAATAAAGGGAGGAAGGTTTATCTGTTTAGCAAGAGTAATAGAAGGCAGATTTCAGACTACCTAACAGATCAAGACGAAAATTTCTGTTCCGACACTGACAATGTTGAGTGTTTATGGAAAAAGTTCAAGGCAATAGTAAAACGCGTTTTAGACAGGTACGTGCCGAAGAAAACTGCGAGGGACGGGAAAAACCCACCGTGGTACAACAACAAAGTTAGGAAACTACTGCGAAAGCAAAGAGAGCTTCACTCTAAGTTTGAACGCAGACAAAACCTCTCAGACAAACAGAAACTAAACGATGTCAAAGTTAGCGTAAGGAGGGCTATGCGTGAAGCGTTCAGTGAATTCGAAAGTAAAATTCTATGTACCGACTTGACAGAAAATCCTAGTAAGTTCTGGTCTTACGTTAAATCAGTAAGTGGCTCGAAACAGCATATCCAGACACTCCGGGATGATGACGGCATTGAAACAGAGGATGACACGCTTAAAGCTGAAATACTAAAGACCTTTTTCCAAAGCTGTTTCACAGAGGAAGACCGCACTGCAGTTCCTTCTCTAAATCCTCGCACAAATGAAAAAATGGTTGACATCGAAATAAGTGTCCAAGGAATAGAAAAGCAACTGGAATCACTCAACAGAGGAAAGTCCACTGGACCTGACGGGATACCAATTCGATTCTACACAGAGTACGCGAAAGAACTTGCCCCCCTTCTAACAGCCGTGTACCGCAAGTCTCCAGAGGAACGGAAGGTTCCAAATGAGTGGAAAAGAGCACAGGTAGTCCCAGTTTTCAAGAAGGGTCGTCGAGCAGATGCGCAAAACTATAGACCTATATCTCTGACGTCGATCTGTTGTAGAATTTTAGAACATGTTTTTTGCTCGAGTATCATGTCGTTTTTGGAAACCCAGAATCTACTATGAAGGAATCAACATGGATTCCGGAAACAGCGATCGTGTGAGATCCAACTCACTTTATTTGTTCATGAGACCCAGAAAATATTAGATACAGGCTCCCAGGTAGATGCTATTTTTCTTGACTGCCGGAAGGCGTTCGATACAGTTCCGCACTGTCGTCTGATAAACAAAGTAAGAGCCTACGGAATATCAGACCAGCTGTGTGGCTGGATTGAAGAATTTTTAGCAAACAGAACACAGCATGTTGTTATCAATGGAGAGACGTCTACAGACGTTAAAGTAACCTCTGGCGTGCCACAGGGGAGTGTTATGGGACCATTGCTTTTCACAATATATATAAATGACCTAGTAGATAGTGTCGGAAGTCCCATGCGGCTTTTCGCGGATGATGCTGTAGTATACAGAGAAGTTGCAGCATTAGAAAATTGTAGCGAAATGCAGGAAGATCTGCAGCGGATAGGCACTTGGTGCAGGGAGTGGCAACTGACCCTTAACATAGACAAATGTAATGTATTGCGAATACATAGAAAGAAGGATCCTTTATTGTATGATTATATGATAGCGGAACAAACACTGGTAGCAGTTACTTCTGTAAAATATCTGGGAGTATGCGTGCCGAACGATTTGAAGTGGAACGATCATATAAAATTAATTGTTGGTAAGGCGGGTACCAGGTTGAGATTCATTGGGAGAGTCCTTAGAAAATGTAGTCCATCAACAAAGGAGGTGGCTTACAAAACACTCGTTCGACCTATACTTGAGTATTGCCCATCAGTGTGGGATCCGTACCAGATCGGGTTGACGGAGGAGATAGAGAAGATCCAAAGAAGAGCGGCGCGTTTCGTCACAGGGTTATTTGGTAACCGTGATAGCGTTACGGAGATGTTTAACAAACTCAAGTGGCAGACTCTGCAAGAGAGGCGCTCTGCATCGCGTTGTAGCTTGCTCGCCAGGTTTCGAGACGGTGCGTTTCTGCATGAGGTATCGAATATATTGCTTCCCCCTACTTATACCTCCCGAGGAGATCACGAATGTAAAATTAGAGAGATTAGAGCGCGCACGGAGGCTTTCAGACAGTCGTTCTTCCCGCGAACAATACGCGACTGGAACAGGAAAGGGAGGTAATGACAGTGGCACGTAAAGTGCCCTCCGCCACACACCGTTGGGTGGCTTGCGGAGTATAAATGTAGATGTAGATGTAGATGTAAATGTAAAATGGCTGCCTCCCGTCCTGTATTCTTATTGGCTGACATATTGGTGGCATTTAATTTCGACGACCAAAACTCTCCACCACTATTTGGGGTATAGTAGTCATGTGCTTTGTACATCTGTCATTCACCATGAAGCATCAGCAGCAGCAGCAATTTCAAGTGATATTTAACGTTTGGGGGCAATCTGTTACAATTTTCTTGATTTTCTTTCAGTGTTCCACCAATACCCACTTTTCATGAAGACACATAAATATTTAAAAAGATGTCCATAGTGAATTATTCAAACCAACTCCACTCAGATCGTAATAATTTTGTGTGAAACATTAGCATAGTGCAACTAATACAGTCTTGGCATTTTTTCACCGTAAGAACTTAGCCCCACATTATTAGTGAGTTAAAACCAAACTATCAGACTGCCTAAGAGGAGTCTGATGCTATAAAATTACACACTGATCGCAAAAAACCTCGCAGCACCAAGGAGGAGCTATGCAACATAAACAAAGTTGGTAGATGTTTTCTACATCTGAATAATGATGTCTATTGCAGTTTCGCGCTAGTCGTGTAAGAGTGGCGCTAGTAGAGGTACTATGAGGATGCATATCAGGTTTGCTTTAAATTCAGTGTAACTGTCACGAGCGTTAGGTACCTTTGAGACTAGATATGGTAAGTTGACGTTAGTCAAGAATGCCTTTAAAGTGACAAAGACGCCGTTATCAACATCTCACTGAGTTTGAACAAGGTTGTGTAGTAGGGCTACAAGAAGTTGGATGTTCCTTCAGCGATACTGCAGAAATATTTAGCAGGAATGTAGCCACTGTACACGATTTCTGGCAGCAGCTATAACGAGAATTTACGGTCGCAAGAAGACCGGGCTTCGGACAGCCATGCGGCACTACCAATGGGGAAGACCGTCATACTCAGTACATGGCTCTGGCGCATTGTACTGCATCTGAAGCGGCAATCTGAGCAGAAGTTGGCAGCACAGTGACACAACGAACTGTTACAAATCCGTTACTTCAAGGAGAGTTCACAGCCAGACGCCCTGTAGTGTGCATTCCACTGACACCAAACCACAGCCATTTGCGACTTCAGTAGTGACAAGCGAGAACTCACTGGAGTGCAAGGCGGAGGTCGGTTGTGTTTTCTGATGAAAGCTGGTTATGCCTCAGTGCCTGTGTTGGCCATGTGTTGCTTAGGAGACCAGTTGAGGGCCTGCAACGAACTTGTCTGTGTATTGAACATACTGTATGTACACCTAGTATTATGGTTCGGGGTGCAATTTTGTATAATAGCAGGAGCACTCTCGAGGTTATCCCACGGAGCCTGACGGCCAGTTTTTACGTCACCCTGCTGATTCGACCTGTTATGCTGTCATTCAAATGTTCAAATGTGTGTGAAATCTTATGGGACTTAACTGCTAAGGTCATCAGTCCCTAAGCTTACACACTACTTAACCTAAATTATCCTAATGACAAACACATACACCCATGCCCGAGGGAGTACTCGAACCTCTGCCGGGACCAGCCGCACAGTCCATGACTGCAGTGCCTGAGACCGCTTGGCTAATCCCGCGCGGCTAGGCAGTCATTCATGAACAGCGTTCCAGGGAGTGTTTTCCAACGCGATAACGCTCGCCCATATACTGCTGTTGTAACCCAACATGCTCTTCAGAGTTTCGGCGTATTGCCAAGACCTGCTCGATCATCGGATCTGTCTCCAGTCGAGCACATATGGCACATCATTGGACGACAAATCCAGTGTCATTCCCAAACACCATTAACCATTCCTGCATCCACCAACCAAGTACAACAGGCATAGAACACCAACCTACAAACTGACATCTGGCGCCTGAACACCACAATGCATGCTTGCGTTCAACATTCTGGCGGTTACATCGATTACTGATGTACCAGCATTTCACATTTTCAATGGCTTATCTCGCACTTATATTAATCTGTGATTTTACAGTGTCAATCACTTACATATGTTACCTAGACAAAAGTATTCCCAAAATTTCATTACTCTACATTATTTCGTTTTTGATGTTCCGACTTTTTCCATCGGTGTATGTTTACACACTCACTAAATTATACTGTACACAGTTCCCCACACTCGGTTAGGAATTGCTGAGCTACGTAATTGATTCAAAGCAAGCAAAAAATGTGGAGGCTATCTTTTGTGGACGACTCAAAAACTACAACAGCACTGTACACGTCTGGCCCTGCCTGCAGATGATTCAGCACTGCCACCCTTACTGGAGTGATGACTCCAACGGCCACCACACCTTTCCCAGTGGCTTTGTGGATAAACAAATGGCTATGCACTGCTCCAAAACCTTCTGTGGCTGCCACTACCACTGACTCGTATAAATTATTCTATATACTGTCTTTCATTTCATGTAGACACTCCATAGTACATAAAAACATCCAGCCACTGTAGCTCAGTCAGTAAGGTATGTACGCTAAAGGTAGAGTAAACCCGCTACTGTAGTATCCCCAACCAGCCAAGCGATAACGACTGCAGTTTTATATTAAAGAAAAACCATCTACAAATCTTTTATTTCATTTGTTCCTTTTTACAGCCTTCACAGTGCCATTTAATAGAAGGATGTCCACCAGGCTTACATTCTCCACCCCACTGAAAATGCATATCACAAACTCATTACACTAAAACACTAGTGATAACTTGTCAAATCTGTGCGTAATATTCTGTGAAACAGACATCAGTTGGTTAAAAAACCAATATTAGGCAGTTGCTTTCAAATTATAGTACTCTTCCGTTTCAAAAAGTGCCTTACACAAGCCTTTAGATTTAAGTCACTTGAATGTGTAATGTGGACCAACACTCTCATTTATATCAAATCCGTAGCCTTCCATCTGCGGCATCATAATGCATTTGGGTATCATTTCTTTCAGAATATTAATAATGACTGGACTTAGTAGATATCCTGAAAACACCAACATCCTGCAGTCATAATTTTCCCTTAGCAGCAACTTAATTAACAACTTCAAAGTACTGCATGACTCTCCTCTGTTCAGAACTTTAACTATATATTTGTTGACAGCAATTAAATTAATGACCTTCTTATCACATTTTGTGCCTAGTATCATAACCCCATCCACTTTTTCAGACAGTATTTATGCGAGTGATAGAGACGAGCTGACTATGGAGCTCCGTACTTGCTTCTTTTATAATGACGATAAAAATTTATTTTTTCGTATTTTCAAATTGAATACATTTCTGTGAATGTTGTATATTAACAGCAGCTGAGAAAAAGCTTTCCCAGTCAAGCAAGAACTCTCGAACAGTGAAAATATCGAAAGCTATAGCACAGCATTTCTGTTCCATCTTAGTGTATGTGGCAAGTATCAGCATTGATGTTAGTAATGAATGTTGTCAAACGTACATATCAAAACCATTTTCTTTTTCCACGTCGGTAAGGTGAAGCCATCGCATCCACCTGATATGAAAACAATGTTGTTTAACTCAGTGCATAATATAAACAGCAGTGACAGCAAATGCATCAGTTTGCTAAAGATGGCAAATCGTGAGTTCTGTCTAGTAATATGAAAGTCATATTATCCTAAAATGGCTCTGAGCACTATGCGACTTAACTTCTGAGGTCATCAGTCGCCTAGAACTTAGAACTAATTAAACCTAACTAACCTAAGGACATCACACACACCCATACCCGAGGCAGGATTCAGAAAGGAGAAGGTGAAGAAAAAGGAGGAAAAAACTGATTAAGATCAAAAAGAAGAAGAAGAAGAAGAAGACAGATCAAGATGAAGATGTCAAATTAAGAAAAAAAACATCTTAATGAAAGTAGAAGCTGGAAGTAACTCATCTGTTGGATCTCTAGCACATAATCGAGGTTTATGAGGCTATTTGGCGCCACAGACATGGCGCCGCAGTTGTGCAAAGTTTAGAAATGCAAGCTGGCGGGAAATTCAAAACAAAATTAAGAAATTATAAATGGTGGGTGTAGTCGAGCTGTACTTTGAGCCCAGCTCTCTCACTCCGCTCACTCTACCAACCCACACCTCTTATGAATCTTGTTTCAATAAATTAATTAATAAATAAAATATTTCATTAATTCCAGCTAGCCCAGTTGTGCTTTGAACACTTAACCTCCGCTTCTCCAGCCAAACACAGCATAGTATTGAAATGAGACTTCAGTTTTAATATGTAGCTTCAATAAATAAATAAAGTAAATTTAAAAAATTAAGTGTAACTAGCCCAGTAGTGATTTGAACCCTTTCCCTCTCCTTCTCTCCTGCCAATCACGCTGTGGTATTAAAATGATGCAGCCCTATCAGAATGTAGTTACAATAAATAAATAAAATAAGGCAAAAAATACTCCTTTAACACACACACACACTTGCACACGCCCTCACGAATGAACACATCATACTTATCAAAAATTGCTTGAACTTTATACTTGCAGTATGTCATAGTACTTTAAGGGGTGCTCAAAAACGTTTGAACACACTGAATTTCTTGTGTCATGTTCATTTAAAAAAATAAGTAACACTTGAGTACATGCGAAATTCGAACAAAGGCTCAAATTAATTATTTTCACACCTAAATTTTTGTGAATGGTCACAAGGCAGGCAGGCAGACGGCAGCAGCAAGACTGAACTTCATGAAAATGCATTTTGCCAACCTCAACTTGACTGAGAAAAGCACACATGCTTTTTTGTTGAATCGGCATGTACAACGTGACTGGAAATTGCAAAAATATTGACTCACTGACTAACAAGGTAAGTTCCCCATCGCACATAACCCCCCCCCCCCCACCCCACCCCCCGCCCCTCCAATCTCACATTTAGTGGTAAAATGGCCGAAAACTGAACACGGATCAAGCATGGAAACTCACCGACGCAAGTAAATGTGAACAGTGAGAGCAAGTGAAATGCCGCATATACCTCTCACAGAAATGAAAAAAATGGATAAATCAGAGTGAACTATGTTTCAGTACAGGAATTCAAGAGTTAAAACTTCCAAAACGTAACATAAAATTCGTAACAGGTGGCACTTCTGTAGGAGGTCCCTTCCTCACCCTCGCTGTCGCATTACGACACAGACGTAAATTTAAATGCAGCGAACAGACACGTCAATAACCAGACGGACAAGCGAAAAAAAGTATGGAGCACGAGGGAGATTAGAGCATGGATCTCCCCCTTCACAGTGCAACACCTTGACCATATATCCACGACGCCGTGACTATTCAGATTCGTTTGATGTTTCACATCTTGTGCTTGGGCCATTCACTGTCATGATTTTGCCTCTTTCTTCAGTGTCCAGTACACCTTCTTCCTATTTTTGTGTTTGAGCTGTGTTCAGTTTCTGACACGCTATCTAGTGGGCCATCTTACACTAAATCCGCGTAGCGTGCGATGGGGAGTTTTCCTTGTAAGTATTTCACTTGTTCCACCAAGTCTCACATCCAACTAGCGTAATATGACAAGCATACCACACTGAAAAACACACATGGCCACTTGTCAGTGCGAGTAAACAACCTTAATACCACGTCAAAATTTGTCTGATATCAAATTCAATCAAATACTATATTGACCCTTCCTGTTATATGGTTCAAATGGCTCTGAGCACTATGGGACTTAACATCGGAGGTCATCAATCCCTTAGAACTTAGAACTACTTAAACCTAACTAACCTAAGGACATCACACATATCCATGCCCGAGGCAGGATTCGAACCTGCGACAGCAGCGGACGTGCGGTTCCAGACTGAAGCGCCTAGAACCGCTCGGCCACATCGGCCGGCTCCTGTTAAATACTGTCCACATTTACGATGCTTGTCGAACATAACAGTGTTCTTTGCATGTCTAAAACATCAGCAAAAACATACCAGCAATAGAAAAAAGGACAATGTTTACGTCATTTTTGTGTGTACGACATTCTTGGGAACTTTACATTAAGTAGCCAAATGCTATTTTCATGCGTAACACATGTAGCTCGTTAACAATAAAAGTAAACTTCTTATGGAATATGAGAATGAATATAAAACGTGTTGTGGACTGGCAAGACAGCCAATCCACTGTGACGGGTAGCCGAAAGGCACGCGTTTAAGCTCACGCAGGCTGGCGTGAGGTCTGGAACGGTTAAAGGAGTTGAGTCTAGTAAAAATAATACGTAGCTGCTGGAATACTTAACTTTAATCCATAATTGGTGAACATCGGTCTGACGGTACATGCATCACAAGATAAATAGCAAACGATCATGGGGCCTTGCTAGGTCGTAGCAAATGACGTAGCTGAAGGCTATGCTAACTATCGTCTCGGCAAATGAGAGCGTAATTTGTCAGTGAACCATCTCTAGGAAAGTCGGCTGTACCACTCGGGCGAGTGCTAGGAAGACGCTCTAGACCTGCCGTGTGGCGGCGCTCGGTCTGCAATCACTGACAGTGGCGACACGCGGGTCCGACGTATACTAACGGACCGCAGCCGATTTAAAGGCTACCACCTAGCAAGTGTGGTGTCTGGCGGTGACACCACAAAACGTACTCCCCACAACTAGTTAAAAACAACGTTTGCTTGTGCAATTTAATTTAGTAATATGCAGTTCCTGAAGATGAATTTTACTTTGAATATTATTCGGCAAAACTTGAAAACCGCGAAATAAAATCAGCTACCGCTTTAAACTCCTGTTACTTATTATCACTAACAGGTGGCAGCGACAAAACTTCGATCTGAGTACCACACTTGGTTGGTTGGTTGATTTGGTAGGTAAAGGGACTAAACTGCTAGTTATCAGTCCTTTTTTCTGAGGGTACACAGATCTCGGATGAAAACAATACCCCAAATGAATCCTGTCACATAAAATCGGGGGAACGAACAAAAGGTGTAAAACCAGACAGAAGGAGAAAATGAAAGAAGCAAGCAAAAAGTGAAAACATTAATCGAAGGGAAAAAAGCGGTAGAAGATGGTGAGACAATACAATGGGCTGGCTGATCGGAAGCATAAAAAAGGATGAGCCAGCCACTCTGAAACACACTATAATCCCCAATCTAAAAGCACAAGGCAAGAGAAACACAGATGGTAAAAAGACGAACACGTCAAACAGACAGCACCCGAGGGAGTGAGGGAGAGTTAAAGTATAGGTAGCGTGAAGGTCTCGGAGGGAAGGCTAGACGCCCACCCATAGATTGAGTTATATCACACTTGGTTTGAGACACAACAGAGGCTTAAATTAATTATTTTCCCATCTACGATGCTCCTCATGTGTCACAGTGCTCTTTACAAGTCTAAAATGTCTACAAAAAATTCGTCAGCAACGCAATAATTGCAGTGTTTGTGTGGAGTCTCACAATGCTGTTCTCTGCATACACACGTACCCATCAATCAGGCCGCTAAAAACTTGATTGTGAATTCTATATTAAGCACCCTAGTGCCATTTCCATGCCTAAATCCTTACAGATAACATGCTAAACTAACCGCTGAAATCACACGTTAAGCCTGAAAAATCGATATCATAAAACTAATCTGATGAGGCATGTAGCTGCAGAAATTTTTTTTAGCTAAAATACCACAATAACGGGGCAGGCACATAAACAAATAGGTAGTATGAATTACTGAAGGTTTGTAATTAATTAGGCCCATTGTTGGTGTAAGTCAAAATAAATTCTCAGAGTAAATATTTCCACAGCCAAATTGTTTTCATGCACCGTTCTAGGAGGGACAAAGATAATGCATCATGTTATACACTAAAACCATGTAATCCATGATACTGATTGATAATTACTCATACTGCTTCTATTACAAATGACTGACACTTACTAGAGGTTATGTACAATGTCAACATTCTACAAAGATTGTAATATTTACTAGTCATAACTATGATGTCAAGGCAAGACTCTCTAAAACATTTTTAGACTTTTTTGCACATAACCAACTATTAAGTAACGCAATCGTATAATAAAAATATGTCATGTGGAGATACACACACACACACACACACACACACACACACACACACACACACACACACACAAACCATAGCGTTTATTAAGTATAAAGAATACACGTAAATTTCTTATTGTGTTCTGATGAATCTGAGTTGTCACCACAAGCATATATATAACGGGTGATATTTGAATTTCTCACATTTTTGGGGAAAGTTAATATATTCTATGTCATTGAAGAACAATTTCTTCGCCCACTCCCAAATTTAATTTTTATAAGTTATCGTTCATCTTGATTATGGCATTCATTCAAGATCATTGACCTCATGTAACGTCACCAGGGTTCGAGATGATTGATGAAATCAAAGCAAAAATGCCCTCAATGGTACACGAAGCCAGGACCTCTCGATTCGAATTCAGGACTGTGGAATAAAAGAATGAACGATGAATATCAAACAGCGAACGGCAAGCGGCAAATGGTAAATGGTGAATGGCTAATGGTGAATGGCAAATGGCGAATGGCACCCACACACCTCTCAGTTGTGGGTTCCGATCTAGGGGTGATGGCTTATCCACCTGCTTATTCCAGATCCACATAGTTAATTGGACTATTGCGCAAATACACCATGTTAGCTTTCTATACAGTCGCTCAGTTTCTGTAAGCAGGAATCTACATTTAACGAAGGTCATTTTATATTTCCACTCAGAGCTCAGAGATTTATCATTTTTTCAGTTCCTTGGGTGTTGCATTTATCTGAATGGAAACAATGGTATGTCATATGCTGGAAAGATAGCTTTATATTGAGAAACACACCCGATGCAGCAGTATGCTATCACTGCAGATTTTCAAACTGCAGTGAACAGTTATATGTGCCGGCCGCTGTGGCCGAGCGGTTCTAGGGGCTTCAGTCCGGAACCGAGCTGCTGCTACGGTCGCAGATTTGAATCCTGCCTCGGGCATGGATGTGTGTGATGTCCTTAGGTTAGTTAGGTTTAAGTAGTTCTAAGTCTAGGGGACTGATGACCTCAAATGTTAAATCCCATAGTGCTCAGAGCCATTTGAACAGTTATATCTATGTTGTTACTACGTTTGCTCTTTCTCACCAGTCATCATTCAGGTTTGTATAGTTGACTTGATCTGAGTTCCTTTTACTACTAGCAGTCTTCACATTACATTTGATCCATACACCACCTAAATTTCGCTAGGAATATTCGTACATTGAGACATTGTGCTGACAAAACTCTTTCTGCTCTTCGTTTTTCAGTTATAAAGTCCATTTTCATCTCATGCTATATTGTTTTCTAATAGCTATTACGAAGAACGTCTGCCTCCCAGAAGTCTGAAAAATTAACTTTTTCTGTACACGCTTCGTTCTTGTTCCGAAACGATGTCACTGTTGAATGGAAATACATTTTCTTAATTCTCCTCGTACTTCAGTTAAACAGGTGCATTCACAGTCTTCCTATGATCAACGGCAAACAGTTTATTTCCATTTGGTGTTGAAGATCCGCCAAACTCAGATGGACTGCAGGTTAATACTAGCGTAGAAGGCGGGTATACAGAATTTTAGTGACGACAATAAAGCTACTGTTAAGATGACTCACGTATGGTACACCGAGGCCGGCAATAACGTTTTGTTAAGTCTGTATATTATATAGTCGCAGCTGTTCCCTATACTGTAAAACGTAAACATTCACGGCCGGAAATACCATAGTTAATAAAATGTTCCGGGGTATTATGCCGCGGTCTCACATTAAGACCGAACGTTTCGTCCCCATCCGCGCAGGACGTTATCAAGGGGCATCGTAGCTTCTTTGAATATCCGTTAATGACTGGCTCGCTGCTGACTGCAGCAAAATTCCGCTTCCACGTACTTCCGCTTATTGGCGTGACGTCACATGTTTTGAATGCCCGAGCGCAATTGGCCGTTGTCGACTGCCGTCGTCCGCTGTTGCTTTCACCCCATATTGGGAGACTGGTGCACATCTTCTTCAGCACCGGGATCCTGAAGTCATTCAACTTCACGCTCTCTTCCTCTCTACTGAAATTCATGGTCTGTTTTACCATCTGTATGGCCTCTCCGTATACCTTTTCATGTTATCCGCTTGTGACTGTCAGTATTTGAGTTCTATCAAAATGAATGTGATGGTCTCCTGGCTGCAAAGCACGTTCTGCAAGCCGGCCAGGGTGGCCGAGCGGTTCTAGGCGCTACAGTCTGGAACTGCGCGACCGCTACGGTCGCAGGTTCGAATCCTGATCAGGTGGACTGTCAGGATCTATTACAGAAAGGACGATCTAAAATGGTAAAGAAAGAAATGTGTGGCTCATTTAACTGTTATTTACGTAGTAAATTCTCCAAATTCGTCACTGCAAGACATAATGTCAAGGCGAAGCTATCATTTCTCCAACAGAGGAGCGACAAAAATGGTTCAAATGGTTCTGAGCACTATAGGACTTAATTTCTGAGGTCATCAGTCCCCTAGAACTTAGAACTACTTCAACCTAACTAACCTAAGGACATCACACACATCCATGCCCGAGGCAGGATTCGAACCTGCGACCGTAGCGGTCACGCGGTTCCAGACTGAAGCGCCTAGAACCGCACGGCCACACCGACCGGCAGAGGAGCGACAACGCAACAGTAAGAGGAATATTGGATAAAATTGGCAAGGAAACACTGAAAACTTTTCGAAAAAATATAAAAATCCTGTGGCAATACGATATAAAGTGGAATAGCTGACATTAAAATATATGTCGTAATGGAAGAGCTGCATGGAATATTGCAACAGGTAAGTGTAGACGACTATTAGCTTTTGGATTTAGAAATAACGCAAGATTTTGTCAGGATTTTTAATAAAATCGAGATGTGGAACTATCTAATATCAAACCTTGGCTTCTGCATGGAAGGAGATCGCCAGGGAAGCAGCAATGTGATTGTGGACAACGACAAGACCGCTGGACTAGACTGTTTAACGTGGATGACATCCAACAGTAAGGTTATATAACAAATTTATATGTCAAATCACAAGCCCAGATGTGAACAAAGTTATCAGAAACCATCTTATGGATTTTATAAAGTGTCCAGACATGCGACTACGAGAAACTTTTACGTCCTCCTTGGATAAACAACGTGATATTACGAGACTGCAGGCTACAATATACAACTACAGGAAGGATCGTGTGCTTCACCCTCTGCAAGACTCTTTCAGTGTTTTAAATTCTAACAGTATTTACCATGTGCTCAACTGTACTCTGTCGCCAGCCGGTGTGGCCGAGCGGTTCTAGGCGCTTCAGTCAGGAACCGCGCAACTGCTACGGTCACAGGTTCGAATCCTGCCTCGGGCATGGATGTGTGTGATGTCCTTAGGTTAGTTAGGTTTAAGTAGTTCTAAGTTCTAGGGGACTGATGTCCTCAGAAGTCTCATAGTGCTCAGAGCCATTTGAACCATTTGAACGTTCTGCAACAGCTGATCTGTCAATCTCCTCTCTTTTGCAAATTGCCCTTATGCTCTTCTAGTCTTATTTGACGATCCTTTTTTTAGTCCGCACGTACACCTCCCCGAAACTACGTGGTACATGGGATCCTATATATTTCTGCTTTTTCCAGCGGTTGGCGAACATCCTTGGCCTACTTTAGGCGATCTTATATCTTACGGGTCGGTTTGTAAATTACCATGATGTTCTGCATTTTCAAAATATTTCCTATACGATCTGTAACGTCCTTGATGAAAGGCAGGGAAATTATTGACTTCAGCGGCGCTTGAGCATCGCTATGATTTCTACACGGTGGTCTTAACGCTCTTTTTATCTCAGCGAACGAATAACCATTCTTGAGCAATGCATTGGTGAGATGTTTAAATTCTGCGTTAAGCAGCTGTGGTTCACAGACGTTCCTTGTCCTATCCACCAACGTTTTTATGATGCCTCGCTTTTCTTGTGGGTGATGGTTTGAGTCCCGGGGCAGGTAACGGTCTTTATGCGTGGGTTTTCGGCAAACCGTGAGGCCCAAGCTATCATTTTCTTTCTTGGAAACTAGCACACCAAAAAAATTTTATCTTCCGCCTGCCTCCTCCATGGTAGACTGATCCTCTGGATTGATCCCGTTGAGATGTTTGTGAGAACGACCTAACTCCTCCCTGCCATACCGCCACAAAAGAATCATCCTGGTACCGGAAACAAATATTATGTATCATGTCCGCAGTTTCCAGTGCCTGCTCCTCGAATTTTTCCATAAAGAAATTCGCTATTGCTGGGCTTAAGAGGCTTTCCATAGCGACACCATCCATCTGTTCATAGAACTTATCGTTCAATTGAAGTACGTGGTTGTGAGGCGATATTTAAACAGTTCTACAATACCGAGAGGAAAAATCCGTGACATCTGTTGCAACCCTTCACCGAGCGGAACCATTGTGAATATGAATCCACATCAAAACTAACTAATATGTCCTCCGGCTGGACCACTATACCGTGTAATCTACTGATAAAATGTGCCGAATTATTGATGTACGAATCAGATCGGCCCACATACGGTCTTAACAATATAGTCAAGAACCTAGCCATCGGATAGGTGGGCGAACCAACAGTACTCACTATACGCCTTAGAGGAACATGTTCTTTGTGCACCTTCGGCAATCCAGAAAGCCTTGGTGGTAGCGCAGCTGAATTCAAAACACTTTTCTCAACGCTTTCTTCGATAGAAGACTTCTTTATCGTCCGCGTAACAGTTCTAAGAACTTTGTCAGTGGGGCCTTAACTCAGTTTCCTATATTTTTGCTGATCTAATAAGTCGTTAATCTTACTATGATAGGCGGTCACAGCAAAACCACAGTTGCATTTCCCTTGTCAGCGGGGAGAGTAATAACACTCCTGTTCTCATTCAGGCGTTTCATAGAGTCCCTCTCACCCACAATTAAATTACTTTTGGAGGCTTCCCTAAACATTCAACTAAGACTGCGCATTCTGTAGTAATCGTTTTTCCGAAAATAACGCTGAGAGACTAGTAATTGTGGTCCTAGCGATCACAAATACGACTGAGCACAGAGAACAAATGTTTTGTACAGATGACGACGTTTTTGTAGCACTTTCCCGATCACTAACATTTTTCGTGAAATGCCAGACGATGGTAATAGCCACTGTGTTATTCTTGCTAGCTCATAGCTGCGTCTCCAGACGGTAGGGGAAAATAGTTGCGGGAGCACCCACTGAAACGTCCCAGAACAGCCTGCCCCCAGGGCTCACACTGCCGTTCGTTGAAATGCTGAAAACGTACGCACATGTCACCGTGGACAACTGTTTAGACTTTCATCACAATTAACCAAACTTTAATATAATAGAGTTCTTTGCACTCTACTACTCGAATCTTACAAGTGGTCGGACTATAAAGTGTAGTTGTGCCTAAGTGCTGTTTACAGTGAAGATAACAGAAAAGAGAACATAAAATAACATTGCGGCCTACAGAATAACAACTTGCATCAGTTAAGTCATTTAATGTACAGCTACATCTGCATCTATGTATATAAGCCGTAAGCCCTTGTATATGGCGGAGGGTACAGCGCACCAATATTATCGATTTTCGTTACTATTACAGTTATGTATAGAGCGAGAGCAAAACAGCAGTCAGTATCGTTCTGTATGTTACCCTATCTCTCATGTTATTCTCACTGTCCCTATGAGAGGTGTACGTAGCGGCAAGATGATGGTTACCTTATTTCCTTCGAATACATTTTCTCTAAATTTACCCAACAGGGTTTTCCGAGAACTAAGTCTCCTTTTCATACAAAGATTCCATTTAATATCATTGGGCATTTATTACACTTTCGTATGGGGTACATCGACCTGTTAAGATCCTAGCAACCCGTCTCAGAATTCGTTCAATCTCTGTTGACGTGCAGAATTGATAAGAACTCCAAACACTGCAACATAACGCTGGAATTGGTCTGAATATCTTCTTGTATACGATTTCTTCCACAGCTGCAACACATTTTCTCAGAAATCTTCCAACAAATCTAAAGCGATGTAGACAGGACACAGAACATATAAAGTCATACAGAGCAAAAATTGTTTGTTAACAGCAAAATAAACGAAGATCTATGTATTAAAAGTTGATATGGACGAGACTGGGAAAGGAAATTGGTTGTATGCTTCTCATAGGAACTATCATGGCACTTGCATTGAGCGATTTAAGGTTGAAATGGCTCTGAGCACTATGGGACCTAACATCTGAGGTCATCAGTCCCCTAGAACTTAGAACTAATTAAACCTAAGTAACGTAAGGACTTCACACACATCCATGCCCGAGGCAGGATTCGAACCTGCGACCGTAGCGATCGCGCAGTTCCAGACTGAAGCCCTAGAACCGCTGGGCCACAGCGGCCGGCACGATTTAAGGTAACCAAGGAGAACCTAAATCTGGATTTTAACTCCCTATCTCCGTAACACAAAGAAAGAAGAAAGGAATGTTATGCCATTTACATGCGGCCGACGAAGAGGTCCTCAGAGTAAGGCGAAAAGTTTGGATTACCAAATCAGAGGGATGATATGAGTCACGATCCTTTCTAAAGAACCATCTCCGAATAACGCTTACGTGGTTTAGGGAACCAACAGGAAACATGGACCCGGATGTCTGGACAGGCATTAAAAACCCGGTCGTCCTGAATGTGCGTCCAGTGTATTAATCTCTCTTTTACCATGCATGTTTACTAGATTGTCCCTGGCCATAGTTTTGCCAGATACGAAAGTACGTACTGTACCACATATTTCTTGACAAAAACATGATAGCGCTATTAGTAACACTAGAGAGGCAAGTAGTGAGCTGTACCACTCCAAGCACAGCCTGTATAGCCACCAGGTTTCCCCCTACTCCCACCCATTGCCCTCCCATCCCCCCTGCCTTCTAGGCCAATGCGTTATGTATTACAGGGAAGGTTTATCGCCTGTTGGCAGAGGCATACAAGCACCTTCAGCATGGGTGCCAGATTGTCTGTATTTATTGATGACTATTATAGCTGTAATTTATTACTTCCCCCTCCTCTACCATCTTCCCCACTCCCAGTTGGCCACTTGTGTTGTGTTTATTAAAGATCTAATTTATTACTAAATTAGACTACCCAATACTTACTGGAATAATTTATTACTCTTATCACTGATATTTATAATACAGTTTGTGTAACTTATGAACCAAGATGGTTCCAATAAGGTGGAACTGTGATGTCACTATCAGACATGGCTGCCCAAGATGGTGGATACATAAGGTGTCCAAAGATTTCCCCACACCACCACCCAGCTTCAAAAGTAGTTCTTCCAATTTCCACAATGCTGCAGTTGCCTACATCCATGACTGATTCACAGCATCAGGGCATGCTAGCGAACTTCAGAGTTGAAATCAATTATAAATCCTTTAGCCTCTCATTGTTCACTGGTATTATTACAATTACTATTATTACTTTATTATTATTATTCATTTGTATATATATTTTCATTTATTATTTCTCACTCAGTGCAGTGGCACCCTGATGCAAAGGAGCAGAAATCAGCTGACATACTACCTAGCAGGAGACACAATCGTCTCTAGTCACTGGGCTTCCACTACTTCCAATGTCAGAACCACCACTCGTTGGCAGCAGGTAACTGGTTTCAGTATAATGCTGTTTGGTAATACTCAACAACCGACTGCCAGCACATCTAAACACATAAATGTACACATAGAACCAGATGGTGAGTGCCAAGTAATAATAAAAAATCAAGAAAGTTCAATGCAGTGTAAAGTGTAGTTTACTGAGGTGAAGCGAGGCCATCTACGTAACATAATGAAACATGAGTACATCAATGGTGAGATGATGACAGAATGCGACGTGTATCGTCCTTCTTCAGACACCTACAGTTTTACCAGGAAGGTATACATCATTGACATGCATGGAGCTCCAACACTGAAATTAGCAGCTGGGAACTCTTCCCATTACATTTATTTACATCATCCAGGTGATGGGAACTTGTGTGGTCTATACATGTGTGAAATTGTGTGATCTATACATTTAATTGTGGAGTGTGATAAAGTATACAGGCTGAGTTAGTGGCGACTATATGTCAAAATGCTATTCAATGATTTTGTGAACTATGTGCGTGAGCATAGTGTACATGTGGATGAATTAAATCAATGTATAAATTCATATATTTTGCAGTACTGAAGGCCAATGGGTATTAAATACATAAAAGCTGAAATTACTGGCAGAGTACCTAAGTACATTGCTCGTATCAGTTTGTACACAGTGGATGGTGGATTTCAGGTTTATAAAAATACTTGTTCGGAAAATGTAATACTGTATTGATGTACGGAAAGAAAGAATCATGGTATTTTTAACGATTATGATACACACATAATAAAAATATAGCTAAATATATATATAATGAAATAATAATACTCTTATAATGTTTTTATTTGCTTTTCTGCCTTAAACCTGTCGTTTCTTACTGATAATAAATATTTGAAAGTTTGTACACCTATTTAGTCGTTGTAGCTTGGTCAGTAAGGTGATTGCCGAGGTTCACATAAAAATAGAGGAGTCCCACTACTATCATGCCCCCACTGGCTAGGCTATAATTGATGAGAATTTTTTTGTAAGTATTTTAAGAATGAAAAACACATAAATAAATTGAAAAAAATATGTTCTATTACCCTCCCTTTTTACAAATTTAAAAAAACAAGGAATAAGCATTAACATCTGATCCTTCTCCTTCCAACTGCAGCACCATGACATGTATGGAAATGATTTGTTCCACAATTCTTAGAACGACTGTGCTTAGAAGCTTTCTTGAAAACATCAACGCCTTGCAGTCTTTACCCTTTTTTAGCAGTGGGTTAACTGATGAGTTGAAAGTACTGGAAAGTGCTTCAGTGTTTGGACATGCAGTATCCATTTGTTGCCATAATGATGATGATGATGATGACTTATGGCTGAGGACACTACCACATCAAGTTATCAGCGCTTTTGCAATAATGATATACCGATGAGCATGGTGAAAATTTACGGAGAAAGGTCAATAAAACCGAAAACCAAGTTTCATCCGCCCACAAGAATCGCAAGGTAGCCCTAGCAAGGTGAGATTCAGGAAAGACCATAATAAAATCTCAACGAGACACAGAAGAATAACTAGATAAAATCAACGATAAAATAACTGTATAAACATAGTTAAGAAAGGGACAAATGACTGCTGCTGGTTCACTACTTATAAATACTGCGTGACCCCGCCACTCTGTGACACATTAAAATCTCATATCCAATATTTTGGGAAGACTTCTGGACGCCACAAAAACAACACTCACCTCATTGTCAGTTAAAATAGAGGGCAGATCCTGTGTGAGTCGCAAAAAATGGTTCAAATGGTTCTGAGCACTATGGGACTCAACTGCTGAGGTCATTAGTCCCCTAGAACTTAGAACTAGTTAAACCTAACTAACCTAATGACATCACAAACATCCATGCCCGAGGCAGGATTCGAACCTGCGACCGTAGCGGTCCCGCGGTTCCAGGCTGCAGCGCCTTTAACCGCACGGCCACTTCGGCCGGCTGTGTGAGTCGCAGATCAACGCTCAGGTCGTCATATAAAATACACTCGATTAAACTATGTCGTATTGATAGCTGTGCCCCGCATCTGTGACATGCTGGGGACTCCTCCCGACGGAAGAGGAAGCCATGTGTCAGAGGGCAGTGTCCCACTCCAAGCTATGTAAGGGTTACTTCTTCCGACCGTCACAGGTGGAAGGAGGTAAATCACGGTCGCACTGAAGGTTTTATGGACGTAGTTTATTATTCCTCACTTCAAGCCACAGAGCCCCTCCCCCCCCCCCCCACCAACATATGGCCTTCCTGGTCACAAATGAAATGACAGCCTGCATGGGGACTCAACAGTAAGTAGGAGGAGGAAAGAAGCGAGCCTCCTTGGCAGCCGCATCAGCGAGTTCGTTTCCCCCAATTCTCTTTGTGCCCTGGAACCCAGCGGAAAACTATTTTCTTGTCTTTTCTTTGCAAGAGAAGGATAGCGTCCTGCACTTCTTGCAACATCCGATACACTGGGTACATCTGTCCAATAGCGAGAAGAGCATGTTGATAATGTGATCAGACGAGGAATATCTTGCCATGACGCCGTCACATCTGCTCCACTGCCCTCAGGATAGCAAACAGTTCCATGTAATAACCGCAAAACTGCTCTGGGAGCCCTATCCTGAGGACAAGAGGTCAATTGAAGTGCGAAGGCAGTAGTAAAAGCAATGTGTAAAACTGTAATACCATGATACAGAAAATAAATAAAACCACTGATAAAATATGACTAACTGAAGCATAAGGGTATATTATAAAACATTTCCTATAGATGTATATTAGTATACAATATCACAAGGATATTAAAAGACAGTAAAAGTAGATATAAAGTACACTACTGTCCATTAAAATTGCTACACAACGAAGATGACATGCTACAAACGCGAAATTTAGCCGACAGGAAGAAGATGCTGTGGTATGCAACTGATTAGCTTTTCAGAGCATTCACACAAGGTTGGCGCCGGTTGCGACACCTACAACATGCTGGCATGAGTAAAGTTTCCAAGCAATTTCTCATACTCAAACAGCAGGTGACCGGAGTTGCCTGGTGAAACGTTGTTGTGATGCCTCGTGTAAGGAGGAGAAATGCGCACCATCACTTTTCCGACTATGATAAAGGTCGGATTGTAGCCTATCGCGAATCCGGTATATCGTATCGCGACATTGCTGCTCGCGTTGGTCGAGAGCCAATGACTGTTAGCAGAATATGGAATCGGTGGGTTCAGGAGGGTAATACGGAACGCCGTGCTGGATTCCAACGACCTCGTATCACTAGCAGTCGAGAAGACAAGCATCTTATCTGCATGGCTGTAACGGATCGTGCAGCCACGTCTCGATCCATAAGTCAACAGATGGGGACGTTTGCGAGACAATAACCATCTGCACGAACAGTTCGACCACGTTTGCAGAAGCATGGACTATCAGCTCGGAGACCATGGCTGTGGTTACCCTTGACGCTGTATCACAGACAGGTGCGCCTGCGATGGTGTACTCAACGGCGAACCTGGGTGCACGAATGGCAAAACGTCATTTTTTCGTTTGAATCCAGGTTCTGTTTACACCATCATGATGGTCGCATCGGTGTTTGGTGATATCGCGGTGAACGCACATTGGAAGCGTGCATTCGTCATCGCCATACTGGCGTATCAACCGGCGTGATGGTATGAGGTGCCATTGGTTACACGTGTCGGTCACCTCTTGTTCGCCTTGACGGCACTTCGAACAGTGGACGTTACATTTCAGATGTGTCACAACCCGTGGCTCTAACCTTCATTCGATCCCTACGAAACCCTACATTGCAGCAGGATAATTCACGACCGCATATTGCAGGTCCTGTACGGGCCTTTCTGGATACAGAATATGTTCGACTGCTGCCCTGGCCAGCACATTCTCCAGATCTCTCACCAATTGAAAACGTCTGGTCAATGGTGGCCGAGCAACTGGCTCGTCACAATACGCCAGTCACTACTCTTGATGAACTGTGGTATCATGTTGAAGCTGCATGGGCAGCTGTACTTGTACACGCCACCCAAGCTCTGTTTCACTCAATGCACAGGCTTACCAAGGCCGTTATTACGGCCAGAGGTGGTTGTTGTGCGTACTGGTTTCTCTTGATCTATGCAACCAAATTGCGTGAAAATGTAATAACATGTCAGTTCTAGTATAATATATTTGTCCAATGAATACCCGTTTTTCATCTGCATTTCTTCTTGGTGTAGCAATTTTAATGGCCAGTAGTGTATTTAAAGTACTTAAACACGGCGTCTTCGTAGAATTTTAGGAGACAAATTTGACACACACAAAATCTTAGAACTCTAACCTCATTCGTCTCAGTGCCACTTAAAAGACAGGGCAAATCTGCCATAAAATCTGCCGCTGCCTTCTACTGGGAAAATAAAACACAGTTTACTAAATTGTGGCGTTGTGTTATTCGTACACACAACCACCACACACTAGAGGATCCTCTCGCCGTAGGAATAAGCCAGTCGTCATAGGACTGTGGTCTGTGCGAAGACGAGTAAGCTGAATCTCGCCCCGTCTTCGTGGCTAAAGGAGGTACGCCACAGTCAGGTATTAGGCTGTACTAGACTCAGCTTATTATCAGTCACTTCCAGCCATTCGTCTTCCCATCGGTGCGTGACTCTGTACCTCAAAAGCGAGACGAGCGCATCCAGGGGGATGCCACACTGAACTAACCTAGTATCAAGACACGCCTCCTTGGCTGCTACATCTGGCATTTCGTTCCACACAGTATCCATGTGCCCTGGCACCCAGCACAAGGGGCGTGAGTCGTGCTTGGGTAGCTCAGTTGGTAGAGCACTTGCCCGCGAAAAGCAAAGGTCCCGAGTGTTAGTCTCGGTCCGGCACACAGTTTTGATCTGCCAGGAAGTTTCACATCAGCGCACGCTCCGCTGCGGAGTGAAAATCTCATTCTGGAAACATCCCCTAGGCTGTGGCTAAGCCATGTCTCCTTAATATCCTTTCTTTCAGGAGTGCTCGTTCTGCAAGGTTCGCAGGAGATCTTCTGTGAAGTTTGGAAGGTAGGAGACGAGGTACTGGCAGAAGTAAAGCTGTGAGGACGGGGCGTGAGTCGTGCTTGGGTAGCTCAGTTGGTAGAGCACTTGCCCGCGAAAGGCAAAGGTCCCGAGTTCGAGAATCGGTCCGGCACACAGTTTTAATCTGTCAGGAAGTTTCAAACCAACAGAGTGCTCCTTTTGAGTCATCCCTAAAGACAGCATTGGAGTCGTGGTGTTCATTTAAAATATCATACAATAATGTATAAAAACATATGCAGGAGTGAAAGCTCTACTGTACTGCACCATATCTAAATTTATCCTGGGATCCCGCAGTAACCAGGGCGGCAGACGGCTGTAGTCCTGCTCCACACGCAGTGACTCCAGCATATGCCACATAAGGACCCAAATGGCCTTGTTGCTCATGGACAATTGGAGAAAAGGTGTCCCAGAGACGGAAGAGCAACAATATGGTATATGGGTGAATTCAGAGCTGCGAGGGACTAATATACCTTACGCACCATGAGGAGTTGCCATCGGATTGTAAGTGGCGGTTCGGCAGCCTCAGTACAGGGTCTGGGTATGGGGTTGGTCCTATAAACAGCTGTTGCCAGCCTAACCCCTCATGGTGGACAGCGTCAATGATATTTAACAGTTGCTAGTGCACGAAAGTCCTATAAAACTGGAGCATACGCACACTGTCCATGATGTGTCGGCAGCTGGGCCAACACCTTGTAGTTCGAGATGGCTGAAAATGCACGCTAGACTAACGCAGACGGGCGTGAAGTACTGGAACAGGCTACGTAATTAATGCTATGAAGAAAAGTACGTAGCTGGATTAATACTTATCTTTAATCAATCATTGTGGTACATCGCTCTTGACTATACACAGGAGACTTTAATTACAATCACTGTAAGGCTAATGGCGCCTTGCTAGTTCGTAGCCATTAACTTAGCTGAAGGCTATTCTGTCTCTCGGCTAATGAGAGAGAAAGGCTTCGTACATCTAGTCGCTAGCTAGGTCGTCCGTACAACTGGGACGAGTGCTTGTTCGTATCACGAGACCTGCCTTGTGGTGGCGCTAGGTCTGCGATCACACAGTGGCGACACGCGGGTCCGACATGTACTAAATGGACCGCGGCCGATTTAATCTACCACCTAGCAAGTGTGGTGTCTGGCGGTGACACCACAGTCCACTTCTCAAGGCCTACGGTCAAGGCAGCTTATGATGTTCAGTGCCTTCAGGGTTCAGGGTTTCAGGTCTCTCAGGTGTGGAAACAACGAGGATTAGGAGTCAAAACAGAGGCCTAGAAAACCACTGAATCTTTAAAATGTAGAAAGGTGTTATTCATATGTAAGTCAGGTAAATTTGAAATTCGATGAGAACAATTAAAATTAACATACACACAATTAACTGCAGATAAATGGAAACCCATGTTAGCAATCCATCCTCTAATCTCCGCAATGTAAGTTGCAACTGACGAGACGAGGAACAGAAAACATCAAAATCTTCCACGAATAAAGAGCACTGTGCAGGAATGTGGAAATAAACGAAAATTTTTGTACTCGAAATGACCACACAGTCACTCAGTCTCACATGTACTAAAACCAATTAGGAAAGAAAGCATCTACACAAGAAATTAAAACACAGAGATAGCAAAACACAGAAGAGCTAAAAGGAAAACGCAGTGAAATGTGACTGACTGACCACCTACAAAAAACTTGGGTGAGCCAGTCACCCTGTTGACACATTAAAATCATCTCCTTAAAATCTTTTTAAAAATGTTGGTCAATTCACAAAATTTTAAAACATGAACCACATTCGTTTGAACATTGTTTAAAATAGAGGGCAGACCCGTCGGCAAATCCGCAGAGTCCTCTGGTGGGCAAATAAAACGCAGTCCAATAACACGTGGCGCACGGTGATCTGCACGCCACAAGCACCACACATTGGAGGGTCTTCTCGCCAGAGTAAGAATCCATGTGTCATAGGGATGTGGCCTATACGAAGACGAGTAAGAAGGACGTCGTCCCGTCGACGTTTCTGGAAGTACGCCACGGCCTAGTAGTGGGCTTTACTATACGGATCTTGTTGTCGGTCACTTTCAGCCACTTGTCTTCCCATCGACGCATGACTTTGCACCTCACCAGCTAGGTCATAGCATGCAGGGGGATGGCATACTGTAATACCTGAGGATCACGGCACGCCTCCTTGGCTGCTCGATCCACCTTTTCGTTCCCTGCAATTCCCATGTGCTCAGGTACTCAGCAACTCATCAGTAAGACACCGCCATTCTCAGTCGTTGCAGTTGGAGGAGGGTATCCTGGATATTCAGGATGACGTTATCTGCTGGATATAAGCTTTGGAGAGAGTAAAAGACGCTCAGAGAATCTGAAAAGACAAGAAGTCTAGCACTGTTAGAGAGTCTCATGTGCTCCAGAGTCTGAAAGATCGCGTAAAATTCTGCGTCGAAGATAGTAAATTCTTAAGGTAATCAGATCCTGAGGACACGATCCGAGAAAACGACACCGCAAAAAAAAAAAAGTCTTACTGCTTAGACCCATCCATGAAGACAGCTACATAGTTGTAGTGCCTATATAAAATGTCTGAAAATATCAAACTGAAAACAGAAGAGGGAGTGCAATCTCTCCCGTACCGCACTAAATCTAAAATGACTCTGGGTGTGCAGTAACCAGGCGGCAGACGGTTAAAACCATGGATTTGGGGTTGTACTTTCTCCACTCTGAGTGACTCCCGCAGACGCTGCACGAGGATCCCAAATGACATTGTGCCTCATGGACGGTTGGAGAAAAGACATTCCAGAGGCAGATGAGCAACAGTATGGTGTGCAGGCGAAGTTGGAGGCGCGAGAATCTTACACGCCTGATGCACCACGAGGATCTGTCGCCGGATGGTAAGTGACGGTTCCCTGGTCTCAGCACAGAGGCTGGATATGGGATTGGTCTTATAAACACCCATGGCCAGCCGAATCCTCTCACGGTGGACAGCGTCAATGATCTTCAAATAAGAATACTCACTGATCCATGCACCGTGTGCGCCCATAGTCCTGCCGCGAACGCATGGAAGCCCTATAAAACTGGAGGAGAGGCTCCCTGTCCGCTCCCCTAGACCTGTCGCTAAGGCACTTTAAGAGATTCAGTGCTTTCAAGGTACTGGTTTTCAGGCCTCTCAGGTGTAGCAACCACGACAATTCCGAATAAAAAATGAAGCCCAGAAACCACACTGAGTCACCAAGGTGTAGGATTGTGTCCCCCATATGCAAGGCATGCAAATTAAAAACACGAGAACGAAAAAAATGCACACACACATAACTTTTCCGCAGAAAACTGAAAACCCGTCTTTGCAGCCCAGTCCTTTAACCTCCGCACTGTAAGTTGCAACTGACGGCTTGCTGTTGCAACACTTGAGGAGGAACAGAAAACAGCAAAATCTTCCACAAATAAGTAACTCTGTACAGGACTACTAACTGTAGATGTGACACTGTTTATGGCTATGGCAAAGAGGGTAACACTTAAAATACTGCCCTGAGGAACATCATTCTCCTGCTCAAATCTATCTGACAGCGAGTCACCAACCCGAGTCCGAAAAAGCTGTTCAGACAGGAAAGACCGTTCGAAGATGGGGAAGTGGCCACGAAAGACTCACTGATGCAGTTGTGGAAAAATTCTGTGTGACTAAGTAGTATCGCATGCCTTACTGGTATCGAAGAAATTACACCGACAGTGATGATTGTGTAGGGAAGACTGCTGAACAGCCAGCTCTAGCAGGGTTAGGTTGTCGACAGTGGACCGAAATCTCCCGAATCCACACTGACAGTGGGTAAGGAGTTGCCTGGTCTCTAACAACCAGACTAAACGACGATTAACCATTCCCTACACAGCTCGTTAAGGTATCAGAACCACCTCCCTTCATGAGTTGGGAAGCTGCCTGTCTGCCATATAAGATTAAAACATTTGAGGTGAATTTCGTTTGACGCCGCTGGCAATTGTATTAGAATGCCATACCGGATTTGGTCGTGACCGGGTGTATTATCACGAGCCTCAGACAGCGCCGATTCCAGCCCCCACAGGGAGAATGGAGATGTAGGCATCAGAAAAGTTGTATCTGAAGCCCAACTTACCCCTCTCTACAGTTGCACGGTAGCGACTAAATGCCGGATCCTTGCTTGCATAGGCTGTAGGTTTGCAAAATGTTCGGCCAGCGTCTGAGTGATGTCTCTGGGCGTCGTTTGGAGACACCCCTGTTTCGGCACTGTTAATATCGGTAAACGCAGTGACTCCCCATTTTTTGTAGAACAAATGGAACGGTTGATGAAGTCCAGGAACATTTCCTATGACCGT
Organism: Schistocerca serialis cubense; assembly: GCF_023864345.2. Classification (NCBI taxonomy): domain Eukaryota; kingdom Metazoa; phylum Arthropoda; class Insecta; order Orthoptera; family Acrididae; genus Schistocerca; species Schistocerca serialis. The sequence continues at coordinate 928,539,700 of NC_064640.1, read as the reverse complement.
TTTTTTGCTCTGCTTAATGACGCATCGAGCTCTCGCTCTCGCGACGCGAAAGGCTGCGAAGTTGTCCACTGTCAGGCAGCATTAAAACTGTAGAAGAGCTGCACGCGTGGCTTGGACCGCTGAACGGCACTCTTCTGTCCAGCAAGACACAGGTGGCCTCCTAAGAGAACCGAAAGACTGTTGTATGTATAGGTCAGCGCCATGATGGATCACATGCATGATATGGTCCTCCCATTCCTGGACGCAGTCAGGGTGTTCAAACGCAGCCAACTGGTTCAACAGTGGCCAGTTAACGCTGCCAGTTATCCATGTTGGTGGCTTCTGTCCCAGTTTGGAGAGGAAGTACTACATGAAGATGGGGAGGTGGCCACAAAAGCCCCATTGATGAAGTTGCTTGAGAATATCATACGCCATGCCGATGTCAAAGAATATAGCAAGGCAGTGATGTTTACATAGGAAAGCCTGCTGGGTAGGTGCCTCTAGTACGGTCATATTGTCGAAATGGACCGAAATCTCCGTAATCTTCACAGAACAGCTAAGGAGTTGCTTGACATCTAACAGTCAGACAATCCGATAGTCAACCATTTGCTCCAAGGTCTTTCCTACACAGCATGTTAAGGCGATGCTCTGGTAACTACTGGGACATGTGTGATCCTTTCCTGGTTTGAGGAGAGGTATAAGAGTAGCTTCTTTCCATGAGATGGGATACTAGCCTGTCTGCCATACAAATATAAAACATTCAAGGTGTGCTGTCACCGCCAGACACCACACTTGCTAGGTGGTAGCCTTTAAATCGGCCGCGGTCCGTTAATATACGTCGGACCCGCGTGTCGCCACTATCAGTGATTGCAGACCGAGCGCCGCCACACGGCAGGTCTAGAGAGACTTCCTAGCACTCGCCCCAGTTGTACAGCCGACTTTGCTAGCGATGGTTCACTGACAAAATACGTTCTCATTTGCCGAGACGATAGTTAGCATAGCCTTCAGCAACGTCATTTGCTACGACCTAGCAAGGCGCCATTACCAGTTACTATTGATGCTGTAAAACATGTACCGTCAAGAGCGATGTTCACCAATTATGGATTAAAGTGAAGTATTGCAGCAGCTACGTACGTTTTTTGTTAGTCTCATTTCCTTGACCTGTTCCAGACCTCACGCCAGCCTGCGTGAGCTAAAACGAGTGCCTTTCGGCTTCCTCTCATAGTGGGTTGGCTGTCTTGCCAATCCACAACACAAGGAATATCTCGTTTGAAGCTACTGTCAAATGTTGACGCATGCAGAATCGGATTTGGTCGTAACCAAGTGTATTACAACGAGTTTCAGACAGTACCGATTCCAGCTCCCACACGGAGAAAGGCCAGTTGTAAGACTCAGAAGTGGTGGCTCTGAAGTCCAGTTTGCCTCTCTAAACAATCGCACGGTAGCGACGAAATGGTGGATCGTGTCTGGAATCGGCAGTAGTCGCTGCAATATGCTCTGGCATCGTCTGAACGATGTTTTGGGCGTTGTTGGAGACAACCCTATTTCAGCACTGCTGCTATGGGTAACGTGTGAAATCTTATGGGACTTAACTGCTAAGGTCATCAGTCCCTAAGCTTACACACTACTTAACCTAAATTATCCTAAGGACAAACACACACACCCATGCCCGAGGGAGGACTCGAACCTCCACCGGGACCAGCCGTACAGTCCATGACTGCAACGCCTTAGACCGCTCGGCTAATCCCGCGCGGCTGCTATGGGTAAATGACTGTGTTTACTGAAAGTCCTCTGGAAGGCTTTCCTACTTTTGAAGGACCAGTTTTACCTTTGACGGAGTGCATGAGCGCTTTCCATGATCTTTTCTTCCTCTCCTTAACTACGCCCCGAGCCTTCGTCCTCCCGATCAGAAATGCTGTGAATTAGTCTGTCGTTGGGCAACATTTGAACCAGCGAAGAGCTGCACGCCTGTCCCGGATTCCTGAGCAGCACTCACTGGTCCACCAAGGAACAGGCTGCCTTCTAAGACGATCTGAGAACTTTGGGATGGATAAGTCAGCGGCATGTTGGATCACTTGTGTGGTTTGGTCAACCCATTCCTGTATGTTCATCCGGTGTTCCAAAAACAGCCAGCTGGCTGAACAGCGACCTGTTAGCCCTGCTAGCCATGTATTTCGCTGGTTTCCCTTCAAGTAAACTTCCATCCGGTAGATGGATCCAGGGTGGCAACTGTTCGCTAGAACTAAGGTCGTTGGATACTTCCCACTGAGCTAAGTCTGTGAGCGAGGGAGAGCAGAAAAAGAGGTCAGTGGTGGAGGACGACCCAGTAACAGCAGAGAAATGTGTGGAACTGCATTAAAGATGCGCAGCTCCTGAAACATCATAAGGTACTCCAAGACTCGATACCAAGGGCAAGCATAGCTCGAGCCCCATAATATATTATGAGCAGTCACATCACCCAGTAGCAAAAATGAGGTGAGGAGATGTTCAATAAGGCCTGTAAGAACTTCAGGGTCTATCAGATCCTGTGGAGGCAATTAAATTGAGCTGATAGCTATTTTCTGCCATACATGAACACTGAAGGCTACTGCTTGTATGTCAGTAAGTAAAGGAGGGAGCAAATGATTATTGTGTTATTGACAAACACAACAATGTCCTGTTGGCTATGTCACTAGACGGGCCATCCTCTCGGTTAACCGTATATCCCGATAGCATATATCTTGTGGGGAGCCCATAGTTGGTGGAGGCTCAGTCTTTCGGCGAGATGATTGTCCCAGTCCGACATCAAGGTCCATCGCCTCTGGAGATGATTCGAGAGAGGTTTCAGACAGGATGACGTCAACAACGTAGGACAGTGTACTTCTCGTCTTCGTCAGTGGGCGATTCTTCGCCTACAACTACGATTTTTTTTTGTATGAGGCTGCTTCGGAGTCACAACCGCTGAAGTGGTAATGGTACTGCTGCACGGTGGACAGTCCTGATTTTTGGAGGGGCAGGAAGAAGGTGGTATGGACCAAAACAAAAAAGAAGTCCAGTATACATGGGCTCTAAAATGCGTAGTTTAAGAGGTACAAGCACTTGATCAGTGGAAGACATGTTTTCTACAATATCGAAAATGAACAAGTGCTCATAACTCTTAAGGTGTGTTTTAGAGCCCATGTTTACTAGATCATTTTTTCTTGTTTTGGAGTGAGGGACCTGTCCCCGGAGTTTGTAAAAGTATTTCTGAAACGACTTCTACATTCGAACATTAAGTCACGTGTGGTTAAAGTTGTGAGAAAATCAGCTCTCTGCACGTAAATTTGAATAAAATATATTTGGCTACGTGACGCAAACCCGAAATGTCGATGGAGGAGGGGTGAATGCTCTTAGTATGCATTCTGCGAACAGCGAGGAAGGAGACCGTCCGCAGTGTTCTATTAATGAAGCAAGTGGACTACTTGGCTGACATGCGCTGCAGATCACTAGTTGTCCCCGCGAGATGTTTGTATGTTTAGGTATTTCTGGCCGAGTGTTAGTGCCCCCTAGTACACAGGAAACATAACACTGGCGAGCCAAACGTAAACTCACACTATTCCACCGCCTCCCTCTGTCCAATCCCCCTGTCCTTAGAAAATATTGGAAGGAATAGATCTAGGCACAGTTCACCACTGGAGGAGTCTCATTCGTCGTTAAATCTTACTTACAGAAAAATCTAAGTATGTTGTTTAACCCAAGTACACTACACTTCGACAGAATATCTCGCATTTAAATAAGTTTCACATTAATGCCACATGCATAGTCATATCCAGTGTTTAAGTTGTTAACCTCGCTGTTCCAAAATGAGTTGCTGGGGTATCATTCAAGTGTACCTGCAGAGCTAGAGAGGATTTGATTATTGTAGCAAACACCAACCGTTAGTCTTTATTAGTGTGTTCCGTTTCTCTTGCTGTACATACGAGTAGTATGATTCAAGCTACGGTTGGTTCAAATGGCTCTGAGCACTATGGGACTTAACATCTGAGGTCATCAGTCCCCTAGAACTTAGAACTACTTAAACCTCACTAACCTAAGGAGATCACACACATCCATGCCCGAGGCAGGATTCGAACCTGCGACGGTAGCGGTCACGCGGTTCCAGACTGAAGAGCTACTGTTGGTAAACGATGCGAGAAAAGAGTTCCTGTCTGACTTGAACTGATGATTACTAATAAGGATTCTCTTAGTGTCCAAATAAATGTATCTAATCGGAATCGCATCATTTCTCTCGATATACAAATGTTTACCAGTACAAGAAAATATATTCAGCAGTGAAGTATAAATTTCAACAAAAAGAGTCTCTGCCTCTTCCCTGACGTAAGTAGTCTTTCGGGGATCCTCAAGTGTTGAGATATTACCGATCCTGCATTTGAGAATTATTTATTCATTCGGCCAGATGCCAATCATTAACCATAACATGGAAGCGAAGATTCTTCATCATTCTGTGAATAGTGTGTAAAATATGTTATCTGTGTTTTGAATGTTTTTGTCTCACGTCTGATTTCTGGAACTTCTATTTGTCTAGATTGGTTCGAGATAATGTCAGAAAATACGGGCATGTGCATCAGGGTAATGATAGTTCATTCTGCATGCGGATTCCATATGAATATAGCGAGACTAGTTAGGCTAAGCTAAGATAGCCCAATTCGCGGTAAGGTATAATAGCACATCCTTGGCCAACAGTGATCCTGATTTAAAAAAAAATGCTAGGCAAATAATTTGAGACCCACGGTTATGGACAAAGATGTTAATAGAGAACGTAATCGAACATCCTTTGGTTTCTATTGCTTTCTAATAACCTCTTTTGGAAACCTTGGAAGTGCATCTTCTGGCAAAAAACTACACTGCTTTATTTCCATGTATTCCGACTCGTCCTTCATTCTTTATCTCCAAACCATCATATTCGAGTATCTTGTGCTGTTAATAATAATCTTAAAATGAAGACTCACTGGGCAGGCACAGATATTCCGAAATATTACTGATTAAAAAGATGAAGAAGCGCAGCACTTTAGAAAAACAGACGGAACCCTCTGCCACTATTAGAGACAGTACTGTTCTCAAGTAAATAATACTCTACCATCGAAATCTGAAAGGTTGTTTTCTGTGATAAACGCGTGTGCAACGCGTTACTTTGCGAAAGAACATGTTGGTCTTCAAGCAGCAATGTATCGTCGATGGAGGAGCATTCCAGTAACTGGAGAAATACACAAGTTGTTCTCATTTACAAGATCGGTCGTCGAAGACCTGCACAAAACTGTGGGCTTACATCGCTGACGTCCGTCTGTCGTGTAATTTTGGACCATGTTTTATGCTTGCCGTATCATGACGTTCCTGTTGCCATCAAATGGCTCTGAGCACTATGGGACTCAACATCTTAGGTCATAAGTCCCCTAGAACTTAGAACTACTTAAACCTAACTAACCTAAGGACATCACACACACCCATGCCCGAGGCAGGATTCGAACCTGCGACCGTAGCAGTCCTGCGGTTCCGGACTGCAGCGCCACAACCACTAGACCACCGCGGCCGGCAGTTGCCATCAAATCTCCTACGTAGTAACCAAGATGGAGTCCGCAAACAAACCGGTCTCTCTGTCGGTCCATCAAACCCAGAAGGTAGTAGATACGGGTAGGTGCCGCATTTATTGAACTCATGAATGTTTTAGATGCAGCTCCACACTGTTGCTTGATGAATAAAATACGAGCTTTAGCAACATCAGGCAAAATTTGTAACTGGACTGACGAGTGCCTGGCAAACTGAACATAGTCTACGGGGCAGATAAACTAAAACGGGGCAGTTGGAAAGAAATTAAATAAGTTGTGGCGTAGACGGAACAACCTGCCAACAGAATACCCACCTCATGTTGTCAAGGTTGTTTCGAGGACGCTGCAGAAGTTTTGCTGGGAAGACCTCATACATCTCTATGCAGTCCCAACACTTATACATCCTCTACACAGTCCCTATCCCACCCCATACGTTTTACACTTTTTTGGAGCTTTGAAGAAAGACATCCGCAGCTGTCGATTTGCTTCGGACGAAAAGGTACACGTCTGTTTACATTCATGGTTACGTAGGCAACAACAAACATTGTTCCACGAAGGCAATGACCATCTCGTCACACAGTGGGACACGTTTATTAATTGCTATTGCTTCGGAAATAATAAACAATTTGCTTACTTTTTTCCATCTGCCTCGTTTTCACTTTACTGCCCCTTATATATCATTTTTAACAGAGGTTATTTTTCAGACGTAAAAGTAACTTCGGACACACGCTAAGAGAGTGTTATAAAGCCACTACCTTTACAACATACGTAAATGACCTAGTGTACGAAGTCGGAAGTACAGTGAGATGAGGGTGCTCAAAGAAGATGCTGTAATGTACAGAGAGGTCGCAACGGTAGATTACTGTAGCGAAGCACAAGAAGATCTCCAGAGAATTAAGTGATCAGTACTGGCCCCTCAGTTCTTTTACTAGTCTTGGTTCTAACTGCTTAGATACGCCGATGCTATTCTCAGAAATGGAAACACAAGTAAAACTAGAACACGTCTCCAGTTACGCGAAGATCTAGTCCTAGTGTCCAATATAGACTTTGAACAAATATATAACGTGACATCTTTTTCATATCTAACGTATTTAATATGGAATATGAATTATTACAGGAGGTTGTAGTACTGACTAATTTCAATAAAAGATTCCACATAACATACGTCCATTTTTTACTGGCTACAGAAGTGCAGCTGTTAAAATGTCATTTAAACAGTTAACCACGGAATGACAAATGGTTAAAAGTCGAGTTGGGTGAATTGCCCCTTCATCCTGAATCCGAATGGGGAACTGTTTTAGCTCCAGAATATTTTCCCAAGATGGTGTGGTCATCATGAAGCCATCCAATAGAACAGTATGCCCTCGGGAAAAGTAAACACAGCGGCTCCCTTGCTCTCAGATGTTCGGTGTACCATTACAGCAACGCCATGTTAGTTAATGTTACAAGGTGAAATCAGTAAATCATCCATACTGTTGCCCTTGAAACTGCTGAAAAAGCCGTTGCCCTGTCCAAACACAACAGGTTTGATGGTCTCTCCATACATAGTAGCTCCTGGGGTACCACTATCGGTACCGTTTAGGCAATAAAGCCACCCCCTCCCAACTCCCCCTCAGCGATGTACATAGAACTAAAATTGTCAAAAAGTTAGGTACTTAAACTATAAGCAAAGGTCTAAATACATTATGTTTTAAATGCCCACATTCAATTGCTATCACCTCGCCTGCATTGTCTCGCATCTCGTAAAGTAACGAATTTAACATTTACTATCTAAACTTAACTTCAACCGAATACGAAACACATGTAAGTTCCCGATTTGCTTTACGTGCCTCACACTACCTCGCTATAATTTAAGATTCCCAGATTGTTCCTATTTCCACAGTTTCCAGTGGATTCAATGTATAAAAACTAAATATTAGGCACTCCCCCGCACTCACAGAAAATATGAAAATTGAGTGATTTCTAGTGTGCTGGCTTCTCCGACTTGTGACCAATTCAGCTGTGCAACTATGATCGGCTAATGATAACGACATCTCTGTCTCACTTCTACCGATCTAACTCGTCTCCAAAACTTTTCCAACTTAAAGTTCCTTTGGACATGCACGCAGCGGGAAATTCGGGTTCGAGTCTCGATCCATTCTACAGCTGATGATAGTCCTTATTCGCAATTGCGAATTCATTTAATGCATTAAAAGCTCCTTTCCATTACAAACATAGAATTTGTTAATCTAATTTGGCAATCACCCATGCTTCAGTTCTTCAATAGTTCTTCCATCTCAGACGCACCAATCAGAAAGATAACGAACCCAGCTGGATGAACAGTTTATCAGGCATCCATTGTTCTGGATTCTCCAGAGCACAGCTTTATTAGCAGGCCAAGCGTTCCACTTGCTGTACCGATTTTAAGCCACCCACATAAAACTATGTGCTGCAACAAGTGTCCTGACTTCCCTTAACGACACATTTTTATATCGCTGTTGTAAATATGAAAGAAATTGATGGTGTTTCAAAAAGAATATATGTATATAGAATCCACATATTTATTAAACTTGAAGAGATACGAATATGAAACTTTACACACATATATACGAGCGTCTCAATTTCAGATTACAGATGTTCAATAAGTCCTCCATCACCGACACGAACAATATCACATCGATACTCAAATTCCTCCCATACTCGGGAAAGCATGTCCTTTGTCAGAGATCCGGTTCTTCAACTCCTCCAGGTTCTGTGGGAGTGGTGGTACATAAAAGTTGTCTGTAACGAAACCCCACAGGAAGAAGTTAGAGGGTGTCAAATCCGGTGACCGTAGAACCGAGCTGAGACATGCTACGTCGTCAGCTCTTTGACGAACAATCCAACAGTTCAGTAGAGTTTCAGTCAGATATTTACGCACTTGGTGACTCCAGTGAGGGGGCGATGAAGAATGAAGTTTTCTTCGTGTAGCCTTGGAAACAACCAGTTTTGTAACATAGCTAGATACTGCCGACAGTTAAATGTGTTTACATCAAAGAATAATGGGCTGTAAGCAGATGATTGGGATATCGCCAACACACATTGACTTGGGGCGAATCTCGTACACATTCAATGGCTGCATGCGGGTTCTGCAGGCCCCAAATTCGAACATTGTGTTTGTTTACCTGACCACTAACGACGAAAGTCGCTTCATCACTGAACACAATGCGCTGTGCGACAGTGTTATCATTGTCAATAGCATCAAGAATCTCGTACAAAATGCCAGACGTTTGCGTTTGTCATTAGGACGCAGAGCTTGTAACAGCCGTAACTTGTACAACATCATAACCAACCGCCGTCTCAAACCACGCAAAATTGTTGTTGTAAGCAGGGCTCCCGACTGGAAACACGAGTGGATTTTGAAGGACGACTTTGGAAAGCAGTTTGAACTTGAGCAACATTTTCTTCAGGAACACGAGGTCGGCCAGGACTCTTTCCCATACATACACTTCCTGTATTTAGAAACTGTCGATAACCATCTGCGAATGTTTCTACAATTTGGAGGATAAATTTGATACCTCAACCTTAAACGTCTTTGCACTGTAATCAGGGAATTGCACTTCGCAAACTCGAGAATACAAAATCATTTCTGCTGCGGAGTAGCCCTTTTTAAACATATGACGGTTACCAAGCAAAACTGAAGACAACTGACATCTATCGGCTATTAAAATAAATTAGACTATGTATTCGTTTCTCCAATAGCCGAGCCAAGGCTCAGCTATCTATAGTTTGGGCAAAATAATACTTCGTAATATGTATATTCTTTTTGAAACACACTGTATATGTAGTTAAGAAGTAACTACTAGCAAAAGCATATTTTTTGTATGGGTATGGGCTGCAGTTCTGTCTCGATAGAATCATTAGTGTTAAGCAATGTACGCACATCCTTCAAGTACCTCATAAATTCCATTGTATGGTTACCAACAGAGGTGTCAAAATTCCCCAATGCTGGATCTGAAGTTGATCAGTCAGAGTGTCACCTCCTGTTGACAGGTAATTCATTAGCACAACATTAGATTGAGGAATGGTGGGAAAGGAAATTTGCTGTAACCCTTTTAGAAGAAACATCTCAGCATTCACATGATTTACGAACATCACATAAAACGAAAATCTCAGTGGCAGTATTGGAATTTCAAATGGTTCAAATGGCTCTGAGCACTATGGGACTTAAATTCTGAGGTTATCTGTCCCGTTGAACTTAGAACTACTTAAACCTAACTAACCTAAGGACACCACACACATCGATGCCCGAGGTAGGATTCGAACCTGCGACCGTAGAGGCCGCGCGGTTCCAGACTGAAGCGCCTAGAATAATTAATAGGAAAATATAAAATTTATATGCTAGTAAAATTTACTAGTTCTTGCAATGTATCTTTTAATACAATTATTACCCCGGGAACTAATGCTGACGATTTACTGTAAAAAAATAACAATCAAGATAAACCATCTGTACCAGCACGTTTGTTTATGTGGCCATCTTCCGCATCAAGCATATAAATAATTGTTTTGTAAATGAAACTGCCTTTTCCTGCTGCTATTTATTTTATTTAATCCATACGCGTTTCGCCTTTTCCTGTTTTAAGGCATCATCAGTGGGATCTATAATGATACAGTTATGTTAGTTATAGATTAACAAACAGTTCACTCCGTGATTTTTTGTGAAAAAATGTAATTACTTACGATTTGCTGATTTTCGTTTCCTCACATCTGGTCTGGAGGTCGCACTACCACTTTCATCACTGTTCTATATTCACCTCTTCGTGTTTTTGCCATCCACACACTGTTCATCATGTTTGTCACTCTATATACAAATATACACCCCAAAAACTGACAAAAAACAGACACATATACCAGAAGGCAGGTATATACCAGTTACAATGTAATACCTGTGAAGGCACATACATAGGGCAAACAGGGAGAACATTTAATGTCAGATACAAGGAACACATGAGGGCATGGAAATTTGGGACAAACCACTCCACATTTGCAGAACACCTGAGAGAAAATGACCAAAACAAACCACTAGAGAAGATGACATGAAAATAATTAGAATCAACAATAAAAAGCACCTTCTTACGATACAAGAAAATTACCACATACATAAAACCAAAGCTGAGGGGGAAATCCTGTTGAATGACCAAGTACACATGCCAAACAATTCATTATTTACTCTAATAGATAAAATAATAGAATAATGTTCGCAAAAAGGATAAATATAAAATAGAACCCAACATCTTTACACTCACTCATCCATGACCCCTCCCCAGAATATTGAAACGGAAAGTCAAAACAGCTGTCACCAAAGTTTCAGCCACTCGCTAACAGCTAGTACAACCCCCACTCCAAAAAAAAAAAAAAAAAAAATCGGCTCTATCCCCCCCCCTCTCTCTCTCACTCATACGCACACAGACGGTATAAACAGCATAAATAGAAGTTAGTAACGAACATATACTTCGTTATGTTGGCGATACATAGGTAAACATACCAAAGACGATGAAACACGTAATGGAGTCGCAAATTTACGCTGTGAAAAGAAGTGTACGATGAAATCGTTGTATCGAGTGACAGAAGAACGATAGTCCACCACAAAAAAGAGTGACAAACATGATGAACGGTGTGTGGATGGCAAAAACACGAAGAGGTGAATATAGAACAGTGATAAAAGTGGTAGTGCGACCTCCAGACCAGATGTGAGGAAACGAAAATCAGCAAATCGTAAGTAATTACATTTTTTCACAAAAAATCGCGAAGTGAACTGTTTGATAATCTATAACTAACAAAACTGTATCATTATAGAGCCCACTGAAGATGCCTTAAAACAGTAGAAGGCGAAACGCGTATGGATTAAATAAAATAAATAGCAGCAGGAAAAGGCAGTTTGATTTTCAAAACAAGCATCTGTACCAGCTCTAATTAAATTTTGTGAATTCATTATATTCATAGAATGTGTTATCCTTGAAAAAATACAACATCCCAGTAATGTATCTGAATGCAGAATTTATTCTTGAAGGCAACCCAGAAAATCATCTCTTTATAGTGCCACCATGTATTTTAATTTTAAAACTACATTCATCCATCTCTGCAGAGAAAAAAAATCGTTAAACGATATACATGATCTACCTGAACATGTGTTTACCGGAAAATTTAATACAAAATCTTTAAGTAATCAGAAACTAGATAGTGGCTTTGGATATTCAGAGATTAATGGTAATGAATGTAAATTTATCATATGTACCATTTTGTCAACAAATAAAAGAACTTCGACACTTGGCTTTTGATATATTCTATCTGTTTTTTTTTAAATCTTGTGGTAAAAATGTTAACCAATTTGTTACTAATTGTGATTTCATTTCATTATCTATACACACACTTTTGTGATAAAAATTACACTCCTGGAAATTGAAATAAGAACACCGTGAATTCATTGTCCCAGGAAGGGGAAACTTTATTGACACATTCCTGGGGTCAGATACATCACATGATCACACTGACAGAACCACAGGCACATAGACACAGGCAACAGAGCATGCACAATGTCGGCACTAGTACAGTGTATATCCACCTTTCGCAGCAATGCAGGATGCTATTCTCCCATGGAGACGATCGTAGAGATGCTGGATGTAGTCCTGTGGAACGGTCTGCCATGCCATTTCCCCCTGGCGCCTCAGTTGGACCAGCGTTCGTGCTGGACGTGCAGACCGCGTGAGACGACGCTTCATCCAGTCCCAAACATGCTCAATGGGGGACAGATCCGGAGATCTTGCTGGCCAGGGTAGTTGACTTACACCTTCTAGAGCACGTTGGGTGGCACGGGATACATGCGGACGTGCATTGTCCTGTTGGAACAGCAAGTTCCCTTGCCGGTCTAGGAATGGTAGAACGATGGGTTCGATGACGGTTTGGATGTACCGTGCACTATTCAGTGTCCCCTCGACGATCACCAGTGGTGTACGGCCAGTGTAGGAGATCGCTCCCCACACCATGATGCTGGGTGTTGGCCCTGTGTGCCTCGGTCGTATGCAGTCCTGATTGTGGCGCTCACCTGCACGGCGCAAACACGCATACGACCATCATTGGCACCAAGGCAGAAGCGACTCTCATCGCTGAAGACGACACTTCTCCATTCGTCCCTCCATTCACGCCTGTCGCGACAGCACTGCAGGCGGGCTGCACGATGTTGGGGCGTGAGCGGAAGACGGCCTAACGGTGTGCGGGACCGTAGCCCAGCTTCATGGAGACGGTTGCGAATGGTCCTCGCCGATACCCCAGGAGCAACAGTGTCCCTAATTTGCTGGGAAGTGGCGGTGCGGTCCCCTACGGCACTGCGTAGGATCCTACGGTCTTGGCGTGCATCCGTGCGTCGCTGCGGTCCGGTCCCAGGTCGACGGGCACGTGCACCTTCCGCCGACCACTGGCGACAACATCGATGTACTGTGGAGACCTCACGCCCCACGTGTTGAGCAATTCGGCGGTACGTCCACCCGGCCTCCCGCATGCCCACTATACGCCCTCGCTCAAAGTCCGTCAACTGCACATACGGTTCACGTCCACGCTGTCGCGGCATGCTACCAGTGTTAAAGACTGCGATGGAGCTCCGTATGCCACGGCAAACTGGCTGACACTGACGGCGGCGGTGCACAAATGCTGCGCAGCTAGCGCCATTCGACGGCCAACACCGCGGTTCCTGGTGTGTCCGCTGTGCCGTGCGTGTGATCATTGCTTGTACAGCCCTCTCGCAGTGTCCGGAGCAAGTATGGTGGGCCTGACACACCGGTGTCAATGTGTTCTTTTTTCCATTTCCAGGAGTGTATATAAAATTCCATTTAGAAATAGTAAGTGATCAAACATCTTAATTTGACATAATGAGATAGCTGACATTCTTTTTGGTATACGTGGCTGTGTTGTTGGTACCGAGCGACAGCCGAAACGGAGTTGTGAATATGTCGATATTTTTTTACCATAAACGCCTTGAATGGCGTTGATATAATCTTGAAATAATCCTAAATTTTAACCATTATAGTAAGGATACATTATTGCTTCACAAACATCTGAATGTTGGAAATTTAACGCATGACCAATTTCCTGAACTAAACCTTCAGATAGATGTGTTTGGTAGTTTGGCACATTCCCATTAATCTCCAAGTACCACACTTTATCTTTATACAAACCTCTCTCTACTGGATCATTATTTGTATTTTCAAAGGAAGCTTGGCTTAACACGTTACCTTTCCTGTCTAGTTCATTTGAAGATTGATTTCCACATATTTCATTTGTCTGTATTCTTCTTTTACTTGTAACTGAAATATTAGGATTATTGATAATATGAACATACTGAATATCAATACATTTTTTCCATAAATGAAATGCTGCCTCTGTAACGTCCTTTTTTTTATTTGCTTCTTTGTTGCGCTATTTGATATTTTTTATTCCTTTTATACATAATGGCTCTATCGCTACCAAGTGTATCCTTCACACCAAATCCAGTCTATTCATAAAATTTAGTGTCTCTTCACTTAACTTATTACATCATTCACTTGAATTGCTTTAGCTGTCGATGGAATATCCAAATAACGAAAATTATTCAAATATTTTATTGCTTTACTCTTCTCATTAGATGCTGCTGCTACTATTTTCACAAATAATAACTGTAGAAATACCTTCATTTATACACACTTAAAATATTATAATATGTGATTAAAATACTTGATGAATGTGAAAAAATTTCTAATAGAAAAGTTTTCTATTAAATGGAGTCATTCGTACATCTGGCACACCCTAAAGGCAGTCAGTGCTGTAGCACTCTCCAGACTGCATTCTGTTCCAGCTGCCACTTTATCAACAACATGCTTATATACAATGAGAAATCGGCATTTGTGATAATTGATAAGAAGAATTATCATTCGTTTAAAGCTATGGATGTTGATGAAATATTGGAATTCACCAATCCTCAAAAGCAATCATGACCATTCTATTAAAAAAAACAACAACATAGAAACATATTTAGTGACAACGAGGTAGGAATCATTCACCCCTTCAAATATTCAACCCAAGACAGTATTTAGCAAAGAATCAGGTCTATATTCGGTAATTATAAAACAAAAAATTAGACTATCTGAACAATTCCAAGATCGGGTAACTGAAGAAGTTCAACCATTAATTCGAAAACATGGTGAATATAAAATGAAAGATAGAATTACTCTCTTACAAAACTGAAACAAATTCAAAGAAGGAAGTATACAGGGCTTGAGGGAAGTAATTCATGATGTGAAGGGAATATCAAGCGAAACAAACAGAAAAATATATAGATTATTATCTCACGTCGTATCTCAGACAACTGATGAAAATTTAAGACCAACTTTCTTTCTTTTAAGATTATTTGACAGTACTTCTGAATATAATTATTATGTCATTACACATATTAAAAGAAACGAATGTGGAGAAAATGAGTAAAATTGTTGTAACACTGTAGAAAGGAAGCCACTCACACACACCTAACTCGCATTCACTCACACAATCACTCATCTCACACGCCTGAAGACAACTGACAAAGGGTGAAAGGTGCTATACATGAGATTAAAACAGCAGTACAACCACATACGAGCGAAAACAAAGGTACAGGGAAATGTGACTGGCAGACCACTTTAAAAAAACGATTGTGGATCAGTCACCCTGTTAACACATTAAGACCGCCTCCCTAAAATATATACCTACATCTACACCTGCACCTACATACACATTCTGCAAGCCACCGTACAGTGCGTGGCGAAGGGTACTCTTTAACTCAACTAGCCGTTTCGTTTCCTGTTCCACTCGCAGATGGAGCGAAGGAAAAACGACTGTCTATGTGCCTCCGTATGAGTCCAATTTTTTGTATATTATCTTCGTGATCCCTACGCGAAATATATTTTGGCGTCAGTAGGATCGTTCTGTAGTCAGCTTCAGACGCCAGCTCTCTAAACTTTCTCAGTAGTGTTGTTCAAAATGAATGTCTTCTGCCCTCCAGGGATTCCCACATGAACTCCAGAAGCATATCCATAACATTTGATTGCTGATCGAACTTACCGATAAAAAACCTAGCAGCTCGTCTCGGAATTGCTTCGATGTCTTTTTTCAGTCCGACCTAGTACGGGTCCTAAACATTAGAGCAGTACACAAGAATAAGTCGCACATCCTGACATGCTCGTTCCATTTATCGCTTTCCAACGTTACACCCAGATATATAAATGACGTTACTGTGTCAATTAGGACACTACTAATGCTGTATCCGAACATTACGGGTTTGTTTTCCTACTCAACTGGATTAACTTACATTTTTCTGCATTAAGAGTCAGCTGCCATTCATCTCACCAACTAGAAATTTTGTCTAGGTCATCTTGTATCAACCTACAGCTTTCTGTACACCGTAGCATCATCAGCGAACAACCAGAGATTGTTGCCCACCCTGTCTGCCAGATCAGTTGTGCATATAGAAAATAGCAACGGTCCTATCACACTACCTGATGTTACCACTGTCTCCGATGAACACTCGCCGTCGAGGACAACACACTACGTTCTATTACTTAAGAATTCTTCAAGCCAACCACATATCTGGGAGCCTAATGCGTATGCACGATCCTTCGTTAATACACTCCTGGAAATTGAAATAAGAACACCGTGAATTCATTGTCCCAGGAAGGGAAAACTTTATTGGCACATTCCTGGGGTCAGATACATCACATGGTCACACTGACAGAACCACAGGCACATAGACACAGGCAACAGAGCATGCACAATGTCGGCACTAGTACAGTGTATATCCACCTTTCGCAACAATGCAGGCTGCTATTCTCCCATGGAGACGATCGTAGAGATGCTGGATGTAGTCCTGTGGAACGGCTTGCCATGCCATTTCCACCTGGCGCCTCAGTTGGACCAGCGTTCGTGCTGGACGTGCAGACCGCGTGAGACGACGCTTCATCCAGTCCCAAACATGCTCAATGGGGGACAGATCCGGAGATCTTGCTGGCCAGGGTAGTTGACTTACACCTTCTAGAGCACGTTGGGTGGCTCGGGATACATGCGGACGTGCATTGTCCTGTTGGAACAGCAAGTTCCCTTGCCGGTCTAGGAATGGTAGAACGATGGGTTCGATGACGGTTTGGATGTACCGTGCACTATTCAGTGTCCCCTCGACGATCACCAGTGGTGTACGGCCAGTGTAGGAGATCGCTCCCCACACCATGATGCCGGGTGTTGGCCCTGTGTGCCTCGGTCGTATGCAGTCCTGATTGTGGCGCTCACCTGCACGGCGCCAAACACGCATACGACCATCATTGGCACCAAGGCAGAAGCGACTCTCATCGCTGAAGACGACAAGTCTCCATTCGTCCCTCCATTCACGCCTGTCGCGACAGCACTGCAGGCGGGCTGCACGATGTTGGAGCGTGAGCGGAAGACGGCCTAACGGTGTGCGGGACCGTAGCCCAGCTTCATGGAGACGGTTGCGAATGGTCCTCGCCGATACCCCAGGAGCAACAGTGTCCCTAAGTGTCCCTAATTTGTTGGGAAGTGGCGGTGCGGTCCCCTACGGCACTGCGTAGGATGCTACGGTCTTGGCGTGCATCCGTGCGTCGCTGCGGTCCGGTCCCAGGTCGACGGGCACGTGCACCTTCCGCCGACCACTGGCGACAACATCGATGTACTGTGGAGTCCTCACGCCCCACGTGTTGAGCAATTCGGCGGTACGTCCACCCGGCCTCCCGCATGCCCACTATACGCCCTCGCTCAGAGTCCGTCAACTGCACATACGGTTCACGTCCACGCTGTCGCGGCATGCTACCAGTGTTAAAGACTGCGATGGAGCTCCGTATGCCACGGCAAACTGGCTGACACTGACGGCGGCGGTGCACAAATGCTGCGCAGCTAGCGCCATTCGACGGCCAACACCGCGGTTCCTGGTGTGTCCGCTGTGCCGTGCGTGTGATCATTGCTTGTACAGCCCTCTCGCAGTGTCCGGAGCAAGTACGGTGGGTCTGACACACCGGTGTCAATGTGTTCTTTTTTCCATTTCCAGGAGTGTATGTTTGGGTACTGGGTTACCGTGCCGAATGCTTTTCGGGAATCTGGTAATATTGAATCGGCCTATTGCCCTTCATACATAGTTCACAGCATATCATCTGAGGAAAGAGCAAGCTGGGTTTCGCAGGAGCGATGCTTTCTAAAGCCGAGCTGATTCTTGAATATGAGCTTTCCGGTCTCTACGAAATTTGTTATATTCGGTCTCAGAATAGGCTCTAGAATCCCGTAGCAAACTGATGTTACGGATATTGGTGTGTAATCTTATATACAGGTGTCATCTGCGCTTTATTCTAGTCGCTGGGCAATTTGCGCTGGTCGAGAGATCCCCCACAAACGCAAACTAAGTAAGGGGCCAATGACGTAGCGTACCCTTTGTAAAACCGAAATGTGATTCTATCAAGACTTGGTGATTATTTGTTTTCAACTCCTTCAGTTGTTCCTTTATGCCAGGGATGCTTGTTACTATGTCATTCATACGGGACTCTGTGCGATGGTCAAACGACGGTACGTTTGTACGATTCTCCTGCTTGAACGATTTCTTAAACGTGGAATTTAAAACTTCGGCCTTCCTTTTGCTGTCCTCTACTGCCAAACTGGGCTGTTCAGCGAGTGGATGGAAGCCTTAGACCCGCTTAGAGAGCTTACATAGAACTACAATTTTTAGGTATGGCGGTGGTAGCTGCTGTATGCTTGAAACATATATCTTTTCACAGACGCACGGATCTCTACTAACCTTTGCCTGTCGTCATTTGCGCATCCTCTTCTGAACCGCGAGTGCTACGGCCTGCGTTTCCTCAGCATTTTCCGGATTTCGTTATTAAATCACGTTGGATCTTCTCCGACCTTAATCCACTTACTAGGCACGTACTTGTCCAGAGCACGATCTACCATCTGTTTAAACTTTGCCCATAATTTCTCTATGGACATCATTCTGGAAACAAACTGCTTTTTCTGGCAGAAACACTCTCCTAACCTTATTGACTGATTTATTAACTTTCGTAACCATAGTCGCTATGATGACGTCATGGTCAGTGATTCCCGTCTCTATACTGACGCCATCGATAAGGTCCGGTCTGTTCCTAGCTACAAGAACCAAGATACTTCCATTTGAGAGAAATGTTGGATGCTTCATAAAATTTTAAAACATGACCCAACTCGTTTGAACGCTACTTAAAAGAGTGGCCAGATCCGTCCGCAAATCCGCCTTTGGCCGCTGGTTGGAAATAAAACACGGACCAATAAAATGTGGCGCACAGTGACCTATACGCCACAAGCACCACACATTGGAGGGTCCTTTCGCCGGAGCAAGAAGCCATGTGTCATAGGGCTACGGCTATGCAAAGACTAGTAAGGAGGACCTCTTCCCGTCGACGTGGCTGAAAGGAGGTACGACACGGCCACGCTGTGGAATTTACGACACAGAGCTTATTGTCTGTCACTTCCAGCCACTCGTCATCGCATCGATGGCTGACTCTCTACCTCAGCAGCTAGGTGATGGAATGTAAGAGGATGACACAGTGAGCTAGTTGAGAGTCGCTACACGCCAGCTTGGATGCCGCATCCACCTTTCCGTTGCCCGCAATACTAATGTGTCCCGGTACCCAGCAAGAAGACAACACCTTCCCCAGTCATTGTAGTTGCTACTGGACTACTTTATCTGTTGGGTACAAACGTTGTAGAGAGTGAAGGGCAATCAATGAATCCGAACAGACAAGAAATTTAGCGCTTGAAGAATGTCTTATTTACTCCAGAGCCCCCGAGATCGCATATAATTCTGCATCGAAGACATTAATGTCTTGAGGCAGTCGGACCTTCAGGACACGGTGTGGGAAAACAATAGACCAATCAACTATAGCCACCAGTTTAGACCCATCCATAAGGACAGCTACATAGTTGTGGTGCTCATTTAAAATGTCACATTAAAAGCTGTGTTTCACTAACTCTAAAATTACTCTAGGCTTCTGCAGCAACCAGAGTGGCAGTCGGTTAAAACTCCGGATTTGATTCTATACATGACCCACACCAAGGGACTCCAGCACACATTTTGCACGGATCCCAAATAGCCTCATTACCAGTGACCGATTCGTAAGGAACCATTCCATAGCCGGACGAGCAACGGTAAGATATGCTGAGAAAGTGGAATTAGTGAAGAGCAGACACACCTGACGCAACATCAGGAGCCGCCGCCGGATGGTAAGTGGCGTTTCACCAGCATCCGCATAAACACTGGGTATGGGGCTGGTCTTGTAAACACACGTTGACAGTCTGATCCCTCCAGGATGTTCAACGTTAATGATTTTCGGATGTGAAGGCCTCGTTGACCCGTATTCTGTACACCCATAACGAAATGAAAATGAAATGATCGTGTAGCATTTATGGTCAGGAGGCCCATCCCGGGAAGTTCGGCCCCCAGGTTGCAAGTCTTATTTCAGGTGGCGCTACACTGGGCGACTTAAGTGTCGGTGATGACGAAACGATGTTGAGGACAACACAACACCCAGTCCATGAGCGGAGAGAATCTTCAACCCAGCCGGGAGTCGAACGTGGGCCCACTGCATGGCGCACCAACACGTTACCTCTCAGCTAAGCAGGCGGACTGTGGAACCACAGTCCAGCCGCGATTGAAAGAAAGCTCTATAAAAATGGAGCAGACATGCACTATCTACTTGCCAAGACCTGTACCTAAGACGCTTCAAAACGTTCAGTGCCTTCTGGGCCCTCGCCTTGCTTTCACGTGTACTAATCACGACAGCTTGCAGACAAAAATAAGGCCCAAAAATCGCAGAGAGCCTTCGAAAGAGAGAACACTGTTCCACATACGCAGTTCCCGTAAATTAAAAATAAAGCAAGAACGATCAAAATGAACACACGCACACACACACACACACACACACACACACACACACACACACACACACAGACATACACGCACACACAAACACACACACACACACACACACACTCCTACGCCGAAAGCGTAAAAATCAGTCATTTCAGACCACTCCTCCAGCCTCTTCAATGTAAGTTGCAACTGAGGAGCTGGTGTTGCTATAGTACAGGAAGAACAGAAACCTGCAAAATCGTACGCAAATTACAAGCATTGCCATATCTCCTTACTGTAGACACGATACTGTTTATGGTTATGGCAAGGAGAGTAACACTTAATGCATTGCCCTGAGGAGCACCATTCTACTTCTCGAAACTATTTGACAGCACGTCTCCAACTCGTTACTGAAACAAGCGCTTTGATAAAAGAACCAATTGAAGATGGTGAGATGACCATGGAAGCCCCATCGGTGGAGTTGCCCTAGAACAATGTCACTGGGAGTAGTATCGTACGCCTTACTGATATCAAAAAATATACCTACACAACGCTGCTTACGTAGGAAAGCACGATGAACAGTCGCCTCTAGCAAGGCCAGGTTGTCGACAGTGGAACGGAATCTCCTGAATCCACACTGAGAGCGATTTAGGAACCACCTGGTCTCCAGCATCCAAACCAGACAACGGCTAACCATTCGTTCAAAGGTTTTTCCTACACATCACGTTAAGGCGACGCTCTGGTAACTACTGGGACACATTTTGTCCTTTCGCGGTTTCACAAGAGGGATCAAAATTGCCTCCTTCCATGAGTGGGGAAGGTTGCCCGTCTGCCATATCGAATTAAAACATTGTAAGAGGATTTTCTTGGATACTGGTTTCAAGTTTCTCAGTATGCTGTATCGGATTTGGTCGTGACCGGGCGCAGTATCACGAGCTGCAGGCACTGCCGAATCCAGGTCATACATGGAGAATGGGCAGTTATAGGACTCCGAATTGTTAGACCTGAAATCCAATGCACACTTTTCCATGGTGAAACTGTAACGATGGATTGCTGTAACCTTGCTGGCAGTGGCAGCAATCAGCGCAAAATGCTCTGCCATTTTCAGTGTAGTGTCTCCAGGCATTGGTTGGAGTCACCCCCATTCAACAATATTGCTATAGGTAACTGACTGCCTTTACCGGAAATCCTCCTGTTTACTTCCCATACATCTACATCTACATCTACATCCATACTCCGCAAGCCACCTGACGGTGTGTGGCGGAGGGTACCTTGAGTACCTCTATCGGTTCTCCCTTCTATTCCATTCTCGTATTGTTCGTGGAAAGAAGGATTGTCGGTATGCCTCTGTGTGGGTTCTAATCTCTCTGATTTTATTCTCATGGTCTCTTCGCGAGATATACGTAGGAGGGAGCAATATATTGCTTGACTCTTCGGTGAAGGTATGTTCTCGAAACTTTGACAAAAGCCCGTACCGAGCTACTGAGCGTCTCTCCTGCAGAGTCTTCCACTGGAGTTTATCTATCATCGCCGTAACGCTTTCGCGATTACTAAATGATGCTGTAACGAAGCACGCTGCTCTCCGTTGGATCTTCTCTATATCTTCTATCAACCCTATCTGGTACGGATCCCACACTGCTGAGCAGTATTCAAGCAGTGGGCGAACAAGCGTACTGTAACCTACTTCCTTTGTTTTCGGATTGCATTTCCTTAGGATTCTTCCAATGAATCTCAGTCTGGCATCTGCTTTACCGACGATCAACATTATATGATCATTGCATTTTAAATCACTCCTAATGCGTACTCCCAGATAATTTATGGTATTAACTGCTTCCAGTTGCTGACCTGCTATTTTGTAGCTAAATGATAAAGGATCTATCTTTCTGTGTATTCGCAGCACATTACACTTGTCTACATTGAGATTCAATTGCCATTCCCTGCACCATGCGTCAATTCGCTGCAGATCCTCCTGCATTTCAGTACAATTTTCCATTGTTACAACCTCTCGATACACCACAGCATCATCCGCAAAAAGCCTCAGTGAACTTCCGATGTCATCCACAAGGTCATTTATGTATATTGTGAATAGCAACGGTCCTATGACACTCCCCTGCGGCACACCTGAAATCACTCTTACTTCGGAAGACTTCTCTCCATTGAGAATGACATGCTGCGTCCTGTTATCTAGGAACTCCTCAATCCAATCACACAATTGGTCTGATAGTCCATATGCTCTTACTTTGTTCATTAAACGACTGTGGGGAACTGTATCGAACGCCTTGCGGAAGTCAAGAAACACGGCATCTACCTGTGAACCCGTATCTATGGCCCTCTGAGTCTCGTGGACGAATAGCGCGAGCTGGGTTTCACATGACCGTCTTTTTCGAAACCCATGCTGATTCCTACAGAGTAGATTTCTAGTCTCCAGAAAAGTCATTATACTCGAACACAATACGTGTTCCAAAATTCTACAACTGATCGACGTTAGAGATATAGGTCTATAGTTCTGCACATCTGCTCGATGTCCCTTCTTGAAAACGGGGATGACCTGTGCCCTTTTCCCATCCTTTGGAACGCTACGCTCTTCTAGAGACCTACGGTACACCGCTGCAAGAAGGGGGGCGAGAAGAATAAGTGGAACGGTTGATAGAGTCCAGGAACATTTCCCATGACTTTATCTTGCTCTCACTGATGATGTGTCGAGAATTTGTCTTTGTTAATCGAAAGATTTCGAGGTTACCAGCCCTTGGGCGACTACTAAACCGTCGCAGAGCTACATGCCTGACCCGAATGACTGAACGGCACTCATCAGTCCAGGAAGGCACAGGTGGTCTTCTAGGATGATGAGAGGACTTTCGGATGGAGTGGTCAGCGGTGGATTACTAATGTGATGAAGTCCATCCACTCCTGAATGGTGCACTCAAACACAGCCAGCTAGCTGAACATCGTCCAGGTGGCTCTGCTGATCATCCATTGTTACTGCGCCATCTAGTTGGTGAATATGGAGTGAGAAGTGGTCACTGGTATGAAGGTCATCAGTGACTTCCCACTGAACAGCGCCCCCGAGGGATGGAGAGCAGAGAGAGAGGTCGATGGCTGAAAATGACCCAGCAGCAGCTCAGAAATGAGTGGGAGTGGCTGCATTCAGGATGCACAGCATTTGAGACGTCATAGGGCTCTCCAAATTCCGACCCAGGGGTAAGCAGAGGTCGAACCCCACAAAATAATGATTGATATTAAAGTTTTCCAGAAGGAGAAATGGTCAGATTGGTTGTTCTTCAATCACATCGTGTGGAGGTTTATCTAGCTAGCAAACATTGATCCTCTGACATACACAAACCTCAACTTCAACTACTTGCAGATGAGTACACAGAGGGTCAGCAGAGGAGTGACGCATGTTATTGACAAATAAAGCAACCCCTCCTTTGGCCCTTTCCCCTGTCACGTCATTCTTGCAGTAAAGTGTATAACCCCTTAGTACATGGCCATCAGACACTTAATGACGCGTTTCCTACAAACACAACCACAGCGTGCGTTCCTGTGCAAGCAATTTCAGTTCCTCCATATGTGTCCTGAACCCATTAATATTCCACTACAGTAAGGAAGCCAATTTAACAGTTAGGTTTTTGCTGTCTTTCCTCCTCTCATTGCGCCATGGTGGCGAGACGGCAACTGAGGGGGCGGTGGTGCGGGAGGGGGAGGGGAGGAACTTGAGGGACTCGTTCGTTCCCTCAGGGAAACATTGACATCCATACCGACAATGGTATGATCATCATCAAATCCATCAGACTGCAACAAGGTCGCATAGTCCGATGGCTTTAGAGCAGATTTGTCCTTCGTCCCCAGCTTGGATTTTGGATACGGTGGTATAGCTGATGTAACAGAAACACTCTGCTGGATCTCTTCTGATGTCTGCCTTGAAGATTTGCTATCTACTCTGACTTATGTTCAATAACTTTCAATGCTTCAGCAATATAGCAACTGGTTTGCGGACCAGCAGCTCATACTGGTAGCTGCATTTAGAAGTGCAGGTAGATGTGCTCAGCTCAAACGGCATAGTTTGACTGCTAACACTGACCTTCTGAACAGGCTGCTTCAACGTTGGGGCAAAAGACCTGACAAAGGTAGGCAGCCTTAAATTCCTTCTTCGCGTCAGAGCATGAAACATGTTGGGTAAATTTACTTTTCTGTATCTTATTTTCTTCAGCAAAGACAGGACAGTGCCTACCCCAAACTGGATGGACTTGGGAGCAGTTAACACATGTTGTTGGGCAGTGCATTGAAAACCTTGTTGCTGCATGCCACATCGGCCACATGTAGCCCGACTGTTACTGCCCTTATTTGTGTGGCAGAAGCTCTGGCACTTGAAGTGGTGCATTGGATTGAAGACATAAGGTCTAACTATAAGGCGAAGAAATCCTGCTGGAATATACTCTGGCAGCTTTGGCAGATTGAATGTCAGGATAAATGACGCTGATTTTTGAAGCTCACCATCAACCCTTTTCTTAACATTCTGGACTTCCATCATCCTCGCACATTCCCATTCCTGCGGCAGTTCTTTTGTATCCATAACCATAGCGTTGCAACGTGTTACAACATCTTTAACGCCATTTCGCCAAGTGCGCAACTCACTGTTAATTGGATATTCTCCGCGTATTTGGCATTCAACAGCTTCTGTACTTGGGAAACCTTCATAGTCTCCAGCAGGATAGTGCCATTACGCAGCCTCTTGAGCGATTTCAGTTGCCCTGCAAGTACCTCTACCGCTTTATGAATATAAAAAGGCGATAATTTCGCAGAAGAACCGTCCACACGTTTCATGACAACAAACACGTTATCTACCACAGGATGTGGCCAGTTACCATGAGTACTGTTGTTAACAGTCGGAGGTTACCCAGATGGACTAGCCACATGGGACCTCTTATGATTTTGAGTGTCGGTGCTACCTAACGACCCACCCGAACCGCTGGGTGTAGAAATATGGGATTTAAACTTCATGCTGTTCCCACAGCCAGCTGGAAAAGTAAGTCCACCCAGAGAAAGCCTCCCTTACCTGGATATGCCTTACACACGTGAAGTTGCCTGCTAGCGGTTGTTCCTCCTCAACAGCGATGCATCTCATCAGTGCCCAGCACACCCTGAGATTAAGGGGTTTTTCATAGAAGATTTTACCATGCTCATGACCCAGGTGTTTAAGTCAAGATCCCTGTTCCCTACGACACACAACGTTACACCGCCGCGCCGCACTGTGGTCGCTGAAGCATGTCCAGAGGTTTTGGTGTCAGAGGACTGGCGGCGCACACCAATTCACATCTCAGGGAACCCGTATTCGCCAAGCCCGTATGCAGCAAATAAATACTGAGCCCCATGAAGGGCTTGCACATCATGACTAAGCAACTGATAACTTCATTAACATATGGCGCTGAAGCAGTCTCCATTCACGGCAGTACACGACTATACTTCGTTTTCCACGTAAACGGTGACGGCGCTTACCAGTCCCCAGCTCAGGAACCCCAGACTCACCAAGCCCATACTCGGCAAATGAATGCTGAGTTCCTGAGAGGATATTATCTTTTCATTACGATTATGGGTTACACATGCGTTTTATAAGCTACTTGATAAAGTGTTTGGAAAGGGAATTCATTTTGATAACCAGTAAACTGTTTCCACCCTCGGCTTGTTTCTAAATGGTATCCTTTTTTCTAACCAAACACAGCCATATACCTTAGCTCTTATGCCCGTTAACTTGAATCTCTTAGTGTGCCTCTAAGAACTAATGTTTATCAAATTGTGAACATCATATTTCCTTATATCACATAATTTAAATTGAATTTTTAAGCTGTAAACTAGTTGGTGATCTTGCGTAACGCATTTAGGTGTCGTATCTGTGGTGAGTAACGTCTGTAACTGTTTAGTTGGAAAGTTGCCTTCAGCATCCGCCTATGGTTTTCCAATTCGTTTCCATTAATTTTATCATGGATTTCGTAGTTGCTTTCAGCACTCTGGTGCTTCAGCTTTCATGTCACTTGAAAGCCATGTGTAATGAAAGTACCTATCTCGTCACTGTAGTTCACCCATCCTGTCTTTGGTCTTTAAGTTTTCATTGTACTGGTATAAGATTCCAAAGCTATTAGAACGTCTATGGGCGTTTCATTGTTGATGAAATTTTCCTTTTTTTATATCCATTCCCTCGCAAGTCACATGTACCAGTGCACCTACTGACAGTCGAATGGTCCAATCCGACATGTCAAAACATGTCCTGACATTTTTTATACAGGAAGAATATACCGAAAGAAAGACCCCCCCCCCACAATTTTAGCTACTAATACGCACTGTAAGTAATCAAAAAAGGTTGAAAATTGCCAAATCCTTATCTTGGCAGTTGGATGGAGAGTTATTGTACACCCCTACGGGAGCTCTAGCGGACAGCACATGCGCAACATGGCACGCTCATATCCTTCATTGACGGCCCATCGATAAACAGTTAAATTTGTAAAGCAAATTTTAGTTTTCGTTGATAGTTTCTCTGAAACAATGGTCCATATTTACTGTCCACCCAAATTTGCAACTCATTTATTATCCATAATAATTATCACTTGTTTTTACAGTAGTATTAGTGTTAACAATGGAGATAAAACTAATTTAACATTCATTATGTTTAACAATTTATGTTAAACAGCGTGAAAACCCCGTTTTGCTTCGTAAAATCTGTTAAATATGTACCAAAACTGTGAAAGGGACACTATCCGAAAGATTTACTGTACAGGGTGGCCCCAAGCCCACTTATCCCCCCAAATTAATAACCATCATAAACTCCTAAACTTAAAACAAATTACATGAACAACAGTTCTTTAGAGGAATTTTCTTGAGATATTAATCGTGTAGAGCTGCTCTCGAGAGGCAGGCACCGTTATCTATGTAGATGTACAAGACTGGGTCCTCTGAATCGCAGTTTAGATGAACCTTGCTGATTTCAAGTCTTCTTCGACCTGCTTAAGCAGATTCAAATCATGCAGTATAGGAAGCAGCAAAACAACTAAGTTTGCTTCACCTAAAATTGTGGAGGAGATGCCATTAATTCTTAGGTGACATGATGATGAAGAAGCTTGCTGTTATCCCCCACATCTGCTGTGCTAACACCGGTCAGTCAGGTTTCGTGAAGGAGCTGTTGAGAAAACCGCTATAACGGATCGTGCAGCCACGTCTCGATCCCTGAGTCAACATATGGGGACGTTTGCAAGACAACAACCATCTGCATGAACAGTTCGACGATGTTTGCAGCAGCATGGACTATCATCTCGAAGACCATGACTGCGGTTACCCTTGACGCTGCATCACAGACAGCAGCGCCAGCGATGGTGTACTCAACGACGAACCTGGGTGCACCAATGGCAAAACGTCATTTCTTCGGATGAATCTAGGTTCTGTATACAGCATCATGATGGTCGCATCTGTGTTTGGCGACATCGCGGTGAACGCACACTGGAAGCGTGTATTCGTCATCGCCATACTGGCGTATTACCCGGCGTGATGGTATGGGGTGCCATTGGTTACACGTCTCGGTCACCTCTTGTTCGCATTGACAGCACTTTGAACAGTGAAGGTTACATTTCAGATGTGTTACTACCCGTGGCTCTACCTTTCATTCGATCCCTGCAAAACCCTACATTTCGGCAGGATAATGAACGACCGCACGTTGCAGTTTCTGTACGGGCCTTTCTGGATACAGAAAATGTTCGACTGCTGTCCTGGCCAACACATTCTCCAGATCTCTCACCAATTGAAAGCGACTGGTCAATGGTGGCCGAGCAACTGGCTCGTCACAATACGCTAGTCACTGCTCTTGATGAACTGTGGCATCATGTCGAAACTGCATGGGCAGCTGTACTTGTACACGCATCCAAGCTCTGTTTGACTCAATGCCCAGGCGTATCAAGGCCGTTATTACGGACAGAGGTGGTTTTTCTGGGTACTGTTTTCTCAGGATCTACGCACCCAAATTGCGTGAAAATGTAATCACATGTCAGTTCTAGTATAATATATTCGTCGAATGAATATCCGTTTATCATCTGCATTTCTTCTTGGTGTTGCAATTTTAATGGCCAGTAGTGTACAATAGTGTATTCGTACCTGCGGAGGTCATGCCTCGTACTGATGTAGTTGATGGACGTTAGTTCCGAGAAGAATAAAATTGTAATCACTTGATGCCCATTATGCTGCTGAACATCTGCGCAGTGTTTGATAAATATCGGACTGGTAGTTCAAGGCGGAACACATTCGATTTCCGTCACACAGTCAACCGGACGTAAATACCAATCTATGAACGCTGCATTTGTTTTCGACTTTAAGTCAGAAGTGCATTCGCTTAGCAGCTACTCGTGGAATGCTATTCCAGCCTCTCTGTTACACGGTTTTGCACCTTAACGAGACGCAAGAGGCAATTGGTGGTCGACAGACGCCAGATGGCTTGCAGGCAGGTGCAAAGCTGCTCCCGTGTTTGGTGTCACGCTCTCCGGCAGAGCGCCACGTTTTGCTGCATCTCTAACAAACCACTCTTTATCGGCCTGAGGCAGCTGGTCAACGAAGTCAGAGCATTGTCGCGATGCTTACAAAGGGCAGACATAAAGTGGTAATTTTGTGTTTGTTTGTAGGTACATGCCATTAGTGTAACACACACTACAATCCCTGTAAGAAGTTGCCAGAGGAGCACAATAAAATGACGCAGTTTATGTCCACCAAGTCAGTGGGATCTCGGTTTGGTTTTTGCTCCTGTACAGGCATGCTACGACACTGTGGGGCAGCGATTCCAATGTGTATGAGGACTGCTGACATTTACCTGCAAACAAACGCAAAACTGTTACTTTCTGGCAGGTTAAAAGTATGTGCCATACTGTAACTCTAACCCCGGGGCTTTGCCTTTCCTTCGCAAATGATCTACCAACTGAGCTATATTTATTTTTACTAAAAGTCTTTAAGTGTGCTGCGGTACAAAGAAATACACTCCTGGAAATTGAAATAAGAACACCGTGATTTCATTGTCCCAGGAAGGGGAAACTTTATTGACACATTCCTGGGGAGATACATCACATGATCACACTGACAGAACCACAGGCACATAGACGCAGGCAACAGAGCATGCACAACGTCGGCACTAGTACAGTGTATATCCACATTTCGCAGCAATGCAGGCTGCTATTCTCCCATGGAGACGATCGTAGAGATGCTGGATGTAGTCCTGTGGAACGGCTTACCATGCCATTTCCACCTGGCGCCTCAGTTGGACCAGCGTTCGTGCTGGACGTGCAGACCGCGTGAGACGACGCTTCATCCAGTCCCAAACATGCTCAATGGGGGACAGATCCGGAGATCTTGCTGGCCAGGGTAGTTGACTTACACCTTCTAGAGCACGTTGGGTGGCACGGGATACATGCGGACGTGCATTGCCCTGTTGGAACAGCAAGTTCCCTTGCCGGTCTAGGAATGGTAGAACGATGGGTTCGATGACGGTTTGGATGTACCGTGCACTATTCAGTGTCCCCTCGACGATCACCAGTGGTGTACGGCCAGTGTAGGAGATCGCTCCCCACACCATGATGCCGGGTGTTGGCCCTGTGTGCCTCGGTCGTATGCAGTCCTGATTGTGGCGCTCACCTGCACGGCGCCAAACACGCATACGACCATCATTGGCACCAAGGCAGAAGCGACTCTCATCGCTGAAGACGACACGTCTCCATTCGTCCCTCCATTCACGCCTGTCCCGACACCACTGGAGGCGGGCTGCACGATGTTGGGGCGTGAGCGGAAGACGGCCTAACGGTGTGCGGGACCGTAGCCCAGCTTCATGGAGACGGTTGCGAATGGTCCTCGCCGATACCCCAGGAGCAACAGTGTCCCTAATTTGCTGGGAAGTGGCGGTGCGGTCCCCTACGGCACTGCGTAGGATCCTACGGTCTTGGCGTGCATCCGTGCGTCGCTGCGGTCCGGTCCCAGGTCGACGGGCACGTGCACCTTCCGCCGACCACTGGCGACAACATCGATGTACTGTGGAGACCTCACGCCCCACGTGTTGAGCAATTCGGCGGTACGTCCACCCGGCCTCCCGCATGCCCACTATACGCCCTCGCTCAAAGTCCGTCAACTGCACATACGGTTCACGTCCACGCTGTCGCGGTATGCTACCAGTGTTAAAGACTGCGATGGAGCTCCGTATGCCACGGCAAACTGGCTGACACTGACGGCGGCGGTGCACAAATGCTGCGCAGCTAGCGCCATTCGACGGCCAACACCGCGGTTCCTGGTGTGTCCGCTGTGCCGTGCGTGTGATCATTGCTTGTACAGCCCTCTCGCAGTGTCCGTAGCAAGTATGGTGGGTCTGACACACCGGTGTCAATGTGTTCTTTTTTCCATTTCCAGGAGTGTATAACATTAAACAAATATTGATCCAAGTTTAGCTATCCTCAACATAACATTTAAATTACTTAGATTAACTGAGGAATTAATTTAGCAATTTAAAAAAAGTTACAATACCCATGTACATTTTGTATACGCAAGAATATTGTATTTGTTAAACAACTTGAGTTGATTTCAACTTCTTCTTGAAGTATACTTTCTCTGTGCTATTTTAATACATCACATCAACTGGTTTTAAATGTAAACTGCAGAAACTAACAGCACAATGACAGTAAATATCACAGAATATATGTTCCTCCTAAAGTAATGAAGAGAACATATGATATTTACGTTAATGGTACAATGTTCAAATTGGATGTACATGAAAGTTATTTGTCCACATTTTCATTAACTAAAGTGTGTATGTGATAAAATTACGCGTGAAATGCAAAACACGTATTTTTATACATTTTCGCTTACAGACATACAAAACACAAAGTTACACCACACTATATGTGTCTGTATTGCCTTGTCATGCACACATGAGATTCAATGCTTCCTGATGGTGTTTTGGGCATGTGACACAACAGCCAGGTATACGAGGGGGTAGCCAAAAAAAAGGAACTATTTCTTAAAAGCTATATATATTCAAATTGTTTACAAAACTACCTCATCCCCTTCAAAATACTCTCCAATGCAACTATTACATTTGTCCGTCTGGTGCTTCCAGTGTTTGAAACATTTTTTGTAGTAATCTTTAGAAATGGCTGACAGCTCCTACCTAGCGTTTTTCTTGACCTCTCCAATCTTGTCATATTGTGCCCTTTCACGCCCTCTTCATGCTTTGAAATGAGAAAAAGTCGCATGGAGCCTGGTCAGGCGAGTAATGTGCGTGGGGCAACGGAACCATGCTATTTTCAGCTAAAAACTGTCTAACAAATTGTTCAAATGGCTCTGAGCACTATGGGACTCAACTTCTGAGGTCATTAGTCCCCTAGAACGTAGAGCTAGTTAAGCCTAACTAACCTAAGGACATCACACACATCCATGCCCGAGGCAGGATTCGAACCTGCGATCATAGCGTTCTAGCGATTCCAGAAAGCAGCGCCTAGAACCGCACGGTCACTTCGGCAGGCACTGTCTAACACAGATGATTGTGTGTGCAGGTGTGTTGTCGTGGTGGCAGAACCATCTCCCGTCTGCTACAAATCAGATCCTTTCTGAAGAACTCTGTTGCGCAATCTTCTTGAAACTTCCAAATGATAGGTTTGATTGCCTGGCTTGACTGTTGCTTTGTTTCTGTGTCGTAACCGAGGCACCATGAATCATCACCAGTAATGACCTTTGACAGAAAACCTGGATCAGTTTCAAGCTGTTGTTTCAAAGCGCAACATGTTTCACCTCGGCGTTCTTTCTATTGTCAGTCAGAGCCTGAGGAACAAACTTGGCAGCAACCCTTCTCATTCCCAAACCTTCCGTTAAAATTCATTGAACCGAGCTCCAAGATAACTCACTAATATTTGACAGTTGATCAATCGTCTGTCGACGGTCTATGACCACAAACTCTCGAATTTTGTTAATATTTTCGTGGATTCGGGCAGTTGAGCGGAGTCGAGAACTAGGTTTGCCATCAATCGAGATGTCACTATATTTAAATCGAGCAAATCGCTCTTACACTTGATTTTTTCCCGTAGCGTCACCTTGGTAATCTGTTTTCAACATTAAAACAGTTCCAGCCGCATTTTACCAAGTACAAAACTAAATTTCACAGCTGCATGTTGTTCGCTTAAACTTTCCATCATTAAAACAGAAACAAGAACAGAACAACGCTAGCAAAAACAGTCACTGCAGATGAATAGAACAAGCCAGGTCGAAAACACAGGCACGTCCGAACTGGCAATGAGTTGCGCTACACGCCTAGCGGCCGAATTGCGTACTATACAAACTTAGCAACGATACGGGTCGCAAATACGGAAATCCAGCGACATTATCGACTTAGACAAAGAGCGGACTGTTGCGCGAACGAGCATCGCGGGAACAGCCAAGCTGCCTGATCGTGCGTTACTTTCGTCAGCATCTATGGAAATGGGGGTGGGGGGGGGGGGGGAGGTGGATGTCTAATTTACTAATACATATTCAAAGAAGAAATATGAAAACATCAGACATTCACACACAATAATTCATTTTAAAAGTGAAATAAACTCACCTATTGACGCATTCGTTCTTGGACAAACAACATCTTCGTTTTTGTCAAGTGAGACTACTTGGTAAAGCAAACACATCTTTCCAGTTCTCTCACCCATAGCACTCAAAACTTTTCGATGACGTCATTGATGTTAAGACAAAGACATGTTTCATGATTAATGTTTAGAGCTGCTAAAGTAAAGGATTTTGGCTCACACACTGATTTTCTATTAAACGTTTTGATTAGTTCAGTATATAAAATGGTACTTCTGCCGTAGCAGCAGCAACTGACAAAGTCAAGTAGCGCTGAAGCTCTTTGCATACTTCAGGCAGAGTACCTGGGAGAAAAAAACAAAAGTTTTGTGAGATCTTTAACTGGTAACATGTCTCCTTTCTTTCCAAATTATTTCGACATAGCTGTTTTAGGTTAATAATTTCGTGTGAAGGCTTTATGGTAAAATCTGACTAGTGCTTTCTATTCAGGTTTTCTGATTTTCTGCTGTTCTATGGATATCTTTTTTTTTTCTAACTTAAGAAGATGAATCTGAAGTAAGAATGAAAAGTAATCATCAACACTGTGTAAGCTGGTAAACAATCTGTTTAAGTGCTGAACGTTATGTGAAAATATAATGCCTTTATGTTTTATTTGTATTTCGCATAAAATTGTTGCAGTTACGGTATATTCATGACGGAATCATTGAGTACCAAAGCAATTTGGATCCGTGCTTTAATTCTTGAGTGCAAACGGAGACATTTGCCCCCTCACAGGTACAGCATCATCGTATCCTTTACCTCTGCACCTATCCAATTCTATGTTCATCTTCTCTGAGACGGTTATTATTTTCTCTGTCTCTGTGGCCCCTTACCTCACGGAAACCTAAAAACGATTCCTTAATTTCCTTTTTAACTGGTTTGCTTAAACCTTAGTGCAAATATCTTACAACAGTAAGTTGGTCCTTTCTTGATACATCGTGGCTGTGTGTAAAACAAGTGAAAGGAGTGGCTCCTGTATAAAACGCAATAATTTAATAGTTGTATCATCTCATTTCAAATTTGTGGGCTCAAAGATCTTGTTTAGTTCTTTCATTTGCAACATATGGTCTCAGAAGAAGATCACATATGCTAAGGAGGTCTTATATTTAAGAAATTGACCCTCTGTTCCCTTATTCCAGATTCACGATGGCCATGGGAAGCAATCCAACATAGAGTTAATGGCTTTGTTACATCCAGCTTTCTAGAAATTATAGCTTATATTTGGTCAAACCCTTCATCGAAAAGTCTGCTAATTGTTTCGGCACGTTTCCAAATTCTGTAATATACGCATTTAAATTTGTAGTGCAAGTTTCATATGTATTTAAATTCTTGCTTAGACCTTACCAGTCATTAATTTGTACATCGCGCTACGCATCTGCTCCATCTCTGAACAGTCAGCATGTTACAAAGTATACAGCATTTAAAGTAGAAGAATAGCATAGTCAAATTATTCAATTTTATGATCTGTTTCAGTGTAATTATGACAACAATCGCTTCTAAACTACCTCTTCGTCTTTATGTATCTAGGGAATAGATCCTAAGACTTGCATGACCTGCTATTTATAATTTTTAGATTACTGTCTATATTCACTTTACCTTAGAATAGTGCTCTGTCAGTGTTGAAAGGTGCATTTTGCTGATT
The DNA here is from genome assembly GCF_023864345.2 of Schistocerca serialis cubense. Lineage (NCBI taxonomy): Eukaryota > Metazoa > Arthropoda > Insecta > Orthoptera > Acrididae > Schistocerca > Schistocerca serialis. The sequence continues at coordinate 928,505,016 of NC_064640.1, read as the reverse complement.
ATCTTGAAGTTGAAAAGAACAGTGGTAGTGCATCGGCGTCTATTGTTGGTGGTACGAATTTTTAAATCGTCAGACTTTTCTCCAATTTCATTTTGTTACTACTTTTAGTACTGATCGCTGGAAGATTGTATCTACTGTCATAGTTTTCTTTTTTTTTTTAACTTCTTCGTCTCCCAGAACTTGTTGTTGTTGTTGTGGTCTTCAGTCCTGAGACTGGTTTGATGCAGCTCTCCATGCTACTCTATCCTGTGCAAGCTTCTTCATCTCCCAGTACCTACTGCAACCTACATCCTTCTGAATCTGCTTAGTGTATTCATCTCTTGGTCTCCCTCTACGATTTTTACCCTCCACGCTGCCCTCCAATGCTAAATTTGTGATCCCTTGATGCCTCAAAACATGTCCTACCAACCGATCCCTTCTTCTAGTCAAGTTGTGCCACAAACTTCTCTTCTCCCCAATCCTATTCAATACCTCCTCATTAGTTACGTGATCTACCCACCTTATCTTCAGCATTCTTCTGTAGCACCACATTTCGAAAGCTTCTATTCTCTTCTTGTCCAAACTGGTTATCGTCCATGTTTCACTTCCATACATGGCTACACTCCATACAAATACTTTCAGAAACGACTTCCTGACACTTAAATCTATACTCGATGTTAACAAATTTCTCTTCTTCAGAAACGATTTCCTTGCCATTGCCAGTCTACATTTTATATCCTCTCTACTTCGACCATCTTCAGTTATTTTACTCCCTAAATAGCAAAACTCCTTTACTACTTTAAGTGTCTCATTTCCTAATCTAATCCCCTCAGCATCACCCGATTTAATTTGACTACATTCCATTATCCTCGTTTTGCTTTTGTTGATGTTCATCTTATATCCTCCTTTCAGGACACTGTCCATTCCGTTCAACTGCTCTTCCAAGTCCTTTGCTGTCTCTGACAGAATTACAATGTCATCGGCGAACCTCAAAGTTTTTACTTCTTCTCCATGAATTTTAATACCTACTCCGAATTTTTCTTTTGTTTCCTTTACTGCTTGCTCAATATACAGATTGAATAACATCGGGGAGAGGCTACAACCCTGTCTCACTCCTTTCCCAACCACTGCTTCCCTTTCATGCCCCTTGACTCTTATAACTGCCATCTGGTTTCTGTACAAATTGTAAATAGCCTTTCGCTCCCTGTATTTTACCCCTGCCACCTTCAGAATTTGAAAGAGAGTATTCCAGTTAACGTTGTCAAAAGCTTTCTCTAAGTCTACAAATGCTAGAAACGTAGGTTTGCCTTTTCTTAATCTTTCTTCTAAGAACTTAGATCTAAGATCTTAGATCTTCTAAGATCTTCTAAGATCTTCTAGATCTTCTAAGATCTTCTAGATCTTCTAGATCTTCTAGATCTTCTAAGATCTTCTAAGATCTTAGATCTTCTAAGAACTTAGATCTACTTAAACCTAACTAACCTAAGGACACCACACACATCCATGCCCGAGGCAGGATTCGAACCTGCGACCGTAGCGGTCGCGCGGTTCCAGACTGAAGCGCCTAGAACCGCTCGGTAACGGCGGCAAGGCGAACGAGTAAGAGCGTTCCATATAAGAAAAACCAACATTACGTTTTACATTAAGGCAAGAACAGCTTATATGAAGAGGAAATAAACCGCATTAAGCAGATAACAGATGTACATAGTTGTAGTGTCCTAATATCTTTGCATTAGCAGTTTACTTGCACTGTAAGCCTGTGTCCATGACAAACATACAAAAAAACTGAAAGGAATTGTTAGTAGGAGAGCCAGAGAGCCTATTGTTGTCAATACTTACTGCAGGAGATAGACAATGAAGAAGGTAGCACATCCTGAGTGCTAGCAGGCATACCGGCCACCGATTGTGCAGGAAAATAGCACTTGACTTGGGAAGGGGGGGGGGGGGGGGGAGGCGGACACCTGTGCTTGCTGCGAAACACTGTAGCATTTTTGTCAACATTAAACCAGAAAGGGCACGAAATGATTGCTGAAACCCTACTGTTCGATCCTACTTAATGAGTTTCAATGGCTGAATTGAAGAATACATTTTTAAATAAATTACTACAGTCAGTTTAAAGCCCCTGAACCGTTATTCACGCCACTAGCAAGGGATTAAAGGACGGTGATACCACAAGTAGGCGACAAAGTGTCGGATGCCTACGTCTCATCATAGAACGTAGAGGTCGGAGGCTTTTCCGCTTTGTAAATCTATGACAAATCTGATGACACAATACAATGCTGGTGCAGACGCAAATCATTCAGCATACGTTGGTGAACTTAGGGATCTACAGCAGACTACCCCTAATTCCTCGTAAGTTGATCCAACGCCGTCGTAACTACGACTGCAGCGGCCACAGGATCATCGAGACTGGCCCTTGGATGAAAGAAAACGTGTCACCTGCTCTGATGAATCACGTTTCTTGTTATACCAGGTCGATGGTTATGTTCATACACACTGTCATCCAGCCGAACGACACCGAACGGCACCGCACTTCGGACGCAGGCAGGTGGGGGCAGTATTATGCTACAGGGGACATTCATGTGGGCTTCCGTGAAACCTATGGTAGTAACCGAAGGCACCAAGACAGGTGTGGACTATGTGAACATTACTGTGGACCTGCATCCCGTTATGCTTGATGTCTTGCCCAACGGCAATGGCATCTTCCAGCGGAATGCCTGTACATGTCACAAGAACAAACTGTTGCTATAGTGGTTTGAGGAGAGTGATGTCGGACACACATTGACGTCTTTGGCTCCAGTTTCAGCTAATCTGAACACGATGGAGCACATCTGGGACGTTATCGGTCATCAGCTCCGCGTGACCAAATCATCAGCCTGTAATTTACGGAAATTGTTGGACATGTGCATGCACATCTGATGCCACATACCTCCAGAAACCTACCGAGGACTTTTCGACTGCATGACACGCAGAATCGTTATTGTGTTGGGCGCCAAAGCTGCACCAACACGCTACGATGCAGGGGATCATGATCGTCGACTCCCCGTAACTGAAGGTTCAGATTCATTACCGGGCAATGCTCTCCGCATTGTCTGTTCTCTACTTTTACAAGGAAAGCGCCTCCATTGACATAGCTAGACACAACCAGAGAGACATATCCCACAGTTTTCAGGAAGTATTGGCGATCTCCGCTTCTCAAAGCCGATCTTATGGCGCCTTTCTTAATGTCTGCCCCACATTGTGCTGTCGGCGAGCATCCAGAGAGAAAATCATTTATTAACTCCTGTCACAAACCACCTGCGAGGGAACCAAGCTTAGCCTGTTTCCCAGAATATCAAATGCACAGGGTAATTCTAAACGCAAGAGAAACAGTGAAACGAAATTAGATACAGAAACAGTTACATCTGAACCTAGTAAGCACTGATAGACTAATAAAAAAAGTCTTGATACTAATAAAAATATGAAATTGCCTAATACGAATTTACTTTTTATAAATTGTAGAATTAAAATGGGAGAAGAGGGACACAAACCGGACCGGCATCTCACATCACTTCCACCAATGGGTATGAAATCGACATCGAGAATGTTACACCGAGAAACAGGGTGTAGCCTTTCCCACTTGATTTCTCGCTAAGCCATCTGCCCTGAGAAAAAAAAAAAAGGTTTATCAATACGGAAAGGAAAGGTATTCCGGTGGTGCCTCCACTTAAGCATTCTGCTCACACTCATTCAACTTCAGCCATCGTCACAATAGCATTACGTACTGAGAGACCCTCTTCACAATATTTTGAACAACAACATAGAGTTCAACTACTGAACGTCATTCGAATCTGTTTACTTTAACTACGTGGGTATTCCCTTCAACCGCACCTATTCCTTTTGATAGTACAGGGACCAGATCTCAATGTTTGACTGCAACTTTCATTTCCTCTCAACCTATGCTAGCTCAAGATTCTCTGATTGAAATAAGTAACCTCACAAAACTTGGATAAAGATCCATTCAGTAGCCCAAAAATTCTACATTGCTTAACATAACTAACACACACTCTTATAAACTCAGACATACAGATAAATTTTCAGTTTACTTAATCAAAGGAAATATTTTTCTTCGCCAAGCTTTACATTATTGTTTCTTCTGCTCCTTAACATTAATTAACTAATTCTGCCGAGCACCAATAAATGCGTGAAAAGTTTCACCTACTTCAAAGTAGAGTACTGTTATAGCTGGTATCTCACGTGACATTACTATACTGCTGTCTGTGCATTGCTATAATACTTGGCAGTTGGCAGATTGTAGATTTTCTCACCAGGACATAGATCTTTTTTTTTTTTTTTTTTCCTACCGAAGCATGTACCACTCCTCACTCCTGTGCAGTTATGCTCAAAGATACTGATAGAATGTATAGGATGCAAAGTCACTTTCGTGACTAGCTGCAGGTGTTACATGGTTGATAGTTCATTGTCCATTCCATGAACACCGTTTCTTACAATCCCTTCATATTATTTCAGGCTGTCATCCGCCTCCAGTTGGTATACTCCCTGTTGATGTTTGGCTGCTGAGATTCGCTCGAAACTGGGTCAGATGTCATTGCCGCTGCCCTCCCTACCTGTCGTGAAGGTCAATGGTACTACCCCTGGCCTGATGCACTTGCCAAGCTGCCTGGCACCAGCACTGTCTACGAGGAGGTTGCTCGGCACACCAAGATTGAGCTCTGAGCATACCATGCCTTTTACCAAGGCCGCCAGCTAATGCTTCCTTTGTGGCTGTCCTCGACCTCTGGCGTTACAGAACCCTTGGGCTACCTTGGATCTGGCTCGCCTGGCCCATAGTCTATCAATACACAAGCCCGATTCCTCCGTGTGTCAGTGTTCCTGTCTGTCTACTTGTTACCAGTTCATGCACATGCTTTTACAACCAAATTGATAAATCCGTCTACAAATAATATGTACATTCATATGTCACATACTATACTATTTTGTGAAATTATTACCATCAACAGTGATTACGTATCCCCAACTTAATTGAGAGATAGCCTTACAACAACGATTATCTTTTACATTTTCCCATTAAGAGAAAAGATTGAACCATACATGTACTTATTAAACAAAACAGGAATTTTACAAATTTACTACAATTTTTATTACAGTTTGTTACAATTACAATTAGAATTTATTACATTTATTACAATTTATTGCAAATAAAAAACTAGAATCTTTAGTAAAATCTGTAACCTCACAAAAACCACTAATAATAGGGTGTATCACATATATGAGGCCCGTGCCAGGTCGTCTTCTCACACTTTTCTTCCTATTTAAATAATGGGCGTATGCCTTGTCCATCACCTTCACTCTGTCACAGTTATATTGATTATCAATCTTAGTGTTTCATCTCTATATGCTACCTTTGTCCGATCTACGACATAGTACTGGCAGCTGAATTTATGTGCCTTTCCATTGAGGTCGTAGCAACTTGCAGGTTGTAATTCTCCATAAACCCGATTCTGGCAAAGTTACACGTTAATCACAGTTTCGCTGCTTTTCTATTGATTCACTTTGACACTTTTTTCAAAGTCATTCACTCTCTCATAGGTTAGTGATAAGTGTTAATTTCCAACTATTATCAGTTGTACTTCATTACTCTTACCTTTTCATGCACTCTCTCCTTTCTTCCTCATGCATCCATTTTTTGCCTACTAATTATAAATGGAACACTTGACGCTCAACCTCATTTATTTAAGCTATGTCATGTACATGCATCTATTATATCGATTCACGTTACCCAATGATCTCCATTCATGCTTCATATAATTGCTATGAAATTTATTTTTTAGTTATAAAGCTACGAAAATCGATCGATCCTCTTCACATTCCCCGTTTCACATCATCTATCATCTCTGGGTCTTCGTTGGTTCATTACCGCCATATATCTTGCTTTTAACATCTATTCTTTCATACTATTGGCGCTACGTCAAGTGCTGGATTGTGTGTTCTCACATAAAATACTGTGCTCTTGCGTCTGTCGAACAATTACCAAATATCTGTCTAAGCTGCCATAACTTATTCTTTGCCATAAAAGCGCTTTCCAGAAACAATTTCTTATGTGATATTAGATGGAAGTCATTACAGTTCGCCCTCACATCCTACTCACCTTTATCTTTCGGCTCCGTCCATTATACAGGGTGAAGCGAAATTCGCGCACTCGGGCTTCTCAGCGCGACTCCTCATATGCCAGCGATAAAAAAATGTCTCTCACAATATTTCGTCCGGCGAGTACGTCTGGCAGAAAAAGGACGTTAAAGAGTGGCAATCTGGCAATACTGTAAGGACATGTATGGTAACTGCCTCTGTCAGCAAGTTTTACGTATGCTGTACAGATGGTGCAGTGGATCGAGTTTTGGGTCAGCATCGAGGAGGTTGAAGGTTCGATGCTTCGTTGAGCCATATGTTTTTTATTTGGTAAATGTAATCCAGGTGGTACAGTATCTGGCATCTTAATCATCAACAGCGATTGCAGAGGGTCTCCTAGAAAACATTTGCCCTTATACACTACAATCTTGGAAATGGCAGATTGGTCAGCTTTGAAAGAAGCCCTTTCCACGTCGTGGGCGAGGATTTATTCTCACCACTTCATCTTCTAGATGCGAAACCTGTTTCCTTTGTTCCATCCTCCAAGGTTCCCATAGATTACTACCAACTATTATTCTTGCCTCATTCAGGTCCATTACATTTCGTTTGGGCCTTACGTTACCAGTAGGACCAGCAATGTGCTTTGCGAATAATGTCCAAACTCGGTTACTATTTGTATGTGTTATCACCGTGGTCCCACTAACTATGCGTTTCAACATTGAGTCTGGTAACCGCATTCTGTTTAGTATGCATCTCAATGCATTATTATTATTATTATTATTCGGTCGATGGAACTGTGAAAACATCACGTCTATTATCGTTAGGTAAACAGTCTAATTCAAATCCGAACATTTCACAATTAGCGGTGTCAGGATAAATCATGCAGAACAATATCTGTCAGAGGCGTAATGCGCGTTAGGTGGCACAGAGCGCAGGACTAATGACATGTTTATACTGAAAGCGCTGTTCACCAGATAGGGACTAGTAGCTAGCGGAGTAACGCGCCCGTGACAGAATCCATGTACATTTGTATGCATATTGTAATTTCTTCGTGTGTTATTCTACAGCAATGTGGATGACGTATGTCATACAGAAGCGATGGATATGTGGATGTGCTTCTGGTCCGTGGCGAATCTGATAAACGGGTTGGTGTTGCCACTCGTGAATATGCTGCTAAATATCGTGGTCGACGTCATCAAAATAAAAACGTGTTTCGTCGTCTGGAGCCATGACTTCGGGAGACTGATTCTCTCCTTCCACCATCGCATGACAGAGGTTGCCCACGGACTCGCCATACTCCAGCTACTGAGGAAGCTACGCTGGAGGTCATACACCATGAACCTCAGCGAAGTACACGTAGCGTAGTAAGGCAGCTGCGTGTGTCGCAACGCACGGTCGTTAATGTGCTGCGCGAGCATCGGCTGCACCCCTATCATTATGCTTTCACGCAACATCTGCATCCTGCAGATCGCCATCAGAAGATGCAATTCTTTAAATGGTTCCAACAACAACAAGAAGCCTATGATGACTTTGTGAACAGCGTAATATGGTTGGATGAAGCAGCATTCACTCAAAAATGGCTCTGAGCACTATGCGACTTAACTTCTGAGGTCATCAGTCGCCTAGAATTAGAACTAATGAAACCTAACTAACCTAAGGACGTCACACACATCCATGTCAGAGGCAGGATTCGCACCTGCGACCGTAGCAGGCTCTCGGCTCCAGACTGTAGCGCCTAGAACCGCACGGCCACTCCGACCGACGCAGCATTCACTCGTGAGGATGTCTTCAATATACACAATGCCCACCTTTGGTGTGAGGTTAAGCCGCACATCACCCACTACTGTTGATATCAAGTTTGTTTTGGTATCAACATCTGGGCCAGAATATTGGGTGACAAGTGTTTGGGCCCCTACATGTTGCCTGACCGGTTGGCTGCACAAAGGTATCATGCATTCCTCTCAAACTATCTGCCTGACGCGATGGAAGATGTTCCACTACATGTTCGGCAGAGGATAAGATTCCAACATGATGGTACACCTCTACACTCTGGAATTAATGTGTGACAGTATTTGGACAGAAAATTTCCAGGGAAATGGCTCGGACGTGGAGGTCCAGTTGTGTGGCCACCATGTTCGGGTGACCTAAATCATCTGGATTTCTTCCTTTGGGGACACCTGAAGAAGCACGTGTACTCTACTCTGCCAACGAATATGGAAGAAATGGTAGCGCGTGTACATGCTGCTCTTGTTACTGTAGATGCACCTTTGCTGCGATGGGGGCCAGAGCTGTATGATCTGGCGGGTTGCGCAACGTTTGGACGTGCAGGGAGGTCGCTTTAAGCATCTGTTGTTCTGCGGAGAATGTATTCTGTTGTGAAGGTCTTGCGCTCATTAATACGGTTATTATTATTGTCACTGGTTGTTAATGTGCGACATCTGAGTGCTCATATTACATGTAGTATAAATGACATGTTGTGTTCTTGTAATGAGCTATCGTCTTTAATGTCTCGAAATTGATATTGTTTATGTAGTTGTTCTGTTCTATGACAGGTCATTTGTTTCAACTGTCTATTTCTTATTTGTCTAACCGCGTATTTGTTATGTTTAGCGTTAGAAAATGTTGTAAATTTAGGATACATGTGATCTAAGAAATGGTGTATATTACAGTATGAAATGTCAGAATGAAATTAGCAAATAAAAAAAGTGCACCCCAACCCGGGATCGAACCTTCGACCTCCTGCATACTAACCCAAAACGCTAGTCACTGCACCAAATGTACAGCACAGATAATATGTGCTGACAGAGGTAATTACCATTCATGTTCTTAGAGTGTCACAGAGAGTGCAACGGATGACATACTGCCGATGTTTGGAGAAGCATTGTAACGTTTGTCTCGGTAATTTCCTGCTGTAGACACAAAGATGACGAAGGAAAGGTTAACATCGCAGTGGTAAGAGAAACTAATGTTCGACTCTTTTTTTAATTTATTGGCTTTTAGGACTTATCCATATAGCCGTCTCAAGAATGTAATGTTAATTATGACGATACAAATGTAAAGACAAAACAACAGGCAGTCCCCCAGCGCAAAAAAATCTCCGAGCCGGACGGAAATCGAAGCCGGGTTAGCACCCGGCCGCGCTGACAACGTAGCTACCGCGTGACAAGAGTTGGGTTTCCTGGTACAGAGAAACGCAGGAATCGTCACCTTGCGTCACAGATGTGACCTTGCCCCATATCGAAGCCGCGGAGTGGACGAACGACCGTTGATGTGGAACATCGCCCAAGGTGGATGTGGGTTTAGAAGATTTCTTACCTCTTTCTACGCAAATACCAGCCTCGTTCACCATCTCCATCTGAGGAACACGAGATGAAATATGAAAACGCAGAGAAAAAACAATTATGCGACTCGAAGATAAGTGGCATACATGAGATTCCGTACCGTCTTGATTTATACCAGTGGGAATGCATCCGGTGCCAGAAATTAAGAAACGAAGTAAGGACGGTTTTATTTTAACGTCCCATCAACGATGAGGTAGTAAGAGGCGGAGCACGCGCCAGATTCGGGAAAGAAATCGGCTGTATCCTTTCACAGTGACCCATTTCGGAATTTCCCTTAGGCGGTTTAGGGAAACTACCGAACACCAAAATCTGCACACCTGGACGGGGATTTGAAATGCAGTGGTTTTTACAGATGCGAGTCCAATGCTTTACCACTGTGCCACCTCGCTCGGTGGAAGTTAAGAAGAAAAGGGACAAAGCAATCTCTCCACCATCACAAGTCTAATATCAGACTTCGAGATATAGTAATGAAGTGTTTACGTGAGGGAGTGCCATATCGTTCGAGACAAGAAGTTACTGAAATTATGGTTTCAACGTCAACTAGTTGAGTGTACCGTGATTTCGTTCGAATTGAAACCTTGTTTATTTACCAACAAAATTACACAATTTCCGGTTTCGGTCGTCACTAACAACCTCCTTTGGATCATTTTAGAGCAAAGACAGTGATAAAATTTAGAGATGGTTACTGGTAATATCAAATAATAGCAATTATGTACGAATGTTATGTGAGTTTTGCCGGTGAATACTAAATATTATAACAGATGAGTTTACTACTTAGTTTCAAATAAAGTGGGAGTACATTTTGCGAAATTGCGATACTTTTCCCTCTGTAGTTTGAGAACTGATTATTGAATTATTTCCTCTGTTTGCTTTTGATAATTGCATGACGAGTAGTTAGATATGGTTGGGTATAAAACCAAGTCTTAAACTCTCATGAAAGGCATCCGTTTCTATACATAGTGAAGAATGATGTTAAAAGTGTTGACCACTCTGAGAGGCGGAGGTGGTAACGGCTGGAGTCGACACAAGAAGCGGAGTGGGTGAAAAGTTGCGAGTGCTTCCTTCCACTCTAGCAGGATTTGCGCTCCAGCTCTTTCGCGGCCCGGAAACTCTTACTCCCGAACTTTGCAGTTCCACGACATCCGCAGACGGCGGCGCATCGCCCCGTAGCTTTGAGTCTGCTGCAGACGCCTTGCAATTTGTGATCACTTCCGCAAGAGGGAACTTTTCTCTTACAACGAAATGTTAAAATCTTCTTCGAAGAGTGGTGTCGAATGTAGTCCCACTCACTAGCTTTTTTTACACTGGTGCCCATCAAAATAGCAATACCATGAAGGTGAAATGCCATAAACGTCAAACTGACGTGAAGTGTGATACATACACTCTAGGCCAAAAAAAGAAAGAAAAACGGCGCACCAGAGTGGAGTTATCCGAATGGGACGGAAATCAGTAGATGCGATGTAAATATAACAAATTATTATAATTTCAGGAACATTTGATGATTTATTCAAAAGAAAAATCTTCGCGGAAACATTTACTGATTTCTTCAATAGAAAGATCTTCGCTAAATGAGTAAGTCAGTAACGCGTTGGTGCACCTCTGTCTTCAGACACGTCTCCGCCGGTCATCGGGACTGAGTTCGAAGTGGGAGTCATCTCTGAAGACAGTTATATTCCAGTCTTCTTTGCGGTGAGCAGCTTTTTCTTAGAGTGTCATTCGATATGATACAATTTTTGTGCAACTGCCCTAAGCTGTATACAGGGTAATCAGAAAGAGTCTGAAAAGCTTGTAAGGATTTTGCAGGCTATCTTGTGCTCAGATATGATTATTAAGAAAAACATTTGATACGTTGCACCGTTTCCGAGTTAATTATCACCGAAATTAGCCAATCAGGCCGTTGCGCGAACAGAATCAAGCGGCCCGCCAGATATAACTAGTGTTAGTAGTTCTCACAGCGTATGTGATAGCGCACGAGACTGCTCACCCTTTGGCTCGGATTCGATCCTTACTACCGTCCCATGTCCAATTTTTGTATCGCTCTGTTGTTCGGTTTTATACGAAGAACACGTTTGACGATATCGTCTCTGGCGAGCCGCTTGAATCTGCCTTCGCAACGGCCCGATTGGCTAACTTCAATGCAATTGAACTCGGAAAAGGCGAAAAGTATCGAACTTTTTTCTCAGTTCAACCGACCCTGAAACAACCTTACAAGCTTTTCAGCCTATTTCTGATCACCTTCTATAAGGAATGGGTATGCAATGTTCTCTCTCATCCAGAAATCGCTGTTGAATGCAGGATGTTTCTGAAAAGATCGTGGTATGTCACGTGTAAGAAATAGAAACGTCTACAAGTGCGAGTCGGAATTCGACAGCAGCAGGATAGTATACTATCAAGATTCCAGTCCATTGTCCCACGATGTTGCTACTCGTGTACTTACGAATCCCACGACTGCCGTGCGAACATGGAGTCGATGAGTTTCAGAAGGCTATACTCGACACCATGCTGACTCTCAATTTCTCCTTGCAACTAGCGCCCAAGAGGACAGACACATTACTTGCTCGGCCGTGCAGTCTGGTACAGCTATGTCACATGCCTCGAATCAGGAAACAGGGTTGTTTGCCGCAAGATAAGTTAGCCCACGGGCAGCATGACGACGTCTGGAACACAGTAGACTGTCCAACACGGCGACCATTGTTGCGGCTTCCCTTGGCGCGATAGCAAACAGGGGCCAGCCAACAGTGGTGCACCCAACAACACTGGGCACAGAACTGGCACCGATTTGTCTTTTCAGATGACGGCAGATTCCACCCGCAGCATCACGATGGATCCATCAGTGCGGACGCTCCGAGTAGGGTGAACGTAGCCAGATTGTATTCGTCAGTGTAATATGGACCCAGAAGCTGGCTTCATCGAGTGGATGCCATTGGATAGACCACAAGATCACTTCTGGTTCGCATAGCCGCTAATTTGACGGTAGCCGCTACATTTCTAATGTGTTAAGGAGGTAAGCTGTGCCCTATCTTCGAGGCCTTCGTGATCTATTGCTTCAACAAGATAACGCGGGAGAGCATGTTGTCCTGCTGTCCTGAACTTCATTGAAAGCATCTGTTCACGCTTGCTGAGGAGACTGGCATGCCTTCTCTCGTCAACCAGTATGAGTGATGAATTAAGTGAAAGACTTGAAGCTGTACGGAATGTTTTACCCGTACCTGTCATCCAAGCCCAGTTCGGGTTGGAGCCCAGCCAGGTTAGAACCATTGTTCGTGTACTGAATGTCGTACCTTGTATACTCTCAAACTGCCTACAAATTTCATCATATATTCCTCCTATTATACTACATGCGCACAATATGTAAAATCCACCCTAGTGTTGCAACTTCGAGTACTAGCAGCGTACATAAGCATCTCCACCAACATTGGGACCAATATGGATTAGACCTACTCTCAGATTTCACTCGAACTGCTGAAAGATAAGACGGTACGTTCGATCAAGTTATTGTCCTGCCATTGGCCCTGGAGATAAACTGTTGTCACGAAAACGCTGAGTGGCATATTATACTCGCTCCTCCCGAATAAGCGTTCATCGTGTCACGCCCCGTCGCAGTCGGTATTTCTCACGTACGTGAGAACATTCTGTAGTGCTAACTGATACGGAGACGATTTATTCACACAGCTGTAATGGGTTGATACGAACAAGTTAACAGGTAACGTAATGTTGAAAGAAGATACACTCATGTTCAGAAAAAACTGAACCCTTGAATGAGTAGGGATAGGATGTTCACATTCATAGGACACGTAATTAGTATGTTCTGCAGAAATGACTGGCATTTGAATCACGTCGGCCCACGGCTTCAGGTCAACATCAATACTGCTGCGTAACAGCACCTAGCGGTAAGACGTGTTTGCGGCTCTCACTGTTGCTACAAACCGGACGTAATGGATCGGTGAGACTTAGCAGACGTACAGGATGCGCGACGTATGCACGAACTGGACAGTCAAACCAGTGAGTTTGAAAGAGGGCTCATTATTGGCACGAGAAATGTGATGCATCCATCCGGGAAATTGCTGCTCGTGTGGGACGAAGCGTTTTGGCAGTGCAACGGCTGTGTGCAGAATGGTTCACCGAAGGCCGTAGAACACGACGAGATGGGTCAGGTCGCACAATACAGACCAGCCCTCGAAAAGATCGACACTCATACGAATGGGATTGCAGGACAGATCTGCGTTTTCCGCAGCTCTGGCGTGACAGTTGAACATTGCAATACATCGTAAGCTATCAGGGTTGACAGTCCGTCGGCGTTTATTGGGGCATGGATTATGTGACCGTAATCCACTTCTCCGCCTACCTTTGATGATATGCAGAAACATACTAGACGGCAATGGTGTATGGAACGACGTCGATGGGGACAGGAATGGCATCAGATAGTGTTTTCGGAAAAATCCAGATTATGGTTGTTTGAAAATGATGGCCACAGTTTGGTTCGCCGCAGACAGGGGGTGCGGCACCACAGTAACTGCATTCGCACAAGACGTACAGCGCCAATTCAAGGCCTTATTGTGTGGGGTGCTATTGGGTACAACCATAAATCACAGTTGGTGCGTGTCCTGGGCACTATGACCAGTTTGACCTACGTGACTGACATCCTGCGACCTATAGCCATACACCGTCTGTACAACACCCCAGACGCCATTTTTCAGCAAGGCAATACACGATCACATGTTGCAGCAAGAACACGTGCCTTCTTCATGTCACAGGACGTCAGCCTTTTGCCCTGGCCCGCCGGATCACCATACTTACCGCCAACTGAATATATGTGGGATAAGGTCAAACGACAGGTGCAGCGCTGTGGCCCGATATCAACCACTACATATGACCTTTGGAACCATGTGAATTCAGCGTGGCTGTTTATACCACAGGACGCAATTCCCATCTTATACGTGTCGATGCCGTCACGCATGGAACAAATTATCAAGGCCCATTGCGGACCCTGTGTTTGCTTGGCTACAGAGGTGACTGAAATGCTAATCATTTCTGCAGAACATACTAATGTACATCTCCTGTGAATATGGACATCCTATCTCTAGTCGTTCAACCTGTTCTGTTATTTCTGAACATGAGTGTATTTCTGCTAGAGGAATATGGCTAGTCACTGCTGTACTGTCGACATAATGAATTTCAACAAATATCTCATAAACTTTTCAAGTCATGGTTGAAACTGACTTTACACAGCATATCTGTTCAATAGTAACTATTACAAACTCTATAACGTGAGGTTTAGGAGCACTTAAGCAATGTTCCCGGCTTCCTTCCTACATCCTTCACAGATAATTCACAAAAGTTTAACTCCCTCTTGTGGCAACGGCCTTGCCGCAGTGGATACACCGGTTCCCGTGAGATCACCGAAGTTGGTAAGCGCGGTCGGGCGTGGTCGGCACTTGGATGGGTGACCATCCACGCCGCCATGCGCTGTTGCGATTTTTCGGGGTACACTCAGCCTCGTGATGTCAAGTGAGGAGCTACTCGACCGAATAGTAGCGGCTTCGATCAAGAATCATAACGACCGGGAGAGCGGTGTGCTGACCCCACGCCACTCCGCATCCTCCTCTGAGGATGACGCGGAGGTCGGATGGTCCCAGTAGGGCACTCGTGGCCTGAAGACGGAGTGCTTAACTCCCTCTTCCTTTTCGATTCTCCTTTAACCTTATATCTTCGACAACTGTATGTAAAATGCGCTCTTGGTTTTGATGCATAAGCCACTGGTGTGCAAAATTCATTGACTAAAGTGACTTTCGCATGATGTGTCACTGCCAAGTAACATACCTACATGATAGCTGGACCATACATAGAAACAACTGACAGAGTACAAAACAGAAGGTAACTGAAAGAAAAACCCAATGAGACGAACAGAAATGATACGTTTGTTCACAAATAATAATTATATAGGAGTCACTGCAATTCGCGATGGTTCCTTGGACATTACAGAAGGCGATAGATGTTCCTAATAGCGTATGTGATCAACACAACAACATATGCATGTTCTTAAACATGTTCCCACTCTGGTCGCAAGTGCGCAGTCCTTCAGCGAAGGATAGGAAAACTTTTGTGAGTCTGGA
Source organism: Schistocerca serialis cubense (assembly GCF_023864345.2). Lineage (NCBI taxonomy): Eukaryota > Metazoa > Arthropoda > Insecta > Orthoptera > Acrididae > Schistocerca > Schistocerca serialis. Next base: position 928,489,457 of record NC_064640.1, on the reverse strand, counting down.
TTCATTAACAGTTGTCTCACAACTGGGTTTTCGGCCGAGAGCAGTACAGCCCTGAAGCGTGGCCGAAGGCTGGTTGATTTGTTGCTTTGAAGATTAAAGGGACTAAACTACAAGGTTATCAGTCCCTTTTTCCGTAGTCATACAGGTCTCAGATAAAAGCCGTGCCCCAAAAGAATCCTATCACCCAAAATCTGGGGAAGGAAAAAAAACCGTAAAACGATGTGTGTAGCCATACTGTAGTAAACCAAAATTGAAAACATTAACTCAGAGGAAAAAGGGACAGAAAATGTTAAAACAATATTGCAGCCGGCTGGATTGGCTGCTCACAAGAATAAAAAAGGATGAGCCAGCCATTCTGCAACACATGGAAGTCTCCAGGCTAAAGACACAAGGCAAGAGAAACACAGATGGTGAAAAGGCAAACACCAAGTCGAACAGACAGAACCAGAGAGAGTAAAGAAGAGTGAAAATGCAAATAGGGTGAAGACCTGGGAGAGAAGACCAGACGTCCGCCCTTAGAGTGAGTAATAGAAACCCACTTCTCGAATAAAAAATAAACCTGGAGCATCCACTGAGGCATTGTCTCCTAGCACCATAGGAAGTGTGTCAGGAAGTTTAACTTTACATTTTCTTAGTATTCTGCCTATTTGAGCTGAAGTATTACCAATATGTGGTAAATAGGCAGTCGTTTTAAAGGCCTCTCCCTCTTCTTTGTTCCGTCTGCAGTGAAAGCAATCTTTCGCCCTCCTGCAAGAATTTCGTCGCTGTTGGGATCTATCAAAGACGACCTAGAGCTGCGCAAGGCAGGTGTTTACATGATTCCGTGTGAATGCGGCAAATCTTATACAGGGCAAACGACGTGTACTGTGCAGGATCGCATTGTAGAACATCAGCGGCATACTCGCCTTGTTCAGCCTTATAAGTGTGCCATTACCGAACACTGAATTTCCAATGGTCATGCCATGAATTACAATGAGACAAAAATTGTGGCCCATACGTCTAACTTTTGGAGTTCTATTATTAATGAATCCGTGGAATACGGCTGTCTGACAATGAGTCTCTTATTAATCGTGACGGCTGTTAACAACTGAATTCGGCATCGAATCCAATTGCCGAAAAACTTCGTGTCCTCCTTAGCCGGCGTTGGTCTGTGATGGAACCGCAGGAAGACAATCGAATTAATATCGATGCGGCGAGTTTTCACCACGGAGGGGGCGCGGCGCAGCAGAGTCGAACGCGCTCAAGTAGCGCACTCGCAACGCCACCCATGTGCCGGAGGGGCCTTAAATACCAGAGCTCAGGGAGTTTTCGCCAGTATCACCTGAAGATGGCCAGAAGACTCCTCGCCAAAATATTGTGGTAGGAAGTTGCAAACATCCAGCAGTTCGCCGGAAATTTTGTGGAACAATATGTACGCCGGAATCGCTGTTGGCGGGGAGCAAAGGAGTGTGCTACTTAGAATATCTGGTGCTTTCGGCACCACATCAGTAGTTTCACTGTATGGGGTGGTTGGAATTATCCCCGACTGATATAACAATCAGATATTGGGCTGCAACACACTGGCTGAAGATGTGTAGACCTGAGAGATCGTTTACGATCACTGGACAGCACATAGAAGATAGGGGCCAAATAAAAACTTAACGTGCGCTCATTTGACAAAAAGAATGGGACGGGAGTGATGAGGTCCATCCATTATACTCAGTTTTCCTCAATGTCACGCAGCGGTTACGGCTGCGGCATGTCAACCTCGACGAGGCATGGTTCATTTTGTGACTGGAATGGCCCTTTTCCCACGCACTTTCAGCGCATGTCGCTTTCAGAAAGCAATCGTTGCACATACGGAGAAACTGGTTCTTCACAACACTTCCTTTTGAAATGTATTACGTACAGGCACTTACGTAATAACATAGAACACGTAACGGAAACAATACTATACGATGCACTGAGGAACATGGGCACAGTTGAACGCAATCGCCAACAACATCTCAAAAGCAGAACATGACGTATAAAAACAGACTCATCAATCCAGAAGGCGCAGAAGACGGACAGAGGCCGACATAGATAGCTCGAGCAGCTCCAGTGCTGACAATGAAACGAGTGACGGTGACAGCATTGACATAACATAGACACACAAAACAGTTATAAAACACGTAAAACATGTACAACTACTCAAGTGACATTAATCAAAGATTGCAATTTATATCTTATTACGAATAAATCTAATTAAAACAAGAAGTAACTGTAATAGTCTGTGGGTAGACATTGTTCTAGAATCCACAGTAAACCTGTAGCCAAGATTGTTCAGTAGTTACATAAATAAACACATCATTCTCAATGTGGTAATATGAATGTAATATCAATTTAATATAAAGTAAGCAAGCAGAATCAAACATTGTAGGTACACAACAGAAACAGGTCATGCATATTATGCAACCATACGAACTTAATAAGTCCATTATTCAAAAAAGTCTATTTTTTTCTGCAAAAATGTTTGTTACTAGATTGATAATAGGTTATTGGTGGCTTGTTACTCCTCCTACAGCTGTTTAGGAACAGTATATAACTTAATTAGATTACAATGAGGCAGGATATTCTTCCAAATCGATGCAGAATTTGTTTAGTAACTAGCCTAACAGTAGTAGTTGTTATGGAGCCTAACAAACATCAAACCACGCAGCACTCTAACAAATAACACCGACATAGATTACATCCACATGGACTCAAAAATCGAGCTTTCCCAAAGAGCGATATTCGTGTGGATAATACAAATATGAGTAGTACCAGAGGTGGATGGTGGATTTGAAGTTCAATAACAAGCCCTTTTTCCCAGGTGGCGTTTATGAAGCGATATCTGTATATACTCTTTCCTACCTTCTCTTATTCTCTTCTTAAATTATTCCATAAATTTATAATTTTTGAGACCAAATTCCTGCATTTATCTTTAAAACATAAGTGTAGTTGCTGTAAGTAAATAAAAGATGACACGAAAGTGCAGACAAAACAACTCCACACGGCTCCACCACCACATACTGCTACATTGGCAACAGTGCCCATTGTCTCAACTGCGTAGCACAATTTTGCTGCGCGGTGGTGGCCATAGTTACTGGGTAAGAGGTCTGTGTGGAGCACTATGGCCTTCATAAAGTAACAAGATGGCAGGCCCTAGTAGCCATTATGCAGCTTGAAAAAAAAATGCAGCTATTGTATTATATCACTTTCCTTTGCAACAAATCAGCTGCCTTTTAGGTATATATATCATCTGCCGGATAATCCTTCTTCGTGTCAAAGTATATATGTTTCTTGATCTATCTATTCTGTGTACTGTTGAGCTACTTTTGCTGATGTGTTTGGGATTCCTTGTTTCACAAACTTCACTAACTGTGCGATTACACAGTTTATTATATTTCCGATATAGCTGTTTTCTTAACGTTAATCTCCTAACGCTGCTTGTAAGCTGTAGGCATTACTACTTTGAATACAGTTAAAACTGATGATAACTTCACAGTTTGGGTCCTAAACCTGAAAACAGTAAGTTTACTTATTTTGTGTAATAGGGATAGGACAAGATGAAAATGAAATGAACTTCGCGTGAAATTGGTCTTGCAAGTGACGCAAGAAGGAACGGTAGTAGATCTGCATGAACGCTGTCTCTCTGTAGTCTCATTCACTTACAATTTAGTTCTGGTCCGATGTTCTACACATCCTCATAGTTTATATTCATTCCAACCCTCTCTTCTGGCTAGTAAAGTTTTAATTAACGTTATGGTGTAAGTTAAGTGGACTGTTCGTTGATTCCATTTGAATTTCTTCCATAGGCATTAGGAAAAAATGCTATTTAGTAGGTCCTATGTTTCCAATCAATGTCATTGTTTTTGTTAATTACAGATCCATATTATTTTAGTTGAACGTAGGTAGGGGAGACTGCAAATAGAAAAAAAAATACTTTTAAAATAAATTAATTTCATTGCCATAGTCGGTTACGCCCATCTTAATGAATAAGGCCTTTTTAAAAGTATCTGTGGCAAGCTGCAATCTCACTTAACTGTCTTTAGCTGAGCAAAGAACACACACAGTTAAAGAAGATCAGTCACAGATAAAGTAACACATATTGCTTTAACTTTACATATGAAAACAATAGGAAGTATAAACTGTAATCCTAGAAGCTCATCAAATAAAGTGAGGTTTGATACATGGAATATGGATGGATTCAATTAAAATTGAAATCCGGAGAGTTGAACTTGTACCCTCCTGTTCTTCTATGTATGACGTATCTAGAACATGTGATTTGATAGTATCGAATATCTATTAACTTTACGAGGTTTCTCTATGGCAGTCGTTTCTTGTTTCTTCAGTATAGTAATATTTACTTTGAATCTAGTTATTCAATCACTCTTTCTTTCACGTTCATAGTGATATTGGCATTTTATGTTGTATTAACTTATATGGCAAACTGTCTCTTTTCGAGTATATTTCCAAATACTTATTTGTTTGCGGATAGAGGACATAAGTCAATTTCTCGATAGGTGCTGTGTAAAATAATGAAAGAAGCGCTGTGTCACTGAATCATTTCGTCCTCGTTTCAATTACTCTTTGTTAGTTATGGCGTTTCTTTAAGACCAGGTGTAATTTACCAATGTTGTTAACGTAACTGTTTAATGTGCAGCGTATTTCTCAAGATGTTGACCTAAAAATTAGGTACGGTAGTTATACATAAAACAGTAACTATCCTGATGTGAAGAAGAAACACCGTGGAGAGATATTTAATTTAAGGTCTTATGATGTGGATAATCGTCAGAATGTTTGCACGCAGAAGCTTTCAGAAAATTGTTTACAGCGTTTGACGTCTCTCTGTACGTGCGTAGGCCTTGCTGCAATCGAAGGAAACATCTGTCCCTTGCTGCCCGTCCCCTAGATATTAACGAGACGTCTACAGAAGTAAAATAAATCTATGATATCATTCCCAGGTCTCCTTTATAGCGGTCGACATTCTCGGCAAAACTCGCATTAAATTTCACTAAATGAAAACTGCTGTTGTGCATACATCTCTAATGGAATGTCAGACTCGACAAGAATTTCAGACACGCACAATTGGGCACGCCACAAAGGATGAAGTACTGGGGTAACGGAGAATGGCCGTCCCCATGTAAAATAATTACTCTTTCAACCCTCACTGTCGTTTAATAGGCTCTCGGGAAACATATAACTCGATACAACAGGGCATAATGAAAGTTGTGCGGTGGCTGGTGCTTCCCCTCGAGTAATAGGCCGGAGGCGCAGCGGGGAGTCTTCTATAATAACACTCCCCTCGTTGTCATTATACATATTCGTCGCTTTTCGCAATGGCGGCACCACTAAAACATGTCAAGGGGTGCACTGTCGTTGCCATTACGCAGCAGTCTAAACTCGTCCCTCGCAGAGCAACCATTACCAGCCGTTAGAGGCGAAAATATAAGCGAGTCGAGTGGCGTGTTTGGGAGAACGCAGACTGAAATACAGTTGTCCTTGTGTATCATCGTCATCCAGGGAAATGCCTCGGTGTTATAAACGCAGCAGTTCGATGGTTGCCTCCCAGTCCTTCACGTAACATGGACAGATATAATATTTCATAAAAATGATCACGATGTGGCGATAAGGATTTAGGCAGATAAGTGTACGAACTGGGCGAGTATTTTTCTCTATGATTAATGCATTTTCGTATACAGTACATACTTAAGGAAGTAAGGCTACTTTTTCAAAACGGAGTGATTTTCACTTGACTGAATTGGAAAGCTCTTGCAAATTGGAATACAGTGATGTTACAGAAATTTTTCACTGTACGTAAGTCGCTGAGGCTAAGTGAAAGAAACAATGAAGAGCGTTGACACCAGCCGCGCGGGATTAGCCGAGCGGTCTCAGGCACTGCATTCATGGACTGTGCGACTCATCCCGACGGAGGTTCGAGTCCTCCCTCGGGCATGGGTGTGTGTGTTTGTCCTTAGGATAATTTAGGTTAAGTAGTGTGTAAGCTTAGAGACTGATGACCTTAGCAGTTAAGTCCCATAAGATTTCACACACATCACATCGTTGACACTAAAGAAACTAATCCGTAGTGAAAAAATAATGTAATATATTTTGCAATACAATTATATTCAACATGAAATCGGAGATTTCAGGATTAGGATGTTGAGCTTATTAGGCCCTTTGTTACTGTTATCAGTAGGAATCTACATTATGTGATCAAAAGTATCGGGACACCTGGCTGAAAATTACTTACTAGTTCGTGGCGCCCTCCATCGGTAATCCTGGAATTCAATATTGTGTTGGCCAGCCCTTAGCCTTGATGACAGCTTCCAGTCTCGCAGGCATACATTCAATCGGGTGGTGGAAGGTTTCTTGGGGAATGGCAGCCCATTCTTCACGGAGTACTACACTGAGGAGAGGTATCGGTGTCGGTCGGTGGGTCCTGGCATGAATTCGGCGTTCCAAAACATCCCAAAGGTGTTCTGTAAGATTCAGATAAGAACTCTGTGCAGGTCAGTTCATTACAGGGATGTTATTGTCGTGTAACCACTTCGCCACAGGCCGTGCATTATGAACAGGTGCTCCATCGTATTCAAAGATGCAATCGCCATCCCAGAATTCCTCTTCAACAGTGGGAAGCAGGAAGGTGCTTAAAGCATCAATGTAAGTCTGTGCTGTGATAGTGCCACACAAAACAACAAGGGGTGCAAGCCCCCTCCATGAAAAACACGACCACACCATAACACCACAGCCTACAAATTTTACTGTTGGCACTACACACGCAGGCAAATGACGTTAACGGGCATTCGCCATACCAGCACCCTGCCATCGGATCGCCACATTTTGTACCGTGATTCGTCAATCAACACAACGTTTTTCCACTGTTCAATCGTGCAATCTTTACGCTCCTTACACCAAGCTAGGCGTCGTTTGGCACTTACCGGAGTGATGTGTGGCTTATGAGCAGCCGCTCAACCATGAACTCCAAGTTTTCTCACCTCCCGTCTAACTATCATAGTACTTGCAGTGGATCCTGATGCAGTTTGGAATTCCTGTGTGATGTTCTGGATAGATGTCTGCCTATAACACTAATTACAACCCTCTTCAACTGTCGACGGTCTGGTCAGTCAACAGAGGAGGTCAGCCTGTACGCTTTCGTGCTGTACGTGTCCCTTCACGTTTCCACTTCACTGACACATCGGAAACAATGGACCTAGGGATGTTTAGGAATGTGGAACTCTCGCGTACAGGCGTATGACACAAGTAACACTCAATCACCTGACCACGTTCGAAGTCCGTGAGTTCCGCGGAGCGCCCCATTCTGCTCTCTCACGATATCTACTGGATACTGAGGTCGCTGATATGAAGTACCTGGCAGTAGGTGGCAGCACAATGCATCTAATATGAAAAACGTATGTTTTTGGGGAGTCCGGATACTTTTGATCACATAGCGTATATGCTTGTACTAAAATTCAGCTCGTCCCTTGTTGAAGTTCATTGTCAGTGAAATTAATACATCAGTAAACCCTGGTCATCTACACAGCACATGTACGCAATACATTATGCAGTTATGCTCACAGAAACATTAATTGCTGATGTAACTGCAAAACTACAGAATGGCAAGTAGTAGAACTGTAGAAAATACACCCTTATTGGGAAACATTCTCTGCCTGAAATATGTCTGTTATGAGATATCACTTAGTACGCTGAAACGTCAATAGACGAAAAAAATGTGGTTCAGTATAATGAAATGCTGAAAGCGGCATATACTCAAAGGGAATGTGGGTAATTACGGTACGTATATGTGCTTTTTACCATTTATTCTCTACTCGCAATAGAGAACTGGGAATTATGGATGTTAAAAGGTGTACTTTTGCAATTAGATTTCAACAACGTAGGGGTTAGAGCAAGGGGAGTCTCAGTGAAGATCATTGGACTATTGTTGAATCATCGCATTACTTCAAACGCGATTAAGTGTACATGCTAAACTGTTATAACTAAACTACAGTTCCAGTAAATCTGCTGATAATAACAACAGTATTAAAACAGTCCACAGCTAATGACATGTGGGCCTAGAGTGTGTGCTACTTTGTCTGGTTTAGTGGTTCAATATCTTTCACAGTTAATTGTATTGAGTCATTGGAGACGGAGGCGAAAGAAGCGACGTGACTTTGCAAGGAACCATCCCGACACTCACCAAGAGTGAACTGGGAAACCACGAAAAACTCAAACCTAGATGGCTGGCTCTGGGGTTGAGGTCGAGTCTCCCGAACGCTTGGGAATTAGACGCTACGCCGCCACTCTCAGTGCTGTGGTAGAAATGACAGACGAAAATTGCATGCATACCTGAAGGAACATTGAATCGATGTTCTTAAAAAGAAATGCACTGCGATATCGAAAGCTGTAGGGTTTCACGACAGTATTATTAATAGTAGCGGATATAACATTAAATTAAGCATGTTGTAACCATGTTAGATGGCTAAGGTTGGCAATTATCGGCTACTGCACAAAGATTATCTATTTTGGCCACACATAGGCCTAATTACACTCCTGGAAATGGAAAAAAGAACACATTGACACCGGTGTGTCAGACCCACCATACTTGCTCCGGACACTGCGAGAGGGCTGTACAAGCAATGATCACACGCACGGCACAGCGGACACACCAGGAACCGCGGTGTTGGCCGTCGAATGGCGCTAGCTGCGCAGCATTTGTGCACCGCCGCCGTCAGTGTCAGCCAGTTTGCCGTGGCATACGGAGCTCCATTGCAGTCTTTAACACTGGTAGCATGGACGTGAACCGTATGTGCAGTTGACGGACTTTGAGCGAGGGCGTATTGTGGGCATGCGGGAGGCCGGGTGGACGTACCGCCGAATTGCTTAACACGTGGGGCGTGAGGTCTCCACAGTACATCGATGTTGTCGCCAGTGGTCGGCGGAAGGTGCACGTGCCCGTCGACCTGGGACCGGACCGCAGCGACGCACGGATGCACGCCAAGACCGTAGGATCCTACGCAGTGCCGTAGGGGACCGCACCGCCACTTCCCAGCAAATTAGGGACACTGTTGCTCCTGGGGTATCGGCGAGGACCATTCGCAACCGTCTCCATGAAGCTGGGCTACGGTCCCGCACACCGTTAGGCCGTCTTCCGCTCACGCCCCAACATCGTGCAGCCCGCCTCCAGTGGTGTCGCGACAGGCGTGAATGGAGGGATGAATGGAGACGTGTCGTCTTCAGCGATGAGAGTCGCTTCTGCCTTGGTGCCAATGATGGTCGTATGCGTGTTTGGCGCCGTGCAGGTGAGCGCCACAATCAGGACTGCATACGACCGAGGCACACAGGGCCAACACCCAACATCATGGTGTGGGGAGCGATCTCCTACACTGGCCGTACACCACTGGTGATCGTCGAGGGGACACTGAATTGTGCACGGAACATCCAAACCGTCATCGAACCCATCGTTCTACCACACCTAGACCGGCAAGGGAACTTGCTGTTCCAACAGGACAATGCACGTCCGCATGTATCCCGTGCCACCCAACGTGCTCTAGAAGGTGTAAGTCAACTACCCTGGCCAGCAAGATCTCCGGATCTGTCCCCCATTGAGCATGTTTGGGACTGGATGAAACGTCGTCTCACGCGGTCTGCACGTCCAGCACGAACGCTGGTCCAACTGAGGCGCCAGGTGGAAATGGCATGGCAAGCCGTTCCACAGGACTACATCCAGCATCTCTACGATCGTCTCCATGGGAGAATAGCAGCCTGCATTGCTGCGAAAGGTGGATATACACTGTACTAGTGCCGACATTGTGCATGCTCTGTTGCCTGTGTCTATGTGCCTGTGGTTCTGTCAGTGTGATCATGTGATGTATCTGACCCCAGGAAAGTGTCAATAAAGTTTCCCCTTCCTGGGACAATGAATTCATGGTGTTCTTATTTCAATTTCCAGGAGTGTATTTCAACTACAATTTGTAAAAGTTTACCTGCCTGTTTCGCATCCTTTTTCTGATCGGTACTTCTCGCTAGAAGTCTGAAGTCGACGCGCCGTTTGTGTTGTGTTTGAGGTCCGTGTCATCCTTAAAAACAAATTGAATAATTGTGTTGGAACAGGACTAATTTAATTTCATCCTAATTACTACAAATAAACTATACATTTGATGCAGACGTATCTATAACGCGCGTTCACGAAAAATTCACGAAACATTGTTACTAAGCCACATCAGAAAACGCTAGTTTTTCAACTGTCGATAAAAATTTGTTTTGTCGCCGTAAAACGTGCAACATCTGAAAGTTCGCCAATCTTACGAAAACATTTCTATAAGGAAATTTGTAGAGATATAACATGTGTTTTCAGTAAGTCAAAGAAAAGGGCGGAAAACCTAGCCGGTTATTAAATATCACTATCAGATTTTTGTACATCGCGTGGTTAATAACCATGAATTTTTTACCATTCACTGGAGTTTCCCAGTACTCACTCTTGTTGTTTCATTAATTATTAGCACAATCATTCTCCGTATTTTGCTACCCCTATGTCAAAAACATGCATAAACCAGCATGAGAAAATCATGATATGCTTTCGGTACACAGACTTTTCCATCTTATTTATGTGGCATGAGGCCAGAAACAAAGACTAACATGACGAACGCAACTGAATGAAACTGCTGCGGTAGAGACGGAGGAAATTAGAACGTGAGTTTATGAAGTGGTAACGTATCTCCCTGTAGCCGTGTTCTTGGATAAAGTTGAAAGTGACAGCCAGAGTAACTGAAATCTTTTCTTAGAGCGATCAATTGCCCAAAAAGGAAAGGAGACCGTTCAATGTCAAAGACAACAATTAACAGCCATTCGAATCCAGTTATTTCACCTGCAAGATCAAGATCCTTTTTCTTCTAATACACAACTCTTGAGAACAATATGCATCAAGAGATCACGTAGACGAGCTGTAATCTTCTGAATGAATCCTGTAATAATGTCAGACAGTTTGAAGTATCCAGTATGCAAAAAGCAATAGAAATTCAAGGTAATTCTTTTATCCAATTTATGTTCACCAATGAGGATATCCATATTCACAAAATTAACAATAAATACAACCAGAATTCATCTAAACAAAATTTTTGTCTGTTATTTAACGTTATTCTGTTAAATTTATTGTTTTGGTTAACTATTACTTTCATTCATGCGATGCCTATTAAACTGATAAATACCGAATTTAACTTACCAGCTCCTTTTTTCATCTATATCTACATAATTACTCGACAACTCACAATTAAGTGCCTGACAGGGGGTTCATCAAACCACATTTAAGTTGTATTTCTTCATGCTTTCCCGGCGATCTGTTGACATCTTGGATATTCGGGAATCCTGCCGGATGTTCGCGTCGTTCTCGCACGATATTTCAACAGCGTGCCTCGCTGTCTTCTTCAGGCGCTACCTGAGACTGGTAGCACCTGAGACTGGTAGCACCTGAAGAAGACAGCGAGGCACGCTGTTGAAATATCGTGCGAGAACGACGCGAACATCCGGCTGGATTCCCGAATATCCAAGATGTCGCATTTAAGTAACTTCCCTACCGTTCCACTCTCCAACAACACAAGGGGAAAAACTGACACTTAAATCTTACCGTGAGAGGTCTGACTTCTATTATTTTATTATGATGATTATTTCTTCCTATGTAGATGGGCGCCAACAAAAAAAAAAAAAAAACATTTCTTTAACTGACTGGCACCACAGTTCGTGTATCGTATCCGTAGCACTCTCTCTCCTATTTCGCGATAACACAAAACGCGCTGCCCTTCTTGGAACTTTTTCGATGTCCTCCGTCAATCCTATCTGATGCGGGTCCCACATGGCACAATAGTGCTCCAGAAGAGGGCGGACAAGGGTGGCGTAAGCAGTGTCTTTAGTACACATGTTCCACTTTCCAAGTGATCTGCCAAAAAATCAGAGTCTCCGGGTTGCTTTCCACTCAACGTTACCTATGTGATCGTCCCAATTTAAGTTATTCGTCATTGTAATCCTTAAGTATTTAGTTGAGTTTACAGACTTTAGATTTGTGTGATTTATTGAGCGGTTAAAATTTAGCAGATTCCTTTCAGTACTCACGTGGGTGACTTCACACTTTTCCTTGCATAATGTCAGTTGTCACTTTTTGTACCATACAGATATCATGTCTAAATTATTTTGCAGTCAGTTTTGATCATTTGATGACTTAACAAGACAATAAATGACAGCGTCATCAACAGTAAACCTAAGAGGGTTGATCAGATTTCTCCTAAATCGTTTGTGTGGATCGGGAACAGCAGAGGACCTATAATACTTCCTTCGGGAACGCCACAGAATACTTCCGTTTCATTCGATGACTTTCCATCAGCTGCTAAGAACTGTGACCTTTTTCACAGTAAATGACGAATCCGTGAGGAACGGTGTCGAAAACATTCTGGAAATCTAAAAATATGGAATCAATTTGACGCCCCCAGTCGCTAGCACCCATTATTTCGTGAGAATAAAGGAGTAGTTGTGTTTCACAAGGACTATATTTTCTGAATCGGTGCTGCCTATTTGTCAATAATTAGTTTTATTCGAGGTGACTCACTATGTTGCAAAATCCAATTGTAAATCGACGTCAGTGATACGGGTCTGTAATTCAGCGGATTATCCCTATTTCCTATGTTTCTTTAGTATCTTTCTTAGACTTTTTTGAAAAACCACTTTGATGATTTACAACCTTTCTCTATCACAATTTTGCGTCAAAGTGGTCAGTTCTTAGATATTGTGTATTTCATTTAAATGTAGAAAAGTAAAGGTAAAAAACCGGAAATTATCCTATTGTGCGTACTAGCCGTGTCTCTGTCCTATGTAACATTATTGACAATAAACATTTAAAAAACTAGTTGCGGTATCAACGTTCGATACCACGCTTGTTAGGGGTTGCAGTTATCGACCGCGTTCCGTATTAGTATCGCTGGACCCGCGAATCTCGACCAGCGTCGCTAGCGCCGCTCCGCGGCTTGTATCAAGTATCTAGCGAGATATCGTCCACTCTTGCTCGGGACGTCAAGTAGTAAAGTAGCATAGTCTTCAGGTGATAGAAAGCAATCTCTAACAAGGCGCTTAGTAACGTATGGCCTAAGTGGGGCCTCTATAGCTATCTGTTTATAATTATATGTATGCAGCAAAAAAGAATCCGGTACAACCAGTTAAGTACAATATACAGGGTGGTCCATTGATAGTGACCAGGCCAAATATCTCACGAAATAAGCATCAAACGAAAAAATTACAAAGAACGAAACTCGTCTAGCTTGAAGGGGGAACCAGATGGCGCTATGGCTGGCCCGCTAGATGGCGCTGCCATAGGTCAAACCGATATCAACTGCGTTTTTTTAAATAGGAACCCCCATTTTATATTACATATTCGTGTAGTACGTTAAGAAATATGAATGTTTTAGTTGGACCACTTTTTCGCTTTGTGATAAATGGCGCTATAATGGTCACAAACGTACGTGGTATCACGTAACATTCCGCCAGTGCGGACGGTATTTGCTTCGTGATACATTACCCGTGTTAAAATGGACCGTTTACCAATTGCGGAAAAGGTCGATATCGTGTTGATGTATGGCTATTGTGATCAAAATGCCCAACGGGCGTGTACTATGCATGCTGCTCGGTATCCTGGACGACATCATCCAAGTGTCCGGACCGTTCGCCGGATAGTTACGTTATTTAAGGAAACAGGAAGTGTTTAGCCACATGTGAAACGTCAACCACGACCTGCAACAAATGATGATGCCCAGGTAGGTGTTTTAGCTGCTGTCGCGGCTAACCTGCACATGAGTAGCAGTCAAATTGCGCGGGAATCGGGAATCTCAAAAACGTCGGTGTTGAGAATACTACATCAACATCGATTGCACCCGTACCATATTTCTATGCACCAGGAATTACATGGCGACGACTTTGAACGTCGTGTACAGTTCTGCCACTGGTCACAAGAGAAATTACGGGACGATGACAGATTTTTTGCCCGCGTTCTATGTAGCGACGAAGCGTCATGCACCAACAGCGGTAACGTAAACCGGCATAATATGCACTATCGGGCAAAGGAAAATCCACGATGGTTGTGACAAGTGGAACATCAGCGACCTTTGTCGGGTTAATGTATGATGCGGCATTATGGGAGGAAGGATAATTGGCCCCCATTTTATCGATGACAATCTAAATGGTGCAATGTATGCTGTTTTTCTGTGTAATGTTCAACCGATGTTACTACACGATGTTTCACTGCATGACAGAATGGCGATGTACTTTAAACATGATTGATGTCCGTCACATAGCTCGCGTACGGTTGAAGCGGTATTGAATAACATATTTCATGACAGGTGGATTGATCGTCGAAGCACCATATCATGGCCCGCACGTTCAGCAGATCTGACGTCTCCCGATTCTTTCTGTGGGGAAAGTTGAAGGATATTTGCCATCGTGATCCACCGACAACGCCAGACAACATGCGTCAGCGCATTGTCAATGCATGTGCGAACATTACGGAAGGCGAACTACTCGCTGTCGAGAGGAATGTCGTTACACGTATTGTCAAATGCACTGAGGTTGACGGACATCATTTTGAGCATTTATTGCATTAATGTGGAATTTACAGGTAATCACGCTGTAACAGCATGCGTTCTCAGAAATGATATGTTCACAATGGTACATGTATCACATTGGAACAACCGAAATAAAATGTTCAAACGTACCTACGTTCTGTATTTAAATTTAAAAAACCTACCTGTTACTAACTGTTCGTCTGAAATTGTGAGCCATGTGTTTGTGACTATTAAGCGTCATGTATCACAAAGCGAAAAACGTGGTCCAACTAAAACATTCATATTTCTTCACGTATTACAAAAATATGTAATAAAAAATTGGGGTTCCCATTTAAGAAAAAACAGTCGATATCCGTTTGACCTATGGCAGCGCCAGCTAGCGGGCCAACCATAGCGCCATCTGGTTTCCCCCTTCAAGCTACACAAGTTTCGTCTTTGTAGTTTTATCGTTTGAAGCTTATTTCGTGTGATATTCGGCCCGGTCACGATCAATGGACCATCCTGTATATATTATTTTTTACCAACGAATTCTAATTATTTTAGTCGTTGCAGATCGAGACCATGCAGCCAGCACCTTATCGACGTTACTGACAAACCTACTGTGATTTATATGTCTCTATTTAGCACTGGCCACCAGTCAACATTGGCGACGACTCGTTCGTCATCATCATAACACTACTCACCACGATAACAACTTTTGCGGTTTGCAGGAAGTGTGACAACGGCGTTAGTTCTAAGCTGCCGCAGCCTCAGCAACTGTGACAATTAGCGTAGTCCGCACGCAGGGGCAGCGCTACCTGGACTCTCTAAGACTTCAGACAAACCGCGTTCCTTTGAGGCTCATTGCACACGATGGTGCCAATACTGTCACCAACGCGGGCTCATCGCTGCCGCATTTCCCTCGTACCCATTATAACTTTTTATTCAGATAAGTCGTTCTTTTCGAATATTTATACAGCAACGACAAATTCTTAAAATGGTGAATTCTATGGAACAGGTTATTCCTAAAATTCGTCAGTCCATATTTAACATTGTTTACTTGCGAGCTGAGTGCACTTAACGTGGTTTAGAGTTGACTTTCAGTTGTTTAATGCTAAGTGAGTTATCAAAAAATTACTATGTAACCTCTCAAAAATCCAGTTTGAAAAGTTTCGAATTGTTACAGCTTATGACACTAAGATTTGCGATACCAATCTTTGCAATAATAAAGTACAACAACCACATGTATTAATCTATGAATAAGAACTATAGAAAATTAATTTTATTGTGTCTATAGTACAGTACGTAAACAATGTTAAGAATGACCGTTAACATAACTGCCATTATACTATCAAGTAAATTTACGAGGAAAATTGTAAGGGACACACCATTGTTTACGTGCTTAAAAGTTACTGGTTCAAATGGCTCTGAGCACTATGGGACTCAACTGCTGAGGTCATTAGTCCCCTAGAACTTAGAACTAGTTAAACCTAACTAACCTAAGGACATCACAAACATCCATGCCCGAGGCAGGATTCGAACCTGCGACCGTAGCGGTCTTGCGGTTCCAGACTGCAGCGCCTTTAACCGCACGGCCACTTCGGCCGGCTAAAAGTTATTCACAGCTATCTGCTTAGTGCAACTTTCGAAGCGCATTTGTCTCTAGGAACATGTATTTGCATTGCAGTTTCCACGTCGTCTTCAGATTTGAACAAATCGTCCCAGGAAAGGATTTTCCTGGTACGAAGACAGCACATTTTACTGTATCCGGCAGTCACGTTATTGGCACTTACCACAGGTCACATGAATGCATGCCAACAAAGATTACTTTTGTGAGAATCTCAAAAGTAGAGATAGAGTTGCTATTTCTCGGTTTATCATGATTCTATCAAGTAATATGGATACAACACATCACGTAGCATGTTTTATATGCAGTAAGTCTGTTTATCACCGACTGTCTCCGACCACTGTTTACAGCCGAGTTGCCTTCATCGCAAAAATTAGTAAATGCATTTTCCTTGAAAAAATTTTTAATTCTTAATAAACTATCCATGAGAATAATATTACGTAGTTTACAAGATAACGAATCTATGACCAAATCTAATACAGCTCTGTACCCTAGCTGATAACGAAAGTTTTTCTAGCAACGAGCAAAATAAAACTGAAGAGTAGACTACATGAGCTGGCTAAACATTTCATCGTTAAAGATAGGTTAGTTGGTTGGTTGGTTGATTTGGGGGGGGGGGGGGGGGGGGGGAACCAAACAGCGAGGCCTTCAGCCCCATCGGATTAGGGAACGATGGGGAAGGAGGTCTGCCGTGCCCTTTCCAAGGAACCATCCCGGCATTTACGTGAAGCGATTTAGAGAAATCACTTGAAACCGAAATCAGGATGGCTGCACGCGGGTTTGAACCGTCGTCATCGCGAATGCGAATCCAGTGTGCTAACAACTACGCCACCTCGCTCGGTGCTCGTTAAAAAGTTACTGCAATGGCAGACATGTGTATATTGCTAGACTTCGAAAGATAAATTTAATTCTGTTAACAATTCAAACAAAGAACAACTAAAAATATCAAGTATTGCCAAAAAATAAAAATACAGTCGAACTCGAACATTCACCACGGAAAACCAGAGCACTTCTTCTCGCTTTCCATTCTACACTTTCTAAAACTATAAAAGAATTTATTTTGAACGTGAAATTTTTGTTTTAATGAAGTATTTCATTTTCTATCTTTATGTGAGCGAAGAAAATGAATTTATATGTGGTAAACATATTTAGTCTACAAAAAGCTTGCAAACGACACGGAATGACAAATACTTATCTATAATAAGTTTCAACGTCACGATCGAGAGGACAAGACAGTCAGACACTCTAGCTTGGCGCTTTCAATATGTTATGAATTAGTATTCTTTTTTATGTGAAATAATAATAGCACCAAAGTAACTGTAAGACGTTCTTTGCTCTCGTACCTCTTTCACTGATTCTACGATAGATTGATTCAGCTTGGTGCCATTTTATGTTTTTCCTCGTTTCCAGTCCTGCCGAGTAATGCTAATGCCCAGAGGAAATATCTGCTTAACCTGTGTTTTATCTTGAATTTTTAAGCCGGCCGAAGTGGCCGCGCGGTTCTGGCGCTGCAGTCTGGAACCGCGAGACCGCTACGCTCGCAGGTTCGAATCCTGCCTCGGGCATGGATGTTTGTGATGTCCTTAGGTTAGTTAGGTTTAACTAGTTCTAAGTTCTAGGGGGCTAATGACCTCAGCAGTTGAGTCCCATAGTGCTCAGAGCCATTTGAACCATTTTTTTAAATTTTTAAGTTCACTTTCTAATCAGAAAATCTCAACTCTACGGTGGTTCATTGTAGGACGTGGAAATTTAGTTGAGTTCTTAGACGTATTTCAGCTCTCCCTTAGTGGAGGAGCACAGGGAGTTTCCGTTAACTTCCGTGACACAATAAGGGGGTGGACACGACAAAAAAAATCTGTGGGGCCTATAAGTTTCAGTCGACGTGCGCCGATGTCGAAAAGGACATTCCTGCCAAATTTACATGCGAAACGTTTCATTGGTCCGTCCGATTCCTCAGAAGAAGCTTCTAGAAGCTTCTGGTAGCTTTTCTCGCCAGAAGGGCGCCAGATAAGGTGTATTTCCACGCGTTCCTCTCGGAATCTGATTGACCTGCACTGTCGCGCAGAAAAGCGTGACCGAGTGTTGGTCTGTGTAGACTTCAGGAAACTGCGGGCAGGGTGTCGTCTTGGTCGCTGTATTGAAAGCAGATAGCTTTGGGGACGCTGAAAGTGTAGTGAGATATTTGAGTAATTATAAAGTTCAGTCACTTTGTGTTGAGAAGTTATAGAGATTGTGGAAAATAATTTCATTGCCGTATATGGTCAGATAAAAGCTGGATGTAACTCTGAATTAAATCAGCGCTATGGTTCTCGTATAAAATCGGGGGTGTTGTAAAAAAGAGATTCATGTCGGGTGCAGTAAATGAGTGATGGAGGACCACAGATGTTGCCGCCATCCAAAGCTGTACCAGCCAGCACGCTGAAATGGTAAGAAACAAATAATTGTAAGCGTGGCTAGTGATGAGTTGTGAACTCGGGAGTAATTGGTAACTTCATTAGTATTTTCATCTTTCCTCCTTCAGGTAATAGTTGAACTATGCGACGATTTAGAATCATTGTTGCAGCTCGTGTAAATCTCCGGTTCGTTCTTTAAAATTACTTTGTCTGGAAATAGTCCATCCAGTTCTTAAATACCAAAGCTTTAATTAGCTGAGCGTGAACTTGCCTCCGCAAGTTTGTTTCGTGCATTCTCTATAGCTTTCATTGCTCAAGTATCGGCTCAAATGGCTCTGAGCACTATGGGACTTAACTTCTGTGGTCATCAGTCCCCTAGAACTTAGAACTACTTAAACCTAACTAACCTAAGGACATCACACACATCCATGCCCGAGGCAGGATTCGAACCTGCGACCGTAGCAGTCCCGCGGTTCCGGACTGCGCGCCTAGAACCACTAGACCATCGCGGCCGGCTCAAGTATCGGTGTTCCCTTTCATTCCTCACAGTTTCCTTTAACGGAGAAAGTCTCGTATGTGCATGATCAACATCCCCTCCAATGCAGTTCCCATTTATTAAGTGCACAGAGTACACATCACGTTGATCTTTCTCCCATTTAGTTAGAATGTGTTTGGGATAATTAGATAAACCAAATTTCCATTCATTTATTGTGAAATTAAAGGTCAACTGGACAAGAGAATGTTACTAAATGTTGGATTTTGCAATTCTTCTTTATAATCACCACTTTGCCAGTCCCACATAGCTGTAATCGGAAATACAGTTCAGAAAGATACCGACTGCATGCAGAGGTCTTTCAGTCGTCATCGTGAGGCAGTATTGAGTTGCACAGGTTTACATTAAGATCTCTCCATTACAAATCAGTACTTAAAACACTTCAATTTTTTTATAGGACTCATGTAGGCCAGATAGGCCAGGAACTATCATTTGTCAACTCTTGTCAGGTATTGTCAATGATAAACCTCAGACATCTATGACGATATATACTACCGTTAATCGTAATAAAATAACAAATATCTTTGACAATGCCTCATAATTTTACGGCCAAATCCACACAAAATAGTTAGATCAGATGATCGTGAACCCGAGTAAGCGGGTAGAAAAGATCAAAAGCGCCACAGCTTCATGGGGATTTATTTCTGCTATGACAAAAAGAAAAAAAAGGTATTTCCTCAACACGTCAGATATCAGAAATATACAGTACATAGATTTAGTCATTTTATTATTAAAAATTTTGTTTTCAGTAATTTTGAACGTAGCGTTTAGCCTGAGCTCATTCTCCAAAACGTCAACTAATTTTACCGAACAGTATTATCCCCAGTCAGTTAATTTTTTTAACCTTTTGAATTGCTATCAGTATTACGGAAGTACTGTTTGCAAACATTTACGGTGTGTCTTACACTTCCGAAAAGGAAAAGAACTTACTGGTGCTTGTTACCCCAAGGATGATGCGAAACTTGAAAAAGAAATAAAAAATGGAACTTCTGAGCCGGAATCTGCATATGTTTTAATCATTGACGGATTGTTTTATTGCTTACCTTACCAGACATTTCATGAGTATTAAGAGATCTGCAAACGAAGTTTTTTCACACTTTTTATAAACATGATGTTGCAAGTCTCGACCTAATATTTGACAGACGCTTCTGACCATCTATCAGGGACGTCAGGACTTCCTTTTCGTGCTATGACCGGCTTTGTTTACAATTCTGTATTCTATCGAAAAGGAAAAAAGGCTATTGAAAATGCTGAAAAACTCTACACATTACCAAAAGGGTTTCAAAGATTTAGGCAGATATACTTCTGATACCGTGAATGTGTCGAACGTCTTAGATGAATTCACGCGCAGATTACAAAACAAAAAAATAAATTAATGATTTCGATTTGGCTAGAATAAACATGTTTACAAAAACATACAAAACGAAAAGTCAACATTTTTCTACAACTTTAAATCTTGATTCATCTAATTAATACGCCTGCAGTTCATCACCGTATAAAACAGGATTGGAATACGGAAATATACTGCGCGGATATGGAGTAAAACTCATACGAAACATCTAGCAGATGTAAACCCCCCCACAGTTTTCGGATGGTATGACAACGAAGGATGTTACGACTTTTCGTGGATTTCCGGTAGTTAACTACCAGAAATGGGTGACATCATTTTGAACGAAGAATCAACAACCATATAGGGCATAACTAATATGAATTTTATTGTAAGACTTTTATAAATAAATGAGAGATTTTGACTAATTATATTTGTTTTCCACAAGAAAACACTGAAAATCTTCATAGTGACCTGGCGATTTTGATGGCGACAGTAATGATGAGTCCAACAAAACGATAAAAATACGCTTCCATTTTTCCACTTGAAATAAACGGTATTTTTCAAACTTTATCCCAGTTTCTTTAGAGCAATTTATTTAAAAATCAGTCAGCTGCAGTAGGACAGTTTCTTCCGAGCTCTTCATTAATCATCTCAGAATGTGAAAGCTGCAACTTATCCGTTGGACTGCAATAGAGACTCTCATTCGCTACAATACAATTTTTAACGATATTTGAGTACTGGAAGGTTGACTGATTAGTAAGGTGCTAAATTTGTTTGATATCAATTTTTTATCCATATCGGTAACTACTACGAGCATATGATTACAGTTGGTTACACTAACATAAATTTTCTATACGATAGTACTTCCAGTGCGAAATTTAATTGGATGCGTTTTTCTTCAAACGTGTCCCTACTTCGGCTTGCTCCTATCCATCATATGAACAGTAGTTACAGTCTCATAGGTACATCTGCAACGAAATCCCCAGAGGCAGCCGCAGTGGCCGAGCGGTTCTAGGCACTACAGTCTGGGACCAAGCGACCGCCACGCTCGGAGGTTCGAATCCTGCCTCGGGCATGGATGTGTGTGATGTCCTTAGGTTAGTTAGGTTTAAGTAGTTCTAAGTTCTAGGGGACTGATGGCCTCAGAAGTAAAGTCCCATAGTGCTCAGAGCCATTTTTGAAATCCCCACAGTAATTCGTACCTCTCAAATATTTGCACCTCTCATGCTTTTCCGTGACATAATTTTGAATGCCCCAGAAAGAAACGACAGCTGACTACATTTAGAGACTACAGACACATTAATTTACCTTAATTTGCAACTGAGGCACAAGAAATAGTTTGGGGAACGTTTTCTATTCCTTTCTCGGTCATAAACGAAAAACTTCAGGATTTACTAGCAAATTTACTCAATACATGACAAATATATTCCCCTTAAGACCATAATAGTAGGAAGAAAACATGCTCCTTCGCTGAATGAAGAACTAAAACAGCTCATGAATCTCAGAGGCGCTACATGTCGGGGATACAATCTGCGCCCCACGCCTGAAAATCATACTATGTACAAGCAGAGCGCAATAGTCAGTCAAGCTGTGAGAAATGCATAACTCGGGTATGCCCATACATTAACCGACAAATGAAATATATGAGATGTCCTGTGGAAAACCTGCGTGTTCTTCGTATAGGCAAAGTAAAAGCAGCAGTTGATCCTATCGTCCCAGCCGAAGAACAACCCCAGTACTACAACCATAATTGAATGACAAACTAAACGCAGACTCATTGATTATTTATTGGGGGGAACGACTGCAGCCACGCAAAATTCTATGTAAAGCATTTAATTTTCAATACCGTCAAGAAAGCGGTGTGTGTGAGTGTGTGTGTGCGCGCGCTTGCGCGCGCTCGTGTGTATGTGTGTGTGTGTCTGTGTCTGTGTGTGATAGTTTGTGTTTGCAGCTTACAGGCGCTCAACGACGAGGTTATCAGCGCCATTACAAGCATTAAAAGAAACGAATGTGGATAAAATAGCAATAATGTTAACATACAGGTTAAGACGATGAAGAAATATTTAAATGTGCTATGCAGGAGATTAAAAACACGTAAAACGGTAGAGGATCTAGAAGAAAGGCCCAGGAAAATGTAACTGGCTGATCACTGGCAAAAAGCATGCATAAGCCAGTCGCCCTGGGAATACTTTACAGTTATTTCCCTAAAATCTTGGAAAAAATATTGGACAATGCACAAAACATTAAAACTCGCACCACATTCGTTTGAACGTTACTTAAAACAGAGGGCATATCCGGCGGCAAATCTGCCGCGGCCCGCTGGTCGGAAAATAAAGCACAGTCCAATAAAATGCGGCGCACAGTGATCTGTACACCACAAGCACCACACATTGGAGGGTCCTCTCACCGAAGCAAGAAGCCGTGGGTCATAGGGCTGTGGCCTATGCGAACACGAGAAGGGAGGACTTCACCCCGTCAACGTGACTGAAAGCGGGTACGCCAGGGCAGCGTTTTGGAATTCACTAGACGGAGCTTATTGTCTGTCACTTCCAGCCACTTATCCTCCCACCGACACAGGAGTCTGGAGCTCAACGATGAGCTTATAACATGCAGGGGGATGGCGCACTCAAATACCTGAGGATCACGATACGCCTCCTGGGCTGCTAGATCCGCCCTTTCATTACCCACAATCCCCATATGCTCTCGTAGCCAGCGGATGACACCTCCTTTCCCAGTCGTAGTCGTTGGAGGAGGGCATCCTGGATATTCTGGATTACTTTGTCTGCTGGGTACAAACGTTTCAGAGAGTGAAGGGCAGTCAGAGAATCGGAACAGACAAGAAATTTAGCACTGGAAGAACGTCTCAACTGCACCAGTGCCCGCAAGGCGGCACATAATCCTGCATCGAAGACAGTAAAGTCTTGAGGCAGTCCGGCATGGAGGAGACGATCCGGGAAAACAACAGAGCAACCAACAGACTCCCCCTCGTTCGAAGCATCCGGAAAGACAATTACATAGCTGTGGTACTCAGACAAAATGTCAGGAAATATCGTACGGAAGACAGAAGCAGGAGTGAAACCTTTCCTGTATTCCACCAGATCTAAAATTACTCAGGGCCTCTCAAGTAACTAGGACGGCAGACGTTAAAAAAACCCTGGATTTGAGGTCTTATTTGCTCTACACCCAGTGACTCGTGCACACGCGACTCGTAGATTCAAAACGGCTTTATGGCTCGTGGAAAGTCGGAAGAAAGGCGTTCCAGAGGTGGACAAGAAACAGTATAGTGCGCAGGTGAAGTTGGAGCTGCGAAGAACTTACATTCTGGACGCACCATGAGGAGACACCGTCGGATGGTAAGCGGTGGTTCCGCAGCCTCAGCACAGAGGCTGGGTATAGCACTGGTCCTGTAAGTTCCCGTGGCCAGCCGACTCCCCTCATGGTGGAGAGCGTCAATCTACATCTACACGGATACTCGGCAAATCACATGTAAGTGCCTGACAGATGGCCCATCGAACCACCTTCGCAATTCTCTATTATTCCAATCTCGTATAGCGTGTGGAAAGAATGAATTTACACTTATATTATTAATTTGGAATGAGTGGAAATTGTCTCTCAGAAAGGCGTCAATTGAATTTTTATCTGATTTTTTGAGTAGGTATATTTTTCGCTTATTTTTCGAGGATTTGGGGATTACGATATTCAATCTCACTACGCCAACCCTGTGTTCACTAATCCCTGAATCGGTTTTGATTCTCGTTATTAACTCAGAATTATATGTTGCTAAGAGGTCAATGATCTTCAAATAAGAAGGCCTCGCTGATTCGTACACAATGAACCCATAGTTCAGCGGTGAACGCACGAAAGGCCTGTAAAACTAGAGCAGACGCACCCCGTTCGCTCCCCAAGAGATTTGGCTAAGGCACTTTATGCTGCTTAGTGCCTTGAGAGATCTGGCTTTTAGTTCTCTCACGTTTGGCAACCACGACAACTAGGAGGCAAAAGAAAGGCCCCGAAATCTCACTGAGTCTCTAAAATGTAGGATGGTATCCGTCATATGCAAGTGAGGTAAATTATAAACGCGACGAGAACTATTAAAATGAACACACTTATCTTCAGGAAACTAAAATCCCATCTTTGCTGCCCACTTTTCTGCAATTTAAGTGACGGTTCGCTGTTACAAAATAGGAGGAGGAACAGAAATCGTCCACAAATAAGGAACACTGTACGGGACTCCTTACCGTAGACTTGTTACCGTTTATGGCTACGGCAAAGAGGGTAACACTTAAAATACTGCCCTGAGGCACAACATTCTCCTGCTCAAAATGATCTGACAGTACGTCACCAGCTCAGGTCCTAAAAAACCGCTGAGACTAGTAAGACTATATGAAGATGGGGAGGTGGTCACGAAAGCCCCAGTGATGCAGCTGTGCGAGAATACAGTGTCTCCAAGTAGTATCGTTAACCCTACTGGTATCGAAGAATATGTCGATACCATGATGTTTACTTAGGTAAGCTTGCTGAATAGCCGTAACTAGCAATGTTAGGTTGTCAACAGTGGACAGAAATCTCTGGAATACACATAGAGAGCGACTGAGGAATTACCTTGTCACTAACAACCAGACTGGACGACGGTTAACCATTCGCTCCGGGGTCTTTCCTAGACAGCTCGTTAAGGCGACACTCCTGTAACTACTGGAAGATGTGCGGTCCTTTGCTGGATTGAGGTAAGGTATAATAATTGCATCCTTCCATGAGTTGGAGAAGTTGCATGTCTACCATATAAGATTTAAAAATTCGAGGAGGGTTTCCTTTGACGCCGCTGGCAAATGTCGAAGCATGCAGTACCAGATTTTTTCGTGACCGGGTGTAATGTCACGAATCTCAGACAGTCCCGATTCCCGCACCCACACGGAGAAAGGAGAGCTGTAGGACTCAGAACTATTGTATCTGAAGTTAAACTTACGCCGGCCGCGGTGGCCGAGCGGTTCTAGGCGCTTCAGTCCGGAACCGCGCGACTGCTACGGTCGCAGGTTCGAATCCTGCTTCGAGCATGGATGTGCGTGATGTCCTTAGGTTAGTTAGGTTTAAGTAGTTCTAAGTTCTAGGGGACTGATGACCTCAGATGTTGAGTCACATAGTCCTCAGAGTCATTTGACCCATTTTGTTAAACTTACCCCTATCTACAGTTTCAAGTTAGTGGCGAATCGCCGGATCCTGGCTTTCATTGCCAGTAGTTTGTGAAAAATGCTCTAGCTCTGCCAGCGTTTATTTCTTTATTTACACGTGAAGTTCCGTAGGAGCAAATTGAGGAGCAAATATCTAAGCTCATGGAACATGTCAGTACATGAAATTACAACATAAAAGTAATAACACATAAAAATAAAATGTTTATGAACCCGAAAAAAGTCAATCAATAAATAAACGCAATCAACAATACAACAAGAATCAGCTTAATTTTTCAAGGAACTGCTCCACAGAATAGAAGGAGTGACCCATGAGGAAACTCCTCAGTTTCCATTTGATAGCGCATGATTACTGTAAAGATTTTTGAATTCGAGTGGTAGCTTATTGAAAATGGATGCAGCAGTATACTGCACACCTTTCTGCACAAGAGTTAAGGAAGTCCGACCCAAATGCAGGTTTGATTTCTGTCGGGTATCAACTGAGCGAAAGCTGCTTATTGTTGGGAAATATGTATTAAGAGGCAATGTCAAAATACCCAGACTCATGAACAGGGGTCGACAAGAGGTTCGTGAACGTACACCGCTTATTGCCCGAACCACCCGTTTCTGAGCCAAAAATATCCTTTTAGAATGGGAAGAGTTACCCCAAAATGTAATGCCATAAGACATTAGAGGTCCCATACACCCAGGAGCGTAGGGAACGATGCGGGAGACTCGCACGACCGACTAGGCAAGATCCTAGCGGCGGTGGTTTGCCATTGCCTTCCTCCGACCATAATGGGGATGAATGATGATGATGAGGAACACAACACAACAACACCCAGCCATCTCGAGGCGCGAAAAATCCATGACCCCGGCGGGAATCGAACCCGGGACCCCGTGCGCGGGAAGCGAGAACGCTACCGCAAGACCACGAGCTGCGACCATACGACATAAGCGAATAAAAATAGGCAAAGTAGACTATTTTTCGTGTCGAACGCTTACTCACTTCGTTCGAATAGCAAAAATGGCAGCATTAAGTCTGTGAACGGAAGAACAAATGTGTCCACTATTTAACAACTCGATATCTCCAGACGCCATTCCTTTCGAGTCAGCGAAATAATTCTTGAGTTCTTTGGCCATATTGTGAGAAGAGATGGAGAAATTCTAGAGAAAATAATCTTGCAGGGAAAGATCGAGGGCACGAGACCAAGAGGAAGAGCAGTGAGCAGAGGGATAGACCAAATAAAGCAGATCTCCAGTCTACCTCTTCAGCAGTCACTAAGAGAAGCTGGCAACCGTCCGGGATGGAGACGCTTGGTTGACAATGCTCAGAAATGCTCAGCAATGAGCACAGCGACTTATGATGATCAAGTCTTTGAACAAGATCCTGAGCGTGGGCTTTCGACGACAATTTACTATCTATCTGAACACCTCGAAATTTGAACTGATCAGTCTCACCATGCCCATTCTATGAAATTAAAACGTCAGGTTTTGTTGAATTGCGTGTCAGAAACTGTAAAAATTGAGTCTTGCTGTGATTTAGCGTTAGTTTATTTTCTGCAAGCCATGAACTTAGGCCATAAACTGCACTATTTGAAACCGGGTCAGCGTTGCACACAACATCCCTTATTACCAAGCTAGTTTCATCAGAAAACATAAATATTTTAGAATTACCCATAATACTGGAGGGCATATCATTTGTATAACTAAGGGACAGGAGTGGCCCCAACACTGATCCCTGGGACACCCCCCACTTCACTGTACCCCACTCAGACCCCACGTCACAGCCATTCTCAACATTGTGAATAATGACCTTTTGCTGTCTGTTGCTAAAGTAAGAGGTGAACTTCCCCATGTTCCGCAATTGTCCAACTTACGGAGCAATATTTTGTGATCAACACAATCAAACGCCTTAGTTAAATAAAAGAAATGTGCCTCGCGTTCGAAACCTTTCGTTTAACCCATCCAGTACCTCACAGTGGAAAGACAATATAACTTTATCAGTTGTTAAATGACTTCTATAGCCGAACTGTACATTTGGTAGAAAATCGTATGATATAAAATGGTCAATTAACCTTTCAATAAGTTTAGCAAACACTGATGGCATAGAAATAGGTCTAAAATTGTCTACATTATCCTTTTCTTCCTTTTTATACTTTAATCGTTCAGGAAATTGACCATTCCTGAAGGAAAAATTACAAATATGTCTAAATACAGGGCTAATATGTGCAGCACAGTAATATTCTGCTAGGCACTCCATCATATCCATGAGAGTCCTTAGTCTTCAGTGATTTTATTATTGACTCTATTTCCCCCTTGTCTGTATCACAGAGGAGTATTTCAGACATCAATCTCGGAAAGGCATTTGCCAAGCAAGTTATATGATTCCCTGTAGAAACTAAATTTTTATTTAATTCACCAGCAATGCTTAGAAAATTATTGTTAAATGCTGTACATATATCTCATCTGTCAGTAACAGAAATATTTTTACTACGAACTGACTTTATATGGTCGACCTTGTGCTTTTGACCAGACACTTACTTCACAACTGACCCTATGGTTTTAATTTTATCCCGTGAAGTAGCTATTCTATTTGCATACCACATACTCTTTGCCTTCCTAATAACATTTTAAACGCCTTACAATACTGTTTGTAATAAGGTACTGTAGCATGATTGTGACTACTTCTAACATTTTGATATAATTCCCACTTTGTTCTACATGATATCCTTATCCCACTAGTCAGCCATCTGGGCTGCCTGCTACTCCTAGTACCCCGTTCAAAATTTACTAATGGAAAGCAACTCTCAAACAGCATGAGAAATGTGTTAAGGAAAGCATTATATTTATCATCTATGTTATCAGCGCTATAAACATCTTGCCACTCTTGTTCCTTGACAAGGCTAGAAAACTCTATTGCTATTGGATTAACTTTCCCACATAGTTTGTAATTATATGTGACATTTGTTTGAGTATAAAAGCCATTTAGCGTTAAAATTTGTGCATCATGGTCTGAAAGGCCATTCACCCTTTTACTAACACAATGCCAATCTAGTAATGAAGAATGAATAAAAATACTGTCTACGGCTGTGCTACTGCTCCCCCGCTCCCTAATTGGAGAAAACACTGTCTGCATCAGATCATATGAATTTAGGAGATCTACCAACATCCTTTTTCTTGCTCCATCATATACAAAATTTATATTGAAGTCACCACATATAACTAATTTCTGGTACTTCCTACAAAGTGAATCGAGAACCGTCTCTAGCTTGAGCAGAAATGCTCTGAAGTCAGAGTTAGGGGACCTATAAACAACAACAATCACAAGTTTAGTTTCACTAAATTCAACTGCCCCCTGCATAACATTCAAACATGTGTTTAGTGCAGTGCCGTGATACGGCTTAAATGTGTCTGAGCACTATGGGACTTAACATCTGAGGTCATCAGTCCCCTAGAACTTAGAGCTACTTAAACCTAACTAACATAAAGACGACACACACATCCATACCAGAGGCAGGATTCTAACCTGCGGCCGTAGCTGTCGCCCGGTTCCAGACTGGAGTGCCTAGAACGGCTCGGCCACTCCGGCCGGCGCCGTGATACGTCTGTGGACTCAAATGGAATACTGTTTTTTACGTACATAGCTACTCGCTCCCCCACCCCGCAAGGAACTCCTTGAAAAACAACCAGCTAATCTGCATCCTGGTAAAGGAAGCCTCTGAATTGTCAGATTATTTAAGTGGTGATACGATATACCAAGAATTTCAGAGTCAACATCTATAAGCAGTTCACTAACTTTATCTCTAATACTTCTTATATTTTGATGAAATATGCTAATTCCTTCTCTAGTTGGAAACATAACGTCCTCTGGTGGTGAGCACTTAGTTAGAGGGACTTCCTTTAAGCAGGTATACCTATCACCTGACTTCAATCTAGAAAAGGTGCAGCTATAACACCAAATACTACAGGAATTATTCCATGAGTGATCCCACCACCACCCACTACACTTTCACCTATAAGCTTTGTCAGCCTCCCCTTCCCATACCTATTGAGGTGCACGCCATGCCTAGTGAAACTCGATCTATTGATAGACCCAACTGGCACCACTGAAACGTGACCCATGCCCTTTGCTATCAGAGCCCCCTCCAGCCCCATGTTAACACGCCTAAAAGCCGCATTGAGATGAGGCCGATCATGACGCTGAAACAGTTGCACGAAATGCACATTAGTGCCACCAGTTTGAGTAGCTATCTTTACCAGGTCACCACCTACATTATATTCCCTGCCCATATCAAGACTGTTCCCTGCTCCACCCACTATCACTATGTGATCCTCCTTCGTTAAATTCCTACATATCTACCCTATGCTGTCAGTCACCTGATCCAACTTTGCACTAGGCTTCACAATGCTGGTGACCTGGTACTCACTCCCCAACACTTCCTGCAACTGCTGGCCCACACCTCTACCATGCGAACGACCTAGCAGCAGAACCTTCTTCTTTCTGTTAGACTTTGCAAAGGACCTAGGCCTCCTAACTGCTGAGGACTGCTGCATGTTCCCTATTTCCACAGCTACAAGAGGCTCCTCTCCACTCAACTCTGACAGTTGGTAAAATCTATTGCATATACACGTCTGAGCGATGTCTCCAGGTATTGTTTGGAGACACCCTGTTTCAGTACTGCTACTTTTGATACACGACTGCACTTACCAGAAATCCTCTGGATGGTAGATCAAGTGGATCGGTTTATACAGTCCAGGAACGCTTTCCAACACCTCTTATTGCTCTCCTCTCGGATTGCCGAAATGCACTCATATTTCCACCAAGGTACAGGTCGCCTCCTAAGAT
This sequence comes from Schistocerca serialis cubense, assembly GCF_023864345.2. Taxonomy (NCBI): domain Eukaryota; kingdom Metazoa; phylum Arthropoda; class Insecta; order Orthoptera; family Acrididae; genus Schistocerca; species Schistocerca serialis. The sequence goes on along the minus strand of NC_064640.1, from coordinate 928,458,970 downwards.
GACATGAGCACTTTGGGATGGGTAAGTCAGCAGCACTCATGTGATGTGGTCCTCCCATTCCTGGACACAGTCGTGGTGCTTGAGCACAGCCAGCTGACTGAACAGCATCCAGTTAGTCCTGCTGACCAACTATTTTGGTGGCATCTGTTCAAGCAATATTCCATCCAGTAGGTCAATGCGGAGTGGGAAGTGGTCACTGGAATGAAGGTCGTCAATGACCTCCCACTGAACAGAGTCTTTGAGGGCTGTAGAGCAGAGAAATAGGTCTATGGCTGAGAATGACCCTGTTGCAGCACAGAAATGAGTGGGAATAGCGGCGTTGAGGACGCACAGCTCTTGAGACGCCAGGAGGCTTCCCAAAGCCCGACCCCAAGGGCAAATAGATGTCGAGCCCCACAGGACATGATGGGCGTTGAAGTCTCTGAGAAGGATAAATGGTCAGGGGAATTATTCCGTAAGATCTATGAGAACATCAGAGTCTACTGCATCTAGTGGAGGTAAATACAGCGAGCAAACGATAATCCTCCGATATTCATGAATTTCAACTGCAACTGCTTGTCGAGTAGTGAGCGTTATTTTCAAACTCGGCAACTCCTCCCTTGGCTCTTTCCCGTGTCAGGTCACCATTGCTATATAGTGTATAGTCCCGTAGGATAGGGGAATGAACTATTTAAAATGTGTTTTCTGCAAACACATGCACAGGGGGCGTTCCTGTTCTAAGAGCTTCAGTTCCTCTACATGTGCCCTGAATCCATTAATTTTCCACTGGAGGACGGAACCCATCTATCATGGGAGTAGCACTTTCATCCTGACTTTCTGCCATGGAGGGGAGCCCACAATGGGTGGAGGTTCGGCATTTGAGGGGAGACGATTGCCACCATCTGACATCAAGGTTTATCGCCTCTAAAGATGAATCGAGGGAGATATCAGTGATGTCGACATTGTCAGGCCGTTTACTTCCCGATTCCATCTTTGGTGGATATTTTGCCTTTGATTTCTTTCTCTCTGTAGACTCTGCAGCCAGAACCGTGGCTGTGATTGTGGCAGCTACTCCTTTACAGCGTACTAGATGGAACCTTTGGAAGGTCAGGGAGCTCCACAATGTCGGTAACCAGGGCTTTTTCTGAAGTTCTTGGGGGGAGGCAGGCTTCAGAATGACTGTGGCAGCACAAGTCCACGGACAAAGGCAGGTACCAGCGCTGACATTAGCAACCTCCATTTATGTAGCAGTATTAGTCTTCTGCACTGGCTGTTTAGCAACCGAAGCAAAGGATATAGTGAATGTTTGGGGCAGCATGGGTTTATACAACATGCTGGCCTCATTATATGGGATGTACTTCATAGCCTTAAGCTCCTGTATCTTTCGTTCTTCCAAATATACACTTCGGTCCCAACTCCAGACAGGGTGTGCTCCAGAGCAGTTCACACACTTTACTGGAGGCGAACAAGGAACCCATTCATGGGCGGCCCTACTGCATTTGCTGCAATTATCTTCTCCGTGACATCCAAGAGTAGTATTCCCAAACCGCTGGCATTTGAAACACCGCATTTTGTTGGGTACATAAGGCGAGAAACTTATTTGGAGAACCTTCACACATTAATCGTCTCCTTTACCATACATAATTTATTTGACAAAGTCAGGGAGCGTCATTCTGTATTCCAGAGCCCAAAGACCTTGTCGAGTAATACCGAACTTAGATCAGATTACGGTATGCCGATCTCCAGACTTGGTTCACAAGTAGCCTTTTTGGCTGGCCTGTCAGCGAGTTCATTTCCCAGGATTCCGACGTGTCCTGGGTTCCACATGCCTGAGTAAGTCTTATGCAACTGAGATGTGTCAGGATCCCCAGAGGCTGCCTGCTAACGACTGTTCCACCTCAACAGCTATACATCTCATCAGCGCGCAGCACAGCTTGAGATTTAGGGGTTTTTATAGAGGTTTGTACGATCCCCATGATCAGGGCAGTCTAGCTAAGATGCTCATTCCCTGAGACACACAACATTCCACCGCAGTGCAACACGGTGGTCGCTGAAGCATGCCTAGAGTTTATGGTGACAGAGCACTGGAGTCGCTTGCCAGTCCCTAGCTTAGGAACCGCAGAATCACCAAGCTCTTACTCAGCAGACGAATTCTGTGCCCCTGAGGGCCTTAAGAAAGTCATCATGCTTATCAGATCAGAAAATTTTGGACACAGTCCTAATGACGAAGCTTGTTACAGACCCACTACTGCCCACTGTAACAGATATCTTCAACCACAGCTTAACCACAACCATTTTTCCTGAGACCAGGAAACAGGGACTAGTTAAGCTAGTATCTATAGGTCTTTACCGCAGCATCCTCCCTAGGGTTCGGTATTAGGTCCTATAAACTTTTTCATGTATGTTAATGATGTGTCATCAGTTTTGTCCTACTGCAAATACCACATGTACGCTGATGATCTCCAATTGTATTTATGTGCAAAACTAATAAAAGTGACGACGACAGCTATCGAGAATCTCAATACGGACCTGCGTGCACTATCAAAATGGCTGCAGGATATACAGTTAAAGCACGTGCCATTCAAAACCAAGCGATACCAGTTGATCTTTGTAGGATCATTAGCCTGACCTGTAGGGAATCCATAACTTTAATCCTAAATGGGACAAATATCAACTTCTCTCCTTTAGCAAAGTGTCTAAAAGCAACAACAAATGAAAATGTAAATAGGACTGAGCATGTAACGGAAAAGTGGAAGAAGGCATCAGCATCTCTCCATGCCCTACAAAAATATAAAGAACTCTTCCCTCTCAGACCGAAAAAGAACCTTGTACAAACACTTATACTTCGAAATTACTGATTACAGCGATGTTATCCTACAAGACCTTTCTCAGAGAAGCACACAGCGCATGGAACCGGTTGTGAATGCCTGTATTCGTTATACCTGCCATGTCTTACACTTTGATCATACTTCGCCATCACATGCACAGCTATCCTGTCTGCGTGCAGAGAAGCCCAGAGATTTCCATATCCTCTGTCTCCTCTATTGCCGTATCAACTTACACTGCACGTTATCTCTCCTTGACGTCTGAACAACATTGTAGAAACACCTGTTCCCGTCAGAGCAAAAACCTTTCTGCCTCAGTCCATCGTTCAGCCTCTTTCTCGAAGTCTTTTTCAGTAATAGGAACCCTACTCTGGAATAACCTCAAACAGTATATTAGAGAAGTGAATAACATTTCCAGCTTCAGAAGACAGTTAATAAGATATGTATTAAAGCAACAACAATGATTACCATTGTCCCTGTTCGCACAGGTTACCTTGTACATAATTCTTGATCTTCGTCATTTCCCAGTACACTTACATCTACATCTACATCTACATTGATACTCCGCAAGCCACCCAACGGTGTGTGGCGGAGGGCACTTTACGTGCCACTGTCATTACCTCCCTTTCCTGTTCCAGTCGCGTATGGTTCGCGGGAAGAACGACTGTCTGAAAGCCTCCGTGCGCGCTCTAATCTCTCTAATTTTACATTCGTGATCTCCTCTGGAGGTATAAGTAGGGGGAAGCAATATATTCGATACCTCATCCAGAAACGCACCCTCTCGAAACCTGGCGAGCAAGCTACACCGCGATGCAGAGCGCCTCTCTTGCAGAGTCTGCCACTTGAGTTTATTAAACATCTCCGTAACGCTATCACGGTTACCAAATAACCCGGTGACAAAACGCGCCGCTCTTCTTTGGATCTTCTCTATCTCCTCCGTCAGCCCGACCTGGTACGGATCCCACACTGATGAGCAATACTCAAGTATAGGTCGAACGAGTGTTTTGTAAGCCACCTCCTTTGTTGATGGACTACATTTTCTAAGCACTCTCCCAATGAATCTCAACCTGGTACCCGCCTTACCAACAATTAATTTTATATGATCATTCCACTTCAAATCGTTCCGTACGCACACTCCCAGATATTTTACAGAAGTAACTGCTACCAGTGTTTGTCCCGCTATCATATAATCATACAATAAAGGATCCTTCTTTCTATGTATTCGCAATACATTACATTTGTCTATGTTAAGGGTCAGTTGCCACTCCCTGCACCAAGTGCCTATCCGCTGCAGATCTTCCTGTATTTCGCTACAATTTTCTAATGCTGCAACTTCTCTGTATACTACAGCATCATCCGCGAAAAGCCGCATGGAACTTCCAACACTATCTACTAGGTCATTTATATATATTATGAAAAGCAATGGTCCCATAACACTCCCCTGTGGCACTCCAGAGGTTACTTTAACGTCTGTAGACGTCTCTCCATTGATAACAACATGCTGTGTTCTGTTTGCTAAAAACTCTTCAATCCAGCCACACAGCTGGTCTGATATTCCGTATGCTCTTACTTTGTTTATCAGGCGACAGTGCGGAACTGTATCGAACGCCTTCCGGAAGTCAAGAAAAATAGCATCTACCTGGGAGCCTGTATCTAATATTTTCTGGGTCTCATGAACAAATAAGGCGAGTTGGGTCTCACACGATCGCTGTTTCCGGAATCCATGTTGATTCCTACATAGTAGATTCTGGGTTTCCAGAAATGACATGATACGCGAGCAAAAAACATGTTCTAAAATTCTACAAGAGATCGACGTAAGAGATATAGGTCTATAGTTTTGCGCATCTGCTCGACGACCCTTCTTGAAGACTGGGACTATCTGTGCTCTTTTCCAATCATTTGGAACCCTCCGTTCCTCTAGAGACTTGCGGTACACGGCTGTTAGAAGGGGGGCAAGTTCTTTCGCGTACTCTGTGTAGAATCGAATTGGTATCCCGTCAGGTCCAGTGGACTTTCCTCTATTGAGTGATTCCAGTTGCTTTTCTATTCCTTGGACACTTATTTCGATGTCAGCCATTTTTTCGTTTGTGCGAGGATTTAGTTGGTGCAGTCTTCTTAAATTTCTTTTCCTCAGCACTCATTATAACAGAAAACATGTATTTTGCACACCTGTAACTTTTTTAATATCTGTCTATATCATTACTATTATTATTGCATCTTTATTGTCATTATTTTTATAGTTATTATTATTACTATTATCACGATTACTGACAGCAATAGCAGTAGTACTAGTACTGGCAATATTGAGTTTATTAGCTCCCTATAGTGAGTATTAATTACTCACATTATCACTATACACACTCAAATAATTTTAATTCTATCTTTCATATTAATGCTTTGATTTCTTGGGTAACTATGATGTATAAAAGGTGTTGTACGTGAGAAACCCTGTTTCAGTGTAAGAGAGGTCCTGATGGCCCTGATCAGATTAAGTTAAATAAATAAATAATTTTATGCTGCCCATCATTTTCCAGACGTAATTCTTTGATCATAGTCGGCAAAATTTTCTGAACATTTTCAAAATGGCCTCAAAATGAAAGGTGCTTATATTTTTTCCGAAGAACTATTTTTCAGAATCAATAATCCAAAATCAACTAGCAAAACAGATTTTCCGGATGTCATTTACTATTTTACTTTTTGGTCTCATTTTTAACTTTTTTAAATGGTTTCCCAGGATTGTGCTACGCTACAGGTGTCTGAAAAATGTGTTCTCGTTATCTTGCGCCTATTATTCAATTAAGTCTATTATTCAATTAAATTCCAAAAGTCAGACGTATTGCTATGATACAGTTCGGTAAAATTTGTTGACACTATTGAAAATGCGATAGAGTAAGACAAGGCGTAAAAAATTTCTAAAATTAGTATTTTTTGGTTTAGGATAATCGAAACCATCGATTTTATACGGTTTTGGCCGTATTGCTGTAAGTAAAAAAATTTGTCTCATACTACACTCTCCTGTCTCATTAACGTGACCATCTGTCCAAAGCCTGATCGCTGGGAGACTTGCAAGAAGAGAGCCACGGAGATTTTGGAAGGTACCAACAGCGATGCTGATCCATGTTAACATAAGTGCCGTGGACAGCTGGTTCAGAATCCATGACATGTGTAGCCTGATCGAGATGGTCCCACAGATTCTGGATTGGGGTTTAATCCGAGGAGTTTGGTGGCCAGGGGAGTACGGTAAACTCATGTTGGTATTCATCGAAGCTCGCACGTACACTGCGAGCTGTGTGACACGTTGCATTGTCCTGCTGGTAGATGCCATCGTGCCAAGGAAAAACAAACTGCATGTAGGGGTGGATACTGTCCCCAAGCATAAATGCGTTCTTGTGTTGATCCATTGTGCCTTCTAGAACGACGAGTTCACCCAGAGAATACCAAGAAACCATTCTCCAGACCATAATGATCTCTCCTCTGGCCTGGAACCTTCCGACGATTGTTGTAGGGTGTTTCACCCCAGACACGTTGACGGCCATGCATCCGACGGAGCATCAAATGTGATTTGCCTGAAAAGACCACTTGTCACCAGTCAGTTGACGTCCAGTTGTGTACTGGCGTGCAAATTCCAGCATTCGTCGCCGATGGACAGCACTTAACATGGGTGCATGAACCAAGCGCCTGCTGCAAAGGTCCATATGCAGCAACGTCCTCTAAACGGTCGTTGAAGAGATACTGTTGATAGCTCCTTGGTTCATCTGGACGATCAGTTGCTCAACAACTGCACCTCTATTCTCCCACGCACATCTCCACAGTCTTCGATCACCCTTGTCGTCTATGAACTGTTGTTCAGCGGTCTTCTCGGTGCCATTTTGTCACTCACGGCATGCTTTAACCACGGCGACACACGAACAGTTTACAAACGTAGCCATTTCGGCAATGTTTCCACCTTTGGCCCAAAAGCCAATGATCATACCCTTTTGGACGTCAGATAAATCGCTCCTTGTGCGCATTACGACAATGACTACACAGTGTCCCTCGTCGACCCCCCCCCCCCCTTTTCTTCCGCCGACTCGCTTTACATGCCTCGTCTCTTACAGGGCGCCTAGGAAACTGTCTTCTCGGATAGCTAGACAACATACAAGCAAATCATATTAATGGAGTTTATTGAATTGACAATACTTGACTTCCGTTTCTACATGACAGGTCGCAAGCAATTGGCTACATGCAAATAATCAATGTCGTTTGATAGATGCAGTTTCCATGCAAGCTAATCACACAAGTTCATAAGTCACTGCTATCGTTAATATCACTGCGGCTCTTCTAGTGCCTCTCTACTAGTGCGGCCTTCGCTAGGCTGCGCGTCGCTTTTATTCTCTTCGTGTAGATGCCGCTCGTGTCGTGGTGACTTCCTAGTCAGCGTGCTATTGGCTGACGTCGTCTCGCAGTCCTCTCTGCTGTATCGTTCTTGATATTCGCGTCGGCACTTGTCGTTACGCCGGAACATCTTCCACTGTTAGTTCTGCCACCTGCCATTTAGGGAATAATAGATCTACAGTTATACACATACTACCCAGGGTACCGTAAATAGCTTCGTATAAACTATTAGTCACTCATTATACAAATGTGCGTGTCTTTGGAGCGAGGGCAAAGTGCCTGTTTCTGTGCTTTCGTAGGTGTCCTAATCCCTGTTTCCTTATTGACCTTACATGAAACATTTGTCGGCATGAGAGTTGTTTTATAGCCTGTTTCAAATAGTGAACTCGACCGAGTAGTCATTAAGACAATGACTTCTGTTTCAGTAAAAATTTAATTCTCACCCGCAGAATGTACAAAGAAAGAAAAACATTACTTAAATTGCTATAATATTTAAAATATGAAATCTAAGAACTTTGTACATAGAACTTAAAATTACTTCGACTTCGGAAAGTAAGCTATGTCGATGCAGATGCATCATAAGCACAAATTGGACAATGGAGAAGGCAAAAAAATCGATAGTTAGCATTTCAAAGTCCGTATTACCGTATTTGGCATAAAATAATTAAGGATACTTTGGAAAACATATCTCATGATGATTGTACAGAGATTTAAACCAGCTCGTTGAATAAAGGCACGTTTCGTGGTTTCTTACCTGCTAAAGAGAATGACTGGGACGTGTCTATTAATTTATAAGAGTCATTTTTCGAAATTCAGTTTTTATTAGTATTGAGTTTATGAACAAGCACGTTCTTTGTTGGTAATACACTGCGGCACTAACGTGATCCAGACAATAACGGATCCACTGTGATGACAAGCTAAAGAATGGAATTTAAGTTCACATTCCTGGAAACAGATTCTGCCCTTATATCCAATCCCAAAGAAATCAAGTGTTGACAGGTGTGAAAATTGCCGAACTATCAGTTTAATAAGTCACTGCTGCAAAATACTAACACGAATTCTTTACAGACGAATGGAAAAACTTGTAAAAGCCGACCTCGGGGAAGTTTGGATTCCGTAGAAATGTTGGAACACGTGAGGCAATACTGATCCTACGAATTATCTTTGAAGATATGTTAAGGAAAGGCAAACCTACGTATCTACCATTTGTAGACTAGAAAAAGCTTTTGACAATGTTGACTGGAATATTCTCTTTCAAAATCTGAAGGAAGCAAGGGTAAAATACAGGGAGCGAAAGGCTATTTACAGTTTGTACAGAAACCAGTTATAAGAGTGGAGTGGCATGAAAGGGAAGCAGTGGTTGGGAAGGGGTGAGACAGGGTTGTAAATTATCCCCGATGTTATTCAGTCTGTATATTGAGCAAGCATAAAAGGAAACAAAAGAAAAATTTGGAGTACGAATTAAAATTCATGGAGAAGAAATAAAAACTTTTAGGTTTGCCGATGGCATTGTAATTCTGTCAGAGACTGCAAAGGACCTGGAAGGGCAGTTGAACGGAATGGACAATGTCTTGAAAGGAGGATCTAAGATGAACATCAACAATAGCAAAACGAGGATAATGGAATGTAGTCAAATTAAATCAGGTGATTTGTGGCACAATTTGACTAGAAGAAGACATCGGTTGGTAGGACATGTTCTGAGGCATCAAGGGATCACCAATATAGTACTGGAGGGCAGCGTGGAGGGTAAAAATCGTAGAGAGAGACCAAGAGATGAGTACACTAAGCAGATTCAGAAGTATGTAGGTTGCAGTAGTTACTTGGAGATGAAGAGACTTGCACAGGATAGTGTAGCATGGAGAGCTGCATCAAACTAGTCTCTGGACTGAAGACCACAACAATAACAACATCCAAATTCACCTATGTATGCACACAAGATATCAATAAGGGTTTTTAATTCAATAGCACATATTACATTAACACCGATCCCTCCCTCCGAATGAAACTGCGCTACGGGTCTTCCTGCATCAGGGTTTCTCACAGGGGTCCTTGCAAAGTAGCGAACAGTACTCGACATTGAACGCAGACTGTTGCACTACCACTTTACAAGAGAACTTTGCACTGAAAAAAATAGTCTTCACCTTTTTTTTCTGGGAGTTAGTTACCCCCTGCCGACGTATCGCAGAAAAGTTGGCCCTTGTCGAGAGCAAGAAAAACCTGAAAGTAATAAAACTTCAACGGCCTATTTCACAATACATATCCACGGTATTTCTGATAGAATGACATATCTGAATGACAACTCTCTGGTCCCTTGGTCAGTAACTTCCACTACACTAACTCTAGATTCTCACTTTTCACCATTTCTCTGCATTATGTAAAACTAACGAAAATCTTTTATTTATTTTAATGTTGTTTCCTCATCTGAGAAAAATGAAAATTGGGCACTGAAAACACCGAATTTGAACAGATCTTAAGACAGACACACACAGACGCGTTTGTATCTGTGACAGACAAATGTTTACTAAGATGTGAACTTCATAGGAGTGGGTGTACTAATCTCATTTACTGTCACATTACATTAAACTTACGCAAAAACATATAATTAATTTCTATAACTTTTTGGAATTTTGCGTCGTAAAAGGGAAGAAAATACATTTCTCACGCGCATTCACATGTGAAACTGTTGACGGAGGATCCTGTGTTATGAAAGATCCAGAAAATTACAGGTAAGGTTAAAGACCCTCACTTCTTCGATTACGAGAACATTGTCCTTGGGGCACTATTACCTGTGCGGGAAAGAGTACCGATGGAAATGACCCTTGATAGAGCAATCATTCTGAAGGAAATAAAGATTATAGTTCAACGTTGCAATTATGTCACCGAAATAGAAATGTGACACTAGCTCCGATTGGAGAAAGACATAGAAGGAAACCAGCTGTGTCCTATCGAAGGAACGAACGCGGCATTGGTTCAGAGCGATTTAGGGAACCACAGAAAATCTAATCAAGAAATAACAGAACTGCCTTTCCTTCGAATACTGGTCCAGTGTCTTGGCCGCTGTGACAGTTTGCTCTTTGACTAAATTGGTAATCGTGACTCCCGTTAAAGAGGAATCTGTAGTCATTCCAGAAAAGAAAGGACCTTTATTCAACGATTTTACCATTACACAGAATGAGTAGAAAACGGAACGCAGAAACATATAATGTTTCCTGTTACGGTATTTACCTTGGGATTGTATGTCTTTGTGTGTGCAGAGTGCTCACAAACAGTCTGAAAAGCTTTTAAGGGTGTTTTAGGGTAGATTTTCATGCGAAATGACTGTTAAGAATAAGAAATTCGATACGTTGCGCCATTTCCGAGTTAATTAGCATTGAGGTAAGTCAATGAGGAAGTTGGAGTGTAGAGACGGTATCACCAAATGTGTCGCTCACTTGGCATCCTAAAACCAAACAAGAGAGCTATACAAAAACTGGACATGGGAGGGTAGTGAGGATCAAACCCAAACCAAAGGCTAAACAGTTTCGTGAGCTAACAGCTTCGCTATGAGAACAACTGGCACCAATTTTATCTAGCGGGCCGCTTCAATTTTCTTGCGCAACGGCCTGATTGGCTAACTTCAATGCTAATTAATTCGGAAACGGCTCTACGTATCGAATTTTTTTCTTAACAATTATTTCTCAGCACAACGTACCGTGCAACACCCTTAAGATCTTTTCAGACTGTTTTCGATAAATACCCTGTAGAACAATCTCAGTACTGTATTTGCGAAATTGTTACCACAAAACGACACTAATTAACGCCAGCAATACTAACGCATTTCCCACAACGCGCATTACCAAGGGTAATTAAAAAAATTCATTAACCATTGTCGGCTTATACACTGACGGAAAAGATCACAATACCAAAAATTAATTATCTTAGAGTAACATATTTAAATGATTAACATCGCAAGATTACAGGCGAGATAAGCCATTAAAAAAGTGAAATTCTAGTGCATTAATAAGGGGTGTAACCACAAGAATGTTGACTGCAGGCATGCAAACGTGTATGCATTGTTTTGTACAGGTGCCGGATGTCAGCTTGTGGAAAGGAGTTCCGTGCCTGTTGCACTTGGTCGGTCAACAGAGCGACAATTAATGCTGCTTGTGGATGAAGCTCGAGTTTTAGTTCGATGATGTCCCATATTTGCTCGACTGGAGGCGTATCTAGTGATAGAGCGGGCCAAGAAAACACGTCCACACTCTGTAGAGCATGCTAGATTACAATAGCGGTATATGGGCGAGCGTTATCCTGCTGGAAAAGACTTCCTTGATTGCTGTTCATGAATGGCAGCACAACTGATCGAATCATCAGACTGACGTAAAAATTTACAGTCAGTATGTGTGGGATAGCCAATAGAATGCTCCTGCTGTTGTACGAATTCGTACCCCAGACGACAACTACAGGTATAGGTCAGGGTGTCTAGCACGCAAACAGGTTGGTTACAGGCCCTCAAATGGCCTCCTTCTAACCAACACACGATCATCACTTACACCGAAGCAGAAGCAGCTTCCATCAGAAAACACAACAGACCCTGCCCTCCAACGAGCCATCGCTTGGCACCGCTGAAGTCGCAAACGGTGGTGGGTTGGGATCACTTAAATCGAGAGTACGGATATTTATTTTATTCCGTATACAGCTTTTCACCACATTTTCAGAATCTTAGCATCAGTCGTTGTTCTTCACACAAAGCAGACCTGTGCCATTGTTATACCATTATTGGGAGACAATCAGCTAAATAAAATTAATATACAGCGTGCGGCAGAACTGACTAAGCAGTTTCTATCGATTGCCGCTGGGACTGTGGTGGGGATAGGCAGTTGCACGTGGTCTGCCTTTGTTTAGTCGTTGACACCATTCAGTAGCCAACACGGTCTGAACCGGTGCATATAGTCTTGCCGTTCGCGCTTATTATGAAAACAACAGATCTGTGATCACTACACAACGAGGATTTCGGCAACAGTTCAACGTTCCACGCAAAACTTTCGCTACCGGGCTGAAAATAACCCCCGAATTATTCATGAAAGATCGCAACATTCTCCTAAAGTGACAGTGTGGTGTGCCATATCACAATTTGGTGTGGTAGGCCCTTACTTTTTTGAGGAGGAAGGAGTGACCGTGACAGTGAATTCCACACGTTATGTTTCAATGTTGCGAAATTTTCTGCAACCCAGAATGGACGAGATTGTTGAATAAGATGGACTGAGGAACTTGTGGTTCCAGCAGGATGGAGCTACTGCTGACACATCTCGAATTTCACTTGATGTTTTGAGAGAAATGTTTCCGTGATGCCTCGTCTCTTTGAGGGGTGATGTCGGGTGGTCTTCGCGGTCATCAGATTTTAGCATTTGTGAATGCTTTCTTTGGGGTTATCTGAAAGAAAATCCCTACCAGAGTTAAAAGAGCGGATTATTGACGAAGTGAATGCGATACCCCGCGATATGCGTGCAAGAGCTACTCGAAACTTCAGGGATCGTCTACAACAATGTATTGATGCTAACGGCTGCCATCTTGAGGACATTATTTTCAAAACTAAATGAATGTAAAAATGGTATATTGTACTAATTTAGAAAATAAAAACATTATTTCTCTATACATCCAGATTTACTTTTTATTGCTCCTTAAAACTGCTCAGTCAGTTCTGCCACTTCCTGTACATGCAACACCGTTCACAAAACGTCCATTTCATGTCATTGTACAACCAGTATTGAATCGGTGTATTTCTGGATGAAGCACTGTTTACAAACCATGGGTAAATCTATCACTGGAATATGCACTACTAGTCAGTTGAAAATCCACGAAGTCTAAGAGAAGTGGCTGGACAATGACCGTGGTCTGACAATGTGTCTTTTCAAGAATCATATCGTTGGTTCCCCTTTTTATTGACAGAGCTCTAAATACTCACAAATACCTACAGTGCCTATCAGTTGTGCTACAGCAGTTACTAGGAGACAAATTACTCGACGTAAGGCAATCTATGTTGTACTATTACGATGGATCCTCCACCTAGAAAATCGCGCTCTTTCTTAACAGCACATTTGTAGATCGTTGGATCGGTAATTCAGGAAACACACAAAATGGATTGGATGTTCAACATACTTAACACTTCTAGGTTTTTAGATGTGAGACAATTAAAATAAGAGGTGTGTAAGGTAACATCGACTACACCCGAAGAGATGAAATGCCATATAACACTGTCTTCTGCTGTGATAAGTCCAGATGAAATTCAGCGTGCAGAATTGCCCGTGCGGAATCGATTTGTATTATGCTAAAAGTCAAAATTTTGAGCATTTGTTGTGACAGTCATGTTAGTAAACACACAATACTTACCTGAGTTAAGTGACTGATTACGTGTATTACACAAGAGCTTCTTCTCCAAAGGATGGCCCAGTGATTTGCGGCGCTGATGATCTTGTTACGCCGACCGGTGTGGCCGAGCGGTTCTAGGCGCTACAGTCTGGAACCGCGCAACCGCTACGGTCTCAGGTTCGAATCCTGACTCGGACATGGATGTGTGTGATGCCCTTAGGCTAGTTCTAAGTTCTAGGGGACTGGTGACCTCAGCAGTTAAGTCCCATAGTGCTCAGAGGCATTTGAACCATTTTTACCTTGTTACTCTTTGGTTCGGTTCTACACATGTTATGGCGTTGAAGTACTCTTCGAATGCTCTTTTCAGTGTCAAAGACTAAGAAAATAATTATATTAAAATGAAAAGGCGATGTCACGTCTCGGCAGCTATATAATCTAAAAATTACTTGCGCATGTCAGAAAATCGGGCATCCGGTCCGCTGAACCAAAGCCAGAATCACGCCTCAATGTATTTATTGTTTGTGGATGTATTTTGAGTGGAATGCCTTAAATGTATACTCAGTGATTTTCATCCGCTCTGTAGGGTAACAGAATACAGCACAAAATTGTTGATACTGTTGCTGAATACCCTCCGCCATGCACTGTGTAGATGCTTACGAAGTATGTGTGAGCACTTAAATTATGTCGTCAACTTTTGAGCAGTTACTTAAAGACACGATTTCCATTATTGTTTGCTGTACTACACGGTAATGTGACCGACATATTCCTTTTTATTTTATAAAATTTTGGCTTGTGTCTTCGAACAAATAAGTCTTAACCATTGTCTAAGTTCAGTAGTGGAGGCGTAGAGGATATTTAGTTGTGTTGTCAACAACGAATACTTCAAATAGAGGAAAAGTTTCTTTAAAAACGTGACACATATTCCTCAATATACATATTTAAACTGGTATGTTGTTATTCTCAGCGTAATATAATCTACATCTACATCTACATGGATACTCTGCAAATCACATTTAAGTGCCTGGCAGAGGGTTCATCGAACCACCTTCACAATTCTCTATTACTCCAATCTCGTATAGCGCGTGGAAAGAATGAACACCTGTATCTTTCCGTACGAGCTCTGATTTCCCTTATTTTATCTTGGTGATCGTTCCTCCCTATGTAGGTCGGTATCTATAAAATATTTTTGCATTCGGAGGAGAAAGGTGGTGATTGGAATTTAGAGAGAAGATTCCGTCGCAACGAAAAACGCCTTTCTTTTAACGATTTCCAGCCCAAATCCTCTATCATTTCTGTGACACTCTCTCCCATATTTCACTATAATACAAAATGTGCTGCCTTTCTTTGAACTTTTTCGATGTACTCCGTCAGTCCTATCTGGTAAGGATCCCACACCGCGCAGCAGTATTCTAAAAGAGGACGGACAAGCGTAGTGTAGGCGGTCTCCTTAGCAGGCCTGTTACGTTTTCTAAGTGTCCTGCTAGTAAAACGCTGTCTTTAGTTAGCTTTCTCCACAACATTTTCTATGTGTTCCTTCCAATTTAAGTTGTTCGTAATTGGAATACCTAGGTATTTAATTGAATTTACGGCTTTTAGATTAGACTGATTCATCGTGCAACCGAAGTTTGACGAGTTCCTTTTAGCACTCACGTGGATGACCTCACACTTTTCGTTATTCAGGGTCAACTGACACTTTTCGCACCATTCAGATATTTCTTCTAAATCATTTTGCAGTTTGTTTTGATCTTCTGATGACTTCATTAGTCGATAAACGACAGCGTCAAACCGAAGACGGCTGCTCAGATTGTCTCCCAAATCGATTATATAGATAAGGAACAGCAAAGGGCCTATAACACTACCTCGCGGAACGCCAGGAATCACTTCTGTTTTACTCGATGACTTTCCGTCAATTACTACGAACCGTGACCTCTCTGACAGGAAATCACATATCCAGTCACATAACTGAGACGGTATTCCATAAGCACGCAATTTCACTACGAGCCGCTTGTGTGGTACAGTGTGAAAAGCCTTCCGGAAATCCAGAAATAAGTAATCGATCTGAAATCCCTTATCAATAGCACTAAACACTTCATGTGAATAAAGAGCTAGTTGTGTTTCACAGGAACGATGTTTTCTAAACCCATGTTGACTGTATGTCAATAGACAGTTTTCTTCGAGGTAATTCATAATGTTCAAACACAATATATGTTCTAAAATCCTGCTGCAATTCGACGTTAACGATATGGGCCTGTAATTTAGTGGATTACTCAGACAAATTCCTTTGGTTAGCAAACCAAATGACGTACACCGCAAAGAATTACTGGAGTCAAAGGGTTCTTAAAACTAAACACTAACTGGACTACTCTAACAGTCCAGTTAAATTTTGTCAGTACAGTTCTGGTTCCTCCTGTATATATAGTATGGTAATTGTAACACTTGCAGAAGAATAACGGTCATTCCCTCAAATTTGCACTTCCATACTGAGGCTCCAATATAGAAAAAAGACAATAAAAGAGAAAATGGTCTTCAATTATGTTACCCCTCTAATCTGGAAAAACTCTATACTTGTGTACATCTATGAAAATATGCTTTATTTATTTGGTCTATGAATTTGTTCCAGCTATGGCGTAGCTTCCAGCACAGCCGTTTGTCCACACAAAGGCGACGTAAGCGATGTGAGTGGCGAGTAAACGGTTATCCGAGACGCGGCGGACGCCTGCGTTCTTCCACACCGACTGTACAGCGCAGTAAACACCAAGACAGAGGGAGCCACCGGTAAAAATATCCCGCCGTCCTGCCTTCACGAGCCTTGCTCCATAATAAATCACCTACCTCAAATTATTAACTCGTACGGCACTCACTTTCGTGCTTAGTCCAAAGCTAGCCAGCAGCACATTATGCTAAGGCCGTCGGCACGCGAACCGTGCTTTGGGACGTCAATGTTGAGCATGCCGAGTTCAACGTGCTACGGAACACTCAGAACTTGAGCCTACGGTACTTGGGCCTGAAAGTGGTATACATGATGGCACACAGTGTGTTTACAAAACGGACGGGCGTAAAATTCCTACGTTAGCTCTATTAAAGCGCAAATTTCCTCCCCTGTCCATATGCTAGTCATGTCGTATCTTTTTTTTTTTTTCTTTATTGTAATTTCATGCCCCTGCCCCATATGGGCAGGGGAGGGCTGTCAGCAGCACAATCCGCCGCTCTTCAGCCGAATGACATGACAACTAAGACAAGAATAAAATAATACATACATAAGGAGGTAAAAAGGGGAACATAAAACAGAGTAAGGGGAGAAAATGGAGGTAAAAATACACTGACATGTAGAAGTTCATGGGGGACAGTTAAAAAAGTCACCAGAAAGTTAAAAAACACAGTTGGCGATTCTTAAAACACAGAGATGACACTGGATGCGCATGCACAGGTTAAAAGTTGGCCACAGTATTAAAAACACTCCGAAACAACACACTTAAAACCCACTTGGTGCACACACGACGAAGAATAAAACTACCAGGCGGGACCTGCCGAGGGAAAGGTCAGAGAGGATGGAAAAGGAGGGGAGAGCATGGGGCAGCTGGGGAAGCAGCGGGATGAAGCAAGGAGGGGCAACCGTGGGTTCACGAAGAGGCAGGAGACACATGCGGTGGGAGAGGAAAAAGGGAAGACAGGGCAGGAGGGAGCGCAGAGACACTGAAAGAAGTCACAAGAGATGGACGGGGCATAGGAGGGGAAATCCGCTCAGAAGGAGGGAGGGGGAGGAGAGGGAGCCCTGAGGAGGAGGCAGGAAGAGGGGGTTAGAGTTGGTAGGAAGGGCAGATGTCAGGGCGAAGCTGATCATCCGGGAGTGGTAAACAGTGGAAGTTGTGTTGGGAAAGGACATGGAGGGTGTGGAGATGGAGAGAGGGAGGGACACAACGGTAAAAGCGCGGCAACTGGTTGGGAGTGGAGAGGAAGGGAGACACCAGGGAGTGAGGTGGATCAAGGCGGCGGATGTGTTCAAGGAAAAGGAGAAGGTGGGGGAAGGGGATGAGGTCATAGAGGATGCGCGTGGGGGACGGAAGGCGGATGCGGAAGGCGAGGCGGAGTGCATGGCGTTCGAGGATTTGGAGGGCTTTATAGAACCGGGGAGGGGCGGAAATCCAAGCGATGCTGGCATAACAAAGGATGGGGCGGATCATGGATTTGTAGGTGTGAAGGATGGTGGAAGGATGCAGACCCCACGTCTGGCCGGACAGGAGTTTCAGGAGGCGGAGGCAGTTGTGAGCTTTGTTTTGGATGGTAAGGAGATGGGGAGTCCAGGTAAGGTGGCGGTCGAGTGTGAGGCCAAGGTATTTGAGGGTAGGAGTGAGGTGGATAGGACGGCCGTAAATGGTGAGGTAGAAATCATGGAAGCGGAAGGAGCGGGTGGTGCGGCCTATGATGATCGCCTGGGTCTTGGAGGGATCATGTCGTATATGTAGCACACAAAAATAAAACTTCAATATCCGTGGACATCTTATAAGGCAAAAATGAAAGTACCACATTCGGTCATTAGGGACACCGACTTATAAAAGATCCATTACAAGCAGCCCGATACAAATTTACAATAGTTCTCCACGTAAGATAGAAATTATTAAGTCATTCTCACTTTTTAGTAAAACACAACGTCATTCTTACTTGATCACCGTTCTTATTTAGTACCAGAATCTTAACAACACGTGAAATACACTGAGGTGACTTAATCATGGGAAAGCGATGTGCACACATAAGATGGCGATAGTGTCACGATCACAAGGTATAGAAGGCCAGTGCATTGGCGGACCTATCATTTGTACTCAAATGACTCATGTAAAAACGTTATGACTGCACGACGGAAATTAACAGACTTTGAACGTGGATTGACAGTTGGAGCTAGACGCATGGGACATTTCATCTCGCAAATCGTTAGGGAAGTCAATATTTTGAGAGCGTTTCGAGAATACCACATTCCAGGTATTACCTCTCCCCACTGATAATGCAGTGCCCGACAGCCTTCATTTAACGTCGAGCACAGCGGCGTTTGTGTAGAGTTGTCAGAGATTACAGACAAGCAACACTGCATGAAATAACCACAGAAATCAATGTGGGACGTACAATAAACACATCCGTTAGGGCAGTACGACGAAATTTGTCGTTTATGGGCCATGGCAGTAGATGACCGACTCTGACATTACGACATCGCCTGCAGACCCACATCTGAGCGCATGACTATATCGCCTGGTCGCTAGACGACTGGAGAACCGTGATCTGGTCAGTTGAGTCCGGGTTTCAGATTGTAAGAGCTGATGGTAGATTCTAGTGTGGCACAGCCCCAAAGAACCCATGGTCCCATTTTGGCAGCCAGGGATTGTGCAAGTTGCTGGTTACTCCATAATGGTGTGGCTCTTTTTACATGTAATGGACTGGGTCCTCTGGTCCAACTGAGCGATTATTGCTTGGAAAGCGTTATGTTCGGATGCTTGGAGAACGTTTGCAGCCATTCATGGACTTCATGTTCCCAAACAACGATTGAATTTCTATGGATGACGATGCGCCATGTCATCGGGCCACAATTGTTCACGATTGGTTTGAAGAATATTCTGGACATACGGAGTGAATGCTTTGGCCACCCAGATCGCCCGACATGAATCCCATGGAACATTTATTGGACACAATCGAGAGGTCAATTCCTGCACCTACAACGCTTTCGCAATCACCCCATTGTAAAAGACTTAAAACAAGAAAGTCCAAAACATTTTACAACAAGCCAACCGAACAAACTCAGTCTTCACAAAAAGCGCTCTTATATTTAGATAACATCGAATATTATGGAATATATACGACTGGCCATTAAAATTGCTACACCAAGAAGATGACGTGCTACAGACGCGAAATTTAACCGACAGGAAGAAGATGCTGTGATATGCAAATCATTAGTTTTTCAGAGCATTCGCACAAGGTTGGCGCCGGTGGCGACGCATACAATGTGCTGACATGAGGAAAGTTTCCAACCGATTTCTCATACACAAACAGCAGTTGACCGGCGTTGCCTGGTGAAACGTTGTTGTGATGTCTCGTGTAAGGAGGAGAAATGCGTACCATCACATTTCCGACTTTGATAATGGTCAGATTGTAGCCTATTGCGATTGCGGTTTATCATATCGCGACATCGCTGTTCGCGTTGGTCGGGATCCGATGACTGTTAGCAGAATATGGAATCGGTGTGGTCAGGTGGGTAATACGGAACGCGGTGCTGGATTCCAACGGCCTCGTATCACTAGCAGCCGAGATGACAGTCGCCTTATCCGCATGGCTGTAACGGATCGTGCAGCCACGTCTCGATCCCTGAGTCAACAGATGGGGACGTTTGCAGGACAACAACCATCTGCATGAACAGTTTGACGACGTTTGCTACAGCATGGACTATCAGCTCGGAGACCATAGCTGCGGTTACCCTTGACGCTGCATTACAGACGGGAGCGCCTGCGATGGTGTACTCAACGACGAACCTGGGTGCACGAATGGCAAAACGTCATTTTTTCGGATGAATCCAGGTTCTGTTTACAGCATCATGATGGTCGCATCCGTGTTTGGCGACATCGCGATGAACGCATTTGTCATTGCCATACTGGCGTATCACCCAGCGTGATAGTATGGGGTGCCACTGGTTACACGTCTCGGTCACCTCTTGTTCCCATTGACGGCACTTTGAACAGTGGGCGTTACATTTCAGATGTGTTACGACCTGTGGCTCTACCCTTCATTCGGAGGAGGGAGATTAGTGTTTAACGTCCCGTCGACAACGAGGTCATTAGAGACGGATCTACCCTTCATTCGATCCCTGCGAAACCCTACATTTCAGCAGGATAATGCACGACCGTATGTTGCAGGTCCTGAACGGGCCTTTCTGGATACAGAAAATGTTCGACTGCTGCCATGGCCAGCACATTCTCCAGATCTCTCACCAATTGAAAACGTCTGGTCAATGGTGGCCGAGCAAATGGCTCGTCACAATACGCCAGTCACTATTGATGAACTGTGCTATCGCGTTGAAGCTGCATGGGCAGCTGTACCTGTACACGCCATCCAAGCTCTGTTTGACTCAATGCCCAGCCGTATCAAGGCCGTTATTACGGCCAGAGATGGTTGTTATGGGTACTGATTTTTCAGGATCTATGCACCCAAATTGTGTGAAAATGTAATCACATGTCAGTTCTAGTATAATATGTTTGTCCAATGAATACCCGTTTATCATCTGTATTTCTTCTTGGTGTAGCAATTTTAATGGCCAGTAGCGTACTTTTGTGAAGCTAATAAAAAATTATGAGAACCTATTACAAAAACGCCAAACATAGTAAGAAATGTTTCTGTCCAGTAATACGCCAACGACCAACACATCACCTCATGTCTTACAATTCTGCAACTCTACTCATTACGCTACACCGATGACGAATGATTTACCGACTCCTGAAAGCTCTAATCACAGATATGTTATTGACTGACATTTAATTAAAACAAATTGTGCCCAGAACATTGCGTTTTTGATGGGTCCTCAACGTGCCGTTGCCATTAAACGGTATACACGTACTTTCATAATACACGAGTTACAATAATTCTTTAACCACCAATAGGACGTTTCCTGTTATTTTGTTACAATAAATGATACAATTAATGACAAGTTTTCGAGAGATCCTCACTTTTCTAGTGCTTGGGAATGGCAATATAAATACAGGCTTCAATTGAAAGCCAATATGCGTCTCGCGACTTATTACTGATCAGAGATGGCGGCCGTGTGACGCAGCGATCTTCCATCTCATTCGTCTACGTTGAAACGCTCGTTCGGAATATGTTACATGCTAGAGATTGCTCTGCACGATAGGAAAGAATGCCAAACGTGCTTTTTCCACGCCATGACGTCAGAAACTCGGCATGCTCAATGTCAGAATACATCGTCCGTGTTTGTATGTGTGTTTGAAGTTTACGGGCGCTCAATGAAGAGGTTATCAGCGCCCTTACACATATTATAAAAAACTGTCTTACGCTGTCCTCACAATGTACGAAAGAAACTAATAACATGACACTCATTCACCCAATCTCACCTCACTCGTGATGACCCACTCAATCATTCTATCTCACATGCCTTAAAACAACGGGAAGGGTGTGAGGTGCTATTCCTGGGATTAAATCTGAAATAAAACCAGAGAAGAGCTAAAAGAAAGGCACAGGGGAATGTGGCTGGTTGACCACTTACAAATGGGTGAAACTGTCATCCTATTAACACATGAAGAGCATCTCCCAAAAAATTTTTGCAAATAAGTTGGACACATTACAAAGTCTTGATACTCTAACTGCATTCGTTTCAGTATCAATGAAAATAGAGGTCAGATCTGCCGGCAAACCGGCCACCGCCCTGTGGTCCGAAAATAAAACACGGTCTAGCAAAATGTGGCGCACAGTTGGCTGTCGGCCACGAGCACCAAGCATTGGAGGACCCTATCTCCAGAGGAAATAGCCATGCGTCAGAGGACTGTGGCCTATGCGAAGACGAGCAAACAAGACCTCATACTGTCTTCGTGGCATAAAGGAGGTTCGTCATGGCTCCGTAGTGGACTTTACTAGAAACAGCTCATTATCTGTCACTTCCAGCCGCTCCTCTTCCCATCGACACATGACGCTGCACTTCAAAAGTGAGGCGACAGAAGGTAGGGGAATAGCGCAATGAAATAACTAAGATCGCAACACCCGTGCTTGGCTGCTACATCCGCCCTTTCGTTCCCCATTATAGCCATGTGTCCTGGTACCCAGCACAAAAACTTCTCCTTTCCTAGCGTAGTTGGAGAAGGGCGTCCTGGATGTCTTGCACTACATTCTCTGTTGGGTGCAAGGATTGTAGAGAAAGTTACTCCATTGCAAGCTGCACGAGGATCCCAAACGACATTATTGCTCATCGAAGATTGGGTAAAAGGCGTTCTAAAGGTGGACCAGTAACAGTATGGTATGCAGGTGAATTAGGAGTTGGTTTGAACTTAAATGCCTGACGCACTAAGAGGAGTGCCGCCGCATGATGAGTAGCAGTTCCCAAGAGCGCGCGAATGTCGCTAAAATCTAGAAAATTGTTCGACATTCATGCACCAGAATCGACCAAAAATAACTCTATCTCATGTGCGCTAAAACAATGAAGAAAATGTAAAAGAAGTTATACATACACACCAAGTAGAAGGAGAAACGATCTAAAGGAAATGCACAGTTAAATGTAACTGGCTGACTGCTTACAAAAAATATGGGTGAGCCAGTCACCTTGTTAACACATTAAAACCATCTTCCTAAAATCATGGAAAAGATGTTGGACAATTCCCAAAACCTCAAACCTTGAACCAAATTCGTTTGAACGTTGCTTAAAATAGAGGGCAGATCCGTCCGCAAATCCGCCGCAGCCCGCTGGTTGGAAAATAAAACACAGTCCAATACAATGTGGCACACAGTGATCTGTTCGCCACAAGCACCACACATTGGAGGGTCCTTCCGCCGGAGTAAGAAACCATGCGTCACAGGGCTGTAGCCTATGCGAAGACGAGTAAGAAAGATTTCGTCCAAACGACGTGGCTGGAAGAAGTACGCCACGGCCGAGTTGTGGTCTTTACTACACGGAGCTTATTGTCGGCCACTCATCTTCCCACCTACACATGACTTTGTCCCTCAATAGCATGGTGATTGCATGCACGGGGATGGCACACTGAACTAACTGAGGATCACGACTCACCTCCTTGGCTACTGGATCCGCCCTTTCGTTTACCATAATACCCATGTGCCCTGGTACCCAGCAGAAAGGCACCTTCTTCCCTAGTCCTTTTAGTTGGATGAGGGCACCCTGAATATTCTGGATTACTTTGTCTCTGAGCACAAACGTTGGAGTGAGTGAAGGGCATTCAGAGAACCGCAAAAGATAAGAAATTTAGCAAGTGAGGAACGCCTCTTCTGCTCCGGTGCCGGCAAGAAAACATATAATCCTGCGTCGAAGACAGTTAATTCTAGAGGCAGTCGGAACTTGAGGACACGATCCAGGAAAACCACATAGGAACAATGAAGTCCCACTGCTTCAACCCATCCGTAAAGTTGTGGTGCTCATATAAAATGTCAGAAAATATCGCATCAAAAACAGAACGAGGAGTGCAATGTCTCCTGTACTCCTGTCGTGCGATAATACAGTGTCACCAAGTAGTAACGTACACCTTACTGATATCGAAGAATCTGGTGATACAGTGATGTTTACGTAGTTGCGTCATCTCTAACAACCAGACCAGCTGATGGTTAACCATTCGCCCCAGGGTCTTTCTTACACAGCTCGTTCAGGCGAAACTCCGAAAACCATTGGGACATGTGCGACCCTTTTCAGGTTTCCGGAGAGATATCAAAGTGAACGCTTCTGGCAAATGTCGAAGCATGTACTATCAGATTTGATCGTGACTATGCCCAGTGTCATGAGTTTCAGACAGTTTTGATTCCAGCTCCCACGAGAAAAAAGGGAGTTGTGAGCCCCAGAACTGTTGTATCTGAAGTCCAATTTTCCGCTGTCTGCAGTCGCTTGGAGCGACGAAACGCCAGATCTTGGCCTGAGTTGACAGTAGTTTATGCGTAATTGTCTGCCAGCACCAGAGCTATGGCTCTGAGCACTGTTTAGAGACATCCCTGTTTCAGTACTATTGCTGTTGTTAAACTACTGCGTTTACCAGAAATTCTCATGATGGCTTCACATAGTTTTGTAGAACAAGTGGAACTGTTGATGGAGTCCAGGAATGCTTCAAATAACCTTTCCTTGCGATCCTTATTTACGCGTCGAGCCTTGTATTTTGAGACGTGAAATGCTGTGAGGTTCTCTGTTGCCAGGCGTTACTTGAACAGCTTAACAGCCGCACAACGCGTCCGGATGTGCTGAGTGACATTCACTGTTCCACCAAGATAACGGTTGCCTCCTAAGATCAACGGAGGACTTTGCAATAGATAAGTCAGCGGCATGATGAATCTCTCGTGTAATGTGGTCCACGCATGCCTTGACACTGACGTGATGTTGAAACACAGCCAGCTGGCCAAACAGTGTTCAGTTATCCCAGCTACCCATCCATTTTGGTGGCATCCGTTCAAGCAACCATCGATCGAGTAGGTGAATTTGGAATGGGAAGTAGTCACTGGAATGTAGGTCATCGATGACACCCCACTGAACAGAGTCTATGATGGCTGGAGAGCAAAATGTGAGGTCGATGGCTGAGAATGACACAGTATCATCATAGAATTTAGTGGGAGTACCAGTGCTTTGCTCTTGAGAGGTAATGAGGCTCTCTAAAACCCGACCCCAAGGGCAACTGAAGCTCGAGCCCCATAAGACAAAATGGACATTGAAGTCTGCCAGGAGCAGAAAATGGTGGGAAAATTGTCCCACAAGATCTGTGAAAGCCTCAGAGACTACTGAACCAGATGGAGATAAATACAGTGAACCAACTGTGATCCTTCGAAATGTGTCAATGTCAACTGCAACTGCTTATAGGTCAGTAGCGAGGAAGAGAGCAGAGGAGTGGTGTTGGCTATTTACAAACACAGCAACCCATTCCTTGGCACTATCTCCAGTCAGGTCATCCTTGTGATAGAGTGTATAGCCCAATAGTACAGGAGCATCAGACGCTTTAAAATCCCTTTGCTGCAAAAATAAGCACAGGGGGCGTTTCTGTGCTACGATCTTAACTTCCTCCACATATGTTCTGAACCCATTAATTTTCCACTGTAGGATGGGAGCATCTATCATCGAGGTAGCCCTTTCATCCAGACCTTTTCCCGTGGAGGTTCAGTCTTGGGGCGAGATGGTTGCCCCAGTCATACGTCAATGTCCATCGCCTTTGAAGATCAGTCGAGAGAGGCATCAGCCAGGATGACGTCGACGTCATCAGATTATGTACTTCCAGTGTCCGGCAATGGGCGATTCTTCGCCTTCGACTTGGCGAATACATTCGGTACGTGATACAGCAAAATTAAATTAACGATGTTTTTTGCAATACTTTGGACGATCTGCAGTTGTGATTCTGAACAACTTCAGAATTGAGGACGACAATAAAATTCACGATTTTCAGGACTGATGGATATTCCAGTCTAGTACAGATAGAAGAATAGATGAATCAATTCCGACTTTGAATTCAACGATGAAATATGGACCTCAGAGTTTTAATCTACTCTCTTCCAGGGATTTATTCAGTCAGAACCTTTTCTCATTCCACTTTAAACCTGTTCCATGTTCACGTCCCTGACCATCCTGCTGTTTCTACGGCACATTACCAGCTTCTGTCCTGTACCGCCACTCATCGTCTGTCCTCCGTACCGCCTCCACCAAATGCCGTACGTCGCCTACCTGCTGTCCGTACCCAGTGGTAATGTTTCATCGGCTCCACTACGAGATCTCCGCCTACACCGTCGAAAGAAGAATTTTTTTAAAAAAAAGATCAGTCGAGAGAGACATCAGCCAGGATGACGTCGACGTCATCAGATTATGTACTCCCAGTCTCTGGCAATGGGCGATTCTTCGCCTTCATCTTGGCCTTTCTTTTTTCTGACGCAGGTTAGGAGCCATATTCGCAGAGGTGATTGTGGAAGGATTGGATGCTGGACAGAACTTAACCTTTGAAGGGGCTGGAACTTTCACAGTGCGAGCAGCCACTGCCTTTTCTGTAGTTTTGGGTAGAGAGAAGGGCAGCAGAACAAGTGAATTGACAAATGCAGGTACTAATACTGACACTAGCAAACTCTGTTTGTGTAGTAGTATCAGCTTTCTGCACTGTCAAAGGTTGGCTGTGGCATTACTTTATACACCTTTCTGGCCTCGTTCTGTGGGATGCACTTCGTTATCTTAAGCTCCTGGATCTTTCATTTTACAGGATATACAGTGCAGTCCCAACTCCAGCCAGGGTGAGCTCCACAGCAGTTCACACACTTAAACGGCGATGAACAAGCTACTCTTTCCTGGGTGGCCTTACCACATTCCATGAGTGGCTTCTTCCTTACACCCAAGAGTAGTATGTCCAAAGCCCGAGCATTTGAAACAGCATTTGAAACGCTAAGACGAAGGAAATCTGCCTTAAATGCTCTGGAAGATTTGTGTTACTAAATGTCAGGATGAAGGAGTCAGATATTACAAGATCGCCATCCACCATTTTCATGATGTTCTGCACATAAAGTATTCCTTCTTGGGGCCATTCAACTTTGAGTTCTTCTTTGGGAATGTCCACCAGATCTTTGTATGTCACAACACCTGTAATATCTCTTATATTCTACTAATTATCCCTGCACAATTCTATGAGTGAATTTCGTTTCCTTCTTGACCATCTATATACTCGCAGAATCGATGCGCAAAGTAGTACAGTACTATTACTATTCCATGAGCGCATAATTGAAAGATGGGGGGAGTTGAAAAATCAGTGCTGCCAATAGATGTGGTATGTCAGAATCTGGAGGAATATAGCAATTGAAGATGATAATTTTCTGTGTTGTCCTTACCCTGACAGCCCACCTTCTTAAGATGGTTGATGGGTACAGGGTCGCTATATACAGAGGTAAGGACATAGCTACAGTCTCCACCTGACATCCTGTTACAGTCATTACGATTTTGATAATACCCCTGATAGTCACAAAGAGTGGAGGTTCTCACTGCAGGAAACCAGGTTTCCTGAAGGCCAACCCAAAAAGCAGGTGTAATGCTTAAGAACTGTCGTAACTCAGCCAGGAGACAGGTGGGGGAATCACACTGGAGGATGATGTTTTCTGTGGTTGGGGAAAAGATGAGGGAATCAAGGAGGCAGTTAACGCCTCAAGATCACCTGCTGCCACTAATTGAGTAATTGTATCCATTTCGATAGCGGCCGAGGGATCGGCCAGATCTAGGTCCTTGAGTAATGTTAAAATCTCCACCTCATCCTCAGACTCAGAACTAGTAGGGAATAATGGTGTGGGGACCACCAGAATCTCACGTTTCTGTACAGTCTTCTTCTTGGACCTTTTGTCCCCATGCCAGAGGAGGCTGTTGCTTCTCTGGTTTGGGGGTGGTGGCCGAAGTCCCTGGAGCTTGGAAAGGGGGGGGGGGGGGTATTTCTCCCAAAGTAGGTGCTTTGATAGCAATGGAAGAAGATTTGCCCCCATGGGGCGGGATGTAGTCGGGCGGTCCTGAGGGCTTAGCTGAGAGGACTGCAGTCCTCAGTGCGTGAAATGTCGTTGTAGCTGCAGCACATGAAGATGCCAAGCGGAGGGGGTGCAACTGGTCACGCTTCTTTTTAGCCTCCTGATAAGTCAGCCTGTCCAGGCTGAGGTTTGGGGCACGCTACAGGGCGTCTGGCTCGGAACAGTTCTTGAAGTAATCGATTGTAACAGTTTGTTTTGCCACTGCGGTGCCAAGTACTGCTCAAACTGCTACTGCAGATGCAGTACGTTTCGCCAGAGCCATAGGCCAAACACGATGGTCTCCCTTTCGGTAGTGCTCCGTGGTCGTCCAGAGCTCGGTCTTCTTGCGGCTGTATGTTCTTGTGACTACCACTGCCAGCAATCCTCTACTGTGGCTACATTCCTGATAAGTCGTTCTGCAGTATCGCAGAAGGAATATTCAGCTTCTCGTAGCCCTATTACCTCGTCCAAACTCAGCCATGTGTTGATAATGACGCCGTTGTCGCCTTAAAGGCATTGTTGGCTAACATCAGCTAACCACGGCCAATATCAATCGTAGCTAACGCTCTTAATCGTTACAGCGTGTACTGAAAGCAAACCTATTTTTCATCCTCATAGTGGCACTGCTAGCGTCAGTATTATGCGACAGGCGTGAAATGTAAATACACATAATCTTTCAGATGTAGGAGCACGCCTATCAACTTTCGTTTATGTAGCGCAATTCCTTCGTGGTGCTGTAATTTCTTTCCCATCAGTGTGTTTTAAGCCTTGTTCCTACTAACAGGAGCCGGCCGAAGTGGCCATGCGGTTAAAGGCGCTGCAGTCTGGAACCGCAAGACCGCTACGGTCACAGGTTCGAATCCTGCCTCGGGCATGGATGTTTGTGATGTCCTTAGGTTAGTTAGGTTTAAGTAGTTCTAAGTTCTAGGGGACTAATGACCTCAGAAGTTGAGTCCCATAGTGCTCAGAGCCATTTGAACCTACTAACAGGCCTTACCTTACCGACAGTGACAGTACAGAGACAGGAAAAAGTGACCTAGATGTCATGATAGTGACGATGGTTAATAAAGTTAATAAATGCATCAGATGTCTAGGTGATTATTAGTGCTAGAAAGAGCGGATAATCAGTTGGTAGGATCCCACTTATACAATGAATGAGCATCACTTAGTTCCTCTATTATGGATATAGCAGAATTATAGGCTAAGTTTAAGCTGCTTGTGAATCGGACCACGGATAAATATTATGCCGCGTAAATGGATTAAGGACGCAAACGAGCCATCGTGATTTAATTATAAAATTCGGAATATGCTGATCAAACAGAGATTTTTGCAGTCTCTGTTCAAAAACAAGACACTATGTCGACTGTGCAAAGTTAGTAGAAATTAGTGCATGTGTAAGAAGATCACTGAATGAAGTACAACTTCCACCGTCATACTTTAGCAAAGGAGAACACGAGAAAATTCTGGTCCTTCGTAAATTCACTAAGTGGGTCGAAGACTTCGATCCATTCACTCGTCGGCCAGGCTGGTGTTGCAATAGAAAGCAAAAGAAAAGCAGAAGTTTTAAATTTCGAATTTAAGAAATCATTCACGCAGCAAGATCATGCAAACATACCGTCGTTTGACGGTCGCACAAACTTCCATAGGGAGGACATTAGTTATAGGCATATCTCGTGTAGAGAAGCAACTGAAAGTGTTAAAATCAAATGAGTCCCCAGGTGGAAGGGCCGTTCGGTTTAATGTTAGTACACTACGGCATTAGCCATTTACTTACCTGGCATTTATCGGTAATCTCTCGCCCAGAGCAAAGTCCCAAGTGACTGGAAAAAAAGCGCAGGTGATTCGCGTATATAAAAAGGGTATAAGATTAGATCTGCATAATTGCAGACCAATATCCTTAACATCAGTTTGCTGCATAGTTCCTGAACATATTCTGACTTCGAATACAGTAAATTTCCTTGACACAGAATAGCTTCTGTCCGTAAACCAGCATCGCTCATACGAAACTCAGCTTGCCCTTTTCTCGCATAACATCCTGTTAGCCGTGGATAAAGTGCAACAGGTAGATTCCATATTCCTAGATTTCTGGAAATCGTTTGACACAGTGCCCCACTGCAGACGGTTAACGAAAGTAAGAGCATACCGAATAGGTTCCCAGATAAGTGAGAGGCTCAAAGACTTGTTAAGTGTAAAGACGGCAAGTGCTGAGGGCTTGCCTTTCTTTCGTTTTATTATTGCTATGATTTCAATGAGACAGGCAGTCCCTGAGGGCTTGCCTAAAATTCATTTTTAATACTGTTATGACGTTTAATAAGACGGGATGACAGTGATTGCGTACTGCATACCTCGGCGTATGGTTGCACTGGGTAATTAGAGATGACGGGTCTTTCCTAATGTTGACTAAGATTAACCTTCTGTCTGTGCTGTCGTTACGTGAAGAGAAACATGCTACCCAAGAGCCACCTTAATAAATCGAATTCGCCGCGCGGGGTAGCCGCACAGTCCAGGGCGTCTTGTCACGGTCCGTGCGGCTCCACCAGTCGGAGGTTCGAGTCCTCCCTCTGGCATGGGTGTGTGCGTTGTCCATAGCATAAGTTAGTTTAAGTTAAATTTAGTAGTGTGTAAGCTTAGGGACCGATGACCTAAGCAGTTTGGTCCCATAAGATCTGACCACAAATAATTTTTTTTTTTTTTTAATTTTTTTTTTTTTTTTTTTTTTTTTTACGAATTGAATTCGGCGAAGGAGGAAGCGGCCAGCTGCAGGTAGAAAGTGGAGAGCACATGGGGCTTGTGGCTGCTTTCACGCTATATAGAACTTTATGCTAAGGCGGGGAGAGACGCCATTGGAAATTGCCAGACGACCATCAGTCGTCTGCTGTTAATATAACCCAGTGTATTGTCCCTGATTCTGGCCAGAGTGCCTTTAGAACTTTCAGGTCCTTTGGCACTACTGGCCAGTTCCCATCGAAATTGCTCCCGGCTGGAAGAGAATTTTTTTTAAATCTGCAGGTATATGCAGACCAGTCAGCCAAGGATTTTTTTTTTTGTTAGAGAGAGAGGGAGAGAGAGAGAGAGAGAGGGAGAGAAGCATATTAAAATGTTATTCTCTGAATTTGAGATAGTTGTGTGCCCACCCCAACTGATATCTCACACGCGTTAAAAGATTTGCACATTATTGGGAATTAGATAGTGACGTCAGAGACGTACCGCAGCTTTTGGCGGCAAGTCTTTCGATTGGGGTAGTCGCCTGTCTCCTGGAAGGAGACGGTGCAGCTATTTTTCATTACACAATTGGCGTAGAGGAATCTTGCCGTATGTAATTGGTAGGATCAATTTCAGAGGCACTCCATGTGGAGTAACACTTTTGGGAAGTGGCGATTTTAGAGGGAGATCGA
The DNA here is from genome assembly GCF_023864345.2 of Schistocerca serialis cubense. Classification (NCBI taxonomy): domain Eukaryota; kingdom Metazoa; phylum Arthropoda; class Insecta; order Orthoptera; family Acrididae; genus Schistocerca; species Schistocerca serialis. Next base: position 928,427,859 of record NC_064640.1, on the reverse strand, counting down.
GACAGTGCTTTTCGGAACACAGGAAGGGGATTCGTTGGGGAGACGACGTGATACATGCACTGGGTTTCGTTCTCATGCGAAGTCCGACGTTTCAGCCTGAGCATGGGAGTTATTCCTCGCAGCGCAGCGCTCGGTTTTATCCCACGACGGACAGCTGTCTACAGTGAGCATCTTTGCAGCTCCGGCACATAGCCGCGTTCCTTTCACTCCCAGTTGAATGTTCTTTCAACTTATTTTAATTTACTAACTTTCCGGTTGTGCCCATACACCCCTCTCGGCAGTGGAATGTCAGTTACGACGATACGAACGTAAGGACAACACAACAGCGGGTTTCCGAGTGGAGAAAATGTCTGACCCGGCCAGGAATTGAACCCGGGCCCCTGCGGTCAGCAACATGCGGTGCTGGCAGCGCAGCTACCGAGGCGAACGATCTTTCACCTTCTGCAGCAGTTAATCAGGTAATGCATATTAAATAGTTTTCCATTTCGTGGTTCAAAATCAGTGTCACGTTACATACAGTCAGTCAGACAGGACTGCTGTTGTTACACAATGAGGAAAGCATTGCATAGAGAATCTCAGCCCGTCACCCAGCTCTGCCAAATGAGCATTGCCATTGAGGTAATTGTGATCAAAATTTTTTGTAGGATCTGTTTACTGTATTGTTTATTTTGAGCATCGTATTTCCTGCACCATTTCTTGCATCAATTGAGAACATACCGTGTTTAGTTACTAATTTAGATTTCGTTTTGTAGGACATTACACATTTCTTATTTTTTGATGACAGCTTGTCAACTTAGACTTGGCTACTATGGCCAGAAAACATTCATAATTAAGCGTTCAAATAATTCATTGTGCACAGGTTTTAATAGTGTTTCTGAAGAGTGGTTCTATGTAGCGACTTATTCTAGGGCCGAAATTAATCTCCGGTAATTCGCACATTACAAAATCCAATGGCGTCCTGTATAAATTAGCAACACTGACGTGAATTTGGGCTTCGTAGGAAGGCGTTGCTGCGTAGTTTAGTAACATTGAGGGCCCTGGTAACAGGATAGTTCACAAATCGGAACATTATGACTAACGAGCAGATAAAACTTGTGTCAGATTTTCCATGTTTCTTTCAGATTTGGGGTAGTCAGTATGGTTCAAAAAAATGGTTCAAATGGCTCTGAGCACTATGGGACTTAACTTCTGTGGTCATCAGTCCCCTAGAACTTAGAACTACTTAAACCTAACTAACCTAAGGTCATCACACACATCCATGCCCGAGGCAGGATTCGAACCTGCGACGTAGCAGTCGCGCGGTTTCGGACTGAGCGCCTTAACCGCGAGACCACCGCGGCCGGCACCTTATAACCCATATGCGCATCTATTCCAGGATTCCTTTTTCGGTTCCATGGGTTCTGTTCCATGTGTATTTGGTATAACGGCGTTAGTATCAGCATTGTGTAATTTTTTAGGGGCTCATTTTAGATATATATGTTATGTAAGGTCCCGGTGGAGGTTCGAGTCCTCCCTCGGGCATTGGTGTGTGTGTTTGTCCTTAGGATAATATAGGTTAAGTAGTGTGTTAGCTTAGGGACTGATGACCTTAGCAGTAAAGTCCCATAACATTTCACACACATTTGAACCTTTTTTTTGTGTAAGGCACAGTTTGGGAATTTGTATCATGTAAGTGTCGATATGTCAGATAGCCACGTGAATAGAAACTAGAAGCAAAGCAAAGTTCGTATCGGGAGAGAGTAAGAATGAACATTTTAACAACATGGTGCGTAGTTAGAATAGAGATGAAGACGTGTCTAGTGCGGAGATGATTGACTTTCCCACGGAACAGTCAGGGACGAGTGTAGATAATATGGAGAAAGGAGTACCCAATTACAGGGATTTAGATTAAGCGAAAGAAGTAAGTGCATAAGAACATTTAGTCGATTTTCGACACACTGATGCGGTTGTGTAAATGCCAGACGTTCTAGCAGACGATTACGATATGCTGGTCACGACATCGAATTGCCCTTCCACTGAACATTCGCACCAGAATCTACGACAGAAAAGAATACTCAGATGGACTCCGTCCTAGAATTAGGACATTAGGCAGATGTCAGCTGAATTGAAAAAAGTAGTAATTGAAGCTAAGAAAGTAGCCAGGATGCAGGGAATTAGAGCCAAGGAAGTGGCGCTAGACGCCAAGAGAAATACTTCTCTGGCTATGAATGTAGCGAGTCGAAATAAGAGTTATGGCCTCACTGCAAGCTCGAGGTCAAAACACAGTAGATAAAAGTCGGGAAGAAATATGCAAGAATACAAAGAGAACAGACGAGATAGATACACAACAAACAGAAATACATAACGACATTAAAGAAACGAGGGGCCGAGTAGAACATGGAGTAGACGAAGTTGCTAAAAATTTCAACGGGAACGACGACCATGTAAAACGAGTGGAGCAAGAAATGAGAAAGGGAGGAGCGTAATCTTACATTCCAGAACCTTCCGTAAACTCTCGATCGATTTGAGTTGCCCTGCAAGTCCCTCGAGCACTTTATGGATGTAAAACGGTGACAGCTTTTCAAAAGAACAGCTAGATGGTCCGCCCAGACAGATTCGCGCTTGCCTTATACAACTGAGGAGCGGCAGGTTCACCATAGATTGGCCGCTAGCGACTGTTCCTACTCAACAGCCATGCAGCTCATCAGGGCGCAGCACACCTCGAGATTAGGAGTTTTTTATAGAGGTTTTTACTATCCTAGCAATCTAGGTGGTCAAGCCAAAATGACCGTTCCCTGTGACGCACAACGTTCCACTACCGTACCACACCCATCTACATCTACATCTACATTCTAAATCTACATTTATCCTCCGCAAGCCACCCAACGGTGTGTGGCGGAGGGCACTTTACGTGCCACTGTCATTACCTCCCTTTCCTGTTCCAGTCGCGTATGGTTCGCGGGAAGAGCGACTGTCTGAAAGCCTCCGTGCGCGCTCTAATCTCTCTAATTTTACATTCGTGATCTCCTCGGGAGGTATAAGTAGGAAGAAGCAATATATTCGATACCTCATCCAGAAACGCACCCTCTCGAAACCTGGCAAGCAAGCTACACCGCGATGCAGAGCGCCTCTCTTGCAGAGTCTGCCACTTGAGTTTGTTAAACATCTCCGTAACGCTATCACGGTTACCAAATAACCCTGTGACGAAACGCGCCGCTCTTCTTTGGATCTTCTCTATCTCCTCCGTCAACCCGATATGGTACGGATCCCACACTGATGAGCAATACTCAAGTATAGGTCGAACGAGTGTTTTGTAAGCCACCTCCTTTTTTGATGGACTACATTTTCTAAGGACTCTCCCAATAAATCTCAACCTGGTACCCGCCTTACCAACAATTAATTTTATATGATCATTCCACTTCAAATTGTTCCGCACGCACACTCCCAGATATTTTACGGAAGTAACTGCTACCAGTGTTTGTTCCGCTATCATATAATCATACAATAAAGGATCCTTCTTTCTATGTATTCGCAATACATTACATCTGTCTATGTTAAGGGTCAGTTGCCGCTCCCTGCACCAAGTGCCTATCCGCTGCAGATCTTCCTGCATTTCGCTACAATTTTCTAATGCTGCAACTTCTCTGTATACTACAACATCATCCGCGAAAAGCCGCATGGAACTTCCGACACTATCTACTAGGTCATTTATATATATTGTGCAAAGCAATGGTCCCATAACACTCCCCTGTGGCACGCCAGAGGTTACCTTAACGTCTGTAGACGTCTCTCCTTTGATAACAACATGCTGTGTTCTGTTTGCTAAAAACTCTTCAATCCAGCCACACAGCTGGTCTGATATTCCGTATGCTCTTACTTTGTTTATCAGGCGACAGTGCAGAACTGTATCGAACGCCTTCCGGAAGTCAAGGAAAATAGCATCTATCTGGGAGCCTGTATCTAATATTTTCTGGGTCTCATGAACAAATAAAGCGAGTTGGGTCTCACACGATCGCTGTTTCCGGAATCCATGTTGATTCCTACAGAGTACATTCTGGGTTTCCAAAAACGACATGATACGCGAGCAAAAAATATGTTCTAATATTCTACAACAGATCGACGTCAGAGATGTAGGTCTATAGTTTTGTGCATCTGCTCGACGACCCTCCTTGAAGACTGGGACTACCTGTGCTCTTTTCCACTCATTTGGAACCTTCCGTTCCTCTGGAGACTTGCGGTACACGGCTGTTAGAAGGGTGGCAAGTTCTTTCGCGTACTCTGTGTAGAATCGAATTGGTATCCCGTCAGGTCCAGTGGACTTTCCTCTGTTGAGTGATTCCAGTTGCTTTTCTATTCCTTGGACACTGAAGCATGCCCTGAACGTTCGTTGACAGAGGCTGATGGTACCTACTAGTCCCCAGCTCAGGAACACCCGGGTCGCCAAATCTGTGCTTAGCAAATAATGCTGAGCTCCTGAGGGCACACCCACACATGTCGCCTCCAGTACACATGACTAGCTCAAAGTCCCCCCTTTCCATATGTCAGGCAATATTACTTTGATGCAAGTTACATCGATGAAGACAAATTGCGCCTACCAAGGGCGGTATTATACAGAAGAGTCTTCGAATCATCTCCCACACATCCAAGATAAGCTGCACATTCTCAAATGAAGTAGGTGTGTGTAAGGATTAATCTACATCAAATTTTCTGCTCTCCAACGTCAGGTCGCAATGATATGACTTCTTCGGTGACAGAGCGATAATACGAGAGGAACTGTGTCGAATAGGAATGACACGGCACCCATATTGCAGCAAGTGTGCTCTACAATACATCGTACCAGACCGTTTCATGTGCTCCAATCAAAACAAAACACGGTCATGGGTTCGTAAATGATTGGCACTTTCATCAACACTCACAGTCTGGCACTTCTGTCTGGCTACAAAACAGAACAGCTATGTCTGGTACATGGTTCGCTAGGTCTATTACATAGTCTCGACTTTGAAGCCAGAAACAATGAGAATTAGTGGTTATTTAATTCAGCAAAACTGGCTATTAAAAGCAAGGTGCAATAGAAGTATAAAAAATATTTTCTGCAGTTTTTGGGAATCTCTCTGTCAAGTACGCGGAAATTCTTCTACAAGGTTTTTTCTCTGAATCCTCGGCTTGATGTTTTCTGTCAATAAAACTTCCACAATTTCTCATGAAGAGTTTTTACGTTGTCTTTTTTTCCAATATATTTTAATTGTTTCTCCTAGAGGAATGACTATCGGCTTTTTAGAAGAGTTTCCTTTTTCTGTTTCCTTCCAAAATAGTTTTCATGACGTGCTTGCTTCCCATTATAGCTTTTCTTAATTTTACAAGACGATACTTATTTATTCTTCTTCCTACTTTTTGCATGAATAAGTTATGTCTACGTTTTCATGATATCACTGAAACTGGACAGTTACTGACTGGAAGCATATAGTGTGGTCCGACGAACAGTGATTTTGCCGTTAAGGTTCAAATGGTTCAAATGGCTCTAAGCACTATGGGACTTAACAGCTGAGGTCATCAGTCCCCTAGAACTTAGAACTACTTAAATCTAACTAACCTAAGGACAGCATACACATCCATGCCCGAGGCAGGATTCGAACCTGCGACCGTAGCAGCAGCGTGGTTTCAGACTGAAGCGCCTAGAACCGCTCGGTCACAACGACTGGCTGCCGTTAACGTTTGATACACACGAGCGATTTATTATCCCGAGCTCGACGAGCCATTTTCCCGCGCGTTCCAGCAGGTAATGTGAAACAATGGAACAGCGCACACTACGGCAGTGACGCTGCGAACTCGTCTCGAGAACGCAGAGAGAGAATTGTGCTCGCCAGCTACTGCTACACCGCAGCGATCTCGCCGATTGCAGCGAAGCAGCAGCTGTTGTAGATGAATGAGGCAGCGCACACACACGTTCGCAAACCCAGCAACAGCTGCCGTTTGCCCGCCATGGGTGCAGACGGTTTGGAAGGAGTGGAAGAATACCCTGAAATATGGAACACTTCTCACAACGTTCATCATGATACAATAAGAAGAGTACTGTATGGTTTCAAGTGTGTGTAAGACTTTATGAGGGTTTTTCTGCAAAATCGAATGAGAAGAGAAATAATAAAAGCTAAACATCGCAAAACTATTTTTGTTTGTGTTCTAAAGGTGGCGTGCTTAATCGAATGTGGCCATTTAAAATCTGAAATAGCGCTTAGCAGCAAATGCTTTGCTCCCTGGCTCTGTATGAGCAAATCTTCACTTAACAACAACAATTTTAAATTAATTTTGTTGTCTCATGCATTTCAGTTTAACCAATGCTTTATTATATTGTAGCCACAAAATACGTAACTGCTCACATTTTAATAGCGATACAAATTGAATAGTCTTTCACATTTGGGAATAAATTGATTCAGTGTTCACTACTATTGTTACTGGTCAGATTTAGATACATTCGTCTTCCCTGGCACTTTACCAGCACTGTCTGTAAAGTAGTCAGCGAAAACATTTCACTAGTGTTAAGTGGCCTTCCTCCATGAGCTGATGGGATTTCTTTGTTCAGATCACAAGCATGCTTTTCAGATCCCCTGGCATTCTTCAGCCACCTTTCTTTCGTGAATTACGGTATGCACTCTTTGTGAAAGAGTTCCCACAAAGCCATACAAACTTTTCTTACTATTTTACACAGTGTCGTGTGACCGATTCTGCAATGAAAATGCATATCAGAGTGCAGTCACTACCCATATATCTGGAAAAGGTGAACAGATGATGTTACAGCAGTTCTTTTACTGTTAATTCATCAAACGATTGAACATTCATTCTAAAATAAAAGAATTAACTCTCATCGTCTCTTAAATCTGTAAAAAGTGTCACGAACGCTAATTTCAGCAACCGGAAACTAACCATTCTGTGAGTCGAAAACCTCCTGATGCGTATCTTTTCTTACTGTATTCATCAACGAAATAAGAGATCACTGCCTGCTTCCTTGTGTCTACGTGCATACTGGTTGGCTTCTGCTGCGCTATTATCGCTGCGATGACGGAGTGTGTGCGCTGAAACGATTTTGGACGCCGCAGTCCCATTGCGACCACTCGTGGCTGTTAGTCGCTCTTGTACATCGAGCCTTACCAAATGCTGCAAGCGTCGGGATCCTCAGCGGCCCAATTGGGCGGTTAACCCCCAGCGTGTGCGGGTTTAGTTCTGGACTGAGGTGGTTCTGTGATGTACTGAGGGTGATCTTCGTACCATGACCTGGGACAACTCATTCAGAGCCGGCCGTGGCGGCCGAGCGGTTCTAGGCGCTTCAGTCCAGAACCGAGCGACTGCTACGGTCGCAGGTTCGACTCCTGCCTCAGGCATGGATGTGTGTGATGTCCTTAGGTTAGTTAGGTTTAAGTAGTTCCAACAAGGGAACCTCCCCATCGCATCCCCCTCAGATTTAGTTATAAGTTGGCACAGTCGATAGGCCTTGAAACACTGAACACAGATTTTATCGAGAAAACCGGAAGAAGTTGTGTGGAACTATGAAAAAAATACGCAAAAATACAAACTGAGTAGTCCATGTGCAAGATACGCAATATCAAGGACAGCCTGACCTCAGGCGCGACGTGGTCCCGTGGTTAGCATGATTAGCTGTGGGACGAGAGGTCCTAGGTTCAAGTCTTCGCTCGAGCCAAAAATTTACATTCTTAATTTTCGCAAAGCTATGACCTGTCCGTTCGTTTATTGACGTCTCTGTTCATTGTAATAAGTTTAGTGTCTCTGTTTTGCGACCGCACCACAAAACCGTGCGATTGTTATTGAAGTCGCGAGCTATATTTGCTGGATTCATATTGGCCACGGAATACATCTCACGTATTTAATGCACCCTCGTCCAAAGTAGCGAACAGTCAACTGCCAGCCAGGGAGGGATCCTCGTTAGCAGGAATACTCTCCCTTCCGTGCGCTGTTGTCGACTGACGACGTGTGTTTCGATGTTTGTTTAGGTGTAGCGTCCCCATACTACGGCGCAGTTACCTCGCATCGGACGGACGCACTGACAGATAATAATTGTCTGAAAATAAAAAATTAGAGTTTTCACTCGGGGTAGGACTTGAACCAAGGACCTCTCGCTCCGCAGCTGCTCACGCTAACCACGGGACCACGGCGCTCTTGAGCTACCGCAATCCTTGATATTGCCTATGTTACACATGGACTACTGAGTTTGTATATATTTTGCTTATTTTTTCATAGTTCCAGACAACTTCTTCCTGTTTTTTCGATCGATCTGTGTTCAGTGTTTCAAGGCCTATCCACTGTGCCAACTTATAACTAAATCTGAGGGGGGTGCGATGGGGACGTTCCCTTGTAAGTTCTAGGGGACTGACGACCTCAGATGTTAAGTCCCATAGTGCTCAGAGCCTAGTTTGACGAACAGTCTAGCACACTATCACACTTCAGCTGGACCGCTAAATTGCCTAACTTTAATCTCATAGAAAATGTATGAGACTCTTTCGGACAGCGGGTAAAACTACTTGGTAGCTCTACAGGATTTAATCATCAATGACTAGCTTTAGCTAAATATGGCATACTGGAAAAACTTTTGGAATAGTTATCCCGGCGAACTGATAGTATTACCAAGATTAGACGGATTTTCATACGGTATAAGCATGGTGTTTCCTGGGATTAATAATTTTTGTCTTGTGTTCTTAGTACATTTACGGTAGCTTCATACAATCGCCTAAATATTTCTCTTACACACTAAAACTGCCATCTGTTATAAAACAGTAGACGTGTTGACTGTCACAGATACCTACAGCGAATTTTCTTCCAATTACACTATAAATTATAAACGACTGAAGTAGTTTCGCTGATCTGTCTTACGTCTTTTTTACGTAACACTGGCGAAATTTGCATTCATACGCTGAAATTTTGTTTTTCTTTTCCTCGTAACAGTTCTCGCACGCGTCAACAGTTACGGCGAAAAGCACTGAGAATGGATATTTTGAGCCTGCGTTCCATTCTCAGTAGTATGTTGTAACAGCATGACGATACAACACAGAAAAAAGTTTCACAATGGTTTGACGAGTATCATTAGCTCCATATGATGATGATAGCACAGTTTACTGGTTTGTTTGTTTTGATATCTCACAACGGCTAAGATCATTAGCGTCAAACACGGTTCAGAATCACAGGTTGCTTTAGCAACAGAAAGCAACCGTTTGGGAGAAAGTGATTGAAAAAATAGTTGAGTATGTGAGGGCAGTTTCCTAAAAGCACATACAAGTCGATATTGACTGCAGGCAGGGATCCCAACATCCTACAGCGGCACTTCCAAAGATGGTACAGAAATGACTGTAGCATAAACCTTGCGACTTACAATAAATTATCGCAAGCTCTGATGCCCGTCGTTTTGGTATCTTGGAATGAGAGCAACAGCATGTGGAAGGCGCATTACCGCGAGAAAGTGATCTTCAGTGATGAAGTAATATTTTTTTAAGGTCATTACAGTAATCAGATAGAATAACTGAATCTGGGACACGCAAAAACTCTGCACTTTCGCGAAGCACATCTGCACTTCGTCGAAAGTAATCGTGCCGTGTTTGCTCTCACAATACGGAACAGATCAGCAAGAGACCGACAGTGAGGACATTTTCTACCAGCCTCATGTTACCTCGCCCCACTTCTCTCTCGATGTTCGTGATTCATATACACAACACCACGAAACCTATAGATCGGTCGTGGTGGTGACAATACACAGAAATTTGTCTTTAATTCCACGCACACGCGGATTGACCTAAGGCACTTTATTTCCTGTGGAGTTACGTGCAGGATTCAGTGCCGTGTCACCTTTACCACCAGAGGTACCATTTGTATTAACACTGCTTTCGATATTAACATGTAACATTGAATGTGACCTAAACTTTGTTTGTTTATGGAACTACAAAGTTCCACCATAGGGCAAAAAAGTAGCAAAGACTTTACATATTAGGGGACAAAATGGCTCTGAGCACTATGGGATTTAACTGCTGAGGTCATCAGTCCCCTAGAACTTAGAACTACTTAAACCTAACTAACCTAAGGACATCACACACATCCATGTCCGCGGCAGGATTCGAACATGCGACCGTAGCGGTCGCGCGGTTCCAGACTGTAGCGCCTAGAACCGCTCGGCCACCTCAGCCGGCTGTGCATTACTGTTACGTGTTAGTGTATCTCTATTATTTTTATTTGTGTTGTCTTCCGTTCGTATCTTCTGTTTAGTAGTGTCATGTAACTTTTGTACATTCCTGTTGTGTCTGTTTATGTTGATTACTATGTTCCGCCCTTCTTGATAGTTATTTTCGGTTAGAGATGTTTTGCGTTATCCGTATACTATACGTATTGTGGTTGCCAGTTTTTGAGAATGCTGGTGATCTGATTTTTGTGTATTATCATATCCATAGCTGTTTCTTTTCTGACAGCGTTGAAACATTTTCTGTTGTTGAATATCGTGATTTTGAGGTTAAGGTTAGTTTGTGGTGTAATGTATTCGTCTGCCTGTGTAAATTGCTTATGTGTTCTTTGATTCTTCTATGAGAAAATCGAATGCATACAGAATATTCAAGTAGATATTTCCAGTGTCGAAGCATTATCCAGTGATTCGACAGACGCGGTGAACGCCCTGTGCCATTATTCGCCACCACTGTCGCTTTGCCCGTGTGTGTTCAGAAAATATTTGCAGAGGCTAATAATGATGTGATAGACTGCTTTGCAGAAAGCTGCCAAAATATTTGGCCGGGGCGTGTGTGTGGCTGACGCAGCTGTATTTTTCGGCAGAGGGCACAATGAGCGGCACGTGACTGCGCCACGGCTGAAAGCCAAAACACCTGCCGCATGGCGCAGACAATGGGCCCGGATATGGTCCAGGCGGCTGTTGCTGTTGTTGCTGCCTCGCAACGCACATGGAGGCACCTCACGCCAGATGACTCACGGACTGCTCTTACCCTGTTGTCCGCATACTCTCTGTTTGAAATAAAATACTGCCCCACCATCGAGTTCGTGTTCTCTCTCACTTCCCTTTATGTTAACTTTTTAATATTTTCTAAATAAAAGAATTTATTTCTACGCATTTGATGCCACAGAAAATTCAGGAAAGAAGAAAAACTTATGAGAGTAAAAAATGGAAAGTCACGCATTCATTAGTGTATACAGGGTGTTATAACAAGGTACGGCCAAACTTTCAGGAAACAAAAGAAAAAAATGGTTGAAATGGCTCTGAGCACTATGGGACTTAACATCTATGATCATCAGTCCCCTAGAACTTAGAACTACTTAAACCTAAATAGCCTAAGGACATCACACAACACCCAGCCATCACGAGGCAGAGAAAATCCCTGACTCCGCCGGGAATCGAACCCGGGAACACTGGCGTGGGAAGCGAGAACGCTACCGCACGACCACGAGATGCGGGCTAAAGAAAAGATGTTATGTGGACATGTGTCCGGAAACGCTTAATTTCCATGTTAGAGCTCATTTTAGTTTCGTCAGTATGTACTATACTTCATCGATTCACCGCCAGTTGGCCCAATTGAAGGAAGGTAATGTTGACTTCGGTACTTATGTTGACATGCGACTCATTGCTCTACAGTACTAGCATCAAGCACGTCAGTACGTAGCATCAACAGGTTAGTGTTCATCACGAACGTGATTTTGCAGTCAGTGCAATGTTTACAAATGCGGAGATGGCAGATGCCCATTTGATGTATGGATTAGCACGGGGCAATGGCCGTGGCGCGGTACGTTTGTATCGAGACAGATTTCCAGAACGAAGGCGTCCCGACAGGAAGACGTTCGAAGCAATTGATCGGCGTCTTAGGGAGCACGGGACATTCCAGCCTATGAATCGCGACTGGGAAAGACCCAGAACGACGAGGACACCTGCAATGGACGAGGCAATTCTTCGTGCAGTTGACGATAACCCTAATGTCAGCGTCAGAGAAGTTGCTGCTGTACAAGGTAACGTTGACCACGTCATTCTATGGAGACTGATTTGAAGAGAAGTAATAAAATGAGCTCTAACATGGAAAGTAAGCGTTTCCGGACACATGTCCACATAACATATTTTCTTTCTTTGTGTGTGAGGAATGTTTCCTGAAAGTTTGGCCGTACCTTTTTGTAACACCCTGTATTCGCGAACTCCTTTCTGTTGCCCCTGGAACGAACTACCTAGCATTGCACTCACAATTCAGTGCCCTGTTGCATTTGAAAAAAAGCCGAAGCACTTCCTTCTGCCAACTTAATACTTTTTACCAGTTTCCCCTCTGTCAAACAGGAAAACGAATGCTCCTATCGTATCCCAGTTACTGATGTTTCTCTTTTCACTTCTCAATAATTGAGGCAAGTCTGTTTTGAATGTTTTCATCACTTGTTGTTTACCACGTTCATCTCTCCCTTCTTCTTCCATCATGTCTATTGGGTTAGCAGTCATAGTTTAAATCTGCTTGCCTGCAGTTTCTCTTGCTCTGCTGTTTATGAACAAATACGACCAATGGCTTTTTTCGGTGCTATTACTGCTACCGTTTTCACTTTTTATGGCATAGTTATTTTAAAATGTAGGGGTGTATACGAAATGAAAGAACTCTTATAACAGGCTTGTCGTAATTAATGTAATGCACATCATTTAGGGTGCCCGGACGGATGTATGTGCAGACCTGATGACCTTAATCTTGCCAGGAGAAATAAATAAATTTAATAGTCAACTCTTAAATGCTCTAATACTCCCGTCTCTGAAGCAGAGTCGACGTGTACCTCAAACAGCAGACCTAGGTTCGATCTGTTGTAGTGCCAATAATTTTTCCTTAATGGGCACCTATTTGCTTCAGAAGTAGCGACTCTGATTTCGGAATTCGGTATCAACTGCCAGGGGTGTCATGCACTAATCTCTACTACTGTCAACATATGAACCGATAGTCATTAGTCGACCCGTATCGTAAATTTTGCTGGTCAGTTACATAATATAAAATCAAATTAATTTCTGTTTATAAACTGCATGCCCCCCTTGCAACTACTGTATAATAATTGACAAAGAAAGCGCATGAGTAAAACAGAGAGATGCTAAATGAAACGTGTTTCGCTGTCAAAAGGAGGTATTGCGGCGCCTTCAGTGGTTACCATACCTGAATCTTATGCCAAAACCTCTCATAAAATCAAAATAAATTCTTCTCAAATGCAAATGTTGCCAGTTAAAAAATCTTAGTGCCTAAAGACCAAAATAATCTGAATATAACTCTGATCAAACTCTGAAACTTTATCTTGTATGTTATTCCTAAAGATACTAGCGGAACGCAGCAGTAAGAAGCAAATATGCGACATAATTAACAAAGCTACATGGAATATCCATCATTACATAAAACAATATGTTTTGGTGACATTAATTTGTCACATGATAGTCACTTGGTAGCTTCTGCTGCTGTTACTTTTTCTGTGCCCTTATTTGGCTGTTGAATAAGAAGTTGTATAAAGGCAAGTCCACGATAACTTTACTTACCGCTAATAGGTTTATTTGTTAACCTGTTTCCTGACAATATCATTCGATGCAGTAATCTTGTGGTCCTTTACTCTCCTCTAGTACAGCCGAAAAGAATCTGCATCTACATTTCTACATTTATACTCCGCAAGCCACCCAACGGTGTGTGGCGGAGGGCACTTTACGTGCCACTGTCATTATCTCACTTTTCTGTTCCAGTCGCGTATGGTTCGCGGGAGGAACGACTGTCTGAAAGCCTCTCTAATTTTACATTCGTGATCTCCTCGGGTGGTATAAGTAGGGGGAAGCAATATATTCGATACCTCATCCAGAAACGCCCCCTCTCGGAACCTGGCGAGCAAGCTACACCGCGATGCAGAGCGCCTCTCTTGCAGAGTCTGCCACTTGAGTTTGCTAAACATCTCCGTAACGCTATCACGGTTACCAAATAACCCTGTGACGAAACGCGCCGCTCTTCTTTGGATCTTCTCTAGCTCCTCCGTCAACCCGATATGGTACGGATCCCACACTGATGAGCAATACTCAAGTAAAGGTCGAACGAGTGTTTTGTAAGCCACCTCCTTTTTTGATGGACTACACTTTCTAAGGACTCTCCAAATAAATCTCAACCTGGTACCCGCCTTACCAACAATTAATTTTATATGATCATTCCACTTCAAATCGTTCCGCACGCACACTCCCAGATATTTTACAGAAGTAACTGCTACCAGTGTTTGTTCCGCTATTATATAATCGTACAATAAAGGATCCTTCTCTCGATGTATTCGCAATACATTACATCTGTCTATGTTAAGGGTCAGTTGCCACTCCCTGCACCAAGTGCCTATCCGCTGCAGATCTTCCTGCATTTCGCTACAATTTTCTAATGCTGCAACTTCTCTGTATACTACAGCATCATCCGCGAAAAGCCGCATGGAACTTCCGACACAATCTACTAGGTCATTTAAATATATTGTGAAAAGCAATGGTCCCATAACACTCCCCTGTGGCACGCCAGAGGTTACCTTAACGTCTGTAGACGTCTCTCCATTGATAACAACATGCTGTGTTCTGTTTGCTAAAAACTCTTCAATCCGGCCACACAGCTGGTCTGATATTCCGTAGGCTCTTACTTTGTTTATCAGGCGACAGTGCGGAACTGTATCGAACGCCTTCCGGAAGTCAAGGAAAATAGCATCTACCTTGGAGCCTGTATCTAATATTTTCTGGGTCTCATGAACAAATAAAGCGAGTTGGGTCTCACACGATCGCTGTTTCCGGAATCCATGTTGATTCCTACAGAGTACATTCTGGGTTTCCAAAAACGACATGATACTCGAGCAAAAAACATGTTCTAATATTCTACAACAGATCGACGTCAGAGATATAGGTCTATAGTTTTGCGCATCTGCTCGACGACCCTTCTTGAAGACTGGAACTATCTGTGCTCTTTTCCAATCATTTGGAACCTTACGTTCCTCTAGAGACTTGAGGTACACGGCTGTTAGAAGGGGGGCAAGTTCTTTCGCGTACTCTGTGTAGAATCGAATTGGTATCCCGTCAGGTCCAGTGGACTTTCCTCTGTTCAGTGATTTCAGTTGCTTTTCTATTCCTTGGACACTTATTTCGGTGTCAGCCATTTTTTCGTTTGTGCGAGGATTTAGAGAAGGAACTGCAGTGCGGTCTTCCTCTGTGAAACAGCTTTGGAAAAAGGTGTTTAGTATTTCAGCTTTACGCGTATCATCCTCTGTTTCAATGCCATCATCATCCCGGAGCGTCTGGATATGCTGTTTCGAGCCACTTACTGATTTAACGTAAGACCAGAACTTCCTAGGATTTTCTGTCAAGTTGGTACATAGAATTTTACTTTCGAATTCACTGAACGCTTCATGCATAGCCCTCCTTACGTATTCCAAATTTTCTCTCAGTTGTTCTGCCACTAATGCTGCTGAGTCGGGAGGTCGGTAAAAGGAGCCAATTATTAACCTAGCTCGGTTGTTGAGAGTAACATCCACCCATAATAATTCACAGGAACTATCCACTTCTACTTCACTACAGGATAAACTACTACTAACAGCGACAAACACGCCACCACCGGTTGTATGCACTCTATCCTTTCTAAACACCGTCTGTGCCTTTGTAAAAATTTCGGCTGAATTTATCTCTGGCTTCAGCCAGCTTGCTGTAACTATAACGATTTCAGCTTCGGTGTTTTCTATCAGCATTTGAAGTTCCGGTACTTTACCAATGCAGCTTCGACAGAATGTGTTTGAGGCTTCTTCGAAGCTCCGAAGCTGCAGTCAAAATATTCCGCGATTCATTGTTGACAATAAGTTTTTCTGAAATCACCGTCGGAACAACACTCTTAACGAAATGTGAGCTGTGATGGAGTGGGCAGGAATCCACAGTGTCCACTGTTTCGTGAGTCACTATTGTACATCACGACTTTCTCTGTCCTACTGCCGGTCGCTGTGGCCGAGCGGTTCTAGGCGCTTCAGTCCGGAACCGCGCTGCTGCTACGGTCGCAGGTTCGAATCCTGCCTTTGGCATGGATGTTTGTGATGTCGTTAGGTTAGTTAGGCTTAAGTAGCTCTAATTCTAGGGGACTGATGACCTCAGATGTTAAGTCCCATATTGCATAGAGCCATTTGAACTATTCTGTCCTGCTGAACGCCACGTTACGCCAGCTGCCAACTTCCTTGTCACTCAGCTGTTAAAGTTGGCCGGCCAGAGTGGCCGAGCGGTTCTAGGTGCTTCAGTCTGGAACCGCGTGACTACTACGGTCGCAGGTTCGAATCCTGCCTCGGGCATGGATGTGTGCGATTTTCTTAGGTTAGGTTTAAGTAGTTCTAAGTTCTAGGGGACTGATGACCCCAGAAGGTAAGTCCCATAGTGCTCAGAGCTATTTTTTTGTTAAAGTTGTAACGACGGCAACTTTGTCATAAACCAAGTGAAAGGCTGCGCAATTGCCATGTAGAAGTCAAAATCGGAGTTGGAGGCGATATGTACGTAATTATTATTTCTGAATCAGTACAGCACGAACTAAATTTTCAGTTAGTTTGTTCACAAGAAATGTTTGTCCTAAATTACTTATATAATAAAAAATTACAAGATATCAAGGAAACAACTATACTGAAAATTAAAAGAAACTGCATCCTCTTAGCAGATATTTGATATAGCATATTGCTTTAAGCGTTGAAACCAGAGACCCTATACAACGGGAAGCAGTATTCTTCGAGGCCAGTCATTTCATAGCCAAACGTTTCAATTTCTTTTGATTTAGAGTTGAAGTAGTCCATTTTTTTCCCTCATGAATATTTTTTTAAGTTACCTGTATTTAGCATCTTGAAGGGTGGTGGCTGAAGGACTGTAGGACACGGGTTAGATTTTGATCCAGAAATTTCATGAAGCGTTTGTCGTTTTCCGTAGTTTAGAGCCCCTTTATCTCGTTCTTCTACTTATAAGCCCGACAGCTCCGAGTTGTCAATGAGATGGAGAAACCGCATACTACTCTTCTTCCCTGGACTCTTCGTTAACAATCTCCATATTGTTTTACATGCAAGTAACTTAAAATTATCAAAAGGTAGTGCATAGTTTATAACCTTTCCTAAGTCACGACTTTTTGGAAATCTTTCAGCCAACTTTCGTGTATTCTTATTACCAAAGCCGATAAACTGGAGAAGAACTGTAGTGCTACATACGTATTTTGTACAAGAAATAAGCAAACAGTAATGCTGTAATATCCATATGTTTGACGATATTGTGGAGAACAACGTGTTGAATTGAGAAACGGTGTTTTCCAGCTTTAATAATATGATATGCATAATATTTGTGTAGTATTAGGAGGTAGTCTACACTAAGCTTTGCAAAAGTGCAGGCACTTGATTCTCTAGAACACCAATTTTTTACGTGTGTCAGTTCCTCTCTAAATAGTAAAAACTGAGAAAAGTGGCTAAATTCATGATTGGCATTAATTTAAACAAATGTTGCACAATAGTATTAGATATTAATTTGAGCCATGCAAATGAATGTGGATAAAATGACTGTTAGGGTGATCGTGGTTTATATTTTAGTATGAGTTTGTTAGAATCTATTGCCATCAGCTGCAGTATCGTGGCGGAAGTATCTTATTTTTTCCGTTATAATCTAGCACTTAACCAGATGATATATAACATTCGTACACTTTTATAGCCCTTATGGATGTGTTTTATCTCTCCACTGCTGCTTAGTGAACTAATAGAAAATTAATTACAATGGTGATATTAAAATCAATATTTTGTTATTAGCTCATCAACCACAGTTTCCACATTTATATGAATTTTCCATATTTTTCCATATGTTACGTCTAAATGTAACAGAATATTTGTGTTCTTATTGCTTATCCTACCAAATTTTCTTCAGAATCAAACAGAGATTCAGATTCCCGCACCAAACCAGAGAATCTATAAAGTGTCTGTGAGATCATTTCCTGTTTATTCACCCAAATGTCCACCAACGAAGAAAGAATTCCGTTTCAATACAACGCTAACTGCCATCTAATTCTCATATACACTAAAACACACACTAGGATTGTTAATAAGATTCCTGTTCCACACATAAATCGTGATTTGACCTTAAGTAGTCACACATTTCCATTTTTTAAAAATCCCAGAAAAGTCTTGCATTATATCCACGTCCGTAAGGTGATAATCGTCTACATGAAGCTGATGCAATATTCCAGGCACTTGATCCATTAGGAAATGCAAATTAACATTAACGAATTCCACTTTATATGAGATGGCCATAGGTTTTTTTATATATCCTCAAAATGATTTTCAGCGCTTCCGTGCTAATTTTTTTTCAATATGCCTACTGCTGTTGCAGCATGACCCACGTGTAGGGTAATATGCCAGTTTTGTCTTCACATAATGTCTCTGCATTATTAAGGCATGTGTGTGTTGTCTCATCCCCTTCTAAATTAACGGTTACACTAAAATCCTACAGCCTCTACCACAAATTCCGGTAACTTTCTCTATACATTTTTTTCTATGTGTTGTTTCATCCCTCACTTACATAAGGGGGGTTGAAAAAGTAACGAGCAGGAGGCATAATTACATAAACTAGTATCCGTATGTTAGAAGTATTGACTCTGGCTGTTGAGAAACTTGTCCCACTGTGACAAAAGGTGGTGAATGGTTGTCTCATAAAATTCCAGGGCTCAAGACGTTAACCAGTTCCGCACTTACAGCTGGATGTCGTCGTACGACGTGAACTGTTTGCCCCTCTGAGCTTTTTTAAGGGGACTAAAAATGGCGTAATCGCAGGTTAGAGGTCTGGATTGTATGGAGGATGGCCGAGAGCCTCCCATTTGAATTTCTGCAGGATTGCCGCGACTGTGTTGGATATATGAGGCTTTGCATTGCCATGGAGCAGAATGACCCCACAGGTGAGATTGCCTGGTCGTTTCGATTTGATCACTTGGCGAAGGGTGGTCAAGTAACGTTGGGCATTCACTGTTGTCCCGTACCTGTGGAAGTGAATCAGAAGTGAATAATTTTTGTTCCCCTTAAAAAGGCTCTGAGGGGCAAACGATTCACCTCGGATGACGACGTCCAGCTGTACGTGCGGAACTGGTTAACATCGCAGCCCCGAGAATTTTATGAGACAGCCATTCACGGCCTTGTGTCACAGTGGGACAAGTGTCTCACCAGCCAAGGTCAATGCTTCTAAAATACAGGTGTAATCACTCCTCCGGCTCGTTTATTTTTGAACGCCCCTTATATACAACAGGGTGAGTCACGTAAGACGTAACTCTCCTTTTATTTCGTGATCGGTTACATATACTGAAACGCTGTTTCCGGCAAATGAATGTTTTCGTTTGGTTAATGTTTTTAGCGCTAGTATTGACGGAGATATTGAAGTAAGTACTTTTTTTAATGGAACCGTATACATTTTATAAAATACATTAGATAGCTCTTGAGAAGATGATTACGGTGATATAGCGTTTTTTAATGCTGCTGACCTCCCCCCATGAACCATGGACCTTGCCGTTGGTGGGGAGGCTTGCGCGCCTCAGCGATACAGATAGCCGTACCGTAGGTGCAACCACAACGGAGGGGTATCTGTTGAGAGGCCAGACAAACATGTGGTTCCTGAAGAGGGGCAGCAGCCTTTTCAGTAGTTGCAGGGGCAACAGTCTGGATGATTGACTGATCTCGCCTTGTAACATTAACCAAAACGACCTTGCTGTGCTGGTACTGCGAACGGTTGAAAGCAAGGGGAAACTACAGCCGTAATTTTTCCCGAGAGCATGCAGCTTTACTGTATGGTTAATGATGGTGGCGTCCTCCTCGGTAATATATTCCGAAGGTAAAATAGTCCCCCATTCGGGTTTCCGGGCGGGGACTACTCAAGAGGACGTCGTTATCAGGAGAAAGAAAACTGGCGTTCTGCGGATCGGAGCGTGGAATGTCAGATCCCTTAATCGGGCTTGTAGGTTAGAAAATTTAAAATGGGAAATGGATAGGTTAAAGTTAGATATAGTGGGAATTAGTGAAGTTCGGTGGCAGGAGGAACAAGACTTTTGGTCAGGCGAATACAGGGTTATAAATACAAAGTCAAATAGGGGTAAAGCAGGAGTAGGTTTAATAAAGAATAAAAAAATAGGAATGCGGGTAACCTACTACAAACAGCATAGTGAACGCATTATTGTGGCCAAGATAGACACGAAGCCCACACCTACTACAGTAGTACAAGTTTATATGCCAACTAGCTCTGCAGATGACGAAGAAATTGAAGAAATGTATGATGAAATAAAAGAAATTATTCAGATAGTGAAGAGAGACGAAAATTTAATAGTCATGGGT
The DNA here is from genome assembly GCF_023864345.2 of Schistocerca serialis cubense. Taxonomy (NCBI): domain Eukaryota; kingdom Metazoa; phylum Arthropoda; class Insecta; order Orthoptera; family Acrididae; genus Schistocerca; species Schistocerca serialis. Next base: position 928,407,534 of record NC_064640.1, on the reverse strand, counting down.
GACTGGAATTCGGTAGTAGGAAAAGGGACTGCCTCGTGATGACTGGGTGTTGTGTGATGTCCTTAGGTTGGTTAGGTTTAAGTAGTTCTAAGTTCTAGGGGACTGACAACCATAGCTGTTAAGTCCCATAGTGCTCAGAGCCATTTTTTTAGGAAAAGGGAGAGAAGGAAACGTAGTAGGTGAATATGGATTGGGGGTAAGAAATGAAAGAGGAACCCGTCTGGTAGAATTTTGCACAGAGCACAACTTAATCATAGCTGACACTTGGTTCATGAATCATAAAAGAAGATTGTATACATGGAAGAAGCCTGGAGATACTGACAGATTTCAGATAGATTATATAATGGTAAAACAGAGATTTAGGAACCAGGTTTTAAATTGTAAGACATTTCCAGGGGCAGATGTGGATTCTGACCACAATCTATTGGTTATGAACTGTAGATTAAAACTGAAGAAACTACAAAAAGGTGGGAATTTAAGGAGATGGGACCTGGATGAACTGAAAGAACCGGAGGTTGTACAGAATTTCAGGGAGAGCATAAGGGAACAACTGACAGGAATGGATGAAAGAAATACAGTAGAAGAAGAGTGGGTAGCTTGGAGGGATGAAATAGTGAAGGCAGCAGAGGATCAAATAGGTAAAAAGACGAGGGCTAGTAGAAATCCTTGGGTAACAGAAGAAACATTGAATTTAATTGATGAAAGGAGAAAATATAAAAATGCAGTAAATGAAGCAGGCAAAAAGGAATACAAACGTCTCAAGAATGAGATCGATAGGAAGTGCAAAGTGGCTAAGCAGGGATGGCTAGAGGACAAATGTAAAGATGTAGAGGTTTATCTCACTAGGGGTAAGATAGATACTGCCTACAGCAAAATTAAAGAGACCTTTGGAGAAAGGAGAACCACGTGCATGAATATCAAGAGTTCAGATTGAAACGAAGTTCTAAGCAAAGAAGGGAAAGCAGAAAGGTGGAAGCAGTATATAGAGGGTCTATACAAGGGCGATGTACCTGAAGACAATATTATGGAAATGGAAGAGGATGTAGATGAAGATGAAATGGGAGATATGATACTGCGTGAAGAGTTTGACAGAGCACTGAAACAACTGAGTCGAAACAAGGCCCCGGGAGTAGACAACATTCCATTAGAACTACTGACGGCCTTGGGAGAGCCGGTCCTGACACAACTCTACCATCTGGTGAGCAAGATGTATGAGACAGGCGAAATACCCTCAGACTTCAAGAAGAATATAATAATTCCAATCCCAAAGAAAGCAGGTGTTGACAGATGTGAACCGCGCGACTGCTACAGTCGCAGGTTCGAATCCTGCCTCGGGCATGGATGTGTGTGCTGTCCTTAGGTTAGTTAGGTTTAAGTAGTTCTAAGTTCTAGGGGACTGATGACCACAGATGTTAAGTCCCATAGTGCTCAGAGCCATTTGAACCATTTGAACAGATGTGAAAATTAACGAACTATCGGTTTAATAAGTCACGGCTGCAAAATACTAACGCGAATTCTTTACGGACGAATGGAAAAAGTAGTAGAAGTCGACCTTGGGGAAGATCAGTTTGGATTCCGTAGAAATATTGGAACACGTGAGGCAATACTGACCCTACGACTTCTCTTAGAAGCTAGATTCAGGAAAGGCTACGTTTCTAGCATCTGTAGACTTAGAGAAAACTTTTGACAATGTTGACTGGAATACACTCTTTCAAATTCTGAAGGTGGCAGGGGTAAAATATAGGGAGCAAAAGGCTATTTACAATTTGTATAGAAACCAAATGGCAGTTATAAGAGTTGAGGGGCATGAAAGGGAAGCAGTGGTTGGGAAGGGAGTGAGAAAGGGTTGTAGCCTCTCCCCGATGTTATTCAATCTGTATATTGAGCAAGCAGTGAAGGAAACAAAAGAAAAATTCGGAGTAGGTATTAAAATCCATGGAGAAGAAATAAAAACTTTGAGGTTCGCCGATGACATTGTAATTCTGTCAACAACAGCAAAGGACTTGGAAGAGCAGTTGAACGGAATGGATAGTGTCTTGAAAGGAGGATATAACATGAACATCAACAAAAGCAAAACGAGGATAATGGAATGTAGTCCAATTAGGTCGGGTGATACTGAGGGAATTAGATTAGGAAATGAGACACTTAAAGTAGTAAAGGAGTTTTGCTATTTGGGGAGCAAAATAACTGATGATGGTCGAAGTAGAGAGGATATAAAATGTAGATTGGCAATGGGAAGGAAAGCGTTTCTGAAGAAGAGAAATTTGATAACATCGAGTATAGATTTAAGTGTCAGGAAGTAGTTTCTGAAAGTATTTGTATGGAGTGTAGTCATGTATGGAAGTGAAGCATGGACGGTAAATAGTTTAGACAGGAAGAGAATAGAAGCTTTCGAAATTTGGTGCTACAGAAGAATGCTGAAGATTAGATGGGTAGATCACATAACTAATGAGGTGTTAAATAGGACTGGGGAGAAGAGAAGTTTGTGGCACAACTTGATTAGAAGAAGGGATCGGCTGGTCGGACATGTTCTGAGGCATCAAGGGATCACCCATTTAGTATTGAAGGGCAGTGTGGAGGGTAAAAATCGTAGAGGGAGACCAAGAGATGAATACACCAAGCAGATTCAGAAGGATGTAGGTTGCAGTAGGTACTGGGACATGAAGAAGCTTGCACGGGATAGAGTAGCATGGAGAGCTGCATCAAACCAGTCTCAGGGCTGAAGACCACAACAACAACAACAATGCTGCTGAAACCTAGCTTTAAAAAATTCGAGAAATGTCCCAGAATGTGAAGCACGGTGGCCGCAAACGACATTTTCGGTGCAAACACTGCCAAGCAGGCGTCTCGGACCAGGCTGCGGAATTGTATCTACATCTACATCTACATCCATACTCCGCAAGCCACCTGACGGTGTGTGGCGGAGGGTACTTTGAGTACCTCTATCGGTTCTCCCTTCTATTCCAGTCTCGCATTGTTCGTGGAAAGAAAGATTGTCGGTATGCCTCTGTGTGGGCTCTAATCTCTCTGATTTTATCCTCATGGTCTCTTCGCGAGGTATACGTAGGGGGGAGCAATATACTGCTTGACTCCTCGGTGAATGTAGATTCTCTAAACTTCAACAAAAGCCCGTACCGAGCTACTGAACGTCTCTCTTGCAGAGTCTTCCACTGGAGTTTATCTATCATCTCCGTAACGCTTTCGCGATTACTAAATGATCCTGTAAAGAAACGCACTGCTCCCCGTTGGATCTTCTCTATATCTTTTATCAACCCTACCTGGTACGGATCCCACACCGGTGAGCAGTATTCAAGCAGTGGGCGAACAATTATACTGTAACCTACTTCCTTTGTTTTCGGATTGCATTTCCTAAGGATTCTTTCAATGAATCTCAGTCCGGCTCATTCCATTTTGAATCACTCCTAATGCCTACTCCCAGATAATTTATGGAATTAACTGCTTCCAGTTTCTGACCTACTATATTGTAGCTAAAATATAAAGGATCTTTCTTTCTCTGTATTCGCAGCACATTACACTTGTCTACATTGAGATTCAATTGCCATTTCCTGCACCATGCGTCATTTCGTTGCAGATCCTCCTGCATTTCAGTACAATTTTCCATTGTTACAACCTCTCGATATATTATAGCATCATCCGCAAAAAGCCTCAGTGAACTTCCGATGTTATCCACAAGGTCATGTACATATATTGTGAATAGCAACGGTCCTACGACACTCCCCTGCGGCACACCTGAAATCACTCTTACTTTGAAAGACTTCTCTCCATTGAGAATGACACGCTGCGTACTATTATCTAGGAACTCTTCAATCCAATCACACAATTGGTCTGATAGTCCATATGCTCTTACTTTGTTCATTAAACGACTGTGGGGAACTGTATCGAACGCCTTGCGGAAGTCAAGAAACACAGCATCTACCTGGGAACCCGTGTCTATGGCCCTCTGAGTCTCGTGGACGAATAGCGCAAGCTGGGTTTCACACGATCGTCTTTTTCGAAACCCATGCTGATTCCTACAGAGTAGATTTCTAGTCTCCAGAAATATCATTATACTCGAACATAATACGTGTTCCAAAAAGGTAGGCCCGCAATACGAGAATAAAGCTTTATTTTCCCTTGAACCAACTTATGACCTAGTTTCAGGTTCACCTAAGAATGTCGTATATGGAAATACCACATAGGCTAGAATGTAACGTATCACTAAGGGCTTGGGGAAACAACACACATCAGAAAATGTTTTGTATCACCCCGGTTCCCAGAACTCCTAAAGACAAACGTTGACTGTGGATATTGTATCACAGACACAGTCCCTTTGGCTGTTCAGAGATGTCATTAAACCCGCCCAAACATATAAACAACCATGCGTGAGCAGCGCCTATTAGACGGATAGGGTCCGACAGCCGAACAATTCCAATCATTCCACGAGGAAGGAGGTACACGGCTCGTGTTGTCTGTAGTTCATCCATGCCTAGACGGCCAATACTGCGATTCGATCGCGTCCGCATTGTTTCTTTGTGCCAGGAAGGGCTCTCAACAAGGGAAGTGTCGAGGCGTCTCGGAGTGAACCAAAAGGATGTTGTTCGGACATGGAGGAGATACAGAGAGACAGGAACTGTCAATGACATTCGTCGCTCAGGACGCCCAAGGGGTACTATTGCAGCGGATGACCGCTACCCTACGGGTTCTGGCTCGGAGGAACCCCGACAGCAAGGCTACCATGTTGAATAATGCTTTTCGTGCCGCCACAGGACGTCGTGTTACGACTCAAACTGTGCTCAGTAGGCAGCATGATGCGCAATTCACTCCCGAAGTCCATGGCGAGGACCATCTTTGCAATCAAGACACCATGCAGCGCGTTACAGATGGGCCCAGAAAAATGCCGAGTGGACCGCTCGGAATTGGCATCACGTTATCTTCACCGATGAGTGTCGCATATGCCTTCAACCAGACAATCGTCGGCGACGTGTTTGGAGGCAACCTGGTCAGGCTGAACGCCTTAGACACACTGTCCAGTGAGTGCAGCGAGGTGGAGGTTCCCTGATGTTTTGGGGCGGCATAGTGTGGTGCCGACGTACGCCGCTGGTGGTCATGGAAAGTGGCGTAACGGTTGTACGATACGTGAATGCCATCCTCCGACAGATAGGGCAACCATATCGGCAGCATATTGGCGAGTCGTTTGTCTTCATGGACGACAATTCGTGCCACCATCGTGCACACCTTGTGAATGACTTCCTTCAGGATAACGACATCACTCGAGTAGAGTGGCCAGCATTTTCTCCAGACATGAACCGTACCGAGCATGCCTCGGATAGACTGGAAAGGCCTGTTTATGGATGACGTGACCCACCAACCACTCTGAGGAATCTACACCGAATCGCCGTTGAGCAGTGGGAAAATCTGGACCAACAGTGCTTTGATGAACTTGTGGATAGTATGCCAAGACGAATACAGGCATTCATCGATGTAAGAGGACGTGCTGCTGGGTATTTGAGGAACCAGTGTGTACAGCAGTCTATACCACCACCTCTGAAGGTCTCGCTGCATGGTGGTACAATATGCAATGTGTGGTTTTCATGAGCAATAAAAAGTGCGAAAATGATGTTTACGTTGATCTCTATTCCAATTTACTGAACAAGTTTCCGGAACTCTCGAAACCGATGTGATGCAAAACTTTTTTCATGTGTGTATTTCACATTTGTGTATCCTCCCAGATTTACGTAAGCTGAAACAGAGACGTCAACTGTTCATTCTTCAAAAATAAAGAAGTCTTATATGCTGCAAAAAGCAACTACTGTATTAAATATGTAAATGTTGGAAGGAAGATTTGACCTATCTTTCCCAGCACGTAGCTGTGTGCTTCTTAGAGGCAAAATACATGTTGTCGGACAACTGTCTCTACCTACACTGCTCTAAATTATATCTCGTGGGATATATTCGTTTAACTAAGCATTTTATTAAAAATAGTCTGGTGACAACCTGTACACCGCAAAATAAATATTCTTCTTAACGAAACGTAGTTTCATACGGAAAGTAAGCGCGTAATGACACTGTTACCAGCTACGTGCAATAAAAGCTGTCGACTTATTTGACATTGCAGTGCAATTTCGTACACATGTAAATGAAATAAATAATTTACTAAGAATAATATGGTAACCACTCAAACCATGTAACATAAATTTTGTCTTCCAAAAAGTTACTTTATCCTTGAAACTTCCTGGCAGATTAAAATTGTGTGCGGACCGAGACTCGAACTCGGGACCTTTGCCTTTCGAGGGCAATTGCTCTACCACCTGAGCTACCCAAGCACGACACACGCCCCCTCCTCACAGCTTTACTTCTGCCAGTATCTCATCTCCTACCTTCCAAACTTCACAGAAGCTCGCCTGCGAACCTTGCAGAACTAGCACTACTGGAAGAAAGGATAATCTGCCAGGAAGCTTCATATCAGCGCACACTCCACTGAAGAGTGCAAATCTCATTCTGGAGACATCACCCAGGCTGTGGCTAGCCATGTCTCCGCAATATCTTTTCTTCCACGAGTGCTAGTTCTGCAAGGTTCGCAGGAGAGCTTCTGTGAAGTTTGGAAGGTAGGAGACGAGATACTGGCAGAAGTAAAGCTGTGAGGAGGGGCCGTGGGTCGTGCTTGGGTAGCTGAGATGGTAACACTTGCCCTCGAAAGGCGAAGGTCCCGATTTCGAGTCACGGTCCGCACACAGTTTTAATCTGCCAGGAAGTTTCACATCAGTGCACACTCAGATGCAGAGTGGAAATCTCATTCTGGATACTTTATCCTTTATTGAAACATATGTCCAAACTGTTGACCATGGACTGAAGGCACATTTTCAATCGCAGTTCGAAAGGACGATGAACGAATGTAATTACAGTGGATGATATGGTAGAGCATGCACTGGCGATTCGAAGACCCGTAGGCCTACCGTCTGCCGTAGCTGGGGCTTCGTCGTAGACTGCGTCCTTGAGTGGTCTCGAAAGAAAGAAATCAAGAGGAGTCAAATTGGGGAACCTCGCAGGCCATTTGACAACAGAATTTCGTCCTATTCAACGTCCAGGAAAGTTTTCATTCAGTATTTATGTTGCAACACGGGACGAGTGAGCTGGATAACCGTCGTGTTGCAGCCACATACACTGTCGAATATCCAGTGGTACCTCTTCTGGAAGAACGGGCAAAATGTTCCTCAGGATGTGTGCGTGCGAATGTCCATGTAGAACACCTGAGATGAAGTAAGGTTCGACAGTGTAGTTTTCCATGACGCCGCACCATACTTTTACGTTTCACTGCCATTGATGTTCCACCTGACGAAGCCACTGTGGATTTTCGGTACCCAGTAGTGCATTTTATGCAAAGTTACATTAGCATGGTTGGTAAACGTTGGTTCATCGGTAAATAGGACACGTTGGAAAAACGTAGGATCGTCTCTCAGCTGGTGAAGGGCAAACCGACAAAATTCCGTACCACGTTCGAAATCACGGTCGTCGAGTGCGTGTTGTAGGGACAGGCTTGGAAATTCTGTCGATGCTGGATGCGAATAACACTCGTCTGGCTGATTCTGCAGTCCTTGGCAATATGTCTCGTACCATTCTGCGGATTCATAAGCGTCGTAGCCAGAACAGCTCAATCGTATTTTCTGTCAGTTGTAGTCTTCCTTCTTGTCCTCTCTTTGACGTTCAAGTAGTCTTTCCGCGCTAACGTCTTAATACTTCGTGCAATTGCCTGGCGCGTCGGACATCGGCGATCCGGTTAGATAGCCATATAACGCTGTGCTGTTTTTACGGCATTTATTTTATATTCACCACATAAAAGAAGTATATCCAACTTTTTCTCATTGGTGTACATGTCTGCTCGCAACGAATGCTGAAACAGAAATGAGCGGCCTGTTGTTCAGAGAAGTAAACAGGCAAATGTATTGATATTCGACACAGCGCAGCACGACAGCTCTGCCTAGCGGTGTATGCTCCCTCTATACGAACACAGATACCCCATATTTCTTTTGGTATCGGGATTTTTTCAATGCTTTCCCATATTTTTCACATCCTCTCAAAGTGTAGCATTTTCCTCCATATTTTCCATGTTTTTCCATGTTCTTTGTGTAAACGCACAAAAATGTTTGTGCTTTTATTGCTCTCCTTGCAAGTTTTCTGTAGTATCCAATATTTATTCGTGATCACATGGATTTCGGTGGAGGTGAAGTGCTATCTTCAGCTATCGTAAATACAGCTTCATGTTTACTGATTTTATTTTATTTTTTTTTTTACATCTGTAATTTCATACGACATACTGAGGAGCAAATCTCCCTGGACACGTAACGACTCTGTAAATGAAATTGACATTGATAAAATAAACTGTAGATGACAAGCTGCGAGTATGTATTACCAAAATTCAACAGTGTAACACTGGAATTAGCTTAAACTTTTTCCAGGAACTCCACGACAGAGTAGAAGTAGTGATCCGTGAGGAAATTCTTCAGATTCGACGTGACTGTGTGAGGATGACGGCTAAGCTTCTTTAATTCTTGTGATAGTTTACCGAAAATGGACGCAGCAGAATATTTTTATCATTCTGCACAAGTGTCAAAGAGAAGTGATCCAAATTCAGTTTGGACTGCTGCCTAGAATTAACTGAGTGAAAGTCGTTAATTCTTGGAAATAAGCTCATTTGCTAACAAAAAACGGCATTAAAGAAAATAAATTACCAAATGTTCAAATGTGTGTGAAATCTTATGGGACTTAACTGCTAAGGCCATCAGTCCCTAAGCTTACACACTACTTAACCTAAATTATCCTAAGGACAAACACACACACCCATGCCCGAGGGAGGACTCGAACCTCCGCCGGGACCAGCCGCACAGAATAAATTACCAGACCCCTGAACAGAGGTCGATAATAGGTTGGCGAAACTAAACCACGTATTACTTGAATTGATCCTTTCTGACTCAAAAATATCCAGTGTGAATGGAAAGTTAGCATCCAGCATAGAGTTACCTGTCCTAAGCGAATGAAAATAAGCAAAATAGAATAGTTTCCCTATTGTACTCTCATTTATTTCAGATACTTCTGTAACGGTAAATATAGCTGCATTCCTACGAAAGACCACCTAATAACGATGGCCTCCATTTGTACTTCCTTGTATGTTGATTACACAGAATACTGTTCAACGATGGCTCTCAAAGCTTCATATATACTCTAAAGATACAAGATGGAAATAATCTTCAGAACAATTATCAACTACAGCTATCCAATTTTCTTTATATATACACACTACAGATCCAGACTGTATGTGACAGATGGAAATAATAATGTTCGAGGAACTGACTTTATCCTTTTTTAAACACACATAGCCCAACTGCATTAATCTGTCTTAGTGCATATGTGTGTTTCCTGCTGGGGCCCCTGCAGTTCAGGAGAGATTTAGAATAGGGTTCGGATGTGGATCCACTGTGTTAGGTCCAGGGTAGCATCTGGATGTGGACCCACCCATTTTAGGTCTTGACATGGATCCACCCACGTTCAGTCTGAGGTTGCATCCAGTTATGGATTCCAGGGTAGCGGCTGGAGATGGATCCACTTCCTATAGATTTGACAGGTAGGGCCTGGAGGGCTCCTGAGAAACTAATGAATGCACATACACAAAGCAGAGCAATTGAGCTACTTGTGTTGCAACATTGTAATTTTCACCTGTTACACATAGCCAGGATCTTTAGTGCGCATTTGTGTAGAAACTTTCATAGCTACAGTTGATCAATATACCAAACATTATTTCCATTGTGTGTCTTTAGAGCATGTACGAAGCTTTGATAGCCATGATTAGATAGTATGCTGTGTTATCGACATACGAGTGTGTATGTATTTGTGATTTATGTGTGCTCAACGTCCAGGTTATCAGCGCCCATACGAATATCGATTGAAATGAATGTGATTAAATTATAGTAAATGCGATGAAAAAGGCGAACTGAGATAAAACCGGACTCAATCTCTCCCCATTCCACCCATGATCGCTAGCTCAACCACATTAGCTCACAAAATAGAAAACAACAACACAAATTGGGAGATGTATGAAAACTGTCAACTAAAACACAGCGAAGACTAGATGAAAACTAAAAAATGTTCACATCACGGATGAGCCAGCCATCCTGATAACTCACTAACAATTTCACTCTACAATTTCTGGAAACAGGTCGGGCAGTTCAAAAAAATGTTCAAATGTGCTTTAAATCTTATGGGACTTAACTGCTTCGGACATCACTCCCTAAGCTTACACACTACTTAACCTAAATTATCCTACGGACAAACACACACACCCATGCCCGATGGAGGACTCGAACCTCCGCCGGGACCAGCCGCACCATCCTTGACTGCAGCGCCTCAGACCGCTCGGCTAATCCCGCGCGGCTCGGGCAATTCAAAAACTTTTAAAAGTCGTACCACATTCGGTTGATCTTCACCTAAAGTAGACGGAAAATCTGTCTGTGAAAGACCTCCCGTAACACAGACTCGTAAAATGTAGCGCACTGTGATCTGTACGCCACAACCACCTTATTCTGTACATTAAAATCTCTTACAAGTAGGAAGGGTGGAGGGAGTTGTAAAATCAGGTAAGAAAGACCTGCCTTATCCAAACTTCCGTTGGCCTCAGATACACGCTACAAATGGGAACAGAAAATGGAATATGCTCTGTGACGGCAACTGCCTGAACAGCTGTTCTGACGGAGACAGAAGTGGAGTGGTACGTATCTCCACTGAGGTTATCTTTCCGATGAGGGCTGTATCCGCTGAATATAGGGGTATCACAACGTCTGAAATGTCTTTCCTGTAGACATATATAGAGGGGGTATCTCCTGTGCCGACAGCCGCAGATCGTCAACATGGGTTCTGTACCCATTCACGTTCCACTGAAGCACAGGAACCATTTCTCTGGGAGGTTTATGTTTTCCCCTTGCCCCTTTGCGTGTAGGAGAACCCACTTCAGAAGGAGGAAAACTGAGAGGGCTCAAAGGTTCACCGAGGCAGTGTTCCAATCCGTTGCCGAGTTGTCATCCGCTGAGTGTTCCCGGATCTGACGAGCACCTGCATCGATTCTGCCTTCTTGACAGCACGCTTAAACTTAGTCTTCTCCTTTAGATTCAATGGCACCGATGTAGGCTGTGCCAACCCGGTGTGCAGCACTTGCCCTGCCAAGCAGTCGCCACGGTTGGAGTTTACATGGAAACAGCAACAGTAGGAGTTGAAGCAGTGGTCACCATAGGCGTTTGTGTGGAGACAACAACAGTTCCATCTGAACTGTAGCTGCCACAGCTGCACTTGCAACAGAATTTGTTGCTATCGAGATCCACAGGTGACGTCTGGTTGGAGAGGCTCGCAGTCGCGGGTTTCGTCGCGAGTACTGCATCAAATAAAGTGGAAAGCGTTGGAGGTTGAAAGGATTTGTACATCTTTCTTGCTTCAGAGTAAGTTATGCACTTAGTCGCCTTTAACTCCAGGATTTTCTTTTCTTCCTTGTACACCATACACTCTCTGCTCCAAGCTGGATGTGGATCTGAACAATTGACACATAGGTCAGGGAAGGTACATGTAGTTCCGTCAAGGTGGGCGGACATACCACACTTACCACACACAGCTCACCCATCGCGCCTGAGAGCGGTGTGTTCGTATTTCTGGCACTTGAAACACCTCATTGGGTTGAGGAAGTATGGTTTGACTTTCAGTCTTAAAACTCCAGCTTTAATATAATCTAGCAAAGCTGGCGAATCAAACGTCATTGTAAATGAGTGTGACGTTTCCAGTTTTCCATCCACATGACGCATTACTTGTTTCACCTCAATGAGCCCTTCATCAGCCCATTCCTCTTGTAGCCCTCACGCGTCCGTATTCATGATGGCACTCCATGTGACCACTCCTTGACTGTAGTTAAGGGTACGGTGCTGTTCAACTGCAGCATTTGGACTTCATAGTGTTGTTAACTTGCTGTGATGTCGCTGTTTCGATCGGAAATGTGCCATTACGCATCAGTTTAATAGATTTGATGGTTCCAGCCAAACCGTCAAGGCCTTTCTGAATATAGAAGGATGATACCTTCTCAAATGTACCATCTTCTCTCCTGATAACAAGAAGCACATTTTGACACGCTGATCACGCGCTATTACTATACAGTGCCTCAAATATAGAGGAAGGCTGCTCAAGAGGGCTATCCTCCCGTGCTTGCTTTGAAGAATGGGTGTGAGTACTACTCAATGGACCACCCAAACTGTCAGGTGCAAGTGCATGAAAAGTCGTGGATGCCATACCGATCCCACGAGCAGCAAGGGAACAAAAAGTCCACCCAGACCGAGCCGCACTTGCCTGAGTAAGCCTTATACGAATGAGGCGCGGCATGTTCCGTAGAGGTTGAACGATAACGACTGTTCTACCTCAACATCCATCCGTCTCATCAGTGGGTAGTACATCTTGAGACTGACGGGTTTTCTAATAGAAGTTCTTACTACCCTCACAATCTGGGCAGTCAAGCCAATATACCTATTCCCTGAGACAGAATACGTTCCACCACCGCACAGCACAGTGGTCGCTGAAACAGGCTCAGAGCTTATGGTAAAAGATGGCGGGCCCTTACCAATCCCCAGATCAGGAATCCCAGTGTTCGCCAAGCCTATACCCAGAAAACGAATTCTGAGCCCCTGAGCGCACGAAGTTTACTGTCTGTCACTTCCAGTCTCTCATCCTCCCATCAACATATGACTCTGTACCTTAACAGCGAGGCGATAGCATGCAGAGGGATGGCGCACCGAAGTAACTGAGGATCACGACATGCCTCCTTTGCACTTTCATTCCCCACAATACCCATGTGCCATGGCACTCAGCAGAAAGACATCTTCTTCCCCAGTTAAGTAGGTGGAAGAGGGCGTCCTGGATATTCTGAACAAGTTTATCTGCTGGGTTCAAGCGTTGAAGAGAGCGTAGGGCAATAAGGGAATCGAGACAGACAACGAATTTACTAATCGAAACACGTCTCATTTGCTTCACTGCCCACAATATCACGTGTAATATACTGTCGTAAACAGTAAAAACTTGAGGCAGTCGGATCCTGAGGATAAGATCATGGAAAAGAAACAGAGCAACCAGAGGAGTATCCCTATTTAAACCCATTTGAAAATACTGCTAGAGTGTCATGGTCTTGCAACCTCTCTCATACTATACTAAATCTAAAATTACTCTGGGCCTCTGCAGTACCCAGGGTGGCAGGCTGTTAAAAATGTGGATTTGAGCCTGTACATATCCACACCAAGGGACGTCAACCACACTTCACGTGTACACCAAAGAGTCTCATGGCCTGTGGACGATTGGTGAAAGCTCGACGAGCAACATTACAGTATGCTGGGTAAGTGCGAGTAGCGAGGATTGTACAACCGTAATGCATCATAACAAGCTGCCGCCAGATAGTAAGTGGCTGTTCACCAATATCAGCGTAGAGATTGGGTATGGGGCTGACTCTGTAAGCACCAATAGCCAGCCTGATCCCTCTTGGTATACAGCGCCAATTATCTCCAGGTATGTAGGACTCACTGACCCGTACTTTACATAGTCAGGCCACTATCGTATGAAAGTCCTATAAAACTGGTGCATACATGCCCTGTCTCCTCCCCAAGACCTATGGCTGAGACACTTCAAAATGCTCAATGCCTTCTGGGTTCTTGCCATCAGTCCTTCAGGTGTGGTAAACATGGCAGTTTGCAGTCAAAAATAAGGTCAAGAAACCGCGAAGAGTCCTTAAAAGGACAACGGTGTTCCACATACGCAATTCAGGTAAATTAAAAATACGACTAGAACGATTAAACTGAAGACATACACAGTTCTCTGCAGAAAACATAAAACCAGTCTTTGCAGCCCACTTCTCGAGCCTCTTTACAGTAAGCTGTAACTGACAAGTTGCTGTTGCAGTACCGGAGGAGGAACAGGAAATTGCAAAATCGTCCACAAATAAGCAGCACGATATAGGACGCCTTACCGTAGATGCGGTACTGTTTGTGGCTGTTGCAAAGAGGGTAGCACTTAAAACGCTGCCTTGAGGAACACCATTCTTCTGATCGAAACTATTGGACAGCACCTTAGCAACGCAGTACCGAAAAAAGCGCTGTGATAAGAGGGGGCGAATGAAGATGGGGCGATGAAAGCCGATTGGTGGAGCTGTCCTAGAATGCTGTGTCTCCAAGTAGTGTCATACACCTCAATGAAATCAAAAAATACACCTTTACAATGCTGTTTATATAGTAATACCTGTTGGAAAGCCACCTCCAATAGAGTGAGGTTGTCGACAGTGGATTAACATCTTCCAAATCTACCCTGAGAGCAACTTACGAGATTCCTGGTCTCTAACATCCAGACCAGACGACGGTTAACCGTTCGCTCCAAGGTTATTCCTACACAGATCGTTAAGGCGACGCTCCAGTAACTATAGGAACACATCAGGTACTTTCCTGGTATGAGGAGAGATATCAAAATTGCCTCCCTTCAGGAGTAGGAAAAGATGTATGTCTGCCATATCGAATTAAAGCATTGTGGGAGGACTTCCTTTGACGATGGTTTCAAGTCCCACAACGTACTGTATCGGATTTGGTCGTGACTGACTGCAGTCTCACGAGCTGCAGACAGAGCCGAATGTAGCTCCCACATGGTGACTGGGCAGTTGTAGGACTCTGAAGTACAAGTAAGCCATTTCCCTGGTGGCATGGTAAAGGCACAACACTGGATCCTGGCTGGCAGTGGCAGTAGTAGTTGCAAAACGCTCTGTCATTGTCTGTGCAATGTACCCTGGATTGGCAGTAGACACTCCTGACTCAATAAGGCTGCTGTAGGTAACCGACAGCCTTTACCAGAAATTCTCCTGATGGCACCCCAGTCTGTTGTAGAACAAGTGGAACAGTTGATGGAGTCGGCCGTGGTGGACGAGCGGTTCTAGGCGCTTCAGTCAGGAACCGCGCAACTGCTACGGTCACAGGTTCGAATCCTGCCTCCGGCATGGATGTGTGTGATGTCCTTAGGTTAGTTAGGTTTAAGTACTTCTAAGTTCTAGGGGACTGATGACCTCAGATGTTAAGTCCCATAGTGCTCAGAGCCATTTGAACCATTTGAACAGTTGATGGAATGTAGGAACGTTAGCCATGATTTTTCTTGCTGTCGTTGATGGTTTGTAGAGCCTTGGCCTTCGTTAAGCGAAACGCTGCACGGTCCTCCCCCTTTGGGCGGCACTTAAACCACCACAGTGCCACGTGCCTGACCCGGGTTACTGACAGCACTGAACAGCCCACCAAGGGACAGGTTGTCTCCGGAGACGACATGGGGTCTTTGGGATGGAGAAGTCAGCAGTATGGTGGATCACTCATGTGATGTGGCCCACCCACTCCTAGACACTGTCACAGCATTCAAATACAGGCAACTGGCTGAAGAGCGTCCAGTTGGCTCTGCTAATCATCCACCACTGTCGCATCCTTTCAGGGAGAGTCCTACCCAGTTGGTGAAGGGGGAGTAGAATGTCCTATCCCTTTTTATCACATGGTGTATACACCAGAAGCACCACTCATTGGTAGGTTCTCTACCTGGAGCAAGAAACAATGTGTCACAGAGTTTTAGCCTTTGTGAACACGAGTAAGGAGAAGCTCCTCCCCTCTGCATAGCTGGAAAGAGGCACACCACAGCCACGTTGTTGACTTTACTAAACGGACCTTATTTTCTGTCACTTCCAGCCACTTATCTTCTCATTAACGCATGGCTCTGTATCTCAACAGTACTGTATGGCACACTGTACTAATTAAGAATCACAATACGCGTCCTTGTCTGCTACATCTGCCGTTTCGTTTCTGGCAGTACCCATGTTCCCTCACAAGCAGCGGGAGGACTCCTCCTTCCCCAATTTTTGTAGTCAGAGGATGGAATCCTGCGTATCCTGGATTCTTTATTAGCTGGATATACGCATTGTAGCGAATGAAGGGCACTCATGGCGTCGGAACAGATGAGGAATTCAACAGGCACAGCACATCACATCAGCTCCAGGGCCCTCAAGATCGTGGATAGTTCGGCGACGTATACAGTGAACTCTGGAGGCAATCGAATCTTGAGAACATGATCTGGGACAACAACGGAGTAACCGATGGAGCCCCCTTGTTTGGACCAATCCGTGAATACATAGCTGTGGAGCTCATTCGAAGTGTCCTTAAATGTGTAATAATGTATTAAAATATACGCAGGAGTGCAGCCCCTCCCGTATTGCACTAAATCCACAGTTACCCTGGGTCTCTGCAGTAGCTACGACAGCAGTCAGTTAAAACCCAGGATAGGAGCGCGTATGTGCACAACACCAAGGGACTCGCACACACTTCGCATAGGCCCCAAATGGGCTCATTGCCCATGGACGATGCGTAAAGAGGAGTTTCATAGCCACACGAGCAATGGTATTGTATGCCAGGAAGTGGGAGTAGTGAGACACTGACATGCCTCACGCAACATGAGAAGCAGCCACTGGATGGTAAGTGGCAGTTCTCCAGCTCCAACATAGAGACTGAGTATATGGCTGTTCCTGTAAGCGCCTGTGGTCATCTTGATCCATTCATAGTGTATAGTGTCTATGATCTTCGTGTAAAAAGGCCGTAGTGACACATACACCGCGCACACACAGTCCAGCCGGGATCGCTCACAAAACCGACAAGACTGGTGCATATGCACCTTGTCCACTCCCCAAGACGTGTGGCTAAGCCACTTCAGAATGTTCAGTGGCTTCTGGGACCTTGACTTCAGGTCCTTCAAACAGTTTGCAATAAAAAATGAGGCCCAAACGCCGCACAGAGTCTTTTAAAGAGAGAATGGTGTTCCACATATGTAACTCAGGTAAATTATAAATAGGATGAGAACGATAAAAAATGAACACACATACTCTTCTCCACAGAAAGTCAATCTGTGAAACCCATTCCTGCTTCTGCAGTTACTTTGTAGCCTATCCTGCTTTCCAATACATCACACAAGGACATGGTAGTGGACATTGTGAAGCTACCTCTCCTTCAAAGGTCCAGTATGGTTCACAGTCCAGCGCTGTCGCTACTATTGCCACGGCTGTGGTTCTGAAGCCTATCCTGGGCAAAAACCCAAAGGTCAGGTATTCACAACTGATAGAGTTGGGAAGTAAGTCTGGCGAAGCT
Source organism: Schistocerca serialis cubense (assembly GCF_023864345.2). Taxonomy (NCBI): domain Eukaryota; kingdom Metazoa; phylum Arthropoda; class Insecta; order Orthoptera; family Acrididae; genus Schistocerca; species Schistocerca serialis. Next base: position 928,390,324 of record NC_064640.1, on the reverse strand, counting down.
GACGTCATCCTCTCTGATGTCTCTCATGATTGTTCTGTAGAGCTAATGGACCTTGATGTCGGACTGGGGCAAGACTGAGGCGCCACCCATTATGAGCTCCCCTCCAGAGCAGAAAAGCAGGATGAAGGGCAACCACTGTGATAGATGGCTCCGATATTACAGTGGGCCATTAATGCATTCAGGACTCATATGGTGGAACTGAAACTCCTGGCACAGCCCCAACTGCTGTGCATGTGTTTACAGGAAACATGTTTTAAATTCACCGACGCCCCTGTATTATGAGGCTGTAAACTCCACCGAAAGGTTGACCTGACTGGAGACAGAGTCAACAGAGGCGTTGCTTTGTTCGTCAATAACACACAGCACTCCTCTGCACTCTCTTTGGCTACTGTCCTACAACCAGTAGCCATTACTGTTCACGTGCTTATCTCACCAGACTCTGAGGCTTCCACAGATCCTATCGAAAAAGTCCACAACCCATTTCCCATACTGTGTGCGTTAAACACCAATAATGTTTTATGGGGCTCAAACTATTCTTGCGCCGGGGGTCGAGTCTTAGAGAACCTCACGATGTCTCAGAAGCTGTGCTCCTCAGCACAGGCATTCCCACTCATTTCTCAACTGCTATTGGGTCATCCCCAGCCATCAGCCTCTCCTTCTGCTCATCAGCCCTTGCAGACTAGCCTAGTAGGAAGCAACTGAAGACCTTCATTCCAGTGACCACTCCCACTGTGAATCCTCCTAATGGATGGAGGATAGCTTTAACAGAAGCCACCGAAATGGATAGTCAGCAAGGCTAAATGGACGCTGTTAAGCCAGCTGGTTGCGTTTGAACATCGCAACAGTCTCTGAGAATGGGCGAACCACATTACACGAGTGATCCATGATGCTGCTGACTTATCCATCCCAAAGTCTTGAAGTCGTCCTAGGAGGCAAACTGCATCTTGGTGGACGGATGGGAGCTGTTCATCAATCAGGGACAGGCGTGCAGTTCTTCGATGGTTTAAATGCCCTCCAACAGAAGAGATATACACAGCCTTTCGAGTCGTGAGAGCCAAGTCTCGATGCATTGTTAAGGAGTGCAAGAAAAGTCGTGGCAAGTGTTCCTGGACTGTATCAACTGTTCCATTTCTTCTAAAAACGTATGGGAGGCTATCAGTTGTACTTCTGGTAAACACAGTCATTTACCAATAGCAGCAGTTCTGAAACAGGGATATCTTGTAACAACGCCCAGCTGCATTGCTCGGACAATGGTGGAGCGTTTCGCAGCGACTACTGCCAGTGGCAACCAGGATCTGTCGTTTTCCCATATCTGTACGATCCCCGAGACGGGCAATTTAGAGTCTTACAACTGTCCTTTCTTCATGTGGGATCTGTAACCAGCACTGTCGGAGACTCGTGATACTGCACCTTGTCATGACCAAATGTGGTACTAAGTTGTTCGACATGTGCCAGCAGAGTCAAAGGAAATCCTCCTCAAATGCTTTAATTGGTATAGCAGCCTTAACGAGATGTGTAGGAAAGACCCTGGAGAGAATGGTTAATTGTCGTCTGGTTTGGTTGTTAGAGATTAGGCAACTCCTTATCCGCTCTCAGTGTGGATTCCAGAGATTTCGGTAGCCTGTCGGCAACCTCACCCTACTAGAGGTATCTATTCAGCAGGCTTTCCTACGTAACCGTCACCATATCGGTATATTCTTTGGTATCCAAAAGGCATGCGATACTAATTGGAGACACAGCATTCTCGGGCAACTCCATCAGTGGGGCTTTTGTGACGACCTCCCCATTTTCATACGGTTTTTCCAGTCTAAGTGGTTTTTTTTATGTCCTCAGTTGGTCACACACGATTGTATAGTTTCCAGCAGGAGAATAGTGCACCCAGGGCAGTGTTTTATGTGTTACAATCTTCGTCACTGCCATAAACACTATCACATCTATGGTATGGAGTCCTGTACAATGCTTCTTATTTTTGGACGAATTTGCTTTTCTCTGTTCCTTCTCCTGTATTGCAATAACGACTCATCAGTTGCAACTTACAGTGCAGACGTTAGAGCAGTGGACTGCAAAGATGGGTTTTCAGTTTTCTGCAGATAGGTTTTCAGTTTTCTGAAGGTAAGTGTGTGTGTGTGTGTGTGTGTGTGTGTGTGTGTGTGTGTGTGTGTGTGTGTGTGTGTTCGTTTTAATTGTTCTCATCGTAGCTTAAATTTACCTGCCTTGCATTTGAGGAATACCACTCTGCGTTTTAAAGATAGTTTCTGGGCCTCAATTTTGACCTCAAATTGTCATGGTTATCACACAAGATAGACCTCGAAGCCACAACGCTGAAGACACTGTATATCATGAAGTGCCTTCGCCATAGGTCTTGGGGAACAAGCAGGACACGTCTGCTCCAGTTTTATGGGGCTTTTGTGAGTGCATGACTAGACTATGGGTACAGTCTACTGGTCAACGATGTCTTCCTACGTTAAGATAGTTGACGCTATCCACTATGAGGGAATCATGCTCGCCACAGATGCTTACAGGACCAGTCCCATGTCCAATCTCTGTACTGAGGAATCCCCACTGACCATCCGACGTCAGCTCCTGATGGTTCGTCGGACATGTAAGTTCCTCACAACTCTGACTTCACCTGCATACCATACTGTTGCATATCTGGAATGCCTTTTCTCCAGCCATTTATGAGCAACAACGCCGTTTGGGATCCATATCCAGCGTGTTATGGAGTCACCTGGTGTGGAACACGTACAGCGCCAAACCCAGAGTTTCATCTGCTCGCCATGCTGGTTACTGCAAAGGCCACTGAGTAATTTATGATTTAGTGCAGTACAGGAGAGGCTGCACTCCTTCACATGTTTTAATAAAGTATTTTATAATATTTTAGAGGAGCACCACAACGCTGTATCTGTTTTTAGGGATGGGTCTAAACAGGAGGACTTCGTTGGATGCTCTATTGTTTTCTCTGATCATGTCCTCAAGGTCCGACTGCCTCGATACTTTACTGTCTTCGACCCAGAATTATGTGCGATCTCGCAGGCACTGGAGCAGATGAGATGTTCTTCGAGTACTAAAATCCTTATCTGCTCGGATCCACTGAGTGCCCTTCACTCTCTACAACGCTTGTAGCCAGCAAGAAGTCAGTATCTAATATGCCCTCCTCCAACTACAATGGCTAGATACCAAGGCACGTGGGAATTGCGGGGAATAATGGGGCGGATGTAGCAACCAAGGTGACGTGTCGTGATCCTCACTTATTTCAGTGTGTTTTCCCCCTGTATGCTATCACCTTTCTGTTGAGGTCCAGAGTCATTCATCAATGAGAAGACGAGTGGCTGGATGTATTAAGCTGCCTCTACTAAAACCCACTACATGGCCGTGGCATTCCTGCTGTCAGCCACGAAGACGGGATGAGATACTCCTTACTCGTCTTCGCATAGGCCACAGTCCTCCGACACATGGCTTCTTGCTCCAGCGAGAGGAACCTCCAATGTGTGGTGCTTGTGGCGGATAGCCAACTGTCAGCCACATTTTACTAGACTTTCTTTTGTTTTCGGACCATAGGGCAGCGGCAGGTTTGCTGGCTGATCTGACCTCTATTTTAAGTGACATTGAGTCAAATGTGGTTAGAGTTTTGTAGGTTATATTATGTGTCCAACCTGTTTTCAAAAATTTTGGGGAGATGTTCTTAATGTTTTAACAGGGAGACTGACTCACCGAAGTTTTTTGAGAGTGGTCAACCAGTCACATTTCCTTCTGCCTTTCTTATAATTCTTCTGTGAATTTACTTCTGTCTTAATCCCAGGTATAACATCTTTAAAACTTCTCTTTTGTCTTAAGGCCTGTTAGATTACTATCTAGATTTTGTGGGTCTACGCGCGTTAGGTGGGAGTGGGTGAATGAGTGATCTTTATAGGTTTCCTCCTAACTGTGTGACAACAATTTTAGTCTTTTATCCACATTCGTCTCTTTTAATATGTATAAGGCCAGTGTTAACCACGGCGTTGCGCACCTGTAAGCTCCAAGCAACCACACACAAGTTTTTTTTTTACTTTTAGTTGCAACTGACGAATTCCTGATGTAGGACTGGAGGAGGAACGGAAAAGTGCAAAATCGTCCACAAATATGGAGCATTGTATGGGACTCTTTACCTTAGATGTGATGCTGTTTATGGCTAAGGCAAAGAGGGTAGCAAATGAAACACTACCCTGAGGAACACCGTTCTTCTGTTCAAAACTATTCGACGGTACGTCACTAACTCGGTACCGAAAAAAGTGCTTCGATAAGAATGACCGAATAAAGATTGGCAGATGTCCATGGAAGTCCTATTGGTGTAGCTGCGCTAGAATGCTTTGTCCTTACTGATAACAAAAAGTGTACCTATGCAATGCTCTTTGCATTGGGAAAGTCTGCTGAATAGCTGTGTCTAGGAGGGTCAAGTTGTCGACAGTAGATAAAAATCTCTAGAATCCACACTGAGAGCGGCTAAGGAGCTGCCTGGTCTCTAACAATTGCACCATATGACGGTTAACCATTCGCCCCACGGTCTTTCCAATATAGCTCGTTAAGGCGACGCCCCAGTTACTGCTGGGACTCGTGCAGTCCTTTTCCAATTTGGGAAGAAGTACCAAAATTCCCGCCCTTCACGAGCTGGGAAAGATGCCTGTCAGTCATACCGAATTAAATTGTCAGAGGACTTCTTTTGACGCTGGATGCAAATTCTGCAGTTTGCTATATAGTATTTGGTCGTGAGTGGGTGCAGTATCATGAGCTGCAGACAGTTCCAGATCCAGCTACCACATGGACAGTGTGCAGTTACAGGACTCCAAAGCCTAGCTCACCCTTTCCACGGTGCCATGGTAATGACACAATGCTGGATCCTGGATGGCAGTGGCAGTAAGCCCAAATTGCTCTGCTGTAGTGTGTGCAAAATCTCCACATGTGGTTTGGAGACACTTATGATTCAACAATGATGCTGTAAGCAACTGAGTGCCTTTACCAGAAATCCTCCTAATGGCTTCCCATATTGTAGCAGAACAAGTGGAAGGGATGATAGAGTCCAGAAACGCTTGTCATGACCTTTTCTTGTTCTCCTTTATGACTAATCTTGCCTTTGCCCTTGCTAAGCAAAAGACTGTTAGGTCTTCCTTTTTCAGCGGCACTTGAACTGTTGCAGCGACGTATGCCTGACCCAGACTACTTAACAGCGCACATCATTCTACCAAGGCATAGGTGGTCTCCTAGGCCAACAAGAGGTTGTCAGGTTGGAGCAGTCAGCGACATGGTGAATCACTTGTGTGATATGCTTCATCCACTCCTGGGTGCTGTCTCAAAAGTTGGCTCTGCTGATCATCCATCGTGGCAGCGTCCTTTCAGGGAGAGCTCCACCCAGAAGATGAATGTAGGGTAGTAAGTGGTTACTCCAATGAATGTCGTCCATAACTTCTCACTGAACAGATTCCGCAAAGTGTGGAGAGCAGAAATACAAGTCGATGGCTGAAACTGACCCAGCAGCAGTACATAAATGAGTAGGAGTGCCTGTTTTGAGGACGCACAGACTCATGAGACTCTCCAAAACCCAACTCCAACGGCAAGTAGAGGTCGAGCCCCACAATGCATAATGGGCACTGAAGTTCTCCTGTAGGAGAAATTGTCAGGCGAGTTGTTCAATAAGATCTGTTATAGCCTCAGAGTCAATCGCAACGTCCAGTGGTAAATATAGTGAGGAAATTGTGATCCTCTGACACACATGAACTTCAACTACAACGAAGAGACTCCTCCTTGGGCCTTCCCCAGTCAAGTCATTCTGGTGGAGCACTCTGAATCTTTGGAAGAGCATGGAGCTCCGCAATGTGGCACCCACAACCTTGTCTGTTGTTCTGGGAAGAGGAACAGGCTGTGAAGTAACTGCAGCAGCACGAGTGCATTGAAGAACGCAGGCAATAGTGCTAACACTAGCAAGCCCTGTTTGTGTAGCAGCTGCCTGTTTGAGAACAGATGCAAAGGAGGTACTGAACGTCAGGGGTTGCATGGCCCCATTGATCTTTTTGGCCTCATCATAGAAGACACATTTACTTGTTTTAATTTCCTGTATCTTTCTCTTCTTAAGGAAGACACTGCAGTAACTACTCCAGACATTGTGAGCCCTAGAGCAGTTTACATACTTCGCAGGAGATGATCATCCATCTCGTTCATGAGCAGCCCAACTGCATTTCCCAATAGTGGTTTGTTTATCCCTTACAACCGCCAGTAGTGTGCCCAAAATGCTGGCATCTGAAACAGTGCATTGGGATGGGGACATAAGGCCGCACACTGAGGTGAAGGAAACCAGCCTTAACGTGCTCTGGAAGTTCTGTGCAGCTGAAAGTCAGAATAAATGAGTCTGATTTTAATAGATCACGCTAAACCCTTTTCATTATGCTGTGCACATCACTTAGTTAACATGCTTTGTTTTGTGCTGTTGAAAGTCTATATAAAGGAGTCTCATTTCAATGCAATGCCTTCCACACTTTCGAATATGTTTTGCACATCAACAATGTCTTTTTGAGTCCACACAGTTTTCGGTTATTTTCGGGGAATATCAACTAGATCCCTGGAAGTCAAAACACCTTTCCTGCAGTTCAAGGTGCAGTTCACTTTCTACTGCATTCTCCCTGAGGCAATGAGCTTTTTAGATGTTCTTCACTCGTTGGGAGTTAGAATTTTCTAAAAACAGTGTCCCATTTGGCAACCACTTGACAGATTTGAAACTCCATCGATGTCTTCTAAATCTACTTTATATATAAAGGTGAAACCTTGTCAAAGTTGCCCTCTTTCTGTTTAATTATAAGATACACATTCTGGCCACCAGCATGTGTTGCGTTACCAGAGACTGAAAGACTCTGTGCCATCCACAGGTCTGGAGGACTGGTTACACGAGTCCTCTTGTTTGACTGGGTCTTGGCACCTACCAGTGGCTCACTCTTACCTCTACAGTTAAGAGGAGTGAATTTCGAGGTTTCCATGTCGGTCCTAAAAGCAGTTAGGGAAATGAAAGTCCACCTAGACAGAGCCCTGCGTGCCTAGGTAAGTCTTGTACATCTGAGGTTCGGCAGATTCCCAAGATGTTGCCCCATAACGACTACTCCACCTCACTAGCCATGCATCTCATTGGTGCTCAGCGCACCATGAACCTGATGATTTTTACAGAGTTTTTCTTACCATCTTCGCAATCTTGGAGGTCAAGCCACGATGTCCGGTCCCTGCGACACATAACATTCCACCCTTGAGCATTACAGTGGCTGCTGAAGCATCTACATCTACATCTACATAGATACTCCGCAAGCCACCATACAGTGCGTGCGTGACGGAGGGTACCCTGTAACACTACTTGCCATTTCCTTGCCTGTTCCAGTCGCAAATAGAGAGAGGGAAAAACGACTGTCAGCATGCCTCCGTATTAGCCATACTTTCTCGTATCTTCGTATCTTGGCGGTAGTAGAATCGTTTGACAATCAACTTCAAATGTCTGTTCTCTAAATTTTCTCAATAGGTTTCTCGAAAAGAACGTAGCCTTCCCTCCAGCGATTCTCATTTGAGTTCCCGAAGCATCTCTGTAACAAAAGTAGCATCCCACCTCTGAATTGCTGCGATGCCTTCCTTAAATCCTACGTGGCACGAATCCCAGACATACAAGCAGTACTTATGAATAGGTCGCACCAGCGTCCTACATGCGGTCTCCATTGCGGGTGAACCACTTTTTCCTAAATTTTTCTCAACTAACTGAAGTCGACCATTCGCCTTCCACACCACAGTTCTCACATGCTCATTGAACCTCATATTACTTTCAACGTTATGCCCAGATATTTCAACGACTCAAGCAGGACACTAGTAATACAGTCTCCAAACATTACAGGTTTGAACTTCCTACTCATCCGCATTAGCCTACGTTTTTCCACATTTAGAGCTAGCTGCCATTCATCAAACGAACTGGAAATTTTGTCTAAGTCATCTTGTATCTTCTTACAGTCACTCAACTTCAACAAACTACCGTAAACCACAGAATCATCAGCCAACAACCGTAGATTGCTACCCATCCTGTCCGCCAAACCGTTTGTGTACAGAGGGATTGTAATTAAAATTAAACTTTCAAAACGCTGTAGAAATAACACCACTGGTCAGAATGACGTCAAATTGCAACGCAATATAATCGGAAGAAGGGGGCGGGGGGGGGGGGGGGGGGGGAACGTATGGCAGAAGAAAAAAATAGTTTGAAAATTGACCAACAGATGGCGCTCTATGTAAATGAAAACACCTGTCATGCGTACGACCCGTTGAAGTTGGTAGTATAAACATGACAGGTACAAGATTCAAATGGCTCTGAGCACTATGGGACTTAATATCTGAGGTCATCAGTCCCCTAGAACTTAGAACTACTTAAACCTAAGGACATTACACACATCCAAGCCCGAGGCAGGATTCGAACCTGCGACCGCAGCGGACGCACGTACAAGGCTTTTCCTCTTTTGGCGTCTGAAACGTTCCTCATGACTGTATCAATGCAGGATCGCGTTCTGGTAGTAAAGCTGTATCACAAGAATGATGACTGTACACAAGTCGCTCTGCAGAAGTTCCGGACACTGAAGGGTTTGAAAAAAGGCTTTGGTCCGATGACTGCCGTGGGTCTGGAGAAAATGATTTGAAAATTATAAAATACGGGTCCTTTTGGTGTTCAGCCTGGTAGAAGAAGGCAACGAAATGATTCGAAATCAGTAGAAGCAGTGGCCACAGCAATGCAGGAGGAGACGAATGGTGGTGTGCAAACGCGTAGTGCACGGAGAATTGCCCGAACATTGGACATAACCGTGAGCTCTGTGCGTAAAATCTTACGAAACATCCTTCTTTGCAATCCATTCAAAATTACCCATGTGCACGAGTTGCTTCCTGTTGACCTGTCAGCAAGAGATACCTATGCTTTAGAATTTCTTGCTTGCGTGGAAGTGGACAATGATTGGCCATGGAGGATTTTGTGGACAGACCAAGGCCACTTCCATCTGACTGGATATGTCAATATACAGAATGTCCGACTCGACAGGTGAGCGGTCAGTGTGGCAGAATGCAGTTCAAGGGATCCCGGGTTAGATTCCCAACTGGGTTGGAGGTTTCCTCCGCTCAGAGACTGGATGTTGTGTTTTCATCATCATATCATCCCCATCGACACACAAGTCGTCGAAATGGCGTCAACCAAAAAGACTTACACCAGGCGACACGTCTAACCGACGGGAGGCCCTAGCCACATGACATTTCAGTGTACAGAATTGTCGAATATGAGCCACGGAAAACCCACACGCAAATGAACAAGTACCACTGTGTGGTGTGGGTTTACGGCATCATTTATCATAGGGCCATATTTTTTCGAAGAGACAGGTGCTTCCAGTACTGTTACCTGTACCGTCACTGGTAAGCGCTATGAGTGTCTTTTGCGTAACCACGTCGTTCCAGCTCTCCGACAGCGTGGATATTTGGATGGGATCATTTTTATGCAAGATGGTGCACCTCCGCATGTTGCAAATCCAGGTAAGCAGCTGCCGAAGCGCCATTTCGAAAATGCTAGAATTATCAGCCGTCATTTCCCTACGGCACGAAAAGCGTAACACGTTCTGAAGGTGACTCCAGAAACACTTCGGTCAGTTGTGGAACATGCTGTTTCTCGGTTTCAACTTGTTGCAGAAAACGGTGGAAGCATATTGTACATGTTTCGTGCCGGTCACATGAAATGTAATAATCCGATGTGATTTTGACCGATATTTTTCGTGCGGTTTTTGGCCTCAGTTCAATTAAAAACCGATGTGATTGATGATTTTTATGCGGTTTTTTGCCCCAGGAAAATTAAACACCGATGTGACTGATGCTTTTTATGCGGTTTTTGGCCTCTGGACAGTCAAAAACCGATGTGAGTGATGCTTTTTATGCAGGTTTTGCCTTCACGACAATTAAAAACCGATTTTTCCCATCCGATGTGAGATGACCTTGCCGTGATGGATGGGCTTACGTAACTGACAGTATCACACCTGTACACCCATGCACACTGAATAGTACAGTTTGTTTAATGGCAGACGTACACCTTAGACATTGTTGTATGTTCCATGTGTCATCTGTAGTCGACCTATATTAAATTATGATGCTTACAGCGCCACCTATTGCTACATTTTATAACTATTTATTTTTCACCTGCCATACGTTTTCCCCCTTCTCCGATAATATTCCGTTGCAATTTCACGTTATTCTGGCCAGTGGTGTTATTTCTACAGCGGTTTGAAAGTTTAACTTAACTGTAATCACCCTGTATATTAAGAACAACAGCAGTATTATCACACTTCTCTAGGGCACTCCTGACGATACCCTTGCCGCTGATGAACACTGGCCATCGAGGACAGCATACTGGGTTCTATTATTTAAGAAATCTAAGAGCCACTCACATATTTGTGAACTTATCCCATATGTTCGTACGTTCGTTAAGAGCCTACAATGACGTACCGTGTCAAATGCTTTCCAGAAATCTAGGAATATGAAATCTGGATGTTCCCCTTCATCCATAGTTCTCAGTACACCATGTGTGAGTTCCGCACGAGTGATGGTTTCTAAAACCATGATGGTTCGTGGCCATAAGCTTCTGAGTCTGGAGCAAGTTTATTGTTCTCGAACTGAGAAGATGTTCAAGGTTTCTGCAGCAAACATAAGTTAGGGATATTGGTCTATAATTTTGTGGGTCCATTATTTTACCCTTCTTATACACTCCTGGAAATTGAAATAAGAACACCGTGAATTCATTGTCCCAGGAAGGGGAAACTTTATTGACACATTCCTGGGGTCAGATACATCACATGATCACACTGACAGAACCACAGGCACATAGACACAGGCAACAGAGCATGCACAATGTCGGCACTAGTACAGTGTATATCCACCTTTCGCAGCAATGCAGGCTGCTATTCTCCCATGGAGACGATCGTAGAGATGCTGGATGTAGTCCTGTGGAACGGCTTGCCATGCCATTTCCACCTGGCGCCTCAGTTGGACCAGCGTTCGTGCTGGACGTGCAGACCGCGTGAGACGACGCTTCATCCAGTCCCAAACATGCTCAATGGGGGACAGATCCGGAGATCTTGCTGGCCAGGGTAGTTGACTTACACCTTCTAGAGCACGTTGGGTGGCACGGAATACATGCGGACGTGCATTGTCCTGTTGGAACAGCAAGTTCCCTTGCCGGTCTAGGAATGGTAGAACGATGGGTTCGATGACGGTTTGGATGTACCGTGCACTATTCAGTGTCCCCTCGACGATCACCAGTGGTATACGGCCAGTGTAGGAGATCGCTCCCCACACCATGATGCCGGGTGTTGGCCCTGTGTGCCTCGGTCGTATGCAGTCCTGATTGTGGCGCTCACCTGCACGGCGCCAAACACGCATACGACCATCATTGGCACCAAGGCAGAAGCGACTCTCATCGCTGAAGACGACACGTCTCCATTCGTCCCTCCATTCACGCCTGTCGCGACACCACTGGAGGCGGGCTGCACGATGTTGGGGCGTGAGCGGAAGACGGCCTAACGGTGTGCGGGACCGTAGCCCAGCTTCATGGAGACGGTTGCGAATGGTCCTCGCCGATACCCCAGGAGCAACAGTGTCCCTAATTTGCTGGGAAGTGGCGGTGCGGTCCCCTACGGCACTGTGTAGGATCCTACGGTCTTGGCGTGCATCCGTGCGTCGCTGCGATCCGGTCCCAGGTCGACGGGCACGTGCACCTTCCGCCGACCTCTGGCGACAACATCGATGTACTGTGGAGACCTCACGCCCCACGTGTTGAGCAATTCGGCGGTACGTCCACCCGGCCTCCCGCATGCCCACTATACGCCCTCGCTCAAAGTCTGTCAACTGCACATACGGTTCACGTCCACGCTGTCGCGGCATGCTACCAGTGTTAAAGACTGCGATGGAGCTCCGTATGCCACGGCAAACTGGCTGACACTGACGGCGGCGGTGCACAAATGCTGCGCAGCTAGCGCCATTCGACGGCCAACACCGCGGTTCCTGGTGTGTCCGCTGTGCCGTGCGTGTGATCATTGCTTGTACAGCCCTTTCGCAGTGTCCGGAGCAAATATGGTGGGTCTGACACACCGGTGTCAATGTGTTCTTTTTTCCATTTCCAGGAGTGTATATTGGAATCACCTGCGTTTTTTTTTTCAGTCACTTGGGACTTGGTGCTGGGCGAGAGATTCACGATAAATCCAAGCTAGGTAGGGGGCTAATGCCGTAGAGTACTCTTTATAAAATCAAACTGGGATTCCATTTGGACCTGGTGATTTAATTGCTTTCAAATCTTTCAGCTATTTCTCTGGCTCTGAGCACTATGGGACTTAACTTCTGAGGTCATCAGTCCCCTAGAACTTAGAACTACTTAAACCTAACTAACTTAAGGACATCACACACATCCATGCCCGAGGCAGGATTCGAACCTGCGACCGTAGCGGTCGCGCGGTTCCAGACTGTAGCGCCTAGAACCGCTCGACCAACCCGGCCGGCAGCTATTTCTCTACGCCAGTTGTTCTTACTACTATGTCGCCCACACAGGAGTCTGTCTGATGGTCAGATGACTGTATATTTGTACGATTCTCCTGTGTAAACGATTTCTTGAACGGGGAATTTAAACTTCGGCTTTGCTATCTTCAACTGCCACGCCAGACTGGTCAACAAGGTACTAAATGGCAGCCTTACACCCGCTTAGCGATTTTACGTAAGACCTGAATTTTCTCGGGTGCTCTGCCAGACCTTTTGCTAACGTGTGACTATGGTAGTTGTTGTATGCTTCGCGTAAAAATCCTTTCTCAGGCGTACGAATCTCTACCAACCTTCGCTTGTCGTCATTTGTTGACTCCCTTTCGAGTCGAGAGTGCAACAGCCTCTGTTTCCTCAGCATCCACCGAATTTCGTCATTAAACCATGGTGGATCTTTTCCATCCTTTATCGACTTACTAGGCACATAACTCTCCATACCACGATTTACAGTCTGCTTAAACTTTCCTCATAATCCCTCTACATCCGTATTACTGGAACCAAGTGTTGCCAGTTCACTTTGTAAGTGAGATGCTAGTAACTGCTTATCTGCTCTATCTAGCAGAAACATTCTCCAAATCTTCTTGACTGATTTATTAACTTTCGTAATCATAGTTGCTATAATGACATCATGCTCGCTAATACCCGTTTCTATACTGACATAATCTGGACCGAGCGAGGTGGCGCAGCGGTTAGACATTGCACTCGTATTCGGGAGGACGACGGTTCAATCCCGCGTCCGGCCATCCTGATTAAGGTTTTCCGTGATTTTCCTAAATCGCTCCAGGCAAATGCCGGTATGGTTCCTTTCAAAGGCCACGGCCGACTTCCTTCCCCGTCCTTCCCTATTCCGATGAGACCGATGACCTCGCTGTCTGGTCTCCTTCCCCAAAACAACCAACCAACCTATACTGACATAGTCGACAAGGCCCGGCCTATTTGTAGCTACAATATCTAAGATTTTGCCGAACTAGCTGCTCAAGGCAATTTTCGGAAAATGTGTTCAAAAGTATTTCGCGTGACTGTCTATCTGTACCACGCGCAGTGAATCCATAGACATCCCAATCTATACTCGGCAGGTTAAAGTCACCTTCAACTAGTATTGCATGATCTGAGTACATACCCGCTATTCACCGTAATCTTTCTTTGAATGATTCTAGAACTGTCACAGCAGAATCGGGTGATCAGTAAAAACAGCTGAAAATTAACTTCCTTTCACCTACACCTGTTATAATCGACCAGATGGCTTCACTGTCACACTCAACTTCGACATCAATAGAGACAATATTTTTGTCAACTACAATAAACGCTCCTCTTCCTATGGCCTCTGATCTGTCTTTTCGATATACGAGTACGTTCCACGACTCGCTAAATATCTCAGAGCTTTCCACTTCGGGTTTCAACCAGCTCTCGGTCCCAAGAATAATCTGAGCGAGAGAATTTTCCCTGAGGGCAATAAATTCGGGAACTTAATTACGAATATTTCGATAGTTCACTGATAAAATTGTGGCGGTCGAAGCGTCTCTATTCTGAACGCCGTTTAGAGTTCCCTTGGTGCATATCGACCGACTAGTGTTCACCAGAGCACCTCAAACTACTACCTAGCCTAAAAAAACCTCATGAGCACTCCACAAGTACTCTGTGCTACCCGAGTAATTGCCCCCTTTGTGTAGTGCACCCATGATATATCAAAGAGAGTCCTACAAATCCCCACACGATAACGCAGGTCTAGAAATCGACAGCCAAGGCCGTTACAGAGTCGACAAAGCCTTTGGTTCAGACTCTCCACTCGGCTCCAAACCAAAAGACCCCGATCAGCTCTGGGAGCGATGCTGCAAATTTCGAGCTCTACTTGCTCCCATTGTGTGAGGCCAGCAGTCTTCACCACCTCCACCAGGAGCCTGTACGAAATGAGGATCGCATCAAAACCCATGCAACACGCATCGTTGGTGCCAACGTGAGCAACAACATGCAGACGACTGCACCCTGCACGCTCGATGGCCACAGGCAAGGCCACCTCCACGTCTCGTATGAGACCCCACGGCAGACATACCGAGTGCACGTTGGCTTTCTTTCCAGCCCTGAACGCTATCTGCCTAAGGAGTTCCATAACGGGCCTAACGCTGGAGCTCCCAATAACTAGTAAACCCCTCCCCCCGTGAGCCAGCTCGAATCCTCCTGAATGAGCAGCCACCTGTCCACTCACAGGGTAAGTGGGAGAGGCCAGGCGGCCAGTCTGTGCTTTGGGCCTCCGCCTCGAGCGACCCGAACGCTTTACCACCCGCCACTCAGCCTGCTGTGAGGGCGGATCCGCCACAGCGGGTGCAGAGCCGTGGGCCAGACAAGCGACACCTGAGGTGTCCCATGCGACGCGCCAGATTCTCCGCCACTGCTACACCCCAAGGCCGCACACAGCATGCAAGACAAACTCAAGAAGTGAACTACACTGAAGAGCCAATGAAACAGGTACACCTGCTTAATATCGTGTAGGACCCCGCGAGCACGCGTAAGTGCCGCAAGATGAAGTGGTACGGACCCGATTAACGTCTGAGTTAGTGTTGGAGGGAAATGATACCATGAATCCTGCAAGGCTGTCCATAAATCCGTAAGAGTACGATGGGCTGGAGATTTTCTCTGAACAGTACATTGCAAGGCATCCCAGATATATTCAATAATTTTCATGTCTGGGGATTTTGGTGGCCAGTGGAAGTGTTTAAACTCATAAGAGTGTTCCAGGAGCTAATCTGTAGCAATTATGGACGTGTGGCGTGTCCCATTGTCCTGCTGGAATTTGCTGGAATTGCCCAAGTCCGTCGGAATGCACAATGGACATGAATGGATATAAGTGGTCAGACAGGATGCTTATGTACGTGTCATCTATGAGAGTCGTATTTAGACGTATCAGGAGTCCCATATCACTCCAACTGCACACGCCTCACACCATTAAAAAGCCTCCACCTTCTTGAACAGTCAGCTGCTGACATGCAGGGTCCATGGATTCATAAAGTTGTCTCCATATCCGTAAACGTCCATCTTATCGATATATTTGAAACTAGACTCGTCCAACGTGGAAACATGTTTCCAGTCATCAACCGTCCAATGTCAGTGTTGACGGGCCCAGGCGAGGCCTAAAGCTTTGTCGTGCAGTCATCAGCCGGCCGGTGTGGCCGAGCGGTTCGAGGCACTTCAGTCTGGAACCGCACGACCGCTCCGGTCGCAGGTTCGAATCCTGTCTCGGGCATGGATGTGCGTGATGTCCTTAGGTTAGTTAGGTTTAATTAGTTCTAAGTTCTAGGGGACTGATGACCTCAGATGTTAAGTCCCATAGTGCTCAGAGTCATTTGAGCCATTTTGTAGTCATCAAGGGTACACAAGTGGGCCTTCAGCTCCGAAGGCCCATATAGAGGATACTTCGTTGAATGGTTCGCACGCTGACACTTGTTGATGGCCATCATTGAAATCTGCAGCAATTAGCGGAAGGGTTGCACATATGTCACGATTAATGATTGTCTTCAATCGTCACTGGTCCCGTTCTTTCTGGATCTTTTTCCGGCCTCAGTGATGTCAGAGATTTGATGTTTTACCGGATTCCTTATATTCACAGTACACTCGTGAAATGGTCGTACGTGAAAATCCCAACTTCATTGCTACCTCGGAGATACTGTGTGCCATGGCTCGTGCGCCGACTATAACACCACGTTCAAACTCACTTATCTCTTGATAACCTGCCATTGTAGCAACAGTTACCGATATAAGAAATGCGCCAGACACTTGTTGTCTTATGTAGGCGTTGTCGACCGCAGCGCCGTATTCTGCCTGTTTACGTTTCTCTGTATTTGAATACGCATGTCTATACCAGTTTCTTTGGCGCTTCAGTGTGTATTTGAAACGGTGAGCTACTGTATGTTGCCTGTAAACCATAACTCACTTCACAATACCTGGTTATTATATGTTGGCTGTTAGTTAATACACTGTGTGAGCAAAAGTATCCGGACACCCCCAAAAACATACATTTTTCATATTAGGTGCGTTGTGCTGCCTCCTACTGCCAGGTACTCCACACCAGCGACCTAAGTAGTCATTACACATCGTGAAAGAGCGGAATGGGGCGCTCCGCGGAATTCACGGACTTCGAACGTTGTTGGGTGATTGGGTGTTACTTATGTCATACGTCTGTTCGCGAGATTTTCACACTCCTAAACATCCCTGGGTCCACTATTCCCGATGTGATAGTGAAGTGGAAACGTGGAGAGACACGTGCAGCACAAAAGCGTACAGGCCGACCTCATCTGTTGACTGATAGAGACCGCCGACAGTTGAAGAGGGTCGTAATGTGTAATAGGCAGACATTTACCCAGACCATCACACAGGAATTCCGACAGTTAGGCGGGAGGTGAGAAAACTTGGATTTCATGTTCGAGCGGCTGCTCATAAGCCACACATCACGCCGGTAAATACCACACGACGCCTCGCTTGGTGTAAGGAGCGTGAACATTGGACGATTGAACAATGGGAAAACGTTGTGTGGAGTGACGAATCACGGTACACCATGTAGCAATCCGATGGTAGTTTGTGGGTATGGAGAATGCCTGGTGAACGTCATCTGCCAGTGTGTGTAGTGCCAACAGTAAAATTCGGAGGCGGTGATGTTATGGTGTGGTCGTGTTTTTCATGGAAGGGGCTTGCACCCCTTGTTGTTTTGCGTGGAACTATCATAGAGCCGTGTTTTAAGCACCTCCTTGCTTCCCACTATTGAACAGCAATTCGGGGATGGCGACTGCTCTTTCAGCACGATGAAGCACATTTTCGTTGCGCACGGCCTGTTGCGGAGTGATTACCTGACAATATCGGTCCTGTAATGTACTGGCCTGCACAGAGTCCTGTCCTGAATCCTATAGAACACCTTTGAGATGATTTGGAACGCCGACTTCGTGCCAGGCCTCACCGACCGACATCGATACCTCTCCTCAGTGTAGCAGTCCGCGAAGAATGGGCTGCCATTCCCCAAGAAACCTTCCAGCACCTGACTGAACGTATGCCTGCAAGACTGGAAACTGTCATCAAGGCTAAGGGTGGGCTAACACCATTTTGAATTCCAGCATTACCGATGGAGGGCGCTACGCACTTGTAAATCATTTTCAGCCAAATGTCCGGATACTTTAGATCACATAGTTTAGCTTTATCAACCCTGTTTTGGTATGTAGCCTTAATTCATTCTCCACTTGTTCTGGCTATCTCGTGCTTATGTACGTGGTTCTGCATATTATGTGACACATCTTGTTCCAGCATCACACCTCTTAGTAATATCTTATATGCTGCTTCTCCCCCATACCATGTGATGGACCTCCGCCTTCTACTATTGACAGGTACGACAGAATGTAAAGTTTTACATGGGTGTTATGTACCTATTCTCCGGGATTGGCAGTTGGCTGTCGCAGAACTACAAGGACACATGTGAGCCTGGCCGTTGCCACTCCTCTCCTATAGTTGTCTCCCCGCTTGAGTGAGACATTATAAGACGTTGTGTGGTATTGCGGGACTTAGTCTCTAAAGCGGCGAGCATCCGCGCGACTGTTGTGAACTCTAAGTTATCGCATAGTTAACGAGGTGGAGTAGTGGACTTGTAATTCGCGATGAGATTGTGAATGATCGAACTGTGTCAAATGGATATACGCTCCAATGTAACAGTAACTCTAAATACGACCACCTTCGCTGTTAGTTTGCTTTATGAATAAACATTATTCTAACCAAATCGCAACTGTACAGCCTGCAACATTTATGGGTTGTTAATTTAGTTCCAGATATTATTATTATTGTTATTGTATGTTATGTATCTTGTCATCAGCCAGACAATTTAACAAAAGTGTCACAAGTGTCTAATTTAGGGCGTGTAATGCGACACGTGCGGTTCAGCCCCTAGACGAGTTTGAGCCAAGACATTTCGACGAAGAGTAACCGCATGTGAGCCTGATCATCTTTGGGATGTTAGCTCGCATAGTTGACTGCTACTGCTATCGTCAACATTGTTTGATTCTATTTCAGATACATCCATGGCAATTTGCTATAGTCCATTGCAACTACTACTGCCATCCCCACTTTATTCAATTGTAAGCACTGTCTGTTATTACAGTCCTTGATAACTGACTTCAAAAGCTACATTTAACACCACGCGACTCAAACCGAAATACTGTCTGTCTGCAATTACAATTCACGTAGTCGGCCGCATGTACTTTCAACACAAGATAACACGATTGGAAATATTGTCTGTCTGCTATTTCAGTCGACGATAGTCCACTTTCACTACTGCAGTCAGCACCAGTTGACTCGAATCAAACCACTGTCGGTCTCATATTACATCCCCAACAGTCCTCAGCGAATGCTGTCATGAGTGCCAGTTGAAGATAATGGACTTAGTGCGTGTATGTTATTTTAGTCTGCGATAGTCGCTTGCAACCGATGTGGTCAACACAAGTTAATTCAAATCAAAGAACTGTATGTCTGTTATTACAGTCTGCAATATCTGACTGAGATTACTATCATCCACTTCGGTTAACACTGTTTGAAATGCTGCCTCTCTCCCAATACAGTCTGTAATAATCAGCTGCAATTGCTATCAGCAAAATCAGACGACTCGATTCAAAATGCTATCTATTTACTGTTATAGTCCACGATTGTCGATTGCAAATGCTATCACCAGCACCAACTGAATTGAACGGAAATACTGTGTGTCTGCTTATACAGTCCTTGATAGTCGAATGCAACTGCTATCATCAGGATGAGTTGACGCAAATCGAAATACTGTCTGTCTGCATTTACAGTCCCATGATTTTACACTGAGACCGTTATCATCAACTCCAACGGACTTGAATCGAAATGCTGTACGTCTGCCATTATAATTGTGGTGTCACCGCCAGACACCACACTTGCTAGGTGGTAGCTTAAATCGGCCGCGGTCCATTAGTACATATCGGACCCGCGTGTCGCCACTGTCAGGGATCGCAGACCGAGCGCCACCACAAGGCAGGTCTGGAGATACGGACTAGCACTCACCCCAGTTGTACGGACGACTTTGCTAGCGACTACATGGACGAAGCATTGCTCATTAGCCGAGCCAATAGTTAGAATAGCCTTCAGCTAAGTCAATGGCTACGACCTAGCAAGGCGCCATTAGTAACATTGCATGTATCTAAAGAGTCTCACTTGTATCGCCACAATCTCCAGATGTACCAAAAAGGATGGATTAAAGTTAAGTATTCCAGAAGCTACGTACTTTTCTTTATAGCATTCATTACGTATCCTGTTTCAGACCTCACGCACCCTGCTTTGGCTTAGCGCGTGCCTTTCGGCTTCCTCTCATTGTGTCTAGGCTGTCTCGTCTAGACACAACAATTTTTGGCGACGAGGATGGGATCGCAGACCGAGCGCCACCACAAGGCAGGTCTGGAGATACGGACTAGCACTCGCCCCAGTTGTACGGACGACTTTGCTAGCGACTACAAGGACGAAGCATTGCTCATTAGCCGAGCCAATAGTTAGAATAGCCTTCAGCTAAGTCAATGGCTACGACCTAGCAAGGCGCCATTAGTAACATTGCATGTATCTAAAGAGTCTCACTTGTATCGCCATAATCTCCAGATGTGCCAAAAAGGATGGATTAAAGTTAAGTATTCCAGAAGCTACGTACTTTTCTTCATAGCATTCATTACGTATCCTGTTTTAGACCTCACGTACCCTGCTTTGGCTTAGCGCGTGCCTTTCGGCTTCCTCTCATTGTGTCTAGGATGTCTTGTCTAGACACAACAATAATCTACAATGGTCAGCAGTGACAACTTTCACCAATACGAGTTAAGTCGAATCGAAATAATGTCTGTGTGATATTGCATTTCACGACAGTCAGTTGCGACCATTATCATCAACACTGACTCGATTCGAAATAGTACTTTTTGTTATTATGTGCTACTAGAGCCACCTAAAACACGATCATCAACGCCAGTTGACTCGCGCGAAATGCTATTTGTCTGCTATTATAATACGAAATAGTCGATTGCAAGTGCTGTCATCGGAGCGAGTTGAATCGAACTATGTCTGTATACTATTACAATTTATGTGGTCTACTGCATCGGCTATTGTCAACACCATTGTATCTGATACAAACCACTATTTATCTCCCATTACAATCCATGATACTCCACCGTGACTGCTCTCAACAACACAAAATGACTCGAATCGAAACATTGCCTCTCTGCTGTTACAATCCACAATAGTGACTGTTGTTAACAACAAGTTGACTAGAATCTGAATACTGTCTACCTCCTATTACAATCCGTAATATTGAACACAATTTAACTTTAATCAGAATACATTAAATGTATTCGCAATTACGAATATAGACAACCATCAGCTGTAGAATGGAATGACGACAGTGAAAATTTGTGTTGGACCTGGACTCAAACCCGGATTTCCCGCTTATCGCGAGCGGTCGCCTTACCATTTGGTTATCCACGCACAACTTACAGCCAGACAGGTGAGACGTTTCACTTGAAAGTCGCTTGTACGGTGTCGGCAGATAAATACGATATTTCAGTGCCTGTGTTACTCTGAATTACGATTCAAAGTTTCTTTAGCACTGCAATATCATATTTATCCACCGACACCGGGCTAGCTGCATTCAAGTAATATCTCACCTGTATGGGAATATACGTAACGAATGTAGGTTGTAGACGCATGGTTGACGACATATGGAAGTTTGGCTCTGTCCATGAGTCGTGTACGGATAGCCAAATGGGCAGTCTGCCTTCGGCATTGGTGAGGCGTCTTGCGTCTCCTTCTTGCACTGCTTGTGAAAGTCTCCAAGCTACAATTAAATTAACTTTTCCTTTGACTCACCAACGGCAGATGGCGTATGAAGTAGAATGTTTTATACGGGATGAAATGCATCTGCTGCCACAAAATGTTTTCGGAATTCATTTTTCGATCCTCTGTACTAGTGTGTACATAAATCTGGGGAATTACGAGCTGTGCATCGGTATGTTGCGACACTATGCTAATGATCTCCAGTTCCTATACTCTGACGGACGTACAGGGACAGTGGTGGTTTGTCACGATAGTTTTTGGTCTCCAAACATTGAGCGTTTTCGAACTTCCGTTTGAGCTACCGTCGTACGTTGTGTGGCTGCCTTTAAACATTACAGCAATGTCGTCAGTCACGTTGTTGAAACGTGGAAGACGTTCGAAACCTACCATGCTGTGGTGTGCGTACTATAAGACCTTCCGTACACACACCATCAGATTATTTGACTTGTAGGCGAGTGTCAGCAATATGTCTCGTGGTCTTATCGTGGCGTTTTTATCTTCTGCCGTTAGGTCAGACGATAGAAATGCCACTTGCACGCTGAGAGTAGCAGATTGATGATGACCAACTTTAAACAGAACTTGACTAATTTTCACACACATTTATTAAAATAATAACAAGCATAAAAATTACTTCACTTGGTTCTGGATGCTATTTACAATTGACAATCTGAAGTTTCTTTGGTATTGGTACGTTAATCTTATTGTCACATATATCTCTGATACTTGACAAAGTGTCGATACATTTATCTTCATGGCTATGTACAGGAATATGGTAATCTTACTAGGCGCAGACTGAAACTTGACTATAGACTGGTACAGACAAATGTAGAACTCGTACAGACTGGTACAGACTAATGCAGGCTGGTACAGACTGGTGCAGACAAATGCAGACTGACTAATCGGAGGTCTGTACACTCGTTATAATACTGCGCGCGTTCATGTATCACTGCGCTAGTGTGATCCGTGAGGAGGAAAGGTTCTACGTTAGCAGCAATCTCATTGGCTGCGTTACATATTAATACGCAGATCGGCGGAAGCAGAATTTGGTCCGTCTCTATGGCAGCGCCATCTCGTAGTGCGGAGACAGACGAGCGCTGCGCCTGCGCCATTGTGCTCAGCGGGGCGCGCTCTAGTGGGAAAGTTGTGTACGCGCTGACTACGCGGAACACATGCCCTTAATGGTGTCCGTCAGATAAAAATTGCACGACGGAAACACGTGCCTTCTCTTCCTACTTGGTTATTGTCGGCTGCAGGGCTGTCGTCATGTAGGATGGCGAGCCGCGGACATGTTCAGGTTGTGGCCTGGAAGACCACGTCCGTTCTGAATGTCTCCGATGTAGACTGGTTCAGGCGCGGATCGGAGACCTTGCTCTTCCTGCGGCGTCCAATGTGCTACCTCTATCTTATTCGTCCGCGGCGGTGCCTCCTGCTGCGCCCCCTATGAATCAGTCGGTACCGGCGTCAACTCCTCTCGAAGACGTGATGGACGTTTTTCCTGTGTTTCCTACACTGCTGCCGGAGTTAATACAAACGAACTATGACAGTCAGCAGGCCCAAGCTGCCTGTCCCGACCCCATGGTTGTTAGACATGGAACTGTACCGATCTCCGCTTCTCTGCCGTCTGGCCGCATGTCGGACAATAGCCGTTCACCATCCGACACGGAACAGCATGTCAGGAAGCAACAGTTGTTGAGGAAAGGGAAGAGACAACGCCATACCCCTTCTGATGACTGCCTACATCGGGTGTGTGCACAGGATGACGACCTACTGATGACGCACTGTCCTTCGATGCCCTATCACCTGACCCGCAACGTCCTTCCCAGCCTCCGTCTCCAGACAGCTTCCACCTCCGGACACCGATCTTCCCCCGCCTGCCCCTGATGCAGCTGCCTCCATTTCTGTGTCTGACTCTACTTGTGGCAGCATCTCTGATAGTGTTCCACTAAACGGCTCCAGTGAGCCGTCTGTCTCCTGGGTGGACGACGTCTGTGGTGTCACCGCCAGACACCACACTTGCTAGGTGGTAGCTTTAAATCGGCCGCAGTCCATTAGTACACGTCGGACCCGCGTGTCGCCACTGTGTGATCGCAGACCGAGCGCCACCACAAGGCAGGTCTCGAGAGACTGACTAGCACTCGCCCCAGTTGTACGGACGACTTTGCTAGCGACTACATGGACGAAGCATTGCTCATTAGCCGAGCCAATAGTTAGAATAGCCTTCAGCTAAGTCAATGGCTACGACCTAGCAAGGCGCCATTAGTAACATTGCATGTATCTATGGAGTCGCACTTGTATCGCCACAATCTCCAGATGTACCAAAAGGATGGATTAAAGTTAAGTATTCCAGAAGCTACGTACTATTCTTTATAGCATTCATTACGTATCCTGTTTCAGACCTCACGCACCCTGCTTTGGCTTAGCGCGTGCCTTTCGGCTTCCTCTCATTGTGTCTAGGCTGTCTTGTCTAGACACAACAACGTCGATGTTGAGGATGGACTTCGTGGAGATGTACAGAACGATGGACCCCCACTGGTGGTGTCAGCTCCCTCATCGTCACAGTGATGTGTCCATCCGTAGGGGCCTAACGACGAGTTCCCTGTGCTTCTCCCATGTTTCAATCGCCTGTCCTCCTGGCCATGGCAGCTTTCCAGGCTTTTCACATAGTCACGGTCAATGTCCATACCACTCGCGTGGGCCACAAACTGACTTTACTCCATGACATGCTGTACACACAACTAGCTCTTTACTCACATGAAGTGCTGAGTGCTATTGACAAGGGATTTCAGATCGATTCCGTATTTCTGGATTTCCGGAAGGCTTTTGACACTGTACCACACAAGCAGCTCGTAGTGAAATTGCGTGCTTATAGAATATCGTCTCAGTTATGTGACTGGATCTGTGATTTCCTGTCAGAGAGGTCACAGTTCGTTGTAATTGACGGAAAGTCATCGAGTAAAACGGAAGTGAATTCTGGAGTTCCCGAAGGTAGTGTTATAGGCCCTTTGCTGTTCCTTATCTATATAAAGGATTTGGGAGACAATTTGAGCAGCCGTCTTCGGTTGTTTGCAGATGACGCTGACGTTTATCGACCAATAAAGTCATCAGAAGATCAAAACAAACTGCAAAACGATTTAGAAGAAATATCGGAATGGTGCGAAAAGTGGCAGTTGACCTTAAATAACGAAAAGTGTGGGGTCATCCACATGAATGCTAGAAGGAACGCGTTAAACTTCGGCTACACGATAAATCAGTCTAATCTAAAAGCCGTAAATTCAACTAAATACCTAGGTATTACAATTACGAACAATTTAAATTGGAAGGAACACATAGAAAATGTTGTGGGGAAGGCTAACCAAAGACTGTGTTTCATTAGCAGGAGACTTAGAAAATGTAGCAGACCTACTAAGGAGACTGCCTACACTACGCTTGTCCGTCCTCCATTAGAATACTGTTACGCGGCGTGGGATCCTTACCAGATAGGACTGACTGAGTACATCGAAAAAGTTCAATGAAAGGCAGCACGTTTTGTATTATCGCGAAATATGGGAGAGAGTGTAACAGAAAGGCGTTTTTCTATGCGACGGAATCTTCTCATAAAATTCAAATCACCAGTTTTCTCCTCCGAATGCGAAAATATTTTGTTGACACTGACTTACATAGGGAGGAACGATCACAAAGATAAAATAAGGGAAATCAGAGCTCGTACGGAAAGATATAGCTGTTCATTCTTTCCGTGCGCTATACGAGATTGGAATAATAGAGAATTGTGAAGGTGGTTCGATGAACCCTCTGCCAGGCACTTAAATGTGATTTGGAGAGTATCGATGTAGATGTATACTGCGGACTTTGACGTTGGCCTCCTTCAGGTGGTGCACGCTGCAACTTTCTGTGCTCCCCATGGTTTTACAGCACATGTCACCCATGCTCCCCCTACTGGTATTGGGATGGCGATCCTCCTACATCAAGGTATCCTCACTGATGCAGTTGCGTATCTCTCTGATGCCAAAGCTCTCGCTCTCACGTTTAGTGGTGTCACGATCGTCAATGTCTATGCGCCATCTGGTTCGGGTCGCATTCATGAACATTCCACCTTCTTCTCAGAGACAATCACGCCTCTTTTCCTGGGTTGGCAGGAGGCACTGATCATGGAAGGCCATTTCAACTACACCCAGGCACCCAAAGGCGAACTACCACCACTCTGTCCGAGCACCTCAGCCTTGTGGATTCTTGTGAGCATGTTCATGGCGAATGTCTGGGGCTTACGCGTTTCACTAGCCGTTCTTCCAGCGGCCTCGATCGTGTTCACATATCTTGCAATACTGACTGTGGGAAGCAGGCTGCTGAAGTCTGGCCCGTTGCGTTCTCTGACCATGATGTACATATCTGTGCCATCAGTTTCTGCCGCCAAAGGGTGTGGCGCAGAAGTAGACCATGGAAACTGAACATGATTCACCTTACCTCACACGACTGCCGGCAGCTCATTGAGACCACACGGACAGCTTGTTGTCTTGATGCCTATCAGTCGGCACTGTGATGATGGGTGTTCTGCACAATGCCTGCCTTCCCCTCCCCCCTCCCGCGAGGTCTTGATTGATTAGGGAAGAGAGGTTGTGGCATGGCGGTGACGAACCCAGTAATTGTATTCACCATTCTCGGGGAATGTTCTGTGATGCCGCATTCGCCAAAGCGCCAAGCGATGGTGAATCGTGCCAACGCACAGTTCACATTCCTTTCTCGCCGTCACCTTGAAGGGGTGCGCACAAATGACGAATAAGTGCAGGAGCGCCCTAGAGGAATGGAGCTACCGTCAGAGCACTTTGATTAATGTTCTACGACCGATGATGCACAACGTTTCGATACCGAATGGGATATAGGGTCTGCCCTCCATGCATATTATGTTATGCTGTACTCTGAATAACGTCACCACCCTGTAAACATAACGAGTCTCCAGACTCTCCTTTGGTTCAGTTCCTGGGGATGCAACGACGGAACTGCTTGCTAACGTCACGGAGGACGAGGTCCGTGATGTTATCTACGAACAAGTCGCCTGGCCCTGATGGTCTCCCATTGGAATTTTGTGTTCCCAAATGGCGCCATTGTGGACGGAAATTTGTCAGAACTTTATGTCACCTCTCGTGCGGATCCCAGACGGTTTCGTTTATGGTTTCCTCATTACCATCCACAAGCCACTGGGTACATCACGGATATGCTATTACCGATCCTTGACGTTCCTCAACAGTGACACAAAGATCTGGCTGTGTGGCTTAAATGGACGGCTCGGTACGTGGTTTCCCCTAGTCAAACTGCTTTGGGAGATGCCAATAACATTCATACTGCTCTCTGTCGCTATCGGGACATCATCGATCTAGCTCACTCTCGTCGTATAACTGGACATTTGGCAGCTCTTGACTTCAGTCACGGCCACCTGGAAGGGGTGCTCCGTAACATGGGATACCCTGATACCACCATCGATGTCGTTATGCGTCCCCTTCGTGGAGCGCCATACTGTGTACTCTTCAATAACCGTGTCACTCCTCCCACCTCGATCCGTCGATTGGTGCATCAAAACTGCTCACTCTCTGCACTGTTGTATGCTTTCGCCATGGAACTGTTGCTATGCGGCCTCCGTCAACGTCTCTCTGGGATGTCTCTCGGTGGCCAAGCTTCTGCTGCACTGCTGTATAGACGATCGCTTCATCGTTCTTCGTAGTGGTGCTGAGGTCACGGAATCACTGACATAGGTTACTACCTACGGCGAAGCTTCTGGTAGCTGCCATAACGTCCGTAAATCGAGCGATATGGCTATAAGTGCGGGTCTTCCTTCGTGCGGACAGCGCTGCTCGTTTGCCTGTAGCTGATGTTATCCGATGCTTAGGACTCGATTTCGCAAATGATCTCCGGCGCTCGATTGCCCTCAACTGCCGGCGCCTGCTTTCGCAACTACGAGCTGGACTCTTAGATCACCGTTTACGAGCAGTCGATCTACTGCAGTGGACACAATATGTAATTGTATACTTGGCGTCACGTGTCGCCCACATGGCACAGACACTTCCTATTCCGCCATCCATGACCCGCCACATGCAAGAGGCACTGGGTTCATATGTTTGCCACAGCTTGTTGTTCAGGTTTAGGTACGAGACCCTCACCCTACCACAGTGTGGGGTCAGTTTAGACCTGTATTATGTGCCTGACAGAGCGACAGCCCTTTTCGTCGGCTCTCACATGGAGCTATTGTCCTACATGCCTCACCAGCCTATTGCTGGAGACCCTTACACCACACTCTCTCTCAGCATCTATCCCGCTTTCGGACGTCTCGCCACCCTCCTTTTCATTCCGACACTTTTTCGTCGAACTGAGCTACGTCCTTACTGCGATAATGCCAGCGCACTTGCCATCCATGAAGGTGATCTATGGCTTTCTTCAGCAGCACAGGTCACAGAATGTGGCTGAGGAGAAGAATCCCTACGTCGACTGGCGTGGAGTTTGGCGATCCGTGTTCGCTCCTCATCTTCACACTGACGTCCAGACTGGATGGTACCTTCCTGTCAATGGGAAGCAAGACTGTCGGTTACGCCTTCACGGGATTCGCCTTGCAGACACCCCGTTGTGTGTCACCTGTGATGTTTTGGACATAGACGAGCATCGCCTGGTGTGCACATCGGCAAACGGTGCCTGGTTACTGGTACGACAGATGTAGACCCTCAGTAGCTGTACGACTCCACATCAGATACCTACTCAACTTCTCCTCTTTCCAGACCCTGGATACTTCCCAGAAGCAAAGACGATCTCTGTGAAGTGAATTTGTGGACACGCATTTCACCACTTGTTTGCTAATGGCGAAACAAAATTCTTGACTTTTGGCGCTTCCTTAATGAAAGCCATTGTGCAGTTGTTTGCAATCCCAAATACAGACAGTTTTTCTCCAGTTTCCTTTGTACTGTCTACCTTAATCCACCCCAGAGCTAGGGTGTTTTTGCAATGAGGAGTTGATTCCACACTTAGAGCTGATGTATTCTCTGGTTATCGGAATGTTCTTCTCCGAAAAACATGCGCCAGTAGTCTCAATGAGTCTGACGTCTTGCCGCAGACGTGGGTTTCTGCTAAACTCTCTGGTATTAATTTTAATTTAAAATTAAAAAAGGAAAATAAGTAAATAAACCAATGATATTCATTGAATCTCTATTCCAGATTCCCAATGAATTCCTGGTTGCTGGAGGGTTGGAACGGGCCCTGGTGGCCAGGCCTCGGATTGCGACCACTGCCCACTTTGCTCTCACCCCTTCCTCTGGGTGCCAGAAAGGTTCCTTTGTAAAAAAAAAAAAAATGATACGGCGATCACTGGACATAAGCGAGAACTCGGGGTTCGATTTCCGGTCCGGTAATTGCGAATACATTTA
Source organism: Schistocerca serialis cubense (assembly GCF_023864345.2). Lineage (NCBI taxonomy): Eukaryota > Metazoa > Arthropoda > Insecta > Orthoptera > Acrididae > Schistocerca > Schistocerca serialis. Next base: position 928,361,489 of record NC_064640.1, on the reverse strand, counting down.
ATGTATTTCATAACGTCTGTAGTCGGCGCTGTGCCTGTTCCTTGGACATGCATGCATCGTAATTCAGAATAACACAGGCACTGCAATATAGTAATAATAAAAATACCATCTACCTGCTGCTACAATCCACGACAGTCGACTGTAACTGGTACATAAATTTAAATACCACTCGTCTGCTATTACAGTCTGCGATATTCGACAGCGATTGCTATCATCAACGCAAACTGACTGGAATTGAAATACTGTCTGTATGCTATTACAAGCTCTGACAGTCAACAGCGACTGCTAAACACGACACAGTCGACTGTGAAGGGTATTATCGACACCGGTTGACTCCGTTCTAAGCACTGTCTGTTTGCAATGATTATTAAAGTCAGTCGACTGCGACTTATATCATTACCACCATTTCACTCACGTCACTCACATAGAAATACTGCCTGCCTCCTAATATAATCAGCAATGTTTGACTGGACTGCCATTATCAGTAACAGTTGACTCGAATCATACTGTTTATCGGCTATTACAGTCTGCCATAGTTTCTTTGGTTCGAAATAATGTGTGTCTTACAAGCGACGATAAGTGACTGAAATGCTATCATCAGCACAAGTTGACTCGAATCAAATACTGTTTGACAACTACACTCCTGGAAATTGAAATAAGAACACCGTGAATTCATTGTCCCAGGAAGGGGAAACTTTTTTGACACATTCCTGGGGTCAGATACATCACATGATCACACTGACAGAATCACAGGCACATGGACACAGACAACAGAGCATGCACAATTTCGGCACTAGTACAGTGTATATCCACCTTTCGCAGCAATGCAGGCTGCTATTCTCCCATGGAGACGATCGTAGAGATGCTGGATGTAGTCCTGTGGAACGGCTTGCCATGCCATTTCCACCTGGCGCCTCAGTTGGACCAGCGTTCGTGCTGGACGTGCAGACCGCGTGAGACGACGCTTCATCCAGTCCCAAACATGCTCAATGGGGGACAGATCCGGAGATCTTGCTGGCCAGGGTAGTTGACTTACACCGTCTAGAGCACGTTGGGTGGCACGGGATACATGCGGACGTGCATTGTCCTGTTGGAACAGCAAGTTCCCTTGCCGGTCTAGGAATGGTAGAACGATGGGTTCGATGACGGTTTGGATGTACCGTGCACTATTCAGTGTCCCCTCGACGATCACCAGTGGTGTACGGCCAGTGTAGGAGATCGCTCCCCACACCATGATGCCGAGTGTTGGCCCTGTGTGCCTCGGTCGTATGCAGTCCTGATTGTGGCGCTCACCTGCACGGCGCCAAACACGCATACGACTATCATTGGCACCAAGGCAGAAGCGACTCTTATCGCTGAAGACGACACGTCTCCATTCGTCCCTCCATTCACGCCTGTCGCGACACCACTGGAGGCGCGCTGCACGATGTTGGGGCGTGAGCGGAAGACGGCCTAACGGTGTGCGGGACCATAGCCCAGCTTCATGGAGACGGTTGCGAATGGTCCTCGCCGATACCCCAGGAGCAACAGTGTCCCTAATTTGCTGGGAAGTGGTGGTGCGGTCCCCTACGGCACTGCGTAGGATCCTATGGTCTTGGCGTGCATCCGTGCGTCGCTGCGGTCCGGTCCCAGGTCGACGGGCACGTGCACCTTCCGCCGACCACTGGCGACAACATCGATGTACTGTGGAGACCTCACGCCCCACGTGTTGAGCAATTCGGCGGTACGTCCACCCGGCCTCCCGCATGCCCACTATACGCCCTCGCTCAAAGTCCGTCAACTGCACATACGGTTCACGTCCACGCTGTCGCGGCATGCTACCAGTGTTAAAGACTGCGATGGAGCTCGGTATGCCACGGCAAACTGGCTGACACTGACGGCGGCGGTGCACAAATGCTGCGCAGCTAGCGCCATTCGACGGCCAACACCGCGGTTCCTGGTGTGTCCGCTGTGCCGTGCGTGTGATCATTGCTTGTACAGCCCTCTCGCAGTGTCCGGAGCAAGTATGGTGGGTCTGACACACCGGTGTCAATGTGTTCTTTTTTCCATTTCCAGGAGTGTATTTCAATCAACGTAGGTGACTGCGACTGCTGTTATCGATACAAGTTGACACGATTCGAAACACTGTATATCTTCTACTACAATCCACGATAGTATGTAAATTTATTTGCATCTAAATATTCACGTTACAGTCTTTCCAGAGTAAACGTGAAGGACCAATTCCACGCACGAGCACAGAGATACTGTTTCATGTGTTCGGCATTCACGATCTGGGGCTATCAAATCCACTGATATCACAAGTCATGCGCATGCTGCAATCAACTGTCCGCCGACCGCCATTATAAAAACCGAAGACACCCCAGTCATGTGACTCTTCGAACTAATTGCTCTGGACCATACTTGTTTTTAAATTAAAACTGTTAGTATTGTTAGCCACTTTAAAAAAATTTATATTGTTTGCCTTTTTGGCTAGCAAATCGCACGGAATGGGGTTACCCGCCTGTCGGAAATTATGTTCCTCCGCGCACACTGGCTAATTTCTTTCAGGATATGTTGTGCCGTATATGTTTTTGAGGAGAGTGGGTGCCCGAAATTTACGCGTCTAAATTGCAGTGTTATGTGTGTGTTGTATGATGATAATGATGATGATGATGATGATGAGAGAAGGAAGTAGGTGAAACCCGGTGCCGTCACACAGCCTTCTCGTCTCGAATAGCAGCAAGGGGGCGGCCAAACTTAATGTACCCATCCGGAGGCCGGATCACCATCAACAGTTTCACACGCCTTCACTCCATGTTACACTGCAGAGATGTTTGGAATTTTATCCAGGAAATTTGCGCAAAAACTGGTGTCCTTTACGCTACCAACCCTCCTCCCTTAAAAAAAATAAAAAAAAAAACTAAACTCCGTCCGAAGAAGCCATAAAGGCCCAGCGGTATAATCTGTCTGTAAACTCAAGAGCGAGCAGCGCTATCGGTGGGGCAAGTGGCCTTTTCCGGAAGAACCCTGCCACTGGTCTACAGGGTCACCCAAAATCAGTTGCCCGTTACCTGTCTAGCGGTGTAGATCGGCGTACAGTGATACACAATACGTCCTTTCTGTTCGTGGGATCTTAGTTGCCAGTATCAATGAACTTTGTGTACTCACTGATATACTTCGATGTCCGCAAGTGATGGATAATCGCCCTGCATTGCAAGAAAATCTGCAGAATACGAAGAAGAGGAGGTATTTGCGGAGTAATGAGCGTTCGATCGTCTCTAACGTTATTAAAGTGTGTGTTAAGGAGGAGCCACAAAAAGAACTGTTGGCTACTATTACACTACTGGCCATTAAAATTGCTACACCAAGAAGAAATGCAGATGTTAAAAGGGTATTCATTGGGCAAATATATTATACTTGAACTGACAGGTGATTACATTTTCACGCATTTTGGGTGCATAGATCCTGAGAAATCAGTACCCAGAACAACCACCTCTGGCCGTAATAACGGCCTTGATACACCTGAGCGTTGAGCCAAACACAGCTTGGATGGCGTGTACAGGTACAGCTGCCCATGCAGCTTCAACACGATACGACAATTCATCAAGATAGTGACTGGCGTATTGTGACGAGCCAGTTGCTCGGCCATTATTGACCAGACGTTTTCAATTTGTGAGACATCTGGAGAATGTGCTGGCCAGGGCAGCAAACGAACATTTTCTGTATCCAGAATGGCCCGTACAGGACCTGCAACATGCGGTCGTGCATTATCCTGCTGAAATGTAGGGTTTCGCAGGGATCGAATGAAGGGTAGAGCCACGGGTCGTAACACATCTTAAATGTAACGTCCACTGTTCAAAATGCCGTCAATGCGAGCAAGAAGTGACTGAGACGTGTAACCAACGGTACCCCATACTATCAAGCCAAGGGATACGCCAGCATGGCGATGACGAATACACGCTTACGATGTGCATTCACCGCGATGTCGCCAAATACGGATGCGACCATCATGATGCTGGAAACAGAACCTGGATTCATCCGAAAAAATGACGTTTTGCCATTCGTGCACACAGGTTCGTCGTTGACTACACCATCGCAGGCGCTCCTGTCTGTGATGCAGCGTCAAGGGTAACCGCAGCCGTGGTCTCCGAGCTGATAGTCCATGCTGCTGCAAACGTCGTCGAACTGTTCGTGCAGATGGTTGTGTGGTGTCACCGCCAGACACCACACTTGCTAGGTGGTAGCCTTTAAATCGGCCGCGGTCCGTTAGTATACGTCGGACCCGCGTGTCGCCACTATCAGTGATTGCAGACCGAGCGCCGCCACACGGCAGGTCTAGAGAGACTTCCTAGTACTCGCCCCAGTTGTACAACCGACTTTGCTAGCGATGGTTCACTGACAAAATACGCTCTCATTTGCCGAGACGATAGTTAGCATAGCCTTCAGCTACGTCATTTGCTACGACCTAGCAAGGCGCCATTACCAGTTACTATTGATACTGAATCATGTACCGTCAAGAGCGACGTTCACCATTAATGGCTTAAAGTTAGGTATTCCACCAGCTACGTCCGTTTTTTCTAAATTCTAATTTCCTTGTCCAGTTCCAGACCTCACGCCAGCCTGCGTGAGCTAAAACGCGTGCCTTTCGGCTTCCTCTAGTAACCCGGTGTTGGCTTTCCTGTCAACCACAACAGGTTGTTGTCTTGCAAACGTCCCCATCTGTTCACTCAGGGATCGAGACGGGGCTGCACGATACGTTACAGCAATGCGGATAAGATGCCTGTCATCTCGACTGCTAGTGATACGAGGCCGTTGGGATCCAGCACGGCGTTCCGTGTTACCCACCTGAACCCATCTACTCCATATTCTGCTAACAGTCATTGGATTTCGACCAACGCGAGCAGCAATGTCGCGATACGATAAACCGAAATCGCGATAGGTTACAATCCGACCTTTATCAAAGTCGGAAACGTGATCGTACGCATTTCTCCTCCTTACACGAGGCATCACAACAACGTTTCATCAGGCATCGCCGGTCAACTGCTGTTTGTGTATGAGAAATCGGTTGGAAACTTTCCTCATGTCAGCACGTTGCAGGTGTCGCCACCGGCGCCAACCTTGTGTGAATGCTCTGAAAAGCTAATCATTTGCATATCACAACATCTTCTTCCTGTCGGTTAAATTTCGCGTCTGTAGCACGTCATCTTCGTGGTGTAGCAATTTTAATGGCCAGTAGTGTACCAGTCCCAATAAAGGGCTGCAGTTTATGCAAACGTCAGTCTCGACCCAATAGGACGCATAAGGAAGGAACGCGAAAATAAACTGCATGGTTTACTGGAATCGCCACGAACGAAAACTAATAATTTTGAGAGGAAACCCATCTTTATAGACAGTTTCACAAAATCTGTCATTCGACAAACGATGGAGAATGTTTACATGAAACAAAAAATAGTGCCGAGATTACGGAAATTACTTACTGCCGTGAAACAAAAAATCCATTTTCCTTGCCCGATGGAGTTTTACACAAGGCACTGCGTGAAATGGGATTTACTTGGAAAAGATCTGTAAGTAAACGAGAGATTCTGAAAGAGAGAACGGGTATAATTGACTGGCGATATAAGTACCTAATGTAAGTGAGGAAATTAAGGGAGCTAGGAAGAAAATTCTTTTATATTGATGAAACTTGGGTGGACAACAACATTACTTACAGAAAACGTTGGCCGGGCTCTGGAGTTTATGGCATTATTGACAGTGTTAGGGGAAGCAATAGGATCACAGTGGTCAATATTGGATCAAAAGATGGGTTTTTACCGAACGCAAAGTTGATTATAAAGCAGGATGTGCAGCAGGAGACTACCATGGGAAAATGAACTATGAACATTTTTGAAATTGGTTATCGACTAAGGTAATTCCGAATCTGCCACCGAACTGTGTTATTGTTATGGACAACGCTTCATAGCACAACAAGGAGCGTAACAAAGCTGTAACTAGGTCCTCGAATAAAAGGGAAATCATTGGATGGTTATTAAAGAATATGATGGAAGCTGATTTGTTAATGAGAAAAGCAAAATTACTTGATTTAATTAAACAACATAAGCCAGAAGACAACGTATTTGAAATTAATAAAATGCTTAAAGCTCATGGATACACTGTGCTGCAACTGCCACCATACAACTGTGACTTAAATCCAATTGGAATGGAGTGGGGAAAACTAAAAATTTCGCCAGAGAAAGAAATATTCTTGAAGATATTTGCGTGACGAAGTTGCTGCAGTTGGTGAAAGAAGGTATGTAGTAAACTTCTGAACTTCCATTTTTTGTTCCAAACTAAATTTTGCAGTAACTGAAGACAAGCATATGCAAACACTTGTCCCAGTTGTTACAGGTTTTGAAACGATAACTCAAGATGACTGGAGTGCATAATGCCTCCACGTGGAGAAACTTGAATGTGAGTACTGGGTTAAGGATTGTGGTATTAAAGACATACTACACGCCATAGTTATTAATTTAGAAAGTGACGACGACGACGATTATGGCAGTGCTACTGTTGATGATGACCTCTAAAATACGATGTATGTAAACAGGCAATGAATAATTTCTTAAAAAATACGTTGCGTGTGCTTTCATGCCTGACTCTGCTCATATACTACAAAGTTTCTTTTGGTAGGAATGGTAATGAAAGTATTAAATAGTAGTAGAATGTGATTCAATCACATAAAACGTTTGATGCTTATGGAACAGCAGCATTTGAATGTATTCTGTCACTAAAACTCTATTTCTGTTACTGTTCACCTGATTATAAGACATATTGCTTAAACAGGTACGCAATAGCTATTCTAAACACTGCTGAAATTTCCTACGAAACATATACACCGACTCTGGACTTTTATGTAAAAGAGCTTGACATACGAGTTGCGTTCACATATTAATTTTTATCTCTTGGTTTGAACTTTATTTGATAATCAACAGAAATGTTGCCCTCATCCAAATATTTCATATAACATACTATACATGTACGTCATTGCTTTTTCCAATTCCCGAAACTCTTTAGGAACTGTTTCTTCGGTTTATAGGTCTCTTAACTGTGCATCCATAAATGTAAAACCGCTGTCCTTTAAGGCCTCCTTTGTATTGTTTATTTCACTTGTATTCCCTTGTTTTACTCGTAACAGGCCGGCTGGAGTGGCCGAGCGGTTCTAGGCGCTACAGTCTGGAACCGCGCGACCGCTACGGTCGCAGGTTCGAGTCCTGCCTCGGGCATGGATGTGTGTGATGTCCTTAGGTTAGCTAGGTTTAAGTAGTTCTAAGTTCTAGGGGACTCGTGACCTCAGCAGTTAAGTCCCATAGTGCTCAGAGCCATTTGAACCTTTTTTTACTGGTAGCAGACTCACCAAAAGCAATGTTTAACATTTCTAAAAAACTGATACACTTTATTCCATTCTTATAACAAAATATTAATACATATTGTCTAATCTATTTTTATACAAAACAAGTAGTCGTTGATGTTACCAAAACACATGCAACCTTTTTGACAGCAGACAACAGAGTAAAGACCCAATAGGCATAACATTGTACAGATACTTTTCGGACATGTTTACGAAGTCAGTGACAAAAAAGTAGTACAAATCGGACTAATATAGTACACGAAATTATAAATATCTCGTTACTCTTTCAACACTCTTCGTGTTGCAAGAATTGCTAAGTTACAACGCAACCCTTCAATGAAAACTTCTACCTTCTAGTTGAAACACAAAGTAAGCACAAGCCTTAAATTCCACAGATTGATTGCACTATATGGGGTTATTTTACGAATAGCAGTAGAGGAACATACAGTCACGTGAACAGGCATTCTGTTCCACGTTTGTAGTAGAGTCCTGACTTCTGTTCTTATGTTAATATTATTTTCCCTACAGTGTTGTACTTCGGAAGAAGCTATCGCCTTTGTATTCCTCGTGATCTTAACGCACTTGTCTAAAAATAACCTCTGCCGGGACGTATCTGTACACGACGTCGACACAGATTTAAAGCGCGCGCCGCGCCGCAGGGCCGGTACTACTTTGTGAAACAGCCTAAGGAAGCGCTTTCTGACGTAGCTGGGTAGGCAGAGTGGGGACTCACTCGCTCGCTCTTCAGTTTACCGACAGACTATACCGACCGGCCGCCGTGTCATTACCAAAAAAAAAAAAATTATGGGACTTAACTACTAAGGTCATCAGTCCCTAAGCTTACACACTACATAACTTACATTATCCTAAGGACGAACACACACACCCATGCGCAAGGGAGGACTCGAACCTCCGCTGGAACCAGCCGCACAGTCCATGACTGCAGCGCCTAAGACCGCTCGGCAAATCCTGCGCGGCTGTCATCATCAGCCCACAGGCATCACAGGACGCGGATACGGAGGGACATGTGGTCAGCACAACGCTCTCCCGGCTGTATGTCAGTTTATGATGGCAGAGCCGCTACTTCTTAATAAACTAGCTCCTCAGTTTGCCTCACAAGGGCTGAGTGTACCCCGCTTGCCATCAGCGCTCGGCGGACTGTATGTCCATCCATCTACGTGCTAGCCCAGCCAGACAGTGCTTATCTTCCGTGATCTGACGAGAGCCGGTGTCACCACTGCGGCAAGGCCGTTGGCTAACCCTCCTCCTCTTATCAACCAAATACCAGCTGTGAATATTTCATCGACTACGGGTGTTCGAACCGGCTTATCTCAGAGCCGACAGCCGATACACAGTTGGTACGCATACGATTTCGGCTACGGAGGTGGAAAGTCACTTTCACTTTCTTCCACGACGCGTTCCAATGGCTTCAGCTGGTCCAACGGATTACATTAGAATTCCTTTTTCTATACGTTGCGAGTTGGCTTTTCACTAAATAGCACAGAATCAAGCATAAACAAAACAAGCTACATCCAGGAAAAGAAATTCTATTTTAATCCTCCAATCGACGGGACGACGAGCGCAACACGAAAACGCGCCGTGGAAGACACACACACCAAAAAAAGTTTTGCATCACCCCAGTTCCCAGAACTCCTGAACACAGACGCTAACTGTGGATATTGTATCACAGACACAGTCCCTTTGACTGTTCAGAGATACCACTAAACCCGCCCAGAGATGTAAACAACCATACATGAGCAGCAGCAATTACACGCAGGCGGTCCGACAGCCGATTAGTTCCAGTCATTCATCCAGGAAGGAGGTACATGGCTCGTGTAGCTGTAGTTCAAAAAATGATTCAAATGGCTCCGAACACTATGGGACTTAACATCTGAGGTCATCAGTGCCCTAGAACTTAGAACTACCTAAACCTAACTAACCTAAGGACATCACACACATTCATGCCCGACGCAGGATTCGAACCTGCGATCGTAGCGGTGGCGCGGTTCCAGACTGAAGAGCCTAGAGCCGCTCGGCCACAGCGGCCGGCGTCTGTAGTTCAGGAAGGGCTCTCAACAGGAGAAGGGCTCAGGAGTCTCGGAGTGAAACAAAGCGAGATTGTTCGCACATCGAGGAGATACAGAGAAACAGGAACTGTCGATGACATGCCTCGCTCACGCCGCCAAGGGTTACTAGTGTAGTGGATGACCGCTGCCTACGGATTATGACTCGGAGAAACCCTGGCAGAAACGCCACCATGTTGAAAAATACTTTTCGTGCACCCACAGAACGTCGCGTTACGACCCAAACTGTGCGCAATAGGCTGCATGATGCGTAACTTCACTCCCGACGTCAATGGCGAGGTCCATCTTTGCGACCACGACACCACGCAGCGTGGTACAAAAGGGCCCAACATGCTGAATTGACCGCTCAGGATTGGCATCACGTTCTCTTCACCGATGAGTCTCGAATATGCCTTCAACCAGACAATCGTCGGAGACGTGTTTGGAGGCAACCCGGTCAGGCTGAACGCCTTACACACACTGGCCAGCGAGTGCAGCAAGGTGGAGGTTCCCTAATGTTTTGGGGTGGCATTATGTGTGGCCGACGTACGTCGCTGGTGGTCATGGAAAGCGCCGTAATGGCTGTACGATACGTGAATGCCATCCTCCGACCAGTAGTGCAACCATATCGGCGGCATATTGGCGAGGCATTCGTCTTCATGGACGACAATTCGCTCCCCCATCGTGCACATCTTGTGAATGACTTTTTTCAGGATAACGACATCACTCGAGTAGAGTGGTCAGCAGGTTCTCCAGACATGAATGCCATCGAACATGCCTGACATAGATTGAAAAGGGCTGTTTATGGACGACGCGACTCACTAACCACTCTGAGGGACATACGCCGAATCGTCGTTGAGGAGTTGGACAATCTGGACCAATAGTGCCTTAATGAACTTGTGGATAGTATGCCACGACGAATACAGGCATGTATCAATGCAAGAGGACGTTCTACTGGGTATTAGAGTTACCGGTGTGCAACAACCTGGACCACCACCTCTGAAGGTGTCGCTGTATGGTGGTACAACACGCAATGTGTGGTTTTCGTGAGCAATAAAAAGGGCAGATAAGATGTTTAGGTTGATCTCTACTCCAATTTTTTGTACAGGTTCTGGAACACTCTCGGAACCGAGGTGATGGAAAACATTTTTGGATGTGTGTAGTAACAATGACTGATACAGATAATTGTTCTTATTTATATCGCTAACAGTCGCAGTTTTCAAATCACAGTCCAGCATGGTCGACACAAGTTTAATGTAGTTCTTTCTAAATGGTACCGTCCTGTCGGTGACTTGTCCGTTGGAAGCCAACTCCAAGTTCTGATTGGTCAACACTGGAGCAGTTAATTTGTTATGAGCATTTCAAGGAAACGATCTCGGTATGCCCTAAGTGACTCAGTGAAAGGGCTGAACACTCAGATGAAGATAACCGGTTGAGGGATAAGGATTTGAACCGTGCTCTTCGTGATGACCCAACCGTTACACCACCTTCTCTGGGGTTCCTTGTGTTTTTCGAAAATACACTGGCGGAAAAAAGTCGCTACATCAAAACATAATTATCGCAGAGTAATGAAATTCCGGGAACCCTTTTTTCTAAGTAACATATTTAAGTGATTAACATTACAAGATCACAGGTTAATGTAAGCGCGGGATAAGCCGTTACAAATATTAAATGCTGGTACATTAGTAGCCGGTGCAACCGCCAGAATGTTGACTGCAAGCATGCGGACGTACATGAATTGTGTTGCATAGGTGCCAGATGTCAGTTTGTGGAGTAAAGTTCCATCCTTGTTGCACTTGGTCGGCCAATACAGGGAGGGTTAATACTAGGTGTGGATGATGCTGGAGTTGTCGCCCGGTGATGTCTCGTATGTTCTCGACTGGAGGCAGATCTGGTGGTCGAGCAGGCCAAGGTAACATGTCGACACTGTGCAAGGCATGTTGGTTTACAATAGCCATATATAAGGTCGAGCGTTATCCAGTTGGAAAAAAATCCCCGGAATGCTGTTCATGAATGGCACAACAACAGGTCGAATAGCTAAACTGACGTACAAATTTGCAGTCAAGTTGCGTAGGATAACCACGAGAGTCCTCTTGCTGTCGCACGAAATCCCACCCCAGACCATAAGTCCAGGTGTAGGTCCAGTGTGTTCACCACACAGACAGGTTGTTTGCGGGCCCTCAGCTGACCTCCTCCTAACCAACAGAGGGAAATCACTGGCACTGAGGCAGAACCAGTCATCATCAGAAAACAAAACAAACCTCCGCCCTGCCCTCAGATAAACTCCCGCTTGACCTCACTGAAATCGCAAATGGCGATGGTTTGGCGTCAGTGGAATGCACGGTACAGGGCGCCTGGCTCGGAGCTCTCCTTGATGTGACCGATTTGTAACAGTTTGTTGTGTCATTGCGGTGCCAAATGCAACTCAAAGCCGGCCGCTGTGGGCTAGCGGTTCTAGGCACTTCGGTCCGGAACTGCGCTGCTGCTACGGTCGCAGGTTCGAATCCTGCCTCGGGCATGGATGTGTGTGATGTCCTTAGGTAATTTAGGTTTAAGTAGTCCTACGTCTAGGTGACTGATGACCTCAGATGTTAAGTCTCATAATGCTTAGAGCCATTTGAACTTTTTTTTTTTTCAACTCAAATTGCAGAGCCATACGCCGAACACGATGATCTTCGCTCTCGGTAGTGCCATATGGCAGTCCGGAGGTGGGTCTTCTTGCGACCGTCCATTTCCGTGACCACCACTGCCAGCAATCATGTACAGTGGCTACTGGCTACAATCCTGCGAAGTCTTCCTGCAGTACCGCAGAAGAAACATCCTAATCCTCGTAACCCTATTACACGACCTCGTTCACACTCAGTGAGGTGTTGATAATGGCTTCTTTGTCGCCTTAAAGGCATTCTTAACTAACATCAACTCACCACGTCCATCTCAAAGGTGACTAACGTTCACAATCGTTACAGCCTGTACGAGGCTTGTCCAGAAAGTAAGTTCCGATCAGTCACAAAATGGAAACTACATTGAAAATCAGAAACGTTTTATTTGGGACAGTTGGTTCCACCTTCCAGCTACACTCCTGGAAATTGAAATAAGAACACCGTGAATTCATTGTCCCAGGAAGGGGAAACTTTATTGACACATTCCTAGGGTCAGATACATCACATGATCACACTGACAGAACCACAGGCACATAGACACAGGCAACAGAGCATGCACAATGTCGGCACTAGTACAGTGTATATCCACCTTTCGCAGCAATGCAGGCTGCTATTCTCCCATGGAGACGATCGTAGAGATGCTGGATGTAGTCCTGTGGAACGGCTTGCCATGCCATTTCCACCTGGCGCCTCAGTTGGACCAGCGTTCGTGCTGGACGTGCAGACCGCGTGAGACGACGCTTCATCCAGTCCCAAACATGCTCAATGGGGGACAGATCCGGAGATCTTGCTGGCCAGGGTAGTTGACTTACACCTTCTAGAGCACGTTGGGTGGCACGGGATACATGCGGACGTGCATTGTCCTGTTGGAACAGCAAGTTCCCTTGCCGGTCTAGGAATGGTAGAACGATGGGTTCGATGACGGTTTGGATGTACCGTGCACTATTCAGTGCCCCTCGACGATCACCAGTGCTGTACGGCCAGTGTAGGAGATCGCTCCCGACACCATGATGCTGGGTGTTGGCCCTGTGTGCCTCGGTCGTATGTAGTCCTGATTGTGGCGCTCACCTGCACGGCGCCAAACACGCATACGACCATCATTGGCACCAAGGCAGAAGCGACTCTCATCGCTGAAGACGACACGTCTCCATTCGTCCCTCCATTCACGCCTGTCGCGACACCACTGGAGGCGGGCTGCACGATGTTGGGGCGTGAGCGGAAGACGGCCTAACGGTGTGCGGGACCGTAGCCCAGCTTCATGGAGACGGTTGCGAATGGTCCTCGCCGATACCCCAGGAGCAACAGTGTCCCTAATTTGCTGGGAAGTGGCGGTGCGGTCCCCTACGGCACTGCGTAGGATCCTACGGTCTTGGCGTGCATCCGTGCATCGCTGCGGTCCGGTCCCAGGTCGACGGGCACGTGCACCTTCCGCCGACCACTGGCGACAACATCGATGTACTGTGGAGACCTCACGCCCCACGTGTTGAGCAATTCGGCGGTACGTCCACCCGGCCTCCCGCATGCCCACTATACGCCCTCGCTCAAAGTCCGTCAACTGCACATACGGTTCACGTCCACGCTGTCGCGGCATGCTACCAGTGTTAAAGACTGCGATGGAGCTCCGTATGCCACGGCAAACTGGCTGACACTGACGGCGGCGGTGCACAAATGCTGCGCAGCTAGCGTCATTCGACGGCCAACACCGCGGTTCCTGGTGTGTCCGCTGTGCCGTGCGTGTGATCATTGCTTGTACAGCCCTCTCGCAGTGTCCGGAGCAAGTATGGTGGGTCTGACACACCGGTGTCAATGTGTTCTTTTTTCCATTTCCAGGAGTGTATTTCTCTACATAGTCGCCGCTCCAGCTACGACATCTGTCGCATCGTTATACCAACTTTCCAATACCCTCGTCATAGAAGGCAGTCGCCTGTGCTTCCCGTCAATTCTCTACGCTCAAATATAGCTCGTTGTCTGTGCGAAAATGTTGTCTTCATAGCCAGTAGTTAATGTGAGCAGAGATGAAACATAGAGGGAGCCAATTACCGGCTGTAGTGCGGGTGATCAAACACTTCCCATCGAAAACGCTGCAGGAGCATTTTCATTTCCCCTGCAGATTGCGACAGAGAATTGTCACGAAGTAGGAAACGTATGACAGTTCTGTAATGCATAACATCAGGCGAAACCTCTCACCAGGACCTCATACTTGGCGGGAGACACTATTTTCTAAGCATCTTTATGTGCTGACCATGTGCTCAGAACTGAAAAGAGCGAAGTGATGCAACCGACAGGGATACTAGAGACACGGTCGAACACATATGTGCCAAGCTTTATTAGATTTTCACAGTGGTTTCCATTTCTTGACCGATCGGAACTTACTTTCAGAATATCCCTCGTATTTAAAGCAAACCCGATTTTCATCCATGCAGTGGTGCTGCTAGGACCACAATTTTGTGAATGGCGTGAAATTCGACTAGTCATCATCTTTCAGATGTAGAAACACGGCTACCAACTTTCGTTTATGACGCACAGCTCCTTTTTGGTGTTGTGGTTTTTTTTTTACATCAGTGTATCTCCTTCCAGCATTTGACCTGTAAAATGTCTCCAGGTAGCGAATGTTTTTCTGTTAACAAAGGAAAGACAAGAGTAGATTAACTTTCAGCTACCGTTTTAAATTTTTGCAACAATGTATAATAATTTCTCGCTGTCCTCGTTTTGTGAACAAATGGAGATGCTAATAGACTATTGTATATCTCTCTAACATTTTGATGTTGTAACAGGCGGGCGTAACTGTATATTAGATCTCTTGGCGACATATTGACGTTCTGAAAAAGTATTTATTGTTCTTTAAATAGACAAGATGATTTTACAAAAAATGTACCACGACCTAAACGAATTTCTCTGTTGGTAAAATCTTAGCACCAGTGGAGAGCAGAGCCCGGATGGATGTTTGCTAGCAAGAAGAATACGGCGACTACGAGACATGAATTAATTTCCATCGAAGTCCGGCTGCCTTTATGCAGATTAGGAATCTAGAGCTCCCAGCCATGAGGCTCACGAGACCTCTCCCCTCCAAGAGTAAAGAAACCTATCTTTGTGCTCGTTCCACACTATATCACTCCGGAGAAGTATCTCTAGATATCTGGCGGCCCTTACTCACTCCAATGAATGATCGAAGGCAGCGTAGTCAAGCAATATTGGTGTTTTGGCCTAGTGATACGCATTATGTTTCGTGGAGCTACACTACATTACGTTACAATGTAAAGGCGAGGGGAAGTTAAATAACCCTCTGTTCAACAACAGAGCAGTCTGGAAAGCGCGACACTATTAAAAAGCCTCCACCTTCTTGAACAGTCAGCTGCTGACATGCAGGGTCCATGGATTCATGGATTCATAAAGTTGTCTCCATATCCGTAAACGTCCATCTTATCGATATATTTGAAACTAGACTCGTCCAACGTGGAAACATGTATCCAGTCATCAACCGTCCAATGTCAGTGCTGACGGGCCCAGGCGAGGCCTAAAGCTTTGTCGTGCAGTCATCAGCCGGCCGGTGTGGCCGAGCGGTTCTAGGCACTTCAGTCTGGAACCGCACGACCGCTCCGGTCGCAGGTTCGAATCCTGCCTCGGGCATGGATGTGTGTGATGTCCGTAGGTTAGTTAGGTTTAAGTAGTTCTAAGTTCTGGGGTACTGATGACCTCAGAAGTTAAGTCCCACAGTGCTCAGAGCTATTTGAACCAACAACAGAGACTACATTGCAGCAACGCGAGTCAGACACGTTCCACAATGTCTAATCACACGGTCGGCGTCAGACGTGGCAGAGGAAAGAGCCAGACGTAACCACGGCAGAAAACTGTCGGCGTCGCAAGGAAACGTGGGGAATAGGCCGTCCAGTGGGTTGTGCGTGTGGAGGAGCGACGCATGCAAGGGCGAGTGCGTTCGACGTTATGTGAGCCGAGCCGGCACAATTACGATGTGAGAGTGGCGTGCCTAAACATAGCGGAGACGTGACGCGGCCATCGCTGTCCACGGCAGTGCCTGGCACTGCGCGGACCATCGACCAAACACAGATTTGTGACTTCAGCATAAATTACGCTCCGCCACATGTACTGCCTGCCCCAGGGGGGCTGTCCTTCTTCGGAGACTGTCGCCTTGACATTTAATATTTCTCATTTAACTCGGCCTCTTCTATTTCAGGGAAGTCGTGCCTGTGTCATCTTATACTAACGACTTCAGATATTCGGAATAACCTCACGGGAAGTAATAATATAAAATCAGCCTTCCAAACGATGCACCTATATCCGTAAGTATCTATCTCGCTACTTTGTTAATGTGTACTTCAAGTCTAGGAGCTGACCTCGGAATCGTGCACGTTTGTACAAAATCGAAATTCCACATACATCTCTTCGACTACTGAAAGAAAGAAATTGTAGCATTTATACGTGTAATGCGTTGTGACATTTGCTTTATGACTAAAAAACCGATTAAAATCTGTCGGTTGCTTTCTGTCGTTACATAAATGCTTTTTTATCTTTTTTGTAATGTTATTGACTTGCGTGCCCCATCTCGGGAATACTGTCCTCGAAATATACCATAATGAGTATCGAGCAAAATATTTAATATCCTTGAATTCGTACTAACGCTTCATAATATTGATGTATGATATGTAAATCACAATTTAGCCAAAGCTTTCACAATAAGATCATAAGGTTGCCTGAGAGCAAATTATTAGACTATCAATCATTTTTGACTGAATTAAAAAAAAATGGTTCAAATGGCTCTGAGCACTATGGGACTTAACATCTGTAGTCATCAGTCCCCTAGAACTTAGAACTACTTAAACCTAACTAACCTAAGGACATCACACACATTCATGCCCGAGGCAGGATTCGAACCTGCGACCGTGGCAGTCGCGCGGTTCCGGATTGAGCGCCTAGAACCGCTAGACCACCGCGGCCGGCTGAATTCAAAAGTCGAAGTCAATCCAGCAAGCGTCAGTGAGCCTTGGTGTCAATTCCAAAGTACCGCACTGCTTTGCCAATTTCCTAGTGAAGGTACTCTGACATTGGCTTACAACCACCTTTCAACATGTGTAAATGCGAATTTGTATCGTCTGAATGACAGTAATGTTTTCTTGTGCTGCTTACCTCTTTTCTACCTTCCTGTCGAACTGTACCAAGAACAATTCCGAGCTTATCAGTTTAATATTATAAACTGTCAACAGCTCTCGGTCTAAGGCGCTGCAGTCATGGACTGTGCGGCTGGTCCCGGCGGAGGTCCGAGTCCTCCTTTCGGGATGGGTGTGTGTGTTTGTCCTTAGGATAATTTAGGTTAAGTAGTGTGTAAGCTTAGGGACTGATGACCTTAGCAGTTAAGTCCCATAAGATTTCACACACATTTGAACATTTTTTTTGTTAACAGCTCTACATGCCCTTTTAGGTTGTATGATGTCAATCGACCCGTTGTTTCCTTCCCTTTTGCCAGAAAACTTGTGTCAGAACTTTGTTCCACAATGAGAATTAGAATCAAGTACCTCTTTACAAAGCATCTCAAAACTAAAACACTTCTGGCGCATTATCGAGCGCCAGCTCCGGGCCCACAATCCGCCGGCCAGTAATTTACGGTAATTGCGTGACCTATGCGTAGAAATATGATGCGATATTGCCCAAGCAACCTATCGAGGACATGTAGAATCCAAGCCACGGAGAATGGCTACAGTATTCCTTTTCAAAGGTACTTATAATATTTTGACTCCCTTAATTTTGTGATAGGAATGCATGTTTGTTCTGAGGATTTTCCAATTATTCATGTTATTTACTTACTACGTTTTGTTTATCTGTTACCACTGCTAATCATATCCTTTCCTGTCCCACTTGTAAATAGAGCAAGGGAAAAACTGTTACCTAAATGCCTCCGTAAGAACGCTAATTTCTCTCATCTTATCTCCGTGCTCCTTTCGGTAAATAGAGCAAGGGAAAAACTGTTATCTAAATGCCTCCGTAAGAGCGCTAATTTCTCTCATCTTATCTCCGTGCTCCTTTCGCGAAATGTACGCAGGCGGTAGGGTAAACGTTCTGTAGTCAAACACTGGCTAGCCAGATTTCCTCGACAACGCCTCGCGTAAAGAAGGCCGTCTTCTCTTCAGTGACTCCCATTTGAGTTCACGAAGTATCTCCTTAACACATGCGATCTGATAGAACCTACCGGTACCAAATCTAGCACAACGCCTCTGAATTACTTCGATGTTTTCCTCTAATCCGATATGGCGGTGATCCCAAACACTCGAGCAGTACCCGATAATGGGTCGCACTAGTGTTCCGCATGCGGTCTCCGTTATAGCAGAGATACTGTTTTGCAAAATTTTCCTACTAAATCGAAGTCGAACATTCGCCTTCTCTACAACCAAATTGATGTGCTCATTCCATTTCACGTCGCTTTGCAACATTACAGCTAGATGTTTAGCCGATGTGACTGTGTAGAGCAGCAGACTTTTAATGCTGCACTGGAACGTTACAGGATTGGTTTTCCTCCTTATTTCCTACTCAGCTTCTTCAAACTGTGATTCACCACACCAGCTAGACATTCTGTCTAAATCATGTTGTATCCGCCTACAGTCACACAATGGCGCCAGCTGCCGTGCACCTCCACCACCAGCCTTGAACCCAAAGAGTTGCTCAACGATTTACATTTAACATGGACAGCCCTGTGTTAAGACTGCAGAGATATTACATATCTATAATGCGAACAAAAATTTATAGGTTTTTAATTAGCAGGCTGGGGTCAAATAGTCTATTTAAGGTCCGCAGCTCGTGGTCGTGAGGTAGCGTTCTCGCTTCCCGCGCCCGGGTTCCCGGGTTCGATTCCCGGCGGGGTCAGGGATTTTCTCTGCCTCGTGATGACTGGGTGTTGTGTGATATCCTTAGGTTAGTTAGGTTTAAGTAGTTCTAAGTTCTAGGGGACTGATGACCATAGATGATAAGTCCCATAGTGCTCAGAGCCATTTCAGCCATTTTTTAGTCTATTCAAGTATTTCCGTTTTCGGATTACAAGCAATCCATATTCACACCTGTTTTTAAAAGAAATAAGGATATCGTTTGAAACAACAAATTTCTGTAACCATCCATTTTAATTATACTTTTCACTGCGTATTTTCGGGGATTATCAGCAGTTTGATTTACGCAAACCAATAATAAACATAGCTAAGCAAAGTTGAGTCGACAAAACGTAAATACGTTGTAGATACGATTGGAAAAACAGCTTCTTACCACTGACAAACGTTATTCAAAAGTTAAGCATACATTGCATCCATGCCTTATTAACTGAGATAAATCCACCTGATTATGTAGGTATAGTCCTCCGAACAGCATAGTAGGAAGTATAACATAAGGAATTGACTGTTTATGGTAGTTTGTATTTTCAATCGGTGTTCATAAGAGTCGCAGTTAAAACTAATCTGACATATTGGCATTAAAAAAAATAAGGTAAAAACGTATTTAAGTATAACAGTTTACTAGCGTCGACTTTTTACCCAACTTACAATGTCAGACTTAGCTACCATTGTTAAAAAATGACTCATCAGTTTTCGGAGCTAACCCGCTTTCGTATGTCAAGAGAACGAATAGTAGGAGTCAGTCAAGAAGCTATAATGTGCTTTACTGTATTTTACTACGCTGTAGCTTTTTTGAGAAATATTGGCTTCTTACCTCCTAATATGCACGAATTCTTTGTAACAAGAATAGGTACTTTCACTTTGTAACTTGTAATTAAGTCAACTTGGGAGGCTAGTGTACTTGACGGCTCCTTTCTTTCGTCAGATATTGATAAAAATAGTTTGTAATCCAAAACACGTTATACTTTAGCAGACTTTTAAGGTAAAGACTGCTTAGTGAAATCTTACTTGACACAGTGTTCGTGGTTATCCTTACGATGTAAAAATGGCTACCTGTTGTTAATATAAAATTACTCGGAAATGATCCCTCGTTTAACAACCTCTGAAATGTTATTACTACAATTCATATCAACGCTTTAGATGTGACATATGAAGAGGATTGGAATATCACACCCCCAACAAGTGAAAAACTCGTAAAGAAGTGTATGATGATATGCACCGAATGGAATACGTTTCGTAATACAGTCATCCTATTTCACAAGACCATCATTTGCATGAAGCCAGATAGAATTTTGGAGTAAATTTTAACTTACGCACATGGTAACAATGTTTGTTTAAAAACATCCGACTTTATAAGGGAATATCTTTTACATGCGTGCTCATACGGGGTTCTTTATATAATTACGTTTAAGGTCAGTTTTCATTTGCAGTTCACAAATTCCCGATGTGCCTCCACCGGACGCACGACGAATGTCCAGACGATAGTCAAACTTGTCCCAACTTTTTCCGAGCAAGTCTGTAGTTTCTGCATTCACTACTGCAACTAATTCACTAGCTACCACCAGGGCAGCCACATGAACAGCCACATGAAACGGCAATTTACGTCTGGCCATGAGATAAAAGTTTCTTTTCTGTGCCTGAGTTTCTATCTTTATTCATGTATGCGAGACAGTGTTGTGAAATTGGATGAATCTTTTTGAAGACAGCGTGAAGACGCCCTCAAAAATTTCAGAGAAGGTAACATTTAACGTTCCCTGGGCGTCACAAAATGCTCTCGAGCGCATAATTCCGGAACTAATTTAGAAAGCGTTATAAACTCCGGTGGTGTAGGGGCATACTGCCCAACTCGTACTCGCCCCATAGTCTCCCATACGGCCGTTAAAACGCGATTGCGTTTTTTCGGGCGCTCGTTTAACGGTTAGCTGGTGATAGATGGCGGCCGCTACGTGCCAATTCATTTGGCTCTCACGCTGCGTCGGTTTTTACGCGCCTGCGGCCGCAGCGCCAGCACAGCGCCCCGAATCGGTTCTGCTCCGTGAACAACAAATTACTGCAACGACTTCCGCTGTTTCCGTGTACACCTTTATTGTCGTTACGTCTTTGCCTTCTGTAATCACACCGGGCTGCTGCGGGTGGAATAGAGCACCGACTTCCCGTGGGTAAGGAGGCAGTTCAGAGGTTTTTATGTAACCACTTATTGTGAAGTATGGTCACTCTACTTTCGCATGTGGGCCAATGTTGTTAAATCTCACGATACAAGGCTATCCTGTGCTCAGTCCTTAGTGCCATAATGCACACAATGATATCTGCACGCCGGCCGAAGTGGCCGAGCGGTTAAAGGCGCTACAGTCTGGAACCGCACGACCGCGACGGTCGCAGGTTCGAATCCTGCCTCGGGCATGGATGTGTGTGATGTCCTTAGGTTAGTTAGGTTTAAGTAGTTCTAAGTTCTAGGGGACTTATGACCACAGCAGTTGAGTCCCATAGTGCTCAGAGCCATTTTTTTTTTTTTTTTGATATCTGCACATTGCTGCGATAAGAATGACAGAATGGTCTCTTCACTATATCGTTTACGTTACAGCAATTTTGTCGAAGTGGTATTTTGAGAAACATGACTGTAATACTATTACGTTCATTACTGAAACAGCGCCTAGTGGCTGGTTGCTGTTTAAATTATAAACTTTATTTTGGTTCAAAATGGTTCAAATGGCTCTGAGCACTATGGGACTTAACATCTGAGGTCATCAGTCCCCTAGAACTTAGCACTACTTAAACCTAACTAACCTAAGGACATCACACACATCCATGCCCAAGGCAGGATTCGAACCTGCGACCGGAGCGGTCGTGCGGTTCTAGACTGAAGTGCCTAGAACCGCTCGGCCACACAGGCCGGCAAAACTTTATTTTACTAAATTTTAAGTATAGCTGCGCTTCAGCAAAGGTGCAAGTAGAATCTTCATAGGAGTGGAAAATAACGGACAACGAGTTGCAGAATTAAAACTTTACTAATCCTTTACGGTGATTTCGACGAATATAAATTTGTATTCTTCAGAATGATAAGTAAACCTATTGCACAAACTACAACAAAATAGCCACAGAGAAGGAACTAAATTCGATAAATAAAATTGCAAAATTTTTAGAATGCATATTCGTAGAATCACAATTGACAACAAAGGATGTTCGAGCCGAAAGGCTCCTGACTAGAGCCGGCCGGAGTGGCCGAGCGGTTCTAGGCGCTACAGTCTGGAACCGCGAGACCGCTACGGCAGCAGGTTCGAATCCTGCCTCGGGCATGGATGTATATGATGTTCTTCGGTTGGTTAGGTTTAAGTAGTTCTAAGTTCTAGGGGACTGATGACCTCAGAAGTTTAGTCCCATAGTGCTCAGAGCCATTTGAACCATTTTTGCTCCTGACTAGTAAAGTGTGCATGACAAGCACGAATACCAACATTTAAAATACATAATTGAAGGTAGTACCCAATAATGTAAATCTTCGTAGTAAAACATTTAAAATAAAAACACTCGTCACATTGAATGCAGCAGACATCTATTTTGGCACATACAAGGCTTGTGACATGCGCTGACCAACATTTGTAGGCACTAGGAAGAGGTAAACTACTGTAGGTTCAAAAATGGTTCAAATGGCTCTGAGCACTATGGGACTTAACTTCTAAGGTCATCAGTCCCCTAGAACTTAGCACTACTTAAACCTAACTAACCTAAGGACATCACACACATCCATGCCCGAGGCAGGATTCGAACCTGCGACCGTAGCGGTCGCGCGGTTCAAGACTGTAGCGCCTAGAACCGCTCTGTCACCCCGGCTGCCAACTACTGTGGGTGGTTCCTACTACGCGAACGAGTATACCCAAGGCCGCACTGAGCGGCGGATGCTTGGTTCAGCAGGTAAAATGGTCAGTAGATAGAATTAAAATAGAATGAGGCTATTGAAAGTAGGAAAAAGGGAGAGGAGGGTGAGTGAGGCATTGAGGTCATACGATATGTAAAGAGCAAGCATATTCAGGTAAACTGTGTTAATTGCTAGCATATACGCATTTGTGTGCTACTGTTGCATCTGTGGAAAGTGATTGAAGGATGGTGAAACCACTTTCAGGTGTCAGCTGCGAGCCGATGTCGAATCCGTGCCAAGCAGAATCGCTGCTCTATTGCTTTCCATAGCTACATCAACACGGTGTTAAATATTTAATTATAATTTTTGACTCAATAGTGTAACATAGCTACGGGAAATACTTTGACATTCAGTTGTACAAAAAAAGTGTATATGAAATTTTGTAAGAGAAAGATACTGTCACATGATCAAATATAAGTTTGTTTTTAGTGAATGACTGCACTGGAGTTCATTTTTCTGAAATGGGTAACCTTCGATTCTTGTCTGACCGTGTCCATCTGCTTGGATTTTACCTGGTGACCACCGTATGGAAGATGCTCTTCCAATCTTTTACAACAGAATTAACACTAGTGCTGACTGTTTAGTTTTACGCTCATTATAGTTTCAAGAACCTAAACAGGCAGAATTTGTGTTTTGATTTGTTATGTTTAATAACGCTTACATATGACTTTATAATCACATAATTGTCTGAGGTACTATACGATGTTCATGACTTCTTAGCAACAGGGTTAAAATATTCTTGTGACCAGCCTAATTTCGGTTTTTCATGGGCTCTGTAAACCACTCCACTTTTATGGTGCTTCATTCAAGTACGCCATAGCAGCCAATCGAGAACCAGAATTCACGCAATAGATAAATTCGGCGCCAACGCTGGTTACTGCAGGGAAAATCTGCCTGTTCAAGTCTTAGACATAAAACTTGGATGCGAGCCATTCGCCCCAGAGACTAAATTCAAGTTGTTCACTAAAGGCACCAATAAAACCGGCCGCCCTTCAAAATTCTAAGTCCGGCCGTTTACACGGTATAGCAACATTGTAAGACGTGGAAGCGCCTGGAGGAAGTATTGTCTTCTTCTTGAGCTCTTCCAGTGCTGTATCAGATTGCGATGTAGTGTTGAGCCACGATGGTAGTTCAGCGCGTTTGGTAGAAGAAGAGTGGACACCTTCTGTTATTAAAAGACAGAAGTTTGTCAACGATAGAATTTGAAAGATGTCATGCAACTTCCACACAGAACCACTGGCAGTTAACGACAAAGACACAGATCGAAAGAGCGAAGACAAAGAAAAGAGTAGTAAACATAGTACAATGTAGACACAAAGCCTCGAGTTTGAGGTCACTCCTTCTTTTATTTTTAAATCGCAGTTCGGCTGACTGCTAAAGGTATTACTCTGATGGAACCTCAAAGATAATTCGCTTCACATTCCATCTCACCAACAATAGTAAAAAAATTAAAAAACTAATTCTGCAAAGCAGTTCGTGGTGCATCATGATCTGAAGAGTTTATGATCAAGTTCTCCCGCACTGCCGCTCGTGTTGTCTGTAGTTCAGGAAGGGCTCTCAACAAGGGAAGAGTCCAGGCGTCTCGGAGTGAACCAAAGCGATGTTGTTCGGACATGGAGGAGATACAGAGAGACAGGAACTGTCGATGACATGCCTCGCTCAGGCCACCTAAGGGCTACCACTGTAGTGGATGATGGCTACCTACGGATTAAGGCTCGGAGAAACCCTGACAGCAACGCCACCATGTTGAATAATGCTTTTCGTTCAGCCACAGGACTTCGTGTTACGGCTCATACTGTGCGCAATAGGCTGCATGATGCGCAACTTCACTCCCGACGTCCATGGCGAGGTCCATCTTTGCAACCACGACACCATGCAGTGCGGTACAGATGAGCCCAACAACATGACGAATCCCAGACGGTATCCCCGTAAGATTTTATGTTGACTATGCTACAAATATAGCACCATTGTTATCCGCCATCTATCAGAGATCATTAGAACGGCGGAAAGTTCCTCCGGACTGGAAGAAGGCCCACGTCATAGCAATCTATAAAAAGGGTAGAAAAGCGGATGCATATAACTACCGGCCAATTTCACTGACGTCGATTTGTTGTACAGTCATGGAACATATTTTGTGTTCAGACATAATGACCTCTCTAGACTATGAGAACCTCATCTGCAGAAACCAGCACTGTTTTAGGAAACAGCGGTCATGCGAGACACAGCTGGCCCTCTTTGTGCATGACGTACAACAGGCTCTAGATACTGGCTCCCAGGCTGATGCCATATTTCTCGACTTTCGAAAGGCGTTCGACTCAGTTACACACTGTCGCTTCCAATAAAAAGTGCACGCTTACGGTCTGTCCAATGACCTATGCGGTTGGACAGAAAGTTTTCTAACAGACAGGGAGCAGTATGTCGTCCTGAACGGGGTAACTTCAACAGTAACAAGAGTAATTTAAGGAGTGCCCCAGCGCAGCGTAATAGCCCCTCTGCTTTTTACGATTTACATAAACGATCTGGTT
Source organism: Schistocerca serialis cubense (assembly GCF_023864345.2). Lineage (NCBI taxonomy): Eukaryota > Metazoa > Arthropoda > Insecta > Orthoptera > Acrididae > Schistocerca > Schistocerca serialis. The sequence continues at coordinate 928,336,084 of NC_064640.1, read as the reverse complement.
GATGGTACTGACAGCGGCCTGAGACTGTTTGCCGATGATGCTGTCGTCTACAGGAAAGTAGTATCACACGGAAGTTGTGAACAAATCAATGAGGATTTGCAGAAAATAAATGCGTGGTGTAATGAATGGCAGTTATCTCTCAGTATTAGTTAGTGTAACCTACTGCGTGTAACAAGGCGAAAATCCCCATTAATGTATGAGTACAAAATAAATGATCAGTCTTTGGAAGCGGTAACATTAGTCAAGTATCTGGGTGTGACTATTCGAAACGATCTCAAATGGAATGATCAGATTACACAAGTAACGGGTAAGGTGAACTCTAGATTGTGGTTTATTGGGTGAATCCTGAAGCGATGCAGTCCTTCAACAAAGGAAATAGCTTACAATATGCTAGTTCGTCCAGTCTTGGAGTATTGTTCGTCTGTATGGGGCCCTTACCAGATGGGTCTGATTCAAGAGATTGAGAAGGTCCAAAGAAGAGCGGCAAGATTCGTGACTGGTACATTTAGCCATCGTGAGAGTGTTACAAATCTCATAGAAAGTTTGAAGTGGGGCACACTTGCAGATGGGCGACACGCTAAACAGAAGGGGCTGCTCACTAAATTCCGAAACCCAATCTTCATCGATGATGTAGAGCGTATATTATTACCACCAACTTTCAAATCGCCTAATGATCATCATTCAAAGATAAGGGAAATAAGAGCTCGTACTGAGGCGTTCAGACAGTCGTTTTTCCCTCGCGCGATCCGCGAGTGGAACACAGGTGGGGAAATATGACTTTGGCGCGAATTGTGCCCTCCGCCACCCATCGCTTGGTGGCTAGCGGAGTATATATGTAGATATGTAGACCACTCTGGATTGCCATTACGCTCTCTTCACCAACGAGTGTCGCATTTGGCTTCAACGACACAATCGTCGGAGACGTGTTTGGAGGCAACCCGGTCAGGCTGAACGCCTTAGACACACTGTCCAGCGAGTGCAGCAAGGTGGAGGTTCCCTGCTGTTGTTTTGCGGTGACATAATGTAGGGCCGACGTACGCCGCTGGTGGTTATGGAAGCCGGCGCCGTAACGGCTGTACAATACGTGAATGCGATCCTCCGACCGATAGTGCAACCATATTGGCAGCATTTTGGCGAGGCATTCGTCTTCATGGACGACAATTCGCGGCCCCATAGCGTACATCTTGTAAATTCATTCCTTCAGAATAACGACATCGCTCGACTAGAGTGGCCAGCATGTTCTCCATACATGAACCCTACCGAACATGCCTGGGGTAGATTGAAAAGGGCTGTTTATGGACGATGTGACCCACCAACCACTGTGACAGATCTTCGCCGAATCGCCGTTGAGGAGTGGGGCAATCTGGACCAACAGTGCCTGTATGAACTTGTGGATAGTATGCCACGACGAATACGGGCATGCATCAATGCAAGAGGACGCCCTACTGGGTATTATATGTACCGGTGTGTACAGCAATCTGGACTACAAGACAGTCAGACGGAGACCCTTTTCGTATAACTTAGTATTCACAATCCAAAAAAAAGCCTTTCATACACACATTCCGATCGAAATATTTTATGAAGTTTGCAAATGCTTTATGGAGAGGTAGTAATTCTGCCTGAGGAAAACAATGTAGACGTCCGGGACATTATTAACATAAAAAGCTTTTAATGTATGAAAAATGGTACTGTTGCTTTGTGTTTAGAGTTCACACTAGCGGTTTTGGGATTCATGTTTGGACATTTTGGACATTATCAAGTGCATTTGAAAGTTACGTTGTAGAGAAGCAACGTCAAATGATCATTTATGTAGTCAAATCCACTGAAAATTCGATGTCTACAATCCATTCCGGATGTTCTAATTTTCGTTCCTCCATTCTCTCTTTTTTCCATCATAAATTCAACAATAGCAGGTTTTAAATCGAAAACTCGTTTCAGGCATGCCTCCTAACCAACGTACTTCGCAGTATTACATACATAGAATCGCCAAACCCTTCGCTCAGTTCCATCAAAAACTGTTGCATATGGCAGTGGAATAATACATGCGACTTCAGAAATTTTACTGTTCGTACCACTAATTTCTTCGCGTGCCCCTTACCTGCAAATTTAGCTCAAAGTTCGTCTTGATGTACAGGACAATGAACGCTGTCCGTCGATCCTTGTAATTTTTTGCTCTTTCATTGCATGATGTTGTAATATTGTTTCATAGCAAAAATTTCTGTACACATCGATTACGGAATGCCGTAATAGATAATGGGAATTCTCACCCCTCTCTTCTGTCATTCATATTCACTTTTAAAAATCAGTGACGATATATCGCTAAACTGTCTCTTTTTGTGCAAACTGTCACTGGACCCGTGTATTTCATTCATACCGCGAGCAAATAGTGACAGGTAAACGGCGCTGACACCTCGATTTTTCCGAGTAGTGCTGGACGAAAACTGGAATGCTCAATGAAATTTCGCGCTTACCGGGTACTTGCGCGAAGGAACGAGCAAACCTGAGACAGGCCGAGGCTTCGCCCAGCAGCTCCCCATTTGGCACACCGTAGTTGGCCCTGCTGTATTTTAGCCAAATGCATACCTACAGATCATAGCCGCAATTTTTGATGTGTCATGATTCTTTCTGTACCTTGTGTGGTGTCACCGCCAGACACCACACTTGCTAGGTGGTAGTTTTAAATCGGCCGCGGTCCATTAGTACATGTCGGACCCGCGTGTCGCCACTGTCAGGGATCGCAGAATGAGCGCCATCACAAGGCAGGTCTCGAGAGACTGAATAGCACTCGCCCCAGTTGTACGGACGACGTAGCTAGCGATGCACACTGACGAAGCCTCGCTCATTTGCAGAGCAGATAGTTAGAATAGCCTTCAGCTAAGTCAATGGCTACGACCTAGCAAGGCGCCATTAGTAACATTGCATGTATCTAAAGAGTCTCACTTGTATCGCCACAATCTCCAGATGTACCAAAAGGATGGATTAAAGTAAAGTATTCCAGAAGCTACGTACTTTTCTTTATAGCATTCATTACGTATCCTGTTTCAGACCTCACGCCATCCTGCTTTAGCTTAGTGCGTGCCTTTCGGCTTCCTCTCATTGTGTCTAGGCTGTCTTGTCTAGACACAACACCTTGTTTCGTAAATAATGGTTTTGCATGTTATATAGCACGTTAAACATTGCTCACATTGCAGTTAAATATTGCGTCGCTGTTTTCAAAATACTCCGATGATGAATGACTCCGGATGACGCTGTTGGCGGTCGACTATCGTGCCGTCTTCAGAGCCTGATTGCTGTGTTTCCTTCCCTTTTTTCTAGTTCCGTTTGCAAAATACACTACAAAATCAATTTGAAAGCGACATCTCTTGTATTTGGCATCAATTTGACTAATATGACGTAACGAACGTAGTCCCCAATCTTGAGCTGCTAATTATATAAAAGTGAGAAAAGAGTTCATTCCTGTGGTAATTACACTAATTCTGTAGATAACTGCTTAATAAATGTTTCCGCCTAATACGGAATTGTAACGATAGCCACTACTCAGGTTCTATGTGCAACAGGTAAATCAGTAATCAGCTCGCCGCAATCATGCTTCCACTGTTCTTAAATATACTGAACATTAGTTATTTGAACAAATCAGCTCTAAACATTATGTCGCATGTGTTTGATACGTGTGGTGTCACAGCCAGACACCACACTTGCTAGGTGGTAGCCTTTAAATCGGCCGCGGTCCGTTAGTATACGTCGGACCCGCGTGTCGCCACTATCAGTGACTGCAGACCAAGCGCCGCCACACGGCAGGTCTAGAGAGACTTCCTAGCACTCCCCCCAGTGGTATACCCGACTTTGCTAGCGATGGTTCACTGACAAAATACGCTCTCATTTGCCGAGACGATAGTTAGCATAGCCTTCAGCTACGTCATTTGCTACGACCTAGCAAGGCGCCATTACCAGTTACTATTGATGCTGTAAAACATGTACCGTCAAGAGCGACGTTCACCATTTATGGATTAAAGTTAAGTATTCCACCAGCTACGTCAGTTTTTTCTACAGTCTAATTTCCTTGTCCAGTTCCAGACCTCACGCCAGCCTGCGTGAGCTAAAACGCGTGCCTTTCGGCTTCCTCTCATACCGGTGTTGGCTCTCCTGCCAACCCACAACAATACGGATTAGTGTCATCGTAAAACAATGACTATGGACAGGATGCTATTAAAATCCAGTTAGACCGATAGCAAGGGAGATGTTCGCTAATCCTTTTTTTGTCTTTAAGAATAATTATACAGGGTGGTCAGAAACAGTCTGAAAAGCTTGTAAGGACGTTGCAGGGTAGGTTGTGTTGAGAAGTGATGGGTAAGTAAGAGATGCGGTACGTTACTCCGATTCCGAGTTAATTAGCATTGAAGTCAGCCTATCAGGCCATTTCATGTCCAAATTCAAGCACCATTACTGTCAGTTGTTCTCATAGCTTAGATGATAGCGCGCAAGAATGGTCATCCTACCGTCCCAGGTCCAGTTTTTGTACCGCTCTATTGTTCGGTTTTAGAAACCAAGCGAAGAACTCGTTTGATGACAACACCGTCTGTGGCGGGCCGCTCAACGGTCTCATTGGCTAGCTTCAATGCTAATTAACTTAGAAACGGGGCAACGTATCGATTTTTTTCTTAAAAAATATTTCTCAGCGCAACCTACTCTGCAACGCCATTACGAGCCTTTCAGACTATTTCTGACCACCCTGTATATCAATTGACAACCGGAAAATGCTTGGCAGTTCACAAGTTAACTGTCCAATCCGGCATGTCGAAACATGCCCTGAAATTTTTTAGGCACGAAGAATACGCCTAAAGAAACAAAATGTCAAAATTTAGCTGATACACTGCAATTATTTTTTTATAATATTTTGAAAATTGATACATTCGTATCCCTGGATGACAGCACATGAGTAAACAGATAACACGGCATAACGCGATCGTAATTTGTAAAGCGAATTTTTGCTTCCGTTGATAGAGCCTCTGGCTCAGTTTTTGGCAGTTACTACTCGCTCGAATCTACAACTCATTTAGTATCCATAATAATTAGCAACTGGCTTTGCGCTGTCACTAAAAGTTAACAATGGAGGTAAAACTGAATTAATTTCCTTTGTGATTTCTTCGCATGTACTTGCTAACAGACTGAAAGAAAAAGTCGCAGCATCAAGATGGAGTTGTGGGAGATAAATGAAAGTTGGTAGGCATGTTTCTACGTTTGAAAGATGACGTCTATTCATATTTCGCTCCGGTCTCATAAGAGTGGCGGTAGTAACGCCACTATAAGGATGCAAATCAGGTTGTATTTAAATACGCGCTGTAACGGTTGTGTGCCTTAATTACCTTTGAGACTGTAAGTAGTGACTTGATGTTAGTTAAGAATACTTTGAAGACAGCGAAGATGCCATCATCAACAGCTCATTGAGATCGAATAAGGCCATGTAATAGAGGTACGAGAAGCTGGATGTTCTTTCCACGATACTGCAGCAAAAATTGGCAGGAATGTAGCGACTGCATATGGTTGCTGGCAGCGGTTGTTTCGAGAAGGTACGTTCGCAAGAATACCGGACTCCGGACGGCTGCGTGGCATTATCGAGAGGTAAGAGCGTCGTGATCGGCGTATGGCTGTGGCGCGCCTTTTTGCGTCTGCAGCACCAATTCGAACAGCAGTTGGCATCATAGTGACGCAGTTCGGTTACTTCAAGGACAGCTGTGGGCCGGACGACGTGTAGCGTGCATTCCATTGACCCAAAACCACAGCCGTTGGCGACTTCAGTGGTGTCAAGCGGAGCTCATTGGAGGGCAGAGTGCCGTTCTTTTGTGTTCTCTCATGAAAGCCGGTTCTGTTTTGGTGCCAGTGATGGCCGTGTGTTGGTTAAGAGAAAGCCAGTTGAGCGCCAGCAACCAACATGTCTGCGTGCCAGACACAATGGGCCTACACTTGGTTCAAATGGTTCAAATGGCTCTGAGCACTATGGGACTTAACAACTGAGGTCATCAGTCCCCTAGAACTCAGAACTACTTCAACCTAACTAACGTAAAGGCATCACACACATCCATGCCCGAGGCAGGATTCGAACCTGCGACCGTAGCAGCAGCGCGGTTCCGGACTGAAGCGCCTAGAACCTCTCGGCTACCACGGCCGGCGTCTACACTCGAAGTTACGGTTTAGTGTGCGATTTCGTATGACAACTCGTGGTTATCCCACGCATCCTGACGTCAGTCTTACATTTCACATGTATAATTATAATGCTAGTGATTTTAATGGTGTAAAGCTGGATTTTGTCTATTATCTGTTCGCCATTTTGAGCGTTGAATATATCTGTAGAATATTAATGATTTTCGTTACGTGTTGTACACATTTGCTTCTTGTATATTGCTCATTTTAGGGTAAAAAATTATAATGCTGAGGACATACTGATGTCCCATTCCCTCATTCCTTGAGCGATTATTTTTAAGACTATAACTTACTAACAGCAATTACACAAAAAATGATTCAACTCTACAATTATTCTGTTGTACATTTTCATGTCACGGTTGTGAGTGGGCGATTATCACTGGAACTACATGGAGACACTAATGATAAGACGCCATGCTCTGTCCAAAATTACCAGTTTATCTGTACTAAACAAATGGTACTCTATAAAGGACGTGATGGAAATCCTGGCCAAGATGGAGTAAGTGCTGACATGTGAGAAACAGCAGAGTTGCCTTCGGTCAGGACTAGCGATGGAGACACTGCCCACGCTGGGTGAGGTACTAACTGCTCAAGGGTCAATTTGATTGCCACTGAAGGTTGCCATGTAGAGGCTGGTAAAACCTTGTCAGACATACATATTGCAGATCAAGAAAAGATCACATAAGACTGTAATCGCAGCCACAGATCTTGACCATGGTCCTCATAATCAATAGTTCTATTTGTCGTCACAACAAGACTCCTCCGTCCAACCCTCCAAACCGTCACTTGAAAATATTTTCACAGCAAGAATTAGAGATATCTACCACCACAAAAATACCGTCGTAAGTTCCATCTGTGTCTGAGTGCCTATGCTAATGATACCAACAACCGTACGACGAACAAGGTTAATACTTGCTCTAGCTCTCGCTCTCTAGTAAACGTCTAGAAAACCAATGTTTGGAGCATTTTGTGATTAGGGACTGTGGTAACGACTGCTACCCCAGGCATGCTTCGTCCTACATACTGAATTTCTACGTTTTGTTTTTCTGCTTCACACAAGACATTTAATGCATTTTACGCATTATGTCTTAACATTTGATTACCGCATTAGTTTAATGTGTGTCTGTCACGAGCTGTAACGTCATTGAGTTTATTGTGTTACGGAAACTTTAATTTTTGGAAGTCATATTTTCAGTGAATATTTAAGACTTTTTAATCGACAAAGTTTCCTCAATGCTTAGCAGACAATGTGTATTTTTCTGACAACCACACTGTGCCGTAGCAGTGGGGTAAGGAGATTCTGGGTGCACTTTTGATATCAAATTGATATCAAATTAATTACGCAAATAAATTATATTGATCAATTAATTACCCCACCCCTCCCCAAATGACGTCGTGTACTTTTCCGGCCTGCATGTGAGTCCCCGTCCCATGCCTCTCCCCTCCCCACCCCCCCACTTGCCCTATCGGCGGGAATTTCGAATTTTGACGGGAATTCTGAATGTTTGCGGGAAATTAAAAAAAAGTTGCAATTTCAAAAATGACGGGAATTTCTTTGTCCCAAGGCTTTGCTGACGACCCCCCCCCCCCCCTCCAGCCCTCCCACCCGGGAATTGATAGAAAATCCAAAATTTTGGTATCCTTTCCAGCTGCGAACCCCAGTACTTCTGGGCGGAAAGCACAAGTGCACACCCCAATATAGGGAAACTATCCAGCTGTAGGAAAGGAAGGTTATGTTAGTGTACTTTATTTATTTTGGATGGGAAACTGAAGTAAAAATGGTTCAAATGGCTCTGAGCACTATGGGACTTAACATCTATGGTCATCAGTCCCCTAGAACTTAGAACTACGTATACCTAACTAACCTAAGGACATCACACAACACCCAGTCATCAAGAGGCAGAGAAAATCCCTGACCCCGCCGGGAATCGAACCCGGGAACCCGGGCGTGGGAAGCGAAAACTGAAGTAAAGATCGGTACTAAATATGTAATTAATCATAAATATAGGGCCTAATTACATACTTATATACATAGCGCTACATAATGTGCGCCTAAATTCCCAATACAGCTCCAAAATTGACGATGTCATACAACTGGTATTATCATACCGGGAAAAATTCACTATACCACTCGAAAACTAGTGGCAGACGTATTCAAACTCTACGTAGGATAATCCCTTATCTACAAACTGGCACGAAAAAGGCTAGAGTGTAAAGTACTACATTTTTGGTGGGAATTGTGTACGACTGATGACATGTTGGTGTTGGACAGAGAGGATTTTAATAAGTGTATTACCTTGAAGCATACAGTTGAGTACTGTGTCTATCGCTGTTTGACTATGGAGTTCACTACGGGTACCTCCTGCTGCGTTGCTCAACAATCACTCCGCAGCACTAGAGCTCGAAATTCAGGAAGGCCAATATACACTACCACAACTGACGGAAAATACTTCACTGCTCTAATTACCCATCGAAATTATCATGAAATACCCACACTCATAAAAAACAGGTCATAATGCTACACATGTACTGGAGAATGAGAAAATCTTCATAATAACACAACTACCACAACAACAGAATCCAAAGTATCACATGAGAGAGGGGCAGCGGTTTTACGTGTGTTCTACTTGATGTGGGGTGATGAACCAATCAGCTTAGAGCCTGTCTTACCCATCCCTCATTCCACCCCTCATCCCTCCCTCTCCTCACTGTAGGTAGATATACAGGCCTCTTCTATGCTGCCACTGATGGACCACAGAGAGATCCAACAGGTGGCAGTGATATACTGTCTCCGGTCTGTGGAAATCAGTCACAGGTGGACAAAAGGAACAGATCGCTTCCTGCAATCTGTTGAACGCATTTCTTGGAAAGACTGCCCCCTCCCTGGAACAATAAAGAAATCCAGGAGAACTATCCAGCAAGCTTTTTTAAACGCCCACTGCTTGGGAAACAGACAACTGCTACCACTTCTGCATGCAGCCACACAACTTGCCCCAGCAGTAGTCAGTGCCTTTGAACAACCTACCAGTGGAGCTCGAAGCAGTGCAGGCGGTCAATGCCATCGATGCCAACAAAAGCTACACATACACCATAGGCCACGATGCCAATGGTCCACTGAAAAAAGCGAGATAAATAACTGCTACCTTGACCGTGTGTTGTTTGTTTAAAAGTGCAGCTGCTGGAGCCTATGAGAAGGCCCCCATGTCGCCAGCATCCCACACCAGCAAGCACTTGCCGTTCGACGGGGGAAGACTAACAATTATATTTAACATCAAGGCACCTCTTATAAGCGAGCATCTATTAAAAAGAAACACAATCACGACGATAAAAAATGTCCTGTTTCCACGAATATAGGTGCAGTCCATTTTCTTTTAGTTTTATGAGCAAAATGGATCCCATGACCCAGGCTAGGTCTGGTTTTTGTTCAGGCGTGGATCTAGTCCACATTACATCCACGATGGTGTCTAGAGGTGGATTCACAATGCACTACATCTGGCGGAGTGTTCAAACGTGAATCCACCGTGAATTGTATCCGGAGCAATGTCTAGAGGGTGACCCATAAGCGCTACATCAGGGATCTAAAGTGGATCAACTACTAATTATGTCCAGAGTGGTGTCCACAGGATCTGCGAGAGGGCTGGGACAGGTTTAACTTCAACAACGTCGTCTTAATCTGTTTTTTTCTTTCAGAATAGTTGTTCCAATGTCCGAGAAACGAGTCTTACTGGAAGCTGAGGTACATCTCCTTGAATTGTATCTTCCCCTCCTCCGACAAAGCCTGTAAATATCTTATGTACCCAGCGTTATGGTCTGAAAGAGTGATGGCAAGGGACTATATAAATACTGTATTAAGCATTCTGACTGAAAATAAATTCACGAAGATATTCAGTCAATAGCTTTGTATAAAATATTGTTACTAGCAGAATCTCTTTTCAATTTTCGGCATAATCGATTTAGCGTCATGAAATTTATTCCATACTTATTACCAGTTTCCATCACTTCTTTGCTGCTTTGCTATAAGTTTCTTTCGACGTTGTGCTTGTTTCCCTTATTTTTCTAATTTTTCATATAGCCTTCACGAGGAAACTCAGGTTGTTGTGCTACAACAAATGGTAACAAACTGTCACAAATGACCCATACTTCACCATTCTGCACTCGGCAAAATATTACATACTTCGAAACTCATTAATATCCATGCACAAATGTCAGCAAGTCTAAAAATGATGTTGAATAAGCAAGTTGAGGCTAGTTCCAACAGGCTGCGATAAGCAAAAGCAAGATGAGCTCATCAAATCAAGACTTGAGGAGAACCATATTCCCACTGAAATACATATTATGTTATCGCTTCATAGTGTAAGCTTACAGAGAGATGGAAGAAATTTACTGTGGTGTATAACTCAGAGTGAGATGTTGATGTGTCAGATGCGGAAATATTGTACGTAATAGTATTCGCCAGCTGAGACATCAGGTGTGCGGAGTGGAGAGATTCCCCTCTGGAACGTCTTATCTTATGTGTGAATTCCTGCAATTTGTTGCAATATTGGTGCAACATCAGTTAATTGTTACAGTATTGATGTAATATGATTAATTTTTACATTTATGCGTTGTATTTCTGATAAATAATTCAGGTGTTTCAGGTACTTTTCAGCACTGTCCAGATGGGACTGCTTTGTAATTGGCTGTTTCATTTTAATGTTTGGCTATAGTAGTAGGATCTGACTGGAGGAGAGGGGAGGTAAATAGAACATAAAACAGAATATTCGCTAATATGTAATCAGCTTCTGCAACTTCAGAAGACTGTTGTCCTGAGTGTAAATCTTTGAAGAGAGAAATGCAAGGATAAGAAAGGAAAGTTTGCGGGGCGTTGTACTGGAATTTATCACATTCTCGATTTTCCACGTCAATAGATTTTGCAGTAGTGACATTGGAAAATCACATTCTAGGATTTTAACGTGAAATTGGTAGATTTTATTGTAGCAACGAAATCTAGTAACACGTATAAACTTTGTATCAACTTGTCAATTAACCGTGAGCGAAAAATAAGCTGGCTGCGGACAAACTTTTAGATTGTGCTACGTTTTTCGTTATTTCCCTTAGATACTGGTGAGATGGGGTGGCTACGTTGAAAGTGCACGGCCGGTTTCCTACAAAATCCTCACCGATCCGAGCTTATGCCCCGTCTGCAATGACCTTGGCGTTACAGGACATTAAAGTCTAATTTTTTCATTCTCTCGCTACCCGATCTACGAACAAAATGTTTGGCCAAAGGAATAATCACAAATCCATCCGCACAACCGCAGCACCTGATAAAAGAAAGCAAGGTAGGCAGGAAATTGAAAAACTGCAGCCAGCAGCACGCCCACCCATTGTGAAGAATGTCACCGACCGGACTGGTATGCACCGTCCCCTAACTTCTACAGCGGCCACAAGATCCAGGACGTCCTAGGCTAATCAAAGGAGAAGGTAGATGCGTTAAACACTGCAGGCGTATACAAGATGGAATATAAGTGTGGAGAAGTATACATCGGTTAGACAGGCAGACCAGTAGCAACGCGTATACTGAACAACGAGCGCTACTTCAGAACGACTGTGGCAAGGACATAAAGTTTAACGAAATCTGCGTACTTGCCAAGCATCCGAGGATGATGAAACACAAGAACGGAAAAGCCACTGAAATGCTAAAACATCGTAACAACATGAAAAGAGAGGATGGACTCGGGCCTAGCCCATCCTGGCTGCCAGCCATCAGACCGCAACAATCCATTGTAAGAACACGAGATGTGTGTTACCGGCCAGTACCTGCTGTCGCGCGGCCTGCATCCAGTACGGGGGAAACAGGAGCCCACAACTCATTCGCCGATGACTACCAAGCATAACACACACTGCAAGAAGCAATAGACAACAACGGACACCCACTCCCTCCACCGCAGTAACATACTGCAATAAGCTTTCCACTCATTCCGTCTTAAGAATTCAATTATACACTACAGGCCATTAATATTGCTACACCAAGAAGAAATGCAGATAATAAACGGGTATTCATTGGACAAATATATTATACTAGAACTGACATGTGATTACATTTTCACGCAATTTGGGTGCATAGGTCTTGAGAAATCAGTACCCAGAACAACCGCCTCTGGCCATAATAACGACATGATACGCCTGGGCATTGAGTCAAACAGAGCTTGGATGGCGTGTACAGGTACAGCTGCCCATGCGGCTTCAACACGATACCACAGTTCATCAAGAGTAGTGACTGGAGTATTGTGACGAGCCAGTTGCTCGGCCACCATTGACCAGACGTTTTCTGTTGGTGAGAGATCTGGAGAATGTGGTGGCCAGGGCAGCAGTCGAACATTTTCTGTATCCAGAAAGGCCCGTACAGGACCTGCAACATGCGGTCGTGCATTATCCTGCTGAAGTGTAGGGTTTCGTAGGGATCGCATGAAGGGTAGATCCACGGGTCGTAACACATCTGAAATGTAACGTCCACTGCTCAAAGTGCCGTCAATGCGAACAAGAGGTGACCGAGACGTGAAACCAATGGCACCCCATACTATCATGCCCAGTGATACGCCAGTATGGCGATGACGAATACACGCTTCCAATGTGCGTTCACCGCGATGTCGCCAAACACGGATGCGATCAGCATGATGCTGTAACCAGAAACTGTATTCATCCCAAAAAATGAAGTTTTGCCATTCGTGCACCCAAGTTCGTCGTTGAGCACACCATCACAAGCGCTCCTGTCTGTGATGCAGCGTCAAGGGTAACCGCAGCCATGGTTCAAATGGCTCAAATGGCTCTGAGCACTATGGGACTTAACATCTGTGGTCATCAGTCCCCTAGAACTTAGAACTACTTAAACCTAACTAACCTAAGGACATCACACACATCCATGCCCGAGGCAGGATTCGAACCTGCGACCGTAGCGGTCACGCGGTTCCAGACTGAAGCGCCTACAACCGCACGGCCAAACAGGCCGGCCGCAACCATGGTCTCCGAGCTGATAGTCCATGCTGCTGCAAACGTCGTCAAACTGTTCGTGCAGATGGTTGTTGTCTTGCAAACGTCCTAATCTGTTTACTCAGGGATCGAGACGTGACTGTACGATCCGTTACAGCCATGCCGATAAGATGCCTGTCATCTCGACTGCTAGTGATACAAGGCCGCTGGGATCCAGCACGGCGTTCCGTATTACTCTCCTGAAGCCACCTATTCCATATTCTGCTAATAGTCATTGGTTCTCGACCAACGCGAGCAGCAATGTTTCGATACGATAGACCGCAATCGCGATAGGCTACAATCCGACTTTTATCCAAGTCGGAAACGTGATGGTACGCATTTCTCCTCCTTACACGAGGCATCACAACAACGTTTCACCAGGCAACGCCGGTCAACTGCTGTTTGTGTATGAGAAATCGGTTGGAAACTTTCCTCATGTCAGCACGTTGTAGGAGTCGCCACCGGCGCCAACCTTGTATGAATGTTCTGAAAAGCTAATCATTTGCATACCACAGCATCTTCTTCATGTCGGTTAAATTTCACGTCTGTAGCACGTCATCTTCGTGGCGTAGCAATTTTAATGGCCAATATCGCATCAACTATTTTTGAAATTATGACGTACTGTAATGCTTAGAGAGCTGTCATGACAAAACGCATGTTACTGTGGACAGCAGGAACACAGCAGCACACCCGGAAGAAGGTCACTGAAACCGTACCATACACAGAAAATTTTATGTCAAATTTACGCATATTGCGCCAGTACAACAAATATGGTTAATAGAACAAAAAATAATAATTAATGTAAAATTAAATTTGTTTATATCGCTATATGTTAGTAGAACGCAGCTATTATGAAGTCTCACATGTAACAGGGCCGTATTGTCTTGGCTGCTTTTGCAATACTAGGGCTGTTGTACGGTTCCTGCACATCGCTGATCTGAAATACAATTCGCGTGTCTTGTGTAAATCATAATAATTTCGTCAATTTACTTGTATTTTATTTCCTTCTGGATATACTGCTGCAATTTCGCTTTTTACCAATTTTCAAGTGACTCATTAGTATCTTATCTAAATTAGTTATATTTCTTTCATACCACACTATGTGTCAACGTAACTTATTTGGAAAGGATAGTAATGAGGCACTTGAAAATAGCTACAGTGCTGAAATTGTGGAACTAAATAAAATAAAAGTCAAATGGTAAATGCATTATCGTTTAGACAAATCTAAATAACAGTGATTAATAATAACAAGGAAATGATTCAATTTCTTCTCTTGTTTGGCTTTTCGTCTCGTTTAGAAATGGTCGTCTTATGCATCTGTTGCTGTGAGGTGAGGACCATTCCCGCTTGGACGGTGGACCGCTGTGACAGGTACGGGACGCCATTTCTGCATGTCACATTCTGTCGCCTTACCACTTAGCACTGAGAAAGCTGTTTACACTTACAGTGATAATGTATTTAATTCATAAGACAATAAATTGCAAAATACTGGCATATTTAGCATGTGACTGTTTAAATGACAACATCCTTTAAGTAAATTAGATTATTATGATATAACAGGAAAAGGTGCAAAATAGTTCTACATCTACATCTACATCCATACTCCGCAAGCCACCTGACGGTGTGTGGCGGAGGGTACCTTGAGTACCTCTATGGGTTCTCCCTTCTATTCCAGTCTAGTATTGTTCGTGGAAAGAAGGATTGTCGGTATGCTTCTGTGTGCGCTATAATCTCTCTGATTTTATCCTCATGGTCTCTTCGCGAGATATACGTAGGAGGGAGCAATATACTGCTTGACTCTTCGGTAAAGGTATGTTCTCGAAACTTTAACAAAAGCCCGTACCGAGCTACTGAGCGTCTCTCCTGCAGAGTCTTCCACTGGAGTTTATCCACCATCTCCGTAACGCTTTCGCGATTACTAAATGATCCTGTAACGAAGCGCGCTGCTCTCCGCTGGATCTTCTCTATCTCTTCTATCAACCCTATCTGGTACGGATCCCACACTGATGAGCAGTATTCAAGCAGTGGGCGAACAAGTGTACTGTAACCTACTTCCTTTGTTTTCGGATTGCATTTCCTTATGATTCTTCCAATGAATCTCAGTCTGGCATCTGCTTTACCGACGATCAACTTTATATGATCATTCCATTTTAAAACACTCCTAATGGTTACTCCCAGACAATTTATGGTATTAACTGCTTCCAGTTGCTGACCTGCTATTGTAGCTAAATGATAAGGGTACTACCTTTCTATGTATTCGCAGCACATTACACTTGTCTACATTGAGATTCAATTGCCATTCCCCGCACCATGCGTCAATTCGCTGCAGATCCTCCTGCATTTCAGTACAATTTCATTGTTACAACCTCTCGATATACCACAGCATCATCTGCAAAAAGCCTCAGTGAACTTCCGATGTCATCCACAAGGTCATTTATGTATACTGTGAATAGCAACGGTCCTATGACACTCCCCTGCGACACACCTTAAATCACTCTTACTTCGGAAGACTTCTCTCCATTGAGAATGACATGCTGCGTTCTGTTATCTAGGAACTCTTCAATCCAATGACACAATTGGTCTAATAGTCCATATGCTCTTACTTTGTTCATTAAACGACTGTGGGGAACTGTATCGAACGCCTTGCGGAAGTCAAGAAACACGGCATCTATCTGTGAACCCGTGTCTATGACCCTCTGAGTCTCGTGGACGAATAGCGCGAGCTGGGTTTCACACGACCGTCTTTTTCGAAACCCATGCTGATTCCTACAGAGTAGATTTCTAGTCTCCAGAAAAGTCATTATACTCGAACATAATACGTGTTCCAAAATTCTACAACTGATCGACGTTAGAGATGTAGGTCTATAGTTCTGCACATCTGTTCGACGTCCCTTCTTGAAAACCGGGGATGACCTGTGCCCTTTTCCAATCCTTTGGAACGCTACGCTCTTCTAGAGACCTACGGTACACCGCTGTAGGAAGGGGGGCAAGTTCCTTCGCGTACTCTGCGTAAAATCGAACTGGTATCCCATCAGGTCCAGCGGCCTTTCCTCTTTTGAGCCATTTTAGTTGTTTCTCTATCCCTCTGTCGTCTATTTCGATATCTACCATTTTGTCATCTGTGCGACAATCTAGAGAAGGAACTACAGTGCAGTCTTCCTCTGTGAAACAGCTTTGGAAAAAGACATTTAGTATTTCGGCCTTTAGTCTGTCATCCTCTGTTTCAGTACCTCTTTGGTCGCAGAGTGTCTGGACACTTTGTTTTGATCCACCTACCGCTTTGACATAAGACCAAAATTTCTTAGGATTTTCTGCCAAGTCAGTACACAGAACTTTACTTTCGAATTCATTGTACGCCTGTCGCATAGCCCTCCTCACACTACATTTCGCTTTGCGTAATTTTTGTTTGTCTGCAAGGCTTTGGCTATGTTTATGTTTGCTGTGAAGTTCCCTTTGCTTCCGCAGCAGTTTCCTAACTCGGTTGTTGTACCACTGTGGCTCGTTTCCATCTCTTACGATCTTGCTTGGCACATACTCATGTAACGCATATTGTACGATGGTTTTGAACTTTGTCCACTGATCCTCAACACTATCTGTACTTGAGACAAAACTTTTGTGTTGAGTCGTCAGGTACTCTGTAATCTGCTTTTTGTCACTTTTGCTAAACAGAAAAATCTTCCTACCTTTTTTAATATTTCTATTTACGGCTGAAATCATCGATGCAGTAACCGATTTATGATTGCTGATTCCCTGTTCTGCGTTAACTGTTTCAAACAGTTCGGGTCTGTTTGTCACCAGAAGGTCTAATATGTTATCGCCACGAGTCGGTTCTCTGTTTAACTGCTCAAGGTAGTTTTCAGATAAAGCACTTAAAAAAATTTCACTGGATTCTTTGTCCCTGCCACCCGTTATGAACGTTTGAGTCTCTCAGTCTATATCCGGCAAATTAAAATCTCCACCCAGAACTATAACATGGTGGGGAAATCTACTCGAAATATTTTCCAAATTATCCTTCAGGTGCTCAGACACAACAGCTGCTGAGCCAGGGGGCCTATAGAGACATCCAATTACCATGTCTGAACCTGCTTTAACCGTGACCTTCACCCAAATTATTTCACATTTCGGATCTCCGTCAATTTCCTTCGATACTATCGCACTTTTTATCGCTATAAACCCTCCTCCCCCTTCACTGTCCAGTCTGTCTCTGCGGTATACATTCCAATCTGAGTTTAGGATTTCATTACTGTTTACGTCTGGTTTCAGCCAACTTTCTGTCCCTAGTACTATATGGGCGTTGTGACCGTTTATTAATGAGAGCAGTTCTTGGACCTTTCTATAAACGCTCCTGCAGTTTACTACTAGCACATTAATATTGTAATTCCCTGTTGCATTTTGCCTATTCCTACCTTGCCGCGTCTCAGGAGGCGTCTTGTCGGGCCTAGGGAGGGAATTCTCTAACCTAAAAAACCCACATGTGCACTCCACACATACTCCGCTACCCTTGTAGCCGCTTCCGGCGTGTAGTGCACGCCTGACCTATTCGGGGGGACCCTACATTTCTCCACCCGATAGCGGAGGTCGAGAAATTTGCACCCTAGATCTCCGTAGAATCGTCTGAGCTTCTGGTTTAAGCCTTCCACTCTGCTCCAAACCAGAGGACCGCGATCGGTTCTGGGAACGATACTACAAATAGTTAGCTCTGATTACACCCCGCGAGCGAGGCTTTCCGCCTTCACCAATTCCGCCAACCGCCTGTACGAACTGAGGATGGCCTCTGAACCCAGACGGCAGGAGTCATTGGTGCCGACATGAGCAACAATTTGCAGTCGGGTGCACCCAATGCTCTCTATCGCCGCCGGCAGGGCCTCCTCCACATCTCGGATGAGACCCCCCGGCAAGCAGACGAGTGAACACTGGCCTTCTTCCCCGACCTATCCGCTATTTTCCTAAGGGGCTCCATCACCCGCATAACGTTGGAGCTCCCAATAACTAATAAACCCCTCCCCCCGTGTGCCTGCTTGGACCTTGCTGAAGGAGCGGCCACATGTCCACTCACAGGCAGAGCGGGCGATGCCACACGGCCAGCAACCACATTGACCCTCCGCCTCGTGCGCCGAGAACGCCGCTGAACCCACCACTCTCCTTGGGGAGAGGGTGGCCCAACCGCGCCTGGTACCTGCGAAGATGTCTCGACAGCAGGGACAGTGGGTGAAGCACGTAACACTTGGGGTGTACCATGCGACGCACCAGACTCCCCACTGCCGCTACACTCCGAGGCGGCAGCCTGAAGACGGCTGACCGCGGCCATCAACACGTTCAGCTGTTCGCGAACAGTGGCCAGCTCCTCCTGCGTCCGTACACAGCAGTCACACCTCCTATCCATCATAAGAAATCAATTTACTGTAGAGAGTTAATCAACTTTATACTAGACTGCTAATTCACTAAAGGCGGCTGATTGTTGACTAAACTGTGGTTGCTAGCCACTTCTTGTAGAAAACAATGAAAATAGCACTACCTGTCTCTGGTCTGTATTGAAAACAAACACTAGCACTACTGGCACTATGGTTGACTAAAGAGACTCTCTCTGACTGTATTCAAAACAAACACGAAATCTATGGAACACTATTACTAGCACTCGACAATTAAAGCTTCCTAAAAGCAAAAGCACACGGAAGAAGAAGTAACAAGTAAGAAAAATACAGTTAATACTTAAATTAAGGTAGCTCGCTGCACAGCAGACGTGAAGCAGACGGCAGTACAGAAAACAAATAATGTCAGTAGGAAAGATCAAATGGTTCAAATGGCTCTGAGCAATATGGGACTTAACATCTGACGTCGTCAGTCCCCTAGAAAGTAGAACTGCTTCAACATAACCAACATAAGGACATCACACGCATCCATCCCCGAGGCAGGATTCGAACCTGAGACCGTAGCGGTCGCGCGGTTCCGGACTGAAGCACCTAGAACCGCTCGGCCACAGCGGTCGGCTCAATAGGAAAGAATCATGTAACAACCCATCAGACATCATCCAGTAAAAATAAATGGTTCAAATGGCTCTGAGCACTATGGGACTTAACTTTTGTGGTCATCAGTCCCCTAGAACTTAGAACTACTTAAACCTAACTAACCTAAGGACATTACATACATCAATGCCCGAGGCAGGATTCGAACCTGCGACCGTAGCAGTCGCGCGGTTCCGGACTGAGCGCCTTAACCGCGAGACCACCGCGGCCGGCAATAAAAATAATTACTTGTGTTGTTCCACATGCTCGATCTTAGGGCACTTACATTTTCTTGTGTGTATCAATGGAAATGTGCGATTGGCGTGATTGGCCGGAAGGCCCCTTACGTGATAGGTGCTGCTGCCTTGGTGCAGGTCTTATTACATTGGACGCCACATTGGGCGATCTGCGGGCCGGATGGGGATGAAATGATGATGAAGACAACACAACACCCAGTCCCTCAGTGGAGAAAATCCCCGACGCAGCCGGGAATCAAATCCGGGCCCCTAAGGAAGGCAGTCTGTCACGCTTGCCATTCAGCTGTCGGGGCGAACTGCGTATCAATGACCTTTCGTCAGTAACATTACCAGATGCATAGCTCGTTTTGTTTGGAAATAATACATACATATCAATTTATGGCAAATTAACTATAATTTCAGAAAGATACGTTAATGAAATATTCATGGACACTGATATATGGCTCCTAGTCAATTATTTGTCACCAAAATTTGGAGAAACATACTATATGTAATTTAGAACTTATAACATGTTTCCCCTCAGTAACTATCTAAAATATGATGATAGGCAGATAGAAGAGGTTGATAGAGTAAATTCTTTGGATTACAGCTTAACAAATTAAGCTGGAAGGAGCATACCAGAGAACTACTGATGTGATAAACAAATATTTATTTGCAATCTGGATGTTCTCAGGTGTATATGATTTAAAGATGGAAAAGCTAGTGTACTTCGCTTGGTTTCGTTCCGTAACATTACAGTTTTGGGTTGACACATAAATCGAAGCTAAAGTTTTGCGAGTCCAAAAGCGTGTAATACTTATTATTTGTATTATGAACTGAAGCATGTCCGGTAGAAGAATTTTCAAGGAACAGGGGATACGAAATACGGCTTCCCAGTATATTTATTCCTTAGTGAATTTTTTCTTCAATAACATACTTCTCTTTAAAGCAAGAGATTCATAAAATCAACAGCAGAAGTAACAATAACCTTCAGAGAGATTTAAGGCCATTTACGTTGATCCAGAAAGATGTTGATTATTCAGGAACACACGTTTTCGATAACTTGCCAGCAGCCATAAAAAATATAACTGCTAATAAAGTTCAGTTACAGATGAAGACTTACTGGTGGCCAATTCCCACTCTATTGATGAATTTCTTAGTAGAACCGACTGATTTGTATTCATTATTAAATACATACAATAATGTGTGTATTAAGTAAAACCTTACTGCTGTACATCTTTAGTGCAGCAATGTGATAACTGTAAACAATCGTTGTAACCTGATTTTCTCTTTGATGATGTTGGCTAAAATAGCCTAAGAAATATTATGTGCACCTCAGTGTATTGTGCATTTACATGTTTTTGACAAGTTTGTTATTACCTTTGAGTTGACAATCGGTTCAAAATGCTTTGACTTGTTCCACATCCACGAAGATCATGCGAAATGGAATCTTTGTGAAGTAAACTAAAATAATTTTTTTGTGAATGGGTATTGTGTGTCCCTGTTTTTTGACAAATTATCTAACCTGGAGGGTCCCCTCACTATAGACCTATGGAACTAAAAGCACATGTAATCTTATTTAATCATTTTAAGTGTACAGGAAAGGGTAGTTTTCATTATAGGAAGTGTGACAGCTTCTTCACGGTGCATTCGCGTATAGGTGAGGTAAGAATATCTGTGTGCACGCTCCTTTTAGTCTAATCTTGTCTTCGGCGTCCTCATAGGACCTAACCATAGGAAGTTGTTGTATATTCCTCGTTTGATATCCGTTCTTGTAAACGTATAAGTAAGCTTTCGCTGTATAGTCGGCGTGTGTCTTCATGTGTGTCACTTAAGGCGTTACAGCATGTCCGCGGTGCTCCCGCGTGAATCAAACATACTCGTGAACATTCTTGCTGCCCATTTTGTATAGTTCCATATCTCCCAATACTTCTGTATTATACGGGTTTCACGTCCTGGAGTGATATTCTGCAGTGCCTCGCACGAAAGTTTTGTAAGGAACCGCCTTTGCAGATTGACTGGATTTTAGCAGTATCCTACCACTAAAGCGTAGCCTGCCATCGGCTTTACCTACGACCCAGACTGTGTGATCATTCCATACCATACGCTCACAAATTTTCATACAGAGTTATTTCTAAGACTTGACTGATTGCAGTTGTTACTCACTGATAGTGTAGTCATAGGATACTACTTTTTTCTTTTTCCGGAATGCATAGTCATACATTTATGAACATTTAATGCAGATGTCCAATCCTTAGGGCACTTTCAAACCTTATCATGACATGACAGAATATCTGTGCAGATTTTTTAAAAATAGTGCCCCGTGATACACTGGAGCGCCAAAGAAACTGGTATAGGCATGCGTATTCAAATACAGAGATATGTAAACAGGCGGAATATGGCGCTGAGGTCGGCAACGCCTATATAGGACAACAAGTGTCTGGCGCAGTTGTTAGACCGGTTACTGCTGCTAATATGGCAGGTTATCGAGATTTAAGTGAGTTTCAACGTGGTGTTACAGTTGGCAGACGAGCCATGGGACACAGCATCTCCGAGGTAGCGATGAAGTGGGGATTTTGCCGTACAACCATTTCTCGAGTGTACCGTGAATATCAGGAATCTGGTAAAACATCAAATCTCCGACATCGCTGCGGCAGGAAAAATATCCTGCAAGAACGGGACCAACGACGAATGAAGAGAATCTTTCAACGCGACACAAGTGCAACCCTTCCGCAAATTGCTGCAGATTTTAATGCTGGGCCATCACCAAGTGTCAGCGTGCGAACCATTCAACGAAACAACATCGGTATGGGCTTTCGGAGCCGAAGGACCACTCGTATACCCTTGGTGACTGCACGACACAAAGCTTTACGCGTCGCCAGGGCCCGTCAACAAAGACACTGGACTGTTGGTGGCTGGAAACATTTTGCCTGGTCGGACGAGTCTCGTTTCAAATTGTATCCAGCGGATGGACGTGTACAGATATGAAGATAACCTCGTGAATCCATGGACCCTGCATGTCAGCAGCAGCAGGGGACTGTTCAAGTTGGTGGATACTCTGTAATGGTGTGGGGCATGTGCACGTGGAGTCATATGGGACGACTCTGACAGGTGACACGTACGTAAGCATTCCACCTGATCACCTGCATTCATTCATGCCCATTGGCATTATGAAGGACACCCCACACATCCAGAATTGCTACAGAGTGGCTCCAGGAACACTTATCGGAGTTGATACTCTTCCGCAGGCCACCAAACTCCCCATACATGAACATTATTGAGCATATTAGGCAGGTGTATCAATTTCTTTGGCTCTTCAGTCTATAGGGGTCCGAATCCGTAGTTCAGTGATCAGTGCGGTTGACTGCTTCATTAGTAATAACATTGCGCCTTACTTCACTACACTGTAACTCATTACCTTAGCAAATTAACGGCTTTAAAATACTTTTAGCATAACTGGTTAAGAAGTCAAGCTTTATCCAGTAAACGAAACAGAAAATTCTCGTAACGCAACCACATACAGATGGGAGTTTAAAGCTTATCTAGTCTGACTGTTCAGCTGAAACAAATATCTTCAGCTTATTTTAATAGTAACTGCGCTTCTTAGCGTAATAGGTATTATCTGGAGCAATTTGGTTGAAACGCGCGGTTTCCGCGTTCATCACTGATTGGCCGTGGCTCTATAGCGGTGCCTTTCTGACCTAAGGATATTGGAAAATTTGCTCGACGATTCGATGTCCTCTTCCCTTATTATCATTTGTTTTTCTCCACCGTGCAGTTAACGGCATCATTTGTGAAAGGTCTGAGTTTACTACTAATATAATCTGCCACGTCATCAACATACAACTCGAACAATAAGAGTCCCAACACACTTTCCTGGGGCATGCCTGAAGTCAGTTCTACGTATGTCGATGACTCTTCATCCAAAATGACGAGCTGTGCCCTCGCCTTGTAAAACCTCGGTTCTCATTTCGTGCCTTCTACTGATAGCAACGAAAAATGGGCTAAAGTAAAGCAGGCTGTAAGATTAAGTTCAGATGGCGGAAATATGAGGTTGTTTACAAATCGTGACAACATTTAACTTGCAGCCGAGCATATAAGCGCGCGTCAAAGCAGTTTTAACGCAAAAAAGTCTCTAGACGCGGACGGTCGTGCGTTGACATACGGTTAGAAAGATACACAGCACCAGTACCTCGATCAATCGACCATGCGTTTCCGTCGTGAGCAGACGTATTTTCTGTGTGTTTCCGGTAATGTTCTTCGTGGAAATGAGTGAGATCGGAAGACGAGTATACTGAAATTGAGCTACTAATTGATGCTGTTGAGAAGACGTCAGCATTTTGGAATGTAGCTTCAGAATCATATTAAAACAAAATTTTGAGACGACGTGCTTGGGAAGAATTGGTTATGATCTTCTGTGGGGGAAATGACTCTCAATAAAATAAGGGAGACCATACTTAAGTAAAACTTCATTCTTCACAAGTGCATTTTCGTTCATATTTTCACATTGAAGACGCAATCAAGTCCGAATCGAAGGCAGGTTCGTCAATGAAGTGCAACATTTATGACTTAAATTCCGTTTGTTACTGATACTAATTTACAGCCAGAACAGAACTGAATTCCTGGATGGATAGTGAAGCTATTAATAGAAACATCGAAAATTCTAGAATGCTGGTATTTTTAAAATGATCGAATACTCGAGAATAGACAATTTTAATATATTTCAAGAACCTTTCAAAAATGATAAATACGAGTTACAGAGTAATTGCTGGTGATCGGGTAGTAACAGCACGTTATCTAGCAACGCTAAGAACAACACCACAGTTTGTGTGTACCATAGTTCGCCCCTGTATCAAAAGATCTGCATATTCAAGTCTACCTTCCTAAGCAGAATGGTTACCAAATTTAGCGCAAACGTTATCGGTTGATGAAGTGGTTCGTCCATTTATACTCTTTAAATTTCCTTCTAAAATGTCTTCGTGTTCATATGTATCTCTCCTTGGAACATACACTCCTGGAAATTGAAATAAGAACACCGTGAATTCATTGTCCCAGGAAGGGGAAACTTTATTGACACATTCCTGTGGTCAGATACATCACATGATCACACTGACAGAACCACAGGCACATAGACACAGGCAACAGAGCATGCACAATGTCGGCCCTAGTACAGTGTATATCCACCTTTCGCAGCAATGCAGGCTGCTATTCTCCCATGGAGACGATCGTAGAGATGCTGGATGTAGTCCTGTGGAACGGCTTGCCATGCCATTTCCACCTGGCGCCTCAGTTGGACCAGCGTTCGTGCTGGACGTGCAGACCGCGTGAGACGACGCTTCATCCAGTCCAAAACATGCTCAATGGGGGACAGATCCGGAGATCTTGCTGGCCAGGGTAGTTGACTTACACCTTCTAGAGCACGTTGGGTGGCACGGGATACATGCGGACGTGCATTGTCCTGTTGGAACAGCAAGTTCCCTTGCCGGTCTAGGAATGGTAGAACGATGGGTTCGATGACGGTTTGGATGTACCGTGCACTATTCAGTGTCCCCTCGACGATCACCAGTGGTGTACGGCCAGTGTAGGAGATCGCTCCCCACACCATGATGCCGGGTGTTGGCCCTGTGTGCCTCGGTCGTATGCAGTCCTGATTGTGGCGCTCACCTGCACGGCGCCAAACACGCATACGACCATCATTGGCACCAAGGCAGAAGCGACTCTCATCGCTGAAGACGACACGTCTCCATTCGTCCCTCCATTCACGCCTGTCGCGACACCACTGGAGGCGGGCTGCACGATGTTGGGGCGTGAGCGGAAGACGGCCTAACGGTGTGCGGGACCGTAGCCCAGCTTCATGGAGACGGTTGCGAATGGTCCTCGCCGATACCCCAGGAGCCACAGTGTCCCTAATTTGCTGGGAAGTGGCGGTGCGGTCCCATACGGCACTGCGTAGGATCCTACGGTCTTGGCGTGCATCCGTGCGTCGCTGCGGTCCGGTCCCAGGTCGACGGGCACGTGCACCTTCCGCCGACCACTGGCGACAACATCGATGTACTGTGGAGACCTCACGCCCCACGTGTTGAGCAATTCGGCGGTACGTCCACCCGGCCTCCCGCATGCCCACTATACGCCCTCGCTCAAAGTCCGTCAACTGCACATACGGTTCACGTCCACGCTGTCGCGGCATGCTACCAGTGTTAAAGACTGCGATGGAGCTCCGTATGCCACGGCAATCTGGCTGACACTGACGGCGGCGGTGCACAAATGCTGCGCAGCTAGCGCCATTCGACGGCCAACACCGCGGTTCCTGGTGTGTCCGCTGTGCCGTGCGTGTGATCATTGCTTGTACAGCCCTCTCACAGTGTCCGGAGCAAGTATGGTGGGCCTGACACACCGGTGTCAATGTGTTCTTTTTTCCATTTCCAGGAGTGTAGTTGTGAAGTACTGTGATCACTGTTACAACGAAGGTCGACAAAATCCACTCAGATATCTAACGGGAAATGTAGTGTCCTCCAGTAACCTACGTATACCTGCATGCTAAAGTCAGCCGATAGTTAACTATCCTTTTCTTCAGAAGTCAGTCGCTTCCACCGTAGAGTCTCAATGATTCACCACCTACCATCAGGTAAGGAGGTGTCATGTGTTGGTTTTCTGTTAAAGGTCTAGGTTCCGTGGTACCAAGAGATTTTTTTATGAGTTTTTCCATACAGAAGGGAATCTCTGAAAATTCCTGTGTCACTATGGTTTCCATAAGCATCACGCCTACTCGTATAAAGCGATAGTACAGGGGGATAACCGTACCACAGCCTAGGCGGCAGGTTGTTCGGGACGGAAAAATCTTAAATTTTATTGTGGTTCCAAAAGAACGAATTAAGCAAAGCAATAGAAGTTTTGTTTCAATGCCGAAGTGTGGTATCTTACTGGAAATTATCTCCGGTATTGTGAAAGAGATGACACATGAACCGCTCGATGATGATGATATTTGGTTTGTGGGGCTCTCAACGGCGCGGATATTAGCGCCAGTACAAAGTTCCAATCTTTACACAGTCCATATTCGCCACTTTCATGAATGATGATGAAATGATGCGCGCAACATAAACGCCCAGTCCCCGAGTGGAGAAAATCCTCGACCCGGCCGGGAATCGAACCCGGGACCCCGTTGAAGCGCTGGAGTGGAACACCTCGGCTGCGTCTCTCAGAATAGTCAAGTTTGTTATTGACAGTGTTGACAACTCAGTTTCTCCAACGCGCGCCTACGTAACACTTGAAATGTACCTGTCAGATTGAAATACCCTACAGAAGCGGAAAACTTTATAATAAAAAAATATAGATAAATATCAGCATATAATGTCCTAACATCTATGGCAGTATCGCCGAGAAAACACTTTTGTAATAAATAAATAAAGAATAAGTAAAACTGCACAGCCCGTCACATGCCATAATCGTTGGGATTCAGACAGTGTGATGGAGCGGCGTATACATGTAGAAAGACGCGTGGCCTCTTCCCCCACCATTATAGAAGATGAATCATAGAGCACAGCTACATCCAGTATCCCCTGCAGGAGAAACGTGCCACGGTCTCCGCATGTGCGACGCGGGAAAAAGAGCGGCTGCAAATCGCGACCAAGCGCAGCGCCCAGTTTAAATGCGTGATCGCCGATGCTCCGTCTGCGTTTACGCGGATTCGTTCGTCTGCGACCGACGATTACTTAGTACCGCCAAAGTTGGTTCCCATTACTAAGTTGAAATTCCGTGTCTCTATTAATCAAGTCGCTACTTACACGCCGGCCGGAGTGGCCGTGCGGTTCTAGGCGCTAGAGCCTGGAACCGAGCGACCGCTACGGTCGCAGGTTCGAATCCTGCCTCGGGCATGGATGTGTGTGATGTCCCTCGGTTAGTTAGGTTTAATTAGTTCTAAGTTCTAGGCGACTGATAACCTCAGAAGTTAAGTCGCATAGTGCTCAGAGCCATTTTTTTTTTTTTTTAGCTACTTACACGTATTTCAACTACTTTAATGAGGGAGTCCCAGTACGTGGAAGTGGACGAAAGGATCTTTGCCTATCCTTAATTCATGCTGCGTCCCTTGTCAAGACAGTGTTCAGCCGCAGCAGACTTCCCTTGCTGACAAAAGCTGGTGTGACGTCCGTGTTCAACACATCTATGCTTAACAGCGCAACACGTCTGACCAATGCATGATTTCCCACTCTGGTATGGCATTTTAGATGCCCCTCCTTAGACCCGGGTTGTCTTTAACGTAACAGCTTGCCAAACGGCCATGCTTTTTCCCGGGTCACGCATGCGGAGACCGTGGCCCGTTTCTCCGGCAAGGGGCAATGTATGATTCGTCTACGATGACGTTACAGCCCCATCCCTTGGCGCCTGCGCTTTTCCATCGACTCAGCGTATATATTGGTGAGCCACTGCAGCAACACGGCAGTAAGCACCTGAAGATGATGAGCAGCCCTCTCGTTGAAATATTGTGCAGCTTCCACAACATCATCCCACGCGACGCCCGTGATCCTATGAAGCATTTATTGCGTCGGGGAAAGTCTCAAACAGCACATCTGGTACCTCTACTGGGAGTTAGATAAGCTCCGCAACAAGAAAAATAGACTTTTCTGCTATCTCACATTTTTATTGAGATGTCGGAACCAGGAAAGTTTACCGACATTCGTCAGGTTTACTCGTTATATAGACTGTGCGACCGCCAAGAGGATCAAACAACGAGACGGCATGGCATCGGTGAGAGAAAGAATTCCTTATGCGAGGCGAGAATTAGACAGAGAACTTGCTTTCACTACATTTGAATCTCTCATCGCGTCTGTCAGCGCATTCCTGGGAGTGGGTGGACAGTGCTACGTGGTCGCTTTCGGACTGGACGCGGCAACAGGCGGTGGCGCGTCAAGTTCCATCGCCATACACACCAGTCATCGCAGGAACATCAACCGTATAGACGTACTTTGTTTAATTTCACAGATAAACAACTGAGTGACGATGCAATACCGGTGTTGGAGAAGGACTATATTTTACTCTCACTCCAAAGACCTTGTCTGTCAACAATTTTGTCAGTTGCGTTGAGCAAGGTGTCTTGAAACTTCCGAGTGAGACTGCTTAAGAAACAAGGCGAGAGGGTTGCAGGGCCATTGTCAGCATGTCTTCACCCAAGCAGAACATCAACAACGAAGAGAAGAAAGCTGTTCACTCTTTAAGAGAAGATACAGAAAAATGATTTTATCTGCTGACAAGGGAAACGCTATTGTTCCTCTGCCTGCAACATCTTACTTCGGCAAGATGTCGGATTAACTGAAGGACTCAGTATATCTTTGTCTACAGAATGATCCAACTGGTGCAGTACAACGGAAGACATCAAATCCAGCCAGTTTCCTGAACATCTTAAAAAGGGTTTAAGACTACAAGCGCCAGTTCCACCTCTACGTTATGGGCTGCTTAAGATCCGTAAGGCAGGGGTTCCGTTTCGTCCCATCGTGAGCAATGTAGACTGAAGAGTTTGCCTCTCGAACCAGCTGACGTATTAGTGAGTTTCTATATGGTATCTTCATTTCACACAAGTGTCTCTGGTGAATTCATTACAAGTTATAGGAACTAGTTTGAAAGAGGACATCTTACATCTATTCAAACACATCCTTACCTCGTATTTTGAGCAAACCGACGGTGTTGCTATTGATAGCCCTTTGTCTCCCATAGTAGCTAACCTTTCTATGGAAGAGTTAGAGGAAAAAGCGCTCAAGTCAGCGGTGTTGAAATCTAAATGTCTCTGGAGATATGTGGGCGACAGTTGGCCACATGGAGCAGCAACTCTTCGTGCATTTCTGGAACACCCTAACTCCATCCATCCGAGCATCTGCTTCGCCATGAAGGTGGAGAAAAAGGAGACCTCCCGTTCATTGATATATTTGTCCGCAGAAAAGAAGACGGTTCCTTGGGTCACAGAGTATTTCGTAAACCAGTACACACTGACTTATATCAACGAGCTAAGAGCTACCATCACCTATTTCGACTCAGTGGTGTATTACGTACTCTCGTAGACAGTGCTGGAGTTACTTCAGATGCAGGGAGCTTCTCAGCACAGCTTAGCCATCTTCGGTCCGTGTTTCACTCTGATAAACAGATCCGTAACGCATTTCACCTTCGGCCCACTAAATCACAACAGCCAGAACAAACGCAGAACTACACGAGGATGTTTTTTTCTACCCTATGCTGGTCGCGTGTCCTTTAGAATTGGCAGGCTGTTCAAGAAACATCAAATGAAATGTGTCTTCCGACGTACAGCGCGATGGCAAACTATGCTGGGTTTCATTAAAGACAACCGGGGTCTAAGGAGACCAAGTGTGGTGTGCGTACTGTAAGACCTTCGGTACACACACCATCAGATTATTTAACTTGCCGCTCTAACGAAGTAGGCGAGTGTCAGCAATATGTCACGTGGTCTTATTGTGGTGTGTTTATCTTCTGCCGTTAGGTCAGACGATAGAAATGCCACTTGCACGCTAAGAGTAGCAGATTGACGGTGACCATCTTTAAACAGAACTTGATTAATTTTCAAACACATTTATTAAAATAATAACAAGCATAAAACTAACTTAACTTGGTTCTGGATGCTATTTACAATCTGAAGTTCCTTTGGTCTTGGTACGTTAATCTTATTCTCACATATCTCTGATACTTAACAAAGTATCTATACATTTCTCTTCATGGCTATGTACAGGAATATGATAATCTTACTAGGTGCAGACTGAAACTTGACTATAGACTGGTACAGATAGGAGCAGATAAATGCAGACTAATGCAAACTGACTTATCGCAGGTCTGTACACTCGTTATAATACTTCGAGCGTTCAGGTATCACTGTGCGAGTGTGATCCGCGAGGAGAAAAGGTTCTACGTTAGCAGCAATCTCATTGGCTGTGTGACATATTAATAAGCGGATCGGCGGAAGCGGAATTTGGTCCGTCTGTAAGACAGCGCCATCTCGTAGTGCGGAGACGGACGAGCGCTGCGCCTGCGCTGCTGTGCTTATCGGGGCGCGCTCTATTGGGAAAGTTGTGTACGCGCTGACTACGCGGAACTATGTACACAACACCAGGTATACAGGGTGTTACAAAAAGGTACGGCCAAACTTTCAGGAAACATTCCTCACACACAAAGAAAGAAAATATGTTATGTGGACACGTGTCCGGAAAAGCTTACTTTCCATGTTAGAGCTCATTTTATTACTTCTCTTCAAATCACATTAATCATGGAATGGAAACACACAGCAACAGAACGTACCCGCGTGATTTCAAATACTTTGTTACAGGAAATGTTCAAAATGTCCTCCGTTAGCGAGGGTACGTGAATCCACCCTCCGTCGCATGGAATCCCTGATGCGCTGATGCAGCCCTGGAGAGTGGCGTATTGTATCACAGCCGTCCACAATACGAGCACGAAGAGTCTCTACATTTGGTACCGGGGTTGCGTAGACAAGAGCTTTCAAATGCCCCCATAAATGAAAGTCAAGAGGGTTGAGGTCAGGAGAGCATAGAGGCCATGGAATTGGTCCGCCTCTACCAATCCATCGGTCACCGAATCTGTTGTTGAGAAGCGTACGAACACTTCGACTGAAATGTGAAGGAGCTCCATCGTGCATGAACCACATGTTGTGTCGTACTTGTAAAGGGACATGTTCTAGCAGCACAGGTAGAGTATCCCATATGAAATCATGATAACGTGCTCCATTGAGCGTAGGTGGAAGAACATGGGGCACAATCAAGACATCACCAACAATGCCTGCCCAAACGTTCACAGAAAATCTGTGTTGATGACGTGATTGCACAATTGCGTGCAGATTCTCGTAAGCCCACACATGTTGATTGTGAAAATTTACAATTTGATCAAGTTGGAATGAAGCCTCATCCGTAAAGAGAACCTTTGCACTGAAATGAGGATTGACACATTGTTGGATGAACCATTCGCAGAAGTGTACCCGTGGAGGCCAATCAGCTGCTGATAGTGCCTGCACACGCTGTACATGGCACGGAAACAAATGTTTCTCCCGTAGCACTCTCCATACAGTGACGTGGTCAACGTTACCTTGTACAGCAGCAACTTCTCTGACGCTGACATTAGGGTTATCGTCAACTGTACGAAGAATTGCCTCGTCCATTGCAGGTGCCCTCGTCGTTCTAGGTCTTCCCCAGTCGCGAGTCATAGGCTGGAATGTTCCGCGCTCCCTAAGACGCCGATCAATTGCTTCGAACGTCTTCCTGTCGGGACACCTTCGTTCTGGAAATCTGTCTCGATACAAACGTACCGTGCCACGGCTATTGCCCCGTGCTAATCCATACATCAAATGGGCATCTGCCAACTCCGCATTTGTAAACATTGCACTGACTGCAAAACCACGTTCGTGATGAACACTAACCTGTTGACGCTACGCACTGATGTGCTTGATGCTAGTACTGTAGAGCAATGAGTCGTATGTCAAAGCAAGCACCGATATCAACATTACCTTCCTTCAATTGGGCCAACTGGCGGTGAATCGAGAAAATACAGTACATACTGACGAAACTAAAATGAGCTCTAACATGGAAATTAAGCGTTTCCGGACAAATGTCCACATAACATCTTTTCTTTATTTGTGTGTGAGGAATGTTTCCTGAAAGTTTGGCCGTACCTTTTTGTAACATCCAGTATAACTGAATTATTAAAATTAGTTTCAGAAACATCTTGCTATATTTCTTCAATTAATGCGTAATAACAAAATTACGGGTGACAGTTTCACCATGGGGCCCTGTGCGGTTGCACCGTTTGCGCATGCCTAAGGTCGGCCCTGACTCCACTGTCTCAAACGCCAATTTGCATACGTCAGCGAAACAATTCTTTCAGCCAGCGACGCACCTAACGCTTCGGCTTATTACTATTTTCAATTAAACCATTATGAGAATGAAGGCAGCCGCTGCTGTGAAAGAGACGCAAGCTGTCGTATCAGCAGGCAACCATGGGCGAACATTGCACGCACAACACACAGAAGCGATGAACGCGTAGTGGTCTCCCAAGAGCGAGCTTCTAAAGGCATGTCCACACAGAACGCGGTCTGGAACCTTTGAAATGCATATTGACGTATCGTGGCGGTCACACAAAGACCGGCTTTGCCGCGGCGGCAACGGACCAGCCGCAGCGGCGAGGGGCAATCTGCCTCAAAATATAGATCTGCCGGCGCGGTCGGTGGCTGTTAGTGCCTGCGGGCGCATTTTTTGCTTTATTCAAACACTGGCAGCTGAGCCAGCAGCGGCGGGAGACTGATCTGTCATATTGGTCAGCGGGCAGTCAGCGCGAGCGCGCTCGCACATGCACACACACACACACACACACACACAGTGTAGAAATCATGTAAACAGAAAAACTAATCGAAGCGGTGAGAAAGTACAACTTCTTGTATGATACAGGCGATGGAGACTATAAACACATTTTTAAAACAGCTGAACCCTGGAGCGATATACCCGCTAAACTTCATCAAAATGGTAAATATGTTCGCAGATACACACATCAAAAAAAGTTTTGCATCACTTCGGTTCCGAGAGTTCCAGAGCGTGTACAGAAAATTGGAATAAAGATCAACATAAACATCATTTACGCCCTTTTTATTGCTCATGAAAAGCACACATTGCAGGTTGTGCCACCACACAACGAGACCTTCAGAGGTAGGGGTCCAGATTGCTGTACACACCGGTACCTCTAATACCCAGTAGCATGTCCTCTTGCATTGATGCATGCGTGTATTCGTCGTGGCATACTGTCCACAAGTTCATCAAGGCACTGTTGTTCCAGACCGTCCCACTCCTCAACGTCGATTCGGTGTAGATCCCTCAGACTGGTTAGTGGGTCACGTCATCCATAAACAGCCCTTTTCAATTTATCCCAGAGCATGTCTGGAGAACAATCTGGCCATTCTAGTCGAGCGATGTCGTTATCCTGAAGTAAGTCATTCACAAGACGTGGAGCGAATTGTCGTCCATGAAGACGAATGCCTCGCCAATATGCTGCCGATATGGTTGCATTATTGTCGGAGGATGGGATTCACGTATCGTACAGCTGTTACGGCGCCGTCCATGACCACCAACGGCGTACGTCGGCCCCACATAATGCCACCCCAAAACATCTCAGAATCTCCACCTTGCTGCACTCGCTGAACAGTGTGTGTAAGGCGTTCAGCCTGACCGGGTTGCCTCCAAACACGTCTCTGACGATTCTCAGTTTGAAGGCACTCATCGGTGAAGAGAACATGATGCCAATCCTGGGCTGTCAATTCGTTATGTTGCTGGGCCCATCTGTACCGCGCTGCATGGTGTCGTGGGTGCAAAGATGGACCTCGTCATGGATGTCGGGAGTGAAGTTGCGCATCATGCAGCCTATTGCGCACATTGCGCCAATTGCGTCGTAACACAACGTCTTGAGGATACGAAAAGCATTATTCACATGGTGGCGTTGCTGTCAGGGTTCTTCTGAGCCGTAATCCGTAGGTAGCGGTCATCCACTGCAGTCGTAGCCCTTGGGCGGCCTGAGCGAGGCATGTCTTCGACAGTTCCTGTCTCTCTGTATCTCCTCCATGTCCGAACAACATCGCTTTGTTTCACTCCGAGACGCCTGGACACTACCCTTGTTGAGAGCCCTTCTTGGCGCAAGGTACCAATGCGTATGAAATCATGATAACGTTCTCCATTGAGCGTAGGTGGAAGAAACTAAAATGAGCTCTAACATGGAAATTAAGCGTTTCCGGACACATGCCCACATAACATCTTTTCTTTATTTGTGTGTGAGGAATGTTTCCTGAAAGTTTGGCCGTACCTTTTTGCAACACCCTGTATATGGTTCAAATGGCTCTAAGCACTAAGAACAGCATACACATCCATGCTCGAGGCAGGATTCGAACCTGCGACCGTAGCAGCAACGGCCGGCTTCCATTTTCTAGGCTTCACCAAAACTGACTGCGAGATGACAACCGCACGGACTAATGCGCTCGACCACTCTTTTGAAATCTGACCTAAAGTTAGGTTGTATCAACACGTGTTATTAGATCTGAACTTGGTCTACCTGAGCTGGGATGCGGGCCACTTGAGCGAGCTAGCAGAAGCGGCAGGTGTGATGTGCTCCGCTGCTTCCTTTGTTTGCCGCTGCCATCAGAGCCGAGTGCGCTACGGGCCTTCCTCTGGCTGCTGCTGGCCTTCGAATGCAATGCAGGCAGTGCGGAAACGCGTGGGGCGGCGTCATTCAGCAGCGCACAATGCTAGCACAACTACCTGTTGCTGAGGAAGGAGGAGCGCACGAGCGGGCCCGCTGCTGCCGCTGACAACATGTGTGGCAGACAAGGCCACTACGCTGGACGGGTGCTCTTAACCCGTCCTTCTACCAACACGCTATCGCTATACTACTATCCATAGGCATACGGTAATCTTCTGATTTACATATGACGCCCTTTGCAGGAACTGAGCTGCTATACGAGGAATAGCTGTAAATTTCTAATTATCATCTGGGAAAAATCAAGCTGTGACTATGAAACTTGGTGATGGTGTTAGCCAGTCTCTACGAATTATTCAGTCTTCAAAGCGACACATTTTCCCTGCGATGGGTGACTTGGTGGGAGACCGTAGCTTAGACACTACATACCTTTTGTTGATTCATTTAGCTTTCTATTTTGTTCTACATCCCATCGTTGAACTTCTGTAATTAGTGTACGATTAATTCGATACTGTAATGAAGTGTAATCTCTGTAATACGCACAATATGAGCAAATGATCTTTTGTCTTCCTCTTATAATCTCTTTGGTTATCTTTAAAATTAAATAATTTTGTGTTGAACTACCAATTTATGCAAATGTTCTGTTTTATTTAAAATGTTTGTTTGCTGTTATGTAAACTGCTGACCTTCACTTAGGGTTCTTAGTTATTTGTAAAAGGTTGTGGTTCCCCTCGGGAACGGAACTGTGTAGCGCTCGCAAATTATGGTTGGCCTATGTAGAATAGGTGGAACAAAGAGTCAGTCGGGGACGAGCTACCAAACTGTCAACTGCTCATGTTAAAGTTGTATATTGTGCTGACGCCGAGAGAGGCTTTCCGTGCCGCTTTCCAATGCCTCGGATGGGTGGATAAAGAGCTGGAACTATTCTGGAATTGATATCTGTCATCGCCACCAAGAAATGACAGAGTCCAGCAATTCCACCAGCAAATCCACCTACCAACATGCTATCTCCACCACATTGCGCAATCACTGTAATGGAACGCTATAGTAATGTACAGTGAAGGATCAGCTCATAGGATGTTATAGTGTACCCAAATATACGGTAAAACTTGACTGAACTCTTGCACCTGCCGTGATTTATCCTCAGTCACATATCCACTTAGGGTCCCTCCCACGCTAAAGTGTTTACCAAGTGTCCTTTATTGAAGGCATATTAAAATTAATATGGCAATAGAGTGTGCTAAAATTAATATTGTTTGTTGAAAGGATCTTACAAATATCTCAAATTTGTGTTTCACTGCAGTAAAAGTTCAGAACTGCCACTGTTGAGAGGTATATGTTCATGCTTGCTAAGTACTTGTTTCTCTAGTGTATTGAAAGTGTGTTTAGTTTCCTCTGGTACAGTGGTCAAGATTAAGGCCCCCCTCCATTGAAAGTAGTTCAAATGCACAAGGTTACTTAATTATAGAAAGTTTAATTACTCTTGCTATTCAAGTCAAATTCTGTACAATATTGGGTTCCTCTTGTGTATTGAAAGTGCATTTTAATAGTGTAATAGGATCCACAGTTTATCCTTTATGTTCATGATAAATAACAATTAATAGAAAGACCACTATCTGTGAAAAAATAACTTTTTTTATTCAAAATTCAGTGAGAAATTGTTTCTTAGTGAAATACATTTAACTTTCATTCTAAATAGAAAAGTATTTAGCTGAGAGAGACTTAACTTATGACCAGTTCATAATTTTGCAATGAACTGCGTTTACTATTTTTTGTCAGATAGGAAAATGTTTGAAAAGTAATATTGAACCTATGCCTAATTTATGATTCTATAGTGAATTTTAATAGTAATGTTATGAAGACCATTCAGTTTGAATAAGCCCTGAAAGTAATAGTGTGTATTGTTATCTGTTATATTCATACAGATAGTTTGTTATGATCTGTTAGCTCCAACCTTAACGTGAACATACTGTATTCAGGTGCCAGAGTTCATTGCACTCGCGTGTGGCAAAGTATAGGTTGTGTTTGTCCGTTAAAGTTATTCATACCTATTTTCTTGAACAAGAATGTCAATCATTCTCTTGCCTAATTAGGCTGGCGACCGTTTTCTTTATTCTTTGAATAGTGTAGATTGGTAAAATATTGTTTGTTACTGTTTAAATATTTACGTAATTCTGACTTTCACTCCCGATAAGCCACCTCCGTTAGGTACAACACGGTCAGCATAACAAAATTCCTCTCAGAGGGTAACACTGCTCTGTTGCTTTATAGCTGGTCGGGGTGGCTGAGTGGTTCTAGGCCCTACAGTCTGGAACCGTGCGACCGCTACGGTCGCAGGTTCGAATCCTGCTTCGGACATGGATGTGTGTGATGTCCTTAGGTTAGTTAGGTTTAAATAGTTCTAAGTTCTAGGGGACTGATGACCTTAGAAGTTAAGTCCGATAGTGCTCAGAGCCATTTGTTGCATTATACTATAATTGCTTTAACAAGACAGTTTTAATTCAAGACCTGCCTCCAACTTTAAGGTTATGGTATAGCAATAGCGGACAGAAGTGTTATACGTGGCTTTTCCGTGACAGGACTATTTGTTCTGTTGGGGTAAAGTACGTAATAAACAAAATTTGGAATTTGATTGCACCATCTACGTATATCCAGTTGTAGTGTTATAACCTCATTTGCAGAATTCTGCAGTTTGTCTGTTCATGAAACGTTCCACCTCGCCGACATTCTGTAAATGCCTCCCATGCGACAGCTTCTTCATGCGAGGAAAGAGGCAGAAGTCACTGTGTTTCATCCAGGGACATAGACACAGCAAGTGTGGCTATCATGTGTAGAATGAGCTGGGGCGTTGTCCCCCTCGAATAGCTTACCGCACAGTGCTTCGTCTTGACAGCTCTGCATTTTTCATAGTACGCTCCTGTGACGGTCTGCCCCTTACATGCATAATCTATTAGCTCTACGCCCTGACAGTCCCAAAAAACTCTACATCATATTTCCCAATGGCGGTTGGGTATTCAACTTTGTCGGCGATGGTGATGCGACATGTTTCCCTTTCTTGCTTTGTTTCTTTTTCTTGGGGTCATAGTGACATACTCTCTCTCTGTGGTGAAAAAGAGGAAGGGTGGAAAAAAATATGAAAGACTAAGTCAGAACTACGAGTTCCATAGAGAAGAAGCACAGGCTCAAGTACGCCAAGACAGGGAAAAGAAACTGTCTGTCTTTTCCAAAAGTAATTTGTCATAAAACCACGGAAAACACAAATCAGTATTCAACTATCTCGGTCGCTAGGGGTAGAGGAAAAAAACGTTTAGGTGATACAGAGGTTGCGTAATTTATTGTCGGGCGAATGCAGGAGTTTTGGTAACAAGAATTTAAAAATGAATAACTACTTGTACGCGGAAAACGAAATAAGAAAAATGAAGATTGGTCGTGGCAGACACACGAACAATGACACACAATGAATGTTAGAGGCCTCGAAACAATTACTGCAGTCTCCGATAGCGATGAAAGAATTGTACGCCCACAATAAATTATGACCGTGACTCAGCAGATTCGTATGATGGATAATGGCTGTATGCTCCCGTAGCGAGAGATGAGGATACAGTATAAAGCTCCTGCGATGACCTACGCTGGCAACATCAGAATTTTTACGAAGAAGACGGATAGAATTAATGAGGCTGAGGGATGCCAACCCAGGTAAGTATGGGCGTCTGCGTGGAACTCACACTCATTTTTCCCTTGAAGCGACTTTTCGCGTGCGTTGACAGCTAACAAAATGTGTGTGTGAATTCCAAAGGACCAAACTGCTAAGGTCATTGGTCCCTAGACTTACACACTACTTAAACGAACTTAAACTAACTTATGCTAAGAACAACACACACACACCAATACCGGCGTGAGGACTCCAACCTCCGGCGGGAGGGGACGCGCGACAGCTGACAACATGCACTACTTCGAACTGGAGCGTCGGTGCTCTTAGTTACCGCTGCACTAGTGACCTCATGTTGCAACAATGAGTAATGCTGTATGATCATGAAGTCAGACACGAAATGAAATTCCAGTTAACACTGTGAAGAGATTTGGAACTGAAGCCCAAGAGCGTGGGGTCCAATTTGACGATAAGGAACTTCATGCCACAGTCACTCCTCCCCTCGCTGACAAATACTGATTATTTTCTTCTACCCCAGAATTTGAACATCTACGTCCGTGTCGAACGTCATCGCACTACTGACCTAGACAGCGGAGCGGTTCAAGAAAATAATATGCAAGTCTCATTTCGTAGCGAAATATAAACTTGCAAATTACTAATGATCATTTGCTCCATGGCTGATTCCCAAGGCAAACTGTAACACACAAAATAGTGAAAGACGCATTGTAAGGCACAGCTGCCACTGTCCGATACCGAAACTAAGTGTCTTAAAAGTTTAAAATAAAGACAGGCGTCAGCCAAGGAGATAGGTTGTAGCTGATTTTGTTTAACTTGATGCTGAATGAAGTGGTAAAACGATGGACACAGGTGGAGAAAACCGTGGCAACGGAAGGAGTTGGAATTGGATACTAAGTACACTCCTGGAAATTGAAATAAGAACACCGTGAATTCATTGTCCCAGGAAGGGGAAACTTTATTGACACATTCCTGGGATCAGATACATCACATGATCACACTGACAGAACCACAGGCACATAGACACAGGCAACAGAGCATGCACAATGTCGGCACTAGTACAGTGTATATCCACCTTTCGCAGCAATGCAGGCTGCTATTCTCCCATGGAGACGATCGTAGAGATGCTGGATGTAGTCCTGTGGAACGGCTTGCCATGCCATTTCCACCTGGCGCCTCAGTTGGACCAGCGTTCGTGCTGGACGTGCAGACCGCGTGAGACGACGCTTCATCCAGTCCCAAACATGCTCAATAGGGGACAGATCCGGAGATCTTGCTGGCCAGGGTAGTTGACTTACACCTTCTAGAGCACGTTGGGTGGCACGGGATACATGCGGACGTGCATTGTCCTGTTGGAACAGCAAGTTCCCTTGCCGGTCTAGGAATGGTAGAACGATGGGTTCGATGACGGTTTGGATGTACCGTGCACTATTCAGTGTCCCCTCGACGATCACCAGTGGTGTACGGCCAGTGTAGGAGATCGCTCCCCACACCATGATGCCGGGTGTTGGCCCTGTGTGCCTCGGTCGTATGCAGTCCTGATTGTGGCGCTCACCTGCACGGCGCCAAACACGCATACGACCATCATTGGCACCAAGCAGAAGTGACTCTCATCGCTGAAGACGACACGTCTCCATTCGTCCCTCCATTCACGCCTGTCGCGACACCACTGGAGGCGGGCTGCACGATGTTGGGGCGTGAGCGGAAGACGGCCTAACGGTGTGCGGGACCGTAGCCCAGCTTCATGGAGACGGTTGCGAATGGTCCTCGCCGATACCCCAGGAGCAACAGTGTCCCTAATTTGCAGGGAAGTGGCGGTGCGGTCCCCTACGGCACTGCGTAGGATCCTACGGTCTTGGCGTGCATCCGTGCGTCGCTGCGGTCCGGTCCCAGGTCGACGGGCACGTGCACCTTCCGCCGACCACTGGCGACAACATCGATGTACTGTGGAGACCTCACGCCCCACGTGTTGAGCAATTCGGCGGTACGTCCACCCGGCCTCCCGCATGCCCACTATACGCCCTCGCTCAAAGTCCGTCAACTGCACATACGGTTCATGTCCACGCTGTCGCAGCATGCTACCAGTGTTAAAGACTGCGATGGAGCTCCGTATGCCACGGCAAACTGGCTGACACTGACGGCGGCGGTGCACAAATGCTGCGCAGCTAGCGCCATTCGACGGCCAACACCGCGGTTCCTGGTGTGTCCGCTGTGCCGTGCGTGTGATCATTGCTTGTACAGCCCTCTCGCAGTGTCCGGAGCAAGTATGGTGGGTCTGACACACTGGTGTCAATGTGTTCTTTTTTCCATTTCCAGGAGTGTATAACACCACAGCAGACTGACTAAACTTGGCAATCGTATGGCTTTAAAACCTCACCATGCAGGAGATGCGAACATGACACGGAAAAATCTTCCTGAAATTGCAGCGAAAGGTGGTCTAAAGATAGCTTACATTAAGACAACAGTACTGAATGCAGAGATAGTAGGTTGAAGTTAAAATGGTGCAAAATGGCCACAGCTTCCGGAATCTGGGGAGAATATAACACAGGTGAGCTACTCGTATAGACGAACGAGAGCACAATAGAGATGTCCTAAATACTGTAGGTATTATGACATGTTACAAAGACATACCATGGAAAGGAGAAACTTTCGAGAACGCTACATAGCGACAATACTCTACCTCATCAAAAATGTCAGCAAATCTATTAGTGGATATTAATATGGAGTGTGTGTACCCTTCTCCATTATAACGGCTTGAACTGTGCTGGGGACTTTCAGTAAGATGTCTTAATCCCTGAGGAGGATTGGCAGTCCATTCTTCCTCAACAGCCGAAACCAGAGAAGGTAGTAATATTGCACGCTAGAGTCTGGAGCGATGTCGACATTCTAACTGATCAAAAAGCTGTTCCATTGGCTTCAGATCGAGATTACGAGCAGGTCAGTTCGTTATTGTCGAGGAACGACTGCCTCACAGTTGCTGTCTTACGACAATGCCATTGGCATGTTGAAACAGTCATCATCTCCGAACTGTTCTTGTGCTCTCAACTGTATAAAACGCTGTAAAATGTGTTAATATCCTTTCGCACGTAGCGTTTTCTTAAGTGCAATAAGGGAGCACACCCCAACCATGCAAAACGTCCCATCTGTACTTCACTGTTGGCACTACACATGATGGATCCTAGCGTTCTCCAGGCATTCGCCAAACCCAAGCCCTTCCATCGGACTGTCATAGTATATAGTGTGGTTGATAATTCCAAATCGCTCGTTTCCAGTCATCCACAGTGGCGTCGCCCTTTGCACCAATTAAAGTGTCGCTTACTCGTTAGCGTTGACTCCTGAAATTTGTGACTTATGAGAAGCTGATCCACCATTGCTTCCATTATTTTTAACTCTCTATGCACATAATAGATTAGATTGAGTTTTCCTTACATAGACCCAAAAAATTATATGATTCTCGTGGATGTGGAACATGTCAGAAAATATAACATAAAAACATAAAACATTTGAATATAATACAGTACTGGCCATTAAAATTGCTACACCACGAAGATGACGTGCTACAGACGCGATATTTAACCGACAGGAAGAAGATGCTGTGATATGCAAATGATTAGCTTTTCTGGGCATTCACACAAGGTTGGCGGCGGTGGCGACACCTACAACGTGCTGACACGAGGAAAGTTTCCAACCGGTTTCTCATTCACAGTTGACCGGTGTTGCCTGGTGAAACGTTGTTGTGATGACTCGTGCAAGGAGGAGAAATGCGTACCGTCAAGTTTCCGACTATGATAAAGGTCGGATTTTAGCCCATCGCGATTGTGATTTATCGTATCGCGACGTTGCTGCTC
The DNA here is from genome assembly GCF_023864345.2 of Schistocerca serialis cubense. NCBI lineage: Eukaryota > Metazoa > Arthropoda > Insecta > Orthoptera > Acrididae > Schistocerca > Schistocerca serialis. Next base: position 928,293,894 of record NC_064640.1, on the reverse strand, counting down.
ACCTTGGTTGAGATCCAATGACTGTTAGCAGAATATGGAATCGGTGGGTTCAGGAGGGTAATACGATAAGCCGTGCTGGATCCCAACGGCCTCGTATCACTACCAGTCGAGATTACAGGCATCTTATCCGCATGGCTGTAACGGATCGTGCAGCCACGTCTTGATCTCTGAGGCAACAGATGGGGACGTTTGCAAGACAACAACCATCTGCAAGAACAGTTCGACGACGTTTGCAGCAGCATGAACTATCAGCTCGGAGACCATGGCTGCGGTTACCCTTGACGCTGCATCACAGACAGGAGCGCCTGCGATGGTTTACTCAACGACGAACCTGGGTGCACGAATGGCAAAACGTAATATTTTCGGATGTATCCAGGTTCTGTTCACAGCATCATGATGGTCGTATCCGTGTTTGGCGACATCGCTGTGAACGCACATTGGAAGCGTGTATTCGCCATCGCCATACTGGCGTATCACCCGGAGTGATGGTATGGGGTGCCATTGGTTACACGTCTCGGTCACCTCTTGTTCGCATTGACGGCACTTTGAACAATGGAGTTACGTTTCAGATGTGTTAAGACCCGTGGCTCTACCCTTCATTCGATCCCTGCGAAACCCTACATTTCAGCAGGATAATGCACGACCGCATGTCGCAGGTCCTGTACGGGCCTTTCTGGATACAGAAAATGTACGACTGCTGCCCTGGCCAGCACATTCTCCAGATCTCTCACCAATTGAAAACATCTGGTCAATGGTGGCCGAGCAACTGAATCGTCACAATACGCCTGTCACTACTCCTGATGAACTGTGGTATTGTGTTGAAGCTGCATGGGCAGCTGTACCTGTACAAGCCATCCAACCTCTGTTTGGCTCAATGCCCAGGCGTATCAAGTCTGTTATTACGGCCAGAGGTGGTTGTTCTGGGTACTGATTTCTCAGGATCGCCAGCCGCAGTGGCCGAGCGGTTCTAGGCGCTTCAGTCCGGAAACGCGCGACTGCTACGGTCGCAGGTTCGAATCCTGAATTGGGCATGGATGTGTGTTATGTCCTTAGGTTAGTTAGGTTTAAGTAGTTCTAAGTTCTAGGGGACAGATGACCTCACAAGTCCCATGACTTCACAAGTCCCATAGTGCTCAGAGCCATTTGGACCATTTTCTCAGGATCTATGCACCCAAATTGCGTGAAAATGAAATCACATGTCAGTTCTAGTATAATATATTTGTCCAATGAATACTCGTTTATCATCTGCATTTGTTCTTGCTGTAGCAATTTTAATGGCCAGTAGTGTACTTACTATCCTGATCATTTGTCAGGGGATTGTCGAAATACGTTAATACAACACGGTAAATTCGAACAGCTAATACTTACAGAATTAACACGCTGTCAGAATGAAACACTGTTATGCAGTCTTAATAAATTTATCATACACAAAATACCTAGTCTTGACTGTTGTGACGTAGTGCTGTCAAAACAGAAATCTTGCTGATATTTTTACTTAAGCTGTCTTAACAGTCTCTGTTAAGATATTAATCTATGGAGTAGAAGGAGTCATAGTGTTAACTACAATCGTTAGTAGCATTTTGGAGCTCACGAGTGACTGTTTCCGCTGACAACATATGATTTTCTCCTATCACCCTGCGCAATGCTCGATTGTCCCTGCACGTCAGCACACGAGGTGTGACTGGTCTCGGTTTAGTTGTGGTTGTTCCTTCGCGTTTCCACTTCACAATCACATCACCAGAAGTCGACTTGGACAGCTTTAGTAGGGTTGAAATGTTCCTGATGCGACTTTTACTGAGATGACATCCAGTAACTATTCCAGAGTGATGTTACTCAGCTCTCCTGACCGACCCATTCTGCTGCAGCCGGCCGATGTGGCCGAGCGGTTCTAGGCGCTTCAGTCTGGAACCGCGCGACCGCTACGGTCGCAGTTCGAATCCTGCTTCGGACATGGATGTGTGTGATGTCCTTAGGTTAGTTAGGTTTGAAGTAGTTCTAAGTTCTAGGGGCCTGATGAGCTCAGATGTTAAGTCCCATAGTGCTCAGAGCCATTTGAACCATTCTGCTGCTACTGGTTCAAATGGCTCTGAGCACTGTGGGACTTAACTTCTAAGGTCATCAGTCCCCTAGAACTTAGAACTACTTTAACCTAACTAACCTAAAGACATCACACACATCGATGCCCGAGGCAGGATTCGAACCTGCGACCGTAGCAGTCGCGCGGTTCCGGACTGAAGCGCCTAGAACCGCTCGGTCACCGCGGCCGGCTCTGCTGCTACTGCTTCTCTTCTGAGAACACAGTGCTCCTCACCATCGCCTATCGTGACATCTTATGGTCAGTTCCACAGTACGTATAAATGCCCAGATACTTTTGATCAGATAGTGAATATATTGACAATCAGAAATGTCGCGTTATATGCAGCGGCGAAGACCAACAGAGCTAGTATCAATCTAGAGAAGGAGAAACAAAAGATTCTGAGAGACATTTAGGGCACGAAAAAACCAGGTGAAATCTACCTACAAGAATGAAGACAGGACTTGTGTGAGAGTATAAAAGCAACTTTAAGCAGTATACGGAAGAGAAGTTTTAGATTTGCTGAGCGCATCATGAGGATGTGCGACACAGGGATTATCAGGAAGATTTGGAAAGTAACATGTTTAATACGGAATAATTGGATGAAAGCAGTCGGGGGAGGGGGGGGGGCGGAAGGTTGGAAATCAATGCTCAACTAACTTATGTTTACGAAAGCAGAAAGAACCCGATCCAAAGCAAAGCAGCGCTTTTCGATACAGGTTCATTTTGTGAATGCAAACGCGCCACGTAAAAGCTCATCCGACCCCAGAGGCAGAAGATTCGACGTAGAATTGTGCATCATGGTGTGGTTTACTAATAATGTTCCCAGATCGTCTGTTCTTAGAAAAGTCAGCCAACAAATTTACTTCTCTTACATATATGCCTCGAAATGACCGTCAAGTTACACTTAGAGAGATTCGAGATGATACGGAGTCTTAGGAACAGTCGTTCTTCCCGTTCAACATTCCCAACTTTAACAGAAAAGGGGGAAGGTGTAAATGTAGAGGAGTGAGTAAATGAAGAGGTACTGAGCACAAAAAGTCGTACTGAAAAAGTAACTCGTGAGCCTCAAGTGTCAAAACGAACCAAATAAATAATAATTCCTAAGGCTTATCTTTCGAAATTTTCCAAGAGTAACGACGGATCCCACGAAGCCACAATCCCAGTTCTTTTTATTGCTGGTCCACTTGGCCGTGTCGATTACATCCCGTGCACGACGTGGTGGGCAAGTAAACTGGCGGAATGGCAGGTATGGTGAGGCGCTGACCGCGGTCGTGTCCAGAAACCAGAGCGCTACGTGTAAACGCGGCGGTTACCGCACTGCCCCGTCATTACTGCACACACGGCGCGCGTTCTCTGCCAGTAGCCGTATAGGGGGGGTCACAAAAGTAGGGAAACCCAGCGAGAAATGCATGACTGGACATAAATGCAGATGCTAACCATGCCTGTAGGTTCCGCTGTTGTATCTGATGGCGAAGGCAAATGAACAATGTCCTCAGTACGTTGCAAGTGTCAGGCGTGGTCAGAATAGTGTTCTGTGTAGTAGTGAGTGCATTATGTCGGAGTTAATTGACTCCGAACGTGGGGAGATAGTTGGTACTGGTACGGTGAGTGCTTCTGTAACAAAGGGAACCGAAGTATTTGGTGTTTCAAGAAGCACCGTATCGAAGGTTTATACCGCATGCAGGGTAAGCGGAAAAGCATAATGTCTTAAGTCATAATTCGGACGAAAGTGAGTGTTCAATGATAGCGACAGATGGCCATTGAAGAGGATTGTGGCCGAGCGGTTCTAGGCGCTTCAGTCTGGAACCACGCGACCGCTACGGTCGCAGGTTCGAATCCTGCCTCGGGCATGGATGTTTGTGATGTCCTTGGGTTCGTTAAGATTTAGTAGTTCTAAGTTCTAGGGGACTTATGACCTCAGATGTTAAGTCCCATAGTGCTCTGAGTCATTTGAACCATTTTTGAAGAGGATTGAGACGAAAACTAACAACGACAGCTTCAACAATCACTGAAAAATTGAATGTCGCATTTGTGAAACTTGTCAACACCAAAACAATGCGAAGGGAACTCCTTTAGCAGTGAATTGAAAGACGAGTTGGAATTCAAATGGGTCAAATGGCTCTGAGCACTATGGGACTCAACATCTTAGGTCATAAGTCCCCTAGAACTTAGAACTACTGAAACCTAACTAACCTAAGGACATCACATACACCCATGCCCGAGGCAGGATTCGAACCTGCGACCGTAGCAGTCGCGCGGTTCCGGACTGCAGCGCCAGAACCGCTAGACCATCGCGGCCGGCAGTTGGAATTCCAAAACCACTCACCAATGATGGCACTGCCCCTATAAGAATAATGTGGGGTGGAAGCCATAAAACCTGGACTACGGAGCAATGGAAATAAAGTGATTTGGTTGGGTGAGTCTTGTTGCACACTGTCTCCGAATTGGCGGAGGTGCGGTGATGATTTGGGCAGCCATATTATGTGACCATTTGGCTAATCAGGCCCATCACATAGTACAATGTTTGTTCCCCAATGGTGAAGAGGAGTTCCAAGGAGACAGTGTCCCTTTTCACGCAGATCGCATCATCCTGCATTGGTTTTGTGAGCACGAAGGTGATTTGTAGCATTTCCCCTGGCCACCACAGTTGTCAGATCTGAATTTCAAAAAAATGGCTCTGAGCACTATGGGACTCAACTGCTGAGGTCATTAGTCCCCTAGAACTTAGAACTAGTTAAACCTAACTAACCTAAGGACATCACAAACATCCATTCCCGAGGCAGGATTCGAACCTGCGACTGTAGCGGTCTTGCGGTTCCAGACTGCAGCGCCTTTAACCGCACGGCCACTTCGGCCGGCCGATCTGAATTTCACTGGGCCTTTGTGATCTACAATGGAGAGAAGGATGCTTGATCGTTATCCACCTTGGTGTTTCCATATTTTTATCCAACCACTGAAAAACCCCAAGTGCAGCTATACAGGGTGGTCCATTGATCGTGACAGGGCCAAATATCTCACGAACTAAGCGTCAAACGAAAAATCTACAAAGAACGAAACTTGTATAGCTTGAAGGGGGAAACAAGATGGCGTTATGATTGGCCCGCCAGATGGCGCTGCCATAGGTCAAACGGTTATCAACTGCGTTTTTTTTTAATAGAAACCCCCATTTTTATCACATATTCGTGTAGTACGTAAAGAAATATGAATGTTTTAGTTGGACCACTTTTTTCGCTTTGTGACAGATGGCGCTGTAATTGTCACAAACATATGGCTCACAATTTTAGACGAACAGTTGGAAACAGGTAGGTTTTTTAAATTAAAATACAGAACGTAGGTACGTTTGAACATTTTATTTCGGTTGTTCCAATGTGATACATGTACCTTTGTGAATTTATCATTTCTGAGAACGCATGCTGTTACAGCGTGATTACCTGTAAATACCACATTAATGCAATAAATGCTCAAAATGATGTCCGTCAACCTCAATGCATTTGTCAATACGTGTAACGACATTCCTCTCAACAACGCGTAGTTCGCCTTCCGTAATGTTCGCACATGCATTGACAATGCCCTGACGCATGTTGTCAGGCGTTGTTGGTGGACCACGATAGCAAACATCCTTCAACTTTCCCCGCAGAAAGAAATCCGGGGACGTCAGACCTGACGAACGTGCGGGCCATGGTATGGTGCTTCGACGACCAATCCACCTGTCATGAAATATGCTAATCAATACCGCTTCAACCGCACGCGAGCTATGTGCCGGACATCCATCATGTTGGAAGTACATCGCCATTCTGTCATGCAGTGAAACATCTTGTAGAACATTACGTAGGAAATCAGCATACATTGCACCATTTAGATTGCCATCGATAAAATGGGGGCCAATTATCTTTCCTCCGCAGGTTCGAACCCTGCCTCGGGCATGGATGTGTGTGATGTCCTTAGGTTAGTTAGGTTTAATTAGTTCTAAGTTCTATGCGACTGATGACCTCAGAAGTTAAGTCGCATAGTGCTCAGAGCCATTTATCTTTCCTCCTATAATGCTGCACCGTACATTAACCCACCAAGGTCGCTGATGTTCCACTTGTCGCAGCCATCGTGGATTTTCCGTTGCCCAGTAGTGCATATTATGCCGGTTTCCGTTACCGCTGTTGGTGAATGACGCTTCGTCGCTAAATAGAACTGTAATTAGGCTGTTTAGGTTTTTATGTTGGTAACGTCACGTAGCAGTCTGTACGAAAATCACTGGCTGTGCTGTGTGAAGTCTGTGGCTGGTTTATATTGTTGTAATTTTTGCTATTGTAGTGTTGGGCAGTTGGAGGTGAGCCGCCAGCAGTGGTGGATGTGGGGAGTGAAATGGCGGAGTTTTGAGAGCGGATGATCTGGACGTGTGCCCATCAGAGAGAGTAAATTTGTAAGACTGGATGTCGTGAACTGATATATATATATATATTATGGCTTTTGGACACTATCAAGGTAAATACATTGTTTGTTCTCTATCAAAATCTTTCATTTTCTAACTAGGCCTATCAGTAGTTAGTGCCTTCAGTAGTTCGAATATTTTATTTAGCTGGCGGTATTGGCGCTCGCTGTATTGCAGTAGTACGAGTAACGAAGATTTTTGTGAGGTAAGTGATTCATGAAAGGTATAGGTTATTGTTAGTCAGGGCCATTCTATTGTAGGGATTATTGAAAGTCAGATTGCGTTGCGCTAAAAATATTGTGTGTCAGTTTAGTGATGATCAGAATAAGTAAAGAGAGAAATGTCTGAGTACGTTCAGTTCTGCTCAGCTGTTTGAAAATCAAATAACGTAAGGGGTTTACCAGCACAGTAATTCATAAATTTTCATAAGGGGTTTCACATGTGGACTCTTAGCCGAGGATACCTCACTGGAATCTTCTGATTTCTTCTTGTAGTTTGTGTAATTTGTGTAGCTATTGTTTATTGCTAGCACGTAATTGTAGAGAGAATCTTCTTTGTAGTTGTAGTTTCTCATTGTCGTAGAGTAAAACAGATATGTCGTGCACGTAGATTTACACCAAGTATTTCGCAGCTGTGCTTGCAATTAATTAGATATTATTTCCAATGCTATGTTAATGTGTTTTCTTATTTTGCTCTTCAAATTGTGCTTTTCTGTGTTATCGTGTGAAATATTGTGACAATAATGGCGTATGAAAAACGTAGGCCTAATACTAGGCTCCAAAGTAAACTGAGAAATGACAGTGAAGACGAAAGCAGTGTGTTAGCGCCACCGTGTAATGAATTAACTAATGTTCAATATAGTAATTTGGTAATTGTGCATAGGGGAATGAATCAGGCAATAAACAATCGTGTAGACAGTGAAACAGTTAGTGAAGAGGGTAGTATTGTCGATCGGTCGGTCGGCAACAGCTCGCCACAGGGATCCTAAATGACAGGGCACAATTTTGCAAATACCGTAGATTCAGGTTTTGCATCATTACCCGTTTCTGAATCAAGTCAATACACATTTTCTGATTTTCAAAATGCGAATATTGGCTTTTCAAATGCACTGCCGAATAGCACTGAGGAACATGTTTCATACACCAGTGCATTGTTATTACAATTAATGCAACAAATGGGACAAAAGCTACAAAATTTAGACACAATGGAACAAAATCTTCAGAAGTTAGTCACAATGGAACAAAATCAGAGACAAACACAGCAACAGCTTCAAAAGTTAGACTCAATACACGCTTGAACAAACACGTGAAAGTTTAACTGCTAAGTTACTTAAAATCGAATCGAAATGTCAAAATGTTGTGGTTGGCAGGAGAGCCAACACCGTGTTACTAGAGGAAGCCGAAAGGCACGCGTTTTAGCTCACACAGGCTGGCGTGAGGTCTGGAACAGGACAAGGAAATTATAATTTAGAAAAAACGGACGTAGCTGGTGGAATACTTAACTTTAATCCATTAATAGTGAACGTTGCTCTGGACGGTATATTATTCACAGTATCAATAGTAACTGGTAATGGCGCCTTGCTAGGTAGTAGCAGATGACGTAGCTGAAGGCTATGCTAACTATCATCTCGGCAAATGAGAGCGTATTTGGTCAGTGAACCATCGCTAGCAAAGTCGGTTGTACAACTGGAGCGAGTGCTAGAAGTCTCTCTAGACCTGCCGTGTGGCGGCGCTAGGTCTGCAATCACTGATAGTGGCGACACGCGGGTCCGACGTATACTAACGGACCGCGGCCGATTTAAAGGCTACCACCTAGCAAGTGTGGTGTCTGGCGGTGACACCACACAAAAAGTCTGTAATGACATAAAAACACAAATTTGTGAGCGTTTTCAACCTATTTTTTCGCATAATGAAAATGCATTACAGAATCAAGAAGCAGCCATAAAAGAATTGCAAACTATTGTTCATGAAAATCACGACACCTGGCAAGCTAAAATTGACTCAGTTGCATCTACCGATTCGGTTACACAACTTGCAAAATCTCAGTAAAACTTAAAGGGCACAGTAGATACGATTTCAACATAAATGGACACTCTGAAACTTAGTTCAGAAAAACACACTGAGGAAATCATTTCACTATCGGAGAAAGTAGCCGAACATTCGGATCAGTTCACTAACTTATCTACAAAGGTACATGATGATCTGAATGACACAAAACCCATAGCCTTCACTGACACAGAAGAGTATGAACAAATTGGAAAATTCAAACAAAATGAAAATCAAATCAATACACAGTACAAAAGAGAAATCCGAGAAGTACGAGATCAGTTGACACAGGTAATATAAGAATTACATATTTCAGAGGACACTCGCGCTCCAATACGGGAAGAGGGACATAGAAATAAGGAACAGCCACAAAATAATAACACAGGACACTTTGGAAATTATGAAAGAAATTGGCAAGGTGCACCGAATTTTGAGATGGAACCGCCGACACAACGTAACAATGACTGGTATGCGACTCGCCGACACGATGACTTTGACTATGAGCTGTTGATTACTACACGTAAATTCAAAAATTTAAGAACTCTCGCAACGACATTCATCCACAAGCATGGCTTCATCAATTCTCTCATTGTTTTCCTCCCAACTGGACGTTGGAACACAGATTAGAATTTATGTGTGGCTACTTAGAGAATGAACCAGCTGTAAGAATACGATCGGTCATTAACGATTGTCACAGTCAAGGAGAATTTTGTCATGCCTTCCTCTCAGCATATTGGTCTCAAGCTACTCAAGATGGCGTAAAACATAACATCATCATGATGAAAACACTTTGAACAATCTGAATTTTCCAGTCTTGTCAAATATTTTGAAGACATGTTGCACAAGAATCAGTACCTGTCAAACCCATACAGCCCCTCAGAACTCATCCGCATTTGCTTAATCAAATTGCCTGAACATTTACGACATATCATTTTGGCAGGAGGTTGCAAAGACGACATTAAAGCTTTGCAGGGACTGTTACAAGAATTGGAAATTGAGTCTGACAATCGGGGAACGCGAAAACAGGTGCACAACAATTACAGACATTGAAGCTTTGCAGGGACTGTTACAAGAATTGGAAATTGAGTCTGACAATCGGGGAACGCGAAAACAGGAGCACAACAATTACAGGTCACATCCGTCACAATTCCGTGACGACAGAAACAATAACTGGACAGGACAAGGCTATTTTTACAACGCAAATCGTGACCAAACCAGACACCACCCATACAACAACCACTGGCAGAGTAACAATAATCACAGGGAAAGATTACCTCTCTGTGGTAATGACTATGACAGAGACATTCAGAGAAATAGACAATATGGGAACCAAAATGATTATTATCAAGGGAGACAGAACAATGTCAAACGCAACGGTCCACCGTGCAGTTACGATTCCGGGAGAAATTCTCCACCACATGACCGACAAAGAAGGAACAATGGAAACTACCGACATAACGACAGACCTGAATGTCATCAGAACTGGCGGGATTCAAACAGGGCAGGGCCTTCTTGGCAAGGTGAATTTATAGAAGTTAGGTCTCCTAATCCCAATAACAACGCGCTCCAACAAAGAGACAGACGATGACTCGCACCGCAGGCAGCCACGTGTGCCGGCTGGCTCAGAGAAAAATAGCATAGACGCTAGCCTTGAGAAAAATTTTAGCATTCCTTACCGACATATACAACATGATAATTGCTTTGAAGTTGAAACTCTGCACACTAGAAAGGGTAAAAGTATTGCACCACACTTCACATGTAAAACCGTTTATTGAGATATAATCTATTTTTTAACTTAGTCTTTGCTATAAAATTTTTCACTTCCCGTTACTAGTACTCTTCCTCACACTTAGAAACTGTTAACATACAACTATGTCTTAAAGTTAAATATCCAGTCTAGAACCCAGGCAACTTATTTAGACAGTAATTACGAATGCATTTTTATAGTGAATAGACGACACAGTGTTGTTGTGTGTACATTCTTCCTTGTTCGTTGCATGATTATGTAACGACTATAAGGCTTCCATACATAGAACATTTACTGCTAATGAGATTTTAATGCAACATTTTGGTTTACTTCAAAAGACATTCTTTATTTGAAGTACATTCTGTGAGATTAAAGATGACTTAGCATTTGGTTTCTTTGACAGCTATACAATTATATCACGACACTACTAATGTGTGACACAATTTACTTTGTTGCTTTTGCGGTGTATCTGTTTTATATCTGCACAGTTTTTCTGCATTATTCTGGAAAGTAAAACATGTATAGCTACAATGAGACAGCCTTTTCTGTAGCACAACAATACATTACAGTACAGTACTTACTTCATCACGGCAATAAGCATAATACCTACGATATCTATATGCATAGCATTTCACTTTGTTTATTACAAGGTAAGTACATTGACGACTACAGAACTTTACTTATGGACGACGATAATTGCACATTTTTTGCCCTTAAGTAATGACAGAGATTATCTTAAACAAGATGCACAGTTTAGCGCTGAAGTACACGTATCTATGTGATAAATTTTGTACTTAAAACATTTATTTTTAAAGATTTTGGAAATACGAAAATACAAAGGTTTTCCGTGACACATTTCATTCCATTGCTGTAATCGGTAACACCTGACGGTATAATTACATTAATCCTCAGGGGGTACACGCCTACTTTGTGTACTAAGCGTGGCAAGCGCTAGGAGCCCTAGCTAATATGGTATTTGCTTGTACAACTTTACACATCGGTACCATATTTCTGTAACACAGAATTACACAGCTATCTGATCAGTTAACTGAGAGAGACAAACAATTTTTTTACTACGTCAGTGACACATGTTTACACAATTATACAGTTGGATAACTTCACACTTATGAAATTGTATTTTGTCTGTACTTTGTGTACTTTTTTTCGGAGCCATTGTGATACTATGAGAGCGCTGAATGTCGTATTGGGTATGGGATCATGATTTTTAAAGTACATTTGAGCTAGATGACACTATTGAAATGAGCAGATAATTTTTTTGGGTTTTGAAATTATTGCAGAAAGCTACAACGTTTTTGAGATTTGACTGAGGTTTTATAATATTATTGCGACGACGATGTGTATTATGCTGTTGAGGTATGTTTATGATCAATACGCTGATGCTACCGTATATGAGGAGTGTGATTACGTGTTTATATGTATATGAATAATTAGTATTGGTTAGGGACTCTGATTTGTGAAAAAGGATGTTGTAAACCAAGATTCGTACTTTAAGAGTTATGAAATATGTGTACATGTGTGAATGTATCACAATGCCAGCTAAAATTTTTTGGACACTGTTACATTTATAGGATTTATTTTCTACACGTTTGTAACGCAAATTCTCGACCTGTGAAATTTTTTATTTGAGACTGTCACTGTAGCGCAAACTATTGTCATAAATATTTCGGTAAGAAAGCTAAGTGACCTTGGCGTAATGCATTATGGGCGCCCAGCTGCGCCAATCGCCTGAAGAAAAAGCCATTAGGTGTCGAAAAAAGAGGCCATTAACCTCGCTATTGACATTCTTTTGTAGAAAGCATCGCAAATACGACACGCTCATTACTTGGAAACATATTATTACACTGTGGAGCTCGTACATTGTGCTACTTACTGAAATGCTTATGAATTGATGGGAAATATTCTTTCATACGCATACCTGATTATGACAAGTGTCTTTTTATGAGAGTTGAGAGAATTTCTACTGACTTATGAAATGTCACATGGCTATCGAATGATGTTTTTATGCTTTGCTTTGTACATAGTTGCTTATTTCATTTGATATCTGGTTTCCAGCTGTGTTGCAGCATTGGTTTTATAAATTAAAATTGAATGCATTTGCTAATGTGAACACTTTATGTCAACAGATCTATTAAATAATAATTTTATGATCCACATTTTTCGAAAAAGGAGCACTTTGAAAGGAAAGAGCAATAAGAAGGGACTAATAACAGTAACTGTATACATAATTTTGTTTTCAAGTACTTGGTAATTCTTTTTTTAGAATAAGCTGTTGTAGTGCACCACTTTAATGACATTGACATTAAGATGTGAATAGACATTTCCCATATCTGCATTGTTGTCTTTAGTGTACTATTTTTTTTCTTGAGCTATGTCATATTTAGGTATAAGTTATTGCATTTGCTGCTGCTGTTTGCCAGGCATAGTGCTACTGAATGTCACTTTGTAGTACTCTGTTAAACCAGTTTTACTACTGATTTATTTTTCTTGTTGCTGCACATTGTTTCATATCAGTTGTAAGCTTGCATTTGCTTTGCTAATTAAGATATACTGCTGCTTGCTTTGTCAATTTGCATTTTTTTGTCATTTCTGTTTGTGTTAGTTGTTTTGTGTTGCTGCATTGCCTCGTCCCTTAGTATATATATCTGAGCTCAGTAGATTTAAGTTAACTTAAGAGGGGTAGGCTATATAAGAGGACGAGTTATGAAGAATAGGAAAAGAATGCATTGAGAAGTTATATGAAAAAGATCTGAGCCAAAATGAGTATTGTACAATGAGAAATAATTATTTTGAAAGAGGATATGAACAAAAAAGTAGGGTTTAGGGTCAAAAGGTTTAGGTAGGATTTTCTTGGAAATAAACGATGAGGTAAGATAATGTAAAATAAATAATCAGGTAAGAGATATGTGAACATATAAATACAGAAAGCATGCTTAGATAGGATTTTTATGTAGGACCAAATGTGGAAATAAGAGGAAAGATCTATGGAATGAAGTTTTGGGTTAGACTGCAGTACCAAATGATATACTGAAAACAAACCCTGTCCTTTCCTTTTGTGTTATTCCGCTATGTGTTTGTGTACCCTTGTGTATTTGTGTTCTTCCTGTCTTTATGTGTTTATCTGATAAGAGTTATGTTGTTGAATTTTTCTAATAATACGTTATTTTCTTTGTTAAGATGTTTAGACGCTATTTATTCTGTTCTGTTTTAATGCTCATGTGTGAAATTAATGTTTTGAAAACTGTTCTCATTATTTTATTTATTTACTTATGTCATAATTCCTGTAACACTGATGTACCTGTTTATTTCTATTCTTTTGTAAAGCCTGTATTACTACAAATGTTATCTGTATTATTATGTTTTAATGATGTTTTCTGTACCTTTGTAATTATACTGTCATTTTACAAAATTGTAATTGACACCAGTTCATCAAATTAAGTAACTTGTAAGCATTCTTTTCAGTGCACACATTTTTGTTGGTCATTGTATATGCACAATATGTGAGAAGTTGGGACTGTTAGTATTTGAATGTGTGTTAATAATTCAGCAAGGGACTGGTTAACAGCATTGCTGGTTCTAAGGACAATTCCAAAAACTTTGTGAGTGCACAAGTGGTGGTTTATGGACTTGCTATATTTTCCGCAAGACTCTTCGATGGTGATTGGGCACCTGTACAGTCGCAACAGATGGCTGCTGGCCATCTCTACAAGGACTGCAGTGGGTCTGCACCTTTGATTACCCACCAATATCATTATTTCTACAAGGACTGCAGTGGGTCTGCACCTCTGGTGGCCCACCAATACCATAATCTCTACCAGGACTACAGTGGGTCTGCTCTGTGATGACCTACCTACCAATATTCTTCAACTTCGACTGACTCTGTTGTGAGTTTGCTCTGTTGTGGCCCATTACCTGTCTGCATGTCAAGAGACAGCACTGACTTTCCGTTGGAAGGACAACACTACTTCTTCAAGACTGTATGGAAATCCACTACTTCCGTGTGCATTTTCTTTTACTAATCAGACTTTGTGAAAAAAACTGTAATCACTATTGTGATAAATGATCAGGACTGTCTTTATGAGAACAATTTTTGCTTTTGACCAACAGTGTATCAATAAGTGTGTGCATTTGATATCTTTGTTATTATAATTATGAAATTTTTTTTCAAATCTGTGTTGGTCACTGCCCAAGGCAATTTGTAAAATTTTTTGTGGGGAGCATGGGGGCTATATTAGTAGGCTGTTTAGGCTTTTATGTTGGTAACATCACGTAGCGGTCTGTATGAAAATCACTGGCTGTGCTGTGTTAAGTCTGTGGCTGGTTTGTATTTTTGGAATTTTTGCTATTGTAGTGTTGGGCAGTTGGAGGTGAGCCGCCAGCAGTGGTGGATGTGGGGAGAGAGATGGCGGAGTTTTGAGAGCGGATGATCTGGACGTGTGCCCATCAGAGAGAGTAAATCTGTAATACAGGATGTCGTGAACTGATATATATATATATATATATATATATATATATATATATATATATATATATATATATATATATATCAAATATCAGTATCCAAGATACCGAGTAGCATACATAGCACATGGCCGTTAGGCATTTTGATCACAATAGTCATACATCAACACGATATCGACCACTTCCGCAATTGGTAAACGGTCCATATTAACACGGGTAATGTATCACGAAGCAAATACCGTCCGCACTGGCGGAATGTTACGTGATACCACGTACTTATACGTTTGTGACCATTACAGAGCCATCAATCACAAAGCGAAAAAAGTGGTCCAACTAAAACGTTCATATTTCTTTACGTGCTACACGAATTTGTAATAAAAATGAGGATTCCTATTTAAAAAATCGCAGTTGATATCCGTTTGACCTATGCCAGAGCCATCTAGCGGGCCAGCCATATCGCCATGTGGTTTCCCCCTTCAAGCTAGACAAGTTTCGTTCTTTGTAGTTTTTTCTTTTGATGCTTATTTCGAGAGATATTTGGCCCGGTCACTATCAATGGACCACCCTGTGTACTTGTACCAGTGTTACTATACGTATCCCTCACCCCTCTACTTACGCATTCTCTCATTTTCATTCCAGTATCACGAAGAGCGTGTAACACTAAAATTAACACAGGTACAGGGGAGAATAATGCTTTACGACGCATGCGGAACTTACGTGATATGCCCCAACGTACGAGGTCGAGGTGAAAAATACTCTCGGCGTGTCACACACTTGACGATATTTTTATTTATTTATGAACTTATTTCACTTGGTAGTATTAGGGCTTACAGGGCATTTCTTGTATATAATCAGATATTGTTAGTGAACCAACATTAAAATATACATACTACGTGAGCAATACATAAAGATAATTATAATTGCAATAATAATATTAGTAATAAAATTGATTGCAAGTAGAGGCACAATTATGTGGCACGAATGATTCACTGAAACGTATGCCAAAATCATTATCTGTCGCTGACAAGGAACTGATGGGACCACAAACCGGAAAAAACATCGAAAACGAACATACCAAATTACTATGGTACTATGGGTCTTCCAACTTCAGACAGATCTAATTCTGGAACACAATACACCAGACACCATAACTGTGGTGAAAAAGAAAGTGTGGATCGTTGACAACAATATCCCAAGTGGTAGCAGAATCAACGAGAAAGAATTTGAACGATTTGCCAAGTACGAGTACTTTAAAATCGAAATACAATAACACGTACAAACCAAAAAAAGGTGTCTCAGTGGTTCTTGGCACACAGGAAGCAGTGCCAAAAGATCTTACTGCGCATTTGAAAACCATTAGTATTGATAAGATATCAACGAAACGCCACTTCACTGGGACCTGTACGAGAATTCTGCCGATACATCTCGTAGTCCTAGACGGTTGAAAAGTATACGACTAGTGATAAAATACGAAATCCAGCATAGTGAAGTGTGGTAAGAAATACATGGAACTGAAGAAATGCCAGTCTCGTACGTTGTGTTAAACAATTTCCTCATTACGTTCTTGTTAAGAGTAAGTAATGAGATCGAACAGAAATATCTTGTAGCAGAATACAAGGAATCTGATGTGAAGTAGAAGCTGTCTGTCCAGTGTATTTGTAACTAATAATAAGGTAGGTTCCAGAATAACGAAGGCGTGGTATCGTTGTTAACTACCGAAGAAAGGAAATCTAAAATGGTTCAAATGGCTCTGAGCACTATGGGACTCAACTGCTGAGGTCATAAGTCCCCTAGAACTTAGAACTACTTAAAGCTAACTAACCTAAGGACAACACACACATCCATGCCCGAGGCAGGTTTCGAACCTGAGACCGTAGCGGTCGCGCGATTCCAGACTGTAACGCCAGAACCGCTCGGTCACCAGCGGCCGGCAAAGGAAATCTAATAGATTGTACAAATTGGATAAATATCACGTTTCTCTCGGTGCCATGCAAAATCTTTCGCCTCGTTCGTCTAAAAAAGATAGAAGAAGCAGTAGACTGTAGACTACAAAAAGGACAGGATGGCTTTCGACATGGGAGATCCTGCTGTGAACACATATTTACTCTGCAAAAGGTAACAGAACAATCCATAAAATTCAACTGTATGCTGTACCTATACTTTGTTGATTTTAAGAAAGCTTTTGACAGTATACAGCGAGATCCATTGTGGAATATTGTTGAATCATTTTCACACTCAGATCCATATCTGAGGGTAAGGTCGTCAATTGAATACAACTCTTTGCTCAGAAAGCTAGTTTACGAACACCAACATATTGCCAGGACAGGACTGACTTCCTGGATGGAGAGTGAAGCTGTCTATACAGGTATCGAATACTTCAGAATAAAACAAAATTACAACCATAAAATAGTTCGAGAGCTTCCCAGAAACAATAACTCCTAAATAACAAATAACTGCTAGTGGTCGGATTTGACTGGCGACTCGCAGCACGCCAGCTAGCGACACTAAACGCTACGCACACCTCTATACACCACAACTCGAGTCAATATTGTAAGCCCATACAGAATAAATGAACATCACAGTGTTGTTCTTAGAAACCTGCATCTAGACTCGAATTGCTATATAAGAACGGAAGATAGGAGCACCCTTTTCTTCAGCTTCCTAACATGTGTCTGATAATGATGCATGTTGTCATTATTCCATTTCGTATTACTCATAGATTTCATACTGAGAAAAACTACGGGAAACTCCAAAATGGGCATCCGCTGGTGTAATTAGGCTAGGTCTTGTTGTTGTTGTGGTCTTCAGTCCGGAAATTGCTTCGATGCAGCCGTCAATGCTACTCTATCCTGTGCAAGCCTCTTAATATCTGAAGAACTACTGCAAGCTACAAACATCTGAATCAGCTTACTGTATTCATCTCTTGGTCTCCCTCTACGATTTTTCCTCTCCCCTCCACCCGCCCCCCACCCCCCATTCACACACATAAACATAATTTCTTCCAATACTAAATAGGTGATCCCTTCTTTTAGACAAGTTGTTCCACAAATTTGTTGTCTCCCCAGTTCTATTCAGTACCTTCTAGTCTAGGTTTACTAATCTGGAATTTGCTGATGACTTCGTTATTCTTGCAGAAACACCACAAGGTTTACGACAAATGACAACCAAGCTGGATGGAACGGTCAGTTCTTTACGGCTAAGATCAAGGGTGATAAGAAAAAAAAACAGCACGAATAAAAAGTGGAAATGTATCTACTCATTTTATGGTGCAGCAGCAGAAACTACGAGATGTTGGCCGATTGCCATATCTCGGCAGCCTTATCGGTAATACTGGGGATGTAGATGCAGGCATCAGCATCGGAACTGGGAATATGTCTGCAGTCTTCCAACGAATGCGATCCATATCGCAGTTAGATTCTACAAATACGTCCACGACGTAACAGGTCAGCTGAATTCAATCGTGACTGTACTTCTCTCGAAGGTGTTCTGTGAGGAGGATCTCTCGGGACTTCAGTGATGGATGGCTTGGTTCAAATGGCTCTGAGTGCTATGGGACTCAACACCTGAGGTCATCAGCACTCTAGAACTTAGAACTACTTAAACCTAACTAACCGAGGGACATCACACACATCCATGCCCGAGGCAGGACTCGAACCTGCGACCGTAGCGGTCGCGCGGTTCCAGACTGAAGCGTCTAGAACCGCTCGGCCACCCCGGCCGGCAATGATGGATGAAAACATCAAAAATCTGTACCATATGAAATTGGAGGTTGAAGGTAGGGCCTATATGGAGTAAATAAAACCATAAGGGTATCAGAAGAAATATTACGGTACATTTCACATGTAGAATTAATGTCAGAAATCCTTAAGTAAGGTAGGCACCGTAACTGTTGGACGCTGACCACAAGTAAAAGCCAAAACAAATTTGTCGATAATGTTAAGGCAGTTTAAAAAGGCTTCAACTGACAGTTGCACGTGATCTTGCATGAAAAGATTTTTTCGGTCGGAAAGGCTATGGCGAGCATTTTCTGGGATGCAAAAGGGCCATTTTTTATGGTTACCTCGCAAAGAGCGAAACAGTACTGGGTGAATACTACGCCAGTCTCCTAGACGAAATGGATGAAAACAAGAAGTAAGGAGAGATTTTAGTATCAAATGAAAACAGATACCTACTCCCAAGATAACGCAAATACCAACAAAGGTGGATCGGGAATGATAAATCAGAAGGATTTGATGTCTCAGTTTTACATCATCGACCCTATTCACGTGATTTGGTGCCCTCTAGCTTGCATCTATTCCCACATCTAAAGATATTTGTCGCTGGAAAATGGTTTTAATCCACCAAAAGGGTTACAGTAACCACAGACGGCTAGTTCCAAATATTCAAGGTTCTCTGATCAGGTATGAATGCAACTCACTGGCAAAACACTGAACAAGGTGCACTGACCTGTAAGGGGACAACGTCGAAAATTATGTCCGTTTACTATCTAAAACACAGTCTTGCAATTTTGGGACGATTAATTCTTACTTCTCTCCTATAAAAAACCAATATAGACTGAACAGAATTGACTTACAGTTGACACATGCATTTTTTGCCTGACAGTTGTTGGGGAATGAGGAGGGCAACTGAATAGTCGCGTTGTTGATGGAATCACCCCACCATTCGTCTGGAGTGATTTAGCGAAACTACAGAAGGCCTAAATTCGTATAATTGGGATAGGATATCAATTTGAAGTGAATTCATATCGGTAGGAACTAAAAAAAAAAACAGGAAGTAAACGAGTCTTGATATTCTTAGTGCCACGATAATGAAAATTTGAACGATAGAAAGCAGAACAGCTCTGTAATCAGGATACATGTAGAGCAGCATCTACAAATACTGCCGCTGATGACGCCTTCCAGAAATGCGTATGGCATGATAAAATTCGTTTTCTGTAGTTTTATATAGACGGACGAACGTGGAGATTATCAACATACTAATACGGACATGTTTGAGACTGGAGGCAATAGATCTGATAATGTAGTCACTAGAGCTACGATATATACAGAATATTTCACAATTCCTATTACACGTTCCTAGAAGCTGTAGAGGGGACTTACTAGATACAGTTTTGATCAGGAACACATGACCAGAAATGTATCTTTTGGACGTGAAATAAATTTGAAAATCGGATAACTTTGAAATCTCCCACTTAACGGTAGGCAGACCGCGGAGACAATGAGTTGTGCCCTGTGTGCTCTACAGTAGTCCAAAGCATGGGCAATGTTTCGAATACTCATCGTCGGGTTCCCATCTATTTGGCGAAGGACGTCCTCTTCGCAGTCGAGAATGTGGCGCGTCTGTGATGCTACACAGTCAACCCTTCTAGTTGCGGACGTAGTTTCTCGCAGTCGTCTTTCTACTCGGACTAAAAAAATGTTATGTGATATACTTACGAGGGTGAGTTAAATTTGTAGTAACAAATCGAAATTTCGCGCCGTTATCCTGTAAGTTGGTAAGCGTGCTACATTAGCGTGCAGAATGGCCTGTAAGTGGCAGCATAGTGCAGATGCACGCATACCGTCGCAGTATCAGTATAAAGATGGCCGCCCCACTTGCGACTTTCACCAGGGAAGAACAGCGTTCTGTTATTCGGTTTTTGCGTAGTGAAGGTTTGAAACCTATTGAAATTCATCGACGAATGAAGGTTCAGTACGGTGATGCATGTTTGTCACAGCAGCAAGTCTTCGAATGGAGTAGACGTTCGCAAATGGTGTGACTTCAGTGGAAGATGCTCCTCGTCCAGGCCAGGCACAACGAGTTGTGACTCCACAGAACATTGCAGAAGTTGAAGCCATAGTGATGGAAAACCGCCGAGTGACACTGAATGACATTGCAACGTGTTTACAGATTAGTCATGGGTCAGCACACCACATTGTGCATGATGTGCTCCAGTTTCACAAAGTGTCTGCAAAATGGATGCCACGGCAGCTTAGTTCTGAAATGAGAGAACGACGTGTTGATGCTTGTGGAGAACTTCTTCGGCGCTTTGAACGAGAAGGTGATGGCTTCCTTGCAGGAATCGTTACTGGGGACGAAACCTGTATTCACTTCCACCAGCCGGAAACGAAGAGAGCGAGCAAGGAATGGTGCCATTCCTCATCACCAACACTAAAGAAGTTTAGAACAGAATTATCAGCAGGGAAGGTTATGCTGACTCTCTTTTCGGACGAAAAAGGTGTCATTTTGGAGTATTACATGCCTAGAGGGACCACTGTCACCAGTGCATCATACAAAGATCTCCTAAAAAATCATCTGCGGCCTGTAATCAAATCAAAGCGACGTGGATTGCTGTCACCAGCTGTCCTTTTGCAACATGACAATGCAAGGCCCCACACTGCCCGTACAACAGTTGCAACAATCACAGACCTGCATTTTGAGTGTCTTCCATATGTGTTTTCCATATGTTTGGACCACTCAAAGACGCAATGGGAGGAAAGAAGTTCCGTTCTGATGAAGAGGTACGACACGCGGTGCATGAGTGGTTGAGCAGACTATCAAAAGAATTTTTTCTAAAGCAATTTATGCACTTTGTAAGCGCTGGAGGACTTGCATTGAGCGTGTGGGAGATTATGTTGAAAAGTGATACAGCTTTGTACCACTTCTGGACGATAAATAGTATTTTAAAAAAGTATTTAAGGTTTTCATTTGACTCACCCTCGTACAACTGGGACTGACGAAGGAGTTTATGACCGTACCGTGATGGGAGAGATTCGTCTTCAAAGTTATTTTATATCCAAATGGAACATCTCCGGGCATGTGCTTCTTATCAAAACTTTATCTAGTAAGCCCTCTCTACAACCACTGGAAGCCTTGTAATAGGAATTGTGAAATTATATACTACTACACAGGGTGTTCAAAACAAGTGTCGAATACTTTGAAAGGAGGTAGTACTAATCAAAACAAGACACATAAGTACAATAAACATGGGTCTGGAGATGCATACATTCTGAGATCTGTCCAGTAAACACGAATCCGCAATTGCACACTTTCTGCGATAAACACGTGTTCACAGGAGGTGTTCAAAGTGGCGTCGATTCTTGGCATTTCATCCGTCTGTCCTGTGGCGTAAGGACTGACGCACACTTTGAAGTACACCCGGCTTCTGTTGTACTTTCTGGCATGCTTTGAAGACAGACCATGTTGTGTCAGCACGCACATCGTTGATTAGACCAGTTCTTTCAAGTGTCCCTATAACCAAAATTCGAGGGGATTGAGGTCTAGGGAACGAGTAGGCCAATATGTCTCCCCCCCACCCTTGTCCCCCCCCACCCCCCCACCCCCCGACCAATCCAGTGGTCCTGAAATGTCTGCGTCAGATGTTCGCACACATTGTGCTGCTGCGCCATCACATGTGAACCACATTTGTATTCGTTTCGTTGCTGCAATGGCACAGCCTCCAACAAGGTACGGAATACATTAATGTGAAAGTCTGGATAATGTTTGTGGTAGCATTTATGGTCCTATTAATCTATCACCAAGTACGCCTGCCCATACGTGGATTGAGAATCGGTGTTGATGCCTTCTTTCTTGAATTGCTTGGAGATTTGCATCTGCCCATACATGCTGGTTATGGAAATACATAACACCACCTCTTGTCAACCCTGCCTTATCGGTAAATAAAATCTTGGACGAGAGCAGTGGATCTGCGGCACACTTCTGCAACAGCCATTGACAGAACCGCCGTCTACCACGATGATCCTGTGGCCTTAGGTCCTGACCGCGCTGTAGGTGATATGGGTATAATAATTGTTCATGAAGTATCCCCCGACAAGAGAGTGAGACAGCCTTCTGCTGCTTCTAATCGTCGCATACTGCTTCCACCTAACGTAGCGCATTCTCCTCCATGTCAGTCGTGAGGGCTGTGCGGGGCTTTCCGGTGTCAGTCTTCCGAGGTGCAAGGATACCTGTATCTCTCGGACGCTGGAAAAGTCTGCCGAACAGCCTGTCAAACGGCACTCTGGGCTGTGGATATTTTTCAGCATAGAGGGCAGGGGCTCGCAGGCTACGTCCATTTGTTAAGCCATAGTAGCAGTAGTTGGTTTCAATTGCTAACAAGAGGTGGAAGAGAGAAAATGTAAATGTATCACACCATCTGTACATACAAAAATAGCGCAATAACAGTGAACACATATCTTAATTTGCGGTTAAAAGAAGGTAAAACACCATGATACGTACCCAGGGTTTACAGTATTATACAATAACGCACATAAACACGACGAAAACTAACGCAGCCTACAACACGACTCTAACCACACAGCTGACTGCAGACCAATAGTAGGGCACTATGAGTAAGACATCGTAATACCCTGCCCACACATTTTACGGGGCACCAACGATAATATCCGCAACCAAGTGTCGCGCAGCCCTTCCTATAAATACGTGTTTGTTTATCTCGGAAAGTATGCGTTTCCGGACGCGTGTTTACTGGATTAATTTTTCTTGTTTC
The DNA here is from genome assembly GCF_023864345.2 of Schistocerca serialis cubense. Classification (NCBI taxonomy): domain Eukaryota; kingdom Metazoa; phylum Arthropoda; class Insecta; order Orthoptera; family Acrididae; genus Schistocerca; species Schistocerca serialis. The sequence continues at coordinate 928,270,635 of NC_064640.1, read as the reverse complement.
GATGAGTACTACCACCTCTCAAAGTATTCGACACTTTTTTGAACACCCTGTTTTGTTACCAAAAATCTCGAAAAGTTCTTGACCGATTTACGTCAAATTTGTACACAATATTCTAATAAACGTTCAGTTTACTTTAGATTTTTAAGCGATACTCCAACAAATTTTCGGACGGTGTTGGGCAACATTGTTTCTTAATATATATGGCATAAGACAAGTCATTGTTTAACGTTGTTACCAAAAATCACCAAACGTTCTTGATCGAGTTACTTATAATTTTATACAATTCTCTAACAAACATTTGAACTAACATAGGCAAAAATTTTTATTATTTATAATACACAGATATATGTATATAACAAGGACAGGTTGCTAGCAAATATCGTGAGAAGCTCTTGACTGGTTTACTTCAGATATTTACAATATGCCCTAATATATGTTCCAACAAACATATGCTGTATATGTTATTGTTACATGTCATTTAAATGTAAAGGGGAACGGTTGTCAAAAAGTTTCTCAAAAAGTTCTTGACTGATTTGCTTCAAATTTGTACACGATCCTTTATTAAATGCTTGGGCAGACCTGCGGACCTGGACTGTATATTTTAATACATATTGTATATAAATATATACATACTATATAAAGGGAAAATGTTATTAACAAAAATCACTAAACGCTCTTGACCAATTTATTTCAAACTTTTGCACAATAATCTAACACGTGATCGAGCCGGTATATATATTCAGATCTTTACACACTACTCTAATAAACGTTTGGATGGACATTGGCTATAAATTGTTTAACATATATAGTAAGTATATACACAGAGTATTCGGAAATTCATGTTATAAATTTCTGGGCCTTGCAGAGAGGGGATTGAGTATATAACATTTTGAATACGAATACATGCCCAGAAAGCTCATGCAATCACGCTTCAGAGCGTCAAAGTAATATATATATATATATATATATATATATATATATATATATATATATGATGGAGAAAAATTGTGTAACGAAATTTTAACCATTGATAACTGATGCCAGTAGCAACCGAAATTACTTATGTTGTGTAGGTCGACAGAGCACCATTTTTAAACTATCGAAACTTGGCGCCACGCGCTCCGATTGGTCGTGGAATTGCCCTGCTGCCGTTCGTCGTTTGACGGCAGCACTATGGTTGTCGGTTCACTCATGCCGCGAATCACATCAGGACAATGCCAGGAATCTTTGAAAGATTTCGACAAAACACCGTTCGACGTTACCAATCTTGTGTCGCGTCAGAGAGTCGCCATTTCGAGCACCTGCTTTAAGTAAACAGTTTACTAGCTACAAAAAACGGCCCTTTTCAAGGCCGACACAGTTTGTAAGAGACTTTCTGTACGCTAACTAACAGCTATTGACGGTTTTGTTCCAGGTACGTCCTATTATGAAACTACAATGGATGTGTCAGAACCCCAGCGGATTCGCCCCCAAGTCCACAGGGTGGGAGGCTGCCGCTCTACCACCGAGCGTGCAAGCCACCTTGGATACATCGCGATACCCGGCAGGGAAAGCATTCGCGGTCAGGCGCTGTCCAGACCATCCGACAACAGGGAAATCCAGCGGCCAAGTTTCCGTAGTTTAGAAATGCGTTGTCGACCTACACAACATTAGTCATTTTCATCAGTTATCAAGGGTTAAAATTTCGTTACACAATTTTTCTCGTGTGCGTGTGTGATTGTGTGTGTGATTCCGTGATGATGTTCCAAACTTCCTAGAATGATGGAGAAGGATAAATGTATCAGTTTGAGGTGCAAGGGTATCTTTGCTGGAAACAAACGAGTCGAAAGTTGTAAGCAAAAACAGTTCTGATACCTCTGACAGTAGAACACATGTTGTTGTTGTTGTCTTCAGTCATGAGACTGGTTTGATGCAGCTCTCCATGCTACTCTATCCTGTGCAAGTTTCTTCATCTCCCAGTACTTACTGCAACCCACATCCTTCTGAATCTGCTTAGTGTATTCATCTTTTGGTCTCCCTCCACGATTTTTACCCTCCACGCTGCCCTCCAATGCTAAATTGGTGATCCCTTGATGCCTCAGAACATCTCCTACCAACCGGTCCCTTCTTTTTGTCAAGTTGTGCCACAAACTCTTCTTCTCCCCAATTCTATTCAATACCTCCTCATTAGTTATGTGATCTACCCATCGAATCTTCAGCATTCTTCTGTAGCACCACATTTCGAAAGCTTCTATTCTCTTCCTGTCCAAACTATTTATCGTCCATGTTTCACTTCCATACATGGCTACACTCCATACAAATACTTTCAGAAACGACTTCCTGACACTTAAATCTATACTCGATGTTAACAAATTTTTCTTCTTCAGAAACGCTTTCCTTGCCATTGCCAGTCTACATTTTATATCCTCTCTACTTCGACCATCATCGTTTATTTTGCTTCCCAAATAGCAAAACTCCTTTACTACTTTAAGCGTCTCATTTCCTAATCTAACTCCCTCAGCGTCACCCGACTTAATGTAACTACATTCCATGATCCTCGTTTTGCTTTTGTTGATGTTCATCTTATATCCTCCTTTCAAGACACTGTCAATTCCGTTTAACTGCTCTTCCAAGTCCTTTGCTGTCTCTGCCAGAATTACAATGTCATCGGCGAGTTTAAAGTTTTTATTTCATCTCCATGGACTTTAATACCCACTCCTTTAGTCCCCCTTAAACATCCCAACAACCACCACCACCACACACTCCGAATTTTTCTTTTGTTTCCTTTACTGCTTGCTCAATATACAGATTGAATAACATCGGGGACAGGCTACAACCCTGTCTCACTCCCTTCCCAACCGCTGCTTCCCTTTCAAGAGAGTATTCCAGTCAACATTGTCAAAAGCTTTCTCTAAATCTACAAATGCTAGAAACGTAGGTTTGCCTTTCCTTAATCTATTTTCTAAGATAAGTCGTAGGGTCAGTATTGCCCTTACGTGTTCCAACATTTCTGCGGAATCCAAACTGATCTTCGCCGAGGTCGGCTTCTACCAGTTTTTCCATTCGTCTGTAAAGAATACGCGTTAGTATTTTGCAGCTGTGACTTATTTAACTGATAGTTCGGTAATTTTCACATCTGTCAACACCTGCTTTCTATGGGATTGGAATTATTATATTCTTCTTGAAGTCTGAGGGTATTTCGCCTGTCTCATACATCTTGCTCACCAGATGATAGAGTTTTGTCAGGACTGGCTCTCCCAAGGCCGTCAGTAGTTCCAATGGAATGTTGTCTACTCCCGGGGCCTTGTTTCGACTCAGGTCTTTCAGTGCTCTGTCAAACTCTTCACGCAGTATCGTATCTCCCATTTCATCTTCTTCTACATCCTCTTCCATTCCCATAATATTGTCCTCAAGTACATCGTCCCTGTATAGACCCTCTATATACTCCTTCCACCTTTCTGCTTTACCTTCTTTGCTTAGAACTGGGTTTCCATCTGAGCTCATGTACTGGTACTGTTTTTGCTACGATTGTAAAGTAGGCAGCTAACATATGTACTGGAACTGTTTTTCCTAGGATTGTAAGGTAGGCAGCTTTTAGAGATGGGACGAAAACAAGAAATAACACCTAGTAAACATGGGCACTAAAATGCTCTATAGCGTTTCACAGTAGCGAAGATGGAAAAGTTGCTCGTAGCTCCTCAGGTATGCATTTTAGAGCTCATGTTTGCTGAACCGATATGTTGCGCCGTTTCCGGGTTAATTAGCATTGAAGTTAGCTAATCAGACCGTTGCGCGCCCAAATTCAAGTTGCCCGCCAGATACAGTTCATGTCCGTTGTTCTCATAGCATAGTTGATGGCGCAGGACACTGGTCAGCCTTTGGCTCGGATTCAAACCTTATTACTGCCAATGCCTAATCTTTATATTGCTGTTTTGTTCGGTTTTAGAAACTCAAACACAGATCTCGTTAGGCGACACCGTCTCTAGAGGGCTGCTTGAATTTGCACACGCAAGAACCTGATTGGCTAACGTTAAGGGGCTCCGGAACGCCCTATACTTGCAATGTTAAAATAACGCTTATAAATTACATCTTTCCTCACAAAGTATTGTGGGTAGGAAATTGAACTTTTTACAGATTATTTATTGGAATATGGGCTACAACTTAACCTAGGGATTTTACAAAATTTTAGTTCAGTTATTAAAGATGATTTTTTTTCAATTGTAATGAAAATTCACAAAATTTTTTTGCAATTTTTTATTTATATATTCAAAAATATACAGTTTTTTGGAAAAAGGCTGTGTTAAATTATGCAGAAGGTACTGTGTAACATTTACTGAAAGTTTGAAACGAATATGTTTGGAAGATCCTTAGAAAACATGTAATTAGTATGAGAAAATAAAAGTTTTGGGAATCGAGCGACAAAGATTGGATTAACTTTTTAGTGCATTCCAGGTCCATAGGATGGATTATCTTCATCCTCTGCAAACTCCTCCTCCAGCTTCCTCTTGTTCCTCCTCCTGTTTACTCTTGCTTGTATTTCTAGACTCTTTATAGCCCTGTCTGCAGCCCGAAGGCGTTCCTTGTCTAAAGCAAGCATCGCTCGTTGTTGTGTTCGTAGATTTTGCTACCATTTTCTTCAGTTGCAGTTACTGCAACACTGTTCCAAAAGGTGGTCATGTATGAACACTTATCACATTTCAGTTGTATTTCACTAGCAAGTCCTACGTGCTTTATTATGGAGAGTTCCAGACCAACTTCACTACAATGAATACATCTTACACAGTTTGAAAAAATTCCTTTGAGAACCGACATATCAAATATTTAATTCACATCCGATTCGCCCATAAAACATTTATAGTTTTCACTCATTGAACCAAGCTTATTCTGTGAAGTATTTTCTTTCCCACTTTGACTGCTATGGGCAGATGTACTTGAGAGGTTAGGTTCACTCACTTGGTTATCGTCTTTATTGTTTACAGTAATAACAAATACCTTTGGCTTTCCAACATTTCTCCTTTTCTTAAAAGCCTTCAGAGGATTTCTAATAACTTTACTTTTACTCATTATTATACTTCAACAAAACAGAGACTCAAGAAACAGAATTAATTACGAATATTTTCGAGATAACGACAGAGTAAATAAACATGAAACAATCGACAATCACACCGGCGATATATATTGAACCATCACAGGTTAGCCACAACACATACTTTATCTCACATCACTAAAATGTACCTGATGAACACGGACGTTAATAATAACACCATTTGACAGCAGTTTAACAGCGCCACAGTGGGTCACGCCCATGTAGAACACATTTCAAAAAAAATTTAAAAATAGTTGTAGTCTTCGGAATTGAATAAATTATATATCTATTAAAAGGTAATAGTCTGCAGATTCAGAAAACGCAAAAAAGTAAAAATTGAAGTTTTCATGATTTTGAGCCTTTCCGGAGCCCGTTAATGCTAATTAACTCAGAAACGGCGCAACATACCGAATTTTTTCTTACAATTCTTTCTCAGCGCAATCTACCCTAGAACACCCTTAGAAGCTTTTCAGACTGTTTCTGACCAATCTGTATAGTTAATAAAACTAGATATTAGCACCTTCTCCCAATTGTGACTCTCGGTTCTTTGTAGAGGTACAGTGCCTAAAAATCATTTGGTTGCTTCGAAATGGACTCTACATCCTCGTTAAAATCAAGGAAAGATGTCATTTCCTTCCGAGTGCTTAAAGGAAATGCTTTATTTAGAACTATTGGCTAGTTTCGTGCTTTAATTCATTTTCAAGTGCGCAAACGGATGTGTACCCGTCTACATGCAATTTATATATTAAAAGTCACATGCCATGCACATCTACTGACAATCATGACATGTAAATGCGCATGGCTCGTGATTTTTAACAAATACTTGCGAACATGGTAGATCTACCAGTTTTTGCGCTTGAAAATGAGCTAAAACTGCAAACTGGCCAGTAGCACTGAAATACGTATTTTAACCAAACAGCCTTATAGGAACGACATCTTTCTTGCAAAATTATTGACTTTTCTCTTAGACTCGCTCTTAGATCCTTGAAAAGTTCGTGCGTCATTTCATTCGTTTCTGTGAAAGGGAACTTTGTTTTGAATGATACTTTTACATATATCAATTATGTACTACTTCATAAGTAACCAGATTTTGCGTTACAAATTGTGTCCTATAATCTGATGGTATAAGGAGACAAATGTCATGTTTTAGCCTCTGTAAACCAGATACTAGAACACTATATCTGGGTGACAGGCCAAATCAGGCTCCGGCTGTAATCCAATATTGTATCGTGTCAAACTGACTTTGCTTTAAACTAATAAAAACTTTAAAACAAATTTACCTCACTGAAAGGCTAATTTTAGTAACTATTTTAATAACAGGTGCGAACAGCAGAGTGAGTTATCTGCTCTGTTCCATGTCATAAACGAAATGCGATATATATTAATTTTACAAATTTACATAAAAATCATTCTCTAGAAACGAAGAACACTTACGGTAGGTTTAATTCTTCTCTGAGTTAACGAGTGAGGCCTTCAAATAGTCGAGAAAGAAACGACAGTTCAAACACGGGCTAAGACAATTATGAAAAATACCTCTTCGCTACATTTACATTGTTTAACATCTGCAAATATCTTCTCAAAAATAACGTAAGTTATCTGAGTGAAGATAAAATACACATACAGTTGTACTTCCGCTGGTTCACGTCCTAGTGCAAGCCTTTGTGTTTCATCTAGAGGCCACTTGTGTGTGTGGCCTATGACAGTGGTGTGCATCACCACATTCCATTGTCAATAATGGTTGCCTGAGGTGAAGATTCACGTCTCCATTAGTTAATGACGACTATCAAATATTCAGATTGCCATTTATTGTAACCCTCAGCTGTTCAAAGTGTCAGTGCTGCTAGTAAGACCCCCGAAAAAAAAAAAAAACTCTTGGAAACTTTTCTCAGTTTGCACCTTTTTGTGTGCTGAGACTATCATTATAAAGTTTTTTATCAGTTTAAGAACAAAAGCTTTTACTGGTAATGTCTTCCGTACATTTTAGGTGATGAAACCTACGAGTTTAAGCTTGCCTCGAACGAATAATAAAAAGTCACATTCCTCTTTTTCTTGTTGTTAATGTTGTTACACGCACATAAGCGGAGACGCAGAGATTGGTTGGTTGGTTGATTTGGGGGAGGGGACCTTGACAACTAGGGAGGATTCAACAGGTCCCATCCGATTAGGGAAGGAATTCGGCCGTGCCTTTTCAAAGGAACCATCGCGGCATTTGCCTGAAGCGATTTAGGGAAGTCACGGATAATCTAAATCAGAGTGGCCAGATGAGGATTTGAAACGTCGTCCTCTTCAATTGCGAGCGGCAGAGGCTTGCATTAACGTTTGCACTAATAGTTTGGAGATTTAAAACTGACTTTTAAAAAAAGTTACTGCTGAGGTGCGCTAATGTTAATAACACTTGCTTTATTGACCAGTCTAGTCTACTGAAAGAGAACTGCTATTCCCATTTGTTAGTTACACTGTTCCTTCTGCTTACAAAGGGTGGAATCCAGTCATAATTTAGCAAACATTCCAAACCTTCATCGTGCTGCAGAAATATTTTATTAGCCTAAACCCAAAGTAATTACGTAGCTTACGATGAAATATAAATAATATTAATTTCCTTTTTCTGTTATGCATTATATCACTCTGTAGTATCGAATGACTGATGAGAACATTTATAACAACAGTTGCCTGACTGAGCAAACACTAGGATTGTAAATATTCATTCACAGATAGAAATATTGGTGGAAAACACTGTCTAGCAGCTAAGTAGAAAAGCCTGCTGCATTACATTGTGCAGATGGAAAGACGACAATGTTGAAACATCTTCACCAACTGTGAGATGAATGCTGATTTCCGTCTGTGTTTAAATACAGATCATGAGGATCATTCTAAAAGTAAATAACGTTGGGTCTTCCAGACATCTGTTTGAAGATGATGACGGAAAACTTATTTTACAACATATTTCAATATCTTAGCTATTTTTCTACATATAGTGGCCTTTCAAATTTAAGCATCTTTCGTAACTTCCAAGCACTTTACAATGTCTTCTGCATATTCAGTTGCTGACAAGTTGTTGAATCACTCAATAGCACCCTCTCATAGTTTGTAGCCATTTCTTTGGTAATTTCAGCCCAAAACAAACTGCACTTTGAGAAGAAGATGGTAATCACTTGGGTCCTATTTCGGGTTATAAGGCGAATGTTCAAAAACTTCCAATTTTAACTGCGAAAACAAAATCTCCATCAACACAGCAGAAGGCGGACGAGTGCGATATCGTGAAGAAGTACAATGCAGCTAGAGAACAATACACGCCATGAATGGTACACAGACGTGGTCAAGTGTCGCTAAATTTATAATCTCTCTTCTAGACATAAGGTCGAGTAGTATGGCGGCCTTTCGATTCCAAAACACTGTCGCCATAACGTTTCTGGTGATTTGAATTTGTATGGCATTTTGGTCCAGCTGTGGACCGTGAATGATTGCGTGCCATTGACTGGCGCTTTGTTTCCGGAGTTTTACGTGAACTCCAGCTTAGGCCACCAGTAACAACACAGTTTAAAAACTTCTCCCTTCCCTTGTCGTACCAAGTAAGCAGTCAGTGCAGCTCCGATTCGTTGTTTCCTGTATTCATCTGCCAAAAGTCGAGGAACTCACCGGGCACTTACTCTATAGCACAAATCACCACTAACAATTTGCTAAGGAATTGATCGCGAAATTTCACAAAAGCACAAGCTTATTCCATCAGCAGCGAAGCGTTTATCTTGTTGAATTATTTCCTTAGTCCTTGATTTGAGTTCATCAGTCACAACTGATGGCTGGCCTGATCGTTCTTCAGCATGAATATTCTATCTGAAGCTTCAATCATCACATTTCCATGAACTTCCGTTATTTGTCTGCAAATTTCAATAGGGGTAGACTTATTTTGCATTCAGATACCGTATTACACTACGAATCTAACACATTCTAAATTCTGGAGTCATTACTTCTCTCACACGTTTAAAAGCCGCACAGATAAACAGTAAACGATCGTTCTGCTCACTCTTAGCTTCATATTGGCGCCAACGATTAGGAAGACCTGTGACACGGCGTGGGGGCTGAGGAGAGAATTGTACGGCTCCTTAGATAAAACGTTCTTTATTTTCAGCATAACCCCGTATATGATTCATTTCATATTTTTAATTACCCTAAAATTAGTATGTTTCTTGATCACAGTATTATCGGTCCTAGTATTCTAGAGAGCCTTCCTGTGCGATGAGGTAACGATAGTATGCAGACGGGCCTGTTCTCTCGCGACTGACACCTGTCAAGTTGTCCGGTCAGGCTAACTACCTGTGACGTACACCTGCCGCCTTTGCTGGGCGGCTGCTCAGAGAATCGCCACGCTATCAGGTTCCACATCATCGCCGTTACCTTATAAAAGGCAATCCGCTGAGCGTAGTGGGGTTCGTAAGGAAACACGCCTTGTTCGGAGCTTAATGTACTGGCAAAGGTAGTCTTACGTTTTCTGACTACCACCTTATGTGATACATAAATACGTGATTTGTGTAAGTATAATAAATGTGTGGGTGTACATGCAAACGGAATCATTTTCGGGTATTGAGACATAATAATGTCGTACTCGATGTTAACATTAAACGGAGCTGACGAAATAACCTGCTTTTAAAACAATCTAAGGGCATATGTTTCCCTATCGAACAATGAGCTGATGTCATTAAAAATGTGAAGCATATAGTAGAACACTTCAATGATATGAGTGCAGATCTCTACTCATCTACTTGAAAGCTATGATTGTGAATATACTTTTATTATATTCACTAGTTTTTCTACACACAGGACAGGTTATACGTAGTTAACAGGTTGATTAATGTATGTCCAAAGCATATTTGAAATTTTTCTTTTAATGAAAAAAATAACAATAAAACGCGCTGCACTAACTGTACACTTGTACCTGTAAGGTTATATATATTTTGTTCATGTCTGCGCTTTCGGCAGACCCAATGCTCCTTTACTTCACGGTGCCTGTGTGTTTAGTGGAGTTTCAAGTCCTGGAGCAGACGAAATAACTGGGTTTAAAGTAGTGATTGCTTTTATATCTCTTGTGTTTGGTATCAGAGTTTCAGATCTCCATGCAAGACATAATGCATGTCCTCTTCCTTCTCGGGAAAAAGAAATCTGACGATTGACGAAGCTTAATCATTTAGCCTTACAATTTCAAGCAGTTATCTGAAGTCAAGCTATGAACTGCCACTAAGTGATAGTATATGTTTCTGATTATAAGTCAATGAATTTAAAAGACACTAGTTTTATCTTCCTTGAGTCCAAAACATTTGACAAAAGTCAAATTAGGCATGTTTTGATTTCCCCCTTTTTATTTATTTATTGTTATTCCATCCCCTCGTCAGTTAGGGAGAGGCTGGATTGACGGAGGGACACTGCCGCTCTTCAGCAGAGAGCATTAATAAAATAAATCGGCAGAGTTTATAAACAACTATGAAATATGTACACGTTTTTAAAATTGTTAAAGATTCTAGGCGAAATATTGTTGTCTTTTTCAAATATCACAAAGCGACGGCAGTCTTTACAGAAACGCCACATTTTCCTTACTGCAGTTATAGGAAGTTAGCAGTAATTGGGGAGGGTTATTGCAATGAGAGTGGTTGGGACAGGATGGGGAATGGGAGAATTGTGGAGGAGGGCCCAGAACCAAACATTTGGAAAGGGAGGGAAGAAACGGGGGGAGGGGGGGGGTGATAGGAAGAACAAGCGTTTTGAGTACGAGGGTTAATAATCAGGGATAACAAAGCGATAGCGTGGTTGCTGTCAAATTTGGAGGCAGTGAAGTGGGATGGATCGCGTTCAGTGGTTTAGTATTTGTGATAAAGTTTTGGTGGGTTTGAAATTCAGGTGACAATGGTCAGATTAAAGATTGGTAGGTAAGGCGTATGTATGGTGGAGGAATTCATTCCCTATATTTGATCAGCTAATAGTTTCTAGTCTGTTGTGGGTTCTTTTTGTTGGCTGATTAGTAGTTCAAAGTATGTTACTGTGTTGGTGAATTAACAGGACCGTTGTGAATTATGAAGTATGAGTGATGACGGCAGAAGCTGAGATTAATTCGTCCTATAATGATTGTCTGGGTCCTGGGAGCATTGATCTTGAGGAGTCACTTGCTGCACCTGGACGTAAACTAGTTTGGGTGGAGCTGAAGGGATCTTCGGAATTTCTGGAAAGTGGAGTTTAGGGCTGGAATAGCGGTCTCGAGATGGTCCTGAGAGATGAAGCCAGGATGGGGGTCACACTGATTGAGAGGGAGGCGTAGGTGATTGTTCAGATTTTTACGTACGGGTTGTGAAAGAATATATTATAAGACCTTTCCGAACACCGAGGTGAGTCGTTAGAAGGACGAATCGCTGTCAGATTCTGTAGGATTTAAGGATACGTGGGATAGAAGTAGTTTTCCACGGCTCAGTGCAGTAGCCTGTGTCACCTGTCACACTGCAGCGGTTGGCAAGGATTTCTAGAAAGCAGTAAGGACATTCTTTCACGTACAGACAGGTTTTTCAGTCGTGACCAAGAGCAGTATTACCCAATGTGCCCCTGGCACTTTTCAGTCATACCTACAAAAGCTACATACTTATGTGCAACATAAATGAGATGATCCGCTGACCTTTGAATTAGTGCTTTATTTTAAACTTCTTCTACTGTCGTCAGTTTCCATACAGCCATGTCGTTCTTTCTGCATGTAAATTTGTATTTGTCTTCATACGAAAGGTTAGATGGCACTCGAAGGCTTCCGTAGAGGGGGAGCAAAAGAGGGCACTTGCCCCCTCCTGGAATCTGGAACGCAAACTTTTTATTCATTGAGAGTTTCTCCCGTGTTATTTGATATGATGTCTGTGATTCTACTAACCGGCATGTTTAGTCAGTTCTTGCGTTGCATTGTTGAGCATGATCGAAAATACTGGTCTTGGAAATCTCTGCATAATTGTGGTTTGTTTCCTCCAAAAAATGGTTCAAATGGCTCTGAGCACTATGGGACTTAACATCTGAGGTCATCAGTCCCCTAGAAATTAGAACTACTTAAACCTAACTAGCCTAAGGACATCACACACATCCATGCCCGAGGCAGGATTCGAACCTGCGACCGTAGCGGTCGCGCGGTTCCAGACTGAAGCGCCTAGAACCGCTCGGCCACACCGGCCTGCTTTGTTTCCTCCTCAGGCTATTTACTATATCAGCTGTGCTGTTCCTTTCTAATCGGCGATTGTTTCGGTGCCGTCCTCCAATGAAGACGCGTGCAAACTTTTTCGGGAGTGTACCACTCCTTCGTCCATGTTCGAGCTGCATAAAACGACCATTCCAAGACGTCGTACGTGGAGTCAGTCGCCAGTTAGCTGGGCAACACGCTCTTCCCTCACTATCACAACGTAAATATGGCTGTAGTATACTTGGCCGATATCTGTCGCCAATACTCAGAAGAATACACACACTCTTCCCTCCTTTCACAGCTTAATCGGCAGAGTATTGTAACCCTTGTCTGCGTGCAGCCTAGACCAGAGGCGCCTTGCTCAGACCACACTCAGTTTTGCATGCCAGAGCGATTGCAGAAGACGATGAAACACGCGGCCATCGTATGCAGTTGGTTTGCTAGTCTATGCCTCATCTATGGACGCAAATGCATCATCTTTTGAACAGATGATGCCCCATACCTCGTAGATACTTAAAACGTCATATTTCAAAACCGCCTGGAGCTGAAACAATTCTTCACTAATTACTGGTTTCGATCTTCGGGTATTATAAAATAGTTTTTCAGCAGCCGCAACCAGCATGGCAACGTTATTACTAAGACGTCAATTAAAATAAGTATCACCCTGCGTCAGAGCCGTCAATCGAAAATTGTACTGAAATGCAGGAGGATCTGCAGCGAATTGACGCATAGTGCTGGCAATGGCAATTGAATCTCAATGTAGAAAGTGTAATGTGCTGCGAATACATAGAAAGAAAGATCCCTTATCATTTAGAAGGTCAGCAACTGGAAGCAGTTAATTCCATAAATTATCTGGGAGTACGCATTAGGAGTGATTTAAAATGGAATGATCATATAAAGTTGATCGTCGGTAAAGCAGATGCCAGACTGAGATTCATTGGAAGAATCCTAAGGAAATCCAATCCGAAAACAAAGGAAGTAGGTTACAGTACACTTGTTCGCCCACTGCTTGAATACTGCTCAGCAGTGTGGGATCTGTACCAGATAGGGTTGATAGAAGAGATAGAGAAGATCCAACGGAGAGCAGCGCGCTTCGTTACAGGATCATTCAGTAATCGCGAAAGCGCTACGCAGATGATATATAAACTCCAGTGGAAGACTCTGCAGGAGAGACGCTCAGTAGCTCGGTACTGGCTTTTCTTGAAGTTTCGAGAACATACCTTCACCGAGGAGTCAAGCAGTATATTGCTCCCTCCTACGTATATCTCACGAAGAGACCATGAGGATAAAATCATAGAGATTAGTGCCCACACAGAGACATACCGACAATCCTTCTTTCCACGAACGATACGAGAGTGGAATAGAAGGGAAAACCGATAGTGGTACTCAAGGTACCCTCCGCCACGCACCGTCAGGTGGCTTGTGGAGTATGGATGTAAATGTAGATGTAGGATAGTAAATTTCAGTATCTGGTTAGCAGTAAAATGAGTTACTGTACTTAATTAATCTTCGTATACTGTTATAAGGAGATTCCACTATTCTAGATGGAGTGCAGAGTCAGTATGCAGGGTGCCCTTGGCACCGAATGATGGAATGTACCAATGTGACAAAATACCAAGATTAGTTAACTATATCAGTGCATTTTACTATTGACTGTATATTGCATTTTACTACTGACTACACTGACGCAAGATGGTCGTTATGAAAGTATATAAAAAAAGGAGAAAGGCCACTGCGGTAACTGGCCAGCAAAAAGTTCCCAGCCACCCTTGTGCGCCTTGACGACTTTACTCTGAGGATTGTCGTGGCTGTGCGTTCAACGGAACATGGAAGTCGTGGTGTGCATCCAAACGAAATAACTCATTTCCTGTCAATCATGAGCAAGGGCCACTGTAAGAGCACTATGTCAGACTGCATTAATGTTGGTCGTAAGACGAAAACGTTGTTTACCATGGCTTTCCCAAATATGAAATTGGCTGGTATAGACTGTTTAACGTGAATGACTACCAAATATAGAGTAATAAATTTATATATGTCGGATCACAAGCCCAGGTATGACCCGAAAGTTATCGGCAGCCACCTTAATATTTTTATAAAGTTTCTGCACACGTGACCACAATACATTGTATTAAAAATTTTGGGATTGCAATATACGGCTACAGAATGGATCGCTTGTTTGGCCCCATGAAAGACGGTTTCATTGTTTTAAACTCTAAAAAGAATATTGACAAAGTGCTTCTCCGTACTTTCTACCAATCACAACCATCCAGTGTCAGATAACAAATCCTTACAGAGCAGTTGCTGCACATACAACATTCTACAGTATGTCTACTGAGGCTGTAGGAATATGTACAAGTTGACTGCTGTCTTCGATGCTTTCCTAGAAAAGAGAACCACCTGCCTCTAAACTGACATGGATCTCCGTTAAAGGGTGATAGACAGTATATGGAGGAATCGGTTGAGTAAGGCTGTGAAGGGGTAGACTGATGATGCATTCTAGAAAGAGGAAGATACTGAAGCAGGTCATTTATTACACATTTAACCATTTTTTCCGTTGCTCTCTCGGGTTGTATCAGTAGTGCGGTATTACCTTCGTTCGACTAGCATACAGTTCATTTGTTCTGGGCATGACTTAGAGGGCTATCTACCTGCAATCGTTAACAGCAAACCTCCTCCATACCACAGCCGGCTGAGGACTTCCTACGCATGGGTGAGGAATCATGTCCACCAACCGATGGAAAACCTATTTTGGTACCCTCCTCTAGGCGAACGAAAATGTATGTAGAATACACCATTTCCCCGATGCGTAAGAAACTATGGTTTTTTTTTTTTTGTGTGTAGAAGGCAGCAGTTTTGTCATCTTAAAGCCCGTCGCCATAACGAGTGTGATTGAAAATTTGTAGGATGAATGTATGTCAAGTGTTAGAAGTATATTTCCTGCATTGACGTATTAACAGCGTTGCATTCTACGACTGATATATCGGAAACCACACCGCTTTAGCCATTACATTCTATTACATTCTTGGTATGGACTCCAAGCACCGGCCGCGGTGGACGAACGGTTCTAGGCGCTTCAGTCCGGAACCGCGCAACTGCTACGGTCGCAGGCTCGAATCCTGCCTCGGGCATGGATGTGTGTGATGTCCTTAGGATAGTTAGGTTTAAGTAGTTCTAAGTTCTAGGGGACTGATGGTCTCAGATGTTAAGTCCCATAGTGCTTAGAGCCATTTGAACCATTTTGGACCCCAAGCGCTAGAACAATACTCCACAACTGATAGGAAAAGTGATTTACATCAAATGTTTCAAACTTCTTCTGTTTGTATTTCCATGATGCATAAACCATACCTTTCTTCTCCTTACTGAGCATCTGTGTTAGCATCACAACACTCTCAAATGTATCAGGCTCGTATCTACAGTCTTCACAGAACGGCAGTTATGGTAGTGGAATAAGAATACCGATCTATATCACTAGTGTCGTCTGTTGTAGAAGTTTGGATCAGGTTTTATGCTCTTTCCAAAAGCAAACTATCGAAATGTATTGATTACTTGGAACTCAGGGCGTTATGCTCCTTCACGAGACGTCGAATATAGTGGGTATAGTGCTCTCCCACTTCTGCTCAGTTCCAAATTAAATTGGAGACAATGTTGCAGGAAGGGTTCGTCAAAGGCAAAGGAGAAATTACGATACATGTAGAACAAGACCGTCTAGAGTTTTGCTCAGGAACCGTAGCCTATAGTTTCAACGACGGCGCAGCTCATTTCGAAATAGAGGACAGAGTGCTGTTGTGGATATGACTCATTTGTTGGGATGGTAATCATCAAAGGTCAAAGTGAGATCTTTCAGTCTTCGACTTTGTTCTATGAATGCGAGAATACTTTGTAACTCCTATCCACATGGCGAGAGATGGTCAATCGTAATAATATCTTACCGCATTCATGAAGTGTTCCTGCACATCCTCTCTGCTGCTGGCTGTCATGTGATGTAGGCCGTGTAACAGGGTTCACGATATGTCCACATGTATATATCACTCGCAAAATAATAGAAGAGGTGGTTTAGTAATGATACAGGTATTGAGAACCATGCTGCAGTGTCATTGGCTGATAACATCACCAGATCGACGAGAAAAGACGTTTTCTTGACGTAAGTGTCGTCGACATCAGTGGTTGTGAACTCGAGTAATTGGATAAAATGCTTTAAAATTACGAGAAACCTGGTAAAATTGTGAAATTGATGGGAAACACGTAAAACTGAGCAAAAAAAAAGACAAAAATGATTTTTATAGAGCTCCACCCTCGGCAGTTTGCTCATCTGTCATCGACAGCAGTGTCGTAGTTTTACTTAGGTGGATATTACTAAATAATGAGGAGGGAAGGATCCGAACTGTATCTTGCTGCAAGGTGTAAAAATGACTGTTTTTTTGGACATGTGAATACATAACATGAAAGCCACTGTTCTGTATTGATATTTATGTGTCTGAAATGTATGTAGCTGGCCAGTGTGACCGAGCGGTTCTAGGCGCTTCAGTCTGGAACCGCGCGACCGCTACGGTCGCAGGTTCGAATCCTGCCTCGGGCATGGAAGTGTGTCATGTCCTTAGGTTAGTTAGGTTTTGAACCATTTTGAAATGTATGTAATACCAACATGCATGACAATTTATTTACATGACTTCCAGAGAAACCGATTTCGAGTGCTCTTGCTGTGAGAGGCAGCAGTGGGGTGGTCAGCGCCAGCATACTGGATAGCGACCGCCCACAGTGTCCACATCAGCCGCCAGTCACTGCGCCCGCCCAGTCACAGCATCCACCCCTCTCGCAATTGCGAGACATAGCCGAGGGTCGCAGTATCTGTTGGCCATTCCTTGATCAATAGCCAAGTAATTCACTATTGTTCCACAAGTCAGCATTTCCTAGAAATGCGTTTGATTTCTGCGGAACGGAAATAGTATATGATTGTCAACCTGACACGGATCAGTGCAGAGCACCGCCCACAGGTGGATCTCATTGTGTACCATCAGCGATTGGGAAAGCAGAATCACTATCTCTAGGAGAATCCAGCTGCAGACCGGAAATAGTATAAGACTGTCAGCACAACACAGTATCCCTACAATTTGGGGGAGGTGGGGGAGGGGAGGAGAAGGAGGAAAGTTAGGAGGGAAGGTGAGACCGGTTCTAAGCTGCTTAGTCTCTATCCACACATCGAGGTGAAGGTATGTACACAGTACTGATGGAAGGCTCTTTTTCGACAGTTGTGCGATGTTATTACAGTGTGTCGCTTTTCTATAGAAACAAGGGTGGGATGCACTTGTAGCGTAACATATTCGTTGCTATTGTGTCTGTTTTAATAGTTGCTCACTTACAAGAGGATTACGTGTCTCTCCTCCTAAGACATACTGGTATCACTCACAATAAAAACACATCTATCCATCCCAAAATATTCACTCAGTATTGCTCATCATGATGTTTTTGGCCCTACCAGCATTACGTTATTGATGAAGTTGAAAGGTAACTTGATTGGACTATTTAATTGATTGAGAATGTTGGCAAAATTTAGTGTACTGACAACATTTATTTTACCAGATAAGACATAAATTATACTAAACAAGTTATAGATTGAATTCCATAAACAACTAACAGATGATAAACACTCCACTGGGTGGCGCCTGGTTGGCAAAGACAGTTTAACTAGGTGATAAGTGAGTCAAGTACTCTGACCCTAAAAATGTGGATGACACAAGCTGAATTCATCTGACGCTGAACAGACTTTGATTGATCAAATCTACTGAAGTTTCTCTACATAGGTGCAGCTGAGAGCAAGTAGCGATTGAGATTTGAATGCCCTGACAATGCCAGAGTAGCAGTCCGTTACCCTGTTTACTTTGTGCGGTGACGTGACTTGCAGCTGGTGAGATTTGTGTCGTGGAGGAGGTTAGACGCGGAAGCAGCACCTGTGAATCGATCGCAGCCACTAAAGAAATGCAAAAATCTCACAATCTAATGATCAGGCAGACGGATCGCAATTTACTCCTACCAGAGCCCTGAAATCATGGTAGATTTTGGTGTGTGACACACCTATTCGCTGGTCCTACCAATGACCAATTTGGCTCACTTATACAACAGAGCGCACAAGGATACCAAACGTCAAGACCAGTAAACCAAAAACAAACAGGTGGCCCTCGGCAAACGAGCAGTCCGTGATGTTTGACGTCACACTGTCGGTACAGTAAGAACTTCACCACAGGCTCCCCAGTCTAAACTACTCCCAGGTGAAGTCAGTCTCACGACAGGTCCCAAGTACCAACCACATATGCCAGAGCTTCGACCAGAAGTGCTTACCAGACCAAAGTCCCACACCCGAGTACTTCCCACCTACCAAGAAAAAAAATCCGTTTTCCCGCAAAGTGCACAAACGACACCACGTTCACACCAGCTTGAGCCAATCACAAGGCTCTAGAGGATCTGAATCTCCCCTCTCACACGACAGCACAAACTCTTGTCGAACTAGGGCAGGAGTTAAGAAACCTGCAGCTCTGAAAAAAAAAGAAACTGCCAATTACTGGCTTTTTTAAGTTTTTGCCGAGGGGGAAAAGATGATTTTCTCTGAAGTCGAGTCTCTTTCAATGGCAACAAAAGAACAGATACAATCTCAAAGATCTTTATTTAAATCGCCAGTGCCTTGGAGCTTGTTTGTCCTAGCTATGAGATATAATAAAGATGCATCTCTAAATGTTTCTCAGATGCCGGAGTTTTCTCATACAGCAGGGGCGGCCGAGGGAAGTGGCACACTGGCCTTGCAATATCGGCGAACAGAAAAACATATGAATTTCTATTACGCGTAGCTCTGCACACGATTCCACTGTGTAGACGCGTCCCTTTAGACCGTCGCCCCTGCCCAGGCTTCTGCTGGGGCCACAGCAGGTATCGCGGCATTGTTCTGCTGGAGCCCTGTCCCGACAAGGGGCTGCCCCGTCTGCCCTGTACGGCTGTGAACCTGTGTAGCAAGATTTACTAAGGGATGGGTTCGCTGCCAATTGCTTTCAACTCCCAACAAGCAGTTTCTATTATGTAAGAATCATAGAAATGCCTCATGGTTTTAGCGCCCTACCACTCTCCATCAATGTTTGCTTAGACTGTTAACTTTCTGGAGTCTTGCTCAAGGTATGTCAGGTTGTAATAAAATCTTTGACAATTTTCCATATGAGAAAAATAGGTGAGAGTAACTTGTCCTCTCTCAAAGTCTTCTACTCACCATAGTGTGTGGAACCTGCTAGCTTAATGTATGTTTAAGAACTGCTGGATGGTGTTCAGTGCTTCCTTTGTACTACTTTCTCAGTTAAATAGTCATTGTAGCAAGCATAAGCTCATGCCACATGTGTGAGTTAACGTTTATTTAGCTGGAGATTTCATTGATTTTTGTACTATATCCACTATTTGCACTGTAGTCACAGTATTAATTTTAAAAGCGTAAGACTACACCCTCTACACGATATGAGGTGAGGTCTGTCAATACAATATTCATTGTAGCAAGCATAAGAATCACACGAGGAGAACACACGATGGCAATACTTCATGCAGCAAATGAGTGTTCATGTTCATTCAGTCATTTTTTTAAAAAAATGAGCTGACATTATTGCACTTGAGATACTAAGGATGGCAACACTTTAGGCAGATACACAGTGTGTTACTTCATGAGGAGCAAGTGATCTGTGTAAAATTCCTCCTCCATCTATCCCTCCCCCATCTGTACAGCAGAAATCTCATCCTTCCATAGTGTATGAGAACACACACACACACACACACACACACACACACACACACACACAAAGCTGTTATTTGGTATATTGGGTATAGTGGAGTGTCTGAAACCTCTACCAGGCAGGCTTCAGACAGTTTACCTGAAGAATTAGAATAAACGTTAGCGATGAAGGGTTATAACCACATTCATTGGCAGAGACTGGCGAGTATAGACACTGCTATCCATCTGCCATGGGCAGAGTGGGTAGACTGGCGTACTGTGGCATGACTAATATAAAGATCTGTGTTTATCCCATTTGCACAGGACATATTATTTCAATGTTTTCCTAAATGAAATTGATTTTACTTAGCTAAGGACCAATTGCAGATACTGTCAGCATATCGAGAAAATTTTAAAGCCCATCACTGTTGACCATTCAGTGCTTCATCTGTTACAAATATTCAGGTGTTTCACTACTGTTCTATGAGGGCTAGGCTTCTCGAGAAATACGTTTAATAGCTTATAGGAAGCGTCCTATTCTTTAGTCTTTTGTCCATCTGTGACTGATTTCTCCAGACGAGAAGGAGTATATCACTGCCAGGAAGATGGATCCCTTGTATACTATCAGGGACAGTTTAGAACACGCCTGGAAAACCGGTATCCCTATCAACTGGAGGAAGAGGAGGAGGAAGGAGCGGAGGTATGAGGGGAGGTAACACTGGTTGTAAGCTGGTTTGTCTGTATCCATACATGAAGGTGAAAACACCTGCAGCTGCCGCCACTCTCTCCTGGTGAGATCTTTTGTAGTCAGTTTTTGCAGTAGTTGTGTTATTATAATAATTTTTCTGAATTCCCAGTGTGTTTCTTGCATTATGGCTGATTGTTTATAAGCAGTGCTTTCTTTTCACGATAATTCCGATGTGTAGTTAGAGCACTGAAGCATTTCCCATCAATTGTGATAGCATGTATAAGTCTTCCTACATTCCAGTGTTAGTTTACTCATCTATCCCTTCTTATCCTGTATCTGTGTACATGTCCCTGAGCAACTATTTCACTTGTAGATCGATAGGAGACAGTTTTTCTGGCTGCGGCTGTAGGACAGTTTCCTACTACACTCCTGGAAATTGAAATAAGAACACCGTGAATTCATTGTCCCAGGAAGGGGAAACTTTATTGACACATTCCTGGGGTCAGATACATCACATGATCACACTGACAGAACCACAGGCACATAGACACAGGCAACAGAGCATGCACAATGTCGGCACTAGTACAGTGTATATCCACCTTTCGCAGCAATGCAGGCTGCTATTCTCCCATGGAGACGATCGTAGAGATGCTGGATGTAGTCCTGTGGAACGGCTTGCCATGCCATTTCCACCTGGCGCCTCAGTTGGACCAGCGTTCGTGCTGGACGTGCAGACCGCGTGAGACGACGCTTCATCCAGTCCCTAACATGCTCAATGGGGGACAGATCCGGAGATCTTGCTGGCCAGGGTAGTTGACTTACACCTTCTAGAGCACGTTGGGTGGCACGGGATACATGCGGACGTGCATTGTCCTGTTGGAACAGCAAGTTCCCTTGCCGGGCTAGGAATGGTAGAACGATGGGTTCGATGAAGGTTTGGATGTACCGTGCACTATTCAGTGTCCCCTCGACGATCACCAGTGGTGTACGGCCAGTGTAGGAGATCGCTCCCCACACCATGATGCCGGATGTTGGCCCTGTGTGCCTCGGTCGTATGCAGTCCTGATTGTGGCGCTCACCTGCACGGCGCCAAACACGCATACGACCATCATTGCCACCAAGGCAGAAGCGACTCTCATCGCTGAAGACGACACGTCTCCATTCGTCCCTCCATTCACGGCTGTCGCGACACCACTGGAGGCGGGCTGCACGATGTTGGGGCGTGAGCGGAAGACGGCCTAACGGTGTGCGGGACCGTAGCCCAGCTTCATGGAGACGGTTGCGAATGGTCCTCGCCGATACCCCAGGAGCAACAGTGTCCCTAATTTGCTGGGAAGTGGCGGTGCGGTCCCCTACGGCACTGCGTAGGATCCTACGGTCTTGGCGTGCATCCGTGCGTCGCTGCGGTCTGGTCCCAGGTCGACGGGCACGTGCACCTTCCGCCGACCACTGGCGACAACATCGATTTACTGTGGAGACCTCACGCCCCACGTGTTGAGCAATTCGGCGGTACGTCCACCCGGCCTCCCGCATGCCCACTATACGCCCTCGCTCAAAGTCCGTCAACTGCACCTACGGTTCACGTCCATGCTGTCGCGGCATGCTACCAGTGTTAAAGACTGCGATGGAGCTCCGTATGCCACGGCAAACTGGCTGACACTGACGGCGGCGGTGCACAAATGCTGCGCAGCTAGCGCCATTCGACGGCCAACACTGCGGTTCCTGGTGTGTCTGCTGTGCCGTGTGTGTGATCATTGCTTGTACAGCCCTCTCGCAGTGTCCGGAGCAAGTATGGTGGGTCTGACACACCGGTGTCAATGTGTTCTTTTTTCCATTTCCAGGAGTGTATTTTCAAGTGGTATTGTGGACTAGAGCACAGAACAAACTGAACATATACACACACATGATCGGAAAAGGGAGAAAAATCCATTTCAAGCGTCCTCAGGTGAGTGCCATACACCAAGGCGAGCACCTCTGGTTTATTCAGTCTCGGCAGCTGAATAGGACAAAGTTGTCTCCTGCAGTGTGGATTGGCCAACCATTTGCAAAAACATGAACAGCCTTTTTCTCGCCAATTCACATGTGGTGGCGGGGGGCGTTTGGGGTCAGCTATATGACAGTTTTTAGCATCCTCTAGTTGTGTGTGGTCTAGGGCAGTTGGTCTTAAAACTTTGATATGAACATATACACACAAGTTATTGGAAAAAGTTGGGGCAGGAAGGGGGCCGCAGTGTGGAGAACAATCCAACATTCTCAAAATTAAATTAAATAAATAAATGAAGATACTACGCTATGTCCTTCTTCTCCAGCAGCTCTGCACAGACTGAGTCTTTCTCCCACTAATTCACAGATGGGTGTTGGGAGGAGGAGGTGGAAGAGGGGAGAGGAGGGCTGAGGTTTCCCCAGGAGGAGACTCCCCTCTCCCGGAGTGGTAGAAGAGGTGGAGGGGAAGGGGAGGCTTCTGGGGGGTGGAGGGGGGAACCACTTTGCAGAACAATAGGTCAAGGGACCCCTGGAGTGAGGAGAGGTGCAGGTTACATGAAAAACCACTTAGCATGACAATCGCTGAAGGTCACAAATCAATCAGCTATCAAAATTTAATTAATTTGCATATCAATTTGAAATCAGAAGTGTGCCATAATCAGATTTATCCCATTACCAAGGGCAATTCGGAACTTGTTTCTTCATCAAATGATGTAGTTATTTTTCATCTTAATTATCATTTATTTAGTCCTAAACAGTAATAAATTTGTTCTGCCACTTGATTTGATATGCTGACTGTAAATAGAACCAAACCAAAAGTAAAATGAATGAGTAAAATGCCACAGCACCTGTGGTGCGACGCATTTACGGTATAATGACATTGGTGCACTACGCTATGCAGCCTCATTGTGACGTCAGTGGGTTCCAGCCAATAGCAAGCACTTTTGCCAGAATGCTCCCCCCCCCCTCCCCCTCTGGGTTGTTATCTTATTTGATGTCACAGTAAGAAAGTTGACATATAGGCTTCTGTGAAACAATTGTATGGTACCTAATTATAAATATATGGTCAATCCCAGTAGTTATTAAATAATTATTTCATCACCAGCTTTTGGTAGCTCTGAAATATAACATCTACCCCACTGTATCAATCACAGGTAGAACACACCATTTCCGCCACTAGAAGTGAAAAACAAAGTAGCCTAAAATGCTCGGGAAAAGTTTTATCCAGAGAAGTTGGACACCAATGAAAGACGTTTACATTTAAGAGATGAGGTTAAGTAATCCCTGATCACGAACAGAGAGAGATAAACTCGACCGTAAATTAGTACTTAAAAACGACTGTGAGGGAATCTTACGCACGAGAGCAAAATCTGCGCCACGAATGACTCAGATGAGGCGTTTCTCAGAAGCATATATCGTGTGTAGATCAGTAGGCCATGACAGCGGAAGAGGCGAAACCCTAGGAGTGGCGGCTGGATGCAGAGATGTGGCGCGCCGCTCTCACCAAGCCAAGGCGAGTGGCCGGCACCCGGCTCACAATCGTGTACGAAAAACTACAGCATTAAGCGTTATAACGGGCACACTTCAGCAGACGTAGTTTCTGCGAAGATCGCTCACTCCTCTTGCTCAGTTTTTCACGTAAACTACATTTATATTCGTACTTCCCCACGTATCGTACTGTGTATCCCGACTTCCCGACAAAATCTCGAAGATTGTTCAGGGATCTTTTCTAAGTATTTTGTTATGTGGGGCCCACGATATTCGGCGGCTTGTTGTAAAGTAGTTGCATTTCGTTTTATTTCTCAACCCAAGTTATAACTGTAATTTTATTGCCCTGAAATTATCTGCACAACAGTGAAAATGTCGACGGAATGCACTGCATGTCTTGTTTGGTAATAAACTTGATTCCTTAGCTCATGTTTCTTGCTGTTGTCAACCGTGATTCCCACAATGCTCTGCCCACCAAAGTTCGTTGGATTATTCCGTGTTTGGTGTTGTATGTTTTGGAAATTGCATGTTACAGGTTTTTTCACTGTAACGAAGGTATTTTCACAGATAGAAAGGCAATTGAGATAAAAAACCGAAATAATCATAATTTTTGTATCATAAGCAAGCATCTAAGACCATAGATTCTTTATACCTAAATATTCAGAAAGACAGAGTTTCTGGTCCCCTAACGAACATCAGCCTCCCATTCTCTGATTTCAAGTTGTGAATATGGAAACTGATAGCGAAGGAATGAAGAGAAGATTGGCACCCTTGAATCTTCCATGAAGATCAATAGTATTCTGGGAGCCAAACAGTAATTAGAAGCTACCAACTGCGTTCCAAAATTTCGGGCTAGAAGGAAGCTGATAGCTACCTCGGCAGGAAGCGTAACAACTATGGTTCAATTCCTCTACACCATAGGCGTCTGAAACGGGGGGGGGGGGGGGGGGGGGTGTAACAGGGGGCACTATCCCTTCCCTGGAAATTGATGTACAGAGATTTTATTAGTTATAGAATAACCATACGCTTCTAGAAGCGATTTCCCATTATTCCCCTAAGCCTCTTGGTTAGACTATTCTAGAATTACATTGTTAATCTCAGTGAGACAATATCATGATTGCAGCAACTGCTGTATAACTTACGTTTGTTTGGTTGTCACTATGTTCATGGAAAATTATACCATTTCT
Organism: Schistocerca serialis cubense; assembly: GCF_023864345.2. Lineage (NCBI taxonomy): Eukaryota > Metazoa > Arthropoda > Insecta > Orthoptera > Acrididae > Schistocerca > Schistocerca serialis. Next base: position 928,245,303 of record NC_064640.1, on the reverse strand, counting down.
TTTGGAGCAGGTGCATTTTTGCGCTGTCCTAAACTCAAAGCAAGTACAGACCTTTGGAAGATAGTGCTGAAGTAGCGCCCTCAATCTTTTTCCTGTCTTTTCCTCGTGTCACTCTTGTCACGTACAGAAAATGATTCATCCAACATATCGCCAGGCGGGCATTGATGGATCAGAGCGAATTTTGAACCAGATGACGATCTTATCTCAAAGAAAAGTCCACTATTGTGGGGCAGTTGTGTGTGGTACATTCGGCGCCAGAATGTCACGTGATAAGGTAAGGTCCCCACCCCCCCCCCCTTTCCGGCGCCAGAATGTCACGTGATAAGGTAAGGTCCCCACCCCCCCCCCCCTTTTCCGTCGGACAATTATATATGTTTCAGATAATGATCTGAAACAAGGACACCTTTCCACGCAGATGTAAGCCTATAGGATGACTTCAAAATGGCGGGAAAATCAAATTCTTCCTCCCCCTACCCGTCACTGATTTAGGTTAATAGGATGACTAAAAATGGTGAGAAAACAAGTTCCCACTCCCTTCCCTTCGCCCATTTATCGCTATTTCAACCTCTTGGGTTTGGTCACTTGAGGTCTGTATGCCCTAGTGAAAGGTTCGACATCATGACACACCAGCAGAAATCATCCACTGCCTCTAGATACAAAAAAAGAGTGTCACATTCGACACTAAGTGTTAGTCCATCCATTTCTCTCATTGCACAGAACAACGAATTTTTTTAACTTTTTTTAGTTTGATTGCTGATCTCTATAGATTTTTATGAGCTGACTCCAAATCTAGCGTTAGTTTTTTTATATCGCCCATAGTTTTCCAGAAGTATGTTTTTTATTATATAGTATAAAACTAATATGCTATACGGTAAATGGGGAAATTAATGAATCACTTTGTTACAACATAAGCGTGGTTTGTATTTACAGTCAGCTATTTAAAACAATTATATGTGTTACTGGAGGTTTCACTTGTCAGCTGGAACTGGTTTGTATTTTCTTTCCCTTTTTTCTTTGAAGCTTCTTGTGTAGTTTTTTTTTTACGATGAGTCGCTTGCTGGGTGAAGTGACCAACAGTAGCCCCCATCATGTTGGTGTTCCAGCGGCCTTGGTAGCGGTTTTCCATCACTAGTTTTGGATGAATCAATAAAGAGCCTCAAATTTCTTCCTTTTTGTATTCAATACCAAACTCATTCAACAGACAGGTAATGTCTGAGCAGTACACTATATCACTTCTTGTTGAAAAAACTTGGAAAATTGCTGCTCTCTCTTTCTATACATGTATTTGCTGGATCCAACTGCCAATACGTTCTTTTCTTTTAATCTAATGCCAAGCAGTTCAGCTTTTTCTTTCGTTAAGTCCAGATCCCTAACCAAATCGTTAAGCTCGGTCTGAGTAAGCAATTTGGGCTCTAGACTTTCTGTATTACAGTGGAACTCATCATCATCTGATTCATCTAAATCAGATTGTACATCAGAACATACTTCTGTTGGAATGTAATTTAAATCGTCTGGTGGTTCAGGAACCGCCAAATCTACACCATGCCCTATTGGTCGGATGGTGGACGGAAGGTTAGGGTAGCTTATTACCGTCTTATTTTTCGAATTATGACCAGTAATATCAACACAGCAAAAGTAGCAATCATCGGAATGGTTACTTGGCTCCCTCCATATCATAGCAACAGCAAATCTGAAGGATTTTTCTTCCTTTTTGGAACATTGTTTCAGAACTTCAACACACACATAACATATCTTAAGTGGCGCCGAAGATTTACCTTGATCACCAAGGTTAAATCCAAAGTGTGATAGATAAACCTTTTTCACGAAGACTGTAATGCTTCTTTGGTGTTTTTTAATCACAAATTCACCAAAAATATAACAAAAACTGTCAGCAGAGTTTTTACAACCACGATTAGACATTGTACTGAGCACATGTACACGAAACGGGAAAGTGACGTTAGGCTGACAGTAAACAAAACACCATCTGTTAACACAAAAATATAATCGACTTCCTTTTGCCAGCAAATGTTTTTCATTTTAATTATATAAAAGCAGTTAAATTCTTTAAGAAATCGCTTAATTTAATAAATTTAACTGTAAAATGTGAAGAAATGGTGAGTGATACACATTTTTAAGTATCATATTTAGATTTACCACCATAAAAAACATAAGACTAAGGTATCTTCAGCAAAAGCGTTTTTCCATCATTGGCCTGTGTTATTATTATTATTAAAAGAATCAAAGTGTTTTTACTTATGCTTTTTTATTTTCTCCAGCGGCGCAATGGTCTCCTGATGCAGAGGACTGTGAATCATCTCTAGCTGAAATGTAGGTGTTCAAATTTCTATTATCTGCACCAGCGCCGCAGAAGCCCATATTCGCCCTCCCTGACTTATCGAATCTGCCATTCGAGATTCCTGCGTATACACGCCAGCAGCTGCAGCAGCACCTGTCAAAGTAACCTCTATTCGTTGGGCCGAATTTACTTGGTTCCAGAATACTGCTCTTTGCCAATATATAATATGACTCCTAGCGGACCAAACACGTGAATGTTGGCTCAGCATGGGATAGTGACTTTGATGTAATAATTGAAATTGATAATGTTCAAAGTGTTGGTGCTAAAGTGCAGTGTAACTGGTATGAATGGGAATATCTACGCAGCACGATGGTTTAGAATGAGAAGAAGATGATGACTGATTATGGCCCATCTCATACACCCATCAACGTCTACATGTTTAGGAGGAAGGCATACACAGTTGATATGTATGGAGAAGCAATGCTGGTATCAACTTCTGGAGACTTGTGCTTTTACATAAAACACTCAAGTGTTGTGAAGTTGTGCAGCCTGTACAGTGTGTTAGCTATCAGGAAAAAAATAGAAATGATCGTATGGCATGGTTCGCCGGGAGGCCCCATTCGGGGGAGTTTGGCAGCCGTTTTGCAAGTCATTTTTAGATGACGCCACGTCGGCGATTTGCGAGTCAATAGCTATCAGAACAAACAGACTGACTGACTGGCACCCATACATCAGAGCCATATTCTATTGCTTTGTAAGCTATCTGCGTGAGCCTAGCGTACATATGAGTGAGTCAAAACAATATATAAATTACTGAGTAAAAGCAGTGCTGATGTGTGAAACTGTCGATCCTATAAGTATAAAATCTGTAGAGGTATAATTTGTTGTTGTTGTTGTGGTCTTCAGTCCTGAGACTGGTTTGATGCAGCTCTCCATGCTACTCTATCCTGTGCAAGTTTCTTCATCTCCCAGTACCTACTGCAACCCACATCCTTCTGAATCTGCTTAGTGTATTCATCTTTTGGTCTCCCTCCACGATTTTTACCCTCCACGCTGCCCTCAAATGCTAAATTGGTGATCCCTTGATGCCTCAGAACATCTCCTACCAACCGATCCCTTCTTCTAGTCAACTTGTGCCACAAACTTCTCTTCTCCCCAATCCTATTCAATACCTCCTCATTAGTTACGTGATCTACCCACCTTATCTTCAGCATTCTTCTGTAGCACCACATTTCGAAAGCTTCTATTCTCTTCTTGTCCAAACTAGCTATCGTCCATGTTTCACTTCCATGCATGGCTACACTCCATACAAATACTTTCAGAAACGACTTCCTGACACTTAAATCTATACTCGATGTTAACAAATTTCTCTTCTTCAGAAACGCTTTCCTTGCCATTGCCAGTCTACATTTTATACCCTCTCTACTTCGAACATCATCAGTTATTTTACTCCCTAAATAGCAAAACTCCTTTACTACTTTAAGTGTCTCATTTCCTAATCTAATTCCTTCAGCATCACCCGATTTAATTTGACTACATTCCATTATCCTCGTTTTGCTTTTGTTGATGTTCATCTTATATCCTCCTTTCAAGACACTGTCCATTCCGTTCAACTGCTCTTCCAAGTCCTTTGCTGTCTCTGACAGAATTACAATGTCATCGGCGAACCTCAAAGTTTTTACTTCTTCTCCATGAATTTTAATACCTACTCCGAATTTTTCTTTTGTTTCCTTTACTGCTTGCTCAATATACAGATTGAATAACATCGGGGAGAGGCTACAACCCTGTCTCACTCCTTTCCCAACCACTGCTTCCCTTTCATGCCCCTCAACTATTATAACTGCCATTTGGTTTCTATACAAATTGTAAATAGCCTTTTGCTCCCTATATTTTACCCCTGCCACCTTCATAATTTGAAAGAGAGTATTCCAGTTGACATTGTCAAAAGCTTTCTCTAAGTCTACAAATGCTAGAAACGTAGGTTTGCCTTTTCTTAATCTTTCTTATAAGATAAGTCGTAAGGTTAGTATTGCCTCACGTGTTCCAACATTTCTACGGAATCCAAACTGATCTTCCCCGAGGTCCGCTTCTACCAGTTTTTCCATTCGTCTATAAAGAATTCGAGTTAGTATTTTGCAGCTGTGACTTATTAAACTGATAGTTCGGTAATTTTCACATCTGTCAACACCTGCTTTCTTTGGGATTGGAATTATTATATTCTTCTTGAAGTCTGAGGGTATTTCGCCTGTCTCCTACATCTTGCTCACCAGATGATAGAGGTTTGTCATGACTGGCTCTCCCAAGGCCATCAGTAGTTCTAATGGAATGTTGTCTACTCCCGGGGCCTTATTTCGACTTAGGTCTTTCAGTGCTCTGTCAAACTCTTCACGCAGTATCTTGTCTCCCATTTTGTCTTCATCTATATCCTCTTCCATTTCCATAATATTATCCTCAAGTACATCGCCCTTGTATAAACCCTCTATATACTCCTTCCACCTTTCTGCCTTCCCTTCTTTGCTTAGAACTGGGTTGCCATCTGAGCTCTTGATATTCATACAAGCGGTTCTATTCTCTCCAAAGGTCTCTTTAATTTTCCTGTAGGCAGTATCTATCTTACCCCTAGTCAGACAAGCCTCTACATCCTTACATTTGTCCTCTAGCCATCCCTGCTTAGCCATTTTGCACTTCCTGTCGATCTCATTTTTGAGGCGTTTGTATTCCTTTTTGCCTGCCTCATTTACTCCATTTTAATATTTTCTCCTTTCATCAATTAAATTCAATATTTCTTCTGTTACCCAAGGACTTCTATTAGCCCTCGTCTTTTTACCTACTTGATCCTCTGCTGCCTTCACTACTTCATCCCTCAGAGCTACCCATTCTTCTTCTACTGTATTTCTTTCCCCCAAATCCTGTCAATTGTTCCCTTATGCTCTCCCTGAAACTCTGTACAACCTCTGGTTCTTTCAGTTTATCCAGGTCCCATCTCCTTAAATTCCCACCTTTTTGCAGTTTCTTCAGTTTCAATCTGCAGTTCATAACCAATAGGTTGTGGTCAGAATCCACATCTGCCCCTGGAAAAGTCTTACAATTTAAAACCTGGTTCCTAAATCTCTGTCTTACCATTATATAGTCTATCTGATACCTTTTAGTATAATTTACAGACGGAATATACGGCGTCTTGCCCACACATTGCTTATAGGGTGCTTACGGGATGTAGTATTCTTGTATTGCTATACAACAATTCAGTCAAATAACATTTGTAGTTTTATTTCTAGACAGCAAACTGACAATACTTGACTTACTTTACAGCAGATGTTGCTAGCGAGAGGCGACACGAAAACAGTACTGATTTTGCTATGTAGCGCGTCCAAGGAAACACTTGATATGGATCACGACAATCTGACAGCGTAGCACTAACGTTCGCTGAAGCATCGGGACAATCTGCGGGCCGAGGCTAACAGGAGCGTCGCTTTTATTCATGCCTTGCAGGGGGCGCGCCTGTCGCGGCGCGGTCCAATTCCGCCTACCATTGGCCGTCGTTTTCTCACCGCCTTCTCTGGTCTTGCATTCCGCATCTTCGTTCCGGCGTTTGTGGTTACGCCTGAACAGAATACCTATGTATTTTGTTGCTCCTGTAGCGTTCAGTGAAATACTGGGTGAATTTAAGTCATACAGAAAACAATTATTTGCGAAAACATGCAAATAAAAATTATGTGAGTAACAGTTTTTGTGTATTATGGTGATTCACAATGTATTCAAATATATATAACACAAATAATAGTTTCCTACACAAAATGTTTTATTTCTTCTGTATCTCATTCTGTCACTTAAAAGTATTATGCAGATGTGTATCCATATTGCCACAGCTCAGTGAAGAGAGATCTGGCCCCCTCATGGCAGAAGCTGCTGTAGCCTGAATAAGAAAAAGAAACCAGCAATGGTAAGAAACATCCCACGCACCTGATAGATGAGACTGAGAGTGACAGAGGTGGAGAATCGACACCCTTCATCGCTCTGGCAAACGGCCAAAGAGATAACTTTCCTGGCGACTGGAACTTACAGCCGTCTCACATAAGAGAGACACTGATTGTATCCAATTCTCTGCCAGTCCTACACACATAAATGTGAGAGATGACAGTCACCCCATCTTCCACTGTAGCAACAATCATAATTCATTTCCTCACATCATCCAATCATTCAAATGTGAATTAGAAGGTAATAAAGTCATTGTAAAACAGTGATTATAATGTTTGATTCTTAAACAGAGATCAGTCTGATTACCATAACCATAGTCCTAAGTCTAGGGGACTGATAACCTCAGATGTTAAGTCCCATAGTGCTTAGAGCCATTTTTTCTTGTTTTGGTCCGCACTCTCACCTCTCAAATTATGGAAAGCAAAGAGCTGGCAAAAGAAGATATTTGTTTCACAGTATCGAAGCAGAAGAGATGCTCATAGCTCTTAATGTACGCATTCTAAAGCTCATGTTTACTAGACTTCTTTACTTCAAATGATCATTATTGTCATGTCCCTGAATACTGACCATTCTTCTTGAGACAACTTGTATCGCTTAAACAAAGTCCTCAGCATAGTGATACAAAGCCACATTATGCCTGGATGAGTGAATTCACCTCTGTGACACCTCAATGCAAATCGCTGCCGCGTGCCAAGGAGATGTTTACCTTCCTTCAGTTCTACTAGCTGATGATAGGATCACTGCAGAGGACATTCTGTGAACAGCTCAACTGTTTAATGATAGAGAGTGCACTCATCTAAGAGAGCATTCCTAATGTATGCCAGTTACTTGATCCAGCATGCTCTAGATAATTGCCTAAGCTAGGAACTGTACGCGTACAGAAAAAATATGGACCAATTTGGGTGACTAATGCACCAAACTCTTCGTCCATTGGAAGAAATCACTACTCAACATTGCCGGTCGGGGTGGCCGAGCGGTTCTAGTCGCTACAGCCGGGAACCGCGCAACCGCTACGGTCGCAGGCTCGAATCCTGCCTCGGGCATGGATGTGTGTGATGTCCTTAGGTTGGTTAGGTTTAAGTAGTTCTAAGTTCTAGGGTACAGATGACGTCAGAAGTTAAGTCCCATAGTGCCCAGAGCCATCTTTTTAGTCAACATTATGATTCATGATGTGCATTAATACATGTAAATATTAATGAACCAGCTTTTCCAGATGTAGGCACAGAAATACGACCTTATTTAAATATGTTCGTATATTATATTACAAAGAAGAGTTTATAAATAAACAAAATAGTAAGACCTATATTTGTGTTTTTATTTCTGTGCATTAAATCCCCTGTATACTAACGTAAATCCATGTTCATCATCATGATCATGTGGATGAAACATCCCCCTCACAAAGACTTTGTAGAAAGTGTCTGTTCCATCAATCATACTGAAAACCATAGGAAGAAGAAGAAAAAGAAGACGAAAAATAGATCACTCCTTCCTTACAATATATGAACTATAACTGTTGAGCCATCCAGCTGCTCTAAGACAAATGTTGTTATGTAATTTCTATCACATCCTGAGGGGATGGGATTCGAGCATGTGTATATATTTTCAAAAACATTATTTCAGCCCAAATACCAACTACTACAGGGGATACTGTACAAAATCTATGGTGTAATATACACAAAACGCAAAGAGTAAAGCCAGCCAGTGTGTCATACATGAGGATGTTGCAGTGGAAAAATTGTATCATATAGGACAATGTTTCTGTTTTGGCCACCATAAGGGGGTTTATGTTTTTAACTGAGTCACACATATTCCAGATTTCGAAAGAAGTTGGCTAAGCTAGGAACTGTATGTGTACAGAAAATATGGACCAATTTGACTGACTAATGCCCCAAAGTCTTTGACCATTGGAACAAATCGTTACTCAACTTTATAATTCATGAAGTGCATTAATACATACAATAGGAATTTAGAACATATTTATGAAGCACATATACGAATTGATATGACATTCAATAAATTTAAAACGAATATGGCGACTGCTGGAAATACACATAGTACTGGTTTCTGGTTATTGATACAACAAGAAAATTGAATGACAAGCGATACAAATGAATCTTCCAGGAGTTTCTGTTTAAAAGATAGTATCCCAATATGTAACTTTGTCAGTTTACTATATACCATAGATAACTTAACACATATGTCATACATCTATTCTGAGGGGATGACACATACGCCATGTTTATACAGTGATAGAAAAGCAGTAAACAGAAGTCTTAAAAGCTGTAGCACGGAAATTGAAAAATCAATAAAAATATTAAGAGGCTTACTATAAAAATGAAAATATTAGGAGATGATATGAAAACAGAAGTAGGGGGACAAAGAGGTCTATAGTGCAGTTTGTTAGGGAGGGTTACCTACATTCAGGAGCCAGTATGTATTCAGGGGCAAATCTATTGTTCTCTTTTGAATGACATGACAGTCACCTATTGTTCCACTAAGAGGGTTAACACCCCCTGCGGATAATCCATCCTTTTGATTGACAGGTTATGATCGCTTGGGGATAATCCTTCCTTTAATCTGACAGGTCCTTAACCTATTGTTCCCCCACCCTTACCTCTACCCCTCCTCCTCACCCTCTACCTTCTCCTCTGCCAACCCTCTGGAAACTCGCCTCACTGATACAAGCACACTTTTGATATCAATTTGATTGACTAATTAATTAAGTCGATCAGTTAATTAAATCACCATTGTGAAACCCCCAGCTCTTCCTCACCCCTACCACCACTGCAAATTGATGGGAAAAAGATTAAGTTCATTGGTCATTTGGAGGGAAATCGATTGCAGTGTACAGAATACTGGTTAAACAATTTAGACAAAGTGTGCAATATTGTTTATTTAAACAATTTATGGTGTACAAGGTGGTCTTTGTAATATAGTTTATTTATTGAATTAAAGAATTTGTCAGGAAATTGACTGCATTGCATGAAATAATGTTTATTTAAACAGTTTGATGGTGACAAGGCAGTATGGAATATATAAAGAATTACGGGATCTTTTAATTCTGATCACACGTGAAAACAGTAAGTGGGCTAAGTTTATATTTGCTGCTGGACTATTTTTTTCAGATTGAGAACATGTACACACATGTCATTGACGGTCAAACCGTGCAAAAGGGGTCTACAGATCATGAATAGAATGAAGTGCGGTGCAGCAACCACCATTAGAGATCTATTGCGTGTGTCTATCGTCAGGGGCCGCCACGAAGGTCGAAACAGCCCAATGTCCTAATTACAGATATTACAGATCACGTTAGTAAATACCAGCGATCACAGACCAGATATCGGCCTTCTTTGACCTCTCGCCACCCAATCAAAGCATCTAGTGGTGGCATTCTGTTGATCAGCAAATTCCAGACTCGCTTCATGTCTCTGTCTCTCTCAAGAGGCCACTCCCTGTTTGCTGTGTGAACCAACGCCTGCAGACATGAACATGGAGGTTTTCATCTCTCCTAGAATACTGTATTCCTGTTGCCTAATGCTGGAAACAAAGGGAAACCTGACGTAATTTCGATATCAAAAATAGGGTGAAATAATTCATTTGCACTACTCTATCAAATTAATTGTTCGATAATTTAAAGGAGTCAAATAGATTGCTTAAAACACTCACCCGTCCACGCCGGCGCCGGTCATGCCCGATCATACCAAGTGCAAGCAAGCGCGCAATATAACTATCAGAAACGCGAATGGGGTTTTAAAAGTACTATACAATTTCTAAATTGGTTTTCTCCACTACATTTGGATGGAGGTAGGAAGGTTCTACTGTGTGGCAGAATAGAGACAACAGCAAGTACCAGTGCAAGACGGAGTCCACTGCAATGTATTGAGAAGCGCTAAACATGACACCCTTAAACCGTGACCCTGTCTGTAGCAGTAGTTGCCGTGGGTAGATGTAGGAGATCGCTGATACAGTTGCACATCCCAGGCACTCACCTCCCAGTCGTCCACACAGTGCGCCAAATCCCTCAAACACCGACGGCGCTAACATTCAGGGACCGGAGGAAACTATAGCCACAGCTGCAGCCGCAGTCGTGGACGTGTGTGTAGCCTACGCCAGAGAGCACCGTCCCTGGCCTAGAAGAGCATCCGGGAGTAACTGGTGCGGTAGAAATTCCACTATCATCAATCAGCGCAAACACCCGTCATCTCATACAACACACTCACGTCCGCTTCTGTCATACACACCTAGCAAACTGGTCACTTCGCCAGCCCTCACTACTGTGGGCAAGATTATACAGGTCGTCACATTCTTTGTACCCGGTACAGGCTGAGGTAATCCGTTACTTCCGGTTACTGACTCCTCGTAACATCTGTTGCAGCCAGCTGCAGTGCACTACGAAATAAGCAACTGCAGCTTGGATGTAAACGATAGTTCTAAACAATTCTAACCCGACATAGACCACACAGTTTAAAAAACCCGCCTTACCCAATCTGAGGCCGTGATATTGTTCACCATACACCTCGAATTTCTCACCCGAAATGTAGATTCTTCCAGTTTATACAGGTTATTTTCGAGGATAGAAGAAATCGGACAATAAACACGTTTTCACACCGCTAAAGAATTGTTACTTGTGAAAATCCTGTACAGGACTATGACATAGGCTATATTCCCTCTAAGTATTCTTTCATCAGGTAGAAAAGTATCTTTTCTCACCGGTCACGTCCTGCCTCACAGGACTAGAATATCAAACACGCTTTTGGCTCATGATGGAGTGCTAAGATCTACCACTGTCACAGGACGCCTCCTCAGTTTCAGATTCCCCCTTAAAGTAACAGCACAGAGATGTTATAAATATAAGGTTTTACTACATATCAGTTTATAAATTCGGTAAAACATCTGATTTTATTACGATGGTCGTCTCTCCCTGAGTAGGTGAGAGATTCAGATATCGTTAAAAGAGATCGTCGCATCAAAGAAAAAACATCAAGTGAAGAATCATGTCTGTGGTGCCATAGCCATCACCTCCACACACCAGGTGGCACGTCACTGATATCAAATTGACAGGCTAATTATTTAAATTGATCATGAGAGTCGCTTTGCATGGCGAGTAATTTTTCTTTTTCAGTAGTCGGATTACACTCACGGGTAATTCAAATGGGAATCCCTGGGGAGAAGACGATGATCTTTTCGAGGAACACTATTGAGAACCGACATTTGAAGCTGATCACAGGACGACTCTACTGTCGGCACGTACATGTCACGTAAGGACGGCGCTATTAGAAACTGGTCACAACTACTACGCTACCATCATCCTGGATGAAAAGTGTGGTGTCACCGCCAGACACCACACTTGCTTGGTGGTAGCCTTTAAATCGGCCGCGGTCCGTTAGTATACGTCGGACCCGCGTGTCGCCACTATCAGTGATTGCAGACCGAGCGCCGCCACACGGCAGGTCTAGAGAGACGTCCTAGCACTAGCCCCAGTTGTACAGCCGACTTTGCTAGCGATGGTTCACTGACAAAATACGCTCTCATTTGCCGAGACGATAGTTAGCATAGCCTTCAGCTACGTCATTTGCTACGACCTAGCAAGGCGCCATTACCAGTTACTATTGATGCTGCAAAACATGCACCGTCAAGAGCGATGTTCACCATTTATGGATTAAAGTTAAGTATTCCACAGCTACGTCCATTTTTGCTAGTCTAATTTCCTTGTCCTGTTCCAGACCTCACGCCAGCCTGCGTGAGCGAAAACGCGTGGCTTTCGGCTTCCTCTCAAAACCAGATTGGCTCTCTTGCCAATCCACAACAAAAAGCGCTTCTGGTTCTACAGGCACACACAAGAGTCACTGACAGTGTTACGATTTCTGGTAGAAATGCTACCTGTGGTTTGGAATCAAGTCTATCCAATCAACCACCTACTTGTATTGAATCCTATGGAGACGTCTTTTAATGATTAAAGTCACTGGTGAATCATATTCATGCCATGCTCATGTCTCGAAACGAGTCACCTGTTTCCGCACCTATCTGCTACACCTAAACTACAACGTGGCTTTAGACAGTTCCTCTACATCTTGTAACTGTTCCTCAGTCGCTGCCCCGACCTTTCCGCAGCTTCGTCCATGTGATAACCCCAATGTAAGTCGGCATTGGACACAAGTCAGAGAGCGCTATATCTGCCACCTTCTGGAGCCCGAGGAGAAGCAGGTTGAGCTGAGTTAATGCGACAGGAAGGTCTTTTTTTGACCATTTGGTGGAAATGGAGACATTTTGTTGTAGCTCCGCCAAAGGTTAACAATGTGTAAGGCCAGCACCTAAATGAAGCTTCGTCTTGCAACACAAGGAAGTATAAAAGACAGTTTGGGAAGTGAAAGAAGGACCAGAATTTTGTACTACATTGCTGTGCATCTCCAAACTACTGCCGGCCGGAGTGGCCGTGCGGTTCTAGGCGCTACAGTTTGGAGCCGAGCGACCGCTACGGTCGCAGGTTCGAATCCTGCCTCGGGCATGAATGTGTGTAATGTCCTTAAGTTATTTAGGTTTAATTAGGTCTAAGTTCTAGGTGACTGATGACCTCAGAAGTTAAGTCGCATAGTGCTCAGAGCCATTTGAACCATCCAAACTACTTATAGGGACTACAGTCCAAAGGAGATCTGCATCCCGCAGGATACATTCACGTTCGTACCCAAACATCCTCTCTCTTGTCGTTATTTTGTAGCATCCAACAGAGAAAAACTACGAGCCATCAAAAGGTCTGCTAACTTCATCCAACAGAGAACTCGTTAAGATTCTAACGCGTTACTGTCGTTATATATATATATATATATATATATATATATATATATATATATATATATATATATGTGTGTGTGTGTGTGTATATATATATATATATATATATATATTGGAAACAAATACTGTCTGTTTACTGGAATCGACCATATGTGGTGACCATTTTCACAGTGATGGGATAGCAGATGGCTCAGTGTTCTGTTTCGATTGATTCTTCATATTGCAGTCATATACCTAGTCACTGTTTCGGTGCTGGACACCCACGGAATGTGTTACCCCTCCGCCAAGACTCTTTCCCCATCTCAAACAAGCGATGTCAGTCAATCACTGTGTGGTAATCAACAGTGTACCAGTGGACGAATGGGATGGAAAAAACACCATCGATATATTGTAATAAGCACCACAGTCGATAGTGCGATCAGGTTTAGCAATTTTGCTAGTTTTTTTCTGTAATTTCAACGCTGACCAATTACACGGCAGTATGCTTCAAAATTTCTGTATCATCGCTAAAACCACCCCTCCTCTACTTTGCGTGCACCACTGTGAATATAGATAGATGACAGCACAGTATGTCCATTCATTGTTAATTCTCGAACATGTATACCAAAGTATACCTGACAGTAATCTACATATTTATAGAACTTCAATCATATTCCGTAATATACGATTACGACTGCCCGTCCTTCCCTATGCTTATGAAAGTCACAGAGCATTCTCGCGTTCTTAGGATAGAGTTAGAGGTTCAAAAGCCTCCTCGCGTTGTCTTTGACCGACCCTCCCTGCAATACTGTCACCGATATAATCAGCCGGCCGCGGTGGCCGTGCGGTTCTGGCGCTGAAGTCCGGAACCGCGAGGCTGCTACGGTCGCAGGTTCGAATCCTGCCTCGGGCATGGGTGTGTGTGATGTCCTTAGGTTAGTTCGGTTTAAGTAGTTCTAAGTTCTAGGGGACTTATGACCTAAGATGTTGAGTCCCATAGTGCTCAGAGCCATTTTTTTTATTTAATCTGCAACTGCCAGAAGCAGACCGCTACATTCCACCTCTCGTGAAGGAGCAGAGCGAGCCGAGTCCGTAACTACTGTTCCGCACCAATCTTACTCACAGCATCCATCAAAGTGCACAAGATTTCTCCAGATGCGTGCATGTCGAAAAGGTTAGTATCCCTTATCGGTGTACATCTACATCTACATGGATACTCTGCAAATCACATTTAAGTGCCTGGCAGAGGGTTCATCGAACCACCTTCCCAATTCTCTGTTATTCCAAATTCGTATAGCGCGCGGGAGAATGAACACTTATATCTTTCCGTACGAGTTCTGATTTCCATTACTTTATCTTTGTGATCGTTTCTCCCTAAGTAAGTCGGTGTCAACAAATATTTTCGCATTCGGAGGAGAAAGTTGGTGACTGGAATTTCGGGAGAAGTTTCCGTCGCAACGAAAAACGCCTTGCTTTTAATCATGTCCATCCTAAATCCTGTATCATTTCTATGACACTCTCTCCCATATTTCGCGATAATACAAAACTTGCTGCCTTTCTTTGAACTTTTTCGATGTACTCAGTCAGTCCCATCTGGTAAGGATCCCACACCGCGCAACAGTATTCTAAAAGAGGACGGACAAACGTAGCGTAGGTGGTCTCCTTAGTAGGTCTGTTACATTTTCTAAGTGTCCTGTCAATGAAACGCCACCTTTGGTTAGCCTTCCCCACAATATTTTCTATGTGTTCCTTCCAATTTAAATTGTTCGTAATTGTAATTCCTAGGTATTTAGTTGAATTTACGGCTTTTAGCCTAGACTGATTTATCGTGTAACCGAAGTTTAACGCGTTCTTTTTAGCACTCATGTGGATGACCTCACACTTTCCGCTATTTAAGGTCAACTGCCACTTTTCGCACCATTTCGATATTTCTTCTAAATCGTTTTGCAGTTTGTTTTGATCTTCTGATGACTTTATTAGTCGATAAACGACAGCGTCATCTGCAAACAACCGAAGACGGCTGCTCAGATTGTCTCCCAAATCGTTTATATAAATAAGGAACAGCAAAGGGCCTATAACACTACCTTGGGGAACTCCAGTAATCACTTCTGTTTTACTCGATGACTTTCCGTCAATTACAACGAACTGGGACCTCTCAGACAGGAACACAGATCCAGTCACATAACTGAGACGATATTCCATAAGCACGCAATTTCGCTACGAGTCGCTTGTGTGGTACAGTGTCAAAAGCCTTCCGGAAATCCAGAAATACCGAATCGATCTGAAATCCCTTGTCAATAGCACTCAGCACTTCATGTGAATAAAGAGCTAGTTGTGTTTCACAAGAACGATGTTTTCTAAACCCATGTTGACTGTGTGTCAATAGACCGTTTTCTTCGAGGTAATTCATTACGTTCGAACACAATATATGTTCTAAAATTCTGCTGCATATCGACGTTAACGATATGGGCCTGTAATTTAATGGATCACTCCTACTACCTTTCTTGAATATTGGTGTGACCTGTGCATCTTTCCAGTCTTTGGATACGGATCTTTAGTCGAGCGAACGGTTGTATATGATTGTTAAGTACGGAGCTAATGCATCATCATACTCCGAAAGGAACGTAATTGGTATACAGTCTGGACCAGAAGTCTTGCTTTTATTAAGTTATTTTAGTTGCTTCACTACTCCGAGGATATTTATTTCTACGTTACTCGTGTTGGCAGTAGTAGTAACTGTAGTATATAGTAGATATGAAAGCGTTATGATGATACAACAGACGGTTAAGAAGAAGAAACGTGTGGCTTTTACACCTGATGGAAGTCCAGACGAAAGGAGTTCGAAGCATTTTACGTAAATCACGCAGTAGAACCTTCCTCCCTTCCGAATGTAGTGTAGGAAACCAGTTTAGGACTTCTATAGCCCTTTTAGAAACCCACTCGCGTTTCTGATAGTTGAATTGCGCACGTGCTTGCGTTTGGCACGATCGGGCATGGCCGGAGCCAGTGTGGTCTCTCAGCCCCAGCTGGCGCGGACGGGTGAGCGTTTTAAGCAATCTACTTGACGCCTTTAAACTGTCAAACAATTAATTTGATAGGGTAATGCGAATGGATTATTTCACTCTATTTCTGATATCGAAATTTCGTCAAGTTTCTCTTTGTTTCCAGTATTAGGGAACAGGAATACAGTATTCTGCGGAGAGATGGAAACGTCCATGTTCGTGTCTGTAGACGTTGGTTCACACAGACAAACAAGGACTGGCCTTCTATAGACGCCAATCAACTTCCAGAGGGCATGAAGTTATGCAGAGAGCCAATAAGCAAGCAGCCTCTCATCACGGCTGGCAACAGCCAATCATGCAAATCGAGTGTACCCATATGCATGGTGATATAACCAGCACCACCGTTCCTCTACAGTCAGTCTATGCTCAGCGGGCGCTGATAACCTCGCTGTTGTGCGCCCTACAACACTAATGATGATCATCATCATCTATGCTCAGTCCACAGTGAGTCTGCCAGGAAGTTTCATATCAGCGCACACTCCGCTGCACAGTGAAAATCTCATTCTGGAAACATGCCCCAGGCTGTGGCTAAGCCATGTCTCCGCAATACCCTTTCTTTCAGGAGTGCTAGTTCTGGAAGGTTCGCAGGAGAGCCTCTGTAAAGTCTGGAAGGTAGGAGGCGAAGTACTGGCAGAAGTAAAGCTGTTAGGAGGGGGGCTGAGTCGTGCTTGGGTAGCTCAGTTGGTAGGGCACTTGCCCGCGAAAGGCAAAGGTCTCGAGTTCGAGTCTCGGTCCGGCACACAGTTTTAATCTGCCAGGAAGATTCATATCAGCGCACACTCCGCTGCAGAGTGAAAATCTCATTCTGGAAACATCCCGCGGGCTGTGGCTAAGCCATGTCTCCTCAATATCCTCCCCTAGAGAGATTAGTGTCTCTCGTCTCGGTTTTACCCAGTATATTTTGGGCCCATGTCCTGCATCTGTTTTCGTCCTGTCGGTAACCAGACTATGACTTCTGAATGATGCTGTGGTTCATTCTTCCACTGTTCCCTTCGTCCAGTTGTTACATGGAAAAATTTACTCAAGCAGCTGGAAGTTATTATATGGTCAGCATTTCACCGAACAATCCTGTATTTACCACACTCACCATATTAGTCTGAAATTCTGGATATCCTAAAGATATCCATTTATTTCCAGTTTTTAACCTGTATACCTCTGCCACTGCTTCTACTGCAACCTGAAGGTGTAATGAGGACATGTCTAATTGTGCCATTATGCCTAAGCAGGTCAGCCCCTGTACCTTGCCAAGCGCATTAGCAACCACCTTCTGTCCTACTATATACTGTAGTTCTAAAAATTATTATAAGTCTTGTTGCAGTTGTATATACCCAGTATATACTCCTAGGGTATAGATCCAAGTTTTTACCTCAGACGTTTCTAGTGCTCATGAGAGTACCACTTGCCTTGGAACATATATTCCTTATGTGAGATGTCCATGACAGTTTCGCATCGAGGGCTACCTCTGGATACTTCAGTTTCATCGAGAAGCTTGAGAGTCCAGTACGCATGCTGGATACGCTTCCCAGCAAAAATTACTACAACAGTTTTCTTGGGGCTGGCCTTTTGTGCCATTGTTCTAATAGTACTAGTAAATTTGCCAAGTTAGTATTACTATGACTAAATCGTCTGCATATCCTTGGAAAAAGTTGCCTCGGGCACTTAGTTCTTCAATGAGTTCATTCTGTCGGCCGCTGTGGCCGAGCGGTTCTAGGCTCCTCACTCCGGAACCGCGCTGCTGCTTCGGTCGCAGGTTCGAATCCTGCCTCGGGCATGGATGTGTGTGATGTTCTTAGGCTAGTTAGGTTTAAGTAGTTCGAAGTCTAGGCGACTGATGACCTCAGATGTTAAGTCCCATAGTGCTTAGAGCCATTTGAACCAATTTTATTTTTAGTTCATTCAAGGCCAGGTTCCACAGCAGTGAGGACGAAACCCCTCCTTGCAGACATTCCCTGGCCGCGCGGGATTAGCCGAGCGGTCTAATGCGCTGCAGTCGTGGACTGGGCGGCTGGTCCCGGCGGAGGTTCGAGTCCTCCCTCGGGCATGGGTGTCTATGTTTGTCCTTAGGATAATTTAGGTTAAGTAGTGTGTAAGCTTAGTGACTGATGACCTTAGCAGTTAAGTCCCATAAGATTTCACACACATTTTTTCAGACACTCCCTGGCGTTATTGATCACTGTTTTCTCATTCATCATGTTGGCTTCCACTTTTCTTCTACTTAGCATGGTTTTAATCCACATGCATATGGTTGTCTCAGTGCCATGTTCTTCTGCACCTCTAACCAAAGATTCAAATATCATATTGGTTGGTTGGTTTGCGGGGGTTGAAGGGACGACACTACAAAGGCCATCGGTCCCAAATGTTGTATTACTAAAAGCCTCCTTCATATACAGGAAGATACAGAAAGCAATTTCCTGAAAGTGTAGAGCTTTTTACAACTTCCCAACAAGTTGATGAAGTCCCGTCTCACATGATCTGTCTGGTTGATACGCATGTTGGTTTGCATTTAGCGGCATCTCGGTTAAGCTCTTTTTCCCTAACGTGCGTATTAATCAGTTCTTCTGCTGTCTTTACAAGAAAGGAGGATAGACTGTGACTTCGGAACGAAAAGAAACCTCACTGTCTTCCAAGCATTCCTGCTACTCGAATGACCCTGAACTGTCTACTTTTTGCAGCAGAGCTCGAAAGATTCCATCTGGGCCTGGTGATCTGAATGATTGAAGCGTTCCCAACGCCCACTGGATTTTTTTATTATTTTTGGATTCAGTACATTTACCGGCAGATTCTTAGTTTTCCCGTTAGTTAACTGTAAACCAGTGCCTCTCAGGGACTGACTCCTGGTCTATGTGATCTCCCAGAGGGAATTGAGGGAAATGAGTCTTCAGAAGTACATCCAGTGTCTCCCTTGTTATCCTTGTATACCCACCATCTTCCTTCCTTAGAGTACCTATTGGATTACTGGGTATTCTAACGAGGATTTTATGAAGTCTAGCTCAAGTATCTGTACCTTCCACTTCCTTACAGAAAACCTTCCAGGAAGATAGCTTCTCTTTCTTGATCGCAAGATTGCATTTGACAAGGGCTTCCCAGTACTTTTCCCATTGTCTTTTCTTTCCTGCAAGGTTGTAAAGTCTTCTTACCTGATGCACTTCTTGGTGATTGGGCAGTTTTCTAAATACTGTATGAGGTTGTAATGACAGATATTACATACGCCCTTTCCTCGAAATCTGCTGGGTTCCTTATCAAAGTTGCGACCTCAGATAAGCGTGAGTTTAGGTGTCTCCTATATTAGTCCCAGACTGGTTTCCAAGCATTCCAGTAGATCATGGATATTTAACATCCCTTTCGACCTTAAACTTAATACACATGTGATCACGTTAGGATGGCCACGTGCTGGACATAACTACCCACTAGAAAGGAGCTAAAGTTATGTGTTACTTCCTCCGTTCTTCTGTTCCTGAAGGTAGGTTCCCTACCTTATTTAAGATTTCCAAATTAGTGCCAGGTAGATATTAAAGTAGGTGCTCATCTCTACTGTTGGTTTTACTGCATCCCTACATCAGGTTGTGGGCACTGGCATCACAGTCAACGAACTTTCTACTAGTCTCCTCTCTTCCTGGGAAGGCTGCCCTTATAGGGAAGGTAAGATGAGGCCAATAAAATTTCCCTATACTTCCTTCATCGTGGTGTGTCTTCTTTATGGTTACTAAGTTTCTGGAACAAACGTCCATCATTGGCGTGAATGAAATTCGATTCTTGATATAAATGCGTGTTCTGTAGTTTATTAGGTTTGTCCAGTTCCTCCTACGCATGAGACACCCAACTTACATAGATAAGGTTTCTGGATCAGAGCCACGTCCACCTCCTGTCTTCCCAGAAGATGACTCAAGGCGACAGCTACCCCTTTGCTGCTTTCCAGATTTACCAGCAACAACTGCCACCTCGAAGTTGCCGCAATGGTGGCTTCCGATGTCTTTGATTATCCTGACATTAACCTACGAGAAACCTAAGTAGAAATCCTGGTCCATTTCTCTCATTCATGTCAGAGATTTTTCACCGGCCTTTACCATAATGATTTCGCCATCGATACAACCTCCAATCCTCTATCGAGACCTTCTGGTATAATTCTGTGCCCATACTTTTTCGAAGAGGGTCGTAGGAAGATTATCCTTAAAATGTTTCGGAAACCTAACGGATATATTTACGGTCTTGAAGAGCTCCTCCACTGTCTTGACTAGCAGCTTCGCCTCCTCACACAGAGATATCACAGGCACCATCTCCTTAAACCAATCCACTGTTCCCATCCCCTCACAGATAAAGATAAAAGAGCCCTTGTCCAGACAGACCCTCCTGAAGTAGGGCCTGGCCTTGCTTCCTCCCTTCTCAAAGGGAACCGCCTTAGCACCTCAGCAAGCTCTACTAGCTGTGAGGTTATGCTGAACAGTGGATATTCCTATTGGGTAACCACTATCCTAAAAACCGAGACTGTAGCACTACAACTGTGTTGCCTTATGTCTTGCCTCACCTTTTTCTCTATCCACTTATTCTGTGAAGAGGGAATATTACACAGCTCCCTTGGTCTCTTGTCTTAGAGGTACAAGGGATTTGACTACCACCTTCACTCTGAGACAGTCCTTTTTGAACATCTTAAGTTCAGTACCTTTTAATTCCCTCCATTTATGTTTATGAAGCCATTCTTCACCTTCATTTGCTTTTTTTTTGGTTGAGAAGTTTCCTCTTCTGAGCTCCAGACAAGAATTTGATCTTGACCTGGTCCAACTTCTCAGTCAACATTTCTTGGACTGGTCTATCACCCAAGCCAAATGCGAAAACAGCTTCCTTTGGTTCCAGCCTCTATGCTTGAGTGTCTGAGGTCTCATCAGCCCCTCAGTTTTTGTTTTGTTTTGTTCCATATGCTTCATTTTGGACTGATCACAATTGTAGATTTATTCAGTCGAAACCATCAAACTCCACTCAATGCAAGGCCAATCGCTCAGGAACGTCGTCAGCACCGTAGAGATTCCTTTAATGACATCTTCCCATGTGCCATGCACCCTATGGCACAGATGGCATCAAACCTTGGGCTGGGTGTCAGGGGAATTGGGGAAGGACTATAGGGTTGTACAAGTGAGAGATGGGGTGTTGTGGGACACTTTTGATCTGGCTCATCCACTGAGACATGTCCACCAAGGATGACCAAGCGAATAACTGCACAACTGCCGGTATTTCCCTCAGCTTCACACGAACATGCATGTCTCTCCACCCCTATGATCAGTACTTCAACACGGCTGTGTTCCCCAGAGAGGAACCGTAAACCTTGCTATACAAGAAAACATATAGGTTAAAAGGCTTACGTTCCAATATCTAGGAGGAATAACGAAAAATGTAGCACAATGTAAAAAAATTTTCCATTGTCAAGACATCTGATGGCAAACTTGTAAGTTACTAGTGAAGTAGGTGACTTTTACACTCCACTACAAAGTGTCAGAAGCCTAAAACACAAGTTACACTTGGTCCCAGTACAGTTCAGGAGACCACAGAGCCAAGAGACCAGGCACTCCGCTTTAAGGGAGTAGTCCAGTTTACGACAGTTTTCTCTATATCAAAAAGTATCTATTGCGTAAAAGCTCTATCACAATAGAATGATCGCTGTAAAATCCTTTTTGAAAGACTACTATGGGAAACGTAGTTTATAGATTCTATTTTACTAGAATTAATGCAAAAACTATATATCGCAGCTCTCTGAACAAGCGGAGCTGCTCGAGGCTACGATGCGGCAGAGCTGCGCCGTAGAGTAGAGGAGAATGGCGTTCAGCACCAGCCTGATGAAGCTGTGCCAAGTCACTGACGACACGGCGCAACAGAGGGCGTAAATGGCAACGCATGCGCTGCCGCTTTGAATTTCTTTGTTACAGGGTCGAAGCCACCGCAACAGGCCCAGGAGAATCCACACGAGTCCAGCACATACTACAGCACACTGAGCTGCAGCACCGTCTAGGACTGATCTCTTATGACGAAACATGGCATGACTCGGTATCCGATTATATGATACCTGCTTCTGACATAGCCTACCCTTGCATGACCTATCGCAGTCAGCAAGACATCCGCTACCGCTCTTACTACCCGACCTAACTATCGCAGAGGTTTTTTTCCGTTGGCGCTTGCCTTGGCACTTTATTTCCCTCTGCCCTCAAAACCGCTACCCTTCGTTCGACTTTCGACCTAATCTATCTACGGACGAGCGGGTATAAATGGGTAACCTTAGTCAGACGTACGCAAACATCGCAGTACCCACATCCTGTGACACCTCACTTTAGTGAACACTAACCCTTTATACAGAGATGGCAGGAGACATTTTGAGTTGGCCATCCTGCCGGTGTGGGCGTGGAGGAGCTCCACTTCTAAACACACTTGTGTGTGTGTGTGTTTCTAGTAAAGATATCTGTCTACAAATCAAAAATTTGCTTGTGTTAGTGCAGAGAAAACTATCTTTCCACAAATATATAAGTTAAATGAAACAAAATGGTTCCAGGAACTTTTTCATGTCTCGGATATCTATGGTGTACAAATGCAGACTGAAGTGACGAATGAAAATTTGTACCAATTCCAGGATTCGAACCCAGATCTCCTGTTCACTAGGCAAAACAAATTTCCATCCATTGCTGCATATATATATATATATATATATATATATATATATATATATATATATATATATATACGTCATAGATGCTTGAGACCTGAAATGTCTCTGGAACTGCATAGCACCTATGCCCCAGTTCCAGTCAACATCCCTCATTTCATTCGATGCTGAGGTGCTATTTCAGTACAGTTGGAGAGCCTCTGCAATGCTATTCGAATTTAGGGCGAATACTAAGCAGGCTGAGTGGTGAATGAGAGTTTGTATTCAGTAGGGAGGCATGCTAGGGTAGTCCATGGAATTGTGCAAAGCCACTGTGCCAGGTTGGCGTAGTGGTTAGAGCACCTGCCTCGTGAGCAGAAAACCCAGGATAAAATCCCAGCGTTGGTACAAAATTTCACTTTTCGCTTCAGTCTGCATATATAAATGTAAAAGTTTTCTATTAATTAATAATTTATTACACAAATTACCAGCAAAAATAAAATGTCCTGCAAAACATTATTGGCAAAGAAAAAATATTACATGTACATATTGTTAATAAACCAGATTTTGTTAAAAAAGAAAAAAAAATATTGTTAATGAATCAGATATTAAGTTTTTTATCATTTATATATCTGTTATTATTTACAAAATAAAGTGCACCCTGATCCCAACAAACCCACATTCGCAACTGATCCTGTCACTAAGGTGTACAAACTAAGAATACTAAGAATGATGAGACTGACACAACTAGACAAGGGGCAGGGGTAGAGGAGGAGGAATTTGACTTTTGTATTCCTATTTGTCTAAAGTAAGAATGTTCACCCTTTCAGATTACCTGGTCCACATTGGAGAAGAAAACGTGTTTGTTTGGGCTGCACATAATATACTTAACTTGCTGAGCAAACAAAAAAAAGACAGAGAGAGAGAGAGAGAGAGATAGTCGTGTGTGACGGAAGTTTCACACCGAAAATATTCATTTTATCATACCACTACAAAAACAGAATTTTTTTATGTGAATAGTGGGATAGACGCTTACTTCTTGGCCACAATAATACTTGCTTTGCGCCACATGTGTCCCATGGGCTGTGGGTCGTACAACCCTGGACCCCTGGTCTAGAGGGAAAAGGGGGGAGTGATGGGGGGCAGGGAGAAGATGACCTTGAATTTGGTGCTTGAATGATGGGTAACCTTCATTTTCCCTCTATCTTTTAGTCACAACTGCTTGAGATGGTGGAAGAGAGGCGGGAGGGGTTATTGTCTCTAGTAACAGTTATCAGTTTACATCAAGACATTGAATGTGCCACATGCAATTGCCACAGAGCCATGGGCAGAGACCTAGGAAGAAAGTCGTTATCTGGCCTCAAAGCCCCGCCCCCCCCCTTGACCTATTGCTACTGTCACCAATTCCCAGCTCTGCCTGAGGACTGGGTGTTTGTGTTGTCCTCATCATTTCATCATCATCATCATCATTCGTGACAGTGGCTACATTGGGCTGTGAAAAAGTTGGACTGTGTAAAAATTGGGACTTTGTACTGGCGCTGATGACCGCGCAGTTGAGCGCTCCACAAACCAAACATCATCATCACCAAGTCCCAGTAGGTGCCCTTTCCACTCCGGCATGGTTGTAGTATAGGCCTACTTGGGCAGCGTTTATTGTTTATAACCAACAATATTCTTTCATTTCTGACTTTTTCCTGACGTCTCATATTCAGCATCACTCTAACCTTATTGGTATATGAGTAAAAATATATTTTCTAAATACTACTATAATTTACTGCTTTATTTTCGAACTTGCTGATCATCCGTTTTGTTCAATACATGTTAGGTTTAATCATATAAGGACATAATTTCAGATCACCTCTTTCAAAAATGTGTCACGCTCATAGTCATTATAATAATTCAAGAAAGCTTACTTTGAAGATACTCAAGTTATAAGTTATAAGTAAAATGTAATCCACTTATAACGAACATTAAATTGATAACCACCAATTCTCTGGAATATAATGTTTCTTGTGGTACCTATAAAATTTAGTTCTTGTGGCATGACACGTCTCGTGACTGACCGATTCTTTTATATGGAAAATGGTAATTTTAGGGTTTTGTACTCCCCCCCCCCCCACGGTTAAGTTTTTGTGGACGCAGATACTTCGCACTTATATCGGATAACCATCAAGGATAACCCTTTCTACAACTGTCGGAAGGGAAAAAAAGCGGGTGTAAATCACTTACAGTTTTCCTTCAGTTTCTTCGAAGTACGGCAAAACCATTTCCTACGAAATCTCGTGAAACAGAAGGCACCGCTACCAACAAGCGCTCCTGCCTTATTGTGTCATGAAAGTCCTCAAATATAAAAGCCCTTTTTCGTTACATGCGAGATAGTACCGTGTGTATATGAAATTTGGTGAAAACACTAACTTTCAGGTTGTAATGGGACACCCTCCTCCAACACTACCCCTTTTTTATAGAAATAACCGACACCATGTATACTATCGATTCTTCTGTAGGTGAACATTCTCGACTGTTTCACTGAAAGAATTTCATTCGATTTTGTATACGATGGATTATATTTCAGACTAAAATGTATACAAGGAAATTAGGTTGTTACAATCTATGCAGCTAAAATTATTTTTCTTTTACAAATGTCTGGCATACTTAAAATTCTTATTATTAATTGCACAATCTAACGCTAATTATTAAATTTATTTCAGGATTCATTTATAAAATAATGTTATATCTTGGTGATGATTGTTCTTTTGTCAAGAAAGTTTGTAAACTTTTGTGCTTTGTAAACTCTTTGGTATATTGTGAGTTCCGCAGAATGTAAGTAGTAGTGGGCATGCCTCTAATGGAGACAGACGTATTTATATGAATGACACTGACAATGTAATTTGGAATATTAAGTTTAAATTGTAAATACGGTGTGATATTTAATAATGTGACAAAGAATAAAATTCAAGAAATACATACGCAAATCTCCATGAGTTTTTAGTCATCAGGAACCCACAACGTTCAACCAAAATTTCAGCCGTAAGAACGTACCCCTAGACGCAATATTTGGAGCCAAGAAGAAGAGAAAATAAATATAAGTGAAAAGTTTTCTTTTGTATATCTTACGACTGTCGAAGCTTTTGAAACTAATGAAGACACTAAGAAAAATTGAATAGTGATGTGTGGGAGGATAAGATTACATGGTGTGTGCATTCCTGTTACTATTGAGTCCCTTTTTATATTCTATTGTGTCTGTAGCTGTTATGTCAAGGTTCCTTAGCCAAAATTATTGTACCTATGTGGGAACTGTAAAAGCATACTAAATAATTGTTTAGACTACATATTTATGTAGAATTTTCTCTGTATACACGGTATCATTTTATATTTGTACCAAGCTGTTGGCAGTAAAAAAAAACCAAAACAATCTTATTAAAAATACTCAGAAACTATTTTCGAACAACTTATGAAATTTTGTCGCTGGATTTCGGGTTTACCCTGTAGAAGAAGGCAACTGGTATCCCCACTCCCTTTTCCGATTCTTCCAGTCCCGAATTCTGCGCAGAGAAAAACGACTTCCTGTATACCTTGTAGTTCGTCTCCATAGCGGAGTGCTGAATATGTCTCACAGCCGCCCGATGCATCTCTGAAGATTCCCAGTCCTTTTGGAAAGTTGCCCTTTGTGAGAGGCCAGCAATGAGGTACATTCAGTTACGTGATGGCCAGTGGAGAATTACTTGAAGGAGAAATAGTGACTCGGATTTGACAAATCCGATGTTAAAGTCGCGGCAGGCAGCGTGCTAGCCTTATGACCAGTAAAACTGACGTACCGTCGCCATACGATCGAAGGATGACATAGCAGTACTGGTTGGTCACCATCATGCTTCTTTCTCTACGTGACCCAATTGCTAGGTTTGGTTTAATTAATTCAGTTTGTGCTCTTGTTGTAGGTGTCCCAGTTTCTATATTTCATCGTCACACTCACTGCATAATCTGACTTACGCATTAAATACTGTTTGCTGAAAATAAAGAGTATGGTTTACATGTCTCGTATAGATATAACACATATACTATGATAAAAAAGACCGCTTCAGCTGGATAACAAATGTTTATTTATGAACGAAGTAGTTTCATGTCGTTAGAGTCACATCCTTAGGGCTACATCCGCTTATAAACAGGAGCAAAACGTATAAAGACCCTGTTAGGTTCAAATGCAGGTGAACTGCATTCGAAACTATATAAGAAAATTATGTATTCACATTTATTGCATAACACAGATCAAGCGATAATCAGTAGACAATCCAGAATTTTCTGCCCAATTGCATTAAAAATGTTCAACCGTCAATAGGTCGGTAATCAAGTTAAAAATACGACAGAACGCAGGAAACAACATTCCGATAAAGGAAACCTACAGTAAGGATAGAATTGTACACCCAGTGGGAGTAAAAGCATAAAACAAATAATATGTGAAGGGGATGAAAACTTATGTTAACCTGGGAAGATAACATAGATCTCGAAACCGGAGCTTGCATAATTGTACGATAGGTAATGAAGGTTAAGTCTGGATGAAATGATGCTAACAAAGTAGAACGTCATCGAGATAAAGGAAGGACTGGGGAAACGAAAAATTAAAAATGTTATATACACATAAAAAGGGATAATACTGTCGTGATAACATGAGGCAAGACCACAAAGACTGCAGCTGAGCTGCATCTGGGACAGTGTCGATAAGGAAAACAGACACATACGCGTAAGAACGTATGCAACGAGAGACGACATAGGAACAAAATCACAATATGCCAGAGAAAATAGCGTAGCATCCTTACAAGTAAAAATAGAACAACGCAATTGACAAAGATGATGTTACTATATAAGATTACGAAGAGGGGGGGTGCATGCCTAGTAGAATAAAACTATAAAATAAATACAGTTATATAGAAATTTATTAAGAAATATGTTTAGAAATAGAAATGGTGATGTATGAACTTCATAATAATTAACCATATTAGAGGATAACCACGGAAATAGCAGAGTGGAAAATAGTAATTTCAGAGGAGACAGCCAAACAACACCATATGGAAAAATAGGGAATAGAATTTATGTAGGCTATTAGGTTACTTTATTTAAGCAAAGTTTTCTAAAATGTTGTGATGACGCAACTCTAGCTGCCCATCAAACGTATACATTTGGAGACGCTTTTTGTAACTTAATATAATAATGGTACAAATTTCGATCCTATACTTGAAGTACCGAATCTACACTTGCGCTTCTTTGTTACAGCCCAGTAGCATCGCTGACGAGTACATCCCACAGTTCTAGAAAGGAGAGATTGGCACCTGGAGATCGTTTGGTGCGAAGAACTGAGTCAATCGAGCATGAGAAAACCTCCAAGACAGGTACCGGGTGCTCGCACTTCCCGAGACCGCGCATAAAACAGAAGTTGTTGTTGTTGTTGTGGTCTTCAGTCCTGAGACTGGTTTGATGCAGCTCTCCATGCTACTCTATCCTGTGCAAGCTTCTTCATCTCCCAGTACCTACTGCAACCTACATCCTTCTGAATCTGCTTAGTGTATTCATCTCTTGGTCTCCCTCTACGATTTTTACCCTCCACGCTGCCCTCCAATACTAAATTGGTGATCCCTTGATGCCTCAGAACATGTCCTACCAACCGATCCCTTCTTCTGGTCAAGTTGTGCCACAAACTTCTCTTCTCCCCAATCCTATTCAATACTTCCTCATTAGTTACGTGATCTACCCATCTAATCTTCAGCATTCTTCTGTAGCACCACATTTCGAAAGCTTCTATTCTCTTCTTGTCCAAACTATTTATCGTCCATGTTTCACTTCCATACATGGCTACACTCCATACGAATACTTTCAGAAATGACTTCCTGACACTTAAATCAATACTGGATGTTAACAAATTTCTCTTCTTCAGAAACGCTTTCCTTGCCATTGCCAGCCTACATTTTATATCCTCTCTACTTCGACCATCATCAGTTATTTTGCTCCCCAAATAGCAAAACTCCTTTACTACTTTAACTGCCTCATTTCCTAATCTAATTCCCTCAGCATCACCCGACTTAATTAGACTACATTCCATTATCCTTGTTTTGCTTTTGTTGATGTTCATCTTATATCCTCCTTTCAAGACACTGTCCATTCCATTCAACTGCTCTTCCAAGTCCTTTGCTGTCTCTGACAGAATTACAATGTCATCGGCGAACCTCAAAGTTTTTATTTCTTCTCCATGAATTTTAATACCTACTCCGAATTTTTCTTTTGTTTCCTTTACTGCTTGCTCAATATACAGATTGAACAACATCGGGGAGAGGCTACAACCCTGTCTTACTCCCTTTCCAACCACTGCTTCCCTTTCATGTCCCTCGACTCTTATAACTGCCATCTGGTTTCTGTACAAATTGTAAATAGCCTTTCGCTCCCTGTATTTTACCCCTGCCACCTTTAGAATTTGAAAGAGAGTATTCCAGTCAACATTGTCAAAAGCTTTCTCCAAGTCTACAAACGCTAGAAACGTAGGTTTGCCTTTCCTTAATCTTTCTTCTAAGATAAGTCGTAAGGTCAGTATTGCCTCACGTGTTCCAGTGTTTCTATGGAATCCAAACTGATCCTCCCCGAGGTTGGCTTCTACTAGTTTTTCCATTCGTCTGTAAAGAATTCGTGTTAGTAT
The DNA here is from genome assembly GCF_023864345.2 of Schistocerca serialis cubense. Taxonomy (NCBI): domain Eukaryota; kingdom Metazoa; phylum Arthropoda; class Insecta; order Orthoptera; family Acrididae; genus Schistocerca; species Schistocerca serialis. Next base: position 928,215,907 of record NC_064640.1, on the reverse strand, counting down.
TTTGCAGCTGTGACTTATTAAGCTGATAGTTCGGTAATTTTCACATCTGTCAACACCTGCTTTCTTTGGGATTGGAATTATTATATTCTTCTTGAAGTCTGAGGGTATTTCGCCTGTTTCATACATCTTGCTCACCAGATGGTAGAGTTTTGTCAGGACTGGCTCTCCCACGGCCGTCAGTAGTTCCAATGGAATATTGTCTACTCCGGGGGCCCTGTTTCGACTCAGGTCTTTCAGTGCTCTGTCAAACTCTTCACGCAGTATCGTATCTCCCATTTCATCTTCATCTACATCCTCTTCCATTTCCATAATATTGTCCTCAAGTACATCGCCCTTGTATAGACCCTCTATATACTCCTTCCACCTTTCTGCTTTCCCTTCTTTGCTTAGAACTGGGTTTCCATCTGAGCTCTTGATATTCATACAAGTCGTTCTCTTATCTCCAAAGGTCTCTTTAATTTTCCTGTAGGCGATATCTATCTTACCCCTAGTGAGATAGGCCTCTACATCCTTACATTTGTCCTCTAGCCATCCCTGCTTAGCCATTTTGCACTTCCTATCGATCTCATTTTTGAGACGTTTGTATTCCTTTTTGCCTGTTTCACTTACTGCATTTTTATATTTTCTCCTTTCATCAATTAAATTCAATATTTCTTCTGTTACCCAAGGATTTCTACTAGCCCTCGTCTTTTTACCTACTTGATCCTCTGCTGCCTTCACTACTTCATCCCTCAAAGCTACCCATTCTTCTTCTACTGTATTTATTTCCCCCATTCCTGTCAATTGCTCCCTTATGCTCTCCCTGAACCTCTGTACAACCTCTGGTTCTTTTAGTTTATCCAGGTCCCATCTCCTTAAATTCCCACCTTTTTGCAGTTTCTTCAGTTTTAATCTACAGGTCATAACCAAGAGATTGTGGTCAGAGTCCACATCTGCCCCTGGAAATGTCTTACAATTTAAAACCTGGTTCCTAAATCTCTGTCTTACCATTATATAATCTATCTGATACCTTTTAGTATCTCCAGGGTTCTTCCATGTATACAACCTTCTTTCATGATTCTTAAACCAAGTGTTGGTTATGATTATGTTGTGCTCTGTGCAAAATTCTACCAGAAGTAGTTTTCTGGAAATATTATACAGAGACGCACCCGAGCCACCATGCGAGTAGGACGATTACGTACGTGAGGAAAGTGAGAATGTAGAACCTCAGAATTAATTTTGTATCTGCGGTGTCGTTATAATAATTAAATGGCGATTGTACATAAGGTATCGGCAAAGCTTAACTCATATAAGCTCGTGACAAATGAGCTTCTGTAATTGCAGTGTGAATGCGCTCAGAGAAGAAGGGGCGTGATACTTGAATTTAAAGTGGAATAAATTAACTTTGTCGTACAAAAGTGTTCACATATTACAACATCTTCATTATTATTACATAATTTTGGAAGGGAATGAATTATAGAGCTGTGTAGGTGAACAGATAGGGTATGTGTAGTAGGCTCACGGTGTTTATGAATGTCTGGTGCCTAATTTTCCGATCAGCCAGACTATAGCAAGCAGTAATCAACTATATATCAACAAACAGTACGGGGGAGAGGGGGGCATGGGGCCTACACTATCTTAACCTCTCCGAGAATGTTGATATCATGTCCATTTCCTTTCCGATGAAGAATTTTTAAGGGGCTCCGGAAAGGCTCAAAATCATGAAAAGTTCAATTTTTACCTTCTTGCGTTTTCTGAATCTGCAGACTATTACCTTTTAATAGATATATAATTTATTCAATTCCGAAGACTACAACTATTTTTAAATTTTTTTTGAAATGTGTTCTACATGAGCGTGACCCACTGTGACGCTGTTAAACTGCTGTCAAATGGTGTTATTATTAACGTCCGTGTTCATCAGGTACATTTTAGTGATGTGAAATAAAGTATGTGTTGTGGCTAACCTGTGATGGTTCAATATATATCGCTGGTGTGATTGTCGATTGTTTCATGTTTATTTACTCTGTCGTTATCTCGAAAATATTCGTAATTAATTCTGTTTCTTGAGTCTCTGTTTTGTTGAAGTATAATAATGAGTAAAAGTAAAGTTATTAGAAATCCTCTGAAGGCTTTTAAGAAAAGGAGAAATGTTGGAAAGCCAAAGGTATGTGTTATTACTGTAAACAATAAAGACGATAACCAAGTGAGTGAACCTAACCTCTCAAGCACACCTGCCCATAGCAGTCAAAGTGGGAAAGAAAATACTTCACAGAAGAAGCTTGGTTCAATGAGTGAAAACTATGAATGTTTTATGGGCGAATCGGGTGTGAATGAAATATTTGATATGTCGGTTCTCAAAGGAATTTTTTCAAACTGTGTAAGATGTATTCATTGTAGTGAAGTTGGTCTGGAACTCTCCATAATAAAGCACGTAGGACTTGCTAGTGAAATACAACTGAAATGTGATAAGTGTTCATACATGACCACCTTTTGGAACAGTGTTGCAGTAACTGCAACTGAAGAAAGTGGTAGCAAAATCTACGAACACAACAACGAGCGATGCTTGCTTTAGACAAGGAACGCCTTCGGGCTGCAGACAGGGCTGTAAATAGTCTAGAAATACAAGCAAGAGTAAACAGGAGGAGGAACAAGAGGAAGCTGGAGGAGGAGTTTGCAGAGGATGAAGATAATCCATCCTATTGACCTGGAATGCACTAAAAAGTTAATCCAATCTTTGTCGCTCGATTCCCAAAACTTTTATTTTCTCATACTAATTACATGTTTTCTAAGGATCTTCCAAACATATTTGTTTCAAACTTTCAGTAAATGTTACACAGTACCTTCTGCATAATTTAACACAGCCTTTTTCCAAAAAACTGTATATTTTTGAATATATAAATAAAAAATTGCAAAAAAATGTTGTGAAGTTTCATTACAATTGAAAAAAAAATCATCTTTAATAACTGAACTAAAATTTTGTAAAATCCCTGTGTTAAGTTGTAGCCCATATTCCAATAAATAATCTGTAAAAAGTTCAACTTCCTACCTCAAATACTTTGTGAGGAAAGATGTAATTTATAAGCGTTATTTTAACATTGCAAGTATAGGGCGTTCCGGAGCCCCTTAAATTACTTTACAGGTTTCTAATGGAGTGACCTCCTGATTCAAATGCAAATCGTTACTTAAGGCTGACTTGGAGTCAGATAGATTAAGATGTTCTTTAAATATAGTACAGAATCTTCTGCCTGTTTTCCCACTATATCTCATAGGACAGTTGTCACTCGTAATGCAGTATATTCCAGTACTATTTTATTTTCTATTGGTAGAAGATTCTTTCTGCCTATATTGCTTGCCAGCGTCATGTGCTATAAAAAAAGTCTGACTGCATGTTGTTTTCTCATAGATGTGACCCAACTTTGTCCGAAATGTATACGCTTAGTGGGCAATTAGAATTGCGCCATCGCAACATTTTACCAAACTTCAAAAAATGTTCAAATGTGTGTGAAATCTTATGGGACTTAACTGCTAAGGTCATCAGTCCCTAAGCTTACACACTACTTAACCTAAACTATCCTAAGGAGAAACACACACACCCATGCCCGAGGGAGGACTCGAACCTCCGCCAGGACCAGCAGCACAGTCCATGACTGCAGCGCCTGAGACCGCTCGGCTAATCCCGCGCAGCTTACCAAACTTCGCCTGTTTGAGTAAAATAACATAGTAAATACATTCTATTCCCTATTTTGAAGCTTTTTGTGTAATGTTATTTGGCATTCTTCTCTAAAATTATTAATATCCACTCTGCCATTTCCGTAGTTGACCTCTAGCATCGTTAATTATTATAAGGTTTACAAACAGCCATTTACGTATTTTCTATTCCTCAAGATGTTTTTTAATAAATTTTGATACGAATTTTTTTACTTTATAATTTATTCTACTAGACATGACAAATATCTACCCTATCTTTTTTTCTGAAATTTGTGGTAAGTTCCTATGGGGCCAAACTGGCGAGGTCATTGGTCCCTAGGCTTACACACTACTTAATCTAACTTAAACTAACTATCGCTAAGGACAACACACACACCCATGCCCGAGGGAGGACTCCACCTCCGACGGGGGACGCCGCGCGAACCGTCGCAAGGCACCCCTAGACCGCGCGGCGCCCCCCCCCCCCCACCCCCTCTCTTCTTATATAAATAGCAAAATAAATTTTGTAACTTAGGTTCTTCTGCCTTTTACACGTAAAATTATTTGTAAAGATGTTACCCAACTTTGTCATCCACATACTGTGATTTTGTTCCTACGTCGTCTCTTGTTGTACACGTTTTACGCGCATGTAGCTGTTTTTCATATCGCATATTTTCCCTGCGTCTGTAATTCAGTTTCATTCATCATAGAGTTCTCAAACACTTCTAGAATTGAGAGGAACACCATGAATTCTCTGAATACAATAAATTTTTTTGTGTTACCTATAAAATTTAGTTCTTGTGGCATGACACACATCGAAACTGCCCAGTTCATTTACATCAAAAATTGTAATTTTGGAGTCTTATCACTTCATGGATAAATTTGTGTTGACGCCCATGAGAAATAAACATTTTTAAGTCATTCGAGAGCCATTTAAATGTGGGGTATATTGATGTGACACTTGTTCAAGTTTTACAGTGAAACTTAATGCAAGAAACACTAGGAAATTAGCCCAGTGTTACAACCTAGACTGTCGACTCAGTGCCGGTTGGATAAGCTACACACAAAACGGTGTCGAATGTGTACATCACACAGACAAACTGCCGACCTAGCGCTTCTTACAGTCAGCTGCTCTACAAGATTACACTGGTCTTGCGGTCTGATTTGAAAAACTACAGGCAACTGTAATTTACACCCTGACAGCATTCGCTTTAACTTGTAAGCCTTCCACTTGTCTACCTGGCCATGCATCTGCTTCATTGATTCTGCCCTCTGACAGTGGTTGTTGTTGCTAGCCTGCATTGGAGGTTATCACTTTTATCAGCCATACAAAGTGGGATACATATTTGCATAATGTAGTTTGCACGGACAACTCTAAAGTGCATACTGGTACAGATTTCTCACCCTTCGAGGTGGTGTACAGTAGAAAAATGCCGTCTCCCTTTGATGTCATGATTAATCAATTACGACGCAAGTGTGAATCAGTTAAGGAGTTTCCTAAAGGAATATGGGAAGTATGGCAGAAAGTAAAGCGAGCCAGTACTAAAGCCTCAGTGTGACAGGGACAGACCTCACAACATGCAAAATTACCACAATATCGAGTAAGTCAGAGGGTATTAGTCACAAACTAAGGAAAAGACGAAAAAATTCTTGACCAAGTATCAGGGTCCTTATCTGTGCAGTTACGGACGAAAACTTCTACTGTCCACGTGAGCAAAGTGAAATCCTTTAGAGAAAATGTAGTGCATTACCACGTCTCTCGACGAAAGTGCCGCGCGGGATTAGCCGAGCGGTCTGTGGCTCTGCAGTCATGGACTGTGCGGCTAGTCCTGGCAGAGGTTCGAGTCCTCCCTCGGGCATGGGTGTGTGTGTTTGTCCTTAGGATAATTTAGGTTAAGTAGTGTGTAAGCTTAGGGACTGATGACCTTAGCAGTTAAGTCCCATAAGATTTCACACACATTTGAACATTTTTTCGACGACAGTCAGAGCACTCACAAAAAAAAAAAACTGGAACTATTCGGAAGCATGTACCAGTAGACATGCAGGATGCACATAGCATACTCCCTGCATTAAGGTGACGTGACAAATTCAGGCGTAGCTGTGTTGTGTCTACAACTTGTTCTATACTTGTCAAATGTGTTCTCAAGTTGTGCTGTAGTCGTTATAGTTCAATAGTAGTTGTGTGTTATTTCTCTGTTGTTTTAGAGTATACAGGGTGTTCCAGAAATGTTGCGACAATCTTCAAGGGGTCGTAGAAAATGTCTTTAGGAACAAACCGAGGATATGAACACGTGTCCAGAAACTTCATCCTACGACACTACAAAGCATCGAAGTTATAGGCGCTGGTGCCCGTCACTAATCCACCACTTCGGGAGCAAATATGACTTTGTAAGCTGACGGACCGCTGGTGGAATGTCTCTTGATGTTGTTTGTCTTTCAGTAATCGCGACTGATTGTCACGATAGCTAGTAGAGAAGATGGAACTAGGCGCTGTGTAGGAAGGCCTCGTCTCCTATGAATACGATGCTCTGTTGCTTCGGTGGATTCTGCTTTCGGACACGAGTTTCCGTGGTATCATAGATGTCGCACATTTGGCAGCGGAAGCGCACGTTTCCGACAGTCTTCAGTCTTAATCAGCCTTTGACAGTTTGCTCGTGCATTAGTACCAGGATCCTCACACTGCACGGCACTCTTTACTTTTTGCTTCTTGTTATAGCTGAACTTTATTGCTGTTTGTTCTTTTTGCAACTATCTATACGGTGAGATAGGTTAAGGTCTCAGGAATCAGCCGGCCGCGGTGGTCTCGCGGTTCTAGGCGCGCAGTCCGGAACCGTGCGACTGCTACGGTCGCAGGTTCGAATCCTGCCTCGGGCATGGACGTGTGTGATGTCCTTAGGTTAGTTAGGTTTAAGTAGTTCTAAGTCCTAGGGGACTGATGACTACAGATGTTAAGTCCCATAGTGCTCAGAGCCATTTGAACCAACCCAGGAATCACACACTGCAGTCATCACTGGTGGGTCTTCGTTTGCGAGTAATTGGCGAAAAGAAAAAAAATCGGAATTTTGTGTGATACGCAATAGCGTTATAAAACGTACGTAATTGACGTGGTTGTGTGGTGTGATGCATAGGATAACAGCTTTGCAGCTAGGAGGATGTGGGTTCGAATTTTGTCTGGTATACAATTTTTTTTCTTTTTCTTTTTAAATCTTTATCGAAATGACTTTGATCGTCATTTTTATTCAGTTAATAGATTTAAATGTATTTTTTTAATTTCTGTTTCATTGTCACATAATTTTAATCATCGTATGAACTTCTTCATTTGTTTCATTTTTTCTTTATGTCATTCTCTTTCCAATCAGAATTTTTATGTAAATGAATTTAATTATATTTATCTATTATAATATTCAACTATTTAAAAATTCCGATCTATCAGGTAAAAAGAAAAGGCTAAATAATCTATTTGTATTTGTGCAATGGCGTGAAAATGTAATTTTGTCACCAATGTGCATTTTTTTTTTTTTTTTTTGCACAGTAATCGCCATACAAGCATTTAAAACATAAACTAAATACCTACTGCACTGTGGGCAAAATAACGCAGATGAAAATTTAAATGAAAGATCAGTTTATAAGTAAAACGAAATTCAACCAAAATGAGAAATAGATATAATGAACGCAATAATGTGGAGGGAAAACAGGATGATAAGACAACAGAAATTAAATCGAAATTAATACATAAAATTAATTAAAAACGCATGAATAAAGATTTCAAGTGGAGAAAGAATGATAGGAAGAAAAATAAGAGCAAATGAAGAAGTTGGTTTTATGATTAAAATTATGTGATAAAGCAATGGAATTAAAAAATTTCATTTAAATCAATTAATTGAATAAAAATGATGATCAAAGCCATTTGAATAAAGATTTTAAAATAAAATAAAAGTTGTATCTTTGAAAAAATTTTAACTCATGACCCCCTGCATACAGAAGTGTTATCCTATCCATTACACCACATGTATGATGTAACTTTCTTAATGTTATTGAGTGTTACACAAAATTCTGAATTTTTTTTTCGTCGATTACTCGTAAAATAGACCCCACCAGGTTAAATGACTGGAGTGTGGTATACATAGTATCTTAACCTACATCACTGAATACGTAGTTGATCGCACTGCTGGGGACCTCCCCTTGTAAGTAAAACTTCTGTTTACTGCATTTACGTGTTCGATAACCGTTTCTGTTCCTCTCCAGCTTCCATACGACGACAGCTGCTGCACCACTCTATAGCCCACCTCTCCTTACTATTGCGTACGAACTAGTACACAACAGTTTCATTTTCTGCAGTTTATTTTCCTCCTGGAAACCCCTAAAATCACCAATATTTTCCGGTATACAGGAGAAAAATAAACTGCAAATGGAAACCCGTGTCCAAAACGTCATCCACCGAGGTAACAGAGCATCGCATACATAGCCTGTCTACACAGCAACTAGCTCCATCTTCTCCACTGGCTACAGTGGCAATCAGTCGTGATCAACGTCGTCGTCGTGTGACTAGGGCCTCCCGTCTGGTAGACCGTTGGCCGGGTGAAAGTCTTCCTATTTGACGCCACTTCGGCGACTTGCACGTCGATGGGGATGAAATGATGATGATTAGGACAACACAACACCCAGTCCCCGTGCAGAGAAAAATCTCCGATCCAGCTGGGAATCGAACCCGGGCCCTTAGGATTGACATTCCGTCACGCTGACCACTCAGCTACCGGGGGCGGACATCAGTCGTTCAAATGTTCAAATGTGTATGAAATCTTATGGGACTTAACTGATAAGGTCATCAGTCCGTAAGCTTACACACTACTTAACCGAAATTATCCTAAGGACAAACAAACACACCCATGCCCGAGGGAGGACTCGAACCTCCGCCGGGACCAGCCGCACAGCCCATGACTGCAGCGCCTGAGACCTCTCGGCTAATCCCGCGCGGCGGACCTCAGTCGTGACCACTGAATAACAAACAACACTGCCAGACGTTCCGCCTAAGGCTTGTCAGTTTACAGCGTCACATTTGCTGCCGAAGGCATGGCCTGGAGGTAGGAGCCGACGCCTGTAACTTTGAGCACTGTAGCGTCGTTGGATGACGTTTCTGGACAGGGCTTGCTATCCTCGATTTGTTTCTGAAGACACCCTCTACAACCCCACGAAGTTTGTCGCAACTCTTCTGGGAGACCTTGCACAGTCATTTTCGAAAGAGGGAGACGTTGACGGAAGTTTAAGAGGCGAATCACCACGCACAACTGGATGGGCTACGGCAATACTGATGTTGCTGCACGGCGTCAGTGGGGGATCACTGTATGCATTTGGTATTCAACCATTGGGGACAAGTGTGTGATTTTCTCGACAACCAAATGTGTGACTAATGAGTCGCCAGTGGACACTGAGGCCGACTACTGATGTGTGGGAGATAAGAAAAGAATTTCACAGATTGTGGGAAGCAATCGTGGATTTACATAAGGAAGCGCAGGGTAACAAACTTCTTGCTAAGGTGCAGAGTGCATAACTGGAACTGAGGCTGCCACATTGCAAACTGAGGGCTCAACTGACGCGTATCTTTGACACTGTATCACGGACGTTATTTCGTAGGAAAAAAATGGTGGCTGGACGCAGGAGCAAAAATCATAAAAATAGTGTTTGGAACAAAGGGTAACGAAGGTATCCAGGACCTGAATGAGAGGCTTATGGATGTGGAAACGTTGGCAGCATTCCCAAAGGTATAGGAGGGTGGCATACTACGCAGCCGTCAAATTTAGAGCAAGACATTAGGAGTAACATCAAGATGGTACGTGAGTTAACCGTGGGGTTTACAGTGTCGTCGTATATCGCGAGCGGCGCTCGAAGAATCGACCACCGCAGAGATACTGCACAGCAAAGCGGTATTACGTGGCGCCAATGAGATATTAGGAAGAAGCCGTGCCTCCCGTAGTTCAGAGGCGCCATTGCTGTACCTCTGCGCTGAAATAGCGTCGCCAGAGGCCAGGAGGGAGTTCTCTTCGGGGTCGTATGCTGCCCACTTCCAGGAAGTTCCTGTCGGAGTAACGTCTTTCTGCTGCCTACTCGGCGTGACACAGCCGGTATCAACCATCGAGGAGTGAACAGACTTCTGTCTCCTATGAACTGTGCCTATGCGCCAATGCTATCAGAACTGTGTCAACAAGTGTTTCCTAGTGAGTGTAGTAAAGCCATAGTACGGTCATTCTGAACTTGTATCAATTCACCATTCAGTAGCCGTGGCTCATTTAGTGTGTTCTGAACCACAACTCCACACGTGCAGTTTCATAGCTACAGCCAAGCCTAGCGAGCTACGATAAGTTTTGTTGTAATTAATAAAATATTACTTATTCACAGTGTTCTAATTATTATTAACTGTATTATTACTAGCCGCCTCAGTGTAGCAGAAGTCGGACACAACGGGGTTAGGCCAGTATATCCAGGATACAATGAAAACAGGATGATGCAAGAATTGAGATGAGACTATTAAAGGAAGCAGTCTACCATGCAGTAAACAGGCACTAATTGAGTTCAGTATTATTGCCGCCGCAACAGTTCTTGATGTGGCTGCCACTAGCAGACAAATGATCTCCTGTGGAGCTACGACACATATCAGAGGTGTTGGAGGAAAACTTCACAACGTTTTCCACGTACCAAACGGACAGAGCAAGATTATACGTGTTAGTTCAGATACCACTGGTAGGCATGAATACGCAGAATCAATGTTACACTGTTCACCCGTATCCAGTAAAATGGGGAACGGTGGGAAATGGTGTCAGTTAAAGACAAGAGGTGCGAGTTACTTCTGAGCATGGAGAAACTTACGCTGTTATATCACTGTACGACATACAAGAAAGTTTGAAGTGGAATATCACCAATGTCCAGCCAGAAAAGAGCAGACTGACGCACAGACATGTTAGATGTAAATGTTCCTGGGAAAAACGAAGGCAACAGAATGTCAGAAAGAAATATCGGTACCATGGTGTCGTTTTGAAAACATAGGAGCACACTGGATACACTCAGTCTTTGAACAAGAAACTGTAATTATGAACTGCTATGGGGAAGGAAAACCTTAGAACATGGTAAAGTTCGAGATACATGATAGTGGAATTTTGGTGAACTTTTGAGATAGCTGGGACGAACTTCCGCCTCCCAGCTACACTCACGGGTACGACTGTACTCCAGTTCACTCCCTCTGCATTTTACTTGCCAGACAAACCATTTGAAGAACTGCCAACGTAAAATCCAACTTACCTTAATCACACGCTGAATTCTGACCTCGTATACTCCTTACGCAAACTGATAGTATCTCAGCAGAGAAAAATTTCCATGGGGCAAATGTTGCAACATATTCAACAATACCAGGAAAAACGACGCCGAAACGTGGTAACCATAAGCATTACGACCGCTGGTCTTGCCATGTTACTGATAACAATTTACGTACATTACTTTTGTCTCAGGTGTAGAAGTACCCATCGTCCACACTTATCGACAAATCAGATACCTCCCGTGTGGTTAACTAACATAAACCGAGAAATGTAGAATAAAGAATATACAAATTAGTGTAGCTTGTGACAACGGGAAATAGGGATAATGAATCGTAACTGTAAAAAACGGTCAGCAAACCAAAAATTTTGGATGATAATATAGAATCGGAAAACAATCTATACAAGCCAGCTTCTACGAGCAACAAAATTTGGCACCATGTACAATTATGTAATTAGATTTATAAGATTAGTGTAGAGAATAAGTATAGGTAAAATTCGGGACGAATTTTTTGAAACAGGGGAGGGAGAATAATTTTATTGCACCAGCTAAAAATTTTGTAAAGTTCTACCAGGTGAGCTCGGAACAGAGTAGGTTAGCGCTAAGCTGATGTGCCAGTAGGTATGTCAACAAGATGTAACATTAAGGCAAACCAAGCGGTTTGAGACGCCAAGCACGGATTGCGCGTCCACTCCCGCCGGAGATTCGAGTCCTCCCTCGGGCATGGGTGTGGTGTGTGTGTGTGTGTGTGTGTGTGTGTGTGTGTGTGTGTCTGTGTCTGTGTGTGTTGTTCTTAGCATAAGTTACTTTAAGTAGTGTGAAAGTCTAGGGACCGATGACCTCAGCAGTTCAGTCACATTATTTTTAGGATACATGTAACATAAAATCTCTTACTATAAGTTACTGTAGAAAGACAGTCCTAGAAAATGTAAGTGCATGACAACACTTACTAGTCGCGCAAATTAAGTTAACTCTCGAAGTGGTGCTTGATGGCAGCGACCGTAAATGAGAAATGTCTTTACAGTCGTTCCTATCAGACACTGCGCCGAGTGTCAACACAGTTGGCGAAATGTTTTGGTGTCCATTTGTAAGTAGGCTGTTTAGGTTTTCTTATTGGTAACGCCACGTAGCGCTCTGTGTGAGAATCACTGGCTGTGCTGTGTGCCATCTGTGGTTGGTTTGCATTGTTGTCTGCCATTGTAATGTTGGGCAGCTGGGCTGTTAACAGCGCGTAGCGTTGCGCAGTTGGAGGTGAGCCGCCAGCAGTGGTGGATGTGGGGAGAGAGATGGCGGAGTTTGGAAATTTGTAAGACTGGATGTCATGATCTGTTATGTATATTATGATTTTTCAACACTATTAAGGTAAATACATTGTTTGTTCTCTACTAAAATCTTTCATTTCCTAACTATGCCTATCAGTAGTTAGTGCCTTCCGTAGTTTGAATCTTTTATTTAGCTGGCAGTAGTGGCGCTCGCTGTTTTGCAGTAGTTCTAGTAACGAAGATTTTTGGTGAGGTAAGTGATTTGTGAAAGGTATAGGTTAATGTTAGTCAGGGCCATTCCTTTGTAGGGATTTTTGAAAGTCAGATTGCGTTGCACTACAAATATATTGTGTCAGTTTAAAGACAGTCATGTATAATTTTACAAAGGGGACGTTTCACATTGATCCATCAAAGGAACTCAGCAAACATGGATGCTTCAGTATGTCTGGATTAAATTAAATTTGGTTACAAACTGAACTGTCTGAATTGTGATTAGGTTCTTTAAAGAAATTATGTCAGATTTTACAATTTTGCAGATCTTTGCATCCATTAGAAGGACCTTTGTCTGTGTTAATAAACTATGATGCAAAGTAACTTTCCAAAGTAACGAATTTGCACTACATTCATTCCTTGCTGTATATTTCATGGAATCGTTAAACTGGTGCAAGTATCTTTCCCCTCTGGGGCTGCTTTGCACCATACTTTTTTGACGTACAAAGACGAAATTTAAAAATTTATAATGATCAAACAGTCTACAGCTATATGAATATATTCTTAAAAGTATCTGTACAAAAAGCAAAATCTATATATCCAATATGGGGGACTGGAGAAGTGTTTGAAGAAAATGTCAGAAAAAAGTGAGGCAAATTATACACAGTATACGGTACTATCTAAAACTACACATGAAAATCTGAGTCAGATGGGACTTGAACCCGGATTAACTGCTTACCACGAGCAGTCAACTTACCACTTAGGCTATCCGGGCACGCTCCATGGACTGACCCAAACTTAAAAATGTCAAACACCTATCTATTTCTTCTCATTTGTTCTTAATCTTCCATCAGTCACTTATCTATTTCTTCTCATCTATGAGTAGAAACAGATAGGTGAGTGACATAAACAGAAGTTTGGGTCTGTCTGGGGAATGTGCTTAGATAGCATTAGTGGTAAAGCAACTCTTCGCTAGAAGTGGGAAATCTAGGTTTTAGTCCTGGTCTTGCAGAAATGTTTATGTCCCTTCAGGTAGTACAGCTATATGTATAACAGTTAAACTGAATTTCTGGAATAAATTTTGAAACAGTAGTTCACCATCAAAAACAAATATAAATAAGACAGAGATGGGCCTTTGACGAAAATGGTAATGATAGTCTATGATGTCTTGATTTTTGATTCTAAAACCTGAAGCAGAATCACAAGATATGAGAGTGTGAATAAATGAATTAATTAATAACCTATGAGGAGGGTTAGATTGGTGTGTGGCATATGGAAGTTCGAGTCAGTCCAGAGAGCATGTTCGGATAGCATAATGGTCAGGTGATTGCTCACTATAAGCGGGAAATCTGGTTTCGAGTCTTTGACTGGCACAAATTTTCATATGTTGCTTTACGTAGTACATAAATACCTGTTACAGTTAGTAAAACTTTTCTTAGGTGTTGTGTACAGCTGTTAAGTGTTAGAAAGAAAGCATATTTGTACCATCAGCTGTACAATTGTATAACAATTCTGTACTGGTTTCAATCATAGCAACCACCTTCGCAGGAGAAAACTGTAAGGTACAAAAGAGAGATGAATGCAAAATATATACAAGCAACGTAGACAATGGAGTAAATTAAAAATGGTTTTACGGCAGCAGTACTTGCACATCATACATCAATGAATTGAAAATAAATTTTTGTTAAATACGACACAGTCAAATACACACTATACATAACTGTTGTGTGCATAGTTCCGCGTAGTCAGCGCGTACACAACTTTCCCACTAGAGCGCGCCCCGCTAAGCACAACAGCGCAGGCGCGCTCGTCCATCTCCGCATTACGAGATGGCACTGTCTTAGAGATGGACCAAATTCTGCTTCCGCCGATCCGAGTATTAATATGTAATGCAGCCAATGAGATTGCTGCTAACGTAGAACCTTTTCTCCTCGCGGATCACACTCGCGCAGTGATACCTGAACACTCGAGGTATTATAACGAGTGTACAGACCTCCGATGAATCAGTCTGCATTAGTCTGCATTTGTCTATAGTCAAGTTTCAGTCTGCACCTAATAAGATTATCATATTCCTGTACACAGCCATGAATAGAAATGTATAGACACTTTGTCAAGTATCAGAGATATGTGAGAATAAGATTAACGTACCAAGACCAAAGGCACTTCAGATTGTCAATTGTAAATAGCATACAGAACCAAGTTAAGTTATTGTTATGCTTGTTATCATTTTAATAAATGTGTGTGAAAGTTAATCAAGTTATGTTTACAGTTGGTCACCGTCAATCTGCTACTCTAAGCGTGCGAGTGGCATTTCTATCGTCTGACCTAACGACAGAAGATAAACACGCCAGAATAAGACCACGAGACATATTGCTGACACTCGCCTACTTCGTTAGAGCGACAAGTCAAATAATCTGATGGTGTGTGTACCGAAGGTCTTACAGTACGCACACCACAATAACCATAACAAGAATCTGTACAAACATAATCAATATAAGTGTGCTGTTGATCAGCACAATTGCAGTAATCTATGCTTGTTGAGAACTTCACTGACTCGTTATAATTTGCAAAGGTGCAAATATTATGTGATTTTCGAAGAGACAAACTGAAATAAATACGGAGTGTGAGTAACTAAAAGGTTACAAATGTTCTTTAATTTAGTCAAAGATTACAGCAACAAAAGTATAGTAATGACATGGTGTACATTTTCTCAAAAAGAATATACGTTACATAACCTTGAGATGTAGTGCTATAGACGAATGTTGAAAATTAGGTGGACTGATAAGGTAAGGAATGAGGAGGTTCTACGCAGAATCGGAGAGGAAAGGAATATGTGGAAAACACTGATAAGGAGAAGGGACAGGATGATAGGACATCTGCTAAGATATGAGGGAATGACTTCCATGGTACTAGAGGGAGCTGTAGAGGCAAAAACTGTAGAGGAAGACAGAGATTGGAATACGTCAAGCAAATAATTGAGGACGTAGGTTGCAAGTGCTACTCTGAGATGAAGAGGTTAGCACAGGAAAGGAATTCGTGGCGGGCCGCATCAAACCAGTCAGTAGACTGATGACCAAAAAAAAAAAAACCTGTTATAAAGTGGTATGTCCGGAAATTAAATAGCAAACATATATCTTAACTAAACATTGTGAAAAGAGTCAATAAAATTTTCGAATGTGTGCGAAATCTTATGGGACTTAACTGCTAAGGTCATCAGTCCCTAAGTTTACACACTACTTAACCTAAATTATCCTAAGGACAAACACACACACCCATGCCCGAGGGAGGACCCGAACCTCCGCCGGGACCAGCCGCACAGTCCATGATTGCTGCGCCTGAGACCGCTCGGCTAATCCCGCGCGGCTAAAGGAGTCAATCTACAGGGTTGTAATGGAGAAGAACTTTCAAAACATTACACTATGTGATAGACTGAAATGAGATTCCTAGTGTATGTAGATCGACAGCAACAGTAAAATTGTGAAAAATATTACTAACCTCATTTGCGATCTATCATACACTATAATGTTTTGAAAGTTCTACCCCATTACAGTCCTCTAGATTGACTCCTTTCACGGTGTTTAGTTCGGATAAATACCTCCTATTTAATTTCTGTAATACTAAGGTCGACATCCTACTGTGACGCGAGCGCGTACTTTCAAAAGACCGCGCGTGTGGCAGTAACATGTTGTCCGTTGTCCGCAGAGGGCGCCTCAGACTTGTGTGCGTGTGACAGAGAGAGAGAGAGAGAGAGAGAGAGAGAGAAAGAAGACAGAGGTCATCATCAGAGCCAGCCACGGGCTCCAGTCTATTTAGACTAAGGCTAGCCGAGCTATGCTCGGCCTCACTTCTCTTGCTACAGCTCTTTGTGTACTTAATTTGTACCTGCTGAATGTTACTTGAACTACCCCGCGATCAGATTGTTAATGTTGACGTGGAATAAAGTTGTGTTCAGTCTACTGGTCGTGCTGTACTTAAACCTAATTACGAGTACAACACGGTTGACCGAGCGAGGTGGCGCAGTGGTTAGCACACTGGACTCGCATTCGGGAGGACGACGGTTCAATCCCGTCTCCGGCCATCCTGATTTAGGTTTTCCGTGATTTCCCTAAATCGTTTCAGGCAAATGCCGGGATGGTTCCTTTGAAAGGGCACGGCCGATTTCCTTCCCAATCCTTCCCTAACCCGAGCTTGCGCTCCGTCTCTAATGACCTCGTTGTCGACGGGACGTTAAACACTAACCACCACCACCACAACACGGTTGGCGACGAGTGTGGTCCTGTTCTCTGCGCACATTTCTGCGGTGGTTGAGCCTCCGTCTAATCTGACGATGGCCGCTGTTATTATGGACAACATTTTACGTCGGTTTCTCGAACAGCAAGGATCATTCACCACAGCGTTGCACCATCAATCACGGACACTAGACAGTCAAACTCAGGTGCTTCGATCATAGCCATATGTTTTGCCTAGTCAGCATGCTCATCAGTCAGTGTCTCTGTGGTGTCACCGCCGGACACCACACTTGCTAGGTGGTAGCTTTAAATCGGCCGCGGTCCACTAGTACATGTCGGACCCGCGTGTCGCCACTGTGAGATCGCAGACCGAGCGCCACCACAAGGCAGGTCTCGAGATACGGAATAGCACTCGCCCCAGTTGTACGGACGACTTTGCTAGCGACTACACTGACGAAGCATCGCTCATTAGCCGAGCAGATAGTTAGAATAGCCTTCAGCTAAGTCCATGGCTACGACCTAGCAAGGCGCCATTAGCCTTACCTAGCAATTGATAGTTTGATAGTTATCGTATGAAATGTCTCATCAAGAACGCTGTATACAAATGGTGGATTAAAGTTAAGTATTCCAGCAGCTACGTACTTTTCTTTATAGCATTTATGAAGTATCCTGTTTCAGACCATCAAGTCCGCCTGCTTGCTTAATGGCCGCCTCCCTTAAATAATGTGCGTAGTGTTGGCAATCTGTCAACACTACAGTCTCCTGCTGTCTTACCCTCTGCAGTCCCCATGGTTCATACACCTCCTTTTTCTACATTTGACGAGTCCGTTGAAGAATGGGACGCATACCAGAAACGTCTGCGACAGCACGTTCAAGCTTTTGGATTACTGTTGCTATTTTATGTCGCGCCTTGTTCCTTTCATGGTTATCGCCAAGAATGTATCAAGTTCTATGTCAACTCGCCTCTTTGCAGGATCCGTCTTCTTTAAAGTTTGACCAAATGTGTGTCCTTCTTTCAAAATACTGCTCTAAGCGCAATCATGTCATTGCATCCTGGGTTGAGTTTTACCTCTGTAGGAAGCAACCGCATCAGTCTTATGAAGTATGGGGGGGGGGCTGAACTCCATGGATTAAGTTGTTGTCATTTTGTGTCCTATGATCATTAAGAGCCGTATGCTGATAAGGTGGTGAGAGATGCAATCATTCGTTTAGCTCCGGATCGTGAGGTGCGAGAGCATGCCCTCCAGCGTGAAAATCCATCTTTCTCCCAGGTCTTAGCTATTGCACAATAGTTCGAGGTGTCGCGAACTGCGGGTAATCAGATTGAGTCGTGGTATAACGTATCAGCATTCTAACCCTCTCCTCCACATCAAGCTTCAGATACATTGAAGAACCAAAGAAACTGGTAAACCTGCCCAATATCGTGTATGGTCACCCCAAGCACGCAGAAGTGCCTCAACATGACGTGTTATGGACTCAGTGGCGCTGGAGGGAACTGACACCATGAATCCTGCAGAGCTGTCAATAAATCCGTAAGAGTACGAGGGAGTGGAGATGCCTTGTGAACAGCACGTTGCAGGGCATCTAATGTATGCTCAATAATGTTCATGTCTGGAGAGTTTGGTGGCCAGCGAAAATGTTTAAACTCAGAAGAGTGTTCCTGAGCCATTCTGTAGCAATTCTGGACGTGTGGGGTGTCGGATTGTCCTGCTGGAATGTACATGAATGGATGCGTGTGATCAAACATGATGTCTGTCAGAGTCGTATCTAGATGTATCAGGTGTCCCATATCACTCAAACTGCACACGCCCCACACCATTACAGAACCTCCACCAGCTTGAACAGTCCCCTGCTGACGTGCAAGGTCCATGGATTCATGACGTTGTCTCCATACCAGTACACATCCATCCACTCGATACAATTTGAAACGAGACACGTCAGACCAGGCAACGTGTTTCCACTCGTCAATAGTCCAATGTCTATGTTGACGGGCCCAGGAGAGGCGTAAAGCTTTGTGTCGTGTAGTCATCAAGGGTACACGAGGGGGTCTTCGGCTCTGAAAGCCAATATCGATTATGTTTCGTTGAATCATTTGCACGCTGACACTTGTTGATGGCCCAGCATTGAAATCCACAGAATTTGACGAAGGGCTGCACTTCTGTCACGTTGAACGATTCTCTTCAGTCGTCGTTTGTTCCGTTCTTGTAGGATCTTTTTCCGGTCGCAGCAATGTCTAAGATTTGATGTTTTACCGGATTCCTGATATTCGCGGCACACTCGTGAAATGATCGTACGGGAAAATCCTCACTTCGTCGCTACCTCGGAGATGCTGTGTCCCATCACTCGTGAGCCGACTATAACACCACGTTCTAACTCACTTAAATCTTGATAACCTACCATTGTAGCAGCAGTAACCGATCTAAATTAATTATGGCAGAATTATTTTGGTATGAGTTCATAAAACTGGTCACCTTTTAGTTACAAAATGAGGATTTGAGGCAATTTCAGGTGTGGGAATTGACTCAAATGTTAGTTTTAATCATTTGAAATCCACAAATGCTTTTGCCTTCGAGTTTTAAATTTAGGCTACTAATTTTAACTAAAAACGCTAAATCAATGACAACTAGAAATTTGATTTGGCATTTTCTTTAAGTTATTTGCCATCTCAAAGCCTAAATTTAAAACTAGAAGGAAAAAGCATCTGTCGATTTTACATTATTAAAACTGACATTCGAGTCAGTTCCCATGCCCAAAATTTACTCAAATCCTCATCTTGAAACTAAGAGATGACCAGTTTTATAAACTCACAACAAAATAATTCTGCCATAATTAATTTCTGGCATTCGTTACGCAGTGAACATTTCTTAGAGCTAAGAACAGTTGCATATAGTTATAGAGGCCTGCGTCTCTTTTGAGACGACATATATATTAAAGACAAAACAACGTCATGGATGAAAGAATCACGCTGACGGTATGTATGGTACCTGTGCTGTTAACAGATGCTATTTAAATACATTAATGAAATCATTTAAAAATGTTAATTAAGTCTTTAAACATACATATATTTTAGGCTGTTAAGCGTCTGCTGGGACTCCTAGTGAGCAGAGAGAACACAACTTCAAGTTCCAGGCTCTCAGTGCAACATCTCGCTCCATCCTCTCTCTCTCTCTCTCTCTCTCTCTCTAAAGATGTGGTCCAGTGTTATCTTTACCAAACGACACTCTCCGGCAGCTGAAGCACCATAAGCGGGATCCACGACAGCACTCAGCCTCTCATCGAAGAAATAATTTCCGACTATTGTCGAATCGTGCTCCAATAAGAGTGTGTGTTTTGAGCTGACGTAAATTAATTGATTTAATTGCATCAATCTCAGAAAACGATATCCTACCTGATCCCTGTTTTCAAACCCCGACACTGAACGTATGAAGGCACAGAAGGCGCTTGATTTGTATGATGCATCTGAACTCCTCTGTGAAAAAAACAGCGTATGTCTTGTATGTTGGAAAATCCCAGTACTTATCAAACACTGAAGTAAGTGGAATTCATGAAAGCGTCTTATAGACACGCTGTCTTTAAATCCGGTAAATAATTATAGCTAGCAAAGAATAACAAATTAAATTAATTGGTGTGGTACCCACGACTGTGAACGTGATTGTCATCAGAACTCTAGTGCGATTTCATATATTTTCTGTAGTGAAAATGGGTTTATCATTATTGAAATTATCTCATAAACTATTACTTGCACAAAAAAATATCGTGTAGGTTTTCTGTACAACTCTTAGGAAGCTATTCGGAATTGTAAACACAATTTAATTTTCGAAAATTGGCAAATACTCATTCTACAACACTAAAATTTTTCCGGTTACGAGCGTTTTCTTCTAAATTCTGCAGAACGCTTCAAATTTAGTATACAGAACTCTAGAACTATAGCACATCTACCTATAACTCAGAAAATTATATATATTTCTTGAAAACAGTGTGCCAGCTTCACAGACTGTGAAAACGGGTCCCTCATTATTGCAGTTATCTCATAAACTGTTACCTGGGCAAAAAAATGTTATTAGGATGTTTTGTAGAACTCTTGGGGAGCTATTCAGAATTGTTTCCACAATGAAATTTTCACTCTACAGTGGAGCGTTCGCCGATATGAAAATTCGTGGTAGATTGTAACTGTGTACCGGACCGAGACTCGAACTCGTGACCTTTGCCTTTCACGTCTCTACCGAGTGATCTATCCAAGCACGACTCAGGAGCCCTCCTCAGAGCTTTACTTCCGCCAGTACATCGACTCCAAGCTTCCAAACTTCACAAAGCTCTCCTGCGAACCAGTACACAGCTTTCATCTACCAGGAAGTTTCATATTCAGAATTCTGATTATTATTATTGTTTTCGAAAATTTGGCAATTATTTTTTTTTGTACAAGATTAAAATTTTCAATGTTAATCGTGTTTTCTTTGCGAAACTCTGCAAAACTATTCAGATTTTGTACACAGAACTGTAGAACTATGGCACACCTATCAAGAACTGTGAAAATATATGTATTTCTAGAAAGTCTGTGCCATCTTCACCAGGTTGACATAGTCGCGGCGGTCCGCACTCTGTCACAGCGTCAAGACGACCGGCCTCGCTCCTAGCAGCAGCCACACAGACAAAGTACACAGACCAGCTAACAGTAACGTCCTACACTTGTTGTTTCATTAACCATTAGGGCCCTGATTGCCCAAAACGCTGGGCTAACTGTCATAATTGCAACAAAAAAGGTTATATTACACTACTGGCCATTAAAATTGTTACACCAAGAAGAAATGCAGATGATAAACGGGTATTCATTGGACAAATATATTATACTAGAACTGGCATGTGATTACATTTTCACGCAATTTGGTTACATAGATCCTGAGAAATCAGTACCCAGAACAACCACCTCCAGCCGTAATAACGGCCTTGATATGCCTGGGCATTGAGTCAAACAGAGCTTGGATGGCGTGTACAGGTACAGCTGCCAATGCAGCTTCAACACGATACCACAGTTCATCAAGAGTAGTGACTGGTGTATTGTGACGAGCCAGTTGCTCGGCCACCATTGACCAGACTTTTCAATTGGTGAGAGATCTGGAGAATGTGCTTGCCCGTATCCAGAAAGGCCCGTACAGGACCTGCAACATGCGGTCGTGCATTATCCTGCTGAAATGTAGGGTTTCGCAGGGATCGAATGAAGGGTAGAGCCACCGGTCGTAGCACATATGAAATGTAACGTCCACTGTTAAAATTGCCGTCAGTGCGAACAAGAGATGACCGAGACGTGTAACCAGCGGCACCCCATGCTATCACGCGGGTGATACGCCAGCATGGCGATGGCGAATACACGCTTCCAATGTGCGTTCACCGCGATGTCGCCAAACACGGATACGACCATCATGATGCTGGAAACAGAACCTGAATTCATCCGAAAATATGGCGTTTTGCCATTCGTGCACCCAGGTTCGTCGTTGAGTACACTACCGCAGGCGCTCCTGTCTGTGATGCAGCGTCAAGGGTAACTGCAGCTATGGTCTCCGAGCTGATAGTCCATGCTGCTGCAAACGTCGTCGAACTGTGCGTGCAGATGGTTGTTGTTTTGCTAACAGTCATTGGATCTCGACCAACACGAGCAGCAATGTCGCCATACGATAATCCGCAATCGCGATAGGCTACAATCCGATCTTTCTCAAAGTCGAAAACGTGATGGTACGCATTTCTCCTCCTTACACGAGGTACCACAACAACGTTTCACCAGGCAACGGTGGTCAACTGCTGTTTGTGTATGAGAAATCGGTTGGAAACTTTCCTCATGTCAGCACGGTGTAGGTGTCGCCACCGGTGTCAAACTTGTGTGAATGCTCTGAAAAGCTAATCATTTGCAGATCACAGCATCTTCTTCCTGTCGGTTAAATTTCGCGTCTGTAGCACGTCATCTTCGTGGTGTAGCAATTTTAATGGCCAGTAGTGTACTTCTATTTGTAATGCAAACATTCAGATCAACGATCCTGATGCAGATATTGGCGTAAACATTCTATCGGATATTTCTGTTGCGCCAAACAAGCTTTTCATTGATGTTAGGGTTCTTCGTAAAGTTCTGCATATGCAAATGGATACAGCAGCCGCGGTAACCATGTTAAACTCACAAACTGTGTCACGAAAGTTGGTAAATTACAATAAACAGAGTATTCCTATCCTCGGCCAGTTCTCTGTCCACTGACCTGCTAGTCAGTAGTACGTTCACTTACATGTCTTGTTGTAGATAATGCACATACAAATAAACTTTTTGGATTAGATGCTTTTAAGTTGCTTGATTTTACCATTTCAGATTAGGTGAATTTAGTGTCTGAACAAGTGCCGCATACACAGTTAGATGCATTAAGTTTTGAGCTCTCTCCTGGACTAGATGTACCAACAATTTTCAAGTTCACTTTACCATGAAATCTTTAGCTCGACCTCGATCCTTTTTCGGGCCCGTCCAGTCCCAGTGGCACCCAGAGAACACGTTAAAGGTGGATTACATCGCCTCACGGAATCCGGCGTTGTTCGGGCTACTGCGTCCAGTGAATAGACTACCCGTTCACTTATAGTAAAGAAACCGTCGGACCAGTTACGGCTATGTGCCGACATTAAAGTTTCTGTGAACCCTCAACCTATAATGGATACATACCCGATATCACAACCAGACGAACTCTTTGGGAAGCTATCAGGTGGTCAATATTTCTCAAAAATTGACTTGTCGGATGCCTATTTACAATTCCCTATTGATACAGAATCACAACGTATGTTAGTTGTCAATACCCCTTTTGGGCTATACCAGTACTTGCGGCTGGCTTTTGGAATCGCCGGTGCTCCCGCTATGTTTTAACGTTTTTTGGAGCAACTTACAGCGTCTGTGTTTGGTTGTGCCATCTATTTGGACGACATTGTCGTTTCCGGTGCCTCCACTGAGGAACATTTACAAAATTTCCGTACTACTTCCTTCTGTCCTCCAAGTGGCAAGATTGAAGTGTAATTTAGAACATTTTCAACCTTCTGCTGTTTATCTTGGGTTTGAAGTTTCTCGCGAGGGTCTCAAACCGCTGCATCAACATGTTCCTGCTATTGTGTTGCTTCCACGCCCTGCGCCAGCCAAAGAACTTCAAGTTTTTCTAGGCAAAGTCGCCTGCTACCATACATTTTTGCCTGGGGCAGCGACTGTCGCACAGCCGTTACATGCCGTGCTGCGCAAAGGGACTTAGTTTCGCTGGTCGCTGGCTTGCGAAACCGCGTTCTCCACCCTTAAGGGCCTGTTGCAGTCTGCGCCCTGCTTAGTGACGTACCAACCAGGTCTCCGTTTCGTCCTTGCGACGGGACGGGTTAGGGGCCATATTGGCTCACAAATATCTCGAGGGCTCCGAGCGGCCTATTGCTTGTGCGTCAAAAATGCGAACTCCTGCTCAAACTGGATACTCTCAGATACAAAAGAAATCCTTGGCTATTGTATATGCTGTGAATAAATTTTATGTTTTTGTCTATGGTATCAAATTCCACGTGGTCATCGACCACAAACTATTAGTTTCCTTATTCAGTCTTTCTGGATAAAGAGGCCCATCGCATTCAATACGCGGCTCTTTTCTTTCGCGTAACAATTACTAGATTCATTCCGCCCACGAATCAACACGTAAATGCCGGTGAACTGTCGCGCCTGCCGGCTGGTCAGAATCCAGGATTTTATCAGGAGGAATTGCTTTGTTTCTACATTTATGTCACCTCACAGTGGATGGTTGACGGTTTTCCCGTAACTAAGACAAGGATTATGAAGGATTTAGCTTCGGATCCCGTTTTGCGGAAGGTCACAACTTGGCTGGCCGGATTCACCACATTTAGTACATCCGACCCCCTTCACAATCATTACATCTTTTGTCATTGACTCTCTAATGTGGATAGTATTCCGCTTTTAGACATGGATCATGCTGCCCCCCCAGGTAGTGATCACTTCAGTGCTTCGTTTGCAGGATCTCCATTTATTATATCCAGATCATTGGGGTGTATTACGCACAAAAGCATTGTCCCATTAACATTCGTTTTGGCCCCGCTTGCGTCGTGATGTTATCCACCTGGTTGCCTCTTGTTCACAGTGTGTGACGCACCAAGTTCCTCCCTGGGCGTCGTTGTCTCCTCGGCCGACGCCGTCACATGCATGGGACTGAACATATGTGGATTTGGCTGGCCCCTTTCTCAACGCTTATTAGCTGTTGGTCGTTGATGGATATTCTCGTGCCGGCCGGGGTGGCCGAGAGGTTCTAGGCGCTACAGTCTGGAACCGCGCGACGCTACGGTCGCAGGTTCGAATCCTGCCTCGGGCATGGATGTGTGTGGTGTCCTTAGGTTAGTTAGGTTTAATTAGTTTTAAGTGCTAGGGAACTGATGACCTCAGAAGTTAAGTCCCATAGCGCTCAGAACCATTTGATATTCTCGTTTTCTGTATGTCGTTCGTTGTGTTTCCACAACTGCAACTGTCGCAGCCTTGTCCAATTTTTTTTTTTTTTTCACTCAAAGGCTTGCCCACGACCTTAGTGTCTGATAATGGCCCACAATTTTCATTGCAAGAGTTTGCAGCATTTTGCGATTCCCATGGTATCTGTCACATGCTTGTCCCGCCATTCCATCCACAATCTAACAGTATGCCTTAATGCCTAGTCCGAATTTTCAAAATTCAGAAGAAAAAATGTGTTCCCATCTCTTTGTCGAACATTACCTTCGGTCAGTTTCTCTCCTTGTACAATTTCACTTCGTTCAGCGCCGGAGATACTTCATGGGCGCCAGCCGACGACACTGTTACAAAAAAATGGTTCAAATGGCTCTGAGCACTATGGGACTTAACAGCTGTGGTCATCAGTCCCCTAGAACTTAGAACTACTTAAACCTAACTAACCTGAGGACATCACACACATCCATGCCCGAGGCAGGATTCGAACCTGCGACCGTAGCAGTCGCGCGGTTCCGGACTGCGCGCCTAGAACCGCGAGACCACCGCGGCCGGCGACACTGTTACACCTCCTGCGTCCTCCACCTGGAAATCAACCCATGTAGCCACCACGCCTCTTCCAGCTAGGTGTGATTTTCTGGGTGTGTGGTTTCGGTTGTCGCCCTGAATGGATTCCAGCTGTCATCGCCAGATGCTGGGGGTTGTGTCTCTGTGACATCCACACAGAGGAGGGTCTCTGCTTGAGGCACCATGATCAGCTTCAACTTCGCACAGACAGCCGGCTGCCCCCTGACTTCACACCATCGCCTCTGAGCCTGTCTACATCAGGCGTCACATCACCTGCTGCTGCCGGTTCACCACTCCTGCGTGGGCAGGACACCCATCCTCGATGGCTGAACCAGCAGTTCCACTATTGCATCCAACAGCATTGTCAGTAATTCTGTCACCCATTCCTGAGCAACTGCTGATACCAGTATTATCAGCATCATGAACACCATCACCAGAGCCAATTCCCAAGGTTGACATAGAAGCAGCCCCAGCATTGCCGGTATTGTCGTATGGTTTCACACAGGAAGTTGGGCGCAGAATGTGTCTGCACCTAAAGCACTTCAGATGTACACTCCTGCTGCAGGATAGCATGGACATCTGAAGAATCCATGATCTCCCTAAGAGAGGAGGAATGCAGTGACGTGGGAGTGTACTTTCTAAAGGATATACATGCAGCAGTGCTGTGTCGTC
The DNA here is from genome assembly GCF_023864345.2 of Schistocerca serialis cubense. Taxonomy (NCBI): domain Eukaryota; kingdom Metazoa; phylum Arthropoda; class Insecta; order Orthoptera; family Acrididae; genus Schistocerca; species Schistocerca serialis. The sequence goes on along the minus strand of NC_064640.1, from coordinate 928,189,511 downwards.
TGCCTCATACGTGAGTGTGTGTGTGTGTGTGTGTGTGCGTGTGTGTGTGTGTGTGAGAGAGAGAGAGAGAGAGAGAGAGAGTGTCTGAGCGAGGGAGTGAGAGAGATCACCATCAGAGCCTGCCACTGACCCCAGTCTTATTTAAGGCTAGCTGAGCTATGCTCAGCCTGTCTTTTCTATGTGTATTGCTACAGCTCTTTGTGTACACAAATGGTTCCTGCTGAATGTTACTTGAAAATGGTTCAAATGGCTCTGAGCACTATGGGACTTAACTTCTGAGGTCATCAGTCCCCTAGAACTTAGAACTACTTAAACCTAACTAACCTAAGGACATCACACACATCCACGCTCGAGGCAGGATTCGAACCTGCGACTGTAGCGGTCACGCGGTTCCAGACTGTAGCGCCTAGAGCCGCTTGGCCACTCCGGCCGGCGGTCATATTGTACTTATACCTATTTATAACACATACAACATTATATCATGTTACGTTCTGAGTGGTTAGAAATAAAGTGCAGCTACTCAGAGAGGTGCAAAGTGGACTGTAATTATTGTATGGCGGCACAATTTGGTAGATTGCTAATACCTTAATGCAAAACCGATTTAGTCTAACAATATTAGTTCCGATTTTGGCCACGAGGTGAAAGAAGAGGTTCATAACTTTCTGAACAGCATGTCGGCGAGCTGGTATGACATGGGTATACAAAAACTGCCACAACGTCTACAAAAATGCATCGACAGATATGTTGATTATGTCGAAAAATTAGCTAAATATTCAAGCTGTAAACTGATGTAAACCATTCTACAAAAACAGGTCTATGTACTTATAAAAAAATAGGAGACCTTACTTTTGGTATTACCTTCGTAAATACACTACTTCTTGACGATGCAAGAGCACGTTCTTTACTTTTGGAGTTTTCGTAATTTATCGTAGATAACACATCACATCCGTTGTTGTGCACTAAATTTACGCTACTTTCACACTTTTTTTGATTTCCGACACTCTGTGAACTATATATAAGCATATCTTTTGTCAGCTTATCCGAATAAGTCGAGTTTTCTTTCGTCGTTTCCTGCATCAACATCAGATTACGTTTTTGTAATGTAAGTTTACTAATATTCACTTTCAGTTTACTGATCATGAGTAGTAAATTAGAAACACGTCATTTACTTTCGATATATCTATATTGTACACACACTTTCTTTTTACCAGCAAAATTGGCGCCTTTTTGACGAGACACACGATAGACTTTTACACTGGGCGCCATCTTACGTAAATCTCTTATTTATTAATTTAATATAGTGAACTAATATTTCATGAGTTACAGTTCCTATGTGCCACCTCATTAAGTAATCAAAAAACCTACAGTTATGTAGTAACACATGGAACCAACTAAATCTGCAAAACAGTAGAGCATTTATTATCAAGAATCACATTTAATAAATCACTTGCTGTGGTAAAATACTCTAAAAATTATACAACTAAATCATTCATTGAACGAATTTTTGAGGACTGGCATTCAGAAAGGTTTCTGCCTGAGAGTAAAGATCAGATGTCATGAGTACAGAATGAGCATCATGAGTGAGCCAATGATCGTCAATACTGTCATTATACCTGTTCACATGACAGGTCATGACAAAATAAGTACATTTCGTTTAAAGAAGAAGTCATGTTAACAATAAGAGTACTGCTGGATTATAGTTCCAGGGTTGTGTTGATGGAAGGTTGGTATTTTTAAGCCTGGGTGTACAGATTGTCAGACCGAGCATTCATTCTGTATGTTGTTGGATAGCTCCCGATAGCATTAAATTTGACAGTGCCTCACATCCTCTCAGTTAATGTAATACAAGCTGGCTTTAGACACAGGAAATGATTGTGTCACACACTGGGATGACATGGTATGGGTTAATGATCTCATTGCAGACTGAGTCAGTTTTTTTGAGGAAGTCACACAATTGAAAATCCAGGATGGAATGTAACAATATTTGAAAAAGAAAGTTGCTACTCAATGTATAGCAAACATGCTGAAGGAAGGAAAGAAGGTAGTCACCCAGGATACAGTTTGACCACTAGTCATTCAACACTGAGCACCAGATGCATTGAACAAAGAGGGTAGAGTGAAGAAAACCTGGCCATGCCTTTTTTTTAAGGAATTATTCTGGTATTCATCTTAACCCTCGAGTGAGCATGCTGATTTTTGTAACACAAGCGAGTGTACAGTGCCATTTGTACACCTTTATAGAATAGCTGTCTTCTTGTTACCGAGGTAAACTTGACTGAGCAAAATCACAGTTAAATCTTAGTTAAATTAAACAATGATAAAATAAACTTACATTATTTGAACTAAATCACAGTTTAATTAGAAAATAATAAAATAAACTTTCATTATGTCACCCTGATACTATGTACAAATCTTACCCTACAGTAATGACACACCTGAAGCATTTAACAGTGAATTTGCACGAGATCACAGCCAACCGTTCGTTAAATTGATAATTATCTCATATACAACTGCCTCATTGTGGGATTATTCCACTAGCTCAGAATGTGGATCATTTTCTTCCATGGATCATACATTTTTTCTTGCTCAGCACACAGTTTATTTTATGCTACTGTTGCTCATTTGGATGTGTGACAGTAGAACTCATCACTAGGTTAGGTGAAGCAATAATGAAGGAATAGGTATGGGTGTACGGTTGTAAAGCAACAATGAAACACTACAAGACAATATTATTTGTGACTGGCACACTTTATACAAAGGTACACCCACTTCAGGATTAAATGATCTAGAAAAAGCACAGAAATTCTAAATCTTGATGGCCATATTGTAATCGGAATCCTGCCTCTCATGGACATATGTCTAGTATCTTAACTAACACAGTGAGTTATCACTAGTTTGGCACTAGGAGCCTCTTTCATGAAGGAATACATTCTACACACACACACACACACACACACACACACACACACACACACACACACACACACACAATTCTTCTCTTACCATATTTTCCTGCCCCTCCTCTTTCCTCTCTATCCCCTGTTTCTTCCAACTGAGTTTTGCATAGGGAGTAAGTGACATGGGGAAAGGAAACATAAGATGGAACAGTATTAGTGTTAATGGAATTTTAATTTTTCTTGTCTTTTCTTAAGTCTGTTTCTAAGAATAAGTAAAACAAATAGCAATGAAAATATGAATACTAATTCATATCTCAGTTAATGCAAATGAGTACAATAAAAGCATGAGAACCAAAAATAACACAGAAATCCAACACATGAAGGTTCATAGGATTTTCATATGTATTATTTAATATGATGATTATGTTTTGTACAGCAGAGTTTGATTCTATGCAGAAAGGATTGTTGAACAGTATTCATTACGTCTGTCTTCCTTCATGTAAGGTCAGTGGTATATTGTGTTCTCTGAAAGAGGGTGAAGATGTCAGGAATCTCTGATTCATGAATTAGGAGTATCAAATGGCCTCATAAAAAGAAATAAAGTAGAATAAAGACTGTCAGTTTACCTGGCCATGCTAGATGACTCCATGACCAATTGATTTTCCAGGAAAGGGGCAGTACAGTCAGTGTTGCATCATATCACACAGGTAAGTGGGAACTCAGTTATGCATGGACCTATGATCTTCCCTGACCACTAAATTCTACATGTTACATGCACTATACGCCCTCAAGGATCCATCTACTAAGGAAAATGTTAGTGTTAATGGAAGGTACTTGTTGGGAAATTCTTCTTGTAACAATTGTGTTTCAATTCTTCATATTCAATATCGAAGCATATTTATTTTAAAAATAAAGGTTAAAAAAAATATATGGCCCTACATCAATGTTAATGGCTAGTGTGATGGAGTTGTGGAGGTCAATTGTCTTACCTCCACAACCGGCAGGGCCAGACGCTACTGAATACAAGCATGCAACTGCTTTCACAGTCACAGCCTCACACAGTACTCCTCCCTATAGTTTTGTTTTCCCTGGCAACAGGAAACAAATTGCTGATAATTCGAATCTTGAAGCACAAGTGGGTATGGGGCTTTTATTGCAAAAAATACTGTGGCTGGGGAAAACTGGTCAGCAGAATGAAAGGCAGTACATGGGAAGAAGGTTTCACAAAGTGACATAATAATTAGCCACCTGCACAAAAAAAAATGGTGTTACGTTCTTCAATCAAAAGGATTTGAAAACATAACAAAAACACTGCCAGATACAGTTCCGTTACTATATAAGCAGGTACTGCATTCTGCTGATGCATGGGAAACATTTACCAAAACCAGAATATTTGCAAATGTAAATTAGGGTTCATCCCTACCACAAGCAGTGTAGTCAGTTTTGTAATCATTTTTACTGACCATAGTTAATCTAAGAAATGAAAAATAAACTTGGATACAATGGATTCTTCTTTCCCAAAAGCTGGAACTTATTGAAGTTGTTGAAAAGAGCAAAGGTAATCCCAACAAGGATGACAATTGGCGTGGAGATGTAACTCCAGTTATCAGTGCATTACCTGGGTTGGACAAAATCTTCAGAATGCAAATAGCATCATCTTTTGAGTTGCAGTGAATTCAGCAGCAGATAATCAACTAATAAAGTCTCAGCTTACTTTGAACTAACAGTGTTCTCAAATCATGCAGAGAGGAATACAATGAACAATTCTTGATTACCTGTGCTAGCTAACACTTTCTGGATCTGTGCAGTGGTCTGTATCAACAAACAGACCAAAACAGACACCCTGAGCTAATGGTTACTCTGCCACCATTTGATGACGACTTGTCTCCACAACGATATATCTCATATGGACCACAAACGGAGTGAGATCTAGGTGGGTTGGACTCATAGTTTTGTCAGCTAGGAAGACTTCAGAATATTGCACTCACTCCTCCAGCTGCACACTGGGCTGGGTAGCGACCTTTGTAGCCATCTCTGGTTGGCGCCAACTGTGAGTGGGCGTGGGAAGTCACAACAAAAGTCACATTTAAATTGCAATGGTTGCTTCTAATTAACTGCCATCTTGCACATATTAATTAATTAAGCAGTGACAAATGGCCCAGAACAAAAACTTTGAAATCAGGAACTCTTGTACTTGGGGGTGTTGCTGTTAGTTTCTTGCATATCCTAATTTAAAGTATATCCTCAAATTCCTTTAATTTTTCGCAGTTAATTAGTACTATTATTCATGGATTTAATTATTATGCTCTCAAAATTTGATGTTCTGCAGTTCCAGGATGCCAAAGAAACAAGAGCTACTTGAGTATGGAACAAGTTACTATATGATTTCAAAAATTTTGGCTAAATAATTAAAAGTATAATGGTAATACTCACAAATAAGTAACTTCATTATAAGGCTCAAAGAATGTTTTAATGAAATCTGGTGAACCAAAGAAGTCTCTGATGACTGGAAGACAGCAGTCATAGTTCCATTACACAAAACAAGAGGTATGATACGCTGAAACAAGAATCGTTGCTGTTAAATCACCTAAAAAATGGTGTCCAAAGCTTTTCTCAACTGAGCAGAGCCACAACTTGATCCTCGTATTGGTAAATACCAGGGTGGGTTCAGAAAACAGCAATTTTCATGAAAAAATTCTTAACCTCAAGAAATCAACAAAATACAACACAGCAAACAATGGAGATGTCATTATGCTTGTCAGTTTCAAAAAAGCAGAACTATGAGTCCATTGATGTAGACTGGGAATCTCTCTGTGGAATACTAGTAGAATTTGGATTGGATCTAGAGGAAACAGAATTAAAAGTAAAATTTATGGGGAAAATGAGCAAACAATTTAAAGACACAAGAGTATGACTATTCAACTGTTTTCTTGATGAACAGGCAAGGCAATGGCGAAAACAGGTTCACTAACACAACAATTAAGACCTAAACTCAGAGGTACAGAATTAGATTTTCTAGTCTTTACATATTAGATAGCTCTAAAGGAAAAGGACATCACTGATGCACGAAAAAAACTTCAAAGTCACAGGGATAGTTGGACTACAGTACTAATTTTATCTAAATGTATCATGAAAGAGTGGGCTCACAATTAGCAATCATAAAGAACAAAATAATTCACAAATGTACTGGCACCTGTTTGTGTCCAAAGAGCACAATATTTCACTGATTCTGCTGCTACCTACAGGATAAGTGCAAAATTCCTTGCTCTTTGGACACCAATAGCTGGCAGTATATCCATAGATTACTGTTTGTCATCAAATATTCTGGGAGAAACTGAGGAGCCAAATAACAAAATATTCTATGTTAAACAATTTAAATGCTCCATTCAGAGGATCACAAAAAATTGAAACTTTCTTGAAACTGTAAAATATGACTTTACAGAATAGCAATCAAACAAAAAGCACTTTGCGCTGCATTAGAGACACGTATTTTGCCGCCCCCCCCCCCCCCCCCACCGCTCTCTCTCTCTCTCTCTGTAGAATCCAACTCATTGGACACACACAGAAGGAATATATCCAAACAGACTAAACTATCAGATTCACACATTCTTGAAAAATAAGATTACCTGACCCAATTTCTACAAACAGACAGAAAAGTATCTTTAGGAATTAGAATTGCCAATTTACAGCACCAAGATGCAATATGGAAAGTTACACAAACATGGGTTTTTGTGAAAGAAGAGAGTGAGAACAAACAACAAACAAGGATTGAGCAACAGAAACTCATGCACATTTAGCATGACAATAAACCTGGGTAACTGTAAATCAGACAATTTCTGAGTTTTCATGATCCTATGTGACCCATTCACACAGCAGATGATGATGATGAACTAAAATAAGTAACTCAATTCAATGAAAGCCTCTAAACTGCTTTGAGGAGTAGATATAATGCATAAATGTTGTGCACCATCAGCTACTTTCCGCTTACATTTGAAAATATTGATAACTCATAGTGCTGGAAGTATAGTGACAATGAAACTTTTTGAGTAATGCACACTTTCTTTACAGTGATTAAGGAAGTGTAATGCAAGCACAAATCATTTTTAGCTAGTGTTCATTGACCTAGATCTATGCATTGAGTCTCAAATAAATACCTTGTCTGCAGAAGACACTAGCATCCATTATACAGGGAAAACTCTAAGAAAACTATGACCAAACATAAATAAAGCTGCAGATAAGCTAAATGACTGGTTTGAAGGAAAGAAACTAATAATAAATACATCTAAAACAACATTTTCAAACTTCTATTTAAAAGACTCTGTGACAATATAGTCCAGTGGAATTACATCCTCACTGGAAACAAAATTCTTAAGCATGAGATTAAATGTCAGACACACATAACAAAAACAAATACTACACTCAAGAAAGTATGCTACAGCGTATGTTTACTTGCACACAACTAAAGCTTCCACATTGTTCAAATTGCCCAGTTACACAGTATTCTAAAGTGTGGGGTTATATTCCCAGGTGGCAGAATTCCTCATTCAGACATCATCTTGACCTAACAAAGAGCTGTAAGAATAATTCCTCATGCAGGAAAAACAGCTTTCAAAGGTCTTCAGTACTATACAAATACAAAATGGTATGTGAAATAAAATGAAAGTTATTTCCTCATTTTTCATTCTTTTATAAATTCTTAAGAACACCCTTATTTGATCACTGCTTCTACTCAGAGGCAGAATTTTTAGTACAATAAAGTAATTGTACTATAACTTTCTTTAAGAGCAGTAGCAGTTATGGTATCATATTTTAGAGCAAACCTGTGGATTCAAAAAGAATGTAAAGAATATAAAGAATATTCGTGTGTGTGTGTGTGTGTGTGTGTGTGTGTGTGTGTGTGTGTGTGTGTAAATCTCATGAGGGATTAGTGACACTGCAGCTCTAGCTTAGTGTTGTTTTCTTGACTAAGAATATTCTATTGAATCTATAGATTTGCCCTAAAATGTGATACCACAAAAGTAATATAGCAATAACAGACAAAGTGACAGTGGAATTTACTTTTATAGTAAAGATAGCATCACCTAGTTTATGCACAAGACCCTGACTGTAGGATTTTCATCTCTCTTTAGAATTAAAAATCTTTGACTTAATAAATTATTTCATCGTTGCATGGAAATAAAATTTCTCTGTTACACAAGTTTTATGTTGAAAACTTTTAGTGATAATTCATAAGTCAGTAGTTGTAATTACTCACTATCAATGACAAATAGCTTACAGTACACAAAATATATTCCATGAGGACACTGTATCTGCAAATGGAGTTTTGTTTGAACCATTTTCATTTAGTAGCAGATAGATATAACACAGACACTTGGATGTGGCAGTTTTAGGTGGGGGGATTGGGACTGGTGGTTTGAACTATGATTGCATAAGATACTGCTAGAGGCTGGGCCTGATCTACCATGTAAGTGACACTGTCAACTTAACCAAGCAATTGAATTGCACCTATTGTCAAATATTTTGTGTACTCCACATTGCTTTGATTTGTGCATTAGTTGTTGTTTTCTTTTATTATTTTGAAATGAGTAAACAGACTAATCTTGGTCCATTATGAGATTTGAGTGTTAGGGATCAGTGATCCCTATGAGAGTGTGTCAGTTCTGCTTTTGCTCAAGCATAAAACATGAGTGTGAATTACAGGTCTGCGAGAAGGAGGCAAGGCTTATTGCCCAGAACCACTCCTCTCCCCTCAGGTAATCTAAGTTCTCATCTTTATGGCCCACTGCCATGTTTGAGTGTCTAAATGATATATATGAAGAAAAACAGTGCACTTGGAACATAACCATGTGGTCCTCATCATGTCACAGTACCCCCAGACTCAAATTTATCACTATTTTTAAAACTAACAGCCCTCTGGTTATTATACGCTAGATACAAAAGGGACTACTGATGAGCCTTTTCTGCAGTTGCACAGTGCTACTCATGCATAAGCACAGCATGATCCATGTAATGAAATGCTTATGTTAACTGAATCAAAAGAACTACCAACCTCAGTTTATGATTAGTCTGTACAAATACAAAAATAATAAGTTGCATTTCCTGTTAATGCTTCTTTTCTGAAGAGAGACTGTTAGTCTGACTACAAATTATTTGCACTGAGTCATGTTACTATTCTTTCATATAGGGTGACAATTATTGAACTACACTCCTGGAAATTGAAATAAGAACACCGTGCTGGACGTGCAGACCGCGTGAGACGACGCTTCATCCAGTCCCAAACATGCTCAATGTGGGACAGATCCGGAGATCTTGCTGGCCAGGGTAGTTGACTTACACCTTCTAGAGCACGTTGGGTGGCACGGGATACATGCGGACATGCATTGACCTGTTGGAACAGCGAGTTCCCTTGCCGGTCTAGGAATGGTAGAACGATGGGTTCGATGACGGTTTGGATGTACCGTGCACTATTCAGTGTCCCCTCGACGATCACCAGTGGTGTACGGCCAGTGTAGGAGATCGCTCCCCACACCATGATGCCGGGTGTTGGCCCTGTGTGCCTCGGTCGTATGCAGTCCTGATTGTGGCGCTCACCTGCACGGCGCCAAACACGCATACGACCATCATTGGCACCAAGGCAGAAGCGACTCTCACCGCTGAAGACGACATGTCTCCATTCGTCCCTCCATTCACGCCTGTCGCGACACCACTGGAGGCGGGCTGCACGATGCTGGGGCGTGAGCGGAAGACGGCCTAACGGTGTGCGGGACCGTAGCCCAGCTTCATGGAGACGGTTGCGAATGGTCCTCGCCGATACCCCAGGAGCAACAGTGTCCCTAATTTGCTGGGAAGTGGCGGTGCGGTCCCCTACGGCACTGCGTAGGATCCTACGGTCTTGGCGTGCATCCGTGCATCGCTGCGGTCCGGTCCCAGGTCGACGGGCATGTGCACCTTCCGCCGACCACTGGCGACAACATCGATGTACTGTGGAGACCTCACGCCCCACGTGTTGAGCAATTCGGCGGTACGTCCACCCGGCCTCCCGCATGCCCACTATGCGCCCTCGCTCAAAGTCCGTCAACTGCACATACGGTTCACGTCCACACTGTCGCGGCATGCTACCAGTGTTAAAGACTGCGATGGAGCTCCGTATGCCACGGCAAACTGGCTGACACTGATGGCGGCGGTGCACAAATGCTGCGCAGCTAACGCCATTCGACGGCCAACACCGCGGTTCCTGGTGTGTCCGCTGTGCCGTGCGTGTGATCATTGCTTGTACAGCCCTCTCGCAGTGTCCGGAGCAAGTATGGTGGGTCTGACACACCGGTGTCAATGTGTTCTTTTTTCCATTTCCAGGAGTGTATATGAAAAAAAAACATAAATTAGTTGCAAACTACAGCATGCATACACTTTATTCAATAAGTAAACATCACTACAGGTATTCATATTTAGGTTATGACATGTTTGATATGCCTGCCATCACTGGTGATGATGTGGCACAGGTGATTAGTAAAATTCTGCATGAACCACTGAAGTGTCAGAACATCAATATTGTCAGTGACCTTCTGAATGGCTGTTTTCAGCTCAGCAATGGCTTAGGAGTTATTGTTGTACATCTGGCCTTTAATATAGCCCCACAAAAAGCAGTCACATGTGTTCAGATCTGGAGAATATTGTGGCCAATCGAGGGCCATGCCAGTGGCCTCTGTGTACCCTGGAGCCAGAATGTGGTCCCCAAAGTGCTCCTCCAGGACATCAAACACTCTCCTGCTTTGATATGTTTGAGCTCCATCTTGCATAAATCACACCTTGTTGAAATCATGGTCACTTTGGATAATGGGGCTAAAATAATCTTCCAAAACTTTCACATACTGTTTGTTAATCACTGTGCCATCAAGGAATCCTGTACCAATTACTCCTTGATTGGACATTGCTCACCACACAGTCACATGTTGAGGGTGAAGAAACTTTTCAGTCATAAGTTGCAGGTTCTCAGTCCCCCAAATGAGCCAATTTTGCTTATTGATGAACCCGTCTAAATGAAAGTGGGCTTCATTGATAAACCGAACCATACACACATACTAATTCCCATTATGCCCCATGGCCAACCATGCAGTTTGAATGTCCTAACGGAAACTGTTCAGAAGTTATGACAATTTTATTTCATAAAGTTCAGTAACTGACATCCTGTAAATGTCCTTCTCAAGAATGTGAGACAGACTAGTAGTGAGGAAATTGGGTTGTAATTGTCTACATTACATAATCCTCACTTTTGAGAAAGATTCTTTGCAAGGAAATGTTTTAATCAGTCAGGAAATTCCTTTCTGCTGAAGACTTATTGACTGAATACAGAATTAATGTTTGGTGCACTGAGCTTCATTGGCCCAGCTGATGTTTCATCATACTATGTGTGTCTTTAAACATCAATGATTTAATAATTAATTCAATTTTATATTTCTTTGTTTCATATAGCTGTATGGTACACAACTCTTCTGTAGTAACTGTATGTAAAATCCTTGCATACTTACCTTTACCAAGAAAATTTTAACGTACCTTCCCAACTGTTGGCAAGAAATGGTTAATATTCTTTTACATCTCTTGAGAACAACTAACAGTTTCATCCTCCCCCCCCCCCCCTGCACAGAAGAAGTATAATAAGCTGAGCATTCAATTTCCCACATAAGAATTCTATCACTACTGATCATAGCTACAGATATGTTCTGAAATCTCCTAATCTCCTAATTATCTTGGTTTAATGGAAAAATGGAAAAGTTTAGCCTGTCAAATAGCATTCTTCTGTACTTTACAGCATAGTCTGCTGTCTAATTATTTAATGGAATTTTCACTGTACTTCATGTTGTGACACAGCTGCCATTTACTCCTACAACATGGTATATTCTGAAGAGATAGAGTCAGACTGACACAGGAAAAAGAGAGAGAGGTCAACAACAAGTTTATTAATGCCTTTACTAAAATATTCCAAGATTAATGTGGTTAAAACCCACAAAGCCTATCAAGTATAAAATACAAACTTGGTCAAAGTGCCACTCACTCAGTTCCAGTTTCACACAAATACACCAGAAAAACCACAATCTACTACTCATATTGTAAACTTAAAAACAATGTCTCTGTTCTAAAATCTGCTGAAAACCTGGATAAATTTAAAGAATAAGTGCTAGAATTACTATTCAGAAAATGTAGTTGAGTAATTAGTAATCAAAACCTAGGTATGTCAGTCATTCTGCCAATACATTAAAATCCCTAGCCATCAGCTTTGGCACAATGGTAATTCCAGTTTCTGACCAGTCACTGAACTTAACCAATGTTGTGCCTGGTTGTACTTTGTATGCCCAGAAGCATCAGTGATATAGTAGCACCTGTAATAACATTTATTTATTGTGCAGAGTGCAGAAAATTGTAAGTGTCTTCAGAGCTGCAGTCAGCAGCTAGGTGTAAGTGGGTGTACCACAAAGGGGTTCTGATCAGCAAGATGTGATGCCGCCACCAGTCAGTGCCATGACCACATGCTGTGTTGGTGGCAGTGTTGGGGTGAGCAAGATGCTGCCCACCCAGGCATTCAGCTGTGACCTAGTATGGCAAATAGCAGGCTGGCCATCATCGATCAGCTTGTGGTTTCAATGATACTGAATAGACTATCACTTTCTGTGGTTTTAGTGCCACAGGCAGAATGGCAGCCTAACAGAATATGTTCTTCAGCTCCAGACACCTCTCTATTTAAAGGGCTCATCTGCATCTATGATGCAGTAGCTCTGAGTGTAAGAGCTCATTTCCCCTCATTTATCTACCTCTACATCTACCTGTGCTTTTTTCCAAGAAGTGGGCATTGTTTTTTGTTACAGGGATGTATGATTGATAGTTATACGAGGGGCTAACTCAGCCACAAATTCAGTAGAGAGTCTGATAGTGATTCCTCTGGACCCTGGAGCTTTGAGCAGTTTTAACAATTTCAGTTGTTTCTCAACACCACTGACACTAATATGTATTTTTTTCATCTTTTCAGTAGTATGAGGATGAAATTGGGGCAATTCTCCTAGATTTTCCTTTGCAAAGGAACAATTGAAAAGGAGTTAAGCATCTCAGCTTTTGCTTTGATACCCTCAATTTCAGTTCCTGTCTCATTCACTAGTTACTGGACACTAACTTTGGTGCCACTAACAGCCTTACACATTACTGAAATCTCTTTGGGTTCTGTGAAAGATCAGTTGACAATATTCTGCTATGGTAGTCATTGAAGGCATCACACATTGCCCTCTTGACATCCAAACATGTTTCATTCAGCATCTCTCTATCTATAGCTCAATGCTTTGTTTTACACCTATTATGCAGTACTATCTGCTTCTTTAGAAGTTTCTTTATAGTGATTGCGTACCATGGAGATTCCCTCTCAGTATGAACTGTTCTCTTGGGTACATATCTACCCAGTGTATGGACAACTATTCTTTTAAAGTTGAGCCATAGCTCCTCTGTATGCACTTGCCCTGTGTTAAAAGTTTCAAGTTCCTAAATGAGATATGATTTTTCACCTACTTTACTGAACATGTAAATATTTCTTCTTATTTTAGTTGACCTGTGTACTTTGATAATCATTGTTGTCACAAATGTGTCATGGTCACTAATATAAGTTTTGATGTGGATGTCCTCTGACATCAGATTTATTTGATGCCATTAGATCAAATATATTTCCATCATTAGTGGGGTTCTGAACTATTTGTTTGTTTCAGAGAAGGCATTTATTAATGTTTCACAGGATGCCATATCATGCCCACCACTAACTAAACTGCAATTTTCCCAGTTGATTGTGGATGATTAAAGTCTCCACTGATGATTACAGTATGATTGGGGAATTTATGTATATGTGAACTGAGATTTCTCCAAGGTTTTTGGTTACACAGATGATAGACATGGACGGTAGAAGAATCCAATTATCATTTTATGCCCATCCCTGATACAGAATCTTGTCCAGACAATCTCACATACAGCTTCAGTATCTATTTCTGTGGATTTGAGTTTCTTGTCTACTGTGATAAATAAACCACCTTCATTTCCCATTTCCCTGTCTTTCAATATACACTTAAATTTTTACCAAAAATGTCACCACTATCAATTTCAGGTTTGAACCAACTTTCTCTGCCCAATATTATGTGAGCTTCACTGCTTTTCAGGAGCACTTCAAACTCTGGTCTTTATTGGGAGTGCTTTGGCAGTTAACCATTAGGAATTTAATACTCTCACCTGGGGCAGGTATTTCTTTTGATCTTAAACTGATACATCTGAGCTTCCTGCAGCTATTGTTACCTGGATTGGAAGAGTTGCTTAATCTAAAACACCCTTTGTGCACCCCATACACACTCAGCTACCTGAGTAGCAGCCTACAACGTGTAGTGCACATCTGACCCATGTAGGGGGATCTTATAGCACCCAACCTTATGGAATACGGGTAAGTCCAGAAAGTTGCAGCCTAGCTTTTCATAGGGCCTTCAAAGTTTCTGGTTCAGTCCCTACACTTAACTCAGAACCAAAGGTCCATGATCAATTCTGGAGACAATTCTGCAAATTCTAGGCTGACAAGCTAGGTTCTTTTCTGTCTACATTTGATTTTGTAGTGATGATCAGGCTTTAAGTTACATAGTGTTATTGTTGTGAAAAGATGAAACTACTGTCATGGAATACATTTTATTTATTTCTGGTGATTCTTGCTTGGTATTACTGCTTTCATAACCAGAACTGCTGTATGTTACAGATAATAATCGAAAACTAATGAGTGTAGAGTGAAATTTGATCATGTATGTTCTGTTTTTATTCAAACAGTCAACAAAGAATATTCTTCAACTTGACATGAACCATGCACTAAGTCCTGGGTCTGCCTCTCTGATGTACTCCCTCAGGTCTTCTCATCACCACAGCTTTACCTCAAAGGTTATCAGGCATGAGAGTCACATGGTCTGCCCAACAAAGTCATGTTGCTTCATTTAGAAACTATCTAACCTTAAGAAACTTTTATTTTTCAGTTTCAAATTTGAATTGTTATTAAGTTTCTTTCCATGTGGATTATAAGCACTGTTTTCATAGATATATCCTTCTGCTCAAATCTCTTCTCTTTGAATTACCCCATTCACACTAATCATCCCATTCAATATTGCGTGTAATCGTTATAGATTCATCTCTTTCTGCTGACTCTTATCTGACAGTATCAACAATTTTTAAATCTTACAGTAGTTACCTAAAAATATTAGAACTGTGTTATAGTACACTACTGAATTATTTCCACATTTTAAGTCCCAGTAATTTCTGTTCTGTAGATTTCTTTGTTCCATTTCTTAGTACCTAGTCAGTGATAAATGATAGCAAGTTTTGTACACATCCTTAAAATTAGACTGTTTTTCTCTCTGTGTGACAACCTTTCACTTGCAATTTGTTGAAGTGCAAGAATTTTGGCAGTTATATGCTCCAGTCAATGGTTATTTTTAGTTACAACCTGTATGTCAGTAAGAGTATTACATAAAAGTTTTAAGAACATTTTGTATATTTATTACATTCTTTACATAATGGATTCAGCAATTTTCTTTCACTCTTTGGAAATACCCGTCTCAGTTTTCTATATAAAAATTCCAGCTAATTAACTCTAGAGAATGACTTTGTCTGGAAACTCAGCAATGTTTTCAAATTTGTTTATGTGTCTGCTGACTGCTTGCTGACTCAAGTAGATGATGAGGGTTTGTCTTTACTGCTGCCATTAAATGTGTTAGTTTTACATGTAAAGTTCAACTGCTAACATTAATCTGTCTCATGGCCAGTAAGTATGAACTGTAGCCTTGGATTGAAGCACTCTATCAGATAGTTGTTATTTTTGAATAAATTTCACAACATATAGAGTACTTTTTGAACCTAAAGTGTCTCCATTAAACACTGACTTTGTGTCAGCAGTGTTATTGTACTGATTTCTAACTTTATACATTAGCAGTTAACTGCTTTATCGTGTGGTTAACAGCACAAACACATAGTTTATCCTGTGTGGAATCACGTGTCATTGTAAGACTCATATGCTACCAAACCTTTTGTTCTACAGTTATCAGATATTTATTTTCTGAAAACTTTTGCACTTCATGAGAAGTACCATGAGGTATACTTTCTTCAAAAAAATTAAAAAATGTTTGCCACTGTATACCCTTACACCCAAGGTTTTTGAATAAGAAGGTAGTTCTAGGGTTAATTTGGAGGAAACACATTTTATTACAGGAAATCTTTGTCTATGAGAGCAAAGAGTCTGTGTTGAAGTTCTATGAAACCATCAAACAACACACTGTAGCATCAAAACAGTAGGAGAGACAGATTACCACTTAGAAAATTTAGAAACTATCTCTCTCTTTTCTGCAGTGTTTCTTAGACTGATTAGTATTAGTAATTTATTTGTTCAAGGACTATTTTACAATGATATAAGATCTGACACCTGAACATGGAGGAAAGTCACATTCATATTCTGTGAATGTAAACCAATGTTTAATGAGGACAAGCCATGTGGTTGGCCTCATTGGAGGAACTGTCCTGGCTTTTTCTTGAAGTGATTTAACAAAACCATCAAAAACTAAACTGAAATGTCTGGACAGATCATAAGCCTCCCAAATCTGAGGCCTATGTTGGAACAAACACACTACCTCAAACAATTATACTTAGTGTATTTTATTTATCTGACCCATACTGTGTGAAGCATCCTCATTGCAAATGATGAAGTACAGGGTGTTACACACCGCCTTTGATGAGGAGGAGGCATTATGTGAGGTAATTCAACAGGTTTTTGGTTGTGTCTGTAATATAGATAGACACTCTGTGATCTTGATTCTGAGGGAATAGTGCATGACATCTTGATTGTAGTTGATAGAATATACACCATATCCTTAATAAGAAGTGTGCATTCCATAAATCAAAAATTTTTGCATGTGTATGTAATATAGATGGATATTCAACAATCTCTATTCTGAGGGATATTGCCCTTTCTGGTGAAAAATAAGCCTGATTTGTTATATAGGGTGTAACAGGTATAAGTACATATATTTTTGTATGTGGTACCTTAATATACACACACATCAGTGTATTGGTGTATTGGTTGTTTTTTCTCTGCCTCAAAGTCTCAAAACTTTATGATCTGATGTTTTCTTCATGATCAGACTGCACCATTATGTGGACTGTGTCTGTCAGTATAAACTAACTTCTTTTGTGTCCACGCGTCCACACTTCAACACCTGACCTGCTGCCAGGAGAAAATAATAATTAATGGCTTGCTTTTGCCACATGTACTTGGAGGTACTAACCAACCCAAAAACATAAGACTTGTAATGGCTACAATTATTAGTCTGCAAATGACATAAATACTGATGTAATGTTGTTCAGTATGTGGTCCTAACTCACCAATAGAAATATCTGTTCTTGTATTTGATACACCCTTTATACACACATCAAAAAAGTTTTCCATCCCCTCAGTTTAGAGAGTTCTGGATCCTGTACAGAAAATTGGAATAGAGATTAAGAAAAACATCATTATCATCCTTTTTATTGCTCATGAAAACCACAAATTGCATGTTGTGCCACCATGCAGTAAGACCTCCAGAAGTGGTGGTCCAGATTGCTGTACACACCAGTACCTCTGATACCCAGTAGCATGCCCTCCTCCATTGATGCATGCCTCTATTTGTCATGGCATACTACCCACAAGTTCTTCAAGGCACTGTTGGTCCAAATTGTCCCACTCCTCAATAGCGATATGGCGTAGATCCCTCAGAGTGTTCAGTGAGTCACATTGTCCATAAACAGCCCTCTTCAATCTATCCCAGGCATGTTTGATTGGGTTAATGTCTGGAGAATGTGCTGGCCACTCTAGTCGAGCGATGTCACTATCCTGAAGGAAGTCATTCACAAGATGTGCACGATGGGACACGAATTGTCATCCATGAAGACAAATGCCTCGTCAATATGCTGCTGATATGGTTGCACTATCGATTGGAGGATGGCATTCACGTGTCGTACAGCCGTTACGGCGACTTCCATGACCACCAGTGGCATACGTCAGTCCCACCTAATGCCACCCCAAAACAGCAGGAAACCTCCACCTTGCTGAACTTGCTGGACAGTGTGTCTAAGGTGTTTAGCCTGACCAGGCTGCCTCCAAACACATCTCCCACAATTGTCTGGCTGAAGGTATATGCAATGCTCATCGGTGAAGAGAATGTGATGCCAATCCTAAGTGGTCCATTCGGCATGTTGTTGGGCCCATCTGTACCGAACAACATAGTGTCATGGTTGCAAATATGGACCTCATTACGGACATTGGGAGTGAAGTTGCACATCATGCAGCCTATTGCGCACAGTTTGAGTTGTAACACAATGTCTTGTGGCTGCACGAAAAGCATTATTCAACATGGGCTTACTGAACATAGGTACATTACGTACTTAGATTGTGGACAGTTGAGAATGTGGGTCTCATGGGAAGCGTTCAAGGGATAAGTCCCTGCAGTCGCGCTATTCATCTGTGTCCTCTGTGGCTCAGATGGACAGAGTGTCTGCCATGTAAGCAGAAGATCACCGGTTCGAGTCCCGGTTGGGGCACACATTTTCAGCTGTCCTCATCAAGGTATATCAACAACAACTGCCAGCAGCTGAGGGTTTCAATTAATTAACATTTCTCATTCTCTTTCCATTAGAACATTCTAAATGGGGCATAGCAGTAATAGGCAGCCCGTGTGGCTGACTAGTGGGATAAGGATATCTTGTAGAACAAAGCGGGAATTATAACAAAATGTTAGAAGTAGTGGCAATAAAGCTACAGTAGCCCACTACAAACAGTACTGTAAGGTGCTTAAAATTGTTATTAGGAAGGCAAAGAGTATGTGGTATGCAAATGAATAGCTAATTCACAGGATAAAACAAAAACCATATGGTCAGTTGTGAAGGAAGTGTCTGCTCAGCAGCACAAGGTTGACAATATAAAGTCAGTTCACAATAAAAATATTTCTGTCACTGATAAATCAGATATATGTACAGTATTTAACAATCATTTTCTGAACATTGCTGATGAAGTAAATAAAAATTTGGTTTCTACAGGAAATCATGTAACTT
This sequence comes from Schistocerca serialis cubense, assembly GCF_023864345.2. Taxonomy (NCBI): domain Eukaryota; kingdom Metazoa; phylum Arthropoda; class Insecta; order Orthoptera; family Acrididae; genus Schistocerca; species Schistocerca serialis. The sequence continues at coordinate 928,170,489 of NC_064640.1, read as the reverse complement.
TCTTGGCAAATGCATTTCCGAGATTGATGTCTGAAATAGTCCTCTGTGATACAGACAAGAGGGAGATTGAGTCAATAATCAAATCACTGAAGACTAAGGACTCTCATAGTTATGATGGAGTGTCTAGCAGAATATTAAAGTACCCTGTATTTAGCAATATTTGTAATTTTTCCTTAAGGAATGTTCAGTTTCCTGATTAAAGTACTCAGTAGTAAAGCCAGTTTATAAAAAGGGAGAAAGAGACAATGTAGATAATTTTAGACGTATTTCTACGCCATCAGTGTTGGCAAAAGTTATTGAAAAGGCTGTGTATGTAAGGATAATTGATCATTTTACATCACACGATTTGCTATCAAATGTACAGTTCGGCTCTAGAAGTCATTTAACAACTGAAAATGCTATATTCTCTTTTCTCTGTGAGGTACTGGATGGGCTACACAAAAGCTTTCGAACGCTTGGCATGTTTTTTGATTTAAATGAGGCATTTGATTGTGTTGATCACAAAATATTGCTCCAGAAGTTGGACCATTACGGAATACAAGGAGTAGCTCACAACTGGTTCACCTCTTACTTTAGCAACAGGCAGCAAAAGGTTATTATTCACAATGTTGATGACGGCTGTGATGTGGGGTCTGAGTGGGGTACTGTCAAGTGGGGGGGGCGAGGGGTGGGGGTTGCCCCAGGGATCAGTGTTGGGGCCACTCCTGTTCCTTATTTATATAACTGATGTGCCCTCTAGTATTATGGATAACACTAAAATATTTGTTTGCTGATGACACTAGTTTGGTAGTAAAGAATGTCGAGTGCAACATTGGCTCGGTTTCAAATAGTGCAGTACATGACCTTAGTTCATGGCTTGTAGAAAATAAACTAACGCTAAATCACGGTAAGTCTCAGTTTTTACAGTTTCTAACACACTATTGAACAAAACCTGACGTTTTAATTTCACAGAACGAGCATATGATTAGTTGAATTGAACGGTTCAGATTTCTAAGTGTTCAGATTGATAGTAAGCTGTCTTGGAAATCCCATGTTCAGGATCTTGTTCAAAGACTTAATACAGCCAATTTTACTATTCGAACGGTATCAGAACTGAGTGATCGTTCGACACGAAAATTAGTCTACTTTGCTTATTTTCATTCGCTTATGTCGTAGGGTATTACATTTTGCGGTAACTCTTCCCAGTCTAAAAGGATATGTTTGGCTCAGAAACGGGTAGTTCGGGCAATAAGTGGTGTAAGTTCACGAACCTCTTGTCGACTCCTGTTCACGAGCCTCGGTATTTTGACATTGGCCTCTCAGTATATATATTCGTTACTGTCTTTTCTTGTTAGCAATATTAGCGTATTCCCAAGAATAAGCAGCTTTGACTCGGTTAATACTCAGCAGAAATCAAACCTGCATTTGGATCGGACTTCCTTAACTCTTGTGCAAAAAGGTGTGCAGTATACTGCTGCATCCATTTTCAATAAGCTACCACTCGAATTCAAATATCTTAGCAGTAATACACGGGCTTTCAAATCGAAACTGAAGAGTTTCCTCATGGGACACTCCTTCTATTCTGTCGAGGAGTTCCTTGAAAAATTAAGCTGATTCTTATTGCATTGTTGATTGCGTTTACTTAAACTTATGGACTGACTTTTTTTCGGGTTCATGAACATTTATTTTTATCTGTTATTACTTTTATGTTGTAATTTCATGTACTAACACATTCCATGGCCCTGGAGATTTGCTGCTCAATTTGGTCCTACGGAACTTCACATGTAAATAACTAAATTAATAAATTAATTAAAATCAGAGAAAGACTTCCTATAAAAACAGATCCTAATAAGACGTATCCAATGAATTCTGAAATAGAGGCACTTCTACTACTTTCTCATTATCTCAAATAGATGATAACACATGTTCACTGGTTCTTTCACATTACTGTGTTCTTTTACATCATTTTACAATAGAAATGTGTAGTAGAGAGACTTTGTTACTGTTTCATTGTGTCAATGTCATACAGTTTACCGGCAGGACATGCAAAGGTTGCATACTTTCATTATGTGTCACAATTAATCCTATCCTTATAGCTACTATCTGACCATATCACGTTCATTTATTATTTTTTTTCTAGATTCCACAACAAATTTTATTTATTCTCAAATTTTTCTAAGTAGTACATACTTGGGTATGTAAATTGCTACACCTACAAGAAGTCATCTACCATCAGGTAGCTCAAGAAAGAAATGTAAACATACAAAGGAAGATGAAAAGGGTTCACAACAGTATGAAATTCTGGAGACAAAAATAGTGATGTGCCAGTGGAACAATGAGGCGTTCCACATTACAACTTGAGAGTGGACTCTTGCGGCATGTTCCACCATTTAGATATCACCCAGTTCCTGAACTGAAGTCTAATGATGGAGAAGACACAGATCTGACATATTAAAAATATGCTTGTCACTGACATGGAATATTGTAAATTGAGCAATTAATCTTCACAGCTGGTAACACTGCTTAGCTAAAGTGGGCTCTGAACTGACAGTAAATGGAACTGAAGAAGCTCTTTCACGTATTGCTACATGTTCATAGGTATTTTTTTATGATATTCCTGATTTTTTGCTCATTTGCTATGACTTCAACCCCTCCAGTGATGCCAACAGAACTAAGCCTGAAGTGATATATGTTACTGAATGATAGTGTGTTTCCATTCTAGCCCACAATAGTGATATTCCATTTGCCATTACTGGGACTCAACTGTACATAAGCAAACATTGCGTTGAAGAGGCTCATCTGATAATTACAATTTGTGGAAACTGTTGGGTAAGGTGGGATAGTTGTTTAGCCACAGGACTTAAACAGGGTGGTCCATTGATAGTGACCGGGCCAAATATTTCACTAAATAAGCATCAAACGAAAAAACTGCAAAGAACGAAACTTGTCTAGCTTGAAGGGGGAAACCAGATGTCACTATGGTTGGCCTGCTAGATGGCGCTGCCATAGGTCAAACGGATATCAACTGCGTTTTTTTTAAAATATGAACCCCCATTTTTATTATATATTCGTGTAGTACATAAAGAAATAAGAATGTTTTAGTTGCGCTACTTTTTTCGCTTTGTTACAGATGGCGCTGTAATAGTCACAAACGTATAAGTACGTGGTATCACTTAATATTCCGCCAGTGCAGACGGTATTTACTTCGTGATACATTACCCGTGTTAAAATTGACCGTTTACCATTTGCGGAAAAGGTCGATATCGTGGTGATATGTGGCTATTGCGATCAAATTGCCCAACGGGCGTGTGCTATGTATGCTGCTCGGTATCCTGGACGATATCATCCAAGTGTCCGGACCGTTCGCTGGATAGTTACGTTATTTGAAGAAACAGGAAGTGTTCAGCCACACGTGAAATGTCAACCACGACCTGAAACAAATGATGATGCCCAAGTAGGTGTTTTAGCTGTTGTCACGGCTAATCCGCAGATCAGTAGCAGACAAACTGCGCGAGAATCGGGAATCTCAAAAACGTCGGTGTTGAGAATGCTACATCAACATCGATTGCACCCGTACCATATTTCTATGCCCCAGGAATTGCATGGCGACGACTTTGAACGTGGTGTACAGTTCTGCCACTGGGCACAAGAGAAATTACGAGACGACGACAGATTTTTTGCAAGCGTTCTATTTAGAGACGAAGCATCATTCACCAACAGCGGTAACATAAACCGGCATAATATGCACTATTGGGCAACGGAAAATCCACGATGGCTGTGACAAGTGGAACATCAGCGACATTGGCGGTTTAATGTATGGTGCGGCATTATGGGAGGAAGGATAATTGGCCCCCATTTTATCGATGGCAATCTAAATGGTGCAATGTATGCTGATTTCCTCCGTAATGTTCTACCAATGTTACTACAAGATGTTTCACTGCATGACAGAATGGCGATGTACTTCCAACATGATGAATGTCCGGCACATAGCTCGCGTGCGGTTGAAGCGGTATTGAATAGCAAATTTCATGATAGGTGGATTGGTCGTCGAAGCACCACGACATAGCCTGCACGTTCACCGGATCTGACGTCCACAGATTTCTTTCTGTGTGAAAAGTTGAAGGATATTTGCTATTGCGATCCACCGACAACGCCTGACGACATGCGTCAGCGCATTGTCAATGCATGTGCAAACATGACGGAAGGCGAACTACTCACTGTTGAGAGGAATGTCGTTACACGTATTGCCAAATGCATTGAGGTTGACGGACATAATATTGAGCATTTATTGCATTAATGTGGTATTTACAGGTAATCGCGTTGTAACAGCATGCGTTCTCAAAAATGATATGTTCACAAAGGTACATGTATCACATTGGAACAACCGAAATAAAATGTTCAAACGTACCTACGTTCTGTATTTTAATGTAAAAAAGCTACCTGTTACCAGCTGTTCGTCTAAAATTGTGAGCCATGTGTTTGTAACTATTACAGAGCCATCTATCACAAAGCGAAAAAAGTGGTCCAACTATTACTTACTACACGAATATGTAATGGAAAATGGGGGTTCCTATTTTTTTTAAAAAAAAAGGGCAGTTGATATCCGTTTGACCTCCGGCAGCGCCATCTAGCGGGTCAACCATAGCGCCATCTGGTTTCCCCCTTCAAGTTAGATAAGTTTCGTTCTTTGTAGTTTTTTCGTTTGAAGCTTATTTCGTGAGATATTTGGCCCGGTGACGATCAATGGACCACCCTGTATATGGAAAGGGTGGGGTTCTAAGCCCAAGACAACTGCCAAAATTTGTTTCCACAGTTTATTTAAATAACTTAATGTTATATCATGGTGGTTCGTTCAAATATGAATACACCACAGTCAGTTCCATTTTCCAGCCATGCCAAATTTAATAAATGCTCCATCACCAGTAAACATGCTGTAGGTGGAGCATCAATCTCTTACATTTCTTTCATTTTTCTGGTAACTGACAAATGTAGGTCAGACTCAACAACTATCAGAATGTCAGTGCATGAGACTGCAGTCTGCGTCATAACAGAGATTTCATCTGTGTAGTGTTTGGAAAGACCCTTATATCATCTACATGACATTCCCCCTGCTGTAGCAAATACAAATGCTTCCATCTAAGTCCATGGCCTTTCACAGTCAAAGACAATTTTCATAAAATTATTATGGGCTGTAGACAATTTCACATTGTGAAATAAAGTACCAGCAATTGGGCCACAGCCTTTGTCATGGTGACCAGACGTTTTCAATTGGTGAGAGATCTGGAGAATTTGCTGGCCAGGGCAGCAGTCGAGCATTTTCTGTATCCAGAAAGGCCCGTACAGGACCTGCAACATGCGGTCGTGCATTATCCTGCTGAAATGTAGGGTTTCGCAGGGATCGAATGAAGGGTAGAGCCACGGGTCGTAACACATCTGAAAAGTAACGTCCACTGTTCAAAGTGCCGTCAATGCAAAGAAGGGGTGACCGAGATGTGTAACCAATGGCACCCCATACCATCACGCCGGGTGATACGCCAGTGTGGCGATGACAAATACACGCTTCCAATGTGCGTTCACCGCGATGTCGCCAAACACGAATGCGACCATCATGATGCAGCAAACAGAGCCTGGATTCAACCGAAAAAATGACGTTTTGCCATTCGTGCACACAGGTTCGTCGTTGAGCACACCATCGCAGGCGCTCCTGTCTGTGATGCAGCGTCTAGGGTAACTGCAGCCATGGTCTCCGAACTGATAGTCCATGCTGCTGTAAACGTCGTCAAACTGTTCGTGCAGATGGTTGTTGTCTTGCAAACGTCCCCATCTGTTGACTCAGGGATCGAGACGTGGCTGCACGATCCGTTACAGCCATGTGGATAAGATACCTGCCATCTCGACTGCTAGTGATACGAGGTCGTTGGGATCCAGCACGGTTTTCCGTATTACCCTCCTGAACGCACCGATTTCACATTCTGCTAACAGTCATTGGATCTCAACCAACGCGAGCAACAATGTCACAATACGATAAACCGCAATCGCGGTAGGCTACAATCTCACCTTTATGAAACTCGGAAACGTGATAGTACGCATTTCTACTCCTTACACGTTTCACCAGGCAACGCCGGTCAACTGCTGTTTGTGTATGAGAAATCGGTTGGAAACTTTCCTCATGTCAGCACGTTGTAGGTGTCGCCACCGGCGCCAACCTTGTGTGAATGCTTTGAAAAGCTAATCATTTGCATGTCACAGCATCTTCTTCCTGTAGGTTAAATTTCGCATCTGTAGCACGTCATGTTAGTGGTGTAGCAATTTTATCGGCCAGCAGCGTACATCCATCACTGTATGATCAGTTTTGTAAGTCAACAAAGTACGCAACATAAGCAGACACGGAAGTTCCCATGAGGAAAAAGAGATTCTGGTACATAAATGATGCACATTAGTCTTTAATAATGATACATAACAAAGTTTCACTTGTGAAGATGTATGAGTGCAGGGTTATACAGAAGAGGGGACAAATAAGGGCGTATACACAGAGGGTGTGCAATAAACTGACTAAAAACCAAAGAGAGAGAGACAGAGACGGTTTCAGAAGTGCTTAGGATATAATATCTTCCACTTGGCTCTGCAACTGTAAATGCACGCTGTTGTCACCATGTTCTTGCATTCAATTAGCATCGGCTTCTTGGCAGTTTATGTATGAGACATGTACAAAATACTCCTCGGAGGTTTTCCCTTCATGTTATATAGGTTTTCCGAATTTACCTATTTACCATGCAGTTTTAGTTTTTATTACGAAAACTGCATTGAATATGGAACGAATGCAGATATCAGGCTACGCTACATATCAATCTGGTACCACAAAGTTATATTCGCATTCAGATTCATTGGTTCCTCCAAATCACAATCAGATTATTACCATCCAACCTAAACTAGATCTCGGGCTATGCTGCAGATCAGTCTGTCACCACAGCCAAGATTTCAGAGGGGTCCTCACGCTGACACATATCTCTAGCATTACCAGCATCATGGTGTATCCGGCAACGCTCAGTTCACACAGCTGCCGCATACACAGTTCGCACATGCTCAGCAATAGAGTTTTTGTTGTTGTGTTGTTACTGTGTTGTAGGACCTCAAAGCTCGGCGACCAGGAGCTGAAGCGAATATACACTCCTGGAAATTGAAATAAGAACACCGTGAATTTATTGTCCCAGGAAGGGGAAACTTTATTGACACATTCCTGGGGTCAGATACATCACATGATCACACTGACAGAACCACAGGCACATAGACACAGGCAACAGAGCATGTACAATGTCGGCACTAGTACAGTGTATATCCACCTTTCGCAGCAATGCAGGCTGCTATTCTCCCATGGAGACGATCGTTGAGATGCTGGATGTAGTCCTGTGGAACGGCTTGCCATGCCATTTCCACCTGGCGCCTCAGTTGGACCAGCGTTCGTGCTGGACGTGCAGACCGCGTGAGACGACGCTTCATCCAGTCCCAAACATGCTCAATGGGGGACAGATCCGGAGATCTTGCTGGCCAGGGTAGTTGACTTACACCTTCTAGAGCACGTTGGGTGGCACAGAATACATGCGGACGTGCATTGTCCTGTTGGAACAGCAAGTTCCCTTGCCGGTCTAGGAATGGTAGAACGATGGGTTCAATGACGGTTTGGATGTACCGTGCACTATTCAGTGTCCCCTCGACGATCACCAGTGGTGTACGGCCAGTGTAGGAGATCGCTCCCCACACCATGATTCCGGGTGTTGGCCCTGTGTGCCTCGGTCGTATGCAGTCCTGATTGTGGCGCTCACCTGCACGGCGCCAAACACGCATACGACCATCATTGGCACCAAGGCAGAAGCGACTCTCATCGCTGAAGACGACACGTCTCCATTCGTCCCTCCATTCACGCCTGTCGCGACACCAGTGGAGGCGGGCTGCACGATGTTGGGGCGTGAGCGGAAGACGGCCTAACGGTGTGCGGGACCGTAGCCCAGCTTCATGGAGACGGTTGCGAATGGTCCTCGCCGATACCCCAGGAGCAACAGTGTCCCTAATTTGCTGGGAAGTGGCGGTGCGGTCCCCTACGGCACTGCGTAGGATCCTACGGTCTTGGCGTGCATCCGTGCGTCACTGCGGTCCGGTCCCAGGTCGACGGGCACGTGCACCTTCCGCCGACCACTGGCGACAACATCGATGTACTGTGGAGACCTCACGCCCCACGTGTTGAGCAATTAGGCGGTACGTCCACCCGGCCTCCCGCATGCCCACTATACGCCCTCGCTCAAAGTCCGTCAACTGCACATACGGTTCACGTCCACGCTGTCACGGCATGCTACTAGTGTTAAAGACTGCGATGGAGCTCCGTATGCCACGGCAAACTGGCTGACACTGACGGCGGCGGTGCACAAATGCTGCGCAGCTAGCGCCATTCGACGGCCAACACCGCGGTTCCTGGTGTGTCCGCTGTGCCGTGCGTGTGATCATTGCTTGTACAGCCCTCTCGCAGTGTCCGGAGCAAGTATGGTGGGTCTGACACACCGGTGTCAATGTGTTCTTTTTTCCATTTCCAGGAGTGTATCATTTGGTCAAAGGCTTCCCATTTTTCCGAATTCTACTGATTGATGCCTATTAATAATTTATGAGAAACAAACAAAATATTGTGCGTCAAACTAAAACCAATGTACAGGAGCTCCAATAAACAATAAAATATAGATTTTGTTTTACTATAAACTTTTTTGAATGTTTATGAAATGTGTACCGTACTTTATTTATTCTGCGTAATGTTTTTCTTAGAGTTCTCTTAAGTAATATTTTTCAGTAATGCTCCATTTTTATTAAACCTATTTACAAAATATGCTGAATCTTTGTGAAAAAAAGTGCTGCTAGTTTTACAGTTTTGGAAGTACTGCCAGGTACGCAGCATCGCTTTGGCACAGTTCTATATGAATGGATAGGACTAATTACAGAACGTGCAGCTTGCCTTTCTAGATCTCCAGGGCTCAAGGAAATGAAATATTCAGAAACTGATGCTGAGTTGTTTCATTAGGCATTTATTTATTTTCAAAAGTTAAATGTTTGAATTTTGTAGTACATTGCCTTTAGCAAAACACAAAACAGAGTTACAGGATACGCCTTATGTTGACCAAATCTGTTTAGTTTGGCAAGAGAATGATGAAGCTTTGGATATACTTAATAGCGGGAGCGTAATTTATTAACTTCATCAACAAAAATTATAAGAAAATAGCTAGACGATAAAATTAAGATAGAAAGACAGACGTTTCGCCTAGGCAACGAAAACCAAGAAATGTCCATTAGGGGGGAAAATAGCGTATTTGCAAATTTTTGCACAGTGCTAGGTGTGGATCAAGTATCAGAAGCACCCCATGGGCGTCATAAAGTTGGCAACGGAATTCCAAGTTTCCGCCCGACCCCGGTAGTGTTCGTGCGGGATCCGATGGACCCGATTCTGCACGCCCACCGAGCCACGCCTTCAGCGGACATAGCCCACTTGTGCGTGGAGCCACTTTGCTACTCCGACACCATTCTTCGTGCTTAGTTCAGAGAGCCTCATCCTTGTTGCCACTGTATTAGCTCAACTCTAATTCTTGCTGCATTATTTGTAATGAATTATTGTACTCTTGGAGAAGTACAAGTTAAGTAAATTTTCTGTTTACTGTGTTAGCTTGATGGCTTATCATTTCTGCTCCTGTCCAGTTTTCCTATGATAACAGCTGCTACAGCGCTCTGTAGCCCACCTCTCCTCACTGTTGTGTACGAAGTCGTACACAACACTAGGAGGAGTGTCATGAACAACATACTCAATATCTTGATCGGTGGAGTGTTGGGCATTGAGGTGAGGATGGGTTTAAAGTTCACGTTTTACATTTTTCTGAAATAACTTGAAAACCGCGACTTGTAGCGAAGATGTTTCCCAGTAAAATTGAACTACATTAAATTTACCACAAAAATGGCTCTGTTCATTTTTTCTCTAGGACTAATAGTTTCCACGTTGCAGGGGACACCGCTGGTTATTAAAAATTGTGTTTCAATGGTATAAAATTTATGTTCATTGTTAAAAAAGTGAATTAAGAACAAATATTAAATGTGTGTACCACATCTAAGTCCAATAGAGCCGTATTAATGAATAAATTATGTTCCAGGGGTGCAACGGGGTGCAGAAGAGAGATGCACAAACAAACGTGCGAAGGAAGGTAGGTCGTCGGATTACTTTCATGCACTTCCCTCCTTCATAGCTCTGGAAACTTAAAATAGAGCAGGTAGTTCGCCATTCTATCCAACCATCTCCGTCACAAGAAGTAGTTACAGAGTTTTTCACAAAGTTTAAGGGCCCTCTACAGTGCGCCTTTTGAATGGCTGTCGATGCAGAGCGTAGAAATGCCCGGGAAGCGTTTGGCTCTGAGCACTATGGGACTTAACATCTATGGTCATCAGTCCCCTAGAACTTAGAACTACTTAAACCTAACTAACCTAAGGACATCACACAACACCCAGTCATCACGAGGCAGAGAAAATCCCTGACCCCGCCGGGAATCGAACCCGGGAACCCGGGCGCGGGAAGCGAGAACGCTACCGCACGACCACGAGCTGCGGACCCGGGAAGCGTTTATTGTGCCCAAAATGCCTTAACATTTCATGGAAAGCAGATATGAGTTACTAATAAAACTAATGCAGGTAGTTTATATGGACAGAATCTACGTAATCTCTGCTAATTGTTGTAACTGCTAGAGGTGAAATTGATTCTTAGTAATCCCGTTCGGCAGCTGTGGTGTTGTTCTGGATTAGGCGACTTCCTAAACCATGAGCGCTGCTCACTTTTCAGTTTATAGACAGATTATTCCTCCCCAGCATTTCCTGCTCAGTTCTCTTATGCGAGTAGACAGAATAACTTCAGCCGCGCGGGGTGGCCGCGCGGTCTTGGGCGTCTTGACACGGTTCGCGCAGCTGTCCCGTCGGAGGTTCGATACCTCCCTCGGGCACTGGTGTGTGTGTTGTCCTTAGCGTAAATCAGTTTAAGTTAGATTAAGTAGTGTGTAAGCCTAGGGAACTATGACATCAGCAGTTTGGCACCATGGGAACTTACCGCCACCACAGAATAACTTCACTGAGTTCGTATTTTTAACGTGGAGCTATTTTCAGATTATTAAGTGAGTACTTATTCGAAGTTGTTAAGTGAGTTATTCCTGTGTGTTTAACTTTCAAGTGTGATGTTGTCAGTAACATGTGTAGTGTTCGTGGGAAGTGGATTGGATAGATATATTTGGCACCTTGTTGCTGTCTATTGTTGACAGTGTGTTGTAAAGCCATGTAATTGTGTTGTAGTCACTTGTTGGTGAATTAATGGATGACCAGAAAGTTACTGAACTTCCATCACCATTAATTCTGTTGCTGGTAGACTGCATAAATCCTTTTCCGTTCATAAATTACTGGAACTTGTAGAGTAGGCTGCACTGAGTGGACACACTTACTACACATCCACAGTATTTGTTCCAAGATGGTTGTGAATATGTCCAATGGGATGTGACTGATCATGTTCAAGTGTATAACAGTAAACTGCTGTAATGCATTGCTTGACTCATTTTGAAACACCTAGGTGACCTACTTCAGCTGCAAAGGGAGACAATGTAAGCCTCAGGTCCTCTTCGTATTTTGTGAGATTGATTCACTTCGTACCCCTCACGCTGTGAAAAGTATTACAGACAGTGATAGTGGAGACTACATGATTGACATAGATACGGGTTCACAGGTAGATGCCGTGTTTCTTGAGTTCCGCAAGGCGTTCGATACAGTTCCCCACAGTCGTTTAATGAACAAAGTAAGAGCATATGGACTATCAGACCAATTGTGTGATTGGATTGAGGAGTTCCTAGATAACAGGACGCAGCATGTCATTCTCAATGGAGAGAAGTCTTCCGAAGTAAGAGTGATTTCAGGTGTGCCGCAGGGGAGTGTCATAGGACCGTTGCTATTCACAATATGCATAAATGACCTTGTGGATGACATCGGAAGTTCACTGAGGCTTTTTGCGGATGATGCTGTGGTGTATCGAGAGGTTGTAACAATGGAAAATTGTACTGAAATGCAGCAGGATCTGCAGCGAATTGACGCATGGTGCAGGGAATGGCAATTGAATCTCAATGTAGACAAGTGTAATGTGCTGCGAATACACAGAAAGATAGATCCTTTATCATTTAGCTACAAAATAGCAGGCCAGCAACTGGAAGCAGTTAATACCATACAATTATCTGGGAGTACGCATTAGGAGTGATTTAAAATGGAATGATCATATAATGTTGATCGTCGGTAAGGCAGATGCCAGACTGAGATTCATTGGAAGAATCCTAAGGAAATGCAATCCGAAAACAAAGGAAGTAGGTTACAGTACGCTTGTTCGCCCACTGCTTGAATACTGCTCAGCAGTGTGGGATCCGTACCAGATAGGGTTGATAGAAGATATAGAGAAGATCCAACTGGGAGCAGCGCGCTTCGTTACAGGATCATTTAGTAATCGCGAAAGCGTTACGGAGATGATAGATAAACTCCAGTGGAAGACTCTGCAGGAGAGACGCTCAGTAGCTCGGTAGGGGCTTTTGTCAAAGTTTCGAGAACATACCTTCACCGAAGAGTCAATCAGTATATTGCTCCTTCCTACGTATATCTCGCGAAGAGACCATGAGGATAAAATCAGAGAGATTAGAGCCCACACAGAGGCATACCGACAATCCTTCTTTCCACGAACAATACGAGAATGGAATAGAAGGGAGAACCGATAGAGGTACTCAAGGTACCCTCCGCCACACACCGTCAGGTGGCTTGCGGAGTATGGATGTAGATGTAGACATTGCCGAGTACATATTGACAGCGTGTTAAGCTTGGGACAGGCTCTTCAATATGGTAGACAGTTGACAGCTCCTACTGTTGAACTTTTTTTTTTACATAATAGCTCACTTGAGAAGTGAAAATAAGTACTCGTTTAATAAACTGAAAATAACTCCAATATACACTGAAGGGTCAAAGAAACTGGTACACCGGCCTTATATCGTGTAGGGCCCCCGCAAGCACGCAGAAGTGCCACAGCACGACGTGACATGGACTCGACTAATGTCTGAAGTAGTGCTGGAATGAACTGACACCGTGAATCCTGCAGGGCTGTCCATAAATCCGTAAGAGTACGAGGAGGGTGGACAGCTCTTCTGAACAGCAGGCTGCATGGAATCCCAGATATGCTCAATAATGTTAATGTCTGGGGTGTTTGGTGGGCAGATGAAGTGTTTAAACTGAGATGAGTGTCTCTGGAGCCACTCTGTAGCGATTATGGACGTGTGGGGTGTCGCATTGTCCCGCCGGATTTGCCCTAGCCCGTCGGAATGCACAATGGACATGAATGGATGCAGGTGATCATACAGGATACTTACGTACTTTTCACCTGTCAGATTCGTATCTAGACTTATCAGGGGTCCCATATCACTCTCACTGCACACGTCCCACACCATTACAGAGCCTCCACCACCAGCCTGAACAGTCCCCTGCTGACATGCAGGGTCCATGGATTCATGAGGCTGTCTCCATACCCGTACACGTCCATCCACTCGATACAATTTGAAACGAGACAACATGTTTCCAGTCATCAACAGTCCAATGTCGGTGTTAACCGGCCCAGGCGAAGCGTAAAGCTTTGTGTCATGCAGTCATCAAGGGTACACGAGTACGCGAGATGTTTCGTAGAATGGTTCGCACGCTGACACTAGTTGATGGGTCAGCATTGAAATTGGCAGCAATTTGCGGAAGGGTTGCACTTCTATTGCGTTGAACGATTCTCTTGAGAAGTCGTTGGTCCCGTTCTTGCAGGATCTTTTTCCGGCGCAGCGATGTCGGAGATTTGATGTGTTACCGGATTCCTGTTGTTCAGGGTCCTCTCGTGAACTGGTCGTATGGGAAAATCCATATTTCATCGCTACCTCGGAGATGCTGTGTCCCATCGTTCGTGCGCGGACTGTAACACTCTGCCGGCGTAACGATAAGTGCCGACACGAAGATGAACACAAGAGCAGAGAACTCTGAGACGACGTCAGCCAGTAGTTCGCTGACTAGGACCGCTCCACGACAGGAGCGGCTTCTAGCGGAAGAGAATGTAAGCACTGCTCCTGCCAGCCTCGGCCGGACAGTAGAAGACGGACACTAATAGAACCGGGCTGGAAGAGAGCCCTTGAAGAACTGTTACTTGGATCAATATCCATTACTTGCGTGGATATTCTATATAGTGAAAGAAATTGATTATTTGCATGTCGCCAATAGCTTACGACACGACATTATAAACCAAAGTAAAGTATCGTCGATCTACTTCAGGGC